>NW_024467134.1:0-1200000 GCF_000820605.1 Sporothrix brasiliensis 5110
CTAACCCTAACTAACCCTAACTAACTAACCCTAACTAACCCTAACTAACTAACCCTAACTAACCCTAACTAACTAACTAACCCTAACCCTAACCCTAACTAACTAACTAACCCTAACTAACTAACTAACTAACCCTAACCCTAACTAACCCTAACTAACCCTAACTAACCCTAACTAACCCTAACTAACCCTAACTAACCCTAACTAACTAACCCTAACTAACCCTAACCCTAACTAACCCTAACTAACCCTAACTAACTAACTAACCCTAACCCTAACCCTAACTAACTAACTAACCCTAACTAACTAACTAACTAACCCTAACCCTAACTAACTCTGTCGGCTGGTCCTCGTCCTCATCTTTGTCTTCGCCTTTATCGTTATCGTTGTTTTCGTCGTCGCCGTTATAATCTCTCCTCCTCTTCCTCTTCCTCTTCCTCCTTGTATAAGTGACCAATTAAAAGATATTATTTGATTATATTTGATTATTTTATTTACACCGTACCGGTGCACCTATTAGGAGCCCAACAGGGCCTAACGGCCCCTAGTGGCGCCGGTTTCTCCTTCGCGGTAGCACCTCGCCCTGTCCGCACGGCCCTTTCCCTGTTACGGAGCTCCCTGTCGTCTGTCTTATGTTAGCGCCGCCCGCCGGACAGCTATCCTTTAGGCGGTTCACTGGTTAAACTTCTTTCCTTTAATTAGACACAAATGCGCAACGACGAACACGAAGTGAATGATACTGTGGGAAAATTGTGTTGTTCCTTTTCATCTTTTCTCTTTGGCCACACAGAACCAAAGCGGGGGAAAAATATCAGTGGAGGATGCATCCTTCTCATCCCACCCTCGCCGTTGACACGTGGCAAGCGAGGGGTATTATCGCGGTGCTTTCTTGGAACAGCGATTCATTCAAGTCTTAAAGTAAAAGTCAGAAGCCGTTTGACGGTATTCTCTGGTTTGGACAAAAAAGGTCACAAGGGTTTACCATAAGATCTCTACGCACTCGTCACGCAAAATGTCTATCATCACCACGCCAGTGCTCCAGAGTCTCTGGATGGACGCACAGCGGGTCCCTCTAGAATGGACCACAACCCGATTTTGGGAGCACGTCTTCAACCGCATTGTCTTTAACCGGGACCCATGGGTGGTGTCGTCGCAGCAACCTCCGTCGCACGACGCGGGTGCTACTCGCCGAGTGGACTTGGTGGTGGAGCGAATCGATCCGGCGACAAACGCCCGCGGTACCGTCCTTTTCGTCGAAATGAAGCGCACATTGGCAACGCAGACTGAATTGACCCAGTGCGAACACCAGGCTTACACAGCCGGATGTGAATATTTCACAGAGACGGGCATGGCCCAGGTCTGGGCGATGACGTGCATCGGCAGCCAGGCACGACTATGGATCTTTGATGTTAATGAAGGCTTTTTGGTCCCCTATTTCCCGACGTCACACGGCAAAGCAGTGCGGGCAGAGTATGTTGAAGTCTCCGGGCCGGGAGGCATGCAACTTCTCAGCTGTCTCGAGTACATTAAAAGGCATCCAATCCCGCCTGAGAGTCTCGTTACTGAGGTGCTTGCTTCCTCGAGCGACGAGTCATCAAACGTCATGGAAGATAGCGATTACGAGCCTGCGTCGCCGGATATGCCTTCTACTGCCTCTGCTCCTACGATTCCTCTATCCTCCGCTTCTCACGAAGGTGACACTGCCATGGCGGATGATAGTGGCGGTTACGAAAACACACCGTACCCATACTACGACTCCACGGCGCAAGATCGGTACGGGACTGCGAATGAGGAGTCTGCAACTACGGATACCGCGGACACCAGAACAACAGCCGAATCGGAGACGCAGCCGTGGTGCAAGATCAACCTCCACAGAGTATCGCATCTTACCAGACGAGATGAATTTACCTTCACAACCGTCGATGGAAAAGTTAAGTCGACGGACAGGGATGAATGGGCAAAAGCCAATCATAAAGGGAAAACGGCTTGGTATCTTTGGCATAAAGGCAACTATTACTACTCGCGTGACCGACCCGGGTCGTGAAACTGTTGTTTTACCGCGAGCCTGTGCGTCTTTTATATACGCGTTTCCTTACCCTTACCTGCATTGCGGCACGCTTGCTCCCGTTGTTTTCATACTTGGTTGTCTGTATTTTTTAGGCCGTTCAAACATAGTTATTTTAGCTCATATGACATTGTGTACCAGCGGTTTGTCGTGTAGTAAAAGTGTAGAACACCTTGGCCGATATTGTGACACTTCCATCCATCTTCTTCGTGAGAGTGCCGTGTAGTATGAGCCACGTAAACAGCTACCCCATCGTGGTGCGCACATTTGTATGCGTGGTATCGTAGCGGCCGATAACAGATTGCGGCCGGACCTGTCACTACCCAGCTTTCGTCTACAAAGAGACGGCACTCTCCTAGGGCACGCACACCACCGTTTCTGTACCAAAGCAGCATGCCGCGACATATGCCTTTGGCCCTGTCGTGAAAGACTCGTACAGATTGAACGTCGCAGAGTGGAGCTGAAGAGATGTACGTGTCGCGAAAACGGGTAGACATTGTCGTCGGCATAGGGAAAGCAGGTGGTAGGATGGAGTGAGCATCGTCTTTTGACTGGGCCTCGCCAGAATATGCCCCGAAAATTTCCACAGGCTTGCTTTCAAATGGTTCTCCGTACACGAACGTCATCCGATCTCCATGGGCCAAGAGCATGATCTTAGAGCTCCGTCCACTTGCGCATCCTATCACCACATCACCGGCCAGTTTCATTCGAGCCTGGTATAACGAGACGTCGTTAGTTTTGATATTTCGTAGATATTTTTATATCCCGGAAATGCGCACCAAGACGTACTATAATATTAAAACTCTGCTCGCGTCGACATGCCCAGAGAGTAATGATACGGTCATTTGGAGAAATTGGTAAGAACGCCCACACCATGTTTTCCTTGACACGAGTTACAAGGCGTTCGTATGTTTCCATGGCAGAATCGTGTGCGGTCCGATGTATATGCACGCCGTAGATCTTACCAGTCAGGTAGAAGAACGTCAGGCCGAAGTAGCGGTTAGCGTCCACGGCGTAGAGCTGGCTGGGAATGTGACTACGGAGCCGCACGAGGCGCTGAAATGAAGCAGTGTTGACCAAGGTGCAAGAAGCGAGTTCCGGGGGGGAGGGTGAATTCCAAATGCGGAGTCCGCTGCACTGAGAAGGTAAACATAACCGTATGAGGCCATTCTTATCCGGTTGTTAGGGCTAGTTTCTTCGTGCAGATAAATAGAGAAGATCTTGAGAGAAAAATGGATTATATAAGAAAGAAACGAACCTTTTTCTCAACTTGTATATCTGCAAAAATTGAATTCTCTGAAATTTTCACATTTTCAACAATGAAGGCCAGTTGAGTGGTTGTTCGGCTCGTATGCGCAGGCATCTCGTGGAAGCGTTCGATTTGGTAGATGCCTTGACAATCGATGGTGATTCTGATAAAGAGTGGTAGCGTGGGTTGGGAGAGAGATGAGGACGAGTGGGACAAGGAAGTGGAGACGTCTGCTAGTTGCAAAGGATGCTGGCGCTCCCACGAGATGATTTGTGCCAGTGGGACGCGAAGTAGAGGCTCCGCCGGCTGCCGCATAACTTGAAGACGGAGGCATTGCACAGTGATGGAGCGCCAGAACAAACTGTGAACCGACAGCTTATAGATGAGGTGCACTAACTCAGGAGGCAACACTGTGAGCTGGGGTAGTCCAGCCACCGTGGCCATAAGGGCGAACATGGTAAGCTCAGCATTGCCGTAAGACGTAGGTCCCGCATCCTCCACGTGTATCCGGGCAGCACGTGGCCACGGCCGGCGCCAGGCGCCAATTGTCCAGAGCTGGTCCAGGATGTTTGTGCCTTGATTCTCGTCCTGTCTTCCCTCGTGACCTTGTTTTCTTCTTTGGCTTTGTTCGCTTTTAGTTTCTGAAAGATGTTGGCCCTGCGCTTGTGCCTTTCGCGCATTTTGTGCATTTTGGGCGCTGTCATCGACGCTGCGTGCGTCTAGTCTGTTCTCTTCAAATGCGGGCTCTGTTTGAAAGACGTGGAAGCAGTCGTAGTGCACAGCCACGACCATAGGCGCTCGACTACACTCTCGGCACCAACGAAGGGGGATGCGGCATGGCCAGAAGCCGCCAATTTCTGTCTGGACCATGCCATGCTGCGGAAAGGGGAACGGACGCGTGATCTGCCCGGAATACGCGGTCCCGTCATCATTACCGAGCACTGGTTGTGAGCAGTGGAATACAGGAAGAACATATCTAACGAGAGAAGGGATCTATACTCACTTGCGACAATCCTCTCGTGACGATGAATCGTACAGCCGCAGGCGCCGCACTGGGGGACGAGCGGAAGGTGTGTTTGCGTAGCATATTCGGACATTGAGTTTGAAATCACGGTTGATTATTGTTGAATACGACGTCCTGTTGAAACTAGGCGTGGTAAAGACTTGAATTTAGAAGAGGGCTCCAAAACGGAGCAAGGGAGAAGCCCCTAAATTAAATAAATGCACCTGATACAGTGCGTAAATACAGTACGAGTACTCTATACGTACAGTACGTCCCTTACACTACCTGTGGTTGATATCGCCCTCGCCACAAGTGTGTGTTATTATCCGCCTTTCTCAGTCAGTCCTAACTATTAACGACTAGATAGACAGAACCCTCTAAGGAATAAACTGTCACAGAACTATGTAGTATGTTGTTCTGACCTCCATCGCAATATACTCCGACAAACAGTGCTTTTGGGTGATAGCACTTGGCCTGTAGAAACGATTGTCTCTCACTGTCAGCCAAATTTTCCGACTTTTCCTGCCGCCTCGCAGTAAGTCACTCTCGCGATTGCTGTTGGTCAATATACCATTTTGTGAGTGCTCACCGACAGTCTTCTTATTTTCGAAAGCTATGCGGCCACCCATGCTTCCGGTAGATGTCCCTCACCTGGTCTCTCCTTGCGTCCATCCAGTACATTTAAGCTGGATAAATTTGCCTTTCCACTCTTCCAACATTTCTTCCACAGGAAATGTTTGGTATGCCCGCGAGTAGTCACGTCGTCTCGGTTTGGCGTATCTCTCCTGGGCCTTCCGTTATGATAAACTCCGTAGCTGTGCCCAGTTGAGTGTCCACATGCCGCCAACTGCCGTATCGTGATCTACTCATCGAAAACGGCTATATGTGGTGAAAGGACACCGGTACCGGCCGGCTCAAAGAGACCCTTCAGGCCAGGTCTGGCCATAGGAAGCGTTGTGGCACCAGGATTGTCCACGGTGCATGTCTCGGGCGCAATCATGGACTTGTCGCCGCAGGTGCCGGCACCCAAGACTTGATCTTGATATTGGTCCTCGCTGTTTTCGGTGTTGGCGTCAAGGTCAGACGCGAAGTTTGGCATCAAGTATGGACAATGGCGTCGGAGGTAGAGCACTGTGGCATCATTGGCGACAGCACCTAGTCCGTCAGCTCTAGCCGACCCCCCGGTGGTGCATCTTAATAATCGCCGGCGGTTCAGCGCGGGATACGAGTGGGACATACGTAAAAATCACGCAAGGCAGAGACAACTCTGCTGTCCTATGCTGGGACGCGCGCCGTGATGTTAGCTTTACTGGCGGCTACGTATACTACAAATTGGACACAATATACGGCTTAGATGTCGGTAAAAAAGGAGACTGGTTGAGCGGAAAACTGGTGGTTAAACCGCACCAACATATATTTGAGCATTACCCCTGTGGCGCAGCGGCTTGGTCCCTGCAACCCTGTAGCAGGCCAAGAATTAAACAACCCTTGTTAAACTTGAAAGAGTGGGATGTTCGCAACCCTAAAATTGATGAATCAAAACACAAAAGAGAGCATCCAGATAACGACCCTGTATTCTAATCAGATGCGGCCTTCCGCGCAGCGCGGGAACGCTTTAATTATAAACACCAACTCGGTTCCAACAAAGGCACACTTTATCCAAACGATCGGCAAATACACGGGCACCGTCCGGCCCGTGACCGACTATTAAACGCCAGTTGGAAAAGATAAATCCAATAAATGCAATCTACCGGCCAAATTATGAACTTTCAAAGTACCTGGCCGACCCTCTCCCCAATATGTAAACTGCGGTGACTGGCTAATGCGGCGGTGTAGCGTTTCATTGTTTGCCCGTATCATCAGCAATAAAAGGCAGTTGTGACAAGCAGCACCTCGGTACTTATATTAATTTTGTACCTATCTCGGCGCATACCGGATCACCTGAGCCGCACGAAGCCGCGATCATCAAAATTTATACGTCAACTTTATACGTCGACTCAGGCGAGGAACGAGCAATGACAACAGAGGGTTGTTTTCATCTATGCGTACTAAGATGACGTTAGTTTCATGGCTACAACAATTTAATGATCGTTGTTGGAACAACACTGCCGACACAGGAGGCCTGTTAGCTAGGAGGGTGTGGGTAGAGTAGCCTTGGCAGCCAGTGATTGTCTTCGCCTGGTTTACTTCGTATGTAACGTTTTAACTTAAGGTGAATTCCTGTTTGGATGCTGTGTGTACATATATCTGCGTCTGTGTGCATTCTTTTTAGAAACAAACAGTTCAACCAGTACCAGGATCATCAAAAGAATTGAGAATACAGCAACGATAAGTAGTGAAAGCCAAAAATCAACTGTCGCTCAGATTAAAACAGACGTTCTCCATTATATTACCAAACCTATTAGTCACTACCGTCGTCTTGGCTAGCTCCCCTATAGTATCTTCCGGTCCCGTCAAGGTCCGTTCTCCTACAGAGTACTACCAGGGCGAGACCGAGGCACGCCTTTGTTACACGACGCCGAACAACATCCCCCAGGACGTGTCCGTAAACGACGTCAAGTTCGCCGCTGCCTACCTTCGCTCCTATGGACGTCAATAGTATGTGCACCCTCGACACCTCAAACACGAAATTCTTTACATAAACAGTGAGTTTTATACTAACTCCCGTAGCAAAACTGGCCGCCTCTTTACAATGAATGTCGCCGACACACCCGCCTGTGGCGAGTGGGGCCTATACACTCACAACACGGTGCAAATCACGGCCAAGCACATTGACATGACGCACAACTCGACCGTGCTCTACGAAGACATTGACAACACGCTCGATGGAGGCGTTGATGCGACGGCCGACCAGGCGGCAGCAGCGCTCTTCGGCTGCGGCACGGATGGCGGATCCCGGGGCGTCGTCGTAAACACGACGACGCCCGACGTACAACTCGACGGCGTATACTAAACTGGACGCCGTCTTGAGCGGTATTATCGTCAAGGTGGTCGCGGCGACCAATTAAGCCATATGTGATGTACACGCGATATGGTAACCGCACTTGACAGCTTCAAAATATCGCCGGATAGCATAAAATTTACTGTCCCATATTGAGTGTTGTTTTTAAGAATATCATCACGTTTGATATCATTTTAAATTCACTGGTCGCCATGCTACTACATTTATATATTGCAACAATCCACAACACATTCTTATTGTCCAAAATAGATGTCTACTCCTTAGGAGCCTTACAGGCCACTTCGAACTTAACGGCGCCTTACTCAGTGATTACAATTAAACACAAGCCAGAATCCAATTATATTCTAAGAAGGTTTCATTTTTTACATCTCGTCGACCCATATAAAATGTTACCAAATTTCGATGCTAATCACAAATATCCATTAATATTACGGTACCTTTTAACATTAAGATCCCAATACCACATTTTTAACCCGTACTATTACACACAGGCTCCCTTTACGAGAGCCTAACATTACGCTGCAGGTATCTTAATCAAGGTAGTCTCCACGGGAAATTAGGTGAAATAACATACGTTAAAGATTAAACGAACAGTCTGTTACTCAAATTGCAGCCCAAGGACGTTTGTGTCATTTATAGACTGTTGGGGGACAGTAGCCAAATGGAAAACTAATCCAAGTCTTCAATGCCCTCTGCAAGACCTGTCTCTAAATCAACCCATCCGTCTTGACCGAAAAAGCTTTTGAGCAGAGATTCTGCGCGCTCCCTTCCAGTAACCACCGTGTAGTCGCGGCCCTCGTTCTTCGGCGGGTCCTGGAAAGTCTTGTTCGGTCGCAGTGTGCGGAGAATCCGGATAACATCTGTCCAGTTAAACTCGTATGCAAAGGCAAAGATGCGCTCGTTTTTAATGGCCGAGTCAAGCAAGGCCACCGTGTGAAGCCGTGCGCAGTCTCGGACATGGACATAATATTCTACATGTCGATGTTAGCAGGAGAGTGGAGAGGTTAGAATTAGATGGGGGAGGCACTGACGTGGAGGCATAGTGTCGAACGCGAAGTAGTTGTCCTTCCAAAAACTACGCACAAAGCCCATCGTCGAACCGTGCTGGTATTTCGGTACCAAGATTTCTCCCACCTAAGATTAACATCAGTCATAAATGAGTCGTCAGGAGTGAATCGAAGGCGGCCGACTCACATTGTAATTGGGAAGAACAGTGTTCAAAACAAAGCCTGGGTTGGTGTCTTTGTTCCATTCCCAGGCTGCACGCTCACCCTCTGTCTTCGCCGCGGCGTAGACAGCGTATCCTTTGGATACTTCAGGGGTCTCGTTACTCCACGCTGCTGCCACTGCTTCATCGTTGTACGTGCCTTTACCTGGTTAGGAAAGTAATCTCCGATGTAAACATGTGATGTGGGTTGACCAACTCTGATCAATGACGGCTCCCTTGACATTCGCCTTCGGTATGATTGCAGCAGACGATGAGGAGGTCAGAACAAAACGTTGAATTTGCGGGTTCTTGGCAGCAGCATTCAGAATATTCCTGGTTGCTTGCTGCGTCTGGGGGATAACCACGGAAGGATCCGTGTTCATGCTGACGTCGCCAGCCTTTCACGTTTGTTAGCATATGACTTTCGAAAATTTGATTTTGTATTTGGAGGCACTTACGACGTGCACAACTCCATCAATTCCACGCATGGCCAATTCCCAATCGCTCTCATCCTGCATGTCACGAAGCACGAAAGACTCAAACGCGCCTTTGCCATACTTGGTTTCGAAGAGCTCGTTCAACCAGGGCTTATCCTCTCGAGCAGTACCCCGAACGCGATATTTCAGACCAAGGAGGACATCTGCGACGTGCGATCCGATGTAACCATTGGCTCCCGTAACGAGAATCAGAGACCCGACCGGCAGTGCGTATTGTGGCGTCGCCATAGCGATATTAAAAAAACCGACAGCGTCGTTCGTGGGTAAGTCAGCAGGACGACATGGGTATCATTGTCGTCTTCTTTCACCTGTCCACGACCAGCAATTTATACACCACAAAGTCATTTGATAAAGTGCGTCAACCACCCTCTCGCCCTTTGTCAGCACGGGACATAACTGGACAGAAGCTACACTCCGGTCTATTTGTCAGCACCACTAAGGCGGGAAAGACAATTCCGTATTTGTCAAAATACGTAATGGAGCACATCCACAATTGTGATTGCTAATGAAACGGAAAGTCGTTTCCTGTGTGTATTCTTGTCCTTGGATTGAATCACTTACAATTAAACGACCGTGTGCTGTCTGTCTCGAATTTGACGAAATGCGATTGGTGATTCGCCAGTCTTATCTTGGCTGATGAAACAAGGCATGCTCATTAATCCGTATTCTCTGTACGGTACCTGTTTCCTTCACTGTTTCGTATTTATTTATTTAGTTCCTTTTTAAAAATAGCACCACGTCGTCACGGAAGAAGCCCCCCAATCAATCCACCTATTCCATCTCCGATTCCTCCGATGATCCCACCTATCCCACCCACAATACCACCGACGGCATCACCAACATCGCCAACAACACCCAGCACGCCTTGAACCAAAGTCAAGGCTTTGCCGTTCTCTAAAGCCGCCCCTGCATCCTTCTTAGGGGTGTCTTTGCCTTGCAGCCACTGTTGTAATGCTTCTTGGTCTGGTGGTTTGAAATTAGTTGTCGGCATCGGTAGCACTTTTGTGCACTCTGTCAGGTCATTTATGTTGTTTACGCCGAGCATGCTCATTCGAATATACTCTCGGGCAAAGTCCTAATAGCATTCAGTTGGCGAGGTTAGCTTGATAACTATACGAAGATAGTTTACAACAACGAAGTACGTACGTTGTTCCAGGCTGCTTGCCCCGCCGCCGTCGAGAATGTGTTCCAAGTAGCAGCCGTGGATTGATGCTTCGACAACGCAATGTCACTAGGGAACCTAAAGACCCGAGATGGCACTGTGGCACTCTTTGTCTCTCCGTAGAAGAGGATGTCCCAGACTCCCGGGGAACTGTCTTGTGGCGCACCGTCACGGGTCTCGTCGACAAAGTGCTGCTGGGAAGTTGTATGGGCACCCACGAGAGCAACAAGGGCTTCTGGTGTGATGGTCTTGTTTTGGAACAGTGCGACAAGATTGACTGCAGATGCATGGACATCTGGCATACGTCCCTTGTTGGTGGCTTGGCTGCTATCTTTGCGCCCGATATACGAGCGAATGCGCGGCCCAAGAGGGCAAGTGACGGTGGCAATGGTGGCTCCCATCTGGATTAGGTCCGCCATGCCAACGCCGTACCTGGAGTGGTACGTGTCGTACCAGCCCTGAACAATAATACCGATATCCTGCAGCCCGTCGTTTTCGGCCCGGGTTAGTTCGTTGGCTAAGACGATGCTGCCATCCGCACCGCCAAATGTGTCTCCCTTTTCCCAGCTTGCGGCGTCGTGGAATCCTAGACGGACAGCCGCCCGCGCATGCTTCGTGCAACGGCCCGAGTCTCCATGGAACTTGGCGTACATGTCGCGCTTAATGTACTCCCAGATGCAGCAGGGGTCGCTGGCACACTGTTGGCTGTCCTTGGCAGGGACGTTTGTGTAGGTGGACGTGATGTCTTCGGGCGAGTCCTTGCCCTGCAATATATTCTTCACGGAGCGCCCGACATCTGATAGCTCGTGGTCTGCGAGCGACGTGAGATCCCCAATCATCTCGACTTGATTGGTGTTGTCATCTCCTCGAACGTTCAGAATATCCTTCAGTCTCCCTTGTCCCATACCTGGATAGGCGTTGCAACCGTAGATCGTGATCCATATTGTAACTAAAAGTGCGAGCTTCATTTTGAACGAGACGTGGAGGAGCGAGAGACTAACCAATGGATCGAAGTGCGATGATAGTTCACAATGGTACGTTTGGCTACTGGTACGTCAAGTTGTAATGCCAAAACAATTGACCAGAGTAGAGAATATATAGCGATACGACAAGAACAGCCGGTCAATGAACTTCGCTTTTGTTCCTACCCCAAACGTAAAGGTCAAGTAACTCCACGCAAATTCGCATCAATATCCGTTCCACGGGAACGGTCCAGGGACCTGCCAAGTTCATTTACTACTGTCTGTTGTCAAATATGAGAAGGTCTATTATATTAAATTTCCCGTATTCCCCCAAGATTTTGTCGACAAACAATGCCGATCATGTAATTCAGCCGCTAAAAATATGACCCTGATGCTGTGGGTGTTATTTATAAGTTGGTAACTCGTCCGAGCGGCAGAATGAAACTTGGCAGTGTTTCTATGCCCGGGAAACTGACATCAGATGGGACCCTTCTTTTGATGCCCCAGTGTACCCAGAGGAATGAAGAGGTTTGCCTCGATGCGGGCGCGGCAACGTATGTGGAAGTAAATCTTGGATGCAGCCGTATTTGAACATCCCGGTTAAAGAAGTGGCTAAAATCGCAACGTTGTTCTTTTTGAGGGAATGGTACAGTATGCAAGTCACGTTTATTTTCACCGCACGGTTTGTCTTTACGGGGGAGAATTGGCATGGAAATTGTGAACATTAGGGGCATACCATTGGGGGGAGCAAATTGTTTTCTTTTTTTTGATAAAGTCCAAGTGTGCATAAATTTTCAAGCATGCGGTTTCGGTAACACGTTTGGAACGTTCAAGACGCCAGGTAAGGACATTGCTGCTTAAGATCTCCGGTCTTTTTGATGGGCGCGTTTGGAAGTTGTCGAACGTCGGGAATAACAGTGCTTTTGGAGATGTGGTAAGTGCGGAGTGGGGAAGAATGTATCACAATCACGAGTGGAGCATGCCGAGGCAATCCGGATTACTAAACCGCTTTGCCAGGTCAGGCCAAGGGTCACTGAAAGTTTATTGAAATGGACGTCTTTTTCTCTTCTTAATACATACACCAACTAGAACAGACAAAGGACACGCCGACTAGACGATGACCCTCACCGATATTCCCATAAAAATACACAAGGTAGCATCCCACACAGACGGAAAATGGAATTGAACTTGCAAAAGAAGCCCGTCATCGCTATTGCCGGTGCTGGTCCCGGCATCGGTGAAGCTATTGCCCGTCGCTTTATACAGGAGGGATTCGCAGCCGCTTTGATTGCCCGCACGGAAGACAAACTGAAGAACATGGCGCGACAAATCGAAACAGACCACGGAACGGGAAGCGCACGATACTACGTTGCGGATCTCAGTGAAGAGGACTCTGTCATTGCCAGCTTTCGAAAAGTCCGCGTGGAGCTGGGGCCCGTTGACGTCCTTGTTTACAACGCCGGAGCGCGGCGGGTGAACGGCAGATCTATTCTCGACACATCATCTGCGGAGTTTGACAACTTCGTCAAGATCAATCTATTCGGCGCCTTTTGGTCGGTCAAGTGTGTTCTGCCCGACATGCTGAAAGTGGGGAAGGGCACGATTATATGTACAGGCGCGACGGGGTCGCTCCGTGGCATGCCTGGCCTGAGCAGCTTCTCACCGGGTAAATTTGGGTTGCGATCGCTGTGTCAGATCATCACCCGGGAATACCAATCCAACGGAATTCATGCGGCACATATCATCGTGGATGGTCCTGTCGACGGCAAGCTTATTGGTGGTGTGATGAGACGGGCTTGGCAACGTGAGGGTACTACGGACAAGCTAGAAGATGTCTCGTCTTATCTTGTGTTGCCCGAAGACTTGGCACATACCTATTGGTTTCTCCACACGCAACCGAAAAGCACATGGACGCACGAATTGGATACCAGGGCGCAGAAGGAGAGCATGTTTTCAAAATTGTGAATTGTCAGACTGCATTTTGTGGCCAGTTTGCCAACTGGTCACTGTCACCATGACTGGATAGACGAATTAAATCTGATACAATGTATTCGTTCACACGAACAGGCAAAACCCGGGCTCGTTCTGCAATGAGTCGTAGTTGAGCAGCGTAGTGTTCTCTAGAGGGGGGGGCACAACCCATGGAACGCAATCCATCCAGTGGTTATTCTACATTCAGTATGTAAGACGTTAATCCTCTCGTTGCTAGTTCTTTCAAGATCGTCTCTTCCATGATTGTGCTTCTCTGACGAGCCCACCAAGCCGACTGGCTCGTCAATAGAATGCGGGCGGCGCGATAGAAATGACCGAGCAAAATCAAAGCTCTGGAGTCATCTTGGCTGACAAGGCTGCGAAGAAGGGCACCGGAGAGTACAGGAAATAAGAAGCAGCAACGCTCAACATCAGGTTGGAGCTCTGCCAGGCCATCGCTTCCTGCTGACAGGAACCGTGTGGCGTAGTCTGCTCTGGGTATCCATGAACCACTAGTCATAGATGCAAGACAGAACAAAAGAGAGAGCCTCGAGGCAATACGACGAAAGTGTATCCGGCGCACGTCCTCTGTTTCGCTTGAGCTGCTGGTTGCGTTCGACCTGCCCTGTGTTGGTGGTAACGGTTTCGGCCCAACAGCTGGGCAGGTTGGTGGCATTGGGAACGTGTAGTGTTGGGGCCCATCAGTCACCTCGTTCTTTCGGTGCCGATGATCATCCCAGATGGTCATGAAATGACTGACGAACCTGTCAGGATCTTGACCTTGTTGTAGAACAGCCTCTTCGAGCACGTGTCGCGAGCTGTAGGTTGTCGCCGCAAAGAAATCGCTTCCGGTGGACCATAAAATGGGATATGTTTCACAAACGATACCGAATACTCCAGAGCTCAACTGAAGTAGGGGATCTTGCAAAAGACGGCAGCTCAGAGGACTTGGATAATATGGCTCATCGTCCCTGTCGGCGCGGTGGTGTTGTTCAGATATCTCTCCTTGGCACATGTCCTTGCGGCTGATCTTCATCCCCTCCAGATAGGCCACACTGCTCCATGAAATGTACTGCATAAGCATGGACGTGGCAATCAGGGCCTCGCTGTTATCCATCGTAACGGGGGACGAGAGCTGTTCACTAAAGAGTGAGGCAGATCGCCCCAGCAGACAACGAGCGACCTGGCTATATCGAGTGGCCTCTGGGACCTCAATCGCTAGGTGTGTAGCCGCCAGGCAGAGAATTGTGTTCATAATATATGGCTCCTTTTTGTTCCTATTGTTTAGCATTATGTTCACTATCTAGCTGCCCTCTGATATGATTTTGTCATACTTGAAAAGACCAAGGTAGCACTTGATGCCAAATACCTGGAAACGTCAGAGTACCGGTGATGACCTTGTGGAAGTGGTAAAACAGCTCCATGTGCAGAAGGTTCACCTGAGTATTGTCTCCGGTGGCCGAGAACATACAAGAATCAGAAGGTTGCTGGAGTCGTGATCGAGCGGCGTCAGCGTCCCATGATGCTGCTTCTTTATTTGCTGTCACGCGCATACATTTTTCCTTGCGTTTGAGACAGTTTGAACACGGCTCTCGCTCATCGCACTGACGTGTCCAAGTTAGTTATAGGAAAATAAAACGACATTTCGGGATGCTCCCCTACCTTCACTCGTCGTCGTTTGCAGGCAACGCACCCATGCCGGCTCTTGTAGTGTGGCCTCTTCTTTCCTCTTGACCGTGGCGACAGGGCGGTTTCCTTTGGAGCCACCCCGTTCGTAATAAAGAGAAAACTGCCGACGTGTCTTTGGGAGGTAGACATCGCTTATTCCGTTTCGCTGGTTACCGATTTGCTTGTCATCCGCATATGACCACACGCCGTATCTAGTTTTTCCAGGAACGAGATGAACGAGGTGGGTGCGATGACGAGAAATCACGTTTTATCGGTCACGCGGTGTGCAGACTCCTCTCCACTTTTCTGTGGACCTTCGTTCCCGTTTCGGAAGTAAACGAGACTCCTTTCTGAACATGACGTCACCGCAAGTGTCTGCAATTTCGACGGCGAATGAAAAGTGTAAGCTATCATTTGATTTCTAATTGTGCCCTCATCCAGTCGTCACTGCAATACCCGGTGTCCATCTACTTCCACGCCAGCATCTCACACTGCAGCGACGCAAGCCAAGCATCTTCGGTGTCAGCCCATGCTTGCACAGCATCTAAAGTCTCTCGCGTCTCCTCTTCGCTGATTCCAGCCTCTCGCCAGTTTTTGTAAAATGGATCCCCGGGAGTCAACTGGCCTTTCGCCCGCCATGCGAGCCAGGTCCGGGTCTCCTTACCGGTCGAGACTGAGCTTCCGGCTCCAATTTTCACTTTATCGCCATCGTCTGTGTCGAAGCCAGCGCTGCGGTAGAATTCAGGCATCCTTGCCCCGTTGGTATCCACGGACCCTGACGAGCCGTGCCGCAGCATTTTGTTCAAGTTCTCTCCCCACAGGCGGTTGAGCTGATGCCGACTTGGATGAAAATGACTGAATGCGGCATCTCGCGAAGCCAAAAGCCCTCCGGGCTTGAGAACACGGCGCATCTCTTCCAGTGCCTGTCGTGGGCCGTCAGGAAGCGGCATATGTCCCAGTACCTGTGAAGAATAGACGATGTCAAAGGTGTTGTCTGGGTACGGCAATCCATTTAGGACATTTCCGTTCTCGAATGTGATTGATCCAGGCCCTTTGGTGGTTGAGATGTGCCCAGCAGTTGCCAGTTCCAGTGCCCTTTCCAAGACTTTCTCTGACAGATCGAGACCGACAATTCTGCCTTCCGTGGCATATTTTGCAAATCCTGTGGTGATCGTGCCAGGTCCACAACCCACATCCAGAATGTGGTCGGTCTTTTTGATGTAGGGCAGTAAAAAAGCGGCGTCCACTTCAGCAGTCCGCCTTTCATGATTTGCCGTTGTGTAGCTTGAGTGGCCTTGTTTGTAGCTGTTGTTCGAGTCTCGCTGTGCCATAATGGAAGGCGGCTTGTTCTTGTGCATGGATGAGGGCTGCGTAAAATTATGATTAATACAGGTTGCAAAAGATGGCTTGAAATTTTATAATTTCCTTTGGCGTTCAACTAGAATTCGTGCGTGCAACTGGGAAGTTATTTATGTTCGACTCCAGAATTGACGTCGTTCCCGCTCTACCGCTTTACCAAACTGAGAAATATCCGAGAAGAACGAATCTTCACTGCAAATAACCTGACTTGGCAACCGTCGAAAGAACAGGGTTGTATTAGATACTGAATTGGGAAATGACCGAGATAAACGAAGCTACATAAAAATATTCGCTCGAACGAGAAATAACATGCAACATGCAAACACATCCTTGTGAAATTCAGGACAATTACGTGCATTTACTTTATTTCCACCAGTCTCAGACAAGTCCATTCTCGCGGCAGGGCCCCAAAATTTTGTACCAGTATCAAAAACCAAATGTCGACACTAGCATAGGCCTGGCCTATGTCCAATCATTGAATGACCGTTCCCCCCTTGCCGCGCCTTGGTGGGGGGGGACGGGGTGCAAACAGTTCAACGAATTCGCCATTTCTGTACTTCTTTCAATATCAATTTTAAGAAACTTTTGGCCAGTCCTCAAGATTTGTCGTGATCAGTTAACCTGTCTTACTTTGAGTGGTGAGACAATCTTGCCGATACCTCTAAAATGGTTATTTCCGCGTCCTTGTTGATTCGTCGTTGTCTTCTGTCTTGATCAGTTATTCTTCAATATTATCAAGCTGTTTAGCAAACTTATTGGCGATGCCGAGTTTGAATTCAGCACCGTCTCAATACGACCTTGGAAATCAAGTGTTTGTCTATCGTGTTGACAAGAGTTGTCTAAGCAATCTCCATCAGTAATGGTAACTTAGTTTTGATAGTAAATAGACTTTATGTTTGTTTCTTGTTTCGCTTCTGAACCTTCGTTCCTAATTGAGACGTGTCGATATTGTTGCTCTGAAAAGTCAAGGGGAATAGACTTGCGAGAAGTGGAAGAGGTGGGTAAATAGAATCGGTTGAGGAAATTCCAATTTACTCTGTATCGACTAATTTCAGCCAGAAAATTTCAGGGTGGACCGGTGTACTGATATACTACCGGAGAAGGTACGACGGTATGATGGTATGATGCAGAATGCTTTTTAAAGTTTACGTTCTAAGAAGACACAATATCAGCTCTGCTTAATATTTTTGCGGCATACAGACCTCCGTTTCATTAAATAATCGCCACCGAAGATTGTCATGAGGACATCGTACAGACCACGCATTGGCCAAATAGCCCAAAACATGACTGGGAGCCAAGCAACAGTACCCATCGCAGCGTTTTGTTGGTTGTCCACCATGACCTTGTCGTAAACACTTGGCAAGCAGCTTGCACCGTACTTGACGCGGACAAGGTCATAAGAGTGACGGTCGTAGTGGCTCCAGAATTCGTCCTTTGTGTAGCAGGCATGAGCATACAGCCACGTCCTGCCGCTCAGTTCTCGTACCTTTTGCTCCAACAGACGGTTCTTGTGGATACATGCGTCACGGTCAATTAGTCCCGCTACCCAAATGCCAAAGTTCATCAAACGACCCTCAGGGGTGTTCTTGTCGAGGCGGGCGAAGTCAGAATGCAGACCGTGTTCTGCGTTGGGAGAGTCTCGGGCCAGACGCAACAGCCACAGCCACAGTGGGTAGATGCCAAAGGTCGTTTCGAGCCAGTCAACGAATGCATCCATCTTGTCATAAGGCACGCCGACGTCTTGCACCATGTAAAAGTCGGCCAGGCCACTGTGGTGTAAAGCCTTGTAGATGGTACGTGTGTACATGAGCGGATTGAGGATGAAGCGAGTAATGCGGTTGAAAGGTATGAGGAAGTAGTTGAACGAGTACTTTGCGACCCAGAAGCCACCGCGGTCGTAGCGGAAAAGGTAGTCGACAATGGGGACATACTCAGTGAAGGAGGCGTCGGGAGTAACAGTAATTTTTTCTAACATGTGACGAATGCGAACATAGAACCACGGATCCAGACTCCTTGTGAACCGGGGAGTAGAACTACTAGGTGGCGCGTTATCTACAAATTGGCCGGAGCAGACGATTGTGGCCGTCTTAAAGAATATAATACTATCTACATAGTCTACATTAACTCGAGCTGTTGTCGCGTTTTAACAGAACAAGTCTGTGTTCTCATCAGCGATTCGAGAAGCGCGTATAACTTCACCGTTGGCCAGGGCAATCTCATCCAGTTCACCGTGGTATCAAATGGCCCGTAGCGATAGGATGAGCTCTCGCCCGACGTGTCCGAAAAAACACCGTTGACGGTGATGCCCGGAAACTCCATCACGATGAGAGAGACCAGTCTTACCGCCTTTTCAGTGTCAGTGGGTCAGCTTCTCGTTTGGGTCGACGACTTGTTCAAGCTGGGTGCAGCGCGGTCCACCGCAGCGCGGTCCACCCGCAAGACGAAATTGTACGCGATGTTTCGTTCGAACTGCAACTCGTGCCATTCGTCTGCTTCCAGGTTCGGAGCGAGACAGCGGCAAGCAAAATAATCCGACAAAAGTGATGCAACCGGAAATGTATCGTTCACTAACTCGACGTAGGTCAAACGAATTCGTCCCGTGGACTGTATCCTTCTTGACCTCGCTCGCAACGAGGAAAACGAAGTCATTGAAAGAAATTCCAAGGCTTGCCCAGTTGTTAGCCTTTCTTTCTAGCGCTATCCCAAAGCGTCCGACAAGCTGGCTGCAGTTGAGCGGTAGCACGGAAGTGGGATGATGGTTTTTTTTTGTCGAATTATTGGGTTCATTCCAACATTTTAATCGCATTCTCAATATAAACCGCTGCCGATGTTTTCTCCCGTATACACTTTCATTGCGTTCGCTGCACCGTGGCTCATACATAAAGTAATCGAATATAGCCGGCACGGACGTCCCGTTGGGGACCGAATACACCATGTCCACAAATACGCCAGTGAAACTCCCCGGCCTCTCATCTATGTTAACGACCACAAAATAAAAGATCCGCACCCGCCCTCCGAGTACGGTCAGTGTCAGACAGCTCTTTCCTTCGTAGGGTATGAGAACCTGCCCCTGTAAGTATACACGTCTAAATGAGTTTTGGAACAACGCCTCGTAGTTCATTATCAACAGTTCCATCTGCCAATACGCGTCCACTGTCACCGTCGGGTAATAGAAATTCAACGGCCCGTAATATGCTATGAGTCCTGCATACTGGCGCTCGTCCTTCGAGTGGAACGAGAAACCGTCTCAGCACAGTTGCAGAAGTGCACTTGCCGCTGAGCAACGACTGACTGTTTCACGCCATGACACAATCGACTCTCGACCTGTCAATTCAAGACCTATGTCGCTCAGGTAGAAGAGATACGTACTATCTCTGGCATGCGCAGCTACTGGAACAGAAACTTGTCCCAGCTCTGGGCCTCGCTGCCGCCACTTTTTTGGCTTCCATACTCTCCTCGTCGCCTTGGATACTACGGTCCTTCGTTTGTCGAGAGCTTGACCTATCGTAAGACCGACCAACTCAACTGGTCCGGCATCATCAACTGCATAAATGTAGCTGGCGGCAAAACAACAATTTTCACAACGGATCGGTTTGGATGAGAAGCTACTCATTGCCGGTACCCTGGTCATAACCGGCCATAATCCTGGCGGGCATTGCCGGTGCATACTCATCACACTGGACCGACCATCACGATGCTGCAAAGGTGAGTGAAATGATATGAGCATTGCAAGGCGGTACGGGCTCAGATACTGACTTTGTACTGGCTGGCGTTGCCATTTTGGTTATTTTCATGTTCTTCCAAGGAGCCACATTCGGACCGTAGGTTTTACCACTCACGATAACGCACGTAAATTTTCTTCCAGCCTCCACTGACTACGCACCAAAACACCAGTTGTCGTTTTTAACGAAATTTTCCCGTACCGCTACCGTACGCGTGGAGTTGCCTTTGGTATTGCCAATGAATAGGTAGGTTTTATGAGTACACCCTCCCTTCTTTTAAAGATACAAATTTAATTATTTGTTTAACTCGCCAAATTTACTGATAGACTCATTTCCCCGCCGTTACTGGCTAAGTCTACCTAGTATACCTTGTTGTTTTTTGGTGGCATAAATTTTTTGTCCCATTTCTTTGTGATCTTCATTGTGCCCGACGCAAAAGGCGTCCTCCTCGAGACGATAGACGCCATTTTCGATGATCGTGTGGCCGACGAGCTTGCCAAGATGCGCGCTGCCGTGACGGGAAAGTTGCGTGCTGCTCCGGCAGGCGTCTACGTCGATTGAGATGATGGGCTTGGAGATTCGCATTTAATTATATTTAGAAATGTGTGTCGTTGTGTCATTGTGACGTTATTCTGTTTCAATCCATACATTTCGGCAGAAAATGGAGCCATTATATTAAAATGACGTTGTATTTATTTTTGAGCGTTAATGGAATCGACGAAAAGTCTTTTCAGCTTTATACTTTTAGTTCATGAACTTTTTTTATTGTCGCAATATTTCTGAGCAGAAATCCATTTTTTAAACTTGCCTTTCCACGCAAATTTACATTGTCTGTACCGGCTTCATATGTTAAATTTTTATAACATCGAAGCATTCAAAGGATCATTAACAGAATTATCTTATCTCGTGCAAACCAAAAACGTACCGGGACTTGTTACCGCTGAGAAAGCATAATCTGGGTGCAACACCTCTAAATAAGCTTTGCGACGCTACTTTATTTTCCACGTCGGAATTAGTTTTGCCAGACTCAATTTTGTAGCGTGTCAACCGTCAAGGAACGACGCCCCACTGAGTCAGTTATGGAGCACCCGACTCACCTACAGCCAATTGGAATCGAAACTGTCAACCTGTGCGGCCATACCCTTGTTGGTGCCGACAGCTGGACGCCGGAGTGCGGAGTCAAGAGGCTAAGCGACGCGGTACCCCAGGTTCTCCCGTGTTTTCCGTGGGCGTTGTGCAACTTGCTGTTCTTGTTGCGGCGTACTGGTTGCCGTATCCGAGCATGCCTTTGCGGGGGAAGTGAGGAGACAGGTACGAGTGTGCCTGCACCGGATATCGGAAACCGGGCTGCTTACGATTAACCATTGACATTGGCAGTTTGGTCGAGAATGCCTCCTGTGACTCGCAATATAATGATAGCACCGGGTATCTGTGCACCGTTCCCCGTTCCCCGTTCCCCGTTCCCCATTCCCCTATCTCCTGGTATTCGTCCTGTGATAAAAAGGGGACGCTGCCGATCGTCGCGTTCTCTGATGGTCCTCTAATCCTTTCTTCGAGCTGCAAATCGCATGATTACAAACAATTCAATCCAAACGAGCAGCCATGCAAGAAGTAACGGCTTCTGGTTCGGAGAAGGTGCCGTCAGAGACTCCATCTCATCGAGAGGATGCTGTTGTTACCGGCGTGGAAGACGATTCGGTCGTAGACTCGGAAAATGATGCTGGCCATATGACGGCACAGAGTTACATTAGCATCGCAATAAGGTTATTGACTTACTCCTTTCCTGTTTCGCAACCACTGGCTGACTTCACAGGCTCTCCTTTTCATGTACAATGCCTACCTCTACACGCAACTCATGCCCCCTGCTGTGCTTGCGTACATCAACGCAGACCTTGGCCCGGGTGCCAACTACATCTGGATCACCATCAGCTGGAACTTGGCTGCGGCGGTGGTGGTGACAATCAGCGGCCGCTTGGCCGATATCTTTGGTCGTCGCTGGTTTATGATCAGCGGAGCTTTCATCTCGACAGTTGGTGCCATTGTCGGTGCCACATCCCATACCATCAACGGCATGATTGCTAGCGGTTTTCTTTTTGGGCTGGGTGGTGGCGTCCAGGAGATGGTGTTCTCTTGTCTGCAGGAGATGGTCCCTAATAACCGCCGCTTCTTGGCTCTGGGCATCTACGAGTTTGGTAACCTGCCTGCCATGTTTGGGCCTATTATTGCCTATGCATGGATTGCATACGTCGGCACCGGCTGGCGCACATGTTACTATTGGTGCATCGCTTGGGAGGGGGTCGCCGTATTTGCCATCTTCTTCTTCTACCATCCGCCGACCTTCCAGACCAAGCACCGTGGCGACCGCGAGACATGGCTGCACCTACTGGCGGAGCTTGACTATGTCGGACTTGTTACCTTCACGGCGGGTTGTGTTCTCCTGCTCTTGGCCATCAGCTGGGGAGGCGTGCTGCACCCCTGGAAGAGCGCCATTGTCATCGGGCCGATTGTCGTGTCGGGCATGCTGTTTGTGTTTCTCGGCTTCTGGGAGGCTTATGCGCCGCTCCCACACCCGATCCTACCACCGCGTCTGTTCCGCAAAACCCGCGAGTTCACTACGGTTCTGTTTGTCATCTTCGTTGCCGGCATGCTGTATTACTCGAACCTTGCCCTCTGGCCTCGCGTGTCTAGTCTTTTGTTTATTCCGGCCAACGATACGATTAAGCGCGGCATCTACGCCGAGATTACCAGCTTCAGCACCACCCTCTCGGCCTTTTACGGCATCATTGCCATGCCGTGGCTGGGTCACGAGCGTTGGCAGCTGACGACGCTGACCGTCTTACAGACCACTTTTATCGGTGCCATGTCCGGTCTCAGTCTCGACTCCAAAGCCCGAACAATTGTGTTCACGCTGCTAGCCTCGACCTGCACGTCGATGTTGACGTTTGGCACCATCAGTCTCTTTCTCGATGATCAAGCTGATATGTAGGTGCAGTGCGCTCAGTGTTCCATTTTATTATTTAATTTTTGACCTACTTGTCACCGTCTCTTCCCCGTCCAGTTCACACTCTCATTACTACTTTAGCACTACGCATCTGCTAACGTACACACAGTGGTGTCGCTGTTGGCTTGACTAGCACTTCTCGTCTCATTGGCGGCGCCATTGCCGGCGCCATCTACACGTCCATCTACACAAATAAGTACAGCACGGGCATCCCCATCGTCCTGCAGGAATACGCCGATGCCGCTCACTTTAACGGATCGTTCCCACTTCTGCTCAAGGCTAGCGCCATTAACACATCCGGCGCTTATGCGAATGTACCTGGTATCACGGATGCCGTCATTGCTGCGGCGGAAATGGTCGTCAAGGTAGCGTACATTAACGCGTTCAAATATGTGTACTGGTCGGCGCTGGCTTTTGGCGGCGTTTCGATCTGCTGTGCCCTGGCAACACGCGCCGTTCCCGACGACCGTAAGACGAAGCAGCGTGCCGTGACCATGGAGAACGAGAAAGGCATCCGCGGCACAGCTGAGCGGGCAGCCACTTAAGGACAAAGTGTATTTTTAAAACGATAGATGATCCGGACCGGACCAAGACAGCGAAGACGACAAGGATGCAGATGTATATACCGGAATGTATGCACAATGGCAGTGGCATTATTTTCTACAAGGCACCGCCACCATCTACGTGAATAGTATGGCAAAGTACACAGCAACACTATATACTGTTTGTTTACTCCCGTTCTGACCTATTCTTGCGAGGGTGTACCACGATTGCAACCGGCAAGCTGGGCATTCAGAGACGGGCTCCATGTCTTTGCATTGGGCGGGATATTGATTACCAATCGGTCCTTCTGTTGGCTGTTGATATCCCAGGTCAACAATCTAGAAATTGTATGTTAACTAGTATGTGCTGGGCAGTAAGCTTGGATGGCAATCTGTCCGTGCAGGGGCATGGCATAGGCCAGTTAGGCTAGAGGCTGGCAGCTATACCACAAGAGACTTGAGTTATGACGGGGACTGAGCGCTAGGAAGTGTGCGCGGAAATCTAGTGATGGCCTGAAGAACTGAGGCTACGATGAATGTCGGCCGTTGCACATTGGCGAACTTGACAATCAAGTCGAGGCGAATAGCCAGTCCAACGGGCCACCCCTGTCACATTGCTTCGGCTTACATAGTTATGCAACAACGGAATAGTCTCCTTCCCGACCCTTTTCGGGGAGATCTGGGGCAGACGGAGAAGGAGTCCACTGCGGCACGAGTTACTGTCGACAGATGGCAGTCGAGAATAGTGACTGTATTCGAGGCCAACAAAAACATCCGCCAGAAAATCGTATATGGTCACGAATACAAAATTCAGAATCGTGAGCAAAATCCAGATTTTGGAATTGTAAACAACGACAAACTTCCAAGCTGTATATGCTTGGCCGCTCTTAATTTCTCGAGTACTTGAATCATAGGATGGAATGCTCTTCTCTATTGTCTAACAGTCAAACAGTCTATCAGGTATACGCATGTTGGGTGACAATGACAGTGCGCAAACAAGCTGCCGTCCGCGGAGAAACACTGATTCGCGAATCGTGCGGTGAATGGTGTCGGCGGTATGTGGTGACAGGCTGTATTATGCCCGGGATGATGCATGCTGCGCTCGATTCGCGACGGAGTTTGAATTTTGGCTCATAGTCCGTAGTACGCGGAGGTGTTCGTTCTTGAGCTCTTCAAAGTCGTGCTGCAACTGGTGATGCCACGGATAGAGGACGAACACCTGGAACGCGAGCGCCGAAGAGGCGACGCAGAAGTTGGTCAAGGAAATGATGCGCGTTGTTCTCATTTCGATCGGTGGCTTTGTTGGAACAAATGGCTGCTGTCGAACTGTGACGAGAGCGGGACAAACAACGCGAGAGAGAAAATGGTCAGCAGCGACTGTGTGTGGAAGGCAATGGTGATAATGGCAAATTGGCCACAAACCTTTGCACGTGAAAGTCGCGTGCGCACTCCCCGGCAGGATAAATCGCCGAGGACTTCGTACAAGCGACGGGTGTTGGGAGACAGGGCAAACAGTTGGCCACTGAGGAACGTCGCTGGACCTGAGGATCAATGAAGGGTAATTGAGCGCGTAATGTAAGGCAAGTTCTATCATTGACTGAAGTATGTCGTACGAGGGAAAAGGAGGCCAGCCTTGGGACAGAGTGTGCTGCCGACTGTCGGCCACGGGTATTTACGGGTTGCAGTGCTATGTGCTGCACGGACAGGTTTGCCACTATTCCCAATTAGCGTACCGTTACAGCGGCCACGTAAAGTAAAAACGTACGATCATGACAAAGAATTCGCATTAGTGCCAAAGAAAGCCGGGAACTTTACAAAACAATCTCGACAACACGGACATATTACGCCACAGCCGTTCTCTAATCCTGGCAATATATAGCTCCGTATGCGTACGGCTGCAGCATGCCGTCGCCCAGATTGTCGCTTAGATTATTGCCCAATTATTTTCCAAATCATCGCCAGCAACAAAACCTAGCATGGGTTCATAATAGGGGTCCGCGCCCCACGGGAGAACTTCCTGGAGAAGCCTGTCGGTGCTGTAGCCGCCACCGGTGGGGCATTTGCCACCAAGCCCATTTCTTGCATGGCCGCCTTGATTAGACGGGACCGTAGCATGAAACGCCGTATTCTGAATCGAGTCGGCACGTTCAACATCCGACATCTTCCACCACGACAACATAGCCATCGTCGACGACCGTTTGCTGCTTTGCTTTTGCGCTTTCACTAGAATCCTCCAACACTATTTCGAGAAAAGAGTGGCGAGAAGCCATACATATACAGTCTGCTATTTCGAGGAGCGTCGGGGTTCTTTGCCGAGAGGCCGGCCGCCTCTCCCTCGCCCATCCTCATCATTTTGCGAATATCCTTGACATGCGGCCCGCTCATCAGCACCGTAGGATGCTTTCGGCCACCGAGGAGCGTCACTGCGTCGCACAAACGCTCTCTACCAGCCGGGCTGTGGCCGATACCGATTGTGCACTATGTCCATGGTTGTCTCCTTCGTCGCATCGTCGGTGGCCCTTCTCGCAAGTCTCATAACCGTCTTGTCGGTGTCGCAGGCACAGTAGAATTTGTGCGACTTGGACAAATAGTGCCGTGGAAGGGATGCCGCGATGGGAGCTTTGTTCGCGTGCAGGGAATGCGGATATGGGTCGGGCCTGGTGACAGACCAAAAAATACAGCCACAGAGAAGCTGGTCAATGGCGACGACGGCCCAGGCTAGCGACATACTTTGTGTGGCAATAAATGCAAACATATCTGAAAAAAAAAAAAATGAAAAAAAATGAAAAAAAAAAAAATAGAACTTGGAAAGCGAAAATATGAAAACATAAAGTATATTGCTTTAATTACGTTTTTTTTTTTGAAATTGAATGACAAGCGTCACTAAAAATAATATACAAGAACTAAATCAATTCAGCACAAAGGGTGAATGAAATGCAACCGCAAAAGCGACCATATCTTTCAATTGCCATGACAGCCCTATAATTTGATATATGGTACATCCATGCCAATATGCACCCAACCAGATACCTCTACCCGCATATGTATTCCTACTTCTCGCTCTCATGGCACAGCCGCTCTTCAATCCGCCACGCGGTGATGGAAGGTCGACCTTTGTGAAGCGTGGATCCAAGGTCCACGGCAAAGCATTACAGGTCTCAACAAACCAGCGGAAAACTTCCTTTTCCATATCATCTATCCGACCGGCATACTCGGGAAGTCCAGCCAAGTTGTGAATCTCATGTGGGCCGGCCGCTCGATTGTAGAGCTCCGCGGCTTCGTACAAGCGGTAGACAATTGTCCGCTCGTGGTTGCGCATGAAAATGACCTTCCCAACCAGTGTGGTGTCCTCGTGCCGCAGTCAAGCCTTGATGTCGTACGGATATGGCGCTTACACCAGTAACGGTTCTTCTGATGTCTGAAAGCCGCCCTCGGAGAAGGCGTACGTCTTCGTGTATGTGCGTTGCGAAGTGTTGTTGGTGTCCTTGCCTTGCAGGAGCGGAACACACGACTGTCCATTGCGTGTAAAATGCTCGCCAATACCAACAAGCTCGAGCAGCGTCCGTACAAGGTCGACCATCTCAGTCACGGCCGACACAATGTGATTAGTCGGCAGACTAGCCCCGGCAACAAGCAGAGGTTCACGCACCGACGTTTCAGACAGTCCAGCCGGTCACTTCTCAATCAAGCCGTGGTCGTCGAAGTACTCGCCATCTTCTGTGAAAAATAAAGTAACTGCGTCTATCGCTTGGCGGGGCCAGCTGCGCTTATGTGCTGCCGGGGCTGTGTCCCATCTTGCCGGTCTGCCATTCTCAACATGGCGTAGGCTCCCTGGTGCGGCTTACACGGCCATAAGCAGCTTGCCAATGATTAGCCACGGCGTTGTGTTTCCCACGCTGCTCGTGGCCCAGCTGGCGATCCATACAGCCCAGACAAAGTCGTCATTATCACGTTCACTTTGCTATTGTTTACGAACTTTGGTAACATTCTTGGCGCGGCTGTCAATAGCTTCGCGACGCAGAATACGCTCGCCTACTACCTCAAGTACCTCGTTCCAGGTCTGGACAAGGCGGCTGTGGTTGACACGAACCCATCTGCTCGTGATTGATGTTCCCGTCCAGTTTTACAAGGGACAGTCCACCGGCGACTGTTGCGGGCCATACACTGGACATTCTTCCAGTATGCGGTCACGGGTGACCTGAACATCCCAGGAAACACAAACAGCATCCGCATCCAGCGGCCACTCGACTCCTCCAGCCCACAGCCCAGAGTTTGTACGTCTCTGCGTTTCTGTGTTTTGTGTTTATGTACTTTCTTGCATAAGACACAGTCACGGCTCGCGTCGACAACAACAGCCCAAGGAAGATGAATCGTCGCGTATCGTCCCCTAAAGCAGGCTCGGGAATGTATGAGGTTTTCTCTTTGGCGTCTCATTTGTTGGACATTTGTGAAGATTAGGGAAGCATTCTTTGTTCCTGCTCCTGCTGTTACAGCATTCGTGCGGTATATATGTATTTACGATGATCTACCAAAAAAAATTATTACCTCCATTACACCATCTCCTTCTGACGAACTACTCTGTAATTCCTGCTATTTTCATGTTATGAGGCTACTTTAATTATATTTCGTGTAGCCTTCAACTGCCTCGTCACCGTCTATACCCTTTAAATTGTGCCTTGTTTTTTACTTACAGCCTGCTTCATGCCTTCCATCTGATGCCACGATTTCCACCTCGCCGCGTCAGCCGCTAACCTGTTGTATGCCCCTATATAACTCTCGCCTGCCCCTCGCGCAGCATCCCAAACTTCCACGCCTCTATTCTTTCCAAAAACACTAACACAAAAACAACCAACACTCAAACACTCACATATCACAGCTGAATCACCACCACCTTCCATCACTGTATATCTCTGACAAGACAAGCTGGATTCCCGCAGAAGACTGCCACCCTCTCCACGTGCAATCGGCCCGCTTCCGTATCCAGCCACCAAGGTTATCATCGGCCAGTACCTGTCGGCTGGCCTCCAGGACAACGTTGCCTTTTGGGGTTGGCTTATCGAGGCAGCGTTCTACAACGACAACGACGACAAGCTGTGGGCAACAAAGATATTCATTGCACAGAAAGCTTTCTAAACAGGAAAAAAAATGGCATTCAACAGCTTTGGCGGTGGGACTGGAGGCGGTGGCAATCCACGGTACGGTCGCGACTCCAACGGGCCGCTCCCACCAGCCACAGGCTTTCCTACTGCCCGCCCTATGCCATACTACACGACCGCCATGCCTGGAGGATGGCCGTATGCCCAGCCGCAATATATCGGGCATGTCCCCATGACCTTGCCGGGTAACCAAGTGTACCTGACAGCGGCTCCGCCCAACAGCGCTCAGATCCCCATGATCAATCAACAACCCGCCCTCACTCAGGGCCAAGGCCCACAGCCCGCTCTCGACCGCAATTTTCGCACTTGCAGCATGCGCAACACCACCGGCGGCTTCGGCTGTGAGCCCGGCTACAACTACTTTTTCCCTGCCGAGCACACCAAGATCCATGTCTTGAAGACTGGCCCGACGCCGCCCTGGCAGCTGCCGCCCAACTTTGCCATCCAGTTCCACGCCACGCACGTGCCCGTCAACACCACAGTCGCCGAGCTCATGAAGGGCTTTGGTGCCAAGAATCCGCTGCCAAAGAAAAACATTATTACCGAGGTGTGTCCTGGCGGCGGTGGCAAGTGGTACAAGGGCATTGAGGTCAGCGGTGACAATCTAGACATGATGAAGAAGCCTATCAAGGAGCTGGGCTGGGATGGGACACGAACGGGCCTGCGGGGGCAAAAGAAGGTTGTCTATGTGTACGTTCAAAGAGGCTGATGAATTGTATTTGCAACTGCGTTTGTAGCTGCATTGGAGTTTACAAGTTGGAATTTCGGTCATGCAAAGATAGTGTTGTTTGTTGATGGCGATATCATCACTAGTTTTTTTTAACCTCAGGTAGGGTAAGGAGGTGAAATGTACTGCTTTGAGAATGCATTCTTTGGTATGAGAAATGTTGGAAATAGGGATGGTGTCTGTTCGTGAGCGCAGGGTTTTTATCACTTCCAATTTCAGCGAAGATTAGTCTCTACTATTAGAATTATTGGCAGGTTTTTACTGACCAAGTTACTGCTCGTTTATGTTACGTATGTAGTTATTAATTTTTTTTTAAAAAATCAGTATTTCCAAAACACGGCCTTTTTTTCTTCTTAAAAAAACAAAAACAAAAACAAAATATAGAAAAACAATAAAACAAAGAGACAGCCACTGACGACTTATGTTCCAGCTGAACAATTTACAAGTTTTTTCGTGAGCCACGAGATTCCCACTTTCTTTTTCACCTTTTGGTCAAATTACTAGAATGAATTGAAAACAGACAAAAGAAATCGTATTGTAAATGTACATAATAAACATACAACTCAACGTAGCGCATACGTCTACCAGACTCAAGTACTTCACCAAGTTTTAAGATTCAATAACTACTAATCAGTTGATACCTCTCTCTCTCTTATCCCCCTTAATAGCCGTAGTAGCGCGGTTCGTCAAAGACGTGGTAGCGGTGGCCACGCACACCTTCACCGCGGAATAGTGCGGGGAAGCGCCAGCCGACAGGTACCTCGGACTCATCGACACGGCGATTGCGCACTTCCTCCTCGACATCAAATAGGTACTGCGCGCGCTGGGCGTCAGCGGCCTTGTCAGGGACGACAAACTTGGCGACCTGCAGCTCGGTGTCGGTAATGGTGCTGCGGCTGATGCGGGCGTAGCCGACGCGTTGCAGGCCCTTGAATAGAATGTACTCGCACCAGCGGTCCCAGTCGGTGGGATCGACGTCGTGCATACCCGATTTGTCCGAAACGTAGGTATTATAGTTGCCCTCGAGCGGCTTGGTCACCAGGTAGCTCAGCAGGAAGCTGGGACGGTCGGTGCTTCCCATGAGCTTGGCCAGGTACTCGGACTGCAGGCGACGGTCCTCGGGGTCTTCCTCCTGGCCCGAATGGAAGACAAAGACGTCGACCAGGGTGCCGTGAACATCGAGGGTGGCGTGGATGGCGGGGGCCAGCTCGCCGACGGGGCTAGGTAGTAGGTGGTGGGTCGAGTTGACAATGGGGAACTTGGACAGTAGAGCAGCGCCCCAAGTGTGCTTGTTGGGACCCGGACCGTAGTCGACATACATGCCCAGGTCCTCAGCGAGGTACTGCGTGGTGTCGCGGTTGCCCATGATGATGCGCTGTAGGTCGCTCTCCAACAAACCCACAACATCTAGCTCGGCCTCCTTGATGAGATCACGCATGCGGCGCTCGGAGCTCCACATGTCGTTGTCCAAGCTAAAGTGGATGGTCCAGATACCGGCCGTGATGACACGGTCGTCGGCATGGTAGCCCTTGTAGTCGTTGCTGGGGAAGCGCATGAACGCGGCACACAGGAACAGGATATTGAGAACGCCAGCGACACCAAAATAGTGCTTGCGGTGGCGGGCAGGTAGGGCGTTGCTGGCGACGCGCTTGGCGTACTTGGCGGGGCGTTGGATAGAGCGGGCAGTGTTGAGGTTGAAGATACCGCAGCCGATTAGCAGCATGGTGACAGTCATGATCCAGTCGGTATGTTCACGGACAAGGGGACCACCAGGTACGAAGGCATAGGCGACAACCCACACATGGAAGAGAACCATGAAGTTGTAGACAAGGAAGCCCAGGCCAAAGGTCAGGGCCGGGCTCTTTTTAGACGAGGCCGAGATCAACGGTACAGACAGGGCCATGAGATACGTGGCCAAGACAAGGGCTCCATAGTAGCCGAACCAGTTGCTGTAGAGGGTGAGCACAGCGGCGCCGACCGATGCGACGCCGAAGGCGGACCAGGACGACGCAAGACCTGGCACAACCACACCAAAAACAATGCCGCCAGTCATGGCAAAGATGGTGTAGTAGGCGTGGATGTTGGAGAGGGGGCCCCGGACCGGGTAGCCCTCCCAGACCCACAGAATCATGGTGCTGGTGTCGGACAACAGAGAGTGCAAAGCGAATAAGAGACCGCCGAAGCTCAGGGCGAATAGGGCCGAGGACGGACCAGTTGTCCGGTCCGTAATGTCGCCGCCAGCAGCAGCCGGACGTCTGCGGGTAAAGCGCAGAGCAGCAAGGATGGCCAGGACGAGACCAGTGCCGTTCCAGCCGCCGTTCTCGGCGTGCATGATCGGCCAGATGGGGTTGTTGGTATGCCAAGCGAACTTGGCGATGCTGGACATGAGAAGACCGATGACGAAGGCAAGAACGCGGGACTCGACACGGGAGTCATGGCTGGCGTCGGCGTAGAAGGTGGCGGCCCAGCCAAGGCACTGCAGGGAGACACCGAAGCCGATGGTGAAGAGGCGGTAGACGGGGTCGTGGACCATATAGGCAGTGAGGCCAGCAAGCGACAGCAGGTGAACGAAGCGCAAGTTGCGGACGACGAGGGTGCGGAAGGGACGGATGGCAAGCAGGAAAGGCGAGATGGTGGACATGACAAAGGCCTCGTAGCCTGAGATGCCCATGTGCCACAGCGGGAAGTACCAGACGGTCAGACCCAGGCTGGTCAGGACGGACCAGAAGGCGAAGCCGTGGTAGACATCGGCGGCAGCATCTAGAGCCTCACTAAGGGTGAAGGATGTGGAGAAAACGCCGGCGGTGGCCTTTTCCTTTTCACGGTCAAGCGGGGGAGCACTGCAGGAGAAGAGAAGATTTAGAAAGGTGGACCTGGGAGGTGGCGGCAGCGGATGGGGACGGCAGGGAACGAGGGGCAAGGAGGGCAAAGTCGATAGGACGACGGGCCAAAAGACGGTCAACAAGAGAGCGGGCAGGAGACGAGCATTAGAGACTGAGGGGATTTGGTAGGGAGTGGTGGTGAATGTTGCGTTGTACTTTTCGCGTTTGACAATCCTTGGCTCTGTTCCTCTGCCCCCCGCCCCTCGTGTCCCCCTTCGTGCCCGTGATGATTTGTTTCTGCACCCCCTGGCCTACTTGGGAAGCCATTGCACGTACCCCTTGCTGATCCCCTTGGTATCTTTGACGACGAGCTCAAAGGTGTCGAAATCGAGAGCGGTAACGGCATCGAAAGCAACATCGAAGAGGACGAGGGACCACTCGAAGAAGGCGTAGATCGTGTAAGCTAGCAGCAAAGAAGGAGCGTCAGCGCGAGCGTTGATAAAGCGAATATTAGTATCTTGGAGGGTAGGAGGCTTACCACCCGGAACGCGGTGCACCTTGTGCTGGATGAAAAAGTAGACGAGCGGAACAATGGTGCCAAAGAAAGCGCCGGCGACATATTTGCGGTACTTGATGGCGGTGGCGTTGTTGGGGCTCAGAGCCAGGCAGCCAAACATCCAGGGGATGGTGGCCACGAGATACGAAATCATAAAGATGTCGTGCCAGTCGTGGTTGTCTGTCGAGGTGACGTAGGTCCAGCCGCCGCAGGTGAAGGTGCGGAAGACACCAAAGTATGCAACGGTCTTGGGCAGGGTGCGGCCGGGCTTGGCGGTCAGCAGGTACCAGAGGCCGACGAGGGCGAAGCGCGGGCCGGAGGTGAGGGCGATGAAGAGCATGAAGAAGGAGCGCTCGGGGAAGCGATCGCCGATGGTGGCGGAGACGGAGGGGAACCATTCTTCGGGGTAGCCGAACCATTCGTTCTGGACGATCTTTGTGTAGTGGAGGGAAACGCCGACGAAAAGAGCACTAAGGAAGGCGGCTGGCTGTGTTAGTCGAGGGAAAAGCATAACGAGGCATCACGAGATCGGGACGAGGTCGGTCACTCTTTCTTACCATATGCAGCGCCGGTGTGCAGCCAGCTCACCCATTGGCCATTAAAGGAGAGAAGCACGCCGGCGTCTTTGTCCTTGTACTTAGACGCCATGATGGGTAGGCGGGTGGAAAGGTGCGGTGGTGATGTTTGGTGATGTTTGGTGGCAAAGAGAGAAGAGGAGGACGATAAAATGGAGAGGAGAGTACGAACCAAAAAGAGGCCGCTGTGAGCTCCTGACGCGACCAACCCCAGCTGCGCAGGCGCGTTGGAGCTGGAAGCCTCGGCCCCCTGAAAAGGGGCTCCCCATGGTTCCCGCGTGTCTAATTTTTATTATGTAAGATGACGACGGCTTCTGATTGGCCTACAAAGCGTGTGTTTAAAACAGCCTTATGTAATCATTTGGACCCCTTTTTATTTTTCAGACACCACTTCGTATCGTCAACATTATTGTCATCAGCCATGGCCTCCGACCCCCCTCCCGACCCTTCACCCTCCCTCCCGAAGCCGTGTGACGAGTCACGAATAGCTCTCCTTTTGTCGGTCAATGTCTGGGCAGCTTCGCATGGCTGTGCGTTTGTTACCGGACGTTCAACAAAACAAAAATAAACAGGAGAGTGGTGACGTACGTTTGTGATCGATCTGGCAACCAACCAGACAGTACGAAGACCCCACCGACCCCCCCGTCGTTGCCTGCGCCGGCTGGCCCTAGGATACATCTTCACGCGGCACCGAAGTACCGCGCTCAGCTGAGTTGGACGAGTCCTCCCCCCATTCATTGTCATTGCTGGCATGGCGGTGAGGCTCGGTCGACTGAGTGGCCGGGGAAGTCTAGTGACGTTATCGTTGAATGAGGTCTTCAAGATACTAAACTACAATTGTTCCTAACGACCAGGTCACCAGAGTCTGAGCCCACGGCGTCTGTGCCATCTTTTCAAGCGTTTCTATTGGATAACGATCACGCTTAATGGTAAACATGGCTTAGTATCATATTAGGTGGCAGCTGGCGGGCGACTTCTGAAGCGGGTCAGGCCCTCCCCTGGCCACTTTTGGTGGACAAAACCATTATTTCCCTCTCTTCCTCAAGAGCCACTTTCAGCGCGGTGTGAGGTTGGGATGAGTAAGGTTCGGCAACTGCCAGCCATTATACATGTCTCTGTCTCTCACTCAGCAAATCAATTATGTTACGTGTTTGTATAATTAGCGCATAGATTGGGGATGCTGAAAAGATGCAAGGCAGATGCGCAGATTTGGTTCTTCGTTCTGCGTCCTTAATTCTTCCTTTCCTTCCAACTTATGTTTTCTCGTCTGCGCGAAGTTCAAATCTCACGACGACGCCAATCATCAGATTCTGCCCCCCTTGTTAATCAACACCATGTCCGATACCAGCGAATTCACAATAGCCGGTGATACCTGCTCCTCCTCATCGTCAGCCTCGGCTCTGGGTCCCGGCAGCAACCAGAACAGCAACAAAATCATGGGGAGAACCTGTAAAGTCATACAAGACACAGTGTATCTGATGCGGGACCTTATCTTGGAACTGTACAACGAAAGCATCCGCCATGGCACGATCATCATCCACCCTAGCGATAAGCCTTCTTGTGACGGCCACTCTGAAGACGATGGCTCAAACAAGATTGACTTATTCGACAAGAAAAAGAAATACTTTGCTCACACTATGGTGGACGACCTCATTCAGGTCTTAAAGTCGTTTGGTGACGTTGTTGCCGTCCTTCCCGAAGAGGGTCATGCCGAGACGGCCGAGTCCTTGGCTAGGGTCTTGGTTGAGTTGAGCCTTGCACTAGCGGACGCTTGCATTGGCCTCCATAATAACCACGATGGTCTTGAATTGAGTACCCGCAAGACGATACAAGAGACTCTACTCGATGTTGTTTACTGCAAGTGTATATCACAGATTCGTGAAAATGCACACCGTTCAGAGTACCCGGCACAAGGGCAAGCTCTGGTAAAGCACACCAGGGATCAGCTTTCTACTCTCGTTCACTCTGTTTGTGAATGCTTTGCTCACCTGTCACCGGCAGACATACAACTTATAGCCAGTATCCTTGAAAGGCTCCTTCCAACGTATGCCTACGCGTTGACTGACATATTTGGGAATGTGGCGGTTGTGTCCAATAAATACATAACCTACGCCGACTCAGTCCTGGACGAGTTAGACAGTGAAACGCCAGGCACCGATGAGAACAGCAGCGAAAATACTACCGTGAATAAAGGCAACGGTAAAGACGACAGGCAAAACACAAATTGGAACTGGCCGTGGCAAATCTGGAAGATGCGCGAGTGGTGCGCATCATTCTGGCCTTAGGTTACGAAGGATCATTCGTGAAAAACATCTACAAAGGCATGGCACAAAACGAAAACCTTACAAATAGACTGGTCTTGGTTTCCTTGCCAAAAAACAAGTACTTATCCAGGACACCACGAAAAGGTGCCAGTCTGTCGTCCTGGGCGCAGGAAAAAAAAAAAAAAAAAAAAAAAAAGGGTACTGTGCTATGATTGTGCTGTGCTTGTGCTGTGGGCATGGGCTAGACATAAATAGCAAACACAAAAGAAATCAAATACCACTCACCATTATTGTTGGTCCGGGGACTTTCGTGATCGGGTGTTGTGGTGACGGCCGGGCGCCGTGGACTGCGTCCCCCCCGACCTCCCAGTCGACGTCACCTGCGCCGGCTGGCTCTGGGATGCATCTTCACTCTGCACCGAAGTACCGAGCTCAGCAAGGTTGGACGAGTCCTCCCTTCCTTCATTGCTGGCCTGGCGGTGAGGCTCGGTCGACTGAGTGGGTGGCCAGGGAGGTCTGGTGACGAAGGCGCTGGATGTAGTCAGGGAAATTGTCGAACACAAACTTAGACGCTACACCCAGCGCCCAGCTCACCAGAATCGTAGTCCACGACGTCCCGGCCATCTTCACCTGGGCGTCGGAAATCTTGTTCAGGGCGTCGGCCATTGATTAGAGGGTTTTGGGCAATGCTTCATTGCACGCGGATTGGCTGCCGACCTCAATGACTGCGGGCACAGTGCTTGTGACAAAAGCGGAGTTCATGATGATGATGGTATAATAAAAAGCTGTGAAAAGGATAATATATGAGAAATAAAAAGTGACGTAGACTGTAAGAATGGGGAAGGGACGAAACGTTGCATATTTGTAAATGAGCAGGACGTGCAGATCAACCCGGCAGATGAGCTGGCAATCAGCAAAGCAAAATTTCAGCACAGTGACTTTTTTCTTCGTCTTCTTTTTTTCTTTGGTCTCCTTTTTCAAATGGAGCTTTGTGACTGGACAGAAATTGTGCTCTGTTGGGATAATTTGCAGTATCAGTTGGAAAGAGGAAGGAGCGATGAGGGTCGAAGTAGAAGCAGATATCTTGTCTGCTTCAGGTTCCAGGTCTGAGCTGTGATTCCCGGCGGACCAGTTAAGTTGAGAACATGAAAAAAATTGGGCTTACTAGACATTCAAAGTGACCAACTTTTGATATGCAACACATCTACAGTCCCCACGTATTATACAGGGGTGCAGATTTTACGAGCATCTGACAAACTTTGCACCAGGTACTTGGAGGATCGCGTGAGGACGCCGGACGAGTTATTGCCCAAAACGGAAGGGACGCGTGAAAGTTCTGTTGAGCGCGCAGGGCCTGTTGTGACAAGTACCCACGAGAAACTCCTGTGTCTTTTTTTTTTTTTGCTTTTGTAGCGCCTCCCAAAGCCGTGACTCGGAGTAGCCAAAGAAAGGGTGACGAGACCAATGCCCATCATTGTCATGTACGCCTGCTCCCCCCTGTCGCTCTAGGCGACGTATTTGGAAATGCCATCGAAGGAGACGTTGTCGTTGACATTCTAAAAACCGGAGACGTGCTGGACTCGCAGATGTTTTATGTCACCCAGGACGGTATCGCCTGGGCCACTGTAAGGATACTCATTTGGCGACACGATTGCCTTCAAAGATGCCAGTGGATCGTAGGAACTACCGTGAACGTTGTGTAGCCGGTGTCGGTCAACGGGTCAATGCCGGGGCTTCCTGTGAGACAGTAACCGCCCGTTCCGTGGTGAAGCGCGTTGTGCAATGACCTAGATGAGGGTAGTTAGTATTGCCATCAAGTGAGCATCATTTTACGTCCAGGCAAGTACCCGGCAAACTTGTCGGTTATCTAATGGACATGTTCATCCCTCGAGCTATCATGTCCTTTGACAGCGGGACGTTGTCTCAATAAGACAACGGCGGGATATGGTGCACAAGTTATGCTGTGTCACAGCGTGGATAGCGACAGGGGAATTTTTCTGTGGCGGTCTCATTATGTCGAGGTGTCGCTAAGTCAAATGTCGTGATTTCGCTCGCACACAGCGCTTGTATCCAATAACGTCGCGGAGCACCTCTGGAACCACCTGAATTACAGCGAGTGCTACTGCGACCGCTGGCTCTCAACGCAGTCTCGCCGACACAACATGTAGGCCACACTTCGTAAATCACGTAGGCCCCCGCCCTCCCTACTGTGCTACTGTGGGAGGTTCTCAATTCTCAAAAGGATACCTGGCGGTTAGAACCATCATCTGAACAGACAAATAAACATGAAATGTGGACCGTTGGAAAAAAAAAGCTTCCAGCACAATATGCTTTGAGCGGTGATATGAAGACCGTGTGTATATCGTGAAATCTTGCTCAGTCGCTACTAAAAGTCTGCTCCTTTCGGCGGTCTGGCCGTCCGACGGAAAAGTGGTCGCCTTTCCCCCTGCTTTACTCCTGGTGGTGGCCGTCTACGGCTGTTGGAACCTGCAGGCCACGACATGGCAGGCCAGTCTTCGTCATGGATGGCCGGCAATACCAAATGTTTCCTCCAGCACAATCATAGAAAACCTCTCTCGCTAAGCTCCTCGAAGCGCTCATCTCCCCGCACACAGAGAACACTTCTACGACGCCGCCGAATTTTGCGACAGTTGGTTCACAGCCACTTGCCTTGAACGTCTCCGAGACTATGCCATGCAATACTGGGAGTCTGCGGACGGCGCAATGACGCAGCCACGGGTAACGTGCAATGAAAAGAAGCATATTCCATAATGGATATGGCGGAATAGATCTTTATTATTATTATTTTTTTTAAAAAAAAACTCTCCAAAAGAATCGATATTAGTCATTTTGCGTTCTTTTAAAAAGAATTTTCTGGAACAGAAATGAACAGAACGTTGAAAAACAAGTTCAAGGAGACGTAAATCACCTTTTTTTACATTGCTGTACCAGCTCTCGTGTATTAAGATGCACCCGAATTAAAACATAATACCTGTACCTCAAATGGTGACTTCTGTTATCCTGCGTGACTTCTGTTATCTTGTCCAGCCTTGACAAACGAAATCCGTGTTGTAATCAAACAATTTGACGCAGGTTTTTCAGAAACAAAACAAATGTTATACCGAAAAAACAGCCTCTGGGGCAGAAACAAACATGCTCCCCCAACACACGAGCATATCGCAGACCACGTCGCGTGCATGAACCCCTCGTCCCCCTTCTCTCCATTCTGACCAAATCACTCGCCAATTTTTGCCTTCTTCACCCAGAGCTCGCCAATCGGGTCGCCCGCCTCGGCAATGCACTCCCAGTCGCCCATGCCGTAGTGCGCGGGCGCCACGCGGCATCCCCGTCCACCGCCGCCGACAATCAGATTGCCCGGGCGGTAACTGGGATCCTGCTTCATGCGGCGGACCACACTGCCGTGCACATAGACGTTGTCAGGGATATCGCGGACCTCGCCGCAGGGCAAAGGCCACCTGATGGGTTTCCAGGAGCCGTCGGCCTGCAGATCCATGCGCCGGAAGGGCATGTACTCCATGATTTTCCAAGACGTGACGGTGACCTTGTTGAGGCCCCCGCCGTACTGCAAAGAGTCGTGGATGGGGGCGTTATGAGCCTTGTGCATCATATCATGGAACTGCTGGCGGGGGGAGGTGGAAAGATGGTCCTTGTCAGGTTTCCCGTCATTGTGTGCGGCACGACCAGTAGCAGAAAGGACCAGCTTTCCCTCACTGCCGGCTGTGGTGGGCTGACTGCCGCTGGCCATGGTTTCGTCCTGGCTGTTGATGCGCACAGTGGGCGGAGGAGCAACGACAATGACGGGCTCGACGACATCAGGCGCCACGGATATTTCGGGCACGTGCGCTTGATGGAGAGCGGCCGACGGGCTGAGGAGGGTGTGGAGGTTGTGTGCGGCCGCCTCCACGTCGTCCCTCAAGTTGGGCGCCCACTGGTTCTCGAGCACGTCTGAACAGCCCATGGCCACAACCTTTTCGGCATCAAAGTTGAGACCGGCCCGCATGGCCTCACGGACCATCCAGGTCAGCGGCACGTGGCTCGCGCTCTTGGTGCCGGGCGTCATCTCCCAGCCGCCGCCAATGTCGGCATGGTCGCCCGAGAACCAGACTTCTGACAGGTCCTGCGGCACGTCGTCGTCGTCGTCGTCATTGTTTTGCACGTTGCTGTACTCGGAGACCAAGTCGGCGTTGTCGACGTCAGCAGCGCCACCACCATCCGACCCACCAGCACCATGGCAGCCACTGCCACGCGACTCGCACGACACAGACCGGCTGTGGGGACGATACGGCGCGGGGTTCTCGGGGTCATCGCTGCCGTCGCCGGACTCGGCCACATCCGACAGCCGCGTGGTCTGGCGGCCGCGCTTCTTTACGTCGTCGTCGTCATCGACGTCGTTGTCATGGTCATGGCCATTGACACGATCGTGATCTTGACTGACTCGACTGTCACCTCCATCTCTACGGATCGCCGACGATACGGCCGCCTGCAAGCTTACACGCCGCGCGCGGTACTTCTCGTGCACGTCGTGCAGTACCTGGCGCGGGTCGCGATGCTGCTTCTTGGCCGAGTGGCCAGAGCCCTGGTAGACCAGATCCTGCCGGAACTTGGCGCGGCGCTCGTCGATGCTGACGGCGTGCCGGACGACCTTGGCCGAGCTGCGCGCCGTGTACGGAAACTTGCTGCGCTCCATCCAGGCCGTCTCGAAGCGCGGCACGCTGTTGACCGTGTCGAACAAACCCAGAAACTGGATGCGGCGGACGGGGCGCGAAAACGTTTCCCGGAAGCCCTTCATAAAGGCGTACATTTCCTTCTTCTTGTCTGCACCGCCGTTCTTGCCACTGCCACTGCGCCGGCACTGCCACTGACTAAACGACTTCCAGGCGAAGTGCACCATCTCCTCGTTGCCGTGCGTCAGCAGACCTACGTAGTCCAGCATCTCGGCCAGGAAGCGCGCAATGTAGGCACCACGCGAAAAGCCAAACAAGTAGATTTCGTCGCCCGGGTTGTAGAACCGCATCAGAAAGCGGTAGCCACCGACGACGTGTTGGTCAAAGGACGAGCCGACCGCGATGTCCTTGGCCTTCATGTACCACGACCGGATGCGGGCCCGGGTGGACGTGTTTGACAGGCCGCTGGACACGACATATGTGCCAATGCCAGCTGTGAGGGAGGCAGTGGCCGTCAGTGGGTGTGAATTGGAGAAAAAGAGAATGAGAGCAGTGGCCAGTGGTTGTGGAACTCACGCTGATAATAATGGTACTGGTCATCGGCCGTCCGGTCGAGCATGCGGAATATCTTGAGAATATTGCTGTCCGAGTCGTCCCCACGAAACTTATTGCCCGTGCCGTCAAAGCACAGCACCAGCTTGCGTGGACGGCGGTCGGCGGGTGGTGCCATCTCGTCGTGGTGGATGTGGTGATGTGGATGTCGGTGGTGTTGGTGATGGTCGTGATGATGCCCTGGTGGAGGCTGAAATGGGTTTCGCAGGTGAAATGTCGAGTCGGCACCAGTATTCAAAGTGTGCTGTTGCAGATTGGCTTGGTTGAGAATCTGAAGCTGCAACGGGATTTGATGTGCATCACCGTCTTCGGGCACTAGGTGAAGCGAGTCCATCTTCGGCGAGTCGATGGGGGGGAGTGTGATTCTGAAATAGGGAAAGCGAGCGGGAGGCGTTCTGCAGGGGATAGCTTCGAAGCTGTCCTACAACGTATTACAACGCCTGGTGGATGGAGCAGAGGAAGGACTGGACAGTGGCAGGTACGTGCCCGCCGCACATGGTACGAAGTGGTACTGAGCCTGTCCGGGTGAAATCGAGGACGATCCCCGGTGACGCAGTGATCGAAGGACCAGAGGGCTGCAGATGTGTGGGATGGATGTCTCTGATTCGATGGCCCTTGGCGGTCGTCGTATGGCTTGTCGAGGGATGCATACAGCTTGTGCACGGCGGACGATCACAGACTGTTTGGGACGAGCAGAAAGTGGACGACACAAGACACGGGATGAGGATGAACGCTGCTCGTGGAGCTGCAGTGTCTCAGCGCACGCAAACAAGGAACGGCGGTGGAGATGGGAGCACGGGAGAAGGGAGGGAAAGAGGGAAAGATAGGCAAGAGGTCGAGCGGAGACGACAATGGATTGCAGGGTAAAGACTGCAAAGAGGCGGATAATGAGATCAAAATAAATAAATAAACATGAAATAAAACACGAGACGGAGTGAGACCTGCAGGGTGGTTGAAGGTGGGCAGAAAGAAGGAAAACCGGAAAACTGGTGTCATGGATAGACAGAAATAAAAGACAACGAACTCAAAGCTGGCCGGCAACGAAATTTATGAAAAAGAAAAAAAGCTACGAGTAGACAGAAAAGGGAGAGTTACGGTGCTTAAAGTATAAGACGATGGCCGTCGACTAACATGAATATTACAGCTTTAAAAGGGGAAGCTAAAGTCAATAGTGTCGATGGGGAACGGAGCGAAGCGGTCGCTTAACACTGCTGACGGTTTTCACCTATTTTTCACGTGTCGGCAGGTCGGGGTCAGGGGTGCTCACTGTCCACGATGCATGCTGCCGTCAAAGATGACGATGACGGGCCTGAACGGAGACGGCGGCATCTACTCGTCCAGATCCAATGAAAGAAACATCATGCCTGCAGATCAATCTGGCTCGTGGGTGGCTTTTCGCAGCCTGATTCGCCTTTCGTCTCTAGGTATGTCGGAAATGGGAAGGGATAGGGAGAACGAAAAGGATGAATTTAAATAAACAAGAACAGAAATAACTCCACAATCGAAAGGAGGATAATGTAGGAAGACTATTGTTGTCCCGGTGCAACATGGCTGAATCGGGACACAAGTTGTGAATAAAAATAGGCGTGAAAACAGATAGTGCATAACAGTGACACTGTAGCCAGTAAATTTGCGGAATAGGTGACCGACAGAAGGGCACAATATGGACTAGGCTGTAGTACTACCGGGGCGACGGTTATGGAATGTCTATTGACTCGTTGGGGTGAATATTGGCTACGGGAAGTCGTCGTTAATATTGGGAACGCGGCTCAAACGCTACGAAATGGGGCCTGAGCGGGAGGTAACGGTTCTGGTAGGGCTGGGGAAAAGTAAACGAACTGCTTGCACGGCGCTATGTGGTAAAAATGATGATGCGGCGATCGTCGAGCATTGGTGGAGTAACAAGCAGCTTGAAAACAAGAGAAGAGGGATTGGCAAAGTTGAAAATCACGATGAAATCAAGACATGTTTCCATAGGGTGTGGGCGCTTAGCTCTGTAAATGAACGGTGAACATAAAATAGCACACGAGTAAAGACACGACAGTCAATGGAAATGCCAGAAAATTTGAACGATGTGCAATATGCATGCAATATGCAGTGGCCACACTTCAGCTCCGTCCCGCGGCCCAATTTTGGCCTAGCATGCTGCACGGCAGTGGACCCATGTCTCAGAAGGGAAAGCCAGAGCAAGACATGCAGAGGGTTTAAAGGGCCGACCGGGCGCTGCCAGCCTGGCCCAAAAATGCAATCCCTGGACCCAGCACTCGGGATGCCCTTGCTGGTTTACATCTGACGTCGCACTCTGGGTTACGACGTGTTTGTCGGGCCCAAATGGTGGGAATTGGGTGGTAACATTTGGTTTGTTAGAGTTTGCTTACCTCTCTTCGTTTGTTCTGTGCACGCGTTTGGCAAAAAAGATATTATGATATGCCTGCTATTAGCGCAGTGCACACCATGCGCATGCTCGTGTGCCTGATTGTCCAATCCGCAGTTGACACTATTGCATGGCAGACTTTTTTTTTAAATAACAGACAGCAAAGCTGAAACTAAAAGTGGGCTTCACAGCTTCGACGAATCGACAGTGCCGCGGCATTGCAGATGTGATTGATGCACGACGTATGACCAGGAGCCAGCTTCATACATTTTTTTTTCCACATCTACCGCCAGGAGAGTTATCATCGTCATTCACACCACTTTTGCGGGTAGCAAAGGCGATTTCTTCTTCTAGCTTCTCTGCTGTGGTGTCGCCTTGACTTGTCGTATTTGTCCTGTCTTGGTGGGGACCGGAGTCCAACCCGACTTGATTTGCTGGGCTTTCATATTCTTGCAATAACATCCATCCCGAGACATTAAGACGCTCCTCTGACAGCCTGTCACAACCCGTCACAACCCGCCACAACCCGCCACATCCCGTCTCATCCCGTCACGACTCCGTCACGACCCTATCACGACCCATCGGGGTCCTTCTTCGCGGCTGCGGCTTGGCTTCTATTATGGCTCACACCATTTCGTTTTTACATCGTAATACTCCAGGTCAAAGTAAAAGGTAGCCCCGTAAATCTCGTAATGTGTTATTTTTCTTTTTCTGCCAGCACATCCGCATCAAACCTCACAACCGCCATGAACAGCCTAGAAATCGGAAAGGAAGCGGGCCGTTGTCTCGTTCTTAACCGGGGTATCCCTGTCCATGACTGCCGGGGGATGCCCTATTCCGAGTAGGCAATTGATCGTCCAAAAGAGAAGAAAACAGAGGCGTATCGACCTACATCAAACCTGCACCGGCTTGCATCAACAACTAAAATCATTCACAAATAATCTACGTTGAAAAGAAATTCGACCTACTTCCAAGCTTACCTGTTTCTCAGTTTGATTCGAAAATTTTCACGTACTTGTTTTGCACAACATGTCTTGCAGATAATGTCTTGCCTTGATTTGTGTCCTGCATCGTGCATTGCATTGTCTCGCTCTTGTTCACGACGTCGTCCACAGCCTATTCGGCTTGGCTGTCTTGCATCCTCTCAACCAGGACAGGCGTTCTCCGCCAGTTGTCTCGCGGAAACTTGCGATTGATCGACTTGTGGTTTACCTTTTCTGAAGCGCCAAAGGGGCACGAGGGAGGGTGGCCGGAAACATGGCCAAAGATACAGAAAAATCAAACAAAGAGAGTAAGTTAGACGGTCGAACTGAACGGGCCGCTCCACACTGCTATTACGTCCGTCGTAAATCATAATCACATCTGTCCAAAACTCCAGAACTCCGCAACTGGAGCGTCCACAAACGCACATTCATTTCGAAATATGTTACCGACCCAAACGTTACCCCCAGCCCCCAGACAGCCACACAGGGTCTTGGGTCCACGCCTTTTGCCCTTTCCTTATTGTCCGTTCTTGTCTTCTTCCTCTGTAGCCCGTAGTGTCCCATTGTAGCGTTAGGGGTGTGAAAAACATAGATAATAATAAAATGACGTTCTCAAAAGAAAAATAACAAAAACAAAAATTTAAAATGAAAAGAAACTGGTACATGTTCCCGGCTTCGTCGGGACCACTGTGAACGATGTCCACTTGTCCAGCCCAGCTATTGACCCAGCACTGACATTGACCCAGGAGGCCCGACCCATCAAAAATGTCCGACACATTGCATCCCAGCCTGCACACAGTCTCGGTTTGCACGGCATATTATTCGACCACCGACAAAGCAATACACGATATCTTATTCGACAGTCATTGTGATGATCCTAAATCCACATTTGGATAAACCAGCCAACAAACCATCCCTGTTGACGCCATGTTTCTCTTTTCCCTTTTTTCACTCGTGTCTTTCCTGTTTTCCTCTTTCCTACAGGAAAATCTCAGTTTTGTCCGCTTTATAAGTGCTGATGTTGAGTATATGTCCATGCTTTCAAGTCACTGTATGACGCTGTCTTGTATTTTCCACTGTGTGGCACTGTTTGTCGACATTCCCAGACAGGTCGGCATATAAATCCCCAGTTGATACCCAAATGTCAACCCCGTGTGTCGTCTCTGGCCTCTCTCTGGTCAATTTAACTTTCCCCTTGGTCTTTTTACCCGCATCTTTCCCTTTTCGATTTCGACATCCCTTTTTTGTTTTCTCTCCGGCCAGTTTCGTTTTCTTGGAATTGGACATTCTTGTTTTTACTCCTCATCCTTATCCTTCTTTGCTGCCTCGTTTCCCTGTTTCTTTTTGATACCCAGTCCTATCCAACCATTCCACCACACCTTTCACCCTTCTCGTCCCCTGCCCCCTCTATCCCCTCCCCCCTCGCCCATCATGTCGGACAACTTGGCCGGCGACAAGCCGCAGGCAAGCACCAACATACACGGCAGGGACTCGGCCTCGTCCGGCTCGGGTAGCGCAGGCCCAGACAAGGTCGTCATCAGTGGCACCATCACCAACCGGCCGCCGCTGGTCAAGAACTTCAAGAAGCCGTCGAGCCCAGGCGCGTTGGCCAAGCTCAGCGGGCTGCGGGTGGCCTCGAAGCGGCCCTTGCCCACCGAGACAGGCAATGGCACGTACATTGTGGCAAAGACCCAGACGGGGCTGCGTGAGGACCTCAAGCACCTGACGTGGGCTAATGTGAAGACGGTGCTGGACCTCGCCAAATCCAAGAAGAAGGGCGGGCCCGTCGACGACCGCACGATGCTCATGGAGCGCGTCATCCAGCTCGTGGCGGGCCTGCCGACCCAGTCCCGCAAGCGCGAGCTGCTGACGTCCAACTTCGTCACGGAGCTGTGGGAGTCGCTGGAGCACCCGCCGGCACTGTTTGTGGGCGACAAGTTCCAGTACCGCATGGCCGACGGCAGCTACAACAACATACACAACCCGACGCTGGGCGCCGCCGGCACGACGTACGCCCGCACGGTGCACTCAACCGTCACGTCGCCCGCCGCGCTGCCGGACCCGGGCATGGTCTTTGACTCGGTCATGCGCCGCAGGGAGGGCAAGTACAAGAGCCACCCCAACAACGTGTCGAGCGTGCTGTGGTACTGGGCCACCATCATCATCCACGACCTCTTCTGGACCGACCACACCGACCCCAACAAGTCCAAGACGTCGTCCTACCTCGACCTGTCGCCGCTCTACGGCAGCAACCAGCAGATGCAGGACACCATCCGCACCTTCCGCGACGGCCGCCTGAAGCCCGACGCCTATGCGGACAAGCGCTTGCTCGGCATGCCCCCGGGTGTGTCCGTGCTGCTCATCATGTTCAACCGCTTCCACAACTATGTGGCCGAGAACCTAGCCGCCATCAACGAGGGCAACCGCTTCCCGCGCCCGGCTGGCTCGCCCGACGACGAGGGTCTCGAAGACCGCGCCAAGGCCGCCTGGGCCAAGTACGACAACGACCTGTTCCAGACGGCGCGCCTCGTGACGTCGGGCCTGTACATCAACATCACGCTTGTGGACTACGTGCGCAACATTGTCAACCTCAACCGGGCCGACACGACCTTCACGCTGGACCCCCGCCTCGACACCGAGATCAACTCGGGCACGACCCTGCAGTCGGAGCGCGGCACAGGCAACGTCGTGTCGGCCGAGTTCAACCTGTGCTACCGCTGGCACTCGTGCATCTCGGCCAAGGACGAGAAGTGGATCGAGGACTTTTACCACGACATCTTTGGCAAGCCGGCCGCCGAGGCCACCATGATGGACCTTATGGGCGGCTTTGTCAAGTTTGACCGCTCCATCCCCGACGACCCGGGCGCACGCACGTTTGGCGGCTTCACGCGCGGCGCTGACGGCCGCTTTGACGACGACGAGCTCGTCGACTGCATGAACGACGCCGTCGAGGACGTCGCCGGTGCGTTTGGCGCCAACAACGTGCCGCCCGCCATGCGCTGCGTCGAGGTCCTCGGCATGCTGCAGTCCCGCAAGTGGAACCTGGCCGGCCTCAACGAGTTCCGCAAGCACTTTGGCCTCAAGCCGTACGAGAAGTTTGAGGACATCAACCCGGATCCCGAGGTTGCCGACTCACTGCGCCACCTGTACCAGCACCCGGACTTTGTCGAACTGTATCCAGGCATCGTGGCCGAGGCCGCCAAGGACCCCTTGGTGCCCGGTGTCGGCATTGCGCCCACATACACCATCTCTCGGGTCGTGCTGTCGGATGCCGTCGTACTCGTCCGCGGCGACCGCCACTACACGGTCGACTACGGCCCGAAGCAGCTGACCAACTGGGGCCACAAGGAGGTGTCGTACGACCTCAACGTCAACCACGGCTGCGTCTTCTACAAGCTCTTCATCCGCGCCTTCCCCAACCACTACAAGCAGAACAGTGTGTACGCTCACTACCCCATGGTCGTGCCCGCCGAGAACCTCGCCATCCTCAAGAGCCTCAAGCGCGACCACCTGTTCGACTTCGCCCGCCCCACGCCCATCCCGCAGCGCATCAACATCACGTCGTACGGCGGCGCCCAGCAGGTGCTCGAGAAGCAGGATACCTTCAAGGTCACGTGGAACGAGGGCCTGGGCTTCCTCATGGGCGAGCCCGGCAACCGCTTTATGCTGTCGGGCGACACGCCGCTGCACGCCCGCCAACGCCAGTGCATGGGCGCGCTGCTGTACCACAACGCGTGGAAGGCCGACGTCAAGGCGTTTTATGCGTCGACCGTCAAGGCCCTGCTGGACGAGAAGAGCTATGTGCTCGCCGGCAAGCGCCAGGTCGACATCATCCACGACGTCGGCAACATTGTGCACACGCACTTTGCGGCGCGCGTGTTCAACCTGCCCCTCAAGACGACGGCCAACCCCAAGGGCGTCTACTCGGAGCAGGAGTTGTACATGGTGCTCGCCTTGATCTTCGTCACCATCTTCTTCGACATTGACCCCGTCAAGTCGTTCCCTCTGCGCCAGGCCACCAAGGAGGTCTGCACCCAGCTCGGCTCCCTCATCGAGAGCAACGTCAAGCTCGCTCTCGGCCTCGGTATGCGCGCCATGTTCTCGGGTCCGGCCCCCAACAAGAAGGCCCAGGACAGTCTGGCCGCCTACGGCATCAATATGACCAAGGGCCTCCACAAGTCTGGTTTGGACGCCAAAGAGATTGCCTGGAGCCAGATCCTGCCGACCGCGGGCGCCATGGTGCCCAACCAGGCCGAGGTGTTCGCCCAGGCGGTCGACTTTTTCCTGACGCCTGCCGGGTCTGTCCACATCCCCGACATCCACCGCATTGCCAACGAGCCCGAGTCGCCTGAGAACGATGCTCTGCTGCTCGGTTATGCCATGGAGGGCATTCGTCTGGCCGGAACGTTTGGCTCGTACCGCAAGGCCGCCGTCGCCGACGTGATCAAGGAGGACGACGGCCGCGAGGTACCGGTCAAGGTCGGCGACCGCGTCTTCGTCAGCTTTGTCTCGGCTGCGCGCGACCCTGTGCACTTCCCCGACCCGGACACTGTCAACCCGCGCCGCCCACTCGACAAGTACATTCACTACGGCGCCGGCCCTCACGCGTGCCTGGGCCGCGACATCAGCCAAGTCGCCATTGTCGAGCTGTTCCGCGCCCTCTTCCGCCACAAGAATGTGCGTCGCGTGCCCGGTCCGCAGGGCGAGCTCAAGAAAGTGCCGCGCCCTGGTGGCTTCTTTGTGTACATGATGGAGGACTGGAGCTCGTACTTCCCCTTCCCGACGACCATGAAGGTCATGTGGGATGAGTAGGTGCAGTGCAGGTCATGATGGTGCCGATACCCATTTTGCGCGGCTTGTTCGTATCAGGACGTGGTAATTAACAGGAGGGCAGAGGCCGGTGGAAATCGTGGTAGTTGTCCGTAAACTTGGATCTGTTTTATTTTTTGTCAGTTTTGTGTTATGTCATACCAAATTGCTGAATGAATTTGACCTATTTGAATGCTGTTTCGTCGCGCTGCGATACTTGCCTTGTTGACATTCATTGGCCCCTTTTCGTGGCTTTTAGTGGCCTGTGTCTAGTTTGTCGCATGACATAATATTTTACCCCCAGTCGCTCGCCCCAATCAAGCCCCGCATGCACCTGACCGCGCTGAGTTGACGCGACGCCAAAACCTGTGCCAAAGCGGAGAGAGACCCGCATATCGTCTACTTCGTACAACTCGCCATCAACAGCCTAGCCAACCACTGCCAGTCACCATCGGCGAAATGTGAGTTGTCGGTGTGTGTCGCGCGTTCATTTTACAAACGTATGCTAACCTCTCTCTGTCCCTTCCGCCCTCCAGGATCGAACCAGTCATCCGAGTTCGCCGTGCCATCCACGCAAACGACCAGCTCCTCGTGCGACGTATTTTGGCATCGCATCCCCATCTCCTGCACAACCCAGACACCTCCGATGCCGGCCTCTCCAACTCCAATCTTCACCTCGCCGCCTCCCTCGGCCATCTCCACATCTGCCAGCTGCTCATCGAGCGCGGCCACGAGAAGGACGGGCCCGCCCTCAACGAAAACCATGAGACGGCCCTGATGCTGGCCGCTCGTGCTGGCCATATTGAGGTCGTGCACTACTTGTGCCAGGCCGGCGCCGCCTGGATCCTCGGCGTCGATGTCCATGGCCGCGATGCCATCATGGAGGCCAGCCGTGGCGGCCACGACACCATCGTCCAGATCCTGTTGACATACATTCCCTCGGGGCCGGAAGAGGCCGTCCGCCGCGCCGACAACGAGGGCAACACCGCCCTACACTTTGCCAGCAGCAATGGTCATCTGCTCGTGCTGCGCACTCTGCTGGCCGCTGGCGCCGACGCCGACCATAAGAACATTTGGTGCTGGACGCCTGTGGCCTACAGCGCGTCCGTCCAGGCCGAGGTGTACCTCAAAAACCTCATCAACCAGACAAAGGCCGCTATGGGCCAGCCGCCAATACATGCCCCAATGCAGACGCAGGCGTCACCTCGCAAGGGTCGGCTCGGCGCCCCCGACATGTTCAAGCGCGGACAGCTGGGTGCCATGGCATCTGGGCTGCGGCTGGTCCGTGAAGATAGCCATGAGAAGGCCCGCCAACGGTGATGTCACGGTTGGGACACGGTGAGCTTTGATTGCGAAGACCATCCTTCCTCGTTCATGTGTCTCTTGTCACGATATCTTGTCTTGCGTCTCCTTTCGAGTTTGCTTTATTTTACGATGGCAAGCATACCTTGGATTTTATGATTTGGCGTCTTAGATTCTTTTTCTTGTGGCCGTTTGTCTTTTCTTGCCTCCCTTTCAGCTTCTGTGCTATTCATGTTAGCATTTCTATGTTGCATGGCCAGTTCAATATTACATCGTCTCAGCCTTCCACTACCTTGTCGCTGTCGATGTTCTTCTACACCCCGCCTGGCACAGAATATAACTCAATTTTTTGTTTTTGTTTTACCTTTTTGGCCTTTTTTGTTACTGTTTTGCACCCATGACGACAGATTGACACCTTTTCGAGTTATCCTGGACGAGTAGTCGCAGTGCTTTAGGTTCGTGCCAAGCCCTATTCATGTTTGTCATTGATGTTCCTTTATGACCCATCGCCAAAATGGTGCGCACCACTCGCACACCTTCCCGATTTGCCGTGCCCAGTTCCAACTTGTATTTTGTTTTCCATCTTCGGGGTCCGCTTCATTAACGGTCGTCTCGTTGCCATTCTCTTCGGTGCCTGGCTTTCCATTGTCCAATTCGTCCCGCACCGAGTTTGCAAAATCTATGTAACAGGTCGACACTTCACCTGTATTTGCATACATGTCCGTCAAGGTACATGCGTACTTTGGAAGCAGCCTCGTAAAAATATTTGCCACAAGTCGTGCGTTTTCCGGTTTTTCGTAATCGAGGTAGTCACAGACAGAGTTGAAGAGAGTATTCAACAGGTCCCGGTGTTTTTCCAGGGCAGACCCTTGTGCTGGATGTCTGGAACCATGTGCACGCTGAAGAACCTGTGATATGCACTTGATGTAGACAACATCGAGTAGAGCCTCCTGCATACGTGTGCGGTCATCTGACTCGGGCCCATCGTAGCTCTCCTGACTCTCACTATTTTCCACCAACGCGGCGCTCAGCTCAACCATAATGCTAACCAAAAGCTCGGCCGTCTCTGCATGGCCGTCTTCGGGGAGTATGGTGACCACGTCACCAAACGACTTTAGGACCCGGATCAGGTAGACAACCATGTCGTATGAACGCTCTTTGAGTTTCTTGTCAGTAGCGTCTATATCATCTGAGCCGATATTGCGAGGGGGTTCGTCGCTTGGGTGGATGCTCGTTTTGCTAAGGCGGAGACTTTCATTGTACAGTTCCAGGATGAGGCTCCGAATCAGATGAAGCATTTCTTTGATCTTCTTACTAGCGCTTAGAAGGATCCTGTCGCTGTTCTCGTCGTTGTTCTGGATGGTAATCTGGTTGCTGCCGGAATCCAGTACCGAGACGGACGATGGAGAGGAGCAGAAATCACCTGCCACTGTGAATTCGCTGGTATCGGACATGGTGTTGACGAACGAGGGGGGAACTGAGTCTAGTGATTTGGCTTCGTAGAGATATTTGAAATTGATGCAGGAAAAAAATACATGTTGGAAGGAAAAGTCAAAAAAGAATCAAGACCGACGGACTACCACAGATGGGTCTACACATCTACTTCCGATCATTTCACCCTCTCTGGCTACGCACTAGTCGACCACGTAACACCTTAGTTTTGCTGAATAAGAAAAAGAGAACTTGTGAGATTCATCTACAAATCCACAAATGACACTGTGATGATAAGTCGGCACCTTAACATGTTGGCGGTCATAAAGTTTCACGTAATTTGCCACGTTCTAGTACATGTGGGCAGTTGCAACTATCCGTAAGCGCGCCTGTTATTTTCCGATGCCTAATGTCGACCCAACATCGCGCGTCTCCATTACTCGCACGCCCTTTTTTCCTACTGTCCGTTTCGTCTGGGCAAAAGGGGACCAGTGGGATAAGAAAGAAAGTGTACGTCGTACTAAAAGGAGATGAAAAAAAGACGAGAAAGAAAGGTCCTGATCCGATAACTAAGGGACGAGAAAAGTCTGTGGAGGAGGTACAGTCGATACGGACGAGGCGGACGAGGCGGACATGGCATTCAGCCGTAGGAACAGAAATGGCACTGACCAGGCTGGGTCTGTTTTAATTGTTCTGCTCGGAAGAACGTACAGATGGCAAACGTCGACCTCGCATACCCCGGCACATAATTCTTTTTGCTAGTCCTTGACAACGACCATCATGAACCCGAGTTATAATGTCGTAATGTTCCGTCCGATCCCACAATAAAATCCCGGCAATAAATCTCCTATAAATGTATTTAGGCAAAACACTCCGCCCAGTACAGCACCCAGCAATCGCCCAGCAGATTCGCAGTCAATCCTCGTCATCGCTTATATGGATGCGGACGCCGAGTCGAGGTAATATCGAAAATAGATAACGTGCCGACAGACAGCCAATCCGCGTCTGGCCTACTTTGATCCATCTTGGGCTGCTATTCCTGGTTGCGTTGTATGATAGTAACGGAGTGAATGGCAAAATTTTGAGATGGACGGGTAGATAGTAAGGGAGGAAACAGGCAGAAGAGAAGAAAAAAACCTGAGAGTAAACATGGGATATTGCAGCTCATCCCGTTGAGAGGAAGAGGTTATAAAGCAGCAGTGGTCGGTTTAGCTGCCCCAAAACCCAAAGGTATCTATCGTCCAAGGCCGTCGCTACATTCTCGCTCGTCCCTCCAGACGTCTAGTCGCCACCATGAAGTTTCTTGATTCCCTTTTGGCTGCGGCCGTTCCCACCCATGCAGCCCTCCGATTCGGCTGCTCGACCCTCAGCATTCAGCGCCTCGACCCGTTGGTACAACCCGGCGCCATCCCATCGTCCCATCTGCACCAGATCGTCGGCGGCAATGCCTTCAACGCCACGATGACGGGTGACATTGGCAACCAGGCCAACTGCACGACGTGCACGTTCTCAGAAGACTTTTCCAACTACTGGACGGCGGTCATGTACTTCCGTGCGCCCAATGGCACCTTCAAGCGCGTGCCCATTATGCAGAACACGGCGCTGCCCAACGGCATCAATGGCGGCATGACGGTTTATTACACCCAAAAGGACTTTAGCAGCAATGGCGACCAAAAGATCACCGCCTTTAAGCCCGGCTTCCGCATGACAGTAGGCAGCCCGTCGACGGCGTCGCTGACCGATGCCGAGAGCCATGTCGGTCTGCGGTTTGTCTGCCTCGACGAAAAGGCCACGCGCTTCCCTGAGCTGCCGACGTTCCCGAACCGGCCCTGTGTCGGCGGCATCATGACGGTGCACCATTTCCCATCGTGCTGGGATGGCGTCCACCTCGACAGCCCCGACCACCAGTCGCACATGTACAACACGCAGGGCGAGGCCTTTAGCAATGCCGGTCCCTGCCCAGCATCGCACCCGGTGCGCATGCCACAGGTGGCCTACGAGACTCTCTGGGACACAACGGGCTTCAACCACCTGTATCCCACCGACGGCAGCAACCCCTTCTTCCTCAGTTACGGCGATGACCACGGCTACGGCACGCACGCCGACTACGTGTTTGGCTGGAAGGGCGATTCGCTGCAGCGGGCCATGGACTCGACGTGCATGTTCCAGGGCTGCGAGAACGGCAAGCCGCTGCTGTCGCAGTCGGTAGCGGAGATGAACAAATGTGCGGTGGAGAGCACTGTCCACGAAGACATTGATGGATGTGAGTTCACGACGACGTAGCGGGAAAACAACGTCAACGAGAAGGGGGGAGGAATTGAAAAAATGCTAACTCGTCTAGGGGTCACTGAATTGCCCGGCCAGTCGATGCAAATGTGAACGCGGCTCAACGGACGACAGCCTCTCGAGTCGCGACAGCAAAAGGTCCTTTGCATGTACTTCTTCGGCCATCCGGCCACAACAGCTTCTTGCTTCTCGACGGGGTGGTCGACTCTCCGCTGTCTACATTTTCGGGTAACATATCGGACGATGGATGGTACTGCGAAGACAAGCGTGTTAATATACAATATTCCAATATTTTCAAGCGTGAAGCGTGAACATGTTTTCAAGAAGAGCTTTGGTGTTCTAGACAGACAACGAATAGCGGGAAGAAATGGCGCCCAACTTCCCAACGCCAAACAAGGTACCAAAAGCCGAAGCAATAAATTTCAGAGGACTCTTGTAGCGCGCTTCGCTCTTTTTGTGTTATTATTTTTCCTTTATCATTAGTCTTTGCTTTCCGCCGTTTATTTTGGTTGCTCAACCACTTCCCGTTTTTCCTTTCTGCCTACGAAATATCACCTACTAGCCTACGACATGCAGCGGTCTATGCGACTAGTCATGACAGCAAGACATGTCAAGACGACGAGACAACTGCCTCATTGGCTCACCTTGTTTCCTTTTCGCAATCCACCTCGTTGTTATTTTTGCTCCCCCTTTTCCGCGGCGTTATCCGCCCACCACTCGGCAGCCCTTGCCGTTTCCCGTATGTCTCCACTCAGACCAAAAATATATCCGATCCTGTGTCGATTTTCTACATCGTGAACGGAAACATTCCCCTTGCTCGACTTCCACGCAACTTGAAAGTGATGGGCTTTTCTCTCTTGCCTCTCTTTGGCTATTTGATTCTTTCTGTGTGGTTTCTGTACCCCGTAAGTGTGCACTTGGCTGCCCTTCGTGGTCTATTTTCGACCTTTCCATTTATGGCGCACAATCTCACACCCACCGCATAAGTACCCATGTACCTGCAGGATACGACCTTCCGTCGCACTGGGTGTGGCCCCCTTCCGTTCTACAAGCCCGACACACCGTCACAGCCGTGCAACGGGGAGTAGCCTGCCCGATCGAGTATCTTTGTCGTCGTTGGTGTTACATCCATTGTGCTTATATACTCTTGTTTCGTCTTGCTGTGTTGCGTGACGTGGTATTCCAGGACCGGGTCTGTGGTACGCCGGTCATCTCCCGTGAAGGTTCCCAAGGGTCTCCCGAGAACTGCGTGCACGGCCCAGAGAGTCAGATTCACCTCAAAAAGAACAACAGACAACTAAAGAAAAGGCAGTCGCCCCTTTTTTCTGCTTATTGTGCACATTATCGGTGTCCCATGTTGGCTCCAGACATATTGTGTTTGATCATCCAGAGTCTGCACTCTGTCAGTAGTCCGGAGAACGGCGTATCTGCACGTACATGACCGGGGATATTGTCTTCCTTATTTGCAGACATTGATATACGACAAAAAAGGCAATACCTCCCTTCTCGGGTGCCTTGTCCGGATCAGCACGTCGTGTGCAGGGCTCGCCGCTGTCAGAATATACAACGTACAGCCACGGTCAGCGAGTCCTGCGTCGGCTTGACAAACGCTTCCAACATCGACAATCCGTTGCATTTGTCACTTACGAAACACACGAAAGTAGTAGGTCAGACACGTCGTATGAGCCACAGCCTCGGAAACCAAAAAAAAAAAAAAAAAAAAAAAAAAAAAGAAAAGAAAAAAAAAGAAGATTGGCGGCTGTTGCTGTTTCGGCTCTGCTTGGCTGCATCGTTTTGCTTCCACGTCGTCGCTGTCGCGGTCCGCCGTTTCTTCTCTGCTTCTCCCATTTCGGTAAGTGCTCTTGGAATTGGTCTGCGGTTTTGAAACGGTCTGGTACTTGTGGTGAGTGTGGCTAGTTTACAGGGACGGCGCATGCCATTTCCGCTTTTGGCTCCCGGCATGGCAAGGGTGGGAATTGTGGACAGGGGCAGGCAAAGCATAGTTGGTGTGGATGGGTGGAGAAGGTGGACGGAGCCAAAAAGCAGGTGAGAAAAAAGGAAGCAGGAAGGACAATGGAAATATGGAGTATCACAGCATGCTGCAATACCATTGACACTCGCTGAGATAAAGTGGTCTGAGTCTAAATTCGAGAGTGAACATGGGCCAAATTGTGGCCTCTTTGGCATGGTTCACGATGGAAAACGAAAACGTGGCCAGGCCTGAATTGATACAAGTTGATGCGTTTTAGACATTGATACAATCGCACTCCGAGAGGAATCGGCTCGACACGGAAAACATTCAAAAAGGCCAACGAATAAAGACCGTATTTCCGTCGTACTAAATACGATACTGTTTACCCCTGAACCATACATAGAAAACCGGGATCAGGGATATACTAACGAGTCGAGGTCCCACCGTCTGTGTGGTCTTGGAGATTTTTTTTTTCTATTTCATGGAGTCCCACTGTGGTTCGTGTCGCTCATTGCTTGTTTTTGTTGTTACTTCCGCGATTTCCTTGATCATCAGCTCGAACTCGTCGGAGCCGATTGCCATGGTTGCTGTGATCGATGTGCCACGATGCAAAGTAATACGCCTATTACTCCGTAGTGCTTCCTGGCACTCACCATTTGCACAGGATTATCGTGGATCGTCGATTGCTAATGCCCAGGACTTTTTTCTCTGTGCCCAGCATCGACGGCGATGTCGACCCCCGCAACCGAATAATTCACCAACGGACATTGGGCAGACGGTCAGATAGTCTGCAGGCAGTGGAAATAGAAAAGAAAATGCAGACAACGGCAACGACAGCAAAGCAAGACAAAGTGTGGTAGGATCCGGCAGTAGTCTTCCTGGTTCGAAGCTTGGTGTGCGTGGCTGGCCCACGTGCAGATTGGCGAGTGTTTCTGGTTCTCGTCACCCTCTGTAGTCCTGCTGGATCCGTTTTGTTGTCGAAGCACACCTTACCTTTTCCTCAGGTTGTTCTTCTTGTGGTTCTTTTGTCGTCGTGCAGTCATTTGTTCGTCGGATTCAATTGGGGCAGTTGGGGGCGAGTTGGGGGCGAGTCGGCGGGCCGTTGCATTTGGTTCGAAGCTTTGGAAGCAACTGAGACAGGGGAGACTACCAGGGTCACGGGGCATTTGGACCGTGGTGACCGCGATGCTTTTCGTCTTGACGATTGGCGACATGCGGCGAATTGGGTAAGGGTTCTGTGCGGCGTAAGATAGTGGAGCGGCCACTGCGCGGGTAATATCTACGATTATGGCAAGTGGAAGAAATGCGGCGGACCTAACAGACCGGACAAGACAGCCAAGACGGCGGAGAATGCACAGAACTTTTAAAACGAACGAATACTCTCGTATGCAATGGTGAAGCACGACAGTACGAGAACGCCGGGGCCCAGGTACCGCGGCTGGGACGGCGGAGGCATATGAGAAACGGAGCACTAGTTTAGTGAAAGAGTCGCTTTAATGAGCATCGGCAGGCCCAGTTTTACCCTGTTTGTACACATACTATGTAATTACGGAAAGGTAGACAACCAAGTCAGTCGTAGGTATAGCATTGTACACTGGCGATAGGCACTTTTGTCTAGGAGCGCCTCAACAGCGTCCCAAGATCCGCCGGAAGACAGAGACCGAACAGATAGGACAGGTTACGGACAGGACATGGAGCGATAGACTGCTCACTCAATTGGCTCTTTCTCCGTGGCGATCCCTTGCTTTTGCAGACCCCGTCGCTTTCACAAGCTCTTGACAGAGAGGGGCTGTATGTTGAGCGAGTCAAGCAAGCTAAGTCTTACAGTGGTAGGCGCTAGAAGCATGACAGTACACAATTGCATTGTTGTCCATGGTCCTTTGATCGCTTGATCACCAACTTCCCTCATATTTGGTATCCGTACCCCGGTATTGTTGTTCGCTTTACAGTCACCTCTGCCTTCAAAACCTTTCCCTCCTTTCACTCCCAGTTCACGATTCTACCCAGAAACGTACCTTTGCAAGCTGCTATCCTATTTTGCACTTTGGGCTCCACTCTTCACCGTCTTGCAGAAGTCGCGCAACGAGCCCCCTTATGGATCCCCCTACGGATCCCACTTGCCCCTACTGACAGTGGGCGGTCCACTGGAGTCCACTATTCAAGACCTTGCTCGCTGGGCGCTAGTCGACCTACTGCACTACAAATAGAGACTGAACAGGCTTTGCAGCGCGCTACAGTAGGCTGGCCAGCTCAAACGAATTTTTGCTAGGATCCGGGGAGAAAGCAGTTTGGCAGGGTCCCGCTAGCAAGGCCCATTGGCGGCCATTCGGCGCTATGCTCGGTAGCGTGCTGTGGCGTCCAGTCATGCTCGACCCTGTAAACACCGGCCACACCTCTGTGTTTCTCACTAGTCCAGCTTGGCCTTCCTGAGCCCACCCGGGCCTCCGTTTCTTCCGTTCCCTGTCCCAGTAATCCGAACGCCAGTAGCCTAGCGTTCGCCGACAGACCAGCGCCAGCGCCTGTATCTGGGGAAGACATTTTTGCGTTGCGCTATCCACTGAGTCCAGCGGTGCTTTGCTTTGTCCCCAGCCCACTTTGGAGGCTTCCTTGGGTTCCGAGTGCCATGACCTGTCTTGGCCACATCGTAGGCGGTCCCACCCCCAGACACTCTATTTGCTTGGTGGCGTTTCGGCGTTGCTTGTTTGGACGTTGAAGTTGGATGTGGGATGTTTGTCTGTTGGATGCGCTGGTGTTTTGGGCTGAGACGCACGTTTGGTTTGATCATGTGAGTGTTGCGTCGTGACAAATGTCTGTTGCCCATTCTCCCATTGTAAGTGGTTAGGTCAATTTTGCCACAGAAAGACCATCTCAATACGCCATGCACGACCCTGGCACCATTGTCTCCCCCTCGTCCTAGCGCTCGTCACTTCTGAGTTCGGGCTATGTGGACGGAGTTACGAGTACTTTTGTGAGATTACTGGGACTGACAAAAGATGTGCAGTGGATGGACATGGGGCGTAACCCGACTATGGCAGGCCCTACAAGAGCTGGAAACGGTCATCTCGGCGCTGTCCGGGATGCCCCCTTACGCTCCTAATTGACCGTTGCTGCAGAGGACGCCTGCCCCTGGGCAGTTGCGTCTTGTAATGTATATCGATGCCGTAAAACTCTCTTCGGCCAAGGGATACAACCACCGCGACACAAAACTCAGCTCCGGAGTAGATCAACCACGCTAGAAGATCCCTTCCCTTCTTGTCTCGTTTCTTTCCAAGTCCTCGCCGTACGGGTGGTCTCACAGCCGCTTCATCGGCTGGTGCGTCGATTTCCCCGAGGCGTCTTTTCTTCCTAAGAAAACTGTCTTGGCAGGAAGTATCTGTCCGCCTGTATTTCGTACTCCGTACATCTACGCCGTCCTGGCAACCGTCCTGTCGTCTTTCAGCCCATGCCATCGCCTGTTTCGCATATCCATCATCCTTGTCCTGCCTCGTCCCCTGTCCACGGCCATCCCACATTAATCCCCAAATGGAGGGCTGCTTGGAAACGAATCTGCAAGTGTGTTTGTTCCTGGCCCTGGATCCGTGTGCCTGATTTTGCGTTCAATCTGCTGGGGTGTACTGCAAGGTCCCCGAATGTGGTCCAGTGGCTCAGTGGCTTGGGTGGTCCATGAAATAGATAAACTCTGGCCTCGCCTCACTTCATTTCATCTCAACTCAATCGACCTTGTGATGGTTGTTCGCTGTGGATGGGTCCGGTTTGATCGTTCGCCAGTGCACCCTTCGACGCTCGCTCCCCACCAACCCACGCTGGTTCTTTGAACGCCAGTCGACAGTCGACCACTCGCCGTCAAGCTCGCCGTCGGCCTCGCCCGTCCATCTCAAGTCCTTTTCAACGCCGTCATCATCACCATGGCCGTCGACTACCCTACGCGGAGTTCGACCGTCGTCGTCGCCAACGCCGCCCTTATCATCATCACCGGCATCTTTTTCTTCGTTCGCCTCTGGGTTCGCCTCGTCATCTTGCACCAAGTCGGTCTCGACGATGTCTTGATTTGGGCTGCATCCCTCTTTGCGTTCAGCCTCGCCCTCACCTCGATTTTGAGTATGTCATTGAGTATCCTCTATTTTTTTTGAACCCGTGGAGTATTCAAGTATTAAGAAAACAGTGACCAAATATGGCATGGGCCTGCACATCGAGGACGTCTCTGCCTCCGACTTGGAGAGCTTCTTGATCCTCCAGTTTGTCTCGGCTGTGTCCTACGTCTGGGCCTTTGTCCTCATCAAGCTGTCCTTTGCCGTCTTCTACCTGCGCGTCATCCCGACCACCGGCTTCCGCCGCCTCAACTTTGTCATCATCGCCATCTTGGCCGCCCAGGGCGTCGAGGAGACCTTTGTCGTCTGCTTTGCCTGCCGCCCCATCTACAAGTTCTGGCGCCCGGCCGTTGAGGGCACCTGTCTGAACCTCTTGAACTTTTACTACATCTCCTTTGGCATCAAGCTGGCCACCGACCTCGTGCTCTTCCTCGAGCCCATCCCGACGCTGCTGCGCCTCAAGCTGCCGTGGGTCAAGCGCGTCGGCCTAATTGTCATGTTCTCGCTCGGCCTCCTGACTTGCGTCATCTCCATTATCCGTGCCACCTACCTCAACGACACCAGCGACGACATCACCTGGCGTCTCATTGACCCCATCGACTGGTCTACCGCTGAGGTCTGCTCACTCATCATCTGCGCCTGCGTGCCCTACGTGCGCAACCTGCTGGCCGAGATTCCGATCCTCAACGAGGCTCTCGGCCTTTCGTCCAACCACTCCAAGGCCTACCCGTCCAACTACGGCCCGCGTTCGGGCCACCAGGACAACTCCATCGCCCTGCAGAGCCAGCGCACCTACATCCAGTCGCGCAACTACAAGGGAGCGGCCGGTGGCAGTGGCGGTGTCGGCGGTGGCAGCAACAACGGCCTGGGCGGTGTCTCGACCCTGGCGTCCGCATCGGCCAATCCCTACGGCGGCGCCAACAACAGCTCCCATCAGCCACACCGCAACCGCGCCACCGAGTCAACCGAGGAGATCTTCCCCAACTACATGGACAAGCAGGGCGGCATTGTCGTGTCGACGGACGTCAAGGTCGCCGTCGAGGAGGGCTCACACCAGAGCCAGGCCCGGTCCAGCTATTCCGAGTCAAGGTGACGACCACACTTGTGCTGTGTTGTCTTCTTGCATTGCCTTGTTGTATGCTAGTCTTATTCCCCCAATGTACGTTGTCTCTTAGTGGTGTCTCTTTTTTTTTCTGTTTTTTTCCAGCCGTCTTGTCGCTTGTGCAGTTGAACTTTAAAAAAAAGCGTGGGACGTTAGAATGATTTATTACACACGAGGTAAATGTGCTACCAATTTCCTTCATGACAAAAATACCTTTTGATTCGTTTTGGATATGTATTACGGTTTGAATATTAGTTAAATAATTACTTTTGTGTAACGCTCAATTCATGACAGTAATCCAATTCCTCCCCTCTTGCCCCCCTGAGTTCATCCCACTGTCACATCTGCCCGTCTGTGCATACAATCATCCCTCACTCTTTTTTGCCTGTCGATCATTGACTCCGTTTCTTTCCTGTTATTCCAACAAACCTGGTTTCTGACAGAAGAATAAAACCTGGACTTCAGCTGGAAGTGGCCCTCCCTCTACGGGCAGGGGCGAGCATTTCAGCTGATCAAAACTCGAAGACTACCCAAACAGCCACTGCACATCACTCTCGGCCGAACTTTTTTTTTTTCCAGCACTCCCGTTTTGCTATTTTCTCCGTTTTCTCCGTTTTCCCCATTTGGTTCGCGGAGGACTGCCCGTAGCGACATGCTTGTTCTGGAAATGATCGTTGCGTCGGTGGGTAAAGGGGCGGAATCCTTGCAGCGCGTTGGGCAAATCTGTATGTTGCATGTTTGCAGAATACGGATGTACATTCGTACGGTTGGTACATTTGCGGACGCAGTTTGGACAGTCGACCCTTGCCTGCTCATTGATTTGTGTTTTATTCGACCCCTATTCAACGAACACCTTCAGCATTGGTTAGCAATCATGTAAAGTGTTACTTTGTATGTTGTATTAGGGCCCGGTTTTACTCCATATTGTTTCGATAAGCACGCACGTTGCATTGCAGCTGTTGACAAGGTTCAGTTTGAAGCGTCGCAGTCATCACAGACTTTATGCTTTTATTTGCTTTTTTACATCGTCCATCAAATGGATCACATCGTCTCACGCTGTCCAATCGATCAAATCACTGATTCTGTTGCAGTCACACCTCGCCAGTCGTGTTGACAACATGCGAAGCACACAGTACGTAAATATTCCTACGTATTACGACGTATTTGCTTTTGATGTTCACTCACCGGGGTCCCTTGCCGTGATGGCTGCGGCACCACACGTCCCAGTTGTATCACGTCTACTGTAGCACCCACAAGCGCCGAGACTGCTCACGTCGTACCCGCGATCAATTTCTCCGAGCGCCCACAACTTTGTGTGCCGTGCTACGCATGACCGCAGACGTTGCTCGTCACGTTATCATCGGCTTGTTTCCTGAGGACGCTATCCTGTCTTTCATTTTATGATGTTAAGATGCAAAAACAAGGTTGCGCAGTTGATTTTGTTGAGAAGTATATATTTCTTTTACACGTGAAATGGCACTTGTTCTTTTTTTTTTTCTATCACGTTTTTCGTTTAAAAAAATTTTTTACAAAAAATAAAATAAAATGTTATTCAGATTTGTTCATTACTTAATATGACAAAACGTAAATGATTACAAAAAAAAAAAAAAAACGTTAAACCATTCAACGTTGGAAACGGCAACACGTCACGAATCGTTTGGGCAACCACAGTCGAAGAGCTCGTTCTCTTGGAGTCGGCCGACGCGGGAATGAAGCGCGAGTTCGTTCAGCCAGTCGTAATTATCGGTACCAGCTCGTAAAGCGGGCGACATTGTCTCTGTGTCTTCCAGTCGGCCAGTCTTTTGCCGCAACATCCATGCCCGACTGAGCGCGCCTTTGGATCGCATGTTGTTGCGGATCGAAATGCGTGTTTTGCCCGAACGGTTATCCAGGCTGTGCTGTCCAACCCTGCTGAACCTGAGACGCCCACCGCCGGCACAGCAATAACAAAGCTAATAGCAGTGTTGTTGAGGCTACTTTAGGACGGTGACTAGCCTGCTTCTGCCGCATTGGTGCCGTCATTGCCACTGGCACCGAACTCATGGAGGCGCCAGCGACGACACAACTCGCCCTGCCCTCCCGACGTCCACAAACGTCACGTGTGGCACCTGGGAGTGAAGCTTGTGGACGGTGTCACCGAGCACCGGGGTACGGTGCTGACGGCTGACAAAAGATATGCAAATGTCAACGGCGGTGTGTATCGCAGTGTCGGGCAAGGATCGTCGGACGTGTTCAGGAGGGAACGGGCAACTGTGGGTGACGAATAATGTTAGAACACGAAGCAAAATTTGTTCAATTTAGCAAGCTCACTAGGATTGGCAACACCTATCCAAGTTGATTTTATCTGCATCGTGCATTGAGGATCATATAAGCTATCCTGCCAAGCAATTTTGTTTTTAAGCCAATGAGTACATAGATTATTAAAAAAAAGTATAAATTAAATATTTACTGTGGACGTAAATCAAACTGCCGAAGCTATGGTGCTATGATTCTTGATGCGATCAAGGTACCGATGGGTTCAGAGGGAACAAATGTAAACAGTAGCAAAGTTTACACTACTACCTTATACCATCACCAACTTAGGATGCTCCCCGCATCAATGTCGACCGTCTGCCTAGAACTGACAGGCTCTGTGCAAGGCCAGTTGTTCTGTCAGTGTCGAAAATAAATTGGTCGGCAATATTCTCGCCGAGTGATCCCACTTCCTGCCAGGTGATGCAGGTGGGCGTATCGGCGTCGACAGGTGCTTTCTTGTCCTGGAAAACGGCTACAAACAGATGTTTTGTGCCCTGAACTACATTGCTCGGATAGATGCGGAAGTCAAGGTTCTCCAGTTCAATATTGGCCGCAAAAGCTGTTTGGTTGCGCAAGTCAATACCGTCGACAACGAGATCTGCAACCACAAAGCCATAGCCATCGCTGGGCGACTGGATAACAGCAGTGTCGCCATTTCCAGATTGGCCGGTGTAGTTTCCGCTGTAGTACGCCGCGGCTTCCGCAGCTGCCAACGCCTCCAGGTCCAGTAAGGCCAAGGAAACAATGTCAGCATAGGCATTGAGATCAGCAGCCGTGCCACTGGTATCGTGGGACAAGATGGCGAATCCTGCACCCAAGTCTGGCGACAGTCCAAAGTAGCTCGCATAGGCTCCGGCATAACCATTCTTCGTAAAGACGTCAAGCACGGTCGAGTTTGCGTACTGGCCCGCATGGTAGATCTCCCACGGACGGCCGACGCCGTTCCGAAGATTGGATGTGTCTGCAATGGGCTGCAGCCAACGGCGTGTCGCGGATGCAGAGATGAGTTCGGACTTCATCATTGCACGACCTGCCCTGGCCAAGTCTCGCGTCGTCGAAAGAAGTGACATTCCACTGCGCGTGAGCAATTTTGTTAGAAAATAAAAAAACACATGATAATCATAAATAATGGGAAACAAAAGGGGAACTAACGCAGGCTCGCCGATGCTTGAGCTGTGAAAGTCCCCACCAAAGACTTGTGATTCAGAGGATGAGGTAAGAAGGCCGCTCCTTGTCATGTTTAGAGGCTGAAGGAAGCTTGCGGACAGGATGGCATCAAAGCTTGTGGCCTTGCACTTTGCCTTGCCGCTTCTCTCGATGGCAAATGCAAGAAGCTGGAACGCTGCGTTGGAGATAATAGGTGTTGTGTCCGGGAGCGCATATGGCGTAGAGGCACCGATCTTCGTGATGAAATCTAATTACGGTCAGCTTGTATCAAACGGTAGATAATCAGCAAGTAGAGGCGTATACTTGATTTGACATGACATACCGTGATAATTGCACTCGCTACCGAGTTGGCAGGCGTAGGCTGGACTGAGGTTAGAACGTTGTGAACCGTCTTTTATATAGGAAAAGATATGAAAAAGAAAAGAAAAAATTACAGTCACGAACAATGCCTGACATCTGGCCAGCCAAAGAACCGATAGAGACGTTATCCCAGTCCACAACGATAGAACCCGAGGACGAACTCGTCTCCAACAACTCAGGCAGAAATACCGTGATAGGCTGCTCCCAGTAACCGTCGCCCATCTGGATCAGCCAGGCATAGACGGTGAAGACTTGAGTCAATGTTCCAGTGGGAAAGATCGTGTCGAGGCCGACCGTTTTGCTGTTAGCCAAGGAAGGAACCGTATGGGAGTAGTCGAAGAAAATGAAATCTTCGTCGTCGCCAGCGTCGGCAATAGAGTAAAGTGCGAGCGAGAATGATGTCGTATTGGGAGAAATGCACCCAAAGTTATCACTGCAACCCGTTTTCACAAGGTTATCAAAAAGTCCACTGAAGGTTGCAGTTGCCTTTTGGATGGCAGAGGACGACTTGTTGATGCCTGGAACTGGGTAGTATGCACGAATGAGAGGACAGGGCTGATAAGGCAAGTCCTGTGCGGACGAAACTGCAGCTAGGCCCGCGAGGAGGGCGACAAGACTTGCTCGATGTTGCATGGTGGCGGAGATAATGTGAGCTGGGGTACCTGTGACAGTCACGAAAAGCTGTGGATGGTGGAAGGAGGATGGGGGATGGTAAACGAGAACAAAAAGTAGACACAGAAGTGGCTGCGCAACACTTATATAGAAGTAAACATGTAAATAAAAGCCCACTACCGATTGTCAATAGATTCGACAATCTGATTCCATTAACGACGACGCTTTATGAATGCAGTTCTTGGCTCACTGCCCTGTAAGTGAGTTGACCCATTTTTTCTCCGTGTCCGTATCCGCATCCGCATCCGTGTATGACCGGTCCTCATCAGCAGATGGCGATTAAGCACAGCCACAATACCACGAAGAAGCTTCTTGAGAGCCGCTGCAATCATTCGTAGAATATGAACTAACACTCCATACACTTTGTGGTACCTATCACTACTGCACCCTTGAATCTCCCCTGCAGGATGGGGCGGTGGAGTCAAGGCACCAAGCTCATCATCTCGGTGACGAACTACGGCCATGGCTCATTTATCAACGTATGGTGTCTTGGCACTGCGAATTGAATTGGCCCGACCGCAATGTATGGAAATATTGTATTTGAACTAATACCAGCGGGCACAAGGACGACGTGTTACAAACCCCGTATGTACCCATCAAATGGAGGGAATTGCCCGTCGAAGAGGATATCCAAAACCGAGTAATCAAGCGTTTGCAGCGCACCTTGGGATTCTATTGGCATATGGAAACCCGACTCTTGTAGAAGAGACGTATCTGCTGCAATAACGCTTGCCGAGTCCATTGGTTGAACAAAACTGCTTGGATTGGAAACTCCTATCGTCGTTGAAGATGACCCTTCTGATGCTGCACCCGGAGTCTGGTTTGAGACTGTCGTCCCAGAGGGCGATATCATTGGGAGATGCTGCTTGTGCCAGGTCTCAATGGCTCGTGCCCTCTTTAAGAACTGGTGAAATGTGCTTTGGTCTTTGGTTTCCGCCGTCGAATTGGCCGAAGCAGCTGGCTCCAACCGTAGGAGTATCTGGCGGAGGGAGTGTCGAATGTCAAGAAAGTGGACAAGTTGATGCGTCAGGGGCGATATTCGGGGGTCCTTGACAAGAACGTCGAGCCGGACCGCAAGAGACAATCCGCAGCTCAGTATCACCCAGGCCATGTTTGTGATGACAAACTCTTCGCCAGGTGTCATGCTCAACAGAAAACCGACCAAAGAACGTGATGCAGATACGACAGACGTCAGGCTTTCGACAAGGCGTGCGTCATATATTATGGCGTTTCCCATCTTCTTATTGCCAAAAGGGAAGCCGGGCAGAGTCATCTGGCCAAGTATAAGCTCAAGAAAACTAACTTGCAAGGACATCGTGGCTATGATGTTAAATGTCCGCCGTCACGTGATATCGAGGGGGTAGTTTACTTACAACTGTCGCTCAATGGAAATGAGAGAGATGACTTGAAAGAGTCTAATTCCTCCCGCATGGAGGCCGTTCTTGTATATCCATCATCTTGGGGAGCTGCCGGTAACTTCAAAATATCATCGGCAGCCTCTAAAAGTTCCTGCAAACGTACAATGTACTGAATATATGCATCCGACGGGTATTCTGCCAGAACAGAGAGTTTGACAGCACTCTCTAGGACAAAGGCAGTGCGTGGGAAATGTCTCAACTTCTGCATGACAATGGAGGATCTAAAACTATGTCAGTGCATGTGGCAGATTAGAATGGTATGGCCACAGCGATGATACTCACATGGACGACAAGTAATACGTGCCGATGAGAGCTCGCAGTTCTTCCGTGCTCCATTCTGTAGGAAACTCTTCTGTATCGTCCGGGGCAGGCTTTTCCACATTCCATAATGCAATGGATTTTGGCCGGTCCAACCTCAGATCAGACACGATACTTGTGGCAAGATGCAAATGCTGAGAATACTTCCGTGGCCTTGGTTGATAATGCGCCCTGGATTTGGTACATTTGTTAGTTATTCATTCAAGCAAGACCGGCGCAGAGGCTGTTCTTACCATGCCGAGTGCACCAAAAGACCTTGCAATAGGTCAAGCGACGCTATATTTCCATGTATCATTTTCTCTGCCACAGTGGCATTGAAAGACCGGCTGAGTCGGTTTTGCAAGATGCTGTTGCCGTAACTGGCTGCGGCCAAAATGGCAAGGTATAGACAAGGCCGCTGCTCCTGCAGTATCACCGGTGCCACATTTTTTGGTATGTGTACAAACGGGAAATGTGGTAGCATGCGGCTGCTGTAGAAGTGCAACAACGAGGCAGCGTTGTCGTCGCTAACATGACCTGGTGATGTAGATGCGGGCAACGAGGATATACCAACAGGCGATACAGACACACGTTGCCTACGCACTTCTAAACGATCGGGGCCATTTGTACTCCGAGTGTGCCTACCATGCGGTCTGCCGTGGCGCGCTATGGCAAATACACAGTCTTTGTGCAGGCGCAGGCACCGGTCGCATGAGCCTGAGTCCTGTGTGCGGTCACACCGGATTTTGGCGTGGAAGCATGTTTCGCAGGTTTTCAACCGTGGCGGTTCTCGAGAACCTTGTGTCGGTGGCGTCATATGTATGATGGCTATAATGTGTATTTGAGGTTAATTATGGCCCGTTGCGCGTCCCTTCGCGAACATGTTTGAGGCAGGAGTGAGATTGAAGGTACGCGGGGGAAGGAAGGAGCGAGGCGGTCAACGGTGGCAGAATACGGCTGTGCCTCTCGCCATTGACTGCAATACATTGCGAGGGACATCGTATGTAGAGAGTGTTTGGTCAATCTGGGGAAAGAAGAATAGCGAAAGAGAGGCGATAAAAAGGAAAGATGGAAAGATGAATTGTTGCCAAAGAAGACATGTTACCAACGCTGCCATTCCAGATCATGGCAAACGAGGTCGACATCACCATTGATGCGGGTACGCTGACAGAAAAGTACAGCATACGCATGTCGACGTTGGAAAAATTTATGGAGTGTGAGAATAAGCTCTGATTTCCTCCTTGGACATAACGAGTGGGGTGCCATTTCAGATGCAAACGCTGTTGAGAGGTAACTGACCAACGAAGATAAAATGCACCTGACGCTTATTATTCCTCCCCATTTGTTTTAAAGCATAATTGCAATTGCGATGCAGAATGACCACCCATTGAGGAAGGTGCGAACCATTTAGCAGAGCCGATTTCATACTTCAAATACATTGTGTAGTCAGCCAGCAAACGTGACAAGTGGGCCCACGACACGACCAGAATGCTTATCGTACTAAATCCGTCACTGCTCCCTGAATATCCCCAGAGGGCACTGCGCCCAGTGAAGCAGATGGTACATGGCATGAGGATGTGACCTCTTCGTCAAATTACTAGTTTAGTCCACAGACGAAATAGGTGACAGCAAATACACTTAGCCCGTATCTAGTCAATTCGAAGCACAAACTGACAAATCGTTAATGATATTACGTTGAGGCAAGTCCGAAACATTTCGTGGAGCTGATTTTCATATTTAGTGTGCCGTTACAGTAAACGTGACGAGACCCACAACTCGACGAGAATGTCAATGTACGTTAGCTGTTGTTCCTTCCTAAACTGCCTCCAAAGGGTACTTCACGTGGAGAGGGCGTGTCGACGACTGAGCGACGAAAATTTCTCACTTTCTTCCTTGCAAACAACATTGAATATCCCCAGCATCGCCACATCCCACGCGTCAAAATACAACGCCAACCGCACTGGCGGCATATAAAGATATGCACGGCATACGTAACAATAACAAGGCCAATATTAACCATGACATATATAGATCAGACCCCGATTTAAGCATCTATGCTATCCACAGCGAGAACCTATAATAACACACACCTCGACACCACAAGAAAATTTGATACAGACCTACAACTACTTAGCCGCCCTACGGCAACCTACATATTTTATCTTCTGATTCGGGCTACATTGACAATCGGCAGTAGCGCCTCTGGGGCGGCCTACCCAAAGTTGTGTAAGTGCAATTTGTGGATCTTTGTCGACGTTGCTTTGTTGCTCGTCCTGGCGTGCCTTCTTCCCTTTATGCCTTCCTCACATGGTAAGTTTGTTTGCTGCTTATTTACGGATAAACAAACCTGTCCAACAGGCTTGTCAATTCTTCAACATGTCCACACACCAGCGATTTATCAGTGACGACGACACCCACCACCACGCATAAACACAACAACGTGTAAGTAATGGCCCCATTAACCATCTATCTGGCTGATACGGCAAAAACTAACAAATGATGGGTTTCTTCTTCAAACAGATCGACTTCGCTTTTTGAATCGACGCCGGTGGTCGACTAAGGCTACCACCAACACCACTAGTAGCACTAGAACTGTACGAGCGCGCGCCAGCTGCTGTGTAAAGCTGCAGCTGGTTTCTCGCGTAGTTGCATATGCTAGGCAAGCTCGGTGCTGGCTGAGTTGGAGAGACCCATGCTAAGAAAAGAAGAAATTGGTGACAAAGAAGCGACGGCTAATAAATACCCAAACTATCCAGGGCTACTGTTTAACTATTAGCTGAGCTTGGATAGATCGTCGAGTCACTCCAGCAGCCTATTGCTATTCGGAACACATTCACGCCGCGCAATACATCAATAACACAACCATGGATTCATTTCCTTTGCAACATCCTTGACGGCGTCCTCGTTTGGGATTCACCTCCACGGGTGCTTATCAGACGATGCTAGTGACTAGGCATCGTGGCCACCGAGTGCCTAATACTAGGTTCCAGGGCGAATTGTCTATCTACCTTTGGTAAACAGAGCCTGTTACCTGGGTTATCCCCAAGCACAAAGCAAAGCACGAAGGATTTGTCACCTGCGTACATAATTGCTGAATTTCACCGGGATATTCCGCCTGAACATCCTGTTTGGAGGGCAATCGCATCACTTTTGAGGCCACATGCCACGTGCGCCAACGGCAGCGTGACCATGGTAGCCGCTGCCGTGATTGCGGAGGCCTACAAGGAGGGACCCATCGCCAACTTTGCAGACACCTCCGCGAAGCTTTTTATCGGGGCAGTCCTTGTAAAAGTCGTGCCCTGGAAATACGGCAAGAAAAAGGCACGCGAGGGAATCTTGAAAGTGGTAGGATGGCTTCCAGGAGCCATAGAAAACGGTGCGGACACGGTCGGTGAATGGGCGGCTGCCATTGGGAAGATGCTGCGCCGGAAGAAAACTGCTACGCCCTTTGATGAGGAGGGCCAGGGCGATCAGGAGAATTGGGGTGATTCTGCGAGTCAAGAGGGACGGCCCAGCCCAGGGGGGCGGCAAGACCGGAACAGTGGTGAAGAGGCGTGATGTCGTCGTTGAGTTGCGAAATACGCCGAGCGGCCCGCGTCAGCGTTAAGGTTTTCTTTTCTTTTTTTTTTTTTGTCTTATCACTACCGGGCGTAAATAGATGCCTCCTTGTATTTTTATTTATTAACCTGTAAGTATTGTTATGGGGGTCCATAGGGCACAGACTGGCACCTCTTCGTGGTGCCTTGGACGGGTAATTGCTTCACAAGGAAACCAAGACAAGGAAGGCGAATAAGGATTGGAATTGAAATTAATTGTGTATTACCTGATATATTTACTATTTGATAAGTGAGTTGCCGTTTCAGTCGATATTTTTTGTTCTGGCCCGTTGTTTGGTTCACCGCGTTGTTGACTGAAATGGGAGAAATCGAATATACAGACAGGTAAACACGAACCGTATTTTACCGAGACGCCTTTATTTGTATGCTCGAGGCGACTTACGTGGAGTAGTGAACAAAAGTAGGACTAGTGGTTGACGGTGAAGGTGTTGTTAGCTGCGTTAATCTTTCGTATAAGAAATTGACAACATATCTGCTACCACGCCTTGAAATTGCGCGAGACTACACGGACAAATACAATAAAACACAGATTTGCCACTTATCAGTCACGTTTCTGTGGTTGCAGGCGTGGCCTTAACCTGCCAACCAAAGTTCTCCTGGTTCTCGCCCAACAGCCACCCAGTTGTCAATCAAGATGGCGGTCACATAATCATCAGTAAAAGTTGGCTTGGTCACGGGCGGCTGTACTTGATTACTGTAACAAAGTTCCGTTTTGTCAACCTTTAAGCGTATATAAATTGATCCTTCTGTTCCAGTATTTCTTCGTCCTTTACAATAATAGCATTTCCACCCCACACGATCACTACCAGCTGCCCTGTTCAATCCACACTTCACTTTCCAACCATGGATAACGGATACGAACTTGTTAGCGATTCCAAAAGTGAGACTACGGTAGTTGACAGTGATATTGCCCTCTCTGTCACCGCGCCATGTGATATCGACGAAGCAAGCATATTAAAGAACACAATGGACACAAATGACACGAAAACAACAAACTTTACGCTATTACCTTCACCTCCTCAAGGCCATTTTAATATGGACAATGTACTAGACGATGCGGAACGCCTTACGAAGGCCATACACGACGCCATCACGGACATCTACACAGCAACACTGTCGCTAGCAAACAAGTACCCCAAGCTCACGAAACATTGCCCCCGTAAAGCTGCATCCCGCGTTGTTGCGATTCTCGAGCACTTTGCGGAAATTATTACTGCGCTACCTGCCGAAGGGCGCGCCGAGACGGCCCTCTTGCTGGTCACACACGTGCTCGAGTGTTATCGAGTGTGGGCCAACTGCCACGCCCACTTCGGGTATGAGCAAATTGAGCACGGCAGGACCATATATGTTTCGCTTGCAGAAAAGTGCCGGGCAAAGGCATTTCAAAAGATCTTCGACGCCGACTACCCTTTCCCTGCACAAGCTGCGGCTATCAATACTGAGACCGTTGGTTTCCACTTGAAAAGTTGCACTGAACTTGGCGGGTGGCCCTTTCAAATCATCGAACTGATTAAAATGTGGGTGAGAATAAACAGTGGACTTCTACCATTGTTCGTTCGATTTTGCACGGATACACCGCAGTACTCACATCACTTCCATTCCCTTGCACACATACAAGTTCGTTACGCCGACATCGTGCTTAACGAAATAGACCAGGGAAGATGCAAGGAGAAAGATGGTAAGGCGAGTGGAAAAGAGGTCAGCCGAAAGAAGACATGGAGGATTTGGTCTTGAAGTGAGTTTATTAAATATCACGTTCTTGGCTTTGTCTAACGGCATGTAAGGTAGGGAGGAAACTTCATCAAATAGAGCACAATTAATTTCAATTCAATTCTTACCCGCTCACACTTTGCAGACTGATCTTGGTTTCCTTGTCAAACAAGTACTTGTCCAGGACACCACGAAGAGGTTCCAGTCTATCGTCCTGGGCCCCCCATAACAATGCTCACAAGATAAATAGGGAATACAAGGGGGGCATCTACCTACACCCGGACATGGAAAGCTTAAAAAAAAAAAAAAAAGACTTAGCATGTGTGCGGGTGGCCGATATTAATATTGGTCATAAGAATCATAAGTTGTGGCAGCTGGGGCCGCCGACCTTGCTCCTCATCTCTGGCACCCCCATCACGTCGCCTGTCGGCGAGACCAAACCACTCTTGTACAGTGGCCACCGGTTCTGGAAACAACTGCTGTGCTGATGCAGAGAGGCCCTCACCAATTTTGGAGAGTATCCCTTTCCATGGCACCAGCTGCAGGGGGAAGGTGCCATGGTATTAAAATTAACGGAAGTTTGGACTCAAGTCGGTCATTCAATATTTTACTTGCCCGACATTGTAGAGGGTACGAGAGGAGCCATCACCAGATACCTCACATTGTTGTCATCATCATAGCGCATAGGCAGTAATGTGGTCAGAACTTGGTTCATACCTGCGACATCTTGCCAGTCCTTTCAATCGTAGATACCCTTTTCCTCCAATTGTCTAAAGCATGACATGCCAACAATACCGTGCGTATGGAAAAAAATAGGTTCATTTAACCCCATCATCTATGGAGAAAAATAGCACGCAAGACTGATCAACCAAACCAAAAGGAAGTCGAAAGCAACACAAAAAGCACCTCGACCATCACACAGCACGCGACACAAACGGCCCGCACTTTTCAACCAGAAGTCGATCTATCTGGCACTGGATGAATAATTCCATATTTTCCATGTGCTGATGCACCAGGCCATGATCTAAACCCTTTTTTTCCCCTTTCCCGTGTTTTTATTAACAGCAAGCTTATCAGCGTTTGACACAGTGACAGCGGATGTTGCAGCGTCTGGCGAGCGTTCCGGGGGGCAAGGAGCAGACGGCGATGGACCAGCCTCGTCAAGTTCTTCGCGCATATTGTTTTTGAGCATGTCGTAGATAAACCCCACGATGCAAGCAAGGACAACGAAAACTACATGGTACCACAAGGAGCTCTCCAAGACGGGGGGGCCCATACCCCGTCTGAATTCTTCGCTTTTGGTCTGTATGGGAGGCGGGTGGTAATGGGGTGTGTAAGGCATTTTTGTGGATGTCTATGATGATATCTGTGTTAGTATGAGACAAGCCATTAGATGGTTGCTGATGTACTTGCGAATGCTCTCACAGTTGGCGAGGAAGTTCTGGTCGTTGATCTTGGCTATGACACTCGCTGCGGTGGTGTTGGACGGCGACACGGGGTTTGTGCAATGTTGGCAAAAAGATGGTCTGTGTAAAAAAGAAAACAAACAGTGACAGCAACTGATAGCAGCCTGTCGCACTATTTCGTACAATGGGAAGGAGCGATGATAAAGAATGGCATGGCTGTTCTCTTGTTTCGGTTGCCACGACCAGTCATCACTATTGTCGCCCCCCGGCACGAAACATATAACAAGTGTGTGCCGTGCATCGCCCGCCCCCTGCCCTCTGTAGTATACAAACCTGGCACGTTGCACTGCAAATCTATCGCTCGACACTCATTTTGAGCAACACCTTTGCCATCAAAATCACTAAATCGAATATCCTAATCACTGTACCCTACAATGGCTTAGAACATTGATACAAAGCTGGACGACGAAACGACCGTGGTCACGAAGGAGACGGTCATGCACAAACCGTCGTCCGACTGGGCATTGTTCGTTGCCAACCGGTACGCGAAGAGACCGGCGAATGAGCCCGCGACCATGTCGTGACGCAGCCGAAGCCGGCGACCAAGCCTAACCAGCGGCCAAGAGCACACCCAGTGTGAAAGATGATGGCGATGATTCGTGTTTGTTGATGTATTTCGGGAACTTTGGATTCTAGGAAGGGAAAACTAGTCTAGTCAGAATCAAACTCAATAGGAAAACATTACAGTTTCAGTTGAACAAAAACAACAAAGCAACAAACCCTCGACTGATGAACCGACGTGGTGTGAAGGTCTCAAAATGCTCCGTGCAATTCAAGTGTCGTCTCTGCCCGTGGTGTATTCGGTGATCCTGCCAATAGTAGGCGTATTGCAGTCCAAATCAGCAAGGCGCCATAGTCATGCTTGCTTTATTGATCAATCGCACGTTACCTCTCAGCCCAGCGTTTCCCAAATGGGACATTTTGTCCAGACGTTAGTATCGGTCGTGCGCGTACCCTGGCTGTTGATAGTCGCTTGTTAAACATCTGCCACACAGTGGAAGGGTGGCCAGAAGGCTGATAAGAGAGGATGGATGTATTGAGGAGGTATGGAGGCGCTGCCAGAAGAAGGCGTCGTCCAAAAATTGGCAACGCGTCGAGCTGCAAGCGGTCGCGTGTAGTTTACAGACCTGGTTTAGCGTAATGTTTGGCCCAGAGCGGGTGCTAAGGTTTGGGCTGTCTTGCTGTCGCCATCTCCCTTTGCCAAGCGCTGTAACTATCTCCGTCTGGCCGCCCCGCCTGCTGTTTTCCGCTAGTTGTTGATAACAGGGCGGGGAGGGAAACACCAATCCATGGACAAATATTCCGTTTTAGGGCTTGTGGCGCGTTCTGGGCGGAGGGCCAGGAAACCAAAGCCGCCAATCTGCAACCACTATTCTGTACTGTCCCCAGATTCCTTATCTCTCCCGCTGTAAGGCCTAGCTGCCATCGCGGGCTACGTAGCGCTCCACACGTCGCCCTCGGTAAAAACAGACACTAAATACACCGTTTCTGGCGACAATTACACTGAGCAACAGACTGTTGCGGAGCCACAACTTGTGTAATTAGCGGCAGTATGTCTTATCTCCCGCCACAGCAGACCACCCAATCCTCCTTGAATCCATTTGACACACGACGTATTAGAATCTGTGCTTTTATCGACTACGTGATGATGTTGCAGCAATGTCTTCTGAACGTCGCTTATCGCTCGTATGGTAATTAGTATGTACTTTTTACTCCCTGGACATGCTCCCTGAATGTCGTAATTCCTTTCTATTGTTGGCCTTCCCTCTGCGACGTATTCGTTTGCTCCTTCCCCTCAAACACATGTCCTCCATTAGCTCAATAGCGCCTGGCAAATCATTCCCAAATGGGAAAGTAGAGCCGCTCGCCTACGCACCTTGTGCTCTGTGTGCCTGCCCTTATCGACATGGTCCTCCCTGCTGATACCTTACGCCGTATCTGGGCGCTTTGTTTCCGTATTTGTCCATCATCCGCAGATACATCGTCCACCAAATCAACACCCAACAGACCGAGCGCAACCCTCACGACCCTTCTGCACTCATGCGCGCTGATGTAATGTGGGCCGCTTGGCAGCTTGCTTGCTCCTAACCATGCGAGCACCATGATGAAGACGGGCGATGAAGATGGTGTGGAGATGCTGGCAGGTGAAGCGGTCGTGAGCTTATCAGGACTGCCCTTTTGTTGTCTGTTTGGCTGTCCTTTTTCCTCTCCCCGCAGTTCGTTCTCCCATTTCGTTCTCATGGGTCGTTTTTATTTATATCGCCGCCCTCGCCCTTCCCACATCGACAATTTCATTGCCATTGACCCGACTTACATTTTCCAGATCAACAACTCCTCACATCCTTTCCAAATCTCCATCCCATGAACAGACCAAACGCAACCCGACCTCACTTGCAGCTTTTCCCGCCCCGGAAGCCCCCGCCCAGTGCACAAAGATCCTCGGAACCAACATGTCCGCCGACGACAAGGACTCGTTGAAGCGTGTTGACGAAGAACCGGTCACGTCTGTATTGGCAGCCAATGAGACCCCGGTGCTGAAGGGCGACCATGATGCGGACGACGATGTCCTGGCAGCTCTAGGTTACAAGTGGGTCTCTCCCTGCTACTGATATCGACCACCATCTATGGACGTACTAACAGTACTGTGCCAGGTCCAAATTCAAACGCGAGTTCTCCCTCTGGTCGACATTTTGCGTCTCCTTTGCCGTCCTCGGCCTATTGCCCTCTGTTGCCTCGACTCTCTATTACGGCCTCGGCTATGCCGGCACCCCGGGCATGGTCTGGGGCTGGCTGATCGCCATGGCCTTTATCCAGTGCATCGCCATGGGCATGGCCGAGCTGTGCTCCGCCATGCCCACTTCTGGTGGCCTGTACTATGCCTCGGCCGTCCTGGCGCCACCCAAGTACGGCCCTTTTGCTGCCTGGTGCACGGGCTGGTCCAACTGGCTGGGTCAGGTCACGGCCGCACCCTCGGTCAACTACTCACTAGCTGCCATGATCCTGGCTGCTGCCTCCATAACGCACCCAGACTATAGCCCGCAAACCTACCAGGTGTTCCTGTTGACCGTCTTTTTGATGATCGTCCATGCCGTTATCTCGTCGGCGCCGACGCGGTTCGTGGCCCAGTTCAATTCCATTGGCAGCACCTTCAACATGATGGCCCTCGTCGTCGTGTTCGTTGTCATCCTCGCCGCCGACAACCGCTCGTCCCAGGGCCTGTCTCGCTTCAACGACTCGTCGGCCGTCTGGGGCGAGTTTTACCCGGGTACCGACTTCCCCAAGGGCGTGTCTATCTTGATGTCCTTCATCGCCGTCATCTGGACCATGAGCGGCTACGACTCGCCGTTCCACTTATCCGAGGAGTGCTCCAACGCCAACATTGCCAGCCCGCGCGCCATTGTCATGACCTCTGGCATTGGCGGCGCCATCGGTTGGGCCTTGAACATGGCCATTGCTTATACGATTGTCGACATTGACGCCGCCCTCAATGATGCGAGCGGTCAGCCTTTTGCTGCCTACCTGCTGCAGGTGCTTGGTGAAAAGACCGCCCTCGCCTGCCTGTCACTGACCATTGTTGCCGGCTTCAGCATGGGCCAGGGCTGCATGGTTGCTGCGTCGCGTGTCACATTCTCATACAGCCGTGATGGCTGCCTCCCCCTCTCGCGGTACTGGGCCTCGGTCAACCAGACTACCAAGACACCCGTCAATGCCGTTTGGCTCAACTGCTTTGTTGGCTGCGTGTCTGTGCTTCTACTGTTTGCCGGCGACGCCGCCATCGGTGCCATCTTCTCCATTGGCGCCATTGGCGCCTTTGTCGCCTTCACCATCCCCATTGCCATCCGCACGTTCTTTGTAGGCAGCCGCTTCCGCCCGGGGCCCTGGAACCTGGGCAAATTCTCGTACGTCATTGGCGTCCTGTCCACCACGTTCACCCTGTTCATGATCCCCATCCTCTGCCTGCCCTCCGTCACGGGTGCCGACTTGGATGCGCAGGGCATGAACTGGACCATTCTCTGCTGGGGTGCACCTATGCTGCTAGCCGTTGTCTGGTTCTGGGTTGACGCACACAAGTGGTTCAAGGGCCCCAAGGTCAACATTTCCCACATGGTCCACGACCAGCAGGTGGCACCCTTTGTGATTCAGGGTGAAGGCGAGGTCAGCGAGGTCGGCGAGCTGGACTCGAACCAGCCCATTATTCCCACCAAGCAAGACAGCGTGTCGAAAGTGTAGACACTCTTGCGGCGAATGGCCCTTGTGTACATGGGTATTGATCGCTCCTTGAACGAAATAAACTTTCGTGTATCGCTGCCGGAGTGGCTTGTTTTTACTGGTTTTATACATTCGCTATATTTTATTTGCTTATTAATACAACATCTCGGCGCCACCCTAGGTTGCTGCCAATCTACTCATTCTGTGTTCTTTTTTGTGGGGTTTTTTTAGGTTCGTTTATCTAGTATTTATTTGTCGTTGGTGTGGCATTAGCCCAAAATTGTATTGCCACGAAAGAACCACGGTTGGTCCACAAATTATAAAGGTGATTTATGAGGCATGGATGTCGCCAGTAAACAACTCTGGCAAGATTGAGACGCAAGTTAGGAAATGGTTGGACTTTTATTCCGCACGTGTTATGTCATGGTGTCAGAGAATTGCAACTTTTGTGTTATCTGATGCCCGTCACTAAGTTTCCGTTATAAAGTTCGACACGGCAAAAAATTAAATGAAAATTGTAATTTTCGGAACTGAAGTCAGGACCGTGTAGAGCAGTTGACATCTCACAGTAGCATTTTCATGAATTGAACTTAAAATTTTAATCTGTACCTTGTTGCTAAGTTACAGAGTTTTGCGCCTTTATTTATTTGGACACAAAACAGTAGAGATGATTAGCATGGTTGTTCTTGTGCGTATTCTAACGTTTTGTTGTGAACTGAACACGAGATTTAGAAGGACAACATTGCACAGAATTGAACCAGCTGTACGAACGGCATACAGACAACCAGACAACAGTGTGTTGCGCTGGAGTTCATACTCCGTGAGATTGTAGCGTAGCCTTAACCAACTTTGGCGCTTGTCCCGAGCCATGATTGGTTGAACTTTATAAACAGCTCTGAGCGTTCACGTTGGCAGATACAGGATCACGACCTCGCACCACAACAAATAAAGTTCATTCCATACGATGGCCATATGAGCAATGTACAGACTTTGTGACAATATTTAAGTGCATGTTTCTTCCCGTCTCCTGCGCCTTTCAACTGTGAATCTGTCTATTACAACCGTGTGAACCTCGTTTTGTCATCACCTTTACCACTGATCTCGAACATCTGACCGCACGTTACCACCTGTTGTCAGCCTCGATTTGGATGTACACTACCATATATCCTATTATATATTACGCCACTTCCCTACTCAACAATGGGTTCCTATTTATCTACTGCAAAAACTTTTGTCGTCAAGCTGACCCCTTCGGGCCCCCTCCGCCAGCGCCTACAGGCCTTCTGCTCGAGGTTGTTGCTGAAGATGCGCGAACAGAAAGAGTCGTATTCCCGGCTGGACGACCAGTTGGATGTGCTCGATGACATGTGGATCAAGGGACTGGCTAACCTGACGTACTACGAATGTGAACGAAGACGACTTCTGCGAGAGCGCTCGGAAATACTTTTTGCGCTGAGCAAATTTATGGTCCGGCCAGGCGAAAAGCGGTGCGACATCGAGACAGAGTGGATGCGCATACCACGGAGCTCGGACTTCGACGACGATGCATTGATCGACACTGTCACTGCTACACCCAACCCCGACCCAAGTTGGACGGTCTCATTTTATCGCAGTATTCCCATGGCGCGAGACCCGGTCACCCAGAATGTCTGGTGTCCCATTCTTGGTGGATACGTGCACCGTACGAATATTGCTCGCTGTCCGGTGCTCAAGTGCCTCGGTGTTTATGAGGGTTCGTCCAAGGCGCTCTTTGGTGGCACCGACGATGAGCTGACGCCGATGAAACGACCCGAGAACGGCATGGTCATGTGTGGCTTGTACAAGGAGCTGGTGGATTCCGGGCGCGCTGCTATTCTTCCCGTTGAGGACAACGAAGGCACCGACGGCGAGACGGGAAGTTCTAGCTATGTCATATACCTCCTCGACGGAGACTTGCGCAAACCCGACGCACCAGATGCGATGCACGGGCTCCACCGAAAGAGACTCCAGTTCAGGGGTACGTCCCACCGACCTAGCAAGGACTTCCTGCGCTTCAAATTCATTATCGATGCGCTGCACCAGAGGCGGTGCGATGTCCCGAAAGACGTGCCCATCATCGTTCCGAGCGATGAAGACGATGCTGTCGGCTCGTTGCTGCGCGATGTGGGCCGGGTGCTTTGGAATTCGCTGGGCGCGTCGCCAAAGGGCCGCCTTCGGCAGTGCATCCTTTTCAAGTTCAGTGTCCTGTTTGGCTGTCTGTCTCGAGAGAATGCACAGTATTTGTGGAGCGTGTCAAGTGAACCCCCTGTTTTGACAGACGACGAGGAGAAAGCCGCGACCATCCACGCGCTGGAGTGGACCGTGGCGTGCAACAGAGTCGTGGAAGACAGGGAAATCGCCTCCCGGCCGTTTATTGATGAAATGGAAATTAAAGCGGAGTTGGACGATATGTTTCTTTATGGACAGTTCCCGGACGAGTGGCCGTAGGACAGCCCCAAGTCAAGAGATGGACAACCCGGCGGACGTGAATCAGACGATGGGGATGATAAAAGATGTTTCGTCGGCGATGTGTTGCAGAGGAGGATATGCAAGTTGTTTTCGGTATACAATAGAAGCTCGGGTTATATAGTATCGGCGCATTAGTGTTCTTGTTTACTAAATGGAGAAATGTTTTGTAGTTAGTATTACGTCTAGTAAGTCAAAATGCGAAGCAGATTGAGCTCCTTGGTCCCGCCCCTTCTGCTATGTGTCGTACCCGGATCGCTCTCGGGTCTTGGTCGAGTCGATGGACACCAGAGACGGTGCTGTCACCACAATTTCTAAATTTGGACAACGAACGTGAAAATCGGGATAAGAATCAAACAAGTTTTGCCGATTCAAGTAGTTCTCGAATGCTTAACTGATCATTGAGAAAGGCCACCCGGGGTTGTGTGGCGAAAGCTGAGCGAGTCACTTGCGTAGTTCGTTTAGTCTCGTGCTGTCGACGACCTGTAGACTGCATGCCAGTATGTTGTTAGAGCATCGTCGCTAGGATGTACCGTTATTCTTGCCTCCGGTTGAGGCCAAAACGACGCTCCATCACAGAGGCAAATACACATCGATGCTAGGATGGAGGCCGCAAGGTCTAGGTTCAAGTGCTCGTCCTGAAAAAGCGGGGCTCATTGAGAGTGCGCCAAAGCACACTTGCAATAACTACAAGATATGGCCGGGGCTCTGAGATTATAGGCACAAAAGTTACACACGCCGTGGGCGTTCGATTTTGATGATCAACCCATCCAGCCTTGAAAATGCCATTGTTCTTGCGAGCGGACTGCTTGTGTGACAATGACAAGATTGCCCGATTTTAGATTCAACATGGGAAGACTTTTACATACACAAGACAGGCGTTGCCCAATTTGGTTGCTTCAGATTTTTCTCACTTTTCGCTCAGTTCTGATCTCGTTCTCTCTCTCGTACCTCCCCTGTCGATAATATTCCGTCCTTGCGATGTTTTCCAGTTCTCATTCCTTTCTTCCCTTCTTTGACTCTTGTCAATCGCGTCTGCCGCTTATTCTCATTCCCAGACTGTATAATTTTGTTCGACCACGATACTGCGACACAAATGGGAGGAGCACCTGTACACCCTTTCCTCTGATTCCAGCTTTCATGCATCAATGCGTATCTGACAATGGCCAGCTCCGGAACTATGGTCTCCATCAATGGGAATGGCATCGAGCCCCCGTAAGTTATGTTGCCCAATTTTCCTACCGCTCACCAGACGGTTGTGTCTCTTGAGACCGCAGCAACTGACGTAGAAACAGCACGCTATCCTCGGCGACTTCCGCCGCGGCGCTTGTGGTGGACCACTATGCTGCTCAGCTCTTCACAGATGCACAGATTTCCGAAAGGCAGTTTCGGCGGACGGCTGACATGCTTTTCGTTGCCGCCAACCATACCGTATGGACGGACGAGCACAGCCAGGTGACCGGCTTTTCAAAGTCGCAGTTTGAGGCCCGTTGGATGGCCACACTTAGACGCCGGAACGAATACGTTCGCTTATTGTCTGTGTTTATTTCCCGTAAGTTGGACATTACCGACGCCATGGTATACGACCTCTTGCAGCATTGGGGCGCTCCGAACAATGAAGGGATAATGAACATGCTCCAAGACCTCTTTCAGCATCATTATGAGGACATTTGCGAGCCATTTGATCCCCGTCCTTCACGGGTAGACCGTTGCAGCGACGTCTACGAAGACATAAATATAGAGTACTTCATGTATGTGGTGTACAACCACAAGAGCGTGGCTGACCTGTGGGATGCGTCGCTGGAGGAGCATCTCTGGTGTCCCATCATGGGGCGTCATCAGCACGCGGAGAACATGGACGTGCTCAAGATTGTCGACTTCGATTTCGACGGCGGCCATGACATTGCCAACGACCTCTTTGGTCCAGTGGAGGCGGGTGAGAGCCGCTACCTCAACAGCGTTTTCGTCGTAGACGGAAGCGCCGATCCGCACACATGGGACGTGGCCAACGGGCTGGTGATGAACGCAGAGCTGGCGCAGCTTGTAAGAGAAGACCGGGCCGCTGTTGTCGCCCGGATCGACGATTCGAATTCTGCTGCCGGCGGCAGTTTTGGCGATGCCTCGAGTATCACCACATCCCTCCAGGTCTTTCAGCACGAGCGGCGGTTTGCATACTACTTTGTCATTCTAGACCAGGATCTGCTCACCAGCGAAGACCGCCCCGACTGGGTCGACGAGCTGCACAACCGCCGCCTGTCGTTCCGCACCGAGGCCCGCCCGAACATCCGCTACCTCCAGTTCCGGCTCCTCGTCGCGTCGCTCCGTCTCGGACGGCGCCCAGCATACAAGCCGTTGGAGCGCGTCGCGCTTGCAGACCTGCAGGCCAGCAAGTGGGCGCTGTGGTACCACCTCCCAGACGAAGGCACGGCTTCGGCCAGCACTACCATCCCTGGGCTGAAGACAACAGACACGCTGGTTTCGGCCGATACAGGCGTCCCTGTCCGCCGGGCCATGCTGCTGTACATCGCCGCTGCTATCGGTTGCATGTCCATAGGAGAGGCCCAGTCGTTCTGGGGTTTCCCGGAGAGCGGTCCGACCGGTACCTACAGTGTCCCGCTCTCGGTGGATCTGTTTAAGCAAAGCATCTTGGATGCCCTTCTCGTCGCGAGCCATTATAACGATCTGGAGCGCGAGGCCTTTGGTGACGATGCGCCGGCACAGACCATCATTTACGGCGACGATGATGACGCGGAGGTCTAGAATGCGAACATTGCAAATGGGGTCAACGTTGGTGGTCCCTCCACTGTGGCGAGCACCGGAATGGAGACTGGACTTTGGAAAGGGAAGTGCCCGCGGAAGGTGTTTTTTTTTTCCTTTTCGTTGGCTGGCAATGGTTGAATTGTTTCGTCAAAAATGGCCTTTCTAGGGACAGTCGTTTGTTTTTTGACAATGTTTTTCATTGGAGCACGTCCTTTAGTTTAGCTGCCGTACGTCATGACGGCCGGTGCCTAGATGTCATGATCGTTTGCACTTACTGTTTCTAGTCTTACATTTTGTATAATTTGAAACGATCATCATTTGAGGACCATATACTAAGGAAACCTTTGTGAGCGTGAAGCTAAATCCAGCCGTACATTTACCGGACGCCCATAACAGTACAACGAGATACCACGGACTACGGCGGCTATAGAAAGTGCGGGCAGCACCGGGGACAGGGGCGTAGAACGAACAGGAAAGACACAAAATCACACGCGGGATGCTGGGTCAACCCTTTGCATAAACGCAGCGCTTCCGCCCTAGGACGTATTGATAAGCACTTTGCGTCGTTTGTAAGTCCGGGCTGCCCGAATGGTATTTTTATCTGCTCCTCATCTGGCCAAGCACACGGGGATAGAATGGCCGGCAGCGATGCATTGATGCCGTCGAAGCGACTGCGTCGCAGAGCCCAGGTCTGGGGCAGTACGCCCATACCCAGCTGCTGACGAAGAATGGGGACTACCCTTTGTTCATCTTCCTCGCTCATTGTGGCCAGTTCGGCACGCGCTGGCGATCATTTCTATCCTTTCAGTACACCAGGTCGTCCTGCTGTCCGATACCAAGGGATATAGGGACAGGGATGGTAGAATTCGTGGCAATAATCTGTAACGCAGCGGTTTCGTTCAAGGCGTGGTCAGCATTGTATCGAATAATATTTGGCCTGCCGAACCTATCAAGGATACGTTCATTTACATGGAATGTCCGTTTGATAAAAGCATGTTTGTAGAAATAGTATGAGGCAAACAGAAAGATCCACGCGCACGATTCGACTGCCCAACAGTTGTCTGATTGTGGGAGAGTTGTCTTGCGGACTGTAGTTGCGCGCGGCAAGGGACTCCGTGTCGTATCACAAATATTGCAGATGGAGAAATTCCTGGTACTTCATGCTCGTTGTGGCGACCGACACCCGGTGCTCGTTGTTTTAGCCCTTGCTTTGTTATGGCGGGAAGATAATGCCGTCGAGCGAAAACAAAGTAATTACGGCGCTAGAGGCCGGCAGCAGTTAATCTCACCGTTGATCCAGCCGTGGCTTTACGAAGTATGCTTAAATGCATATCTAGTGACACGATTACATGACATGTTGAGCCCCTCGTTGATTTGCTGGTACGCAATGGCCATTGTGAATATTTACTAGTTTAGAAGGATTCGAGTTCCTCATCGGAAGAACAGAGGACGACGGATCCGGGCGGGAGCAATATAGGGCACTATCAGGATAAAGTGTGTCTGTCGACCTCAGCCCGGCAGTTGTTTGTGATGATCCCGACGATAGGCAAGAAATGTCCATGGATTTCGTCGTTTGTTGTATATTTGGCCTGCGTTCCAAGGACACAGCCCGTGCTCTTGAAGGCATGCCCTGGAATTCGACATCGACATTTATGCCATCATGCATGTCGTGACACTCGCGTTCACACTGCTTTTCCACCAGGCGTGGGCCCAAGCCCGGGCGCCGATGCTGCGGTTCAGCTGCTCGCAGCTGGTGACCGACCGCATCGATCCGCTGGTCAACCCAGGCGCCATCCCGTCGCCACACCTGCACCAGATTGTAGGCGGCAACTCGTTCAACGCGACTATGGACCCGTCGACGCACGATCTGCCGACCGCGTCGACGTGTACGAGCTGCACATTTTCCGAGGACTTTTCCAACTACTGGACCGCCGTCCTTTACTTCAAGGCTCGCAACGGCACGTTGCGACGGGTGCCGCAGTTTCCCAACGTCGGCCTCGGAGGCAATGGCGGCATCACGGTGTACTACATCCCGCCGTACGACGGCAAGACGAGAGTGACGGCGTTCAAGCCCGGGTTCCGCATGCTCGTCGGGGACGCGTCGCTGCGCAAGCGGGGAAAAGACCGCAAGGTGTGCCACCGGTGCATGATTGCCGACGGCGACCGCAACAACATCGAGTGCTCGTCGCCGGACACGGAGTCGCTACCGAAGGAGCCGTGCCCAGGCGGCATCCGGACGGTGATTACGTTCCCGACGTGCTGGGACGGCGTCAGCACAGACAGCCCGGACCACGAAAGCCATGTGGCTTACCCGCCCAAAGGGACGTTTGACAACAATGCGGCGTGTCCGTCGACGCACCCGGTCCACATTCCGCAGGTGATGTATGAGGTGATGTGGGACACGCGGCCATTTAACGATAAGACGCTGTGGCCGGAGGATGGGCCACAGCCGTTTTTGTGGTCGACCAACGACAAGTACGTTCTCAATTGCCTCCATTGGGCCTCCATTGCCCAAATCAATTCGCCTGCTACATACCATACTAACCGTCTCTTTGCAACCGTCTCTTTGCACAGGACCGGCTATTCGCAACACGGCGACTACGTGTTTGGGTGGAAGGGCGATGCCCTCCAGCGGGCGCTCGGCGCCAAGTGCACAGGCAACGTCTGCGACGTGCTCAAGACACAGACGGACGCCGAAGCCATGAAGTGCACCAAGAAGCCGCAGTTCGAGGAGAGCCAGGACTGTACGTGGCCCACGACCCAGGTCAAACGGTGCGAACATACACTAACAAACGAAACAGGGATCACCGAGTTGCCGGGTATGGGAGGAAAGACGGCGTAGGCATGAGGACGGGTGGGAAATCTGGGTGCTTGAACCAATGATAGATCAGTCGTCGCCCCGTCGAGATTCACATCCGTGCAGAAACTGCTCGCTCTTCTGTATTCCAGTACGGTCTCCGGGTTGTCGTAAATGCAGACAAGACACGAGTCACTGAAGCAGTGTAAGTGGCCCGTTCTCATAAGCCGTGAAGAGTATCTCCGAGATATAGCCCGGTTGCCGGCGCACATCCCCAAACCAACACCGGCCCCCAATCCCCGCATCTCGGTTGTGGCGTAATGACCCCCTGTTCCCCCCACAAGTGCGCGTAACGTCACGCCGTTCCAGACGACTTGCCTGATAGGGACATTGTCGAAGATCCTGCTACACAAGGATACAAGTAGGGCACGCGCCTGAAACCTGCAAGATCAAAAGAACGGGCCGAATGGTCGTTGTTCCCGGTAAGGCCACAGAGTTATAACGTACACCGTTCATAATATAGAGTACAGAGTACAGAGTAGAGAGTACTTCTGTACGTAGCACAATACATCCGCCCGCGTCGTAGACAACAGCTACGGAGGCATTGTGCCGGACTCAGCAGACAACGCATCAGAAGTTGCCACGGTTCTTGCATGGCCTTTTGTAGTTGGACGCACTCGTCCTCGTCCTCCAACATCGTCTCTGTGTTCTACGAAAGTGTCGCAACGGAGTCACTGTCAAAAACAAGCCAGCGTGCGGCTCTCGGCGCATTCGTCTCTTATTTCTCATCCATGACGCTGACGATCTCGTCTGCCCAATTTTAGCTGGTTGTAGCGATCGCCACATAGTAAGTCAGGAGGTTAGCACTGCGCTCGCTGAAATCTGGTAACCACTAAACGTGCTGGCGCGCTTCTGGGCGCACTACTGCGCACACGGCCAAACCCACTGTAGACTAGCGCCATTTGCCTCTACACTCCCCCGCAAAATACCGTTCAAAACCACCCTAGCCCCCGCATCTACTGTCGATCTGGCGTGTTCTGGTCTCTCTTAGGGCGTAGCTCGCCTCAAAAACCACCATACGTTAAACGTACGCCTCATCTTGTGTTGGTTTTGTGTGGACTTCGTATTCTGCATCCTGACACGTCAGGCCTGACATCTGCGTTCCTTCCCTGCAAAGCTCTTTTCCACACGTACCAATTATGTAGTCTTGTGTTGTGGTCGGCCGGGGAAGGTGGAAAGAGGAAAAGAAAAGAGACAGAGGAAAGAGACAGGGAAAGAGACAGGGAAAGAGAAAGGGGAACAAGGAAAGAGGAGGTGTGCATGTCGTGGCTTCCGTGTTTGTCAACCAGTAGCCAACTTGTCTACTTTGTTGGGCCTTTGCATCCATCATCCCAACGTCACGTACTTTTGAAATCCATACTCCACGACACCCATGAACAATCAAGACAATCCCCGCCCACAAGCACCCCAGCCTTGGTCCCCAGGGTGACAGTCAATGCTCCAGTGGCATTGTGTATCGGAGCAAACACATCCGAGACGCAGGACCAGACCAGCAGATATACGCCACTGCAAGAGGAAAAAACGTACGTCGTCTCGGTCATCCACCAACAGGCCACTGGCGTTGTACTCCAAAACGGCCAACCACATACGACGCCGGGGATCCTCGGCGCTGCAAAGAGTCCCAAACAGGAAAGATTTTCGACGACTGCGTGTACTTGGAGGCGAACTTGGGCTACACGACGGATGCGGGCTTTAGGATCAACCAAACATGGGCTGAAGAAGAGAGACGAACGACCATGGACCACATGCGAAAATACAGGTGAGAAGAGGCGAGAAGAGACGATGACGAGCCACGCCTGAGGACTCCTCACGGCGACTGCCGCTCCCCGATTGTATATAAACCAGCCAGGGATGCATTGATCAGCCGCTTTTGCTGTCTGCTATTCAGAATCGCTTTTTCCCGGTCGACTCTTCTCTTTGCTAATACACAGTTTTCTCTCGCCCTACATCGCCACAGTTTCGCAGTCCCCCACGATGAGCGAGAAAGTGGCCGACAACGCGGCCCCGGCCTCGCCCGGCCGCATCGCCGACGGCCTTCACGATGTCGAAAAGCCCGACGCCGTGCACACCGACGTCGTCCTCGATAACGTCGTCCTCATGAACGACGCCTTTGACGGCGAGAACTACGAGCACGGCCAGACCCTCTGGCAGTCCGTCAAGCAGCACCCCTGGGCCTGCTTCTGGGCGTTTGTCATGACCTTTACGATTGTCATGGAGTCCTTCGACATGTTCCTCAACAGCAACTTTGTCGCCCTCGCGCATTTCCAGCGCACCTTTGGCGTCGTCATTGGCAAGGACGCCGACGGAAACATTGCGTACTCCATTCCCACCCGCTGGCAGAGTGCCCTGTTCCAGTCCGGCCAGTGCGGCGCCTTTGTCGGCGTCTTCCTTGCTGGGCCCATCACCAACCGCCTGGGCTACCGCTGGACGACCATCCTGGCGCTGGTGATGATGAACGCCACCATTTTCATCAGCTTCTTTGCCAATTCCCTGACCGTCCTGACCATTGGCCAGGCCTTTGAGGGCGTGCCGTGGGGACTGTTCATCGCCAACTCGCCGGCCTATGCGTCCGAGATCGTGCCCATGGCCCTGCGCGGCGCCTGCACGGCCACGCTCCAGATGGCCTGGTCCATTGGCGGCATCGTCGTGTCCGCCGCCACGCTGGCCTACAACAAACGCAACGACGAGTGGGCATGGCGCGTGCCCCTGGCCCTGCAGTGGATCTTCCCGACCCCGCTGCTGATTCTCGTCTTCCTGGCCCCTGAGTCGCCCTGGTGGCTGATCCGCCACGGCAAGCGCGACAGGGCCCTCAAGTCCATCAAGCGCCTAGGGGCCCGCGACGACGAGCACGCCCAGCAGTCGCTTGCCATGATTGAGCGAACCGTCGAGATCGAGCACAAACTGGGCGGCACGCCGTCGCTGCTGGACCTGTTCCGCGGCACCGACCTCCGGCGGACCACAATCACATGCCTCATGTACGCCTCGCAAAACGTGGCCGGCAACCTTATTGCCAACCAGGCCACCTTCTTCTTTGAGCAGGCCGGCATCTCCTCGGACCGCTCCTTTCAGCTCAATCTCATCAACTCGTGCCTCGGCGTCGTCGCCAACGCCCTGTCCTGGCTGCTGACGGGCTGGTTCACCCGCCGCTCCATCTACCTCTGGGGCACCGCCACCAACGTCACCTTGCTGTTTGTCCTGGGCATCGTCGCGTCCCTCCACCAAAACTCCGCCACCAACTACACCCAGGCCATCCTGGGCATCTTGATTTCGTTTGTCTTTGCCGGCACCATGGGCCCCATCTCCTACACCATCATCAGCGAGACGTCGTCGGTCCGCCTGCGCGCCCTGTCGACCGGTGTCGGCCGCGCCGCCTACTACGTCGCCGAGATCCCCCTCATCTACCTCAACTCGCAGCTCCTGAATGCGACCGGCTGGAATGTCGCCGGCAAGTGCGGCTACGTCTGGGGCAGCACGGCCGCCATCAGCTGGATCGTGGCCTACTTTTTCCTGCCCGAGATGAAGCACCGCTCCTACCGCGAGATTGACATTCTGTTCAACCGCAAGGTGCCGGCGCGCCAGTTTAGCAAAACGGTCATTGACGTGGCGGAGAATGAGTAGACTGCATGTGACCCAATGGGGACACGAACGGACATGTTGTTGGTGACTGCAGATTATGAAAGATTGCATAGATGTGGCCAGATATCGGATGAGGAGATGCTAGTGAACATTTAGAAACATAAGATACTTTAATGGACATGACGACATCTGGCACCATCACATACTGCAGTACTAGAACACCATCCAAGAACAACACTACTCGAAAACACCCCTATGCCAACACTTTACATCGACATCGACGATCCCCAGCCGGGAAGCTCCGTGAGCCCTGTTTTGGTTAGTTTTTGTACGACGCAGATAACAGTCACGATGCTTATTGGAAAACTTACAGCCCAACGTGTCCTCCTTGACAATGTCCTTGATCTTGCACTGGTTGGCCACCGACATCTGCTGCTTCTTAATCGAGCCGCAGCCGTCGTAGAAGCACTCCGACTTGTTCATCGCCCGCTGCAGCGCGTCGCCCTTCCACCCAAACATGTAGTCGGCGTGCGTGCCGTAGCTGTTGCCCTCGAAGCTCCACACAAACGGGTTGGGCGCGCCGCTCTTCCACTGGCTGTTGAACTTGCTCGTGTCCCAGACCGTCTCGAACGTCACCTGCGGCACGCGCACCGGGTGCGACGACGGGCAGGCCGCCGCGTTCGTAAATCCGTCTGAGTTGACCGTGTTGTACATGTGCGACTGGTGGTCGGGGCTGTCCAGGTTCTTGCCGTCCCAGCAGGCCGGGAAGTGGTGCGTCGTGAAGATGCCACCCGAGCACTGCTTGGTCGGCATGTCGGCCGTGATGGTGCCGCGGCTGCCACCGGACATGCACTGGTAGCTAAGGCCGATGTGGTTGCGCGTCTTGCTGGCGGGGCTGCCGACCGTCATGCGGAACCCGGGCGGGAACGCCGTCACGGGCTGCTGCTTGAGGTTGTCGCGCGACAGATCGTACTGCGTGTAGTACACCGTCAGTCCGCCCTCGGCGCCATTGGAGCCGCCCAGCAGGGGCTGCACGGGGATGTTGGGCACGCGGTGGTAGCTGCCGTTGTCTGGGCTCTTGAAGTAGAGCACCGCCGTCCAGTAGTTGGAGAAGTCCTCCGACATCTGGCACGTCGTGCACGACGCCCGCGAGGACACGTCGCCGGTCATCGTCACGTTGAAGGCGTTGCCGCCGACAATGTGGTGCACATGCGCCGAGGGGAACGCGCCCGGCTGGCCCGCAGGATCGAGCCGCTGGTAGATGAGCGTCGAGCATGGGAACCGCAGACCGGCGTAAGCCGGAGCGGCGAGCGCCAGAAGAGCGGCAGAGAGCGACTTCATTGTGGTCAGTCTGTGGTGGAGAGGTGCAAACACAAAGGGTCAGTGAGGAGGGAAAGGAGTAACGCGAAACCGCCTCTCGAGGCGACATGACGGACGACGGCCCTTCCTTAAATGCCTTGGCGACATGCCTATACCTGAACCTTGGTTAGTTTTTGCGTTCCGGTATCCTGTTTTGTTTCGTGGGTTGTTCTCTATCGGTCGTATACCGTGTTGTGGTTATCTAAATGTCCGTCTTGTTTACCCGGCTATATGGCCGTTTGATTACACTTGATTGCCAGTGGCGACCAACAGCAGTGCCGTTCCCCGATTCGGTGTGGCTACCAGATAGATTGCTGTTGTCGGCAAATGTCATCACCAATGCGCTTTCAATTTTCACTTCATTCCCTTGGCTATCGCGACTCGCAATACTCCGTATGGCCCGGTGCAAATGGAGATTGGTCAGTATTGTCACGTTGAGAAAGTACCAGAAATTGCCTCCAAATATAGAATGCCTCGCTACGGCAGTCCTCGTTGCCGTTCGGCTAACTGTGGGCAGCACCTCTCTTGCAGCCCGCCTGTCCCTCCGAGTAATAAACCCGAATTGTCATTGCCATGCGCTTCCCGGGCTGTCTTCCTCTTGGCGTCTGATGTTGGTGTCTGTCTACCAAAACACCAGTGTTGGCCAGACCATTACTCGTGCTCTGCCATCTGTCCCCACCAAATCTGCCTTTCGAAGCGGACCAGCCGTCTGTGCCATCGCCAGCAGGGCAACTCTTCGCCGCCCCTCGCCAATCACCACTATCCACTCACAATTTGCCCACTCAGGGTCAGTCATGCCGCCCCGCCCCTGGTAGATGTGATTGAGGTACATTTCCTTTGCGTTCACGCGCTCTCCGAAAAAAAACATTGAACCATAGTCGTCTGCTGAGTTACCGATGCGACCAGCCACTTCAACCAGTGCTGTTTGGTCGTCCAGGCGGTATTTGGACATGCAGATGCTACGGAAGTCGCGTGACACGGTCAGACATGCCTTCCAGGTTGTGTGGTCGACGTAGTCGAGAATTTCTGGGTACAGCTCGTACGGCAGCCTGCCTCTGCCGGTGCCCCTCCTGTCGCGAGTACACCCACCGCTCGACAATACTGCGGCCATGTCTCGGCGGCGCGTCGAGACCTCCAAGAAATTGGCCAGTGCCGCAACTCCTGGAAACAAAGCTTCGATCTTTTCTGGCCCGTCTTGGTAACGTATCCAGGGCATGTATTCCTTGAAGGGCTCATCTACATCGTCGTCCGGGTCCTCCGGAATCATAACAGGCCGCTCGCGAGGGTGCGTGCTGAGACAATCGTCCGGAACAATAGGCGACAAGGGCATGGGGTCCGATATCCGAAGATGTGGCTGGTCTTGTTCTTTGCTCGTCCAGGACACTTCTGCCAAGGCAACCTGATAGAGCGAAATAATGATCATGAAGAAACGACCCTCGTCTGACTTTTGGCGCGTGCAAGCCTTTATGCCCCAATTCATGGCGTCTGTGGCCGCCTTCCCATCCACGACAAGGACAAGGCTGACCAGGACGTCTGGGAAACTGCTCGACAGCCAGTACGTTGTCTCTGTCGGGGCAGCACCCGGAGGCAGATTCTCGAGATGGGACATGGAGCCGAACTGCACGAGAGGTGCGCTTTCTTTTCCTTCGTGTCTCTTGGCGGACCAGGGTGATTGCAGGACCAGCATCTCGTGGCTCTTCGACACAGCAGCTGGCTGGCAGAGGCTGAAATTTCCAGCGGCGCATGAGACAATGGCATACACAAATTCTCGGAAGGGAAACGACGAGGGCTGCCATTGGCGACACAGACAGGCGAGCGTGTCGCGGTACGTGCCGAACATGCTTGCAGCGGTCAATGCGAACAAAGCCGTGTGGTCTTGTTCAAGTTTGACGTGCGGGTCGCAGCGACGCACATTTGTCGTGCCAAAGGACATGTCGGGCGCAGGCAGCTCGATGGCGAGAGAGGCCAAGTGCTCTTCGGGACAAATGTCCGTGTTGACGGTCAGGGCCATCCCGTACACGCTTGGCTCGATGGCAGTGTACCACATGTTGTCTGTTCGGGGAATATTGTCCAGTCGATAGTGCACCGAGTAGTCAATGGTGAATACCTCTGCATCCAGATTCGTGATGTAGATGTGTTGGTTGTGGGGAAACACGTTCTGGTAGGCGCCATCGTCTTGGAAGTCCGGCAAGCAATCAAAGTACGGAAATTCGGTGGGCAGCTCCAGGTACGCTCTGAAGAAGCTACCTGCTGTCAACATGCCCGGAATGGTCCTCACATTGTTGTCGCTGAGAGGATAGACATGTGCTTCGAGCGTCCGCTCCAAGGCTGCGAATTTCTCTCTGAATCTGGCGAGCCACGCTGCGAGACGATAAGACGTATCGTTAGCAGATGCCACTTTGGCTTGTTGTTACGTTTTTCGTAATGCAAAATGCACGTCATACCCTTGTAACGATCTGGTTCTTCGGGCACCCTGCTCACGAGCATATCACCAAGATCCTCCAGGTCCCCGTGCCATCCATGTTCGACAACGTAGTAGCGGCTGTTGTAGCAAACAACATCAAGACCGCCACCAATCATGTGCTCGAAAACATGGCCATGATGATGGACGTGGAGGAGAAGGAGGTGGTCAGGGTCATCGACGTCGTCGTCGAAATCTACGTCCTCGTCATGGTCATCGTCGGAGTCGTGATGACTGTGGTCGTCGCTAGTCTCACTCATTGTGTCGGTAGACGTAAAATGATGGCAAATGTTGATGATGAGGTATGGCCTGTAAAATGAAGATGAGATACAGTGGCAGGGATTTAGTTCGAGACCGTCGGCGGACAAGAAACGCGTCTTGCTTCGACGCGTCTCGGGCGACCGCGTGTTGTTCTCTCTTGGGAAAGAGCGATACTGGTCATGTTCGGAAGGAACGATGATGGCCATAACGCAACCGTCACCCAGCACAATGGCAGAGCTGCAAGCCGAACGCGTTGGAATGTAGCAGCAAGTCCACTAACATCATGGACACAGATGATAATGTGTGTAGGCATGATGACTTGCGGCGGAGGAAAGTCTAACTGCCACGAAGTTTCTCAACTGGGCGTGGTGACGATGTCCTAAATATGCCGAGACGCAATGAAGGCCAAGAGAGGATGTATGCTGGTGTTGGGTATGCAAAATTACTACTGGAAATGGCACACTCTTTACATATCAACCCTGTTTGTAAATAGATTTACTGTCAAACAAAGTCAAAAAAATATATGTTTGTGGGGTTTTAAGTCCTGATAAATTTTAACCCATAAAATAAATAAAATAAAATAAAAGCAACGACGCACAATATTGAAATATATTATATATTTTTTTAAAAAAAGAAGACAGGTAGAAACAGGACTACTTATTTGTATTTAAAAGAGCAATACTTACCTTTTTGGGCGGCTGATGAACAAACTGAGACGGAAATGTCGACATTGTCGAGGAGTTGACCCAAAAATCGCAATGTGTTAATGTGGAAAGGGCGATAAACACACGATATTCGCCAACACGGAAGGTTTCTGAACATGGACAAATCAGTCAATTCAAAATAGGATATCCAGAAACATGTCGTATTGGCTGGTCAAACAACAGAAAAAAGAGCAGGGAAAGCAGAGAAAGGCAAACAAAACAACGCAGTCAAGAAATATATGCCCAGCGCCCGTAAATACAAACAGCGGAAAACAAAAATGGTATGCAAACAAGCCAATCAAAAGGACATTTGTACACGCTGTAGCTATGCAACTCCATCTCCGCCATATCGACTCATCTCCAGCGGCTCCGTGGACGCCCTCCGCCAACTTTGTGGAATGCCTCCGGCTCGCTTGCGCTCAGTCTTCCCGCCCCATCCGCTTGTCTCGCTCGCTGCGCCGCGCCAGCTCGGCTTCCTGCTCCCGCAACCGCCGCACCGCTTCGTTTCGGTCCATGGTCCGACCCTCGCGCTCGAGCTTGAGCTTGTTCTCGAGGTCGCGCAGCCGCAAAATCCAGCGAGGGTCTGCACCGCCGCCCGCTCCCGACCCTTTGTCCTCGCCCTCGTGGAGCGCCAGTTCGCCCGCCGTCAAGGGCCGCGACGACGCCGATGTCAGCGACAGGTGGGCACCCGACGACGACGACGAGGTGATGGGGCGGGGCACGCCGCTGCGGCTAGACTTGCCGCGGGCGGGCTTGGCGCTGCGGTCGCGGGGCCCAGTGGGGATGGACGGCGAGGGCGATCCGCCGCCGCCGGGGAGGTCGAACATGGTGTCGGCACCGACGCCGCTGCTGCCGCCAATGCCCAGACCCGTGCCGCCATTGCTGCCGTCGCCGTTGCCCGACGACGACGAGCCGTAGACGCGCGCGCGGACATCGTTGGCGGCGCGCAACGTCGTATTTTCGACCTTGAGCTGGCGGTAGGCGTCTTCCAAGCGCAAGAAGCGGCTCTGGAGATCGGGGGTGCCGAAGCTGCTGCTGCTGCTGCCGTTGCTGCCGCCTGGGCCGGCACCCGAAATGGTGTTGCGGACCACAGCTTCCAGCCGGTCCAGCCTCTTGACGCGCTGGTCGAGCGTGCTCTCGAGCGACTGGTACTCGCGCCAGAGATCGCGCTCGACAGCCTTGATGCGGCCCGGGAAGCCGCCGACGACGGCCTCAATGTGCTTGATGGCGGCCATGAGATTGCGGGTGAAGCCCGGCAGCATGGTGGCGACGACCTCGAGGGACGGCAGGGCGCGGCCGTTGATGAGCGAGTTGTCGTGGGCCCAGTCGGTGCCGCAGATGGCGCTGAGCCGCGTCCACAGCAGCAGCAGCAGGTTGTTGCGCTCGGTGAGCTGGTCGCGGAAGGTGGACTCGAGCTGCGACATGCGGCGCTTGTCGAGCGTCTTGGACGACTCGAGCTCGGTGATGCGCGCGTCCTGGGTGGTGACGGTGCGCGTGACGTGCTGGTGCGTCTTCTGGAAGGTATCGAACTGGTGCTTCGTGTTGCGGTGGGCCGCGCGCTCTTTTTCGAGGGCGTCGGCGACCTTGCGCGCCTCGAGGCCGTGCGACTCGAGCAGGGCGTCGCGCTGTTTGATGATGCGGTCTTTTTCCATGAGGTTGCTCTTGGTCGTCTGCAGCTCGCGCACCGAGTTTTCGAGCTCGCGCTGAATCTGCGCGATGCTCTTGAGCAGGCTGGACCGCGTGCCGTTCAAGTCGCCCAGGGCCTCGCGCATGTTGTTCTCGAGCTCCATCAGGCGCTCCTTCCACTCCGTGGCCTCGACCTCGCGCGACGTCAGGCTCTTGCGCAGCTTGCGCGCCTCTTCCTTGTGGCCCGACGCCTCGCGGCTCAGCTCGTTGACAAACTGCTGCATCTCCTTCTTGTCCTTGGTGGCCAGGCTCTCGCTGCGCTCGCGCTCCGTCACAATCTGCGCCTGCAGCTGCTTGACGCGCTCCTGCTCGTCGCGGATCTGCTCCTCGGCCTTGGTGATGCTGACCTCCAGCCGGCTGATGTTGATCTTGTCGCTCTCCTGCTCCTCGCGCAAAAACGCAATCTCGCCCTGGCTGTTCTCTTGCTGCACCAGAAGCCGCTGCGCCTTGTCGTTGGACTCGAGCAGCTTGGCCTCGAGCTCCTCGAGCTCCTTGTTGGCGTCGCCGAGCTCCTGTTCGAGCTGCTGCACGCGGCGCACCTTGTTCTCCGTCTCGTCCTCGAGGCCCACCAGCGCCTCGCTGAGCTTGCGCATCTCGTCTTGCAGCGCGCCAAAGTTTTCCGTCTTCTCGGCCAGCTCGGTCTGCAGCTTCTGGTTTTCGGCGTCGCGCAGGTCGGCCTCCTCCTCGTAGCCGTCGATGGCGTCCTGGGCCTCGGCCCGCAGGTCTTCGAATTCGCCCTGCAGGTTGCTGTGCTTCTGCTCCAGGTCGTTGAGCTCGGCAATCAGCTCGTCGCGCTCCGCCTGCATGGCCATCAGGTCCGTCATGGCCCCCTCGTAGTCCTTTTGCACGCCCAGCGCCACCTCTTCAGCCTCCTGCTTCTGCAGCAGCGTGGCCTCGAGCTCTTGCAGCAGCGTCTGGTTCTCGAGCTTGGCCTCGTTGATCTTGTCGCGCAGCGCGGCGTTGCGGTTCTCGAGGTCTTCGCGGGCGGCGTCCCGGTCGTATTGGTCTTGCTCGTCGGCCGCGCCTGTCGCGGTGCCGCCGACGACCGTGTCGGCTCGCGTGCCGCCGCTGGCTCGCGACCCAGACCGCTCGCGCACGGCCATGCCGATCTGCGACGCCGAGCGGTCCAGCAGGCTGTCGATGGTCGAGGGCGCGGGCCCGCCGCCGCGGCGCTGGGCCATCTTGAGGTCCTCGATTTCCTGGTACAGGCGCTCCTTTTCGCGGTTGCGCGACGTCAGCATGGACGTCTGGGCGCCGACTTCTTTGCGTAGCTCGGCGTTTTCGTGGCGCAGTTGCTCGCCCTCGCGACGGAGCTCTTCGACCAGCGTGTTGCTGCCGGTGGAGGCGCTCGCACCGTCTGTGTCGCCGCCGACGGTATGGGTATGGGCATTGGCGTTGGTGTTGGCGTTGGAGTTGGCCGCCCGCTTGGAAATGTTGTAGATGTTGGTCGTGTGGTGCAGGCTGCGCTCGCCGACACCGTTGCCGCTGGACGAGACGGTCCCCGTGGCCCCCGCACCACCGCTGTGCATCTCCTGCTTCAGCCGGAAGATCTCGTCGCGCAGCTTGCGGTTGTCGTCGTCGGCCTGCTCGCGGCGGGCAGTCTCCTGCTCCAGCAGATCCTTCCACACGTCCTCTTCCTCTTGGCGGCCCAGGGTCTCGCCGGTGGTCTTGTCGGTGCTGCCGGACTGCAGCGACTTGATCATGTCGCCCATGCGGCGCTTCTCGGCTTCTTTGGTAAAGACGTCCTGGCGCAGCTGCTCGATGATAGTGGTAAACTCTTCGACGCGTTCTCTCAGGTACAAGACCTCTTCTTCGCGCTCCTGGTCGGCAGCGGCAGCGGCTTCGGGATCGTCCAGTCCGTTGGAAGAGTTGCCGCTGCGCGAGGTGCCCGGTCTGTTGTTGTTGTTGTTGTTGTCGTCCTCGTCGCGAATCTTCTTTTCCAGCTCCTTGACACGCCGCCGCAATCCCTTGTTGTCGCGCTGCAGGATGGCAATGTTGGTGCGGAACTCGACGTTTTCCTGAATCATCTCCTTGATGCCGTCTTCCGAGAGCTTGTCGAGGCGGTCGCTCAGAAACATGACCTTGAGCTTGAGGTCAAAGTTTTCCTTGGACAGGCGCTCAATGGTGCTGCTCTGTTCCTTGAGCGTCATGTTGCGGCCAGGGCGCGTGCCTGTGGTAATGGGGGTGGCATTGGCCGCGGCCGTCTTGGCGCTGGTGGCTGTCGCCGTCGTGCTGCCGAACTCGGACCGGAAGTCGGACGGCTTGCGCGGCGTCATGAGGCCGTTGCGGGTCTTGTACTCGCGAGCCAGCGACTCGGGCACCTGGATGTCCATGACGCGGCGGGTGAGGACAGTGTCGGTAGGCGGGGCGAGGGTCGCCTTATTAGGCCGCGGCGTGCGCAGTAGCTCTTCGGTGTTGTGGCGGCCGTCGTGGCCGTCGTCTTCCAACGTCTCGCTGCCACCGCCAAGGGCCGACGAGGCCACACTGCCCATGCTGACGGCCCGCGACAAGAGGTCGCTGGCATTGCGGCGACTACCGACTGGGATGGCGCCACCCGACTGCAGCGCATAGTCGGCGCCGAGACCAACGGTGACGTCGCTGTCGACATCGTCGTGGGCGTTGCCACCGTCTTCTCGCGCATCGCGAGCGTCGTGAGCATCGTGGGTATCTGGGTTGGTGATAAATGACGAGGCAGATGAGCGCTGGCTGGCGTTGCGACTTCGCAGGAAACGTGGACGCTTGCCGTAGCGTAGGGCCAGGCCGTTGCTGCCGCCGCCGCTGCCGGTGGACTCGTTGAGGTTGAGGGATCGTCGTTGGCTGTCGTCCCTTGGTGTGGTTTGCTGTTGCTGTTGCTGTTGCTGTTGTGCGTTGGGTGGCCAGAGCAGGGAGTCTTCGTCTTGTGCAGAGGACGGTTGTATCTGGGTCTGAGGTTCGCCGGCATCCGGTGGCAGAGAGCCGGGTGCTGGTGCGACCGCTGGTTGTTGCCGTTTCCTGGGCGAGTCAAAGAGATATGTGTCGTCGGGCCCGTCTTGGGTGATGGTGGGAAGCGGCGAGAGGGGCGCGACAAAGCTGGATTCGACGCCGGGCAGGGAGTCGTTCATCATGCGATACTGAGCGTCGTGGAACGAGTCCGAGGCCTTGTCGCCGTCGAGGCCCAGGCCGGTGCGGTCCAGGAAACTCGTGTGGGCAAAGGAGGGCCCGTCGGAGACTGCTCCTGTAGTTGCATCTGCATTGCCTGCATGTGCATTTATGCTGTCGGTGGCCGCGTCCAGCCCAGTCGGCGTGTCTTGTATCGAGCCGCCCGTTGTGTCGGCCATGTCGTCACCCGTGTCGTGCGCGACCCCTGAGCTGTCTTCCAGCGAGTGCAGCGACGTGGGCAGTGGCTGGACAGCAGCCAAGGGCGGCGGCGGCGGCGTTGTTGAGCGGTCGGCCGATGCTGTCGCCATATGGTTCTGGTTCTTGGAGGTCAATGCTTCGTGGAGCGAGTCGTCGAATGCGCCGGCGCCGGCGCTCTCGTCGGCGTGCGCATCGTGCGACGCCATTGGCGGCACGTTTTCCACGTCCATGCGAGGTGTCTGCCTGTGACGTTGGTTGTTCTTGTTGATTTTTGCTGGTGGTGATCTTATCAGTTACGATGTGGCGATGTCTGTTTTGTTTCTCGTCTGGGTGCCGTCGTCGGGAGATGCTCGTGGGATCGCGCGAATGTCTCGTCGACGCGTGTTTGGAGGTTTAGCGAAAGTGGGAGAGTCGGTCGTTAGAAAGCGAGAGGTTTGATCAGAGAAAAAGGGCCAGAGTTGGGATCGGCTTGGAGCCGTTGCAAAGAGTCGAGCTGTTTCTGCTCTCTCTGCTTTCCTTCCTCGTTTACTTGTCTCGTGGTGGCCTCGTCTTGTCGGGTCTCCACGGTCCCTTGTTAGGTCGCACCTGCCTCCTGACGGGTGCAGTTTTTCCTGCAAGGGGCCCCATGACGGAAGGGACGCGCTCGAGCCTCCTTCCGCTGTTGCGGTGGGGCGCGATAAAGGCTAGAGCTCGACTGGGAGGACTGGGAGCCGCTAGCGCAACGCCTGTAACATGGGCGTTTGGGCGCAAGACAGGCCTAAGTGGTGTGGATGTCCGCTGAAATACGCTAGAGGATGAAACCTAGCAGGCGCTTCGTACACAATAAGTTGCAGCGAGCAACTGGACTCCAGCGTTGCCATGGCAGCACACGTGGCACTGTAAAGGAAAGAAAACAGCACATAGGCGTAGAGGGTCAGCCCCCTGTAGAAGGAAGACCTAATGGGAAGGCGGTGGAACGAATGCAAGGGATGCACGACATGCTCCCTACGTCGCATTCCGTTGCACCACCATAGGGGCTTAAGGCGGACGATGCAACGCAAAGCACTGTTCTGATACCATATGAGCATACTTATGGACAAGATCGCCGACTCCCAATCTCACCTCCTCGCCCTCGGAACGGCACCCAGATGCACGACATCCTTCCTACGGCCCAGAGATGACAGTCGAAATTGGTCGCCGTCGACGAGACTGGCCTTGTCCATAGCTCTGCAGCCACGGATCATCATCTCCAGAGCAATTGAAGGCCACGATGCGTCACAGTCTGGCGGGATGCCGATGACCGACGTGTGGTCTTCGACTCACAGTTCCATCAGTCTCTACCTCCCGTCCGCCTAGGTCGCGCAGTGTGGTGATTGACGATGCAGGCCCACACCAATGGCTTGCAGACGACCGCCGAAGAGCCTTCCAGTTTACGCGGTGTCGTCACCTACTCCCAGTTGCTAACCTTGTGGAAATAGATTCGGAAGTCTGAATCGAAACATTGTCGAATGATGCCCTGATGTCGACGTCTCGTCAAGAAACCTTGGCATATCCATTGCCGCTGCGACGCCCCGACAAGCGACTCCAACATACCGGGCCTCACTGCACTTGTCTTCACTGGGGGCATCGTGTATTCATTTTGCGCTTGCCCATATCGTCTTCTTGCAGAGGGCTCATGTCTAGGAGAGGTCCGTGGATCTTGTTCCTAATGTCCGCGGTCATGAGGAAGAGCTACATACGTCGTACACACCGTACTGCGGCAATCGCCAACAGCAGACATACTCCCAAGCGCCATTTGCCTATGGTCGGTCTTCGTAGATGGTCCTAATAACAGCGTCCATTATCGGCCTTGCGGGAGAAGCACATTCAAAAATGGCACAATAGAATCCCAGACATGCTTCGTAATGATGCGATCCTGGGTGTCGAGGTGGCCTCTTGGCCGTCGTGTCCCGCGTGGATGCTTCTACTAGACAGGAGAGAATCTGCACCGACGAGACATCGTTGTAAGACAGCTCTACCGCAAGCGTGCCACTCAGCGCACTGGAAGCATGTCGTGGAGTCCGTCAAGCAGAGGTGTTGTAAGAGGAGAGTTTCAATTGCAGTCTAGTCACGTGCCCATTACTTTCTGACATACGTAACAATCAATGTCTCTCTGCGCTGCGTAAGCCCCTGGTCCGGTTACTCCTCCCCGTTGCTTCTCCCGTTTTGGTGCCTTGTGCCTGTCCCGGTCTTTGTATCGTGTCTCAAAATAGCATCATTCAGTCATCCAAACCCGCCCAGAAAAAGGCAGAAGAAAGGAAGCTCAAAGGTACGTCTGTAGAACCAGAGAGAAAAACGTCTCCTCACCAGCAGCGTTTTAAACTCACACTTGTGCTGCGTGCTGCGATCGATCATCCTCGCTGCCTTCTTTAGGTGTGTTTCTCAGCTCTCGCCGAGATGCCCAGATTTCCAGATTCTAGCGCATGGCGCCGCTTGAGGGCTGACTTGCTCAGAAGCCAATGAAACTGATCGAGACCAAGGTGATGGAGGTAATGTGGGTCCGTCTGCAGAGTTTAGCTCTCGCATGCTCAAAGCGATCGCGACTGGAACAGCCGATCGTTGTCTTAGGCTGTCGACATGGTTCTGGGAGGTCCATTTCCTTTCAGATTCTCCCTCGCTTTCGCAAGTGATCGGCGAGACCGCTCTCTCAGCCTCTTCCTGTTTTCCAGATGTGCCAGGAGCCAGGCTCCCAGGCCAGGTACAGTGAAGAGTGGCACAGAGACGACACCTAAATGGGAGTAATGTCTTGGCAACTAACTGTGTCGTCCGCACAGGCCTGCAGCGGCCTTCATAGCAGGTATCCAGCGCGGAATGCCCTGAGGGTGCCAATTGACGTCATCGCCGGCCGGACCAGCTTGCGCGATCGACCAAGATCAAGCATCGACGAAGCTCTACGGGGCATTACGGAGTATACTTCTCGCTCGACAATTGAGGAGAGGCAGCCAGTAGTCGCGCGGGGCTCTGATGTAATGCTTCCCCTCGGGCCCCTCTCTTTTCCTCAGCTCCGACTTGTCTTTGCCTTGGTCTCGTCTCTCGTCTCATGTCTCGTCTCTTGTCTTGGCCCATCTCATTCTTAGAGCTGCCTTGTCAGCTCGCCTGCTTGTCCTCCAATGCTGTCATTAGCGTCGCCAAGTGGGCAACCATAGAAGAGCCATGAGATGTATAAAAGAAGGCCGTTCCTGGCCCCCTGAGTAGAACAAATTCCCTCCATCTTCCATCTCTCCATCGACTTCATCTTCTCTTCATCCAACTCCATCTTCTACTACCGCAAACTTTTACACCTTCACCAACTTTACCTCCCACATTCACAATGGACGCTCTCAAGAACCTGGCTAGCGGTGGCTCCGGTGCCGCCAACAACGCTGGTGGTGCTGGTGGTGCTGCTGGCGGCGCTGGTGGTGCCGCCGGTGGCGCTGGTGGTGCCGCTGGCAAGCAGGACTACGGCGACAAGGCCTTTGACTTTGTCTCTAAGAAGTCTGGCCACCAGGTCAACCCCGAGACCAGCGAGAAGATCACCGACGGTGCCCGCGGTGCCTTTGAGAAGGTGACTGGGTAGGTCATCCCTCATTGAACTGTCACATCACAAACACGAACAACATGAACACTGCTAACACACACACAGCAAGAAGGTCAACCCCAAGATCTCCAACTAAGGGAATGTAGTCTGACGCACCGTCAGCTCTGCTCCTGTCGACAATAAGACTTTAAGACTACTGCCAAACCAAATACAAATACTACTATAATACCCATGAACTCGAACAACATGACATATGCCAAGCGTAGCATGTGGCAGTTGTGTAAGATGTAACGATATAACGATGTAAATATGCAACTTAGATCATAACTGAAAAATGGGCGACCGTATTGTGTGGCACGTAGTCAAAATGGCTACCCAAAGCAAAAAGTGATATCAACCGAGAAAACGCCAGGTCATAAAACCATACAACTCTTTGTTCCCCGTTTCCCAAGACGACCGCCTTTTCCCCGTCTGTTACCCTCTTACCCTACACATCATCGGCAAACACCTGGTACGCCATGACCATGATCCAGAACAAGAAAATGGCGCCCACCAGGCCAAACGCAAACGCCGCCTGCCACGACTGGCAGATGCTCTTTTGCTGCATCCACGCCAGCGTGCTGGTCGACAGGCCAATGGGGTTTTGGTTGAACACGCTGAGGTTGCAGTTGGTCGCCACGCCGGCGCCGCTGTCGCCAAACAGCTCAATCGACAGCACGACCAGCGCGACCACCCAGAGCACAAACATCATGAAGGCGCCAATCATGACAATGGACGGCAGGAGGCGGCGCTGGAAGATGAGGCCCAGGACGGCGAGGACAAAGGTCACGCCCAGGGACGCGACGGTCAAAATGTAGGCAAAGTACCAGGGGACGTGCAGGACAAGGCGCTGCTGGGTCTGGACGAGCGTGGCAAAGATGCCGATCCAGGTGCAGGCGGCGGCGAGCATGATGACGATCCAGAAGTTGAGCTGCACGGCGGGCCAGCGGTACTTGTGGATGCGGGTGGCGTGGCGGTGGCCGCGGGCGGCGTGGTAGTCGTAGCGCCGCTCGACGTCGATGGACTCGGACATTGTGGTGGTGGAAGCCATGGCGAGCGAAGGCGGGCCACGAGTCGACGAGCGGAGCCCGGAGTTTGCGCGCGGAGCGAGGAGACAAATGGGTGAGGGGAGGAGGAGTCGTTGACGGAAGCTGGTGAGGTTTTCGTGTCGAGGAAGCGAGTGTGGACGAGGGTCGAGAGCGACGACAATCGCAGAGAGATCAGAGGCGGAGGGGCAGCAGACAGCGCTGCGTCAACACAACAGACAAAGAAGCCGTCGTGTCCTGGCTACAACAGCCTGGTGCGACAACAAGTGCTTCCCCGCTGCCGATGTCGACAATCAACAATCGACAGTCGGCCGACTTGTCCAGCTATTGGTCGTCGTCGCCGCCGTCGTAGTCGTCGTCGCCGTCACAATCGCACTACAATCCTAGTTGCCACTCGTCGGGGTTGGGCCGCGATGCAGCGATTGAGAGGGTGTCGTGGCAGTTGAGCAACGGCCGCAATCGTGATTGGAATTGTCGCAAACTTGAGAATTGGCGAGGGTGAGGAATGCCAAAAAAGTATTCTGTACGGGGAAGCAAGACACACGGCAAAGACACGAAAGAAAATACTCGAAAAAGAACGTCCTGCCCACATGCCTTGCCAGCCCACGCCAGGCGAGCAGGGGGTTGGTTTTCCGGCCTTGGACTTTTAATGTGGGAAACGGCCTCACATGGTTGATGCACAGCAACCGTACACAGTACTGTGACGACGTTGCTCTGCTGGCAGGCCCACTTATGGGGCTCTAAACCAATCATCATGAGTAGTTGGGACAAGCTGTGACCAAAACAGGACTAGCGCTGCTGCGACCCGCAACTTACAGCGGACTCAACAGTGCTTCACAGCGCCAGGTTGGTGCTCAGGTGCTGTCGACAGAGTGGCTGGCAGAACATCTCAATGTCAACAAACGTCACCACAACAGACTCGGCACAACTACGCAGCAATCATTCGCCCGCCAATCATACTACAGCAACAGCAAACAGGACACTCTCGATGATTATCTGATTGCTTTGTACTCCGTATCTTACATATGCTCCGCAGCGTCGTATTTCGTGCAGATTGACTTCACTTTTGTATCGTACAATTACATTTTCTTTTGTTTCCTCACCGTATGCCCTAGGTCTTCAAGTCGCCCACCCACCCCAACAGTTCCCGCTTCTCGTCCAACACGCGCGCATACTCGAGCAACAGCCGCAGCACGTACACCTGCATGTCCTCTCTGCGCAGCACACGGTCTGCCCATGCCTTGCCGGCGGACGCAATCGCTTCTGCCATCCGGTCGCCCTTTTCACCCTTTTCACCCTTTCCACCGCCGCCCCCCAGGAAAAAGTCGACAATGCCATACCAGTCGCCGTACCGGTTGTCCATGGGCACAAAGTGCTTCCACGCGACGAGCCGGGCGTCGTGCCATTCCTTCCAGACGGTGGCCTTGACGGGCAAACTGGAGCTCTTGAGGAACGCGAGATACCGCCCGCTGAAGCTGTTGCCGTCAATGTCGGGCAGCAACTTGCGGTGGAACTGCTCAGGAAGGGACACACTGTCCACGGCAGAAAAGTAGTCGTCGACGTACGAGCAGGTCTTGTCGTCGGTGGCGCCGCCATTGTTGCTACCATCGGTATTCGTTTCGGCCTTCGCCCCACCGTCACACATCAGGTCAACAAAGCCACAGTCGGACCACGACGACACCCACGTGCCCAGCCCGCCTTCCTTCTGTACTTGCAAATTGTAGGATGCGGCGGGCAACACCATGTTGGGTGCCTTGTGCTCTGGATCCGACTCTGCATGGGCCACCAAACTGCCGTTGTTCATGGCGACGAACCGGTGCCGGTGAAAGCCCTTCCAGTTTTCCGCCCGGTTGTGCCCACCCGTGGCCACGCCCCGCCAAATGGCACCATTCGTCTTATTCGACCACGGCCGGTCTGCTGTGCCCCCGCTACCACCCCCAAACCGCGCCTCGTTGCTCCAGTACATGGGTGCCGGCAGCAAAATGTCGCTGTTGACTGAGAGTTTGCTGCCGCCGAAAATGGGCAGCAGCGTGTCCGTGGTGGAAATCGAGAGCGGCTCGATAAAGATGCCGTTGAGCCCCGCCAGGTCGGGCTGGTGGCACACGTCGCTCGACAGCGAGCTGTTGGCCACAAACCCGCGGTACATGTGTGGATTGGTATAGGTGTCGGTGATGTCTGGTCGGCCATGGTTCGTCGTGGGCGGTGCCGTCTGTGTCTGGCGCGCCATCGACTGGGGCGCACAGCCGCGCCGCACCAGTTCCCAGTACGGCCCCGTTGTCGTCCACCGTTTGTGATTGCTGTTGGCGACGCTGTTGCTGTTGCCATTGTCGTCATGGCCCTCGGCCAACGGTAACGACTGAAACGTCTCCTGCACGTCCTCGGGCCGCGGGAACCCCTGGGTCCGCTCGGCCTCCACCACATAGTTCTGCATCGCCTCCCACGCCACCACCACCCGCGGCTCGTCCATTGCGTTGAGCGCAATGTCCATGTCCGGCAGCTCCGACTCGATGGTCTTCAGCAGGTCCAGCCAGATTTGGGTCCAGAACCAGTCGCTCGTTGTCGTGACCCGCCCGCGCCGCACGTGGATCGTCATCTCAAAGTCGCGCGCTTCGCGCTGCAGTGGCTTCGGCGGCAGCGCCCAGAACGGGTGCAGGTCGTGGTAAATTTGGTCCCAAAACGACTCCACAAAGACGACATTACGCTCTCTGGCGAAGCGGTGCCACCGGTCGAACCCGGGCGGCGGGTGCCGTCCACGGCGCTTGCGGTACGCGGCGGCCGCATCCTCCAGGGTATGCGTCTCCTGTGCGAGCAGGCTGCGGAACTGCTTGTCGGCCTCGGCGACGAGTCGCTCGATGGGGTGTTGTGTCGGTGGGGGCGGAGGGGACGGTGGCGTTGCTTTCTGGTCAGTAGCAGCCACGGGAATGGGCATCGGCATCAACATTGGCTGGACGTTTGCATTGGCTGCCGGTGTGTGGTATTGCTGGCGGTGCTTTTGGTGTAGCTGGGCGACCGTGGCTGCCGTGGCCATCTGGAGTTTGGTCGGCAGCGAGAAGCAGTATGCCAGCAGCACCAGAATGCTGGCCGGCACGACGTAGCGAGCGACCAACGACGGCCGCCGCGAGGCCAGCACAGTGATCAGCATGGTGGTCGTCGGCTACGAGGTGACGATGTCAGCAGTCATGTCGTGGACGTAGTCGTAAGCGTACATGTAGATGTGGAGCTCTTGAGGCTCACGAACCCGGAACCTTGAACCTTAACGTTCAAACCTATCCTCGACCTCTCCAGTATCTCGACGCAGAGGCACAGCCGGCAGTGCTATGGGTCTTGGCCGAGACTGCTGGCAACGTGGGCGGGCAGCAAGGGTAGCAAGGGTAGGGGGATATTTCTCCGGAGTCGTCCATGAAGTGACGGGGGCAGTCGATCTCTGGCAATCGCGGCACGTCGATATTGGGATATTGAATTGTTTGGCAGTGGCTATAGATCGGGACGACTGGGTTAATTTGGCTGAATGGGCCACGGCAAAACAAGACGGGAGGGAGGCGACAGTTCAGGATCGCCACAGACTGCTGTGAGCGCGTAGGACAACAAACATGCAGGCAGCCTAATGGGACACGAGAGACGACGGAGAAGAGGGGTTGTGTTGCTTGACGATTATGACGTGCCCGATTCGGAAAGTACGTCCCGTCGTGATGCTTGGCAGGAAGGAGCGGCTTATGCCGACCATCTTGCCCACCACAGTGCACAAAGCCTGTCTTTATTGAGTATACCTTTCACTACCATTGAGGTTTTACGAAATGACTTATAGTATTTTATTATCTTTCATGTTGTCGATGAAATTTGTCGTCATTTAAATCCCTATCTTTTTACAACAGGTTTTTTTTTTCGGTTTTTAAAAAAAAATTTAATTGTCGTCCAAGTAACCTTGACCAATTAACGAAAGAGAAAAAAAGAAAAAGAAAAAAACAAAGAATTACCTATGCAATCAACACACGGCCACAAAATTGTGTCAAATATATTACAAGTCACATTTACAAACACTGGTCAAAAATAATAGAAACAACAATAAACAGCTATTCGTCTAACTCGCCGTCCATATCTGTCCTACGTCGGACACTGTCGGACATTTTTCTGCAACGCTCAACAACTCTCAAATTGCTCCGACGAACGATGCACTAACTCGGGGCAAACACACTCCCTCGCCAACTCTACCGATCATGTGAATTCGTCAGACGACGCTCTCGGCTGCTTTTCTCCCACTGTATGACTCTGTCGCGTCCGTAAGCCGAAGACATAGGCCGCGACTAAATACGTCGACATCGGCGGCATCCGCCGCATCGATCAAATCACCTAGATCATGTAAGCTGTAGAGCCAGCTGTTCGTGTTCCCATCGGCACACTTGGCCGCCTCCCACTCGGCAGCGGACCTGGCCTGCCAGAGTCCGTAGCGGGCCGTGAACGGTAGACTGCCCGTCGCGGGACTCCACCCGTGCTGCAGTGTGTGGTAAATGGCTTCAATCGCTGTCGCTATGGTCCACATGCGGCGGATGCTCTCGGCCACGATCCAGGCATGCCACGCACTGATGTGATCGCGGCGGTCGTTATTGTCGTGGTCGAGGTCGTCGACGACAGAGACGACGGGAGTCAGGAGACGCACCGCCACCGCCCCTTGCTGCTGCACCGCCTCAAGGAGCTGCCCCGACCAGCGGGCGAGTGTCGACCGGCGCAGGTCGGCGCGATGGCGTGAACGCGCGTTGCCGTCAAACAGACCAATGGCTTGGTAGACGACGAGGGCATGGACGCGGCCGAGCTGGGTAAGGAGGCCGGTGATGCTGGCATCCGTAGCCTCGCCGCTTGTTGCTACCAACTGGCTGGCCTGCGCATCGACTGCGTCCAGCACCATCTCCGTCGTTGCCTCGGTGCGGTGGATATAGCTCGACATGGCCAGGAACGCAACCTGCACACAGGCGGGTGTGTTATCGTTGTCGTTGTTGTCGTCACCATACACGTTTGGATGAATAAACGGACAACGTCCCGTGGCGACCCATGTCCGCAACCAGGTGCGGATACCGGCGATCTGCAGGCGCAAGAAGGCAGTGCTCGTACTGGAGACATGGTGATGTAGATGCACACGGTGGTCGATGGTCCACGTGGTGGGTGAGAGGAACCACGATGCATTTGGTGGCCACAGTTGGGCATGCGATGGCGCAATGAGGGCAGTACTTTGGGACGGAATCCATGGCGCCGGCGGTGGTAGCGGTTGAGACAGGCCTACCTGTAGGTCAAAACTTTTGGGGGTTTCCAGCAGCCAGGAGAAGGGGGAAAATGCGGACGTGGGGTCGATGGTATCGCTCGTAGAGGCTGTATGGTCGAGAAGGGCGAGTTCTAGACTGGCAGCATTCGGCACGGCCGGCATGGCATCGTCGACGCTGCCCAGGAAGAGGCCATCAAACAAACCATTGGAGTTCGTACTGTTGACTGTCGAGAGAGGCACGTCTGTCTCTGCCTCCTGCTCCAGAGCGACGTAACTGCTGGGCTTTGCTGGTGGATAGGAGCATGTCATTTGCCGGTCGAGGCACCGACGACACGCCGGCTGTGCCTTGTCGCACTTGCGTTTAGCGCGGGCACACGCTGAGCACGCCGGTGCCTTGGGCAGCGCGAACATGGTTTGGGAATGCTGTGTACGGGGATTGTGTTTGATGAAGGTCGATTGATGGTGGAAGCGCGAAGAGGCAAGGAGGACGTTCTGTCAGCTGGCGGACGTAAGACGGTCGACGCATGCGGGCGCTAAGCCTTTTCGGAACGTCCCCGCAAAAGTCTCCGACGTCCCGTGTAAGTCGCAGTTTACAAAGGAGCCTAGCCAACCACAATGGCCAGGAACGCCGTTACGACACATCGAACTGCGACAGAATACGGGGGATTTCTGAACCGGCGAGAGTCGTGGATGGAACAGCAACGAATATGATGACAAAGTGTCCGATCGAGTTTGCCCGGTTCTCTTCTGGTTTCGTTTGACGGCTGCTCTTCGAATGTCCCATGGCAACTATAAGAGGTGACCTCTCCCGTATATGTTTCCATTCGAAGAGAACAATCAACTCGACACGAAAGTAGTTCTCTATACAAAAGCAAGACAAACAGGCTTCATACTCCATCACCTTCCTCATCATCTTCTGCTACCATCCGCCTCAATATGGACGGCGTCGTCATCCCCGAGACCGACTTTACAAAAGTCATCCGCCGCGACACGTACGCAGCCATCCACCCGACACGTCTTGAGCTCAGCCAGGACGGCCGTACGGTTGTCGTGGTCGGCAGCGGCAACAACATCGGTAAAGCCATTGCCTCGGCTTTTGGTGACGCTCATGCAGCGACGGTCATTCTTGTCGGGAGACGACAGGCTGTACTCGAGGCTGCTGCCCGCGAACTGGAGGACGCCGCCAAGTCCGCCAAGTCCCCAACCCACTTCCACGCCGGGGCCGTCGACGTGACTGACGACGCCACCGTGGATGACTTCTGGGCCCAGCTGGCGGCCGACGGCGTGCACGTCGATGTGCTTGTGCAGTGTTCCGGCACATTTGGGCAGCCCAAGCCGCTGCTGGAGCTGGGCCTGAAGGCAGCACACACCGGCAAAGGTGCTGTAGGTGTACCCACTCTCGATGACATGATGGCCGCCAACTTCCGGGGCCCCATGAACATGGCTCTGCACTTTGGCAAGCAGTCCAGCGGCGGCGACGACAGCAAGCAGAAGTACTTTGTCTACGTCTCCACCAACGCCGTCAACATGGCCGACCACAACTGGCTGGGCCTGCGCCCGGACTACATTTTGAGCAAGAGCACCGCCACCTATGCGTTCTCACTGCTCGCCGACGGCGTGTCCCCCGACACCTTCCAGGTCCTGTCATTCCACCCGGGTATGCTTTACAGCGACGCCTGGCCCCCGCTGGGATTCACCAAGGACATGCTGCCCTTTGACGAGATGGAGCTGCCAGCGCACTTTGCCGTTTGGGCCGCTTCCCAGGAGGCCCGGTTTCTGCATGGACGCTACGTCTATGCGACCTGGGACGTGGACGAGCTGGTGTCATCGGCCGAGCTGCGGGCGCGTCTCGAAGGGGACCACAACTACCTGCGGCCAGGCATTGTGGGCCTGACCAACGGCGGACACCGTGTGTAGTGGCGACGAGACATATACAGAATATACAAGATCTATTCGATAAATCGCAAAGACTATGTAGAACATGATTCTGCTTTACCATATCCCTGGCTTACACCATCATTATACGGGGTATAAATTACATTTGGGACTTAAAATCCACAAATATTTCTCGACAGCGAATGTGAACAAGGAGTGCAGCTCAGAGCTTAAGATCACTGTCCACAGCGTTGCACCAATACCTACGCACATAAGACGGTGTGGTGCATTGGTGTGGTGCAGTGTTTGTAGAAAGCTTGAAACGAATTCGAATTTCCACTTCGATACTGGCAACCAAAATGGGAGAAACCAGAAGAAGGAATGGACTCACTCCATTGAGTGAGGCGTGGATATGCCATCACTGCGCCGTTGTGACGGGTTAGGACAGTATTAGACAATATTTGAAACGGAGCTGTATTCTGGCGGGCGGAACTGGGTAGAGCATTCGTGTTCCAAAAGAGTCAACAAAGCAATACTATTTATGGTCGGGCCGAGGGAGATTTTACTCGCACTTCCACGGCTGTCGTCGCAATTTAATGTCAAGTATTTTATCTATCTATAATAAGCGCTGCTTCTACATGATACAGACCAAATAATCCCGGCTTTGAACCGCCTCTCGAAAAAAAAAATTGAAACGAGGTGAAAAAGACTTGAAGAGCAAGACGATAAGAAAAAAGTAAGAGAAAGGAGAAAGGAGAAAAAGAAAAAGAAAAAGAAAAAAAAGACAACATCGGACAAAAACAATTACAACGTACGAAAAAATAAGAACACATAAAACCGAACTAGAAAAAAGAAATATGAAACGAAAAGGCCAAGTCCACACAAATCATCTTTTTAAGCACGTATGACACCAAAAAAACCCGTCAACCTTATTCCCTGTGCGAATGATCCGAAGACCTACTAAAAGTGCTCAGTGAAGTATATGTTCTTCTTCGTGTGAAGCTCATACCCCCCTTTCACCTTTTTCCACTTGGACGCTGAGGTGTCCTGCTTTCGATTGCGGGTGTCAACATAGTACAACCCACGCCCCATAAAATGTTTTTGAATTGTTACGGGGATTCTCCGCCGGTCGTCCGATACAGTAGACTGCGCTCTAGCAGCAGCCGTCCCTGCATCGCTTCTGCTGGAGGCCACGATACTGGGACCTCCGGGAACTTGGTTGTCCACATGTGCCTCAGACCACCGCGAGGGGCCGGCATGACTCTTTTCATGGGTTGCCTGCACATATACGGGCATCTGGGGGTGTGTACTGGTGGCGTCGGTATGCCCACCAAGGGAGGCGTCAAGCTGGGACATATCGTGGAGTAAGATTGATTCGCTGTCATCGTCGTCATCGTTACCGTCATTGCCGTCGTCCCTGCCTTCGCTTTCGTTTCTCTCGCTTCCGTCGTCACCCCCACTGTGGTCGCCACTGACATTTTCATCAACCATGCCGGTGGAGTCGGCTGGGAGATAGGATTCGGCCCGGTCCGTCGCGTACTCAGTACTCGGCGGAAAATAGCCGGTGCCGGTGTCATAAGACTGCGGACCGCCATCGGGAATATCAGGGGTGTAGAGTACGCCGCTGCCGCTGGGGTGCCTGTGTCCATATCTTGACCCTCCTTTTGTCAATGTATTGAGAGGAGGGTAATCGTAGTCGATTTGGTTATCGCCCAAGATGGACAGCTTGGCCAAACACCAGAGAGCGAGTTTGACGGTTAATTTTCCCCGTCCATGTGCGCTCCAAGGAATAATAGCGTATTCCGGGTCTGCCAATGCCCAGGTCATTGGGTCATCGTCGATAAAGGACATAGTTGCTTCTGCGGATATTGTTGACGTATCTGCATTGTCGATGTAGTCGATTGTCGTACTGGTTGCAGCCCGAGGATGCATCCCAGCAGTGCGAGTGCTTTCGATATAAAGACGACGAATGCGTAGCACAACGAGGTCTTCATCAGTGATGATGAACCCGTACCGAGACCTGACCGCTCTTTGGTAGTTTAAGACCTGGGTAAGCACTTTACTCCACTCATTGCGATCATCTGCATCGCCATATAGCATGTCTGGGCGGAATTTGGCAGAGAGTTTTGTATCACCCATCACGTAGTTTTTTTGGGATACGTTATCGACGCAAGACCAATCAGGCTTAAAACCAGGTGTTTTGTATCGACTTCCCGGGCCGTAGTACATTGGAGAACTTTGTGATGACGAGGACGATGTACTGTGAAGACAGTGGTTCACTGTCGGCATAATGAAGCGGTGCAGGGTCACTTGAAGTGTGTCTTCATTGCATATTGTCGTATCAAAAGGTAATGCGTCATGCTTCAGGGGTCCGTCGTACCGTCTTCCCAAACGCGTCGAAAAGATGGCAGTTAGATTTTCGTATGTAAAGTCGGCCCATTCAACCCAGTCATCAGGGGCCACGCCCTCCGAAACTGTATTTGTGCCGCGAGGTATACCACTCGTGTCGAGTATGGGGTTTTCCTTGGTGAGCGCCTGGAGACGGGTGAGCATGGTGATGGATGCGGTGCGTTGTGCTGTAGATTGTACTCGGGGACTGAGACTGAGAGCGACGAGAGGAGAGAGCAGCAACTGTCGAGACACACGTTTTAATTCGATGACGAGGAACGCATCTTACCCAGGTGAGAATATGAACATGTCGCTCGCGGCCTCCTTATAGACCCGTCCGAAGGCATGGCGGTGACGACGGTCCCTCGACATTCGGCTTCGGATGGGCTCGATAAAAAGAGCCAACGTCGACTGCCTGTCGTTATTGCGCAACTGCTTTGTGCCATTTTGAGATCGAAGACGGCGAATTTAGGCACGCCCTCTTGATATTCTTTCTTGGGCCAAAATAGAAGCGGGATGATGGAAAGAGTAGCAGAGAAGTAAGAGTGAAAGCGTGAAAGAAGGTGAGGGTCGCAAGTTTATTTACGTTGCATACCGTACATACTCACGCGTGCCAGGAGTCGGCGCCCCAAAGTACATCTGATTGGCTGCAATGTGATTGTGGGGCCAAACTCACTACACATAAATACATGGCACAAACGTCGTTGTTTACGAAATGACACCGAGCACCTCAGCTCCTACAACACGCGCCTCAATCTCCCCCTCTACTTCGAACACGTTCTCCCGGCGCCTCAACCATTACCCAAAGACGACATGTTGCCACACGAACAGATTCCCGTTCGGCCAAAGAACGTTGCCGTCCGTCCTACCGAGTAAGCCTCTTTGTCCTTCGGTCCCCAACGGTCTCCCTCTCGTTTCATCGCACCGTCTCTTTCCCTCATCACCTCCTCTCCACCCGGACCATGCACCCCTTCCTTTTGTTGTTGGTAACATTCTGGTTCTAATTTAGGCTCAAAGTCAAAACAAACCGCTTAAACGGCGGTTCCACGATCCGAAAAACCCTCTCGGTAGACCAGAAATACGGCGTCAGTGGTACATGCAGGTGCCATTTTTAGACAACACCCCCATGACCGACGACAAGCCGTTGAGCTTCACCGTGGCCGACCTCAAGACTCCAAAGCTGCGCCGATGCACATTTGACGTGGACACGATTGACTGGAGACGGGCCAGACTCCTTGGCGCTGGCTTGGATGGCTGTGTGTGGCGTGTTTTCTTTGGCGACAGGGGGCCGTACGCGCTGAAATTGGTGCGTGCTATTTCTTTTCTACGGGCAGTGTGTCGTCTTTTTTGTTCTTCGGATCGTCGTTCCTAATATCTACCTCGAATAGTTCTGGGATGCTGGCGTGACCTACGACATATCCTGGTATTGGGCTGCGCAGCGGGAGTGTCAAAATGCAGCGCTGCTCCAGATGCTGCGCGCATCTCTTGATTGGGAAGGCCAGGGAGGCCAACGAGTCCAGGGAGTCCAGGGAGTCCAGGGAGCCCAGGCAGTCCAGGCAGTCCAGGCAGCACAGGGAAAAAAGGGCGAAGAGGGCGAAGAGGGCGATCAGGGTGACCAGGGCGACCAGGGAGAACAGGGCGAACAGGGCGAACAGGGCGAACAGAATAAGCAAGAGAACCTCCCAGGCACTGTACTCGTGCATGCGAACCCCCAAACTCTTGAAGACGCTTTGAGCAACTTGATGGCCTTTTCCCTTGAAGCAAAGCAGCGCAACCAAACCAACGAAACCTCACAAAGCGTACCGCCGTCCCAGGTCCAGCATCAAGTCCAGTCCCAAACCAGTGAGGTCATCCGCTTGGGACGAGACTCGATGCCGCGTTTTGCGCAGTGCCACGGCTGGCTGCGCGTCGATGGAATTGCACTCGTTAGGCGCATGCCTTTGGGTGTTTTCCCGGCGGTCCAGGTCGTCGACAAGCATAAGCGTTACGTGCAGGATCTGCAGGAGTTCAAGGACTGGAAGGTCCAGGTCGGCCTGGCCGACGCGGCAGACGAGTTGGAGCTGCACTACGCCATTGTGTACGAGTATGTGGAAAGCGGAGGGATGGATAGAGAGAGGGCGAGGGTGAGGCACAGCAAAACTTGGCAAGGACAACAACAGGCCAAGGCCAAGGCCGAGGCCGAGGCCAAAGAGGCGCTTGCGGTTGGTGTCGAGACGCGGAACCAACGGGCACAACGTGAGGCATTGGCAGCTCGGCAAAAAGAACAAAAAGAGAAGCAACGACAAGAGCGACTAAAAGAGGACCAACAGCAAGAACACGACCGGGTGGCAGCCGTGGCGCGATTCTTGCACTTGGTCGGAATCTCCTTTTGTCCCCAGTCGCTGGAATGCAACTGGAAAAATGGCGTGCTCATCGACCACTCGGATATTATTAGCCCGCGCAGCTACGGCTGGGCACAGATGTGGTACAGGATCAGATCGGTAGAGAAACTGCTGGCGGAATAGGGTGACAGTGTGTGCAAAGCAAGTTCATATTTTGCGCTGGTCTCGACGCTGTGTGACTCGACTTGTGTTTTTGGTTTCTTCTGTGTCCCCTTTTTTCTCCTTCCTTTTCATGGTTTCGCTTTCCTTCCCCTTCCCCTTTTCATTTACCCTGTTTATTGAACCCCGTTTGTGGACTACCCATCCAGAGGCTGGAACTGGATACGGCATTCGTGTTCCTACAAAAGTTAGTACGCACAAAACAAACGTCACGTTTAGACTGAGCAGAAACTTACCCGCATCTCTCGGCAGCTGTCGTCACACAACACCTCGTAACGGCTCGTGATGCCCGGCGAGATCGCGTCGAAGCCGTCCGTCGGCACGGTCCGGTACCGCCGGTACACCGACGACGCCAGCGTGGTCATCTCGGCCATGGCCAGGTGCATGCCTATGCACATGCGGCCGCCGCTGGAGAAGGCCCAGAACCAACGGTGCATTTCCGTCGTGTCAGACGATGCGTCCATCCACCGATCGGGGTTGAACACAGACGGGTCTTTGAAGACGGCCGGGTTCCGCTGCAGCACAAATGGCGAGATGGACACGGCCGTGTTGGCAGGCACCGTGTACCCGTCGATGGTCGTCGTGGCCCTGGACAGCCGCGGCTCCGAGCCGGGCAGCGGCGGGAACAGCCGCAGCGTCTCCTTGATGACGGCATCGAGGTAGGGCAGCTTGTCGGCAGCGTGGGCGCGGGTGATGCCGTGCTCGTTGACGTCGGTGGCATCGACGGAGCGCGCCTCTGCAATCAGCTTTTCCTGGAACGCGCGGTTCTCCGGCCGCGACAGCAGCCACACCGAAAACATGAGCGTGTCGCTTGTCGTGTCGATGCCGGCCAGCAAGTGGTCCGCACACTCGGCGGCAATGTCCGCGTCGTCCAGGCCGCTGCCGGCCGACGTCTTCTTCGCTGACACGTGGTGCTTCCACAGCTTGGCAATCACGCTCGGCTCACGGTCTAGTTCGTCCTGCGTCTTGTCAGCGGCATGGTCGGCAAACACTTCGACGGCATGCCGTGCGTAGTCGCGGATGCCCGTGTACGTCGTGGGCTTCTGCATGGGATACAAAAACCGCTCGGCCAAGCAGCCCAGAAGGCCCGTCTGCGCGTAGACGGCCGCAATGAAATCGGGCATGTGCACCGAGAACCACGACAGCTTGCGCCGCGCCTTGTCGACAATGTCGTTGATGAGGGCCTGGTGGACCGCGGATCCCGTCAGACAGGCCGTGCCGCCCGCGTCGCCGTACAGGAACTGCGTGATGGCGTCGAGCGAAAAGTAGTGCAGCGACGCAAAGACGTCGCTCGTACGCCCAGCGCTCGCCTCGATCAGGTCCACGTAGTGTTGCGCCTTGGTCTCCACCAGCGCCGCGATCGCCCCCTTGAGCATCGTCGACTTGGCGTACGCATTGGCCACCATCTTCTTGCGCGACGCGTGGTCCCGCGCGGGGCCCATCGTGAACATGTTCTTGCGGCCGTACACTTCAAACATGCGGTAAAACGACGTTCGCTCAAACCCGCTGCCCGCGCCGTAGATGGTCCGCATCGCCGCCAGGCTGCTAAACGACACCTCGTTGGGACCCACACGCACGACGGGGCCGTACTGTGTGTGCAGCCGGTACAGCTTGCGCGTGCGGGCGCCGGACCAGTCGTCGTATGCGAGCCGCCAGCTTGTTAGGGCGTAGAGCTTGGGGCCTGGGATGCGAGCAAGCGGACTGGAAAAGACGGAGTAGATGGCCTGCACGGCAAAAATAGCGACGACGGCTGCCGTCGCCAGAACAGCCAGAGGCAAACCCATTGTGTCAGGAGGGTGAATGGCCGTGATGTAAGCAAAATTATAAACGAGGAAATAAATAGCCGTGATGTAAGCAAAATTATAAACGAGGAAATAAATAACAGACAGTGAGGTGAATTAGTGTCAATGTGGATATGCAACTGCAGATTTCTGCACAAAGGAATTGTTTGCCGTATACGAAATTTCGTTGTAGGTGGTTTACAAACGCGTGATAGTGAGCTTCGTCGTGTCGAAGAATGACGCCGTTGGGTTGTCGGATGCTGTTCGTTGATTGTCCTTGCTTGGTAACCTTTGGTAATGACGGCCGTTCATATAGTCATGGTTGGGTAGCCAATGACCGTGAAGCATCCTCACGCTGTAAATGCAACAGAAGCTCCCAGCATGACAAGGCCGAATCAAGAAGGGAAAGGCACCAAATTTGGAGTAAGCTACAAATAAAGCAACTGCCAGCGATAGCATACGACTGCAGACTGGAGACTACAACGTGATGTGACGCTTATCGGTCGATACCGTTCATCACGAGCGCCACCCTACCCCTCACCTCCTCTTATCGGGATTCGGCTTCGCGGCCCCTGTACGATAGGTCTCGTGTGGACTCTTGTTGACTCGTGTTGATCCTCGCTGGTGATTGCCCAATGGATCGTTGTACTGATTTCGTATGTCGTTTCGATCTGTCGTTGGCATACAATGGGGCGGATAAGAGTGAGCGAGGTTCTTGCGGGGTAGAGGACGCCAGCAGGCCAGGATGCTTATCATGTTGCTAGACTGGAGATGAAATAGAAATATAGTCTCTCCGAGTTAGACATCGTTTTCCGTTGGCGCATTTTGGCGTATCTTGGTGCGCTTTCTGGTTTGGGAAGCCGTCTGCGAGCGAGCTCAATTGGCCCCGCTTTTCTGCCGTTCTGTGGGTCCCGTTAGCGCCATCTCCACTTACACGCCCCTGTCAACAAAAAGGGAAGGCGTCTGCGAGGCGCCAAGAAAGGCTGCACTCAAACGACTTCCGTACTACGAAAGCCAGCCACTACCAAACGACGACGATCACCTTCACCAGCGAGATTTCCCCGGGCCCATTGGATAGCTCATGTCTGGTACTAGGATCAGAGGGCTGTGCAGCCAATGCCTACACAACATGACGTCAAGCAGGACGGCGAACGGGACGTCGACCTCGGCGCCTGCTTTGCTATGGACCCCTCTTTGGCGTTGTTCAGAGCTTCGTTTTTCTGATGGAGAAGGCCGACTTCGCTAGGTTTTTCCCGTGAGTATGCGAAGTAGGCCGAAGCAGAGTGCTTTTGACTTAATGAGAAAAATGTGAAAAAAAATTTAAAACCGTTTCTTGCTTCTTTCCTATCCGTTGCTACTTAAAGCTTCTTCTACCTTTCCTCACAGCTGCCACACCACCATCAGGTCATCGACCTTTCCTTCCTCCTCAAAACATCATTCATCGTCACCAGAAAACTCGTTGCCATGCGTCCCACGCTCCTCCACTGCCTGCTACCAGGCCTGGCCGCAGCTGTCAACGTCGGTCCCAACTATGAGCATCACATAGAAGGTGAGTGAAGACGTGGAGACGGGGCTTCGTGATGGATTGCGGCTGACCGGCAGACCTCGATGTCGACCTCCCCTTCTCGCAGCCCGTGACGTTTGCCCATCTCGAGTGGCAGCGCTGCCTGGCCGCGTCGCACGACAAGCCGCTCGACATTGCCCTGCTGGGATTCCCCTACGACACCTCCACGTCGTACCGCCCGGGCGCCCGTTTCGGTCCCCGGGGGATCCGGGCGGGCTCGGCGCGCGAGAAGAAGGGCCGCAGCTACAACACCGTGTGGGGCGTCGACCCGTACGAGCAGGGGCTCGAGATCATCGACTGCGGCGACATTCCCATTACGCCCTTTGACGCGGCGCACGCGTTCAAGCAGATGGAGCAGGGCTACCGCCAGGTGCTGTACCACCCCACGTCGGACGCGACGGCGTGGAAGCACCCGCGGATCATCAGCCTCGGCGGCGACCACTCCATTGTGCTGCCGATCCTGCGGTCCCTCAAAACCGTGTACGGCCCCATCTCGGTGATCCACCTAGACTCGCACCTCGATACGTGGGACCCCTACGAGGGCTACACGGGCATCCGGTCGAACCAGTCGGCGCTGACGCACGGCACCTTCTTTTGGCACGCGAGCCGCGAGGGGTGCATCGCCAAGGGCACGAGCGTGCACGGCGGCCTGCGCACTAAGCTGTTCAGCCCCAAAGACTACGAGATTGACCGCGACGTCGTGGGGTTCACGCTGATTGAGGCGCACGAGATCGACGAGATCGGCATGGAGGGCATTGTCGCGCGCACACGGGCGGCCGTGGGCGACACGCCGACGTACCTGTCGATTGACATTGACGTCCTGGACCCGAGCATCGCCCCGGCAACAGGCACGCCCGAGTCCGGTGGCTGGACGACGCGCGAGCTAAAGCGGTTTATCAAGGGCCTCGAGGGCGTGAACCTCGTGGGTGCCGACGTGGTCGAGGTGAGCCCGCCGTACGACTCGGTGGCCGAGGTGACGTCGATTGCCGCGGCGGATCTGATTGTGGATATACTGGCGGCCATGGTCAAGAGCAAGGACAAGGCGGTGGGGGCCAAGAAGACGGTTAGTGGCAAGGATGAGTTGTAGGGGACAGGAAAAGTGAATGGGCAAGTCGTGGTGAGAGTGCATATTGGTTGGATTAGACGAGGCTTATTGTCTGTGGGTAATGACTGGGAATGAATATGTGAAATAAACGAATTGAAAATAAAACAATGTAAAGCCTATAAGGCTGCAATATTGACAGGGGACATCGAGCAAAAGATGAACAAATATCCGACGACTTGCAAAATACACTCCAAAGATACATTCAATTCAAATTCGTAACACCATAAGTCATATCGGCAGCACAAGCTTCCCCGTCAGGGCCAGGGCCTCCCGCCAACCAAGGCGACCGTGGCCCTGCAGCTCCGCCAGGTCCTGCAGCTGCCACACGTCCTGGATGATCTGCCACTGCCGCGCAAAGTTGCCAATCCGGTAGCCATTGACACGCTCCCACCAGGCGACCCACAGGGGCCGGTCCGCGGGGGCAGCCTCGCAGGCGGCAATAAAGGCGGGCCACGACATGGGCGCCGACCGCTTGAGGCCGCCGTGGAAGCGCGCATAGTAGGCGTCTTTCAAGTCTTCGGCCGTTGTGAGCTGGGCCCAGATGATCTGCACCTGGCTGTGGACGTCGACGGACACGGGCGCGGCGCGGCGGTCGTGCAATCCGTAGGTCTGGAGGGTGCGGTAGTAGTACAACAGGACGGCGCCGTGGAAGGCGCGTGCCTGGCAGCGGGCAATCTCGCGCATGGTGTGCCGGCCGGCGTCGTTTTCGTCGTCCTCTATGAGGCCAAACGGTTCGTCGTCGACGGTCCAGGCGGCGAGTTCGTCCCCGAGCGCAGCGCAGGCTTGCTGCAGGGTGCGGAGGATCCTGACCCCGGGACACGCCTGGGACATTTGCTGGTAGTAGGCCAGATGCTCGGCCATTTGGCACGTCTTGGCGAGCATGTTGCCCAGCGCCGGGGTGATGCCGTACATGTACTCGACGGCGCGTTCGCTGTCACGGAAGTTGGGAACATTGAAGGTGGCCGTGGCTGGCTCGCCAGAGCTGTTCTTGCCTCCCACTTTCTCGTCCATCGTCCACGGCCGGGCAACAATCACTGGAGACGTCGTACGGGCCAAGAGCGTCAAGAACCGGCAGATGCTGTAGATTTGGCTGTTGGCACTGCCGCCGCCATCGACGAGTTCTTGGTCGAGAAAGTTGGCCGGCTTTTTGAGTTGGTAGCATGCTTTGAGGTGGACAGGGAAATCAGAGTCCTCGCCGGCCATGGTCTACCGCATGTTAGCAACAAAGTAGGACGGGTTCATATCCTGGAACTGGGGAGCGGAAACACAACTTACATCTACCGTCACCAACGACAGCATGGCCGTCAGGTGGATCAGGTACAACTGCTGGTTCGTCGGATGCAGCGTGGCTGCGTTCAGCGCCTGTAGTGCCTTGATGCGGTGTTGCAGCGCCAGCCGGTGGTAGCTAACGGAGCCGTCTGTGGCATTCCGCAAGTGGAACGCGGCAGCGGACAGCAGGCTGTGAAACAAAGACAGAGAAGCATACGACGCTGGAGAGGCCGTCGTCTGCGCTAGCCACAGTTCGGGACATCCCTCGAGGGCAAAGGAAAAGTACGTGGTCCGCCACGGGTTCCCAGGGTGGTGGACGGGCTGCAGCAGTTCCGCCACGTGGTTGGTGAAGTGGTAGAGGAGGTGCGCCGTCTGCGAATCGCGGAAGAGCGGCATGGACAGACCAAGATGGGGCGAAGTGTCGACGACATCGTCGATAGGAGACGAAGGATTAACGCACTCTGATGGGTCGATGCGTGTCGTGTCGGGGCCGGCATCCATGTCAATCGCGGGTAATGCTGCATCGAGCATCGTGGTGATGTCTTTCGGATCCGATGCCGTCTGGGGTAGATTACCAGTGTCTTGGTGTCTCCCTTCTTCCATCCCTTCCAGTGAACCTTTGAATCCGTCTGCTTGGAAGATGGCAAACGGCCCAATCGTCTCGGTTCTCGTTGCGCCGTCCATGGCATCCAACGTCGCCAATGCCTTCATTATGTCGTCGTCGGACAGAACAGGGCCCGTATGACGATGCAAAAGACCCCGTCGGCGGGGTCCGGGTAGTGAAGGGGCATGCTTTTGTGATTTCTGCTGTGGAAGCCTCTGCGAGGGCCTTTGGTACGACCTTTGCCGTTGAGACGGATCTCGACCGGTCGTCACCCAGCACAGCCGCACCTCGTAGCCCGCACACGTCAGTCCGGCACCCTCGCACACGCTGCAGCCATTGGCCTCGCGCTCGTCGCACTTGACCTTTCTCGTGCGGCAAGTCCAGCAGCCAGTGAACGTGAGCGATTTGAGGCGGGAGGACGCAGCTCTTGTCGTCGTTGTCGTTGTAGCTGAAGAAGAAGACCGTATGTTGGCCATGCTATGGGTCAAGAGGCATTGTGTGTATGATAGTACAATCTGCGGAGGGGTCTGTGGTTTGTGGTTTGTGATCGATGAGGCTAAAGATGGGAGTCGTAACGTCGACAGGTCGTGATATCACAAAATCGAAGAGTCGCTGGGGCGTCTGCAACAGACAGCGGAGGCTGCTCCTGAATCGGCTCTGGACCAGCTTATTCTCGACAGGGATTATTCAATTGAAGACGAGTGAATGTGTCATGGATTGTGGGCTGGATTGTGGGCTCGGTGGTGACTCGCGTGAGGAAGTGTTGTTTGTTTCTTTTCTTGTGTCGCCCAACTTATCTTGCGGGGAATGCAATCATCTTGTCAAAGGTTTGCTCTAGCGTGCGCGAGACCCAATGACGCCCTCTGGCCGTCACTAAACGATGGCCGAAACCATGACTGTTATCAACCATGACGCGCCTAGAACGCTTATCTTGCGGGGGCGATTGGCGCATTTTGCTCGGCGTTGTGCGGGGCTGCTCGGAGAGCCAGGTGGGCGGCGCTAGCGAGGGAACATGCCCCTGTGGGGCACTAATTGAATAGCGATAGCGGCATGGAAACCGGCAAGAACACAGCAGAGCACAGGCGGTTCTCCCACTATGACTTCTTGCAATGTCAGTTGGGAAGGATACCAAGGCTTTCCATAATGAGACTTTGTATTTCCTACATCTCATGTCAAGAAGGCGATGCAAAGAAAGCTCGTATTATAGGTGGATATATAATCAACACAAGAAAGAAGGTAGCAGCACGTTGTAGGCAGTGTGATACACTCTCGAAGGAATAACAATGAACGGCATCAAAAGTAAAGTATACAACAACAAAAAAAAAAAGGAACAGCCTTAGCACTAGACAGTCAACTCAAGCAGAACAGTCGCCTCCACCTAATTACTGGCTGATCCTAGGTGCTCTGTAGTGCCGCTTGCCGTAGACCAGCCACCAGATGCCAACAAGCAAAGACAGGCCGGCGGTGATGACGCTCGTGTAGTTCATGCTAGCCGCCGACGTGGGCAGGCTGTAGGGGAAGCAGTAGATGACAATGGAGACGACAATGTACGAACACGCGACGCCATTGACCAGATAGCCCCAGCGGCCCATCCAAAAGGGACCGGGCTTCATGTTGGAGCGGCGGCTCAACAAGTGCGGGAGGATGGCCAAGAGGTAGGACACGGTCGACAAGACGGCAAACGAGTCGATAAAGGCGTCAAACGCCGTCAGGGACCCGACATAGACGGCGCCGATGAGTGTCATAAAGATGCCGCAGGCAAATGTGGACCACAGCGGGCTCTGGAAACGATGGCTGACGGAGCCAATCTTGCTTGCAAAGGGGGTGGCGCCGTCGCGGCCGAGGGCATAAAAGGTGCGGCCGGTGGTGACGTAGCAGCCGGAGGTGGCACACAGGATGGGGAGAACAAGGACCATCAGGAGGCCCACGGCACCGGAACGCGAGCCGGCGGCCTGCAGGTAGATGTCGCCAATGGGGCAGAACGGGTCGGCATCGGTGATGCTCGCCAGATCGGCCGTGCCGTAAAAGATGACAATCAAATAGGAAAAGCCCGTCAGGAAGCCCATGCCGACCTGGCACGCGAGCGCCTTGGGCAGGTTCCTGCGCGCATTGGGCACCTCCTCGGCAATGTGCGTCACGCAGTCGATGGCGCCCACGGCAAAGGCGCCGTTCAGCATGCCTGCCAGAAAGACAAAGCCGTTGCTCGAGTAGCCCGTCATGTTCTCCCAGCCGGCCCAAACGGCATGGCTCGACGCATAACCATTGCCACCCGGCCGCCCGGGCATGACGGCGCAGACGATAATGGTGACAAAGAAGCCGGCGATGATGAGGAACGAGCCGATTCTCGACAGAGTGGGCAGGATCTTCTGGCCAAACATGACGACCATACAGCACAGCCACGACATGATGAGGTACGAGATGAAGACGTGCCATCGTTGGTACTCATAGTCTGGGTGGTACAGCGAGTAGCAGTACACGAGAATGTTGCTCGTCATGACGCAGTTGGCCGCCACCGCAAAGGCCCATGCTAGGCCGTTGAGCCAGCCGGCGAACCATCCACAGACGCGGCCATATTTCGGTCCGGCCGTGATCAGGGCCCAGTGGTAGACGCCGCCAGAGGAGGGGACGGACGAGGCGAGCTCAGCCACGGAGGCGGCGATGAAGCAGTAGAAAAAAGACACGAGGGTGCTACAAAATACAACGAGTGTTAGCGAGCGGCGTGAGAGTGGGTCGTGGCACAGGCTCGGGACAGAAGATCGCGACACAAAAAATGGAGCGCAATACGGGGTTCGGGAAATCGTACTATTCATAGATGGCTCCAGGCGGCCCACCGTTGTAGATGGATGCAATGATGCCCGCGCCAAGCACCGCCCACGAGTTGCCCGTCGTGACGCCCGCGGCACAGGCACTCAGCAGATTGAAGTTGCGGCCCAGCACCTCGCCGTGGCCGGCAAACACCAGCGTGCCTTCGGCAAAATCGACCGTCGGACGAGTGTCGCCTTCGGTGACGGACGGAGACAAAGGCGGGTTGGTCACTGTCCTGGACTGCTCACCCTTTTCAAAGTCGGAATTGGACATGATGCTAGTGGAATGTATATTGTGGTGGGTATTTCGGTAGGTATGGAAGGCGATGTTGTTTGTCGACTTCGTCTGTTGACAACGACGAGCCATGAGACAACATGATCGGGCGTTGTCGACTTATATGTCCGTATCGACAATCGCCCTGTGAAGCCCATGTCAGCCCAGAGACTCGTCCATATCAAGGTGCGCCCGTATCGCCATCATCTCGTCAAATCCCATATCATGGTACATCAAGGCGCATCATGGCATTGCGGTATCACCACGGATGCTTGCAGTCTCGCGCTATGGCAGCCATGGTTCCACTGATAGCCGCCACCCATGCCTATCGCGTCCTGACCCGAAACCCATGACGACGGTGACGGTCGGATAGCCGTAGTGCATCGTCAGGAGCGGGGAGAGGGTTGGCAACGGTCATCGCTGTCATCTGAGCTTCGCGTGGCGTTGTCTCCCAGGACGGCCACCTCGCTTGCGAGCCACACTTGGTCGCTGCGAGCTTCCCATTCTTGCTCTCTCCGCTCTTGCCTTGCTTCGGTGCTCGCAGACAACTGCCCGTTTCGCGCCTGCCGTTAGTCGCTCGCTGGCAGCTTCCCAGATCGGAAGTGTGGGTTTGACGTGGGTTTGTCGGTGGCCTGGACCTTCTTCACGAGGCCCGCTCTTGCACCTGCCAAACTAGCTCCTTGATAACGATAGTCGACGGGCACGCGAACACGCTACACTAGTCGCGCGCTCTTGCCCCTCCCATTGGCTCGCTGCCAACTGCCCTTTTCACTTCATCCTCACCACTCACCTTCAAGACGTCCTCGTCTCCTCACCTTCCCCGCAGAATGCCAACGCCGACAAGCACCGAAGGCCGTAGCGCGGCGCCAACACGAGTCGTCTCGCGAAATATAATCGATAACGACCACGACACTTTTACTACGTTTGTTATATAACAACGACGGCATGAGATGGACGCAAACGCTCCGCTGCACATGGCAGTTGATAACGACAGCCTCGCCAGAGCCCAAGTAAATCCTGTTATCCCTGTTTCTCGTTTTCTTGCTTCATCTTCCTTGGCAGCTGTTTAGCCCTCCTAGCCAACTCTGCCACCCACCTCATCCAACAATGTCAGTCTATCTCGCAGGCCGCAAGGTCATTTCGTCTGGCACGCTTGCTCCGCGTGCCACAGCCCTCCAGGCCGAGCTCGTTGCCGCTTGTGGCAAGGAAAACACGGCCATCCTCAACCTCGACGGCCTGCTCGCCGGCGACGACAGCCTGAGCCCTGAAATTGAGGCCACCCGTCAGGTGCAGGCGGCCTTTTCCGGCCTCAAGGACAATGTCTCCCTCTTTGTCATTGACGCCCGTGACCTCGAGCCCAGCGGTCGCGATCCCATCTGGGAGGTGCCCCTGGACGAGTGGAACCAGCACAAGACCGCTACGCAGGTCGTCCAGCAGCGCACCCTTCTGCAGGTGAAGCTGTTGCTGCAGAAACAGCTCAGCCTGTCCAAGGACGGCGCCACTCTGCAGCCCTTTTTGCTGGTCATCGTCGGCTACCGCGACACATTTGACGGTGCGCTGGATCCCGTCATTGCCAAGCTGCAACGGGACGTGACGTGGCTGCAGCGGGAGTCGTCCGTTGCGTTCCTCGACCTGGCCTCGACGGCCAGCGAGCCCACAGAGCAGTCCATTGCCGCTGCCATTGGCATCCTCGCGTCGTCGCGGTCGTCGCACGGCGTCACGTCCATCAACGCCGTCTGGGGCCTCCACGGCGCCAACACCAACAACACCGCCTCGTCCCAGGACGCGACCGACGTCTCCGACCTCTCCATCCACCCGACCCTCGCGAAGAAGAAGCCCACCGTCAAGATTGCCCTTTCCTTCGACTTTGACGCCCTCTCCGCGTTCCTCGGCACCGGCGACCACCCCGACAACAATTTGGCCGACTACAGCACGGGCGTCTTTTCGGGCCGCGTCGGCGCCCGCCGTCTGTTGCGGATGCTCCAGAAATACCAGGTCGCCGACAAGGTCACCTGGTTCATACCCGCCCATACCATGGAGACGTTCCCCGATACGTGCAAGGAAATCACTGAATCGGGCGCCGAGATTGGCCTGCACGGCTACGCCCACGAAGGCGCCTACCAGATGACCGTCGAGCAGGAGCGCGACGTCTTTGCCAAGTGCGTCAAGACGGCCCAGGCGCTGACGGGCAAGAAGGTGCTCGGCTGGCGCGCGCCCATGTACCAGCTGCGCGAGACCAGCATTGCGCTCCTCAAGGAGTTTGAGTTCTTGTACGACTCCTCCCTCAGCCACCACGACTCGCAGCCCTACTTGACCCCCAGCGACCCGCCCGTCGAGCGCATCGACTTTTCGAAACCGGCCAGCTCCTGGCTCAAGCCCACGCCCCTCGGCGGCATGTACGACTGCCGCGACGGGTACCCGCTCGTCGAGATTCCGATCGGGTGGAATAATGAAGACATGATGGCCCTCCAGTACTACCCCCATGTTGCCAACACCAACGGCAACGTCGACTCGCGCGTCGTGGAGCAGCGCTGGAAGGACATCTTCTTGTGGCTCTGGGAGAACGGCAAGGCCGAGTCGGACGACGGCACCTTCATCTTCCCGCTGCTGATGCACCCGGACACGAGCGGCCTCGCGCACGTCATGGCCATGGCGGACCGGTTTGTCGGCTGGCTGCGGAGCTGGGGCGACTCGGTGGAATTTGCGACGTACGAGACGATTGCCCGCGAATTCCTCAGCAAGAAGGGCATGACACCCAAGGTGTAAACCAAATGGTGCGAAGAATAAGAAATGGCCTGTAGTACCTGATGTTGTACACGAAGAATGAGGAATGACAAACGAAGAAATGTTGCTATATGATATGCTACAATGTGAAATGGTGTTATAATGTGTGGATGCAGCATGACTTGAAAAGCTCGCGGTCTGGTAGCGACGCCGATAACGTTGCAATATTTATTTTAAACGATAATAATTTGGAACATCGAAATTCAAAGAAACGACAAATCGACTTCGTTGCAAGCGGTAAAAAACACACAAAATACTGGATAACAGTTCAAATAGAGTGAAACTTAAATACAACACTGCGGGAGAAAACCACGACATCTAGGAGAAAATAAGGTGCCGGTGAGTCGTCGTGTACTCAATAATGGCAGTACTTGATAATAAAGTATAATTATTCAAATTTATACTTGGATACTGTGACTAGACGTATTGGTGACTCAAACAATAAACTACCATTATTAGCTGACTGTTTGCCTTTCGAACCTCAATCTTTTAATAGTGGGTTTAACCATTGTGACTGGATATGTTTGTTTTGGAATTTGATACGCAACCCTACGTCCTTGGTATGGAAATTATAGACTGGGCAAAGTATTACATCGGGTTCGACTTCGAACCATCTTCACTTGGGATAGGCGATTGCAACATCTCTTAAACCCAACCACGCACAAAATAAAACCGCAACTCGAACTCAAACTGGCCTGACTTACGGGCCAGAGGACCAGAAATTTCAGTATCGTATCAGAGGTCATGGACATGAGTTTACATTAGCAAATTTTACCGGCACTGAAATTGGCCAGCTTGTGTAACCTGCCAATAGCCTTCATGACAGCTGCTGTCCCGAAATGTCAACGAAAATGCTGGGACAGGGTCACGGAATCGACTCGCCTCCAACATTTGGAAAGTTACTTGTCCCCAAGCTTACTAGTGAGCTACTTTGATATGTTCCTCTGTCACACACGCCTACTAGCCTTATTCAGCACACCTTTCTTTTGCAGCATTGTATGCTTTCTTTTCGTCACCAACCATAAAACTCAAAATTCAAATGCAAGTACTCATCGTCCTCTGTTCGCCTTTCTTCATTTTAGGTTCATGGCATCAGAATTCAAGCGTTGGACAAAAGCAAGCCTTCTAACCCCCCTCCATTTCCAACTTGGATTTATTCGGGCTAAGGAGAAAAATAAAACGTATCACACTTCAAACGCCCTCAGACTTTTCAAGCAGTATTCAGGCAATACCACAGGCCATGGCTATTTGGGGCGCTCTCCCGCTGGAAATCCGGCACATGATTTTTGGATATGTCGCAGGCGGGCCGTATCCACCGCGATCTCGGAAACTGACGGAATGTGTCGACGAAAACGAGGCCCTCGCAAGCTACGCCAGTGTATCATGCGAGTGGCGGTACGTCTTTGAGCAGTATACATTTCGAACGTTGAGTGTCGGGGCCAGCGATGTCCCTGCCTTTTGTGCTGCTGTAGCTGGCGACCGGGCGGTTCGTCTGTCCTACATCACGAGATTGCGGCTGATGATTCCCCTCAGTGAATACGACTGCTCAGTCTGCGACACCGAAGAAAGCGAAGCGGAGTCACAAAAGAACAACGCCATCTTTGCAACAACGATTTTGCCTCTGCTCACGGCTCTGTCAGCGTGGATGCTGCCAGGGCCGATGTCAAGGGGCATCTATACCGGAGGACTCGACTTGTCGTTGTTCGTCTATTCGCCCAGCGATCTGCAGCATTCCATTTACAATTTTTGGGGCCATTTTGAACCTTCCGGGAGCCGCCTCCCGATGCCCACCTGCTACGAACTCCGCCTGCTTCGCAATGGTGTGACCAACTACAAGCATGGATGGGTGGCCGGCAAACGCACGGCAGCACCTCCTTTGGAGGCCGCTGAGCGCGTCCTAGGCAGACGTATGCTGCAACTGGAGACGCCCGGGGTGCCGGAGACGGTCACCCTTCCAAAGTTGAGCATTATACGGTCATTTAGCATGGTAAGAGGTTTCTACCGTGCCATCCACCCTCGACTTCTCGGACAGCTCATCGCGGCCAGCCCGAGACTGCGTTCGGTTCACATGGAGCAGTGGCGGCCCGTCGATGCTGACAATCTGGAGGATGCAGAACAAGGTGCGTAACGCTGTCCGTATGACTGGTCTTACTTCCATATATGCTACTAACACGGCATCTTCCAGGCTATATATCCTTATTCAACGGCCCACTGCCAAAGACGCTCAAGTCCCTTACGCTCCACCAAGAGACCAATGTCACGATGCATGACTGGGAGGACCCTTTAACGAATCAGGAACCGTGCCGAAAGGTCGGCTGGCGCTTGGGCAAGGCCAGCAAGTACCTTGAGACGGTGGCGGTCTCGTTTTGGGCGGACGCATGCGACTTTTTCATGGGCGGCTTTCGCGCACCTGTACCAGGGGATATCTGCACCTGCTCTCGCTGTATGGTAGGGGGCCGGCGAGACTGGGCGATACGAGTGCAACAGCAGTTGCAGCAGTTACAATCAGGCGAGCGTGTCAAGTTTGACGGCTGGCCACGGCTGCGCCACCTCGTCTTGACGTCGACCATGTTGATTTCCATTTCCCTGGACGACATTCACGAGCTCCTCGGGGTCGCCGCCTTTGCGGCCCGCTTCATGCCTCGCTTGGAAACAATGGAAATCTGGTTTGCTCAAGAGAGTGGTCCGACGACGGCTGTCTTTCGCTTTTGCCCGCAACCAAAGGCAGGCAGTGGTGGTGATGGTGGTGGTCCGCCCACGCTCTCATTCTGCACCACGTTGAGAGGGACTGACGCAGAAACTGAGGCAGAGACTGAGGCAGAGACTGAGGCAGAGTATGGCGAAGAGTCTGGAGCAGAGTATGGATCGGAGCACGACGCAGATATTGAGTTTGACTTGTACAATGCAGAGTATGAGACAGAGACTGGGGCCCACGTACCTTTCCGTATTTCTGATGTTTTGGCACCTCATATCGTCCGTCGCTTCCAGAATGTGGTCACACACCACGCAAGACAACGTCGCCGACACCATCATGGAAACAGCGGCCACGACCCATCTAGCTCGGCCCCAGGCTCTACTCTGAAGCTCCAGGTGCATACCGAGACGTGGCCAAGCATCGACGAGTTTGGGCAGCCGATTGATGGACGGATCCAGGCACTCGACCACATGGTGCTGGCGCCCGCGATTCTGACAGGCCGTTCACGCAGGGCAATGCGTTTTGAACGCGGAGACGGATCCGACATGATGTAAGCGGAGTTTGTAGTAAGAGAGGACCGAGAATGGGTGGTGCGAATGTCACGAAACGAGATATGTATTTTATTTGGTGTGTTTGGTGTGTTTATTGTGATTTTTTTGCCCCTTTCAGTCTAGCACACATATTTCTTATTCAGCCAACTCTTTGAGTCGAAGCACAATATGCTTTTCGTCCCCAACCACAAAGTTCAGAACATGAATATAAATGTGTACTTCAGTCACCTCTTTGCACCCCTTCCGTTTTAAGTTCAGTTTGTTTGCAATTCAACGACATAAAAAAATAAATAAACTGGAAATTATACCCCTTTGTCTCCAGTCGTTTCTAACCATACCACAAACAATACAGACCATGGCAAATTGGGCCGCTCTTCCGCTGGAAATCCGGGAAATAATATTTGGATATATTCTCGGTGCATCCTTTCCCCTACAGTCCCGGAAGCTCCTTGAAACGGCCGCAGACGGCGAGGCTGTCGCAAACTATGCCTGCGTTTCGCGTGAATGGCAGCGCGTCTTTGAGCAGTGCACATTTCAAACCTTGCGCGTCAATGCCAGTGATATCTCCACGTTTTGTGCCGCAGTTGAGGGTGACCGGGTTGTTCGTTTATCCTACATCACGAGATTGCAACTGTCCATTCCCCTGGCCGAATACGACTGTTCTCTCTGTTCGTCCGAAGAGAGCGAGGACGAGGCGACAAGAAATAGCATTGTTTTTACGGAGCTATTCCTACAGCTGTTGTTCGCCTTGTCGGCATGGAAAATGTCAGATATAACAAGTGGAAAGGGAGATTGTTCGAAAAAAGGGCTCACACTTACCCTGGCTGTCTTCTCGCGCAGTGATTCGAAGCACTCTTTTCATAACTTCTGGCGCCATTCCCACGTCATGGACGAAAATCATCCATGGTCCACACGTAGTAAGCTCCGTGCCCGGCGCAAAAAAGTGACCAGCACGCAACATGGATGGATTGGCGGCATGCGCTCAGATCAACCGTCTCGTGCTGCTGCTCAACGTGCCTTGGGCAGACGCATGCTTACGATGAACGTCGGCGGCCTCCACAACCAATACGCTACCGGCTCTAAAGAAGATCAAGACAACAAGACGCCCAGTACGGTCGTGACCCCGAGGGTCTTTCCAAGAATAGAAATTATTCGGCACTTTAAAATGACTCGACGGTTCTACCGCACAATTCACCCGTGTCTTCTCGCGCAGCTCGTCGCGTCCTGTCCGGCGTTACAAAGTGTCCACCTGGAACAGTGGCGGCCCGTCGACATGGACAATATGGAAGACGTGGAGCACGGTACGTCGTCATTTCAGAATGTCAAAATATTCCCCTCCGCCACCAGCTGCCTTGTCCTTCCCTCTGCACCATGCATTACAGAGTACTAATATTGCATCAGGCTATGTCTCCATGTTCAGCAGTCCACTGCCAACGACGCTCACGTCCCTCTGTCTCTACCAGGACTCGCATATCAGTATGCACAACCAGCTCGATTCCCTCCTACTTCGGACACCGTGTCGTAAGATTGGCCGGCGCCTGGCCCAGGCATGCCGGACGCTCGAAACGGTGGCCGTCTCATTTTGGGCAGAAGCCGATGACTTTTTCAGAGCCACCCAGCAGACACCAAGAACGGGGGACACTTGCAACTGCTCACAATGCTTCATCAGCGCTACCGAGATGCAGGGTCAGGAGTCGAAGCCAAAAGACAACAGCCCCGACGAGCCCGTCGAGCAATGGCCACGGCTCCGCAACCTTGCATTGACGTCGTCGACATTGATGACCGACTCACTGGAACAAGTCCATGCACTCCTGCGATCCGCCGCCCAAGCCGCGGCACGCATGCCAGCGCTCAAGACGATGGAAATATGGTTTGCATACGAGAGCTCGTTCCATGCCTCTCTGTTTCGTTTTCAGCCGCATCAGTATGCACCCACGCTGTCATCCGCCGTGTCGACCAGCCAGTCGGCCAATTGGCGGCACATTACTTGCCCCTCTCTGTCCTTCTATTCGACATCACCCACGGACATTGTGCCTTTCCGCGTAGACGAGGTTTTGTCGCCGAGCATCGTCCAGCTTTTCCAGGGCGTCGTGGACGGGTATGCAGGCAAGAAATGCAGCTGGGGCCGCCGCCCCCCGTCCAACCCGTCCATGCCCCTCACTGTACGTACGGAAACGTGGTCGACGCTTGGCGAATTCGGCATTCCACTTGATGGGCGGACCCATGCACTGGACAACATGGTCCTGGCGCCCCATATTCTGACGGCCCGCTCACGCAAGGTGATGCGTTTTGAGCGCCGTGAAGTGCTTGATATGATGTGAATTGAAGCTCAATGGTTTGCAAGGAAGTTTGTGGGATGGGTTTACGGAGTTTAGGAGTATATTTTGTTTTGGTTGTGTTCTTTTGTGGATGTAGGCATGTCGGATGATTTGTCAAACAACTTGATCCAGTGGGGGGGACTTGACTGCGAGCACGGTGAGACTGTACGTTTATGTGTTTTGTTATGTTGTGTTGGCTGTCCTCGCGTAGGCTATTTTAGAGCTGTTGCGGCGAATCGAACAAATACATTTTTAGTCATACATGTACAGAGTATACATGGGAGATTCCTACGTGCCATCCAATCCCGACGTAATGTCCCCTAGTCCATGCCTTCGTCGTCATCTACCTCGGCGGCATCTTCGCTGATGCGCGCCACGAGCTGGGGCAGCGTCGGGCGGAACGGCCAACGCATCCACGCATCCAGAATCTCGACCCACTGAGTTTCGTTGAGCGACCGCGCCGACAGCTCGCCGTAGGGCCCGCCGACGGGCACACCACCGCGACGACGGTCGACGAGGCTCGGGCAGTGGGGCAGCACACCGTCCGCAGCGCCGGGCCAGACGAACTCGATGGCCTTGCGGACGGGCTCCGCGCCGACAGACAGCATGCCGCGGAGGATGAGTTCAAAAATGTCGCCCGAGTGGCCGAGGTCGTGCGTGGGTGTCGACGGGGGTGTAGAAGTGGGTGTTGTTGATGACTCAGTGGCAGCCGACTCCGTTACTGCCGCCGCCGCCGCTGCCCCCTTGGAAACTGTCCGCAGCAGAGGATGCATCGCCTTTGGCTGAATGTCCAGCAGCGAGCACGGCGTATTGGGAAAGAACTCGTCGTCGCGCACCAACAGCGGCTCGAGCGTCCGCCGATCCCACGACAGCACGGGCGGGTCCTGGCGGAAGACATGCAGGTTGTCCCTGTACAAGGCAAAGTCTTGTCGGTCCGAGCCGGCGAGAGCGTCGATCTCGGCGTTCCACTGGTTTTCGCGCCGCCGAATGTTGTGCGTCCGCGTGGCGTGGACGTCGTGCTCGTCGGCGAGGGCGTCGCGTCTCTGCAGCAGGGCGTGCACGGCCTCGGCCACCTTGGCCTCGCGGTTGCCGCGGTACTGCAGCTGCAGCATGCGGCGGTGCTCGGCCGACTTGGGCGCAAAGTCGCCGGCCGCGAACCGGGCCTCGAGGTCCTTTTGCTCGCCGTGGAACGGCCGGGGGAACACGGGCGGTGCATCGAGGTCGGCCGGGTCTCTGGGGGTGATCTTTGGCTTGGGCCCGCTGCGTCCGCGGCGCAGCGCGGCCACGTGGTCGGGCTCACGGGTCGCGGGCATCTTGACGCCCGCCGCGCGCATGCGCGCCAGGGCCCCGCGCGAGCTGGCCACGTCCAGCTTGGTGTCGCGCACAAACCAGGACGAGGCGTCCTGCGGGCCCGCCACCTCGGTGATCCACTCCGTGGCGAGCTCGCCGTCCACGGCCAGCCGCCGGCGGCGCTGCACCGACCGGGCCAGCAGCGCGTGCCGGTCGCTGCTCTCGACCCACACGAGCATGCGCACGAGCCCGTACTTGTGGAAGAGCGACGACGCCCGGATGCTGTTGATGAACTGGTAGAGGACCAGCTGCGTCAGCGACTCGAACATGCTGAAGCGGCGCTTGGGGAAAAACGCCAGGTTGGCCGTGACGAGCAGCGTGTCGTTGCGCTGCGGTGGGTCGGCGAGGTTGGCTACGGGCGTCTGGTGCGGCAGGTATTCGGGCGTCAAGACGTTGCTGAGCTCGCGCCAGATGATGCCGGATTTGGGGACGAGCGTGACGTTGGGCTTGTCGAGCAGCGGCTGCAGGAAGGGCGTGTAGAGCGCGGCGTCCGGCTCCAGCAGGATGTGCGACCGTGGCTTGAGGGCCTTGTGCAGTGCCTTGCTCCAGAGGCCGGCGCCGGGGTAAATGTCGATGATGTCGCAGCCGGTGTGGCGCGGACGAAGGGACTTGGACATGTATTTCACAATGTCTTTGCACAGTGGCTCGCTGACAATGTTGACGCGATGCTTGTCGCCTTTGACCTTTTTGGTTCTTGGACTCGTCGAGGCAGTCTTTGCATTCGTCTCGGCCGCGTCCGTGCCCTCTGTCTTTCTCGCCCATCGGCCATAGTGCCAGATTCCTGTGGCGCCCAGCTGCTCGGCCAGGGGCGATGTTGTCTGCAGCTTCTGTTTGCTAAGCTGGTTGGACTTGGTTGCTTTGGCGGCGGTTGTCTTCGTGTCGGCCGTCTTGGTCTTGGTAGACGTGGTCCTCGGAGCAGTCGTCTTGGTAGATGTGCCTTTGGTGCCGGCAGCTTTTGTGCTGGCGGCTTTGCTCCGGCATTGGGGGCACACGAAGACGGGGAGGCGCCATTGTGGTCGAGGAGCGGCCTGAGACACGGTGCCCAGGATGGACCGCCGTGTGTTTCGAGCCGCTAACATAGAGGACGTCCGGCGTAGGTGTGTCGGGTTTGGGGGTTGTCAAGTTTGCGAAGTGTCGATGCGAAGAAGTGAGACACTCAACGAAGCCATAAACTTTTTGGCGGTCGAGAGCGGCAGAAATGCAATAGCTGTTAGCTTTATCGATAAGTTTATTGCGCTACAATTGGTAATATTACAACGTATACAAGCTCTAAAATACAGGCACCCAAGCACTAAAATACAGCACTCGGTCACTAGAATAGAATACTACACAGCAAATAAACCACAGCATCCCTCCACCCACCAACCGACTACTTTACATAAATGGGCGACCAAAAAGAATCTGCTCCCCTCTCCGGACCCAACGACGTCGGCGACAAGTACGACAGCGGTGTGTTCGGCGACGACGGCGAGTCCCTCGACTGTGGCGAGAACAGTATCGAATCCGCCATGGTGGCCTGGGACGCAAACGATCTGGCCGATAGAGGTGGCGGCGGCGGTGGCGGTGGTGGTGGTGCGCGCGGTGGTGCGCGAGGTGGTGGTGGCAGGCGCGTCGTAAATCGGTTGCTCGAGACAGGTGGGTGCGTCTTGAGTCGAGGAAGGCCACTGGCGCGGACCCGTCCGGGAGTGGCTGTCTTCTTTGGAGCCGCCGGGGAGGGCACCGGTATATGGCTGACAGACATCTTGGCCAGGCTTTTAAAGACGCGTTCGAGGCGGTAGCGCGTGCCAAACACGGGATCCAGCAGCTCCTGGGCCGATCCGGCGGCACACTTGGCCATGACAGCATCCGCGTCGGTGGCGCTGCACCCGAGAAGGGCGGTCCAGCGGCGCCAGAGACGGCAGTGGTTGGCTGACAAGACACGCAGTAGGTCCGTCTGGGGCAGGTGGTAGCGGTAGAGGCGGGAGCTGAGGAGATGGAAGACCCAGTGGTCGACAGCGTAGGACAACAACGAGAAGGGATGGCTGGCGACGTCGAGTTGGCGTTTGCTGACGCCGCTGACCTCGAAGGCATCGAGACACGTCAGGCATGCCTGCAGCATGGAGTAGTGTGCACGGTCGGCAAAGTCGGCGGCAACGTCGTCGGCCGTCTGGTTTTCCGACTGCAGGTCGTCTTCGAAGAAATCAAAGCTCGGCCGGGGACTGTCGTACAGGTCGGGACTCAGGCCGGGGCTTGTGGTCGGACTGGTGGTCGAGCTCGTCAAGCACACAAATCCACGTCCGTGCAAAAAGAAGTTGCGGACAGATTCGTGGATGAAGCGGACGCGTCGGAGGCCCTGATTCTGCTGTTCGTACATTGTGCCCCTGCTTGCGGTTCTCTGGCCGCCGCCGCCGCCGCCACCGCTGCTTCCACTGCCACTACGTGAATGGGAGCGAGAGTGCGTATGGGTGTGGGCGCGGGCGTGCATCGGCACCGGTGACTGCGGCAGCAGCTCCAGCAACCCAATGGACCGGCTGCGTACCCAGCTGTAGAATTGCACAGGACCATCAAACGCACTGTCTCCAGTGCGGCTGAGGCCATGAAGAGAGGTGGGTGGGCCAATGTGCAGTGGAGACGGTCCCTGATGAGACTGCTTCGACAACTGAATGGCCGTCCGCAAATCGTCCAGGCGCAGCGGCTCGGGCGCAAACAGCACCCACTGCATGAGCAGAAGCGTCTCGGCCTTTTCATCGGGGCCGAGCGTGCTGAACAACCACTCATAGAGCCCGTCGATGTCGCCTGGCATTTCGGCAACAGCTTCTTCGACCAGGTCCTCGGTGGCACCCTCCTCAATGGCCGCGTTCAGGATGCTGACGACAATCTCGGCCCACAGGAAACAGCCTCCCGCCTTCTGGCCGATGCGCACGACGGTGCTGTGGCGGTCGGCCCACTCGGCAATGAGGTTGAGGCTGACGTACCGCAGGATGTCGTCGATATTCTGCTGGTGCATGACAACCTCGATGGCGTTGTCGAGCACGATCTCGGGGTGGGCAGTGGTGGTGACACAGATGCTGTAGTCGGAGTTGGCGGCGAGCTGTGAGAGGTAGTAGAGCATGTCCTGCAGGTAGGAAATACCACAGTCGTCGGTGGCGTCCACAAAGATAAATGTGCGCCGTGTGGGTGTCTCGATCTTCTGGTCCACGTAGTCGTCGACGAAGAAGGTGACCACTTGGGCGTCGTCAAACGAGATGGACGTGCCTGAGCTGGTCGACGTGCGCTGGCATACGGACGCCAGTGCCTTTCGTAGGCGGGGATCCTGGATGTAGAGCTGTGCCAAAAGACTGCGATACACGCCAGCCGGCGACGTGGCGTATTGTTGGTGTGGGCGGTGCTTTCCGGGAAAGAAGACGCTGTTGACCGTGTCGCCCTCGGCCAAGCTCCATACAAAGTTGCTGTTCAGAAGGCCCCATTGCCGCTCGACACGGCCCCGCAGGGACTTGAGAAGCACCGACTTGCCCGAACCCGGTCGACCCTTGATCCAAAGAATGCGGTTGCGGCCGCCGCTCGATCGCTGATGCCAGGCCCGGAACTCGGGGAGGTCATACAGCCAGAGGCCAGTGCCGGGATACGACTCGACGCGGGCCGTGGCGGCGCTGGACACGCTTTGGGGGAGTGTGGTCGTCGGCTGGGAGGCCAGCGCACGGAGGACTTCCTCTTCTTTAGGAGTAAGGTCGCGGAGCTAGAAGACGATTAGTCTCTGATATGTCTGTGGATCCATATGCAGCGCACTGCGGTGCTGTACTCACTCTATGGATTTCATCGTGGACAAAGCGCAAAAGGTAAAACGACAACGAACGATACACGGGATTCTCGGCCGAGCTGAAGCGAGCCAGGTCTGCGTGGCTGGCCTCCACGGGCTCGCCACGCTCGCGGGGATCGCCAAAGGAAGCAGCCTCCCGCCGCAGCGTGTTCTGTTGCTCGCTCTGGCTGATGGCGCTGTTGTGGCTTCTGTCGGCTTCCTGGAACGCCTTGACGCGGAAGTTGTAGTCGTTCCAGAGCCGCACAAAAGCCTGTCGTCCCATCTCCAAAACCGACGTCTGTCTGCTCCGGCTGTTGTCGATGACCCCACACAGGTCTTGCAGGACTTCGTCGTGCGAGCTGACGCCCAGAGCCTGTGCGGCCAGGTGCTTGACGGCGTCATGCAGAGTGCCATACTGGCTGTCACGGTGGGGCGAGCCAAAGAAGACGACACCAGCCAACGACTGCAGAACATCCTTTTGTGCCGGCTCGTCCGATGCCTCTGCTCGGCAGAGGAGCTCCTTGACAACAATGCCCCCCAGTCCGTGGGCGACAACCACAAGAGAGCGGCCAGCTGTGCGCGAATCTCGGCGAAATGCGGCCAGTTCGCGGAGCAGGTCCGCAGCGTGGTCAAATATGTTGTTCTGGGCGGGCAGAAGGCGGCCCTTGGTTGACAGTGTCTGGCAGCCCCAGGTGATGATGCGGGTATTTGGGCACGACGCAGGGAGAAGATCGAGGGGCCAGTAGACGGACGGATGAGACGGGTCGGCCGCTGGCTGTTGCTGTTGCCGTGTCTGTGACGTGTCGTCGACGAGCGTCCTGCCCAGCCGCAAACGTGATGTTGACTTGGTTCGTCGCAAGCGGGACTCGTCCACTGTCGCAGTTGTCGTCCTCGCCGCCGCCGTCGTCACCGTCGAGTGTGCTACCGCGCCTGCCAGCAGCAACAGCTTCGACTCGGAGCGGGTCGTGGTCGGATAGTTGGGGTAGTCGCTCTTGCGCGCGTAGTTGTTCTTGCGCAGGACGCGTCGCTGGCGCGGCGTTGGAAGTGTCATGGGCAGTGGCGGTTGCACATCTTCGTCTTTCAGCTTCTCCCTCTCACGCCTGTCTCGTTCCCTCTCCTCGGCCTTCTTCCGTAGCGACCCCTCGCGCGACAGGCTGGCATTCGACAGACAGCGCTTGAGCGAATGTGAGTTCTTGCGGACAAGCTCGCGCAGTGACCCCCGTCGCCGTGGAATGCCATCGCCGGTGCCGCCTTTGGGTGTGTCTTGTGATCCGGGCGGTTCCGATGTGCTGTTCGTGGTGTGTTGCCAGGTCCGGACCGGGTGGCCTCCAGGACCCGACACGAAGAGGATGCTGTCGACGTTAGCCGGGATTGTATCCAAAATGGGGAGCAAAAGGGGCACAACGAGTCATTAAGGGCCACAGGACGTACTCAATGACGGCATTCCTGGCTTCATCCGGCTCAAAGAGGACTGTCAGCCCCGATGCTGAGACTGCCTCCTTTGTCAATTTCATCGTGTCAAGTCATGCATGGAGCGAGTTGGTGAGCAGAGGACAGGAAGACAGATGGGTACGAGGACAGTCGTAGCCCCTGGATTTTTAAGATTGTCGTTTGTGCGCGTCCGCCGAGCTTGGCTTGTCTTGTTTGTCTTGCCCGTGTCGTGTACGATGGTTGCACAGCTCTGACTCTGACACAACAAGCAGAAACATTGGCGAATGGTGCATGGTCAATCGGAGTGAGGAGAGAATGGTGCTGGCCAGAACTGCTGGCCAGAACACTACAGCCAATAGGTCGGTCACAAAACCGTCAAAACAAAATCTGGATGCCATCCCGTCCAAGGCAGCTTCGTGCTCTCTGAGGCAGGAGCGTGACAGGCCGTTCACGCCTTCCTCGGCCCAGCCGTGTGCCTTGACCTCTGCTCAACAGAAATAACAAGACAGACATAACATCGAAGGCTGGCAATAGCCTAGACAAATAAACGTTTCTCTCCATTTTTTTGTCTTGTTCTTACTGCTCTCCGCTGGCCTGCACTATCGAGCCGCGGTGCTGCAAATACCCGACTCGGCTGTTTTTGTCGTTTTCTTACTATCGGTGAGTTGTACAGCCGGTGAACGGCGCGTACAGCGAGACGAGTGGGAGTCGAGTGGGAGACACTCAAAGGAGTGCTAGTGGGAGAGAAAAGGCAGAAAAGAGCTTCCTCCTCCACCTTCCAGGCGCTCGATAGAGCTTCAACGGTTCACTCGAAAGATGCTCGCTGCGGTAGCTCACTCAAGCTGCATGGTCGACGCAGTTCCAGCTTGGGCGATAACGGACGAAAATTTAAATAGGTGAATATATAGTGAAATATTCCAGGTCATATTTCGTCTCTCTCGAAGGTAATACTAAGAAGTCGAACATAACACAGATGCCCTGCTAAATACTGTGGACGTCGAGATGCTGTGTCTTTCTACGGGACACAAATAAGTGGGTCTTCTTGCTTATGTTATACGGCGATTTGCCCCACAAAAGCCCAAACTCCGAACGCATCCGTTCAGCATCTCGATGTCGTTTATTTCAACACGACAAACCAGGCAGCCTTTGCATCCGGCAGCTGTCACCACCACGTGCCACAGTCTCAAGACGTGATTTCGACTCCGATTCCGACGCCGACGTCATTCCTGAGTCCCCGCAAGATGGCTCCGTGGAGCCTCATCATCCGTGCCGTTATGGCCTTGGAAGACGTCTTCGTCCAGCGCGTAAGTCCATATCATCCTCGTCCTCGTCCGAGACTCTTCGCCGATTATGCGTTGGGCCCATCGCTAACGTGATATCGCGCAGCTCCTCGCAAGCCCCAGCTTCCACCATGTCGTCCGCCGCATCCACCGCGGCGTGCAAGAAGCGCGCTACGGCCGCGACCCCAGTGAACCCCTCCGGAAAGGCGAAGCAACGGCCAACCCGAGCACGAACGGCGGCAGCGGCAGCCGCGGTTTTCTAAGTCACTTCATCGAGGAGCTCGGCCTCCAGGCGCGCGGCCGGGCGACGCAGATCCCCAAAGATGTTCCAGCGAAGAAGAAGAAGTGAGGCGGCCGGACACCACCACAGGACGATAACACGACGAGCGGCGCGAAACATGCGACTCCCACCGCGACACACAGCGTGTCGACCAGCATATTCCCGCCATGTCGCGCCGTGGAACCGCACTCCTCGCAATGCCATCGACACCACCACAGATCTCGCCCATAGCGGGATTCAGTTTGTCGTGGAGGATCACCAAGTGTGCTTTGCTCACCGGGACTATCACGGGCTACAACGGAGCTGTCAAAGATCGCATGATGTCGGAGAGCGACACAGTGTGGCCATGGTCGGCCACAGTCGTCCTCCGGGTGCGGGCGCGAAACAACAGCGGCAGGTCGAAAGGCACAGCGTTGCCGTCCGGCACACAGGTCAGCCCGGGACTGGATGGTGTAATACCACGAGTTGACGAGACACGAGAAACGAGAAACGAAACAAACACCTAGGCACACTGCCGATGTATGAATGAATGGGAGGTTGTATTATGCAACAACACAACAATTCCCGCGGCCATAGAGACGTCCGTGACGGAAGCGGCAGCCACCAGCAGGTACCGGTGAGCATCAGCACAGGTCCGTTGGACGGCATCGCCGATCGGCGAGCGGGTTTTTACAAAGGAGTCGTCCATGCAGATGGCGGTGCTCAAGGAGATACAGATACGGTGCAGGCCAAACTGGATAGCACCCAAAAAGCGGCTCTTGGGGATGTGCGTGACGGGAGCTGGATCTGGTCTTCTCCGAGGCTTCCTTCCCCCCATACCATTGTTTTCGTTGTCGTTCAATATGACAACCAGGAGGCTGTCCAAGGACGGAAATCAGTCGAACCAGCCGAGATTAGTAGAGGACGAGAAGGGATACCAAAAGAAAGATTACTCTTCTAGCTTTGTACTTTTCCATGTTTGTAAGATCTTCTGTCAGAATAACAATTACGGGAATGATGGCTGGCCTGCTGCCGTACAATGCTGTGTTACAGCGACCTGGATATTGGTCGCATGTCAGACTTTACTCGTACTTTTTGTGAGGCATTGTGGTGGACGGTGGATATGTTCGTCTCGTGTCCGAGTATGAAATGATAGAGTCAAGTTGCCATGAACGGATGCGAATGACAAGTCGATTGGTGGAAATTAGGAGTAGAAAATTAATTTATGGATATTAAGGACAGAGTTATGTGACATGGGGTCAGGAAGTAGGCAAGTTGAGCCGAGGGAAATGAACAACAAATATTCCAGGTTGACCGCAAAACGTACCCAAAAGCACATCCACAGACCGCCGCGTGGGCGTTGTTCCCATTCAGCCAGAGTGCACGTTCCGTCCAGAGATGGCAAGCAATATATGGCCGGACTTCAATCGACGCACATCTACGGGCGATCGTTTTCCAAAGTACGTTCTGGGTTGAAACGCAATTTCGTAATTCCAACAGCTGCACCCACCATGAGCGAACTCGTCAACGTACCGCGTCGTTCGTGAGAGTACAAGTGCGGGCCGCATCCATGTCTATCAGAGTCATCGATCCGGGGCATATCGTCTTCTGATCGTTGTCGTAGTCACTGTGACGTGTCCATCGTCTGCCCACTATGGTCTTCCTGAAAGTCGCCACGCCAGCCGCGGCCGTGGCCGTGGCCGTGTCTCTCTTCTCGCTGCCATCGGCCTCAGCTTCGCCCAACGCCGTCAACTGCTCCTCGCCGTTTGTGCCCATCACGGCCGCCGAGTTTGTCCAGAACCTCAACCCGGGCTGGAACCTGGGCAACACGCTCGACGCCGTCCCCGACGAAGGCTCGTGGAACAATCCCAAGGTGACGCCGGACGTGTTTGCCACGGTCAAAGCGTCCGGCTTCCGCAGCGTGCGCATCCCCGTGACGTATGCGGACCACTTTGTCAGCGGCAGCCCGGCGTGGACGATCAACAGCACGTGGCTGGCGCGCGTCGCCGAGGTGGTGCAGATGGCCACCGACGCCGGCTTGTATGTGGTGACCAACATGCACCACGACTCGTGGCGGTGGGCGGACGTGACCAAGGAGGGCGCGAACCAGACAGAGATTGCGGAGAAGTTTGCGGCGGCATGGCGCCAGATTGCGCGGACGCTGGCGTGTGCGCCGTCGTCGGTCGCGCTGGAGCCCATCAACGAGCCGCCGGCCAATACGCCCGAAGACGGCCAGCGGCTCAACCACTTGAACCAGCTGTTTCTGGCGGCCTTGACCGACGGACACAACCCGCGGCGGGTGGTGACGCTGGTGGGCGGGGGCGAGGACGCGGAAAAGGCGTCCTTGTGGTTCGAGCGGCCGGCCAACACGACGACGAATCCGTGGACGATCCAGTTTCATTATTACAGCCCATGTAAGCCACGATGGGGGGAAGAAGGCGAACGAGCGGAGCGAGTGAGGAAAACCAAAGAAAAGAAAAGAAAAGAAAGGAAAGGAAAGAATATGTGTAGCTAATGACGCGCAGACTCTTTCGTCTTTGAGGCGTGGGGCAAGACGATCTGGGGCTCCGAGGACGACAAGGCGGCCATCGTGTCCGACCTCACGGCCATCCACAACAACTTTACCGATCTGCATCTCGTGCTCGGCGAGTTCGACGCGAGCCCGACCAACATCGAGGCCAGTGCCCGGTGGCGGTACACGGACTTCTTGGTGCGCACCGCCCGGTCGCTCAACATCAGCGTCATGTATTGGGACAACGGCATCGACAACCTGGACCGCGCGGCGGGGCAGTGGCGCGACCGGACGAGCGCCGACCTGGTTGTCAGCGCGGCCACCGCGAAGCCGGGCGTAGTCAACAGCCTGCCGGCCGGGACGACAAACGACACGGGTGCGGCGGCCACGACACAGGCGACGTCGGCGTACGTGTTCCAGCGCGTGGACGCGCCGACCACCGACCAGGCGCTGCCGTACCTGTTCAACGGCAACCACGTGACGGCCATCCGCGATGGCAGCGCTGCTCTGGCGGCCGGAAGCGACTACTCGGTCAACAGCACGCACATTCTCTTCAGCGCGTCGTACCTCGCCAAGCACTTTGCCCCCACCGCCGCAGCCGGCATCCGGGCCAACCTCACCATTGTCTTTTCCGGCGGCGCCGTCGCCATGCCGCTGCAGCTCGTGCTCTGGGACGCGCCCGTGCTGGCGTCCACCACGTCCGTCGCCAGCCTCAACACCAGCGCGGACGACGACCTCGCGATCCCCGTGGCCTACAAGGGCCTGCCGCTCGTCGCCGCCGTCCGCCTGACGTCGCTCAACGGCACGGGCCTCGTCGACACCTGGACGCAGTACCTGGGCCCGCTCCAGCAGCAGCGCGCCACGTACAACAGCCACTGGAAGTTTGACGAGGGGCACGTCATCATCACGGCCGATGCGCTCAAGACGGTCGTGGCCACGCGAGAGTCGGCCGTGTTCACGTTTGAGTTTTATCCGCGCACGCCGGGCAATGCAGTGAACTACACCTTGACTGTGTAGGGGAGGCAAAAGCCGCAGACATGTGTATACAGGCATGTGTATACAATGTATTGAGTATCGTAGAATGTATGGCATCTGCCTACTGTTTGTCTTCGTCTCGTCTCGTCGTCTCGTCGTCTCATTACATGCCCTATGCTTGCGCCGGCGCCACCGAATCCAATACATACTTTGTTCCCACAAAACACGGCACCAGAGAACCCGGCACCGCCTGCTCGTAGTCGTACTTGAACCGCCAGCCCGTGCAGTGGCCCGGCAGAATGATGGTGGGCGACAGCGCCTTCAAGTCGGCGACCGTCGCCTGCATTTTCGTCGGGTCGTTGTCTGCCATGTGGAAGCCACCCACGACGGCGTGCAGGGTCTTGGCGCCCTCGTCCTTGGCCGGGAGGCTCGCAACCGCATGCCGGCAGGCATTCACCACCCCTGCGTGGCTGCACCCCGTAAACACCACCAGGCCTTTGCCCTTGAGCCGGCACGCCACGAGCCGCTCGTCCTTGATCAAGGGGTCGGGCGTCCACTGCGCCGTCGCGTTCGTGTAGCGCACCGCACGGCGAATGCCGCCCTCGTAGCTGGTCTCGCGCGGGATCTCGCCCGACACCCAGAAGAAGCCGTCCCCCACCGTGTGCGCCTCGGCGTGCTGGTCCACGACCGCGCCCGCCGCCGCGAGCTCGGCAAACGTCGGGTCCGCCTCCAAGGAAATGGGCGGCCGGCCGGGGAACTGCACGCCCCGGAAGTCGGGGCGGTCGGGGTGGACGTCCACCACCACCTTGTCGTCTTTGTTGTCCTCGCTGCGCTCGCCGGCCGCGGCGGCCTTGGCCGCCTTGGCCGCATTGATGGCACTGACAGCCGTCTCCAGCCCGCCCGAGTGGTCCCGGTGCCAGTGCGACAGGTGCACGACCTCGACGCCGCTCACGTCGGCCTGCAGGCGCGCCACGTTCCGCGCCCACACGGCGCCCTCCGGCCCGGCATCAAACAAGAGCGTGTGCTGCGTGTCGCCCTTGGTGGCGGTGATCAGCAGCGACAAGCCGTGGGCGGCACAGCAAATGCTGTCCATGCGCAGCTCGAGGGCGGCGTCGCCGCGGTCGCCGTGGGCGTGGCCGTCCTTTTGGATCGGCGTCAGCTGGAGTCCGCGCATCTGCCCGGCATAGTGGACCTCTGGGTGCAGGCTGGGCGTGATGGGGTCGAGCTCGTTGTCGACCAGCACGGTGACTTCGATCTTGTCGACGTCAATGAGGGACATTGTGGCGGTGGGACGGGGTGGTGTCGGTTTGTTGGTGGTTTGTCAGTGTGTTTGTTTTCGTGGCTTTGAAGCTTCGTGGTAATGTTGATCAGCTGGTTGTGTCTGTCCGGGCGTTGTATTTCTATCTGTGTTTTTCCGAGACAAACCGGAGACAGACAACCACACGAGAAAACCGAGAGGTTGACGCTAACGCTGACACTCACGCTGACGCTCACGCTGACGCTCACCGGTGACAGTCTGGATGTCGAGTCAGGTTAGAGTCTCAAATATCGTTCGTCGCTTGAGCTGATAAGCCCCCAAGGATTCAAGATCCATGTTGCAGAGGCCGTGCAGCCCCGCAGACTGGCTGTACGACGGCGTCTCTCCAGCCTTCCATCCGCAATGCAGGATGCGACAAGCGCGTGCGCTTTGTGACTTTGGTCTGACGTTCGCAGTGGTAGAATATCGAGCGAAGTTGAATGAGAAATGTCAGCCCTGGCGCTCACTTGCGTCCCTAGCTCTTACCGCTAACGACATGCGAAGTACTTTCCGCACATTTTAGCGGGAGTTCCGCGGCAGCCCTATCGGCACCAGTTCTCCGTCACTTAAAGGGGCTCTAACGACATAGCTCAGCATCGCCCTTTCCTCGTCAGTGCATCGCAGGATTACCCCGCGCCTCGCAAGCACTCGGAAGGCACAGTTGTGCTGCCACTGACTCAAGGTCTAGCGGGTTTTTTTTTGGTTTTTTTTGTTTTTTTTACATATCTGACCGATGTGTCTTCATCTAAAACAGCAAGGAGAAGAATGAGATCGCCAAGCTGAGTTAGAATGAAAAACCCGGAGCATAACGGCGGCTCTGCTTCATCTCGATTCACATCTCTCTCCCACGAGTTCGAACGGTGATTTACGGATGCAAGCTCCCTTTCCGGCCTGAATAGCCCGCATCAAGCTTCTGAGCGGTCCTAACTGCCCACCTAAAATGCCCTAAGTCCGTTAAATCCTGGGTGCTTTGACCAGTGTCCATCACCCTAGGCACTGCCACAGCGTGGCGTATCGCCAATGTTGTTTCCACCATCAACTTGCACTGTCAGCGCTCCAATTACTTCAGGGCTTTAATTACAGTCTACTCGTCAGAATTACCCAACGGACAGACCACAAATGCAACGACGACGGCGTGATCGATTCGACTCTGAAGTCACTATTCACTGGACACGGATGCGTTTGTTTTGTCGGATGACCCGACGGCGTCGGTTTCTAATACGCCAGCCTTCTCTCTGCCTCGTCCCAGTTCCCATTTGCCATTTCCGCCTTCACGACTTCATTCCTCCCAACGTCCTCTCTGCTGCCTCTTCTGCCCCTTGTGCCCGTCTCTTCAATGCTTACAAATCTAGACAACCACCCCTTCAACGTCCCACGGCAACATAACGGCTCGTTCTCTCATGTTTTATTGGCTTTTTATTGTCTCCTGTTTCTTTTTTTATGATCCCTGTCCATTGAAGCAGCCGTGAGCACCTTAATTGACCCCGCAGAGGCTGTTTCGTTTCCCGCGCGTGTTTCAGCCAATGGCCATTCACGCCAATCAACCACCGGACACGGCGTCCAACATTGGCCCTCGGAGACTTGCTGGTCGCGTCCATCTTTGCCTGTGTTGTCGGATGCGATGTGTCCTTCTTGCCCAACAGCAGCCTCCAACAGCTGCTGAATGGCGCCCAGTCAAAGACATGTCCTCACGCCTTCACGTCCTCACTTGTCCTCCCTCTAACATAACACGCCGTCTACTTGTCGCCATGCAGAAAACCCCCACCCCTCCACATATGTGGGACGGGCCAAGGTGAAAGCTGGTCATATTGGCATCTCGGGTCATGCAGTCTCCTTGGCTGTGTCTGGCTGTATTAATAATGCATGTCGCACCATGTATTGTCCCGTCGTATCGCAGCGTCGCTGGTGCACGCTGTATTTCGTCGCAAGAGACGGCGTACAACGCAGCCCGCCAATGCCTTTGCATGTTCAGCTCGCGCTCGGCACTCTGATCGACACACAACACACTCTAAGTTGATCCATCTGCCGGCGGTCTGTCCGTTTTCTTCCTATTCGTTCCGTCCGTCAATTTTTGTCACCTTGAAACTGTTCATTCATGCCCATTCTGCATCAATGTGCACTTGCACTTCCTCGTCTGTTCTGTCCCGTTTTCAGTTGGTGATTAGTAAACAACGCCGGAAAGATCAACATTAGACAACACAAGAAACAAAACTGCAATATGCACCATGTACAAGACGACCTGGGAATGAAACAAGGTCCAGTAGGCCAGGTACCGCCACGGCAGGACCCCGACAACCCCCAGCCAAGGCTGTATCCCCGCTGAGGTACCTTGTGCACGCCCGCATCGACGATCTGCTTAGCAATGCTCAACAGGGGCGCAGATTGTGCCGTGCCCGGTGTGCAAAGTCCGTCCCTCGGCGGAGAATCCTGTCGTGGAGCTTGTTGAGCAATAACAATGCTTTGTAGTTGAACGAGGAGAGCAGCGCAGGCTGGCGGACCTCCACCTATATATATCGTCGGCCCTCTCCCTCTTGGATCACCTCATCTGATGACGCCATCACCAATCCCACAGCTTTCTCACCCCTCCTTTCTGCAAACCACCGTCAGCTTCTAATTGCCCAATTCGCACACCAGCGTCCCGGTCCTCAGCCTTGTCATCCCACACTAGCCTCGCTTACTCTTCTGCTGTTCCGTCCCATTTTTCAAGTAAAAAAAAACCTCGGCCCTCCCAACTCCCGTCACAATGGCTCCCATCAACCTCTACGACGTGTCCATCTCGACCTTCGCCCATGGGCTGGCGACGCTCAAGCATATCCTCGAAAAGGCCGCCGAGCATGCCAAGACCCAGGGCCAGAGCGCCGACGCCTACGCCACGGCCTCCCTCGTCGACGGCATGGACGGCCTCAACTCCCAGGTCCAGTACTCCATCAACACCGTCAAGAAGTGCATCTGGCGCCTGACCGGCAACGAGGTCGAGAGCTGGTCCGACGAGACGACCACCTTGCCCCAGCTGATTGCCGTCACCCAGCGCGCCCTGGACCTGGTGCAGGCCGTCAGCGAGGCCAGCGTCGCCGGCAAGGACGACACCGCTGTCGAGCTGCAGATGGGCAAGACGGCGCGCACCCTGTCGGCCAAGGCCTACGTGCTCACCTACGCCCTGCCCAACTTCTACTTCCACCTGCAGACCGCCTATGCCATTCTGCGCGCCAAGGGCGTGCCCCTGGGCAAGACGGACTACCTGGCCAGCTTCCTGGCGTAGAGAGTGGTTGTGTGATGTTTAGGAAGGAAACAACTGGGTAACTCGAGGTGGTGGTTAGGTGCGGCTGAGATTGAAGTCGAAAAAATAGTTAAATGTAACAAAAAAATGTTAAAAAATAGCAATGAAAATATTTTGTATCAATAAAAATTAATTTGTACACGATACAAAAAATAATGTTTGTGAAGCCTCAAGCAAATTATCAACGCAGTGTTGACTAATCGAGACAATTTGCAATTTGTTGCCTTATCATGGTCGCACCCCCTCCCTTTCAAGGGAATCCGAGAATCGCATTCGCCTTCTTGGTAATGGCCTGCGCGCCCGGCGACGCATCCGCACTGCTCACAAACGGCGCCAGACCCATCGCCTGTCGCGCAGCCTCGCCTACAATCGCCGACGCAGGCGGCCGGTTCACATGCTCGCTCTCGCCCTTGCCGCCGGGGAAGTCCGGCCCCGGGAGGCCCATCAAAAAGGCCTCGCGCTGGCGCGCCAGGTAGCGCGCATTGACCTCGGTCAGCGGGCACACGGGGATGTACAGCACGCTCGAGTCGCCCGTGCCGCTGTGCACCTTGTCGACGGCGTGGATGCCGTCGCAGTGCCAAACGACAAAATCGCCCGGCGCGACCTGCGGTACGTGGACCATGGTGCGGGCGAGTTCCAGGTGGGGGTGCAGCGGCTCGCCGTTGGGGCCCTCGGGGAACTCCTGGCCGTGGCCCGGTGTGGCGCCCTGCAGGTCCGACGTCATGGCGGCGCCGCCGGTGAACTCCCAGTTGGCCGCCGACAAAAAGTCGGCCGAGGACGCCGGCAGGCTGCTGCTGCTGCTGGCGGCCACCTTGGGCCGGAAGAAGGGCCGCAGCAGGGTGTACACGGTCGCCAGCTTGGCCAAGGGGTACACGAGCAGCGTGCCCTGGCGCGGGCCGACGTCCGAGATGCTCAGCCAGCCCTGGAACGTGCGGAACACGCTGCAGGCGCCCAGACCCGCGTGCAGGTCGCAGACGGCGCCGGCGCGCTTGCCCGCATCCCATGCGTCGTAGTCCTCCCACCGGCCCGCAAACACCTCGTCGTACACCTTGCCCAGTCCGTACCCGGCCGGCTCCCACCGCTCGACGCTGCCGCCGTCCTGGTGCGGGCCCAGGGCAAAGCGCGCGTCGCCCGGCTGGCGGATGCGCAGGCGGTCGGCATACATGGTCGGCTGGCTGATGTCCACGGGCGCGTGCGGGTCGGACACGTGCCACAGCGCCTGCATCAGCCGCTTCTGGGTCGCGACCAGGTGCGGGTGCCCCCGCGCCGCCAGCTGCGCCGCCGACCAGTACAGCTCGTACACCTGCGGGTTCTCGGGCGGGAACCCGCGCGTGGCGTCCTTGTTCTCGGCCACATATGCCTCAATCTGGTCCTTGTAGGCGCGCGCCTCGTCGCGCGGGATCACGCCGCGCACCACGGCCACGCCCCGTTTCTTGAGCTCCTCGTGCTTCGCCTTCAGGTCCTCCTCGAGGTGGGAGAACCGCAGACTCGGGATCACGTCCGGTCCCAGCCGCGCAATGGTGTCGTTCTCCGCGCGCAGCACGTCGAGGAGACGGTGCCAGCTGGCCACGATCTGGGCCTCGTCGTGGCCGGCCACCAGCGAGAGCTTGAGCTGCCGGTAGCGGTCGGGCAGCGGTGTGGCGTTGAGGCCCGAGAGCGAGGCAAACGAGTCGGAGATGTCACCCTCGCGTTTCTTGCCCGGTGCTAGCATCGACGGCGGCGGCGGCGGTGGAGGCATGGTCGAAGTTGTCGAAGTAGACGCCATGGAGGCCATGTTGATGCAGCGAACTTGTGTGAAACGGGCGAGGTGGGATACGCGGGCAGTCGATTTTAACGCGCCCGGTCGCAGGAGAATGCGAATTGCTGAAGACATTGTGATGGAGAGAAAGGAGAGGCAAGACGGAACTAAATAGTACAAGTCCGTTGATAACGGTAGAGGTCGTCACCAGGACGTCAAGTGATGGACGTTGTGTCTCAGTGTAACGTTTGATGGGCCAATGCTGGCAGTGTCAAGGATATGCAAGATCTCGAGGACGGATCCAAAGGATAGGCCAATGTAGCCTGCCACGAGACGACGGACTCTATTTATTGGGATGGCCTGGCAGGAGTAGTCGGTAAACTGTCTGGAGACTGTTCACCTGCCAAGACCGATGCCATGCTTTGGAGAATGTCGGAGTTGTGTTTTCGGGCAATCTGCTCTGGAATCGCTCTGGCCTATACCTTTCAGCCAATACGGTATCCTTTCACTTGAAGGCCATTCATGCCATTGGAGCTGGCCGGGTCTCACGATCGCATTTGGTCGTTTCTCCTGTGGGTGTAACATTGCCGTCGCTTTTATCCTTGCTGTAGATCTCGTCGGCGTATTTCGACTCTTGGTACGATCTTACCCTCCGCCCCCCTTCATCTCTTCCCCGTTTCCGAGGACTGAAGGATGTCGCCACAACGTGTGGTGCGCGTTGGTGTGTCCTCGGCTGGTGTTATGTTTTGCCCTTTGACGTAACGAAAGAGGCCGGAGTTGACGCTTTTGTCGTAGTGCGCAGAGCGTGATGCGTGATTGGCTGGCACTTTTGTGCGGAGGTGCTAAATCAAGAAAGCCTCCGCCGCCGCCATTTTCTTCCTGATTTTTTCGAGGGAAGGAGCGAGGCGGCCACCTGAGCAAATTTACTGAAGTCGGCAAGCACGTCGACACGGCAAGAGCGATTTGGAACGTGCCATCTGTGGAAAGTGCGATTGAAAGAAACGTACGATACGGGCGTTTGTGAAGGCAAGTTCGAGCGACGCAGGCCCCTTTCCACCGTTCCATCGCATTGGCATAATTCATCGAGCAAAACCCTTCATCACCAACTTGCATCCTCCGCCAACACCCCCACCGTTCCTGTCGGAGTCGAACGCAACACGTTCGTCCCCTGAAGGGCCCCAGTTCTACCCACCTTGTCTCTTCTTCCTTTCTCCCCAGCCGCCGTGCGGCTCCTTCGAGCCTTTGGGAAACTCCGACAAAAAGACGACCCCAGACCGTCGAGACGCTCAGCGCATCACTCCGATACCCTCCCTTTCTAGATCTCGCCCTGTCGCACGACACATTCTCCGACGCACTATGGCGTCCGCCGTCCCTTCCTCGACACCCGTCAAATGGGTGGCCTCCGACCACGACGGACTGCCCATGAAGAGAAAACAGGTTGCACAGGCATGCGAGTCATGTCGCAAGCGCAAGGTGAGACTACGTTACCTCGGCCTTCTTTGGCTTTGTTTTGAACCGGTTGCTGACCTCACATGCCGTCAGAAACGATGCATCCACACACAAGATGCCGATGCACCCTCGCGGCCGGGCACAGCTGCTGGCGGCCCGGGTGCCGGTTCTACGACGGGTCGTAAGCCGGGCCACCCCCATGTGGCATCGGCCGACGACGAAGATGCCACACAGGTCGCCGCCAACCGGCTGATGGAGCTGTCGTCATCACGTTTTATCAGTGATCTCAACCCGGAGGGCATGTTCATCCAGGCGGCCACGCCCGCCCTGAAACCAGAAGGCGGCACCACCTACCGCGACAAGAACGACTTGGGCGTATGGTTGCCGCCGTATGCACAACGAGCACAGGAGGATGGCGGTAGTGGGAGCGGTGGGGACAACGGTGACGTCGACGACGAGGATGGCGACGACGAGACCGGACGGACTGACCCGGCGGGACCGAACACGCTGACTGGTCAAGGAGGTAGCAGTACGAGCAACCAGAACTACAGCCAGAGCCAGAATGCGGGGCTCCGAGACGACAGCGCCCGTAACCTGATCTCGCAGTTTGGCGGAATGAACGGGCTTTCCAGCGGTGTCGGTGCAAACAGCAACCACATTGGGCCAAGCTCCGGGCCTGGAGTAAGTACCGGTACGGGCAACGCGGGGTTTCACAAACAGCGCCGCCGCAGCCGGATACCAAACCGCCGTCCTAACTTTGGTGCCCGGTCTGCCGTCTCCGATGCTGCGCTTGCGTACGAGCGGGCCAAGTACACGTTTATCAAGGAGTGTCTCACCATCTACCCACCCGACGAGGACTTCGCTGTGCTGCATCGCATTTACTGCGAAAAGGTGCATCCGTTGCTGCCCGTTCTCAAAGACACTGACCTGCAACGCGCATCCACCGTGCCAATGTCACCGTCTCTTGCTCCAGGGCCAGCTGGGGCCGTCCCATCGACCTCTCCCACCAAGTCCGCCCCTTCCACAAACTCCGCTCGCCCGGGACACCCGACACAGTCCGCCTTCACTGCCTCCATCTTCCCCACCGTTGTCAAGCAGATCATCGCACTGGCAGCCGCCATGACCGATGGCGAGTCCGCTGCGTCACATCTCCATCTCGAACCCAATGGACCACTACTCACACCCCAAGAGTTCCACTACCGTCTGACCGACGCTGTCTGGACCATTCTTGACGCCGACATGATTCCCCACCGCTTCGATTACATCCGCGCCACCATCCTCCTGTCCTTCTTCTACCAGCCGACCGTTGAGGTCGACCGCAACAAGCCCAGTTTTTTGTGCACCCAGGCCGTCCACCATTTCCAGACCATTGGTGCCCACCTTCTCGGCTACCGGCCGGAGCAGCCCGATGACGACGTCGAACGTGTCTTTTGCGCGCTGTGGGCGCTCGACCGCCTGGCGTCCGTCCTGTATGCGCGGCCCTGCATGATGCACCACATTGACAACGGCAAAGACCCGGAAGAGTGCATGGTCAACCAGCCGCCGTGCTTTCGCCTCTTCATGTCCGTCATTTTCTGGCTCGACAGGGTCATTGTCCTCTACCGCCCGCGCCAGCCCTTTGTCATGATCGACATCCCCGTCTACGAGGCTCTCATCCTGGATGCCCAGGCCGAAAAGCTGCCGTCTATGCTGCTGGGCACCATTGAGATTTTGTACCATACGGTGTGCGTCCTGTCCTGCCGCCAGCCGCTGAGTGCGTTTTCGGAGGTGTCCGACACGGCCACGCTCAACCGCGACGACCGCACGTACCTGCCCATCTCCATTATGAACCCGCGCCGCTCGCACTCGTCGGACCGCATCGTGTGGGTCACGCAGACGCAGCCCATCTGCCTCTTTCCCTATGTGCCCTATGCCGTGTCCATTGCGCTCAGTGTCCAGTACAAGAAGATGCGCTACAGCCGCACGCCGCTGTTCCGCACGCGCGCCCGCATCGGCTTCAAGGACATTGTGGCCCTGCTGCGCAGCATGGGCGACGTGTTTATGAATGCGCGCGTGAATGCGGCGCTGGGCGAGAGCATCTGGCGGCAGATGGAGAAGACGGCGTCGACGCTGGCGCGGGAGGAGCTGGAGGCGGCCGGTGGTAGTGGGGGCACTACAAATACTGCTGCTGGAGCGAGTGCCGCCGGGGGTGCCATGGGACCGCCGCCCGTTCCCGCCGCAGCCACCTCTGATGGCAGAGTGGCCAAGAAAGCTACGTTCAACTTTACTGCCAGCACGTCAGCACCGGCTTCTTCCGCGCCGTCGACCATCACTACAGGAACAGTCCCTGCTTTCGTCTCGTCTTCTGTTTCATCCTTGGCCCCCGCAACGTCTGTTCCTATGTCAGGGACAGTCACAGCAGGTGACGCACCAGAGTCGACAACCTCCACAACCGCGGCAGGAACTGGCATACCATCGTCGGCAACAGCTTCGGGTCTCGGACACAACGTATTTGAGTTTGCAAATGGCAGTGGTACCAATAGCACCGACGGCAACACTCATATGATCACTGCATTGTCCTCCCCAACCACGACAGCAACAACGAACACGTCTGCCGTCACCAACACCACAACGCCCACAAACTCCACAAGCACCGACACGATGCAGCCTCATCTGCCGCCAGGAGGAACTGACGGGATCGTCCCTACCACGACGGAAGCAGCAGGAGACACGCCTGTCACGGGAGCAGCGACGACGTCAACACAACTATTTCCCCCACAGCTGCCACCGCCTTCGCTGCATCAACAGCAGCAGCAGCAGCAACAACAACAACAACACCAGCTACCCCAGATGGACTTGTCTGTCCTCGACAGCCTGGACACCGACATTGACCTGTTTGGCAACTTTGACCCGAGCTTTGACCTGGGCGCCATAGACACGGCGCTCGAGGCCAACCTGGACATGGCCATTCCGCAGAATTGGACAACCTGGAACAATCTTGTGTAGCATAGGAGCCACTGTACGCCCAGCGAGCAGCGAGCGTTGACACGAAAGTCGTACGCCGTACGTCGTTGCAGTCTTCATTCCGTGGCCTCGTCCTACGTGATCGTTGATCAGGAACGAGCATGACAGGAGCGAGGATAGCAGTAACCAGACGAGAACGGAAAGGCGGATCGCAGGGGATGATGAATGGGAAGCGATTACGGAGCCTGGGCAACGACATGGGGGAAGGGGGTTGGTTTCGTGAGCCGTTTTGGGTCGACAATATTGCTTTGAATAGGCACCTCTACGGTGGGCAATTGACGGTCAGACAGAAGTGGTTGTGCTTCTATTTTTGTTTGTAGTGCAGCGATAGCAATGGCGTCTGGGTCAAAGTGGTTTTCATCCTCTGGTTGTACTTTTCTTTTTTCTTTTCTTTCTGTTCTGCTCCCGTACGACATACCTACGACGTGCATACCTGACGGTTTTCTAACAATGCTCTGTTTCAATCACGCAAGATGATCAGCCCCTTGTATTCCTCCAGTCGCCCCAATCGTCCCGTGCTTGCCCATGACCTGCCTGCCGTCCGCGACCTTCTACGTCCATTCTCCTAACATGTTTGGTCGCCGACTTGACGAATTGGGCGGCTATTGCATCCTGTAATGCTCCGTAGCTTGCTATGAAGGTCCGGTCCCGCTCTCCGACTTGCAGTTTCAGCTGCAGCTGTCCATCGTCCATTGTCACAAATGGTTGCCAGAGGCTTCCGCACGGACTTTTCACGGGTGCTGCACAGACATTTGTGCGCTGACCCAGGTTTTTTTTGTTCTAATTATTGTTCTTTTTATGCAGCTGCACCCATGAACACACGGGACAATAAATAGAACGGACGAAGGCACGAAAGCAGGTAGACCAAAACGATACAAAAATATCTCTGTGTGCCGTCCTGCATATGTCCTGCAATGCTGTCTACAACCATTGCTGCGTGCATCTTTGCATTTTTACTGGCTTGTATATCTTCGAATCCGGGCAAGTTTCTAGACTCCTAGAACCAGTTGGCAAGTGGCATAACAACTGACCGCCTCTGTTTTTTTACATATCGTATTACATCTGGACAAGGCCTAAGCCACAAATGCAACGGGTTCATTATGTTGTTGTCGAAACTATGGTCGTATAGACGTGGCTGCTTTGCAGCCGAGGCCCATTTTGGCAGTCCTCCGTAGTCGCAGGGGTCAATACCAAAGACGGAAGAATAAAGGTTACCACAATATTGCAGAAAGGGGAGTGGAGTCATGTAGAAATTCAGTTATTGCGGTGATATTATTTGTTGGGCAATCTTTGGGCAAATCTTACCGGAAGAGACAGGTAACTGTGCCGGCAGCCCTGTGTGGTATGTCGTATTACTCTCTTGGGAACAGGTGCGACGTCCAACGCTTTCCTTTCTTCGGTCAGCAGTCCATTGCCAGAACGCAACTACACACGCCTTCCAGAACTCACCGGCGCCTTGCATTCGAAATGGAAAAGAGATAAAATGGTCGCTGCGCTGAATATTGGCTCCATCTGCAGAGGTAAGGCCCCAGTCAGTACGACAGCCAGCGAATTAAGTCAAGAGGATGCCACAGATACGTGTGCCAAGAGACGGCAGAGACTTTTGCTATGTAAAACGTGGCACGCAGACGAACGCCCGTTCCTTATTATTTGCTTTTCTTTTTTTCTTTTCTCTTTTTTCCTCACGATTCTGGCTTCTCCATCATCTTTCTTGTCATTCTCAGCCTCTCACAGCCAACCCTCCAGCGTCTCGTCTGACACATTTCTCCATAATCCTCCTCCCCGTCAAGACTTACACCAAATTCTCCAGTTTATATCCCCGCAAGTCCACAAAAAGACGTTTTTTGCCGGCCTCGTTTCTCCGCAGATCGCCATCCCAGAGAGTTCATCCCCCTCATTTTGTGGTTTCCTCCCTGCCTTCGTCTGTTTTAGCCTTAACGATGAACCAGACTGGAGACTGCCTCTGGAGTTGTTATGGTAAGGAGTCACGGGAGTTTGTGCTGCGTAAGTGACGTTTTGTCCGTCGTACGACGTATTTACCCTGCCCGCCAAGCGTTCTGTGGTTGATCGTCCGTCGGGGCCATGTCTCCGATTTGGCGTGTGTGCCACCACTATTGCCCCCTTGCAACTCAGATTAGGCGGAGAGACTATTGATCAAGGCTGTCAGACTGTCAGGCTGTTGGGGAATCTGTCGAGCCTATCTCCTGTCTCTGTCTCCTGTCTTCTGTCCCTTGTCAAATCTGACAGCGCCTCCCGCTTGGATGCTGTGCAATGTGTGACTGCAGGACACAAAAAGATAAAAGTATGCCCGTGTACTTCGTACTATGCAACCCTGTTGACTCTACGACTGAAAACGGCCAACAAAGCACAAACGAGCCCCATCCTCCCCCGTGTCGAGCGACGGGCGCTACGTATGGAGCCAGAGCTTAAAAAGAGGACCGTCTTGCTTGACCAGTCTCAGTATGGGGGGATTACGGGGTAATATGGGCACCAGAGACATGAGATGGCAGTTCGAGAAGCTTGTCCCGTGCCTTTACGAATTACTCGCTCCATCTTTCCGTCTCTAGCCTTCTTCACCTTCAGCTGTGAAGGCAAGGCGCTTCGCATGCAAGCGAGGAGCACGACCGCTTCTCGTACTATTTTCATAGAATTGTGTTGCTTCTTTGTTTCCCGCGGCAACCTCCGGAGACCCTTGATTTGTCTCTTCTTTGGCTGCAAGCGATGCGCTTTGACGTGCCCATTTTTCTCCTCGTGCGCCGTAATTTTACCAGACGCCGTCTCTCTGCAGACGTGTCCCAGCCGCCCTGGTGCTCTCTCTCTCTCCTTCTTCTCTCGTCCCCTCCCTCCCTCTCCCGAACCCCCATGCCGAAAACGTTGTCCGCCGAGACCAATACCACCCCAAGTTATTCTTGCCGGTACGCTATTTTACCCCGACCACGGATAATTGATCCTTTTGGGATTGCTTGTTGTTCTTTGTCTTCCATCGTCTTGGATCTTTCCTCATTTCTCTGTGCGCGTCTGTCCCGTGTCTGGCTTTTGTAGTGTTCTGGATTTGTCCCTGTATTTTATTTGTCTGCGTTTTTATCCTCCCGCCTCCAGCGTGGCTATTTCGATCCTTGCTGATCTGCCACCCATAATTGCGAGCATATGGCCTTTGCACCTTTTGTTACGGAAACACGCAAAGAAGAACGACATACACAAGGAACAAACCGTCGATGCAACCCATAATCTCCCCAACACACCTGCGCCGTATCACTCTACTACAGCCGTACCGCCCTTGCGCCATACGACACACGGAGTAATTACAGCAGAGAACATACGACATACTTGGGTACACATCCCGTTCCTCCGCGCTCTTGGCTGAGTGTACGTCGTGTCTCCTTTTCTTCCCCCATTCCTGCCTCCACTTTCCGCATTCGTTCTTCTTTGCTATCATTCGTCGGGGGTCTCGGGGACAAGGGTTTGTTGTCAATTTCTGACCATTGTCCCCCATCCTCCAAGCGAGACGGAGGACAGCCTGACAGCGTAGTCTCGTGCGGAGAAGGTGCGAGTGGAGAGAGGCCTAGCTGGGCAGAGTTCTTAACCGCCAACAACTCGGCAGTTGGAGAGGCAGTTGAATGAGCATGGCTGTTTGATTTTGTTTGCCTTGGTGTATTTTCATTTATCCTCCATCCTCAGCACAGCGAAAACAAACGACAAAACCATCGCGCATGCTCTGTAAGACGCAGGTCAGCGTTCCTTTTCCAGGAGTACACTTTCCCAAACCAGAAACAGGCCCAGAAACGGGCCCAGGACGTAGAACCAGGTGATCCAGACAACAGATCGTGACCAGACCAACTCAATCCCAGGCCCAGACCCAGACCCAGACCCAAACGGGCGCAGAACGGGGGCAGCAACGGCGTACCAGAACCACAGAAACAGGGTCTGTGGGCATATTTGCACGTAAAGAAAGTATTTTTACTCCGTAATTCGTACTTGATTGTAGCTTGTGGTATACCCCCGCGGAACTGGGTTTCTTTTATTTTTTATTCACATTATACACGGTACCACTATTTTAATAATACCTTCTTTTTACGACGCCCTCCGTGTAGCTCTCGTCTGTTCCATCCTCTTACGCTCTTTCACTCTTACACGCCCCTGTTCCTTCCTGCTCCAGCTCTCCGAGCTCCTTCCGCGGTGCGCTGCCCACATATAACTTGCAACATTGCCCCGTCTCCAACCGCGCATCATCTCCTCTTTTGTTTTTCTTCTCCTTTCTCCTCATTCTCGTTTATTTTATTTAGTCAAACATTGTTCGTTGCGTTGTTTTTCTCACTCTCACAATTTGTTCCCCTCATTCGTCACGCACATCTACACCTTCCTTCCTTCCCACCTTCCTTCTCCCTCATCCCTCTTTCCTCTTCCGTCTCCCCAAATATGGCAGCTCCCGAAGAAGCGGCAGCTCCCGCCGCTCCGTCACCCGTCGACGTGGAGGCTGCGCAGGCCGTCGCCGACAAGGAAAAGTCGCAGCAGCAGCACCGGGAGGCCACGACCAACCTGCACGAGTACGCCGAGTCCGAGGGCTATGTCATTGACGCCTCGGACGACGGCGACGCCTCGGCCGCGCTCAAGAGGGCGCCGGACGGCCGCACGATCCTGATTCCGCAGCCCAGCGACGACCCCAAGGACCCGCTCAACTGGAGCTGGACGACCAAGCACATCACGCTCCTCATCATTGCGTGCACGGCCTTTCTGCCCGACTACGGCAGTGCCACGGGCGCGGTGACGCTGATTGCGCAGGCAGAGGAGTGGGACATGACGCAGGACGAGGTGAACCACAGCCAGGCGGGCAACGTGTTCATGCTGGGCGCGGGCGGCATCTTTGCCGTCATCTTTGCCGCGTACCTCGGCCGGCTGCCGGTGGTGTGGTGGTACCTCGTGGTGGCGACGGCGACGGCGGCGTGGTGCGCGGGCGCGACGTCCTTTGCCTCGTTCATGGCGGCGCGCATTCTCAACGGCTTTTTCAGCACCGTGTGCCAGGGCATGGGCCTCGTCTTCATCCAGGACATCTTCTTCTTCCACGAGCGCGCGCGCAAGATCAACATCTGGGCGGCCTTCTTCATCATGAGCCCCTACATGGGCCCGCTGCTGACGGCGTTTATGCTGACGGCGAAGCCGTGGCCCGTGCCCTTTTGGGTGTACACGGCCATGACGGCCGCGTGCTTCATGGCGACGACCCTGTTTCTGCGCGAGACCTACTACGACCGCCGCATCGCCGCCGCCGACCAGCCGCCGCCCGGCCGCCGCTTCGAGCAGGTCATTGGCATCGCGCAGTTCCGCTCGCGCCACCAGCGCAACAGCTTCGGCCAGGCCGTCTGGCGCACCGTCAGCGTGGTGCTCAAGCCCACCGTCTTTCTGACGTGCTTCTACTACATGCTCACGTTTGCCTGGGTCGTCGGCATCAACACGACGCTGTCCATCCTGCTGCAGCCCGTCTACGACTTTGGCGTGCTCCAGATTGGCTACTTTTACTTTACCCCCGTCGTCGCCGTCATCCTCGGCGAGCTGGCCGGCCACTGGCTACACGACGCCATCGCCCAGCAGTACATCCGCACGCACAAGGGCCACTTTGAGCCCGAGGTGCGCCTGCGCGCCATTTTCGTGAGCCTGCCGTTTATGATTATCGGCATCGTCATCCTCGGCCAGTCGCTCGAAAACCGCTGGCACTTCATGGTCACGTCCGTGACCTGGGGCCTCTACGTGTTTGGCATCATGATCACCACGGTCGCGCTCTCGAGCTACAGCCTCGACTCGTACCCAGAGGCCAGCGGCGAGGTGTCCGCCTGGCTCAACTTCAGCCGCACAATCGGCGGCTTCATCATTTCGTACTTTCAGGTGACGTGGGCGACGAACGAGGGCGCCAAGAAGAGCTTTGGCGTGCAGGCCGCGATCATGGGCGCGGGCTTTATCCTGGTCCTCGTTTTGCTGCGCTGGGGCAAGGCAATGCGCGTGTGGGCGGGCCCGCTGAACTTTGCGACGGCGTGAGGTGGGGGACATGTGTTGTGTCTTGTTATCATGAGACAAAACTGGATTTCATGCGTTTTTCGGATTTTTTTTCTGTTCTTCGATGTATGGTCTCTCTGTGGAGAGAAGTCGTTACGATACCTCTTAATTATATAAATGTTCATTTACAAGATATCTTATTTTGCTACACCACTACCATTATCGTCCGTGTTCTCCTACGTATCCTCGATGCTCTCGTTGATGAACATGGTCGTGTCCGGGTCAAATATCAGACCCAATGCATCGAGATCCATGGCGGCCGGGTCAAAGTTGTTGAGGGTGTTGTAGTGGTTGAAGAAGGAGGAATCATTAAGGTCAAAGTCAAAATCTAGATCTGGTAGCGCCGGAGGAAGTGGCTGGTGCTGGGCTTGGGGGTTGTATGTCTGCTGTGGGTGTTGTGCGTGCCCTTGTTGACCTGTCTGGTTGCCGTGGCTCTGTGGATCGAAATACTGTGGATATTGCAAATGCTGGTACGACGGCTCCGGGATGCCGTATGTGTTTACATCGGGAATGTATGGGATGGAGGTCTCGGCCACCTCTGGAAACACAGGAAGTGGTGGACTTTGTAGGGGACCTTGCAACATGTCCCGGGGACGGTCTGGTGGGGTGTGTTGTAGGGGTGCCTCGCCGATTTCCTTTTCCTTACTCAAGGCCACCTTGGTCGACGTTGTCGTCGTCACCGTTGTCGTTGTCCCCGCTGATGGTCCTAGAATCGTCCGCAGCCGCGCCAGTTGCTCGTACCGCGCCGCCACGTACCCGTTGCCCAGGTCGCCCATCCGCCGCAGCAGCGCCAGACCTTTTGCCATGGCCTCGACCGTCTGCGCGTTCGTGGGAAACGCCGTGTACACCAACGCCAGGACAATGGCCGCCGAAAAGGCGTGCTCGCCGTCCATGTACCCGTACGTGGCGACCATGTTGTAGCCCGCGGCCTTGGACAAGATGCGGACCGTGTTGCGGGCGGCGGCGACACAGGCATGGATGACGGCCACCGTCTTGGGCGCGAGTCCGGTCTGCCACTCGCGTTCCTTCTCGGCGGTGGGGTCAGCAGCGGCTCGGATGGCGGCAATGCGTTTCTGCACGACGTGGAACAGCAGCGGGCGTGCCGTCATGTTGATGCACTGGTAGTAGTGCATGTACATGGAGATGCTCTCGCGGGAGAGGGTGGTGTTGCGGTCCGGGTCAAGGCGGAGGGCCCGAGGCAGGGCCGCTTCCCACTGGTCGAGGGACCGCAGGATGCCATGAACCGTGGCGAGGAGAGACGAGCCGGAGAGCATGTGCGTGTGTACATGGCGGCGTGCCGAAGGCGGGAGGACGGCTGCTGCTGGCTTTGTCGTCGTTGATGCGGCGGTGGGCGGCGGAGATGTCCGCCGGTAAATCAACGTGGTAATGTCGCCCAGAATTCGTGACAGCTCCGTGTAGCAGCGCAGTATGACAACAGGGCTGTCTGCGGGTTCGCCCGGCAGCGGTTTGGGCATGTCGACGCCAATGTCCTCGTCCAAGATGGCAATCGGGTGGCCCGACTTGAGCGACAGGATGCGGTCCAAACTGTAGATGCTCCACCAGACGCGGCGGCGGTGTTCGCGATCGGCTGGAGAGAGTGCGGGCGACGATGCTGAGGACGGCACTTCCTGGTGCAGGCCGAGACTGATGGCCATCCGCAGGGCGACACCGATGTAGAGATACGCGGCGTCGCGCCGGTTCATGTTCTGCAAGAAGTAGCCGACATAGGCCAGCGTCTCGACGCCGAGGATCGACCCGGGCGCGTGCACATCGGGCAGCAAGGCCAGGGCACGCGCAAAGAAGCCGAACCCGGGCGGCCGGTCGTTGGCGTCATCCGGGTCGTCTGTATTGCTGGGGGCATCGCCATCTCTGCTCGTCGTTGTTCGGTTGACCGAATAGAGCCGGCCGAGAGCTAGGACCATGAAAATCTTGGCGTATGTCAGACACACGCGGGTGTCGTCGTTTTCGTCGTCGGAGACGGCCTTCAACGCCTGCGGGCCTTCGTACGCCAACTCCAGCTGCCGCTCAAACGTCTCCGGGTCGGAAAAGGCAAAGATGGTGCCAATGTACATGTGCTGCGCCCGAAAGTAGTTGCGTGCCGTATCCTTGATGGGCGGCAGCGCATCCACAATGCTGTGGGAGAGTTCTTTGGCCGACTTGCGCGACGGCAGCATACCCGGGTCGTAGAAGACGGGTGTCTGTTCGAGGACGTGATCGTCGTTGGTCTCCTCGCCGTCTCTGTCGTGGCCGTCGTGGTTACTGTTTTGCCGGACACCAACACGCGGGCCCGGCCCTTCGCCACCTCGCAACCCCGACAGCTTGGTGGCCACCTGGAAGAAATGGTCGGCCGACCCACGGCAAGCACGCAGGTAGATGCTCATCTGCTTGAACTGGTCTGGGAGGCTGTCTTCGGCGTCGGGAACGTCACTCAGCCCGTCGTCGTCATCCTCGCCGTCTTCCTCCTTGTCTTCGTTGATGTTGTCCTCTGGCATAGACTTCAGTGGCATGAGTCCGTGTGGAAGGCTGCTGCGTACCTCGGGTGGCAGACTCTGGAAGATTTCTATAACGTTTGTCAGTTGCCATACACATCTCGCCCCTCATCTCCGCTGCTTACCTTCATATCGCCGCAGTTTGGCTTTGAGATGACGTAGTTTCCTAACCATGTAAGGAGCGGCACAACATAAACAGAATATTACAACACAATGATGAAACAACTCACTCTTCATTCACGGGAATAATCTTGGCCCCGCGGTAGTCGCACTCGAGTCCCTTGGCCTGGCATCGCTCGCACTTGGGCTTGTTTTTGGAGCAAAAGATCTTTTGCCGCTTGCATTCCCGGCAGCTGCACGTCCACGTAGGCAGGTTAGCAGCCGGCCATGGTCTCCGTCGATCCGTGTAGACCGTGTAGATCTCTCTTGGTCTCTCATTGGTCTCCCATTGGTCTCCTTTTCTCCTCATGAACTCACGCTCTCGGCTTGGGCTCCGGGGGCGGCACCCTGGCCCGGCGCACCGGCGCGGCTGACGGCTTCCGCGCGCGCACCATGTTGGATGCCTGGCTATGCAACTATCCGTTGTGCGTTGTTTTTTTGTCCGTTGACATTATCCGTTGACGTCTGTCCGTTGCTGTTGAATGGATAGAACCCTCTCGTCGCTCATCCAAAGGGGTTCCGGAGATGGAGAGTCATCGGCACGAGAGCCGTGAAAGGCAGCATGGCCAGGACCTTTTAATCCTCGTCTTCACGAGCTTGGCGAATAACGGGTTTGGCTGTGGTTGATCCGGAAGCTGAGACTGTGACTGTGACTGTATCGAGATAGCAGTTGGAGTTCAGCCTCACATCTTGGCGGAAATCAATATTGGCTTTCACGATAATGCACAGGGCTGTGTGACGTGGGAAGGTCCGACTCGAACAGCGGGGGGGTGGGGAGGAAGGTGCTGAGTTAGCGGGCCGCAGTGGAAGGCCACGACGCTCCACAGCGCCCAGAAGGTTAAAGTGGGTCCATTAATGTCGGCGAGGGTCGCCGATGTCTCGACAGGACGCACCGGTCGACGTAACCGATCCCCGTAGATGGCATAGAACTACCAAATCGAGCACACTTCGGTATGCACATTCAGTGAAGCAATCATGTAACGATGCATCAGTCTGGGGATGGGCAGCCTTGTTGTCGCAGGTGCTTTTCGTCGCGGGCGCTTTGTGTCTCTTGCACGTGACCATCATTGTTAGCGATTAGATACGCTCACCGCCAAAAAATAGTGGCAGAAAAAGGACAAAAAAAAGCATCTCTCCAATTGGATGGTCGACGGGCATCTCGTTTCTTCCGTCTGGGATCTCCATTCTCTTCCACTCCAACCACCTCACATCGCCATACAACGCCATGGCCCACGTCGACGACAAGGCCCGGTACTACCTGGAGCGGGCGGTGCCCCAGCTCCGCGAGTTTGAAGCCAAGGAGATTTTCTCAAAGGTGAGCTCGCCTCGACCCGATGCTGTGACCACGTCCAGTACCAGAGCACTAACCAACTCTTTCTTGCCAGGACGAAATCCGGACACTGGTCCAGAAACGCACGGAATACGAACGCCTCATCCTGTCTCCCGGGTCCAGCCCCGCCGACGTCCTCGCCTACATTGCCTGGGACCAGTCCCTCGACGATTTGCGGGCCAAGCGCTGCCGCCGCCTCAAGATCAAGCAGTCGACCAGCTTTACCAGCCAGGGCCGCATCTTCCAGACGTTTGAGCGCGGCGTGACCAAACACCCGGGCAGCTTGCTGCTGTGGCGCAAGTACCTCGAGTATGCGGCGGCCGCCAAGGCCACCAAGCGCTGGCGGCGCATCATGACGCGGGCGCTGCGCATGCTGCCGAGCGAGGGCGGGCTGTGGGTGGTGGCCGGCCGCAAGGCGTGGCAGGACGGCGACATGGAGGGCGCGCGGGGCCTGTTTATGCGCGGGTGCCGGTTCTGCACGAGCGAGCCGCTGGTTTGGCTCGAATACGCGCGGCTGGAGATGGAGTGGCTGGCGAAGCTCGAGAAGAAGCGGGGGACGCCGCTGTACAACGCGAGCGTGGCGGCCATTGCGGCCGACGCCGCCGCTGGCTCGGCAACGAGCAAAGAGCGGAATGTCTACGAAGAAGGCGAGGGCATGGCCCTGCACGAAGGCGACACCGACGACGAGTCTGACGACGACGAGGGCGATTTTAGCAACAACGCCATCCTACCAAAGTCGATGATCGACGACCCGCTGGCCAAGAACAAGAAGGCCGCCGTGTTCAGCGACGAGACCCTCGAGAAGCTGCAGGCCACGCCAGCGCTCGAGGGCGCCATCCCTCGGGCCATTTTCGACGAGGCTGCCAAGCAGGCCTTTTTCAGCGCGGACGCTGCCGAGTCCTTTTTCGACCTGTTTGCCCTTTTTGCCGCGTCCGTGCCTACCGCGCAGCCGATGCTCGCGGCGCACGTCCTGTCGACTCTCGACGCAAAGTACAAACAAGACGCCGCCACGTGGAACTGCCGCGTCAAGAACTGCGTGCTGGGCCTCAATCCCGACGCGCCAACGTTCCCGCGGGCGCTGCGGACCGCGTTAACAACGCTGCGCGAGGGCCTGGATAAGGCCACCAACAAGGCCAAGTTTGCAGCCAAGAGCGCGGCGTGGATCGATGTGCTGCTGGCGCGCAAGGAGGACGAGCTGGACCCCAGTCTGCGGGCCATTCTGGAAGACACGCGGCGCAAAGTCGAGCGGGCAGGCGAGGCGGCCGCCGAAGCCAAGAAGCTGTTGTTGTGAGAGAGGAGCCGGGAGTGAAAAAAAAAAAAAAAAAGACCAAAGTAGAATGCATTATAGCGCTCTGTATGATTCCCATTCGATATATGTTACACTATATACACTATGTATTACTATGCCATTACCACGTTGCCGTGTGCCTTATTCGTACCATGCCATCTGCTGTCATCTTCGTCACGCGCCCTACGATTCCCCCGCCACACGCAGCAAGTGCTTCCACTCGTCGGCGCTCACCTGGCTCACGCTGAGCCGCGACTGCTTGAGCATCTGCATCTTGTCCAGCGGCTGCCCCGGCGCGCTCATGTCCTTGAGTTCCTTGAGGGAAATGGGCCGCGCAAACTTGCTCCGGAACTGCACGTGCACCACACTCCACTTGGGCTCTTTGCCCGCGGCTAGGTCTGCCGCCGCTTTCGGATCGTAGTAGGCCGTCTTGGGGTCGTGTGCGCCCAGGTCGGGCGAGTGCTCGCGCACAATCGTCATGGTGCCGACGATGCCCGGTTCCTTGGTGTTGGAGTGGTAAAAGAAGGCGAGGTCGCCCTTCTTCATCTTGCGCAGGTTGTTGCGCGCCGTGTAGTTGCGGATGCCGTCCCAGGGCTCGGGCGCGGTGCACGCGGCCAAGTCGTCAATGGAGAAGCGGACGTCGACGCCGTTCTCGAAGCGGGACTCGGGCTCGGCCTTGAGGAGCCAATACTGCCGGGCGGCCGTGGAGGCAGACGTGTCGTCGTCTTGGTCTTGCGCGGCGGCGGCTCCCTCTTCTGCGACTGGTTCGTCCTTGACCGCATCTTTAGCTGCCGCAACAGCCCTTCCCTTGCCCTTGGCTTTCTTCGCAGGTGGTGCTTGTGCCGGTGCCGGTGTTGATGCTGCCTTTCGCTTCGTTGACGGTCCCGGGGTCACTTCTGCTTCTGCTGCTGTCTTTCCTGTCGGCGCTCTCTTTGCTGGTGGTGTCGATTTCGTCGGTTTCGTCGGTTTCGTCGGTTTCGTCGGTTTCGTCGGTTTCGTCGGTTTCGTCGGTTTCGTCGGTTTCGTCTCAGACTCTTCGATTGGCGCAGCTCTCCGTGAAGACCGCCGGGCTGGCGTGCTCGGCTCTGCCTTGGCCGTGGCCGCCGTGCTCTTTCGCTTGGGCGGCATGGTTGGAGTGAGGGGAGGGGGGGGGTGTTGACTGCGGAGGATTCTTTGACAACTAACTAGATCGACAACAAAAATGCAGTCCCAATTAAAAATATCACCGATTCATGGAAGGCCTGCGCTGTCGCTCGCTCCTTCTCCGTTCGTCGCAATATCTGTCTCTGCTCCCGAGACGCGTTCCTAGCAGCAAGCAAAGCGCTAGTCCGTTTTAGGAACTCATTGAGCCTGTCCAGACCCCGACATACGACATTTTCTGTGGGTACTTTCTGATGTTGTGTTTCTCCTCAGTCTCTTCTTCCGAGCGTTTTCATCTGAATGAAGCCTTAACACGTCAAGACTTACCTTATTATGGCAGTACGTTATGATTCCCGTGGTTGCTTGGTCTCCTATGGTTGCCTCTCATAATCCATATACAAGACAGTACGCAATCTCCGATCCCCTCTCCCAGCCCTTTGTCCATTATCTGTCTCCTTTCTTCAGCAACACTGACTTCAACGGCGTATCACCTGTGCTTATCTTTCTCATATGCTCCCCGGATTGCCCAATAACGACTTGCGGCGCCCTTCATTCGCCCCCAAGGGACCAGCAGAGACACAGAGCCCATCAGCCGAGAGAGCTGGCCGCCAAATCCTCCGATAGACCTGCCAAGCATGGCTACGAACAATAAAAATCTTCTTCCTGTTCGTGTAATTGTGCTCCGTCTTTTCCGTTGCATCCACAACTCCAGGTCTCCAGACTAGCCCGACTCGACTGGACCCCTTTACTCCTGTGCTCGGCAAGGGCCGACGCGGGAGAACGAAGCCGTTTCCAGTTGGCCTTCCCAGTTCCCAGTTGGTCCTGCCTTGGTCCTCAGTTGGCTCTCGTCGTCTGCCGTTTCTCGCTCTCTTTCTTCCATAGTCTGTCGATCTGACCCTGCTGTACATTTGTACCTGCAGCCAACATGGGTCTCTTGTCCCTCTCGCCTCTGGCCTCTGGCCTCTGACCTCTGTATCGCGCCGCTCTCTTCCTTTCTGCCACTTCCCACCCTCCGTCCTCCCTCTCTTACTCCCACCCCACCCGCCTTTGTGTTCCGTGCGGAGTAAGATACGATCCAGATCTCATATGATCGTCTTTATGTTCAGCCTTGTCAAGATTAGGTTTGGAGACGTATCGTACCGAGACGTGGCACCGATCTCCCGATCCTCGTCTCTTTCCTCTATTTTGAAGGCAGTCTCAACGCACACCGTAGACCTCTGGCTCTCGTAAACCGGAGCTCTTGTTTCCCAAAAGCAGCAGCAAAGTCGTTTATTGCCACCACCTTCCAGCGTCCTCTTCCTCGCTGACGATGTTGGCGCGTCGTCGTCCTGTCTCCTGACTTTTTCCTGTCAGCTGTTAAGAAGCCGAGTACCGGTAAAACGATGTACATTTGTACGACATGCAATAAGCACTTGGAGTAATGTATCTTTAGCAATAGAGGAACAATGGGTACTTAACCACTATCTCCATGTCTGTCTTTTTATTGGCCAAGTGTACTCGCTAAGGCCAACTGTGCCCCGCTTTCAGACTAGCGCCGCGATGAAACCTGAGAAAAGGTCGAAAAAAAGGGCGACCCCAATTTACCCAGTCCTCCTGCCCCCCAGCTCTCGCAAGTCTCTCGTTCGTGCCTTCCTCGCCCTTTTCCCACTGAAATCCCCAACCGCCCCGACCGAACACACATACCAAAAGGCAACAAAGCACAGCACCAACATTGCGCGCGCGCATTTCGAGGTACGTTTGCCAGTCCATTGTCCATTGTCCATTTCCATTTCCATTTCGTCGTTCGTTCCCCGTTTTTGCATTTCAGCCCTTCCCGGCACTTGTTCTGGCCTTGCATCCAGTGACACGCAGCCCGTTGTTGTGTGTCTCCGGTCTGCCTGCTTCTTGCGACCCTCGCTCCTGCCTGCTCTGCCCACTTTCCCCTTCGCACCTTCTGCCTTTCAGAAGGCGGGAACGAAGGTGACATTGCGGAGACTCTTGCCACAGACCGGAGAGACCTTCCCAAACTGTTACTTTAGTATGCCCTATTTCCCCTGGTCTCCTTTCCACTGGCCAGCCTCCTTCCTATTTGCTATCCCTCTGTATTTCCGTTTTCGCGTTCGCACCCGCCACTCCAGCCACGTTGGCCTGGCCTCGGAAGTCGAAGACCCCCCTGAAGAAACTTTCCAATAGGGAAGGAGCGCCCCAAACAGCGCAAATAGCGCTCCAGCGCACTAGACTTTCAAGCCCTCTCCCCTGTATTCCACCGCCATCCACCTTTCGAACACGCTTTGTGCCTTTGGTTTGCTATGGTTCCTGCCGAAAACTGTGCCTGCGCCTGCCCTCATTGACGCTCAACCGCCTGTAAAATACTTTTCCTCCCCTGCATTTCGCTTTCCCCATTGGCGGACTGCAAGCCACAATATGGTGGAAGAGCAAAACGAACAGAGGCCTGCAAGAGCGACCAGCGTCCCAGCAGACCAGGAAAAATCTGAACAAAAAAATACAGCGCGCAACTCAGGACCAGAAGCCCCCTTAGTCCACCAAAAACCGGCTGCACCTTCCTCATCACCCCCCAAAACGCCAAAGCTGCCCATCGTGCCTGCCACCACACAAAATCCGATCTCACACACCTCTTCGCTCCAAAGCCCACACAGAGCCCCATACCCTGACACAGCCGCGACCTGACGCGACTCTTCTCCTCAGTCCCCCCCCCCCCCTCCGCATCGCGAACACACTCTGCCGTGTCACTGCCCATCTCGATTATATCAGACATTTCTTTTTTACCTTGTGCTTGTGTGTCTGGATGACATCGCGCGTGTTGTCGCCGTCCGCGTCGCCGTCCCCGTCGTCCTCCCCCGTCGCCGTGCTTTGCTGACCTCCTTGCGCAAAAAAAGAAATACACGAAGGGCAAACGACGAAAACGCATGATTAACAACGGCAGAACGACAGAACGACAAGAACAAGACACCCATCGATAGACACGCCCGGCAGATGGGCCCATCGCCGACGGCCCCCTCCGCCCCCTCCGCCATCCTCGACCGCCTGCCCGACCTCGTGCGCGACGGTGGCCATCGCGTCTTCGTCTCTCTCGCCTAGCCCATCTATCCTCGCATTCTCCCATCTCTCCGTCTCCGTCTCTCTATCTCTCGGTCGTGGGGCCTCCGTTATCTCACCATGAGTTCCTGGATGAACGAGGCCGCCGTGCAGAACCACAATGGCAACGGCTTCCCGCACATCAACAACCCGAATGCGCCGCCCGTTGGCGTCGGTGTCGGCGGCATGACAATGGACCCGGCCGCGTTCATGGCCGCGAATCAGGCACAGTTCAATCCCGTTGCGGGCAACCCGTACGCCAGCCCACAACAGTTGATGGCGATGCAGCAGCAGCAGCAACAGGGCGGCACCCCCAATGGCGGACCGATGCGCAACGCGTCACCCTCCTTCCAGAACCCCATGTATCAGACCAACTCGGTTATTCCATCAAAACGGCCTCGCCCACGCGAGGACAGCATGGCCGCGTCGCCGCGCCAGAACGCCGGCATGCTGCCGACAACGCGCGCCGAGACGCCGAACCAGTCGCAGTTCCCACAGCACGCCCAGCCACCTGGCCAGCCTGGTGGTCAACCACACGGCACGCCGCAGCCGCCCTCCTATCCCCATCTCCCGCACAACGGCTCGGCCGACGCGACGCCTTCGCCCATCATGGCCAACCAGATCCGCGCCGGCAGCGCCGTCCCCCAACGCGTCGCCACCACCTCGCCCCACCCCTTCTCGCCCGCGACCCAGAGCTTTGCGCCGCAAGCATCTCCTGCGCCCTCCGACCCTAACACGGCATCGCAGCAGCAGCCGAGTCCCTACGGCCAGCCCGGTGGCGGCGGCAACTTCCCGCCCGGCCTCAACCCCAACTTCACCCCAACACCGCCACCCGGTCGTCCATCACCCAACCCCCAACAAGCCGGCGGCCAGATGATGCCGCAGCACATGGGCCAGATGCCGCCGCAGATGGGCCAGATGGGGCAGATGGGGCCGATGGGGCCGATGGGGCAGATGGGGCAGATGAACCCGCAGATGAACCCGCAGATGGCCGGCATGGGACCCGGTGGCGCCATGGGCCAGATGAACCCAATGGCCGCACAGATGGGTCAGGTGCCGAATGCCGCCATGTTCACGCCGCAGATGCAGCAGCAGCTGGCCCAGGCGCGGAACCCGCTCGAGCAGCAGAAGCTCATGTACCAGATGCAACTGCAGCGCCAGCTGCAGCAGGGCAACATGCAGGGTGCCGCCGGACAGATGCCGGGCCAGTCCATCACGGCCCAGCAGCGCAGCATGATTGCGAGACAGCAGCAGCAGCAGCAAGCACAGCAGCAGCAACAGGCGCAACAAGCGCAACAGCAGCACCACCACCACCACCAGCAACAGCAGTCACCTCAGGGCCAGCAGCAACAATCGCCTCTGCCGCCACAGCAAGGCGGTCCGAACGGACAGGCCCCACTCGACACACCCAAGACCGCACAAGGCCCCGGCGGTGCGCCTGGCCAGCAGCCAAATGGGCCCCAGCGGCCCAGTGACCAGTTCCTATCGCAGCTGACGGTGTTCATGCAACGGATCAACATGCCTCTGGACCCGAACCCGGTGGCAGGCGACCGGCCAATACACCTAATGCAATTGTTCCAAACGGTGCAGAAGTTTAGCGGCTACCGCAACGTCATGCAGAACAACGGCTGGCCGCAAGTTTCAAACGCCCTCGGCTTCCCGCCCGCGCAAATACCCGCCGTTGCCGGCCAGATCAAGGCCATCTACGAGCGCAACCTGCTCAAGTTTGAGGAGTTTGTGGTCACGCAGAGTCGCGCCAAGGCGAACGCACAGCACCAAGCCCAGATGAAGGCCCAGCAGGGCTTTCCCCAGCAGCAGGGTGGCCAGGGAGGCCAGCAGCCGCCGCAACCAGGCCAGCAACAACCGCTGCAGCCGCCGCCACCGCAACAACAGCCACAGGCCATCCAACCGCCGACACCGCAACAGCAGCAGCTGCAGCAGCCGCCACAACCGCTCGACCAGGGCGGCCCCGTCGGCATGCCCAGCACCCCGAAATCGGCGACCCGTCCCAACAAGCGCTCGGCATCGGGCCAGCAGCCGGCCGCCCTTAAGCACGCGGCCTCCAATGGCCAGATGAACGGCTTTTCGACACCCCACCCTCCCAACCAGCAGCCGCCACCGCCCTCCTCGCGTAAGGGCAAGGGCAAAAACGCTCGCAACGCATCCACACACGAAGAGTTCCCGCCGCCGTCCCCGGCCCAGGGCATGCCTATGGGCGGCCCGGGTATGCGTGGTCCTCCCTTTATGGACGGCCCCGGCCACCCTGCCAACGGCTTTGTTCCCATGCCGGGCCAGTTCCCACCGGGACAGATGCCGCCAGGCCACATGCAGGGTGCCTTTATGCCGGGTCACATGCAAGGGCCGCCCTTTGGCGACACGGACGAGTACAAGCCGTGCAGCCGTGACACGCATACGTTTGGTGGCGTCGATGTGCATGCGCCGGCCAACGTGGTCACCGACATCCTGCGGTTCCGCCCCGAAGTCCCTGCGCCCAACGAGCTCGGCAACATTGACGTCCACGCACTCACCAAGAGCATCCAGTCGGGCATCCACGGCGAGGTGCGGCTCGCTCTGGACACGCTGGCAACGGTCACGGTCACCAACATGCCGGGGCTCGAGATGGATCTGGAAAAGTGCGACGACCTGCTCGAAACGCTGATCGACTACGCCGACGAGCTCCTCGAGGTGCTTGCTGAGAACACCGTCGAGGTCTCGGACGAAATCCTCATCCCGCCCTACGAAGACATTGCGCGCGCCTGTCAGATTGAGCGGTTGTCGATTCGCGACGAGCCTGAGCTGGGCTCAGAGGACGAAGAGATGGACCGTGCTGTCGAGTACCTGCTGTGCATCACGACGATCTTCCGCAACCTGTCGTTCAACCCGCGCAATCAGGCCAGCCTGGCCGACGAGTCGGCCGTCAAGTTCCTGTGCCAGTTCATACGATACGTCGGCACGCGCAACATGCTGCTGCGTACCCAGCTCAACATGCTTGATTTTATGAAGGACATCATCACGCTCTTGTCCAACATTAGCGGGTCGATTGAGATTCCCGACCAGCAGGAGGCGTTTTGCTTCCTGCAGTTCCTGCTCGCCTTCGCGCCCGCACCCCTGCCCAGCCTCGCCGACGAGCATCTGTATTTCCCCACCTACCACGCCACGCTGCAGCCGTACCTGCCCTCTGCTGTCGACGCCCTCGCCAAGCTACTGGCCCGCGACGAGCCCAACCGCACCCACTTCCGCAACGTGTTCACGGCCGACCCCAGCGGTGCCATGCCCTACGATTTGCTGACGCAAACGTTTGCCCTCGCCATTTCGCCCATCCCCGAGTACCTCCACCTGCGCGAGATGCGCCCGCCGCACCTGCCGCCCGTCCAGGAAGTCCGCAAGCCCATGCTCATGCAAGGGCTGCTGGCCGCCGACATCGTCGCGTCGCTCGCCCCCGGCTTTGAGACGGGCGTCACGCGCACCTGGCTGACGGCCCAGAACGGCTTCGTCCAGAACCTGCACCGCTCCGTGCGCGACCTGTGCCGCGACTACGAAATGGTCGAGCACCAGATGCGCCACTACCGCACGCGCGACCGGCTTGTCAAGGACGCAGAGATTATGTACATTGTCGTCCTGGCCATGTCCATGCTGCGCAAGCTCAGCGAAAAGGCGATTGACCCCGCGGACCCCGTGTCCAGCCTGCCGCCATCGGTGCTGCCGTCCGAGCAAGGGCTGCTCGAGGCGCTGGAGATGCTGAGCGGCGAGTGGAGCCGCGACGGCTTCCTGCACAACTTTGTGGCGTATGCTTCTCTGGGGGAGAAGTAGGGGAGAGACACTTGGGTAGTAAGGGGGAGAATACACCGGACCGGAAAGCATGACGGCACGGCGAACGGCGAACGGCGAACAAAACAATATCATTTCATGGGAACGAAAAGAAAATTGGGAAGAAAATGGAAAAAGACAAGGAGAGTTACAAAAAAACATAAAACTATGATGGATATACCCCCATTTTGGTTATTGTTTTTTTATTGTCGTCCTCCCTTTTGTGTACGCTGGGACTTTTGTACTTTTTCATGTTTTCATTTGTTTATTGTGTTTCATTGTCGGGTTTTTCTCATTTCCTGTCTCTTACATTGCTACATTTCATTGTTTTCTTTACATCGACTGGTCTTTGCTCTATTTTCCTTATATATAATCTGTATTGGTTTTCATACCTTGTCTTGAATCGACGATTCTCCATTGAATTTTAGATAATCGTGTTGCTTGAGCTAGATTGACAGTGGCATATCTTGAGAAACATGAAATATTTATGTTTGCGACTCAGTCCTACTGCATCTGTCTCCCTCGTCGACATATACCGTCGTCTCTTCCATGTTATCAGGGATTGTTCATATTGGCAAAATCATATAGTACTGAACAGTAGATTGAAAATCGTCAATATGTGTGACATAATTGAATAATATTATTCGACTTTATAGACATTTATATATGTATAAAAATAAAAAGTAAATTAAATTAAGGCGAAACATATATCTACAAAAATCAAAATACCCAATGAAATATGAAACTGTTAGAAAAAATTACATTTTATCACTCTAGTACACTGACTTGTCTGTCACAGGACGTTCCCATTATAGAGGTAATAAATTTGTAATGAGGAAAAGAGAAACTAAATCGTCGTGAAGAAAATGTCTTTTTTTCCCTACAGAACGCCAGAACATAAAACAAAGCAAAACGAGACACAAAGAGATAACCGCGTCACAAAAAAAAAGGAAACCAGCCAGAGCCGTCTTACAAGACTTGCGCCCATTTCCTGACCGGCAACCATGCACATCCACAATATTGCCTTTCCTTGTCCATACGACACCCCCAGCACAAAGAACGCCGCGTCTTACCGGGTCACGGCGGCGGTCAGGACCTGTGTCCGGAAGAAGCCGCCCTTGGTCCGCTCAATGACCTGCTGGTAGACGGAGCTGTTGGGGTGGTTCATGATGACGGTGCCCTCCTTGAAGTCGATCTTGGCGTCGAGGCGGGTGTCGCGGATGAGGTTGACGATCCACTTCTCGCCGTCGTCGACGTTGAGGCCGAGCTGCTCGCTGACGCGCTTGAGGTCGATGCGGGCGTGGATCTTGCAGTAGGACTCGAAGAAGAGGTGGCGGGCGGCGTCGACAAAGGCGTCAGCGACGCCGGCGAGAAAAAAGTCCTGGCGCAGGACGTCCTCGGCGCGGGGCAGCTGGCGCTGGGCCTCCTCAAAGTCAAAGTCCAAGAACAGGGCGCGGACAAAGTCGGTGACGGGGTCGGTGTACTCGTAGGCCTCCTGCTTGATGACGCGGACAATGTCCTTGAGCTGCTTCTGCTGGAGGCCGGCGTTGCGGAAGCGGCCGCGGCCGGCGATGACGGAGGCGGCGACGTAGCGCAGGATCCAGGGGCAGGCGGTCTGGACGGTGTTGATGTAGTTGGGGGAGAAGACGAGCTCGAGGACGGGCTCGCGGGCGCCCTCAAAGTTAAAGAGGGGGAACAGGGCCCAGTGCAGGAGCCAGGTGCGCTGCTGCAGCTGGGCGAGCGGGTTGTTGAAGAGCTTGGTGTCGATGGTCTCCTTGACCTTGGTGATCTCCTCGAGGGCCGACTCCCAGTTGGTGGTCAGGATCTCGGAGGCGAGCTTGCCCCAGGTGGCGGCGGCGACGCGGTCGTTATCCGTGGACAGCACGCGGAACTGGTACAGCAGCTCGGCAGCGCCGCCGTAGTTGCCGCAGCTGTACTGGAAGTTGCCGAAGTCGTAGAGGGCGTTGACCATGTCGACGGTGACCGTGGGGGGGGGGGGGGGGGTGGGAAACAACAAATTAGTATTGTGTCATGGGCGCATTGTCGCGTGTCTCCTCGTGTCTATCACATCTTTGCTTCATGTCGTCCAGTGCGACTTACATCGTGCTCCTTCTTCAGAAACTCCAAGTTGGCCACCTTGTCGCTCCGGAGGTTGCCGACCACGTCCTCGTCGCCCAGCAGGTCGCGCAGCCGCGTGGTCTCGGCCTCAAACTGCTCGAGCTTGGCCAGGACCTTCTTTCGTGACTCGGCGTACTCGGGCGGCGGCGTGTCTAGGTTCTCGATCTCGCAGTATAGGTTGGCGACGTAGTCGGTCATGTTGGTCTTCTTGAGCAGCTCGAACTTGGCCTTGGTGATCTCGCGCGACTTGGCCTCGTCCTTGCTGCTGCCGTCCTCCTCCTCGAGCTGGCTGGCCGCGAATTCGACGAGCGGGAAGATGAGGTGGCGGTCGAGCCGCAGCACCAGCTGCGGCATGAGGTCGTACTCGGCCGCGGACGCCATGATTGCGGTGGATGGGGAGGAAGCGTCGTGAGTAGGAGGGAAGGGAGAGGGGGGTTGTCGGGTCGTGATGCGGGAGATAGGGGGAGGGCCGTCGAGCGTCAAAAGCGTCAATCGTCAAGCGTAGGAGGGGTTCTGATTTTTCGCGGTACGTTGGTGTATTTTTTTTGCCAGGAGGGTTTGGCGCGGGCTTGTCGCTACTGCCCCATTCAGGTGGGCTGGTTGGGCTACAGTTTTGGGGCGATCATGCCTCCCTGGCCGCCCATAGGCACAGCCGACAGAACAACGGCAAAAATTTGCACTGTAAAATGTGGGATAGCACGGGCCCATGGTTTCTCCGGGGCCGCAAGCGCGAATTTTCTGCCGGGCGGTGAAGCGAGCTTCAGCGAACGACGGACGACGATTGAAGATGGACGACGATCTCGAATGTTTAGCTACGCGTCCTGTGTCCGTCTTCACGTCCATTGACCACCACCGCACAATGTCGCAATCACTAGCACACTCGTCGCGCGCTGTCATGCGCTGCGCACACGCCCGCCCAACCACCACTGTCATGCCGCCGCTGCTGCAGCGCATGTTCCTCTCAACGACTCCGTCGACCGCATCACGAGAGCAAGCGTCCACCTCGGCATCAAAAGCGCCAATACCGGCCACCGGCGCACCTCTACCCTTCCGCATCGGCCGCAGCAACTCGCTCAACTTCCCCGTCTACCACCGCATCAAGTCCGGCGGCACAAACCGCACGACCGAGGTCAAAAAGGTCGAGGGCGATGCACGCGTGCTGTCGCAGCAGCTGGCGACGGAGCTGAGCCTGGAGACCAAGATCAACCCGCGGACAAACCACGTTATTGTCAAGGTAGGTGGTGCTGCCGTCCCGATGGCTGGTTAAGCCTTTTTGGACCGTCTTGATCGCCGGGCTAACAAAATAGGGCTTCCATCGGGAAAAGGTGGTCAAGTGGTTGACGGAGAAGGGTTTGTGATCTGAACGTGAGAATCAAGGAGGGAACGAAATACAGGACGAAATGAACGTGGCTGAGATGCTTCATGATGTATAGCATTGCGTGAAAGTAGCCTACATATCTTCTGCTACCTTTGTATATTATTATTTCGCAGCGTTGCTGGACATACTGTATGTTGGTATTTCATACCTTTACATTGTACTGTTGTTTGTCTTCTTATGCTGGCCATGTTGTTATATGGGTACATCTTTGTTAATTGGATGATCGATGCGTCCGAGTCCATATGCCCGAATCTTGATTGCCGACGTAAATAACATACGTAAACGGACAAAATAAAATATAAAAAGGACATCTCAAGTCGAGGGAAAGAGCTGGATACGAAGGGATACAAAAGCTGGCTGGGTATATAAAACAAAATAAAACGCCGTGAATAACTTCTCTAAAACATCGCCTCTCACGCTGTCTCTGCATCCCACTTCATTCGGAAAGGATCTGCGATGCACCTAGTCTTGTAAACAGTTCAAACTCCATCCGTTCAGCCGCCTTTGGCGACGCCATAATGTCTGCCATCATATCCGACTGAGGCGGGAAATCTTGGTCAAACGCGGGCTCGCCTGAGCCTCGTACATTGCAGAGTACTGCTTGCTCGAAATGCCAGCGCAAAAAGGCGTCCAGGGGTCTGCGCTCGTCGTCCAGGAGCTCACGGTCGAGATATGTACCGGCCAGGCCGTACACGTCCGGCGTGAAAAACACAATCTTATAATTATCCTGTTAAGATTCATTAGCCTAAGTAAACAACATTGGCAATACAATATTGGCACCTGAAATATGCCGGCTGTCGACGTACATCGGGCAAGATTGAAAAATTGTAAGAGTCAAAAAGAGCGTGAAAGCTGCTCTGCAGTAGCAACCCGTTCTGAACAGAGTTGATGGTGTCGTTGTGCCGCGGCGGCGGCGGCGGGATGGAGACGAGGTCCGGAAACCCACGGCGGTTCCATTCGCTGTTGTATGCGAGCGGGACAATGTGTGCCGTTTCAAAACCAACCCAGATGTCGAGTTGCGGCCCGGGAGACGGCACCTTGGAAACAACACACCGCCCATCTCGTGCGCGGACTTGTTGCTTGAATGACTCGAGTCGAGGGCCAGTTGCTATGGACAAAGACCTGGTAAAATATTGTTGCTGACTGACGCGTACCGGCCTGTCCGACACGAGGAGGTAGTGGCCGGTAGCCAGCTGGCTGTCATCGTTGTCCACGGTCCGTCCGTCCGAGTCCTGGATGGCATAGTCGTCCGGCATGTCGAAGGCAATGCAAACGACTGTGTGAAGGACTTTATTCGTCACACCGGGCGTACGCACCAGACCACCAAGCACGGCACCAGGATCTCTGAGATCTGCCAAAAACACATCGCGTGCAAGTAGCCGACCGTAAGGATTGGTAGTCATGACGGGTGGTTGTTGGGCTGTGTATGTGACTGGTGCAGTTATGCGTACAACATCGCTGAACTGGAGCAAAAAAAAAAAAAAAAGGACCTAGGCTGGTGAATGGCAAAAGGATCGCGATTCAGTTTTTGATGGCGTGTCGAAATTCCACGACGAATGGCGGGGCTGACTTAAAACTACCTGACAAACCGGTCACGTCTTTCTACGAAGTACAACACACTGCAAAGCAACTGTTGCCTAGTCACTCCCTGCACTGGAGGACGAGCTCTTCGTACTTAAAATTTCTGAATAATCCACCTTCAAAATTCGGATTACTCGATTACTCGATTACTCGATTACTTTTACGGTCGCATGTGTTGCGGCAGGACGTGTCTGGACGCGTCGAATTACGATCATAAGAAGCATCGAAGAAAACAAAAGAGCGGCTTGCTCATTATAGTATTCATATAAGCATAGCGCCGCCACGGTGTCATATCTGTCTGTGGCCCAATGCCTGCAACAATGATCAATATGCCCTCGAAACTCCATTGAATGCATATGGCACGGCCTCCCCTGTTCCTGGCATCCCTCGTCTACTCGTGCTCGTCTCCGTCCTGCCCAATGAGCCACACTTTGCCCTTGAGCATGTCCACCGCCCGGTCGCTCATCCACCAGTCCATGTTCCCATCCAGTTTGCTCGTCCACGGCGGCAGCATGTCATTGTCCGACACCGACGTGCCCTCGTTCTTGTCGTCCGCCCCACGGGTCTCGCCGTCCGCCTTGCGCAGCCGCTCCCTGTGGTCCGCCCAGTCAAAGAGCAGCCGGAGGTCCAGCAGGACGTCGCGGCCCCACGTCGCGCCCAGACCGCGCTCGAGGGCCAGGCGCGCATCGATGGTGCTACTGAGTGCGCGGCTGCCGCTGACCGCACCGCCACCGCCGCCACCGCCACCGCTGACACCACTGCCACCACTGCCGCCGCCGCCGCCGCCATGGCTGCTGCCATTGGCCGCACTGTCCACGCTGGCACCCGCCGTACCCAGCAACAGGGCGCACTCAGCGCGGCTCAGGCCCTTGAACAGGTCGAGACGCAGGATCCACTCGACCGGGTCGCTGATGCCCTGGCTGCTGAGCGCGCGGAACAGGTTGCGCGACGTGGCGGACGATGTGGAGGGCGCGTTGGCCAATGCTTGCAGCGTCGTGGAAAACGCGTTTTGGTGCGCGGGCCGGCGGCGCAAGTACAGATTCTGGTCGGCCTGGAAGGCGGCCTTGAGCGAGGGATCCTTTGCAAACGCGACCTCCAGGTCCCAGAAGCCTTGCGCCGAGGCATCGGTGCGGATCGTCAGAATGTCGTCGAGCGGCGGCAGCAGACACGGCGTCTGTCGGCGCAGAATCGTCTCGCTGGGCGGCGCCGTCGACGGCGCCCCCGACGCAGACGGGCGGTTCAGCGAGAGCGCCGAGGGGCGCAGGTAGATCAGAATCGGCACCGAGATGGGCTGGCCCGTGGCCATGTCTTTGGTCACGAGGCAGCGGGGCTCCGTAGCCAGCACCCAAAAGTGCCGGAACGCTTGCAGGTGGGAGCCGTTGTCCTGGATGCTCTTGGGGAAGATGGGGTAAAAGGCCACAAGCAGCGCCGCCACGGCCAAGTTGCTGTTGCCAAACGTCGTCGTGCCGGACCCCAAAAACAACGTGCCGATGGCGAGATGTGCCGCCAGATGGCTGCCGTACGTCGTGTGCGCGTCGTCTCCGCCGTGCAGCGCACGCAGCCGCCGCAGGACGACCAGGTCGCCGGTGCCCGCCATGACCGTCGCACTCGACAGAGCCAGAACATCGAGGCACATGCGCGCGCCGCTGCGAGCCATCTGGGCGTCGAACGTCGTTGCGGGCAAGTCCTGCACAATCGCACGGAAGCGGTCGAGGTAGTGCACGAGCACGTCGCGCACGCGCACGTTGCCCGAGCCCGCAAACCGCAGCGCGGCGGCAAAGCAGAGACCAGCCAGGATGGCGAACAGCGGCAGGTCCAGGCTGCTGAGCGTCTCCACGTGCGCCAGCAGGGACTTGCCGCGGTATTCGGCCGGCAGGCTCTGGCGCACCCAATCGAACGTGGCCTCGATCTGGCTCCAAAGTATGAGGTTCTTGGCGAGGGTGCGCAGCAGCAGAATGTCGGGCCGGACGTAATCGTACTGCAGCACGGAGTCGGGGATATCGATCTTGCGCGCCACAATGGGGTCCTCCGACTTTATGTACATGAGGGCAATGGCGACCGTGGCGGCGGCCGCGGACCGGTCCAGCACGTTCACCAGCTCGACCTTTTTCGTAGACGACGACAAGCTGAGCAGCTGCTCCGTAATCTGCATGTCGAGCAGACCCTTGCGGTCGTTGCCACGGCCCAAGTTGATGAAGCCGAGAGCAAATGCGGCCGCGAGACGGTAGCCCTCGTTGCGCAGAGGGTCCTCTTCGTCCTCGTCCTCCATGTATTCAATCTCCGACATCATAATCTCGCTCATACGCCGATGCTGGCTGTTGTAGTACAGCAGGCCGATGCCCATGATGCCCGTCGTCTGGATTTGGTGCGACAAGTTCAGCTCGGCCGCGCCGCGCGGAAGCATGCGTGTAACATGGACCGAGAGCAGCCGGGTGATGAGCGAGTCCATGGTGCCCAGGTGCGACACGGCCAGGCCCAGGAGCAGGCCAATGGACGTCATCATGTGCTTGGGGGTCAGGTACTTGAACGCCACCCACTTGGCAACCGACTTGAGATGCCCGTTGAGGCCGAGCGCCAGCAGGAACCCAGCATGGCGGTGGCTGAGGTCCGTGCCCGGCTTGTTGAAGACGATCCACGACGTGTCGATGCCCTTGGCACGCGCCGAGATGGCCAGTCCATAGGCCACGCCCTGGTGGAAGAACGCCCAGTTGACCCTTTCCTCGGTAAACATGGCCTTGTCGACGCCAACGGCCACATTGTTTGGCTTCACAATGCATGTGAGGTTGAAGCCCTGCACGTTGAATTTCTGTGTCAGGAGGGGGAACCGGAAGCCGTAGTTGAGCATGCCGCGACCGGCTGAGGTGGCCAGTGTGCTGGTCGCAATCGTCGTCACAAGCTCCTTTTGGCGTTCGAGGTACTCGGGCTCCGACCACTGAGGTTCCGGGTTGAGACGTATGACGCGTGGTTTGGACGACGAGAGCAGGTTCTGCGCCTCGATAAGACGCTTGTCGTCGCGGAAGAGGGCTTGGATGACGACCTGGCGCTCCTCGCTCTCCGGTTCCTCGGCCGCCTGAATGGCCATGTCTTCCTTGGCATCGTCCACGTCCTGAGAGCTGTAGTTGGGCGCCATTCTGTGCAGAGCCAGCAGGCTGCTCACGCCGAGCGCGGCTTGCGAGTCGTTCTTCAGGACCGTCGTCACATCGCCCCGACCGACCAGCTCGTAAAGTTCCTTTGTCCAGTGGCTTGGTGGGCGCTGCTGGCACCGCGCAATGGCATCCTGGAACGGCGTGGCCATGCCCTCGGGAAGCGAGTCGAGGATGCCGAGCGTGAAGCCGCACTTGTGCATGGCCTCGACCACGCGAGCGCTGGAGTCGGCCGGTCTTGTCGATTCAAAGAAGCGGCGGAACATGAGTGTCCGTGGCGTGATCTCGTTCCAGACAGCATCGCCCCGGATCGCATCCTTTTGGATGTGCTGTGCGAGGACAGCAAAAACGTCCCGCAGCGAAGGGAACACGTAGGATTGGGCGCCAATCAGCCGCAGCCGGACCCAGTCCGAGATATTAGGTATGGTTTCTGGCTCTGGGATACTTAAGGGGGGAGTCCCAATGTCATGCTGAGGTATGATACCAGGTAGCTCGACCGCATACCATGCTGCAAAAGCTGGCCAGTTGAGCCACAAGCACATTTGGTAGACAATGGCCTTGAGATCCGTAGAGGCTGAGCTGCCACTTTTAGCCGCCATAATGTCCAGCTTGTCTTCCTCGAGGAGAAGATGCAGCGCCATGGTGATGCCCCAGACGGCTTTCTTCCTCGCTGTCTCGGATACGGACAGTGCCGTCGGCAGATACCCTGCTTGGCCGACGGCTTGGACGCCGGCCTCGGAAGCCATGAAAGCTTCCGCAAGGCGGACGTGTTCGGCTAGTGGGCCACTTGAGGCGCCGAGACCCCCGTTTTGCGGGTTGCCACCGACGCTGCCAGAAGCGAGGCCCGAGACGTCTGATATCCAGTTCCATGCTTTTGACTTGGCCCATGCTTGATTACCGAGAGCAGTAGAGGACGCTCCACGGCGGTTGCCAGAGATGGTGGTGAGAGACGAGGTCGACGTTTGGCGGCCCGGGTACAGTGCGGCAGAGAAGATGACGCATAATTCCGTGACCAGGGCCGTCCATTCTCGGTTCTTGGACGCGACGCTTGTCTGGGTTGAAAGCCACTGCATGACCTGCCACCAGCCAAGGACCATCTTCTCTGCGTGCGAGGCGGGGAGGACGCTGCGTAGACAGTTTAGGATTTGACGTACCCGGTCCGATTTTGGCTCGAGCTGGATCTGGACCTGATACGACTGCCCGTTGTCGTCTACCACGTCAACCACGCCTTTGCCGCGTGGCCGGCTCAGCTTTCCAATGGAAACACCAAAGGTGCCGGCTCTGGCTGTTTGGAAAATGCTGTCCACGCTGTCGCCGGTCTCAGAAGAGGCGTAGTTGTTGCGATTGTGAAGGGACAGAGGGGGGATGGCGATGGTCGTGAGCTCGCTCCACGGCGCCTGGATGCTCAGCTGACGGTGTCCTTGGTCGCCCTCGGACAGAATAAAAATCATGGCCTGGTCACCATCATAGATCATGCACGAGTCGGCAACGTTTTGCGCACGTCTATGCTGCCCCCAGGTAATGGACGTAGCGGCGGCACTTGGTGTGCTCGTGGCTGCGTCGTCTCGCATTTGGACGTGGAGAGTCAGGAGCTGAAGGCGCTTGTCAATGGCGTCCTGAATGCACACGAGGAGGTAGTTGCGGTCCTGCTCATCGACCGAGTACGGCGTGCCGACAATAATAAAAACCTTGCACAGCTGTGTCGCTGGCTTGTTGGACATGGAGTACCGCAAGTTGGTCGTGTCCATGGACATGCTGTGGATCTTGGTAAAGAGAATCTCCTTGGAGAGGCCCTCAAACTCGGTGTCGTCAAGGCCCATGTTGTGGAAGCCTTCAAAATCACCGCCTAGGCGCAGCTCTTCCAACACGCCATCCGCCTCGTGCAGGCTGTTCAGTGTTTGGTTGAACTGTAGATTTGCGCCGCCCAGGCCGTAGCCTGAGCTATGGCGGCCACGTTGCATACCGTGGGAGTCGACTCGTCTCCCGCCCGTGGATGGCACCGCCGGCTGCTCTGTAAAGAGTGGCCGCTCATGGGATGCTGACAGATCGGCACGAGCCAACAAGGAGCTAACACGGCGGGACTGGCGCCGGGACACCTCTGTGACTCTACTTGCCTCGATCGACAGCGCCTTCTCCAGCGCCGCAGTGTCGCCCTTCTCGAGACGCTCGCTTTTCCTGGTCCGCTTCAAGGGAAGTGCTGCGCCCGCGCTTTCGCGGAAGCTTGGGTGGTGGGGCGTCGTGGCCCCGCTTGCAAGGCCGGGTGCGACTGAGGTACGCCGCCGGTTGTTGTTGCTGTGTGTGCCGGCTTTTGTTTTCGGTGCTCGCCGCCGGCGCGCGAGCTGGTCCTCGCCGCTCAGGTATGTCATCCGCCACACGCTGTACATGCTGGTTTCTCGATTCACTGTGACGGCGAGGATGAGGTTGTCGCGCGGGTTGCCGTCACTCTGGCTGGCACCGAGAGGTTTGCTGCCCTGCCGGATGGTCTCAATGTGTAGAATTTCCTCGGCCGGGTCGAGAAATGGAGTTTTGGAGGTGCTGCTCTTCGGATAGCGGTCTTTGCCGGACTTGTCCGGCTGTGTCACAACCAGGCCAATCTCCGACATAGGGTCTGTGAGGCACACCAGCCGTGGCCACCCCGAGTTGCTGCTTGCTTCGAGCGGCGTGTCCCACATTGTTTCGAGTGTAGAGCTGAGGCGGAGCGGCAAGGGCTTGGGCTTGCCCAGTGCGGCGGTGGAGAAGGTTTGCGAGGAGGCGGCCGGTGTGGTGCTGGAGGCGGTGGCCACGCTTGAGCGAGGCAAAATCTGTGACGACACGAACGAGTTCGGCGGCGCACGGGGGAACTTGAGTGTCATGGGCACAGTGGTGTCGACCTTGGACTTGCGCTGGATGATGACGCCGCAAGGCGCTGCAATGGCCGAGTCGACCTCAAAGGGCATGTGCAGCACATGGTCGCCGCCGGAGAAGGACATGACGTGTGCCTGGGTCTTGAGGAACACGACGAGGGCTTTGGCCAGCGGCGGAGGCTCTCGTTTGCTGTGCGGTGATGTCTTGTGGTGGGATTTGGGAGCAGCGTTTGACAAGTTGGACAACTGTCCGGCATTCTGGACGTCGTCCTCGCTGGTGGGGAAGTAGGCCAGCAGGGCGGTCGAGATCGGCTCCTTCTCCATGTCGAAGCGAAGGCACCGGCCGACCTCGCCGCCGCGCGACCAGATGGCGCAGGTCTCTGTGCTAAGCAGCTCATCCTCGCCGTTTTCGTCTGAGAAGATCTTCCACTCGTACAGGTCGGGCGAGGGGTTGGGCGGCAGCAGCCCCTCGGCGATTGCAAAGCGCAGTCCGGCTGGCTCATGCACCCCGAGGGATGTCACGGACGCCATTGTTGGTTCTGCTGGAGGCCATATACATGAGAGGGAGGGGGGGGAGAGGTCGAGAGTGTCTAGGAAAAGAGCTGAATGGGGGCCTTATTGTTTCTAAGATGTCCGGCTGAGCTTCCTTCTTGTTTGGGCTCGTCTGGTTTTGGCGATGTGCCTGTTTTGGCAATAGCCACACTGTCGTTCATGGCAGCTGCCACTGGCGCCCACTGAATGCTCCTGCACTTTTGGCGGGAGACGCGCCGCGTTGCGGGGAACGCGACAGGGGCAGCGACAAGCTTTGAAGCCAAGAAGCTCATGTGGCTGGAGCGTGTGGCGTCGAACTCCTCTGACGTAAACCACGCTAAAAGCCAGCTGTCTCAGGCTTAGGCAGGTCCGCCCCTGCATCACTGCCCAGCGGCCGCCCAGCAGCAGCAGCGCAGCTTCCCCCAACAAGCTTCGATAGCCGACATTGGGAAGGCACGAGCAACGAGGAAGCCTGGCCCCAATAGCCACAACTGACCTCAACGTCCCATTTACACACCTCACAGCACGCGAACGACGACCACTACCTTGGATGCTGTACAGCACGGGCCTGTTACCTCTCGGAACGGCATTCGCAGCACCATGTACACAGCGAGCACATGCCTGCAACGTCTGCCACCATGCTTGCAGCGCACACAGAGCGAGACGATGACGCAAGAGGTGGTGCATTGAAGGATCGGAGGAGTGGTGACGACGACACGACGTCTGAGGGTGGCAGCTTGGCCGGCAGCGGCAGCGACGCGACTGACGACGAAGCGAATACCAGCCGAAACGATAAGGGCAAGGGGACGGCTGCCGAGGAGGATGAGGAGGAGGACGCCGACGCCGAAGAAGATGACGAGAATGACGAGGATGAAGACGAGGACGATGAAGACGACAGCGATGACGAGGACGAAGAGCCGCGGCTCAAGTATGCCCGTCTGACGACGAACCTCGGCGGCCTGTATCGCAACGGCGATGCGACAAGCGCTTTTCTCGTCGCCGGCGACAAGATGGTGAGTGTCACTTGTACTGACGACGCTTGGTAGGCTCGTATCTCTTTTGCTAACTGGACTGCAGATCGTTGGAACACACAATGGCAATATCGTAAGCTACTATACACTCTTCATGCTCCTGTGCGTCGCACGATCTTGTCGCTAACCCCCACAGCACGTTTTCCAACTGCCGACCTTTCAACCTTTGCGCGTCTACCATGCCCACTCGGCATCCGTCACCGCCATCTCCATCTCACCCTTTACGCCGCCGCTTCCGACCCTCAAGATCGAGCAGATCAACCGCATCGTGGCTGAGGGCGGCGCCGGTGGCGGCGCTTCACGGCCTGGCTCGTCGCACGCGTCGCCTTCGCCCAACGCATCGCCACGCAAGGCGCGCGAGCCGCCACCGATCCTCAACATCCCTTCCAACAACATCCACATTGCCACCGCGTCGACGGACGGCAACGTTTGCATCCAGTCACTCATCGACATCAAGGACGTGCAGCTGCGCAACTTTGGCCGCCCCGTGCAGGCCGTGGCCCTCTCCCCCGAGTACCGGCAGGACCGGACGTATCTCTCGGGTGGTCTTGCGGGCAACCTGATCGTGACGGTCTGCGGGCAATCCGGGCGCAGCACATCGACGACGGTGGGCACGGCGGCGGCGACGGCGTCGGGCTGGCTCGGCAGCATGGGCCTCGGCAACAACGCGGGCCGCGACACGGTGCTGCACTCGGGCGAGGGCACAGTCAACAACATCCAGTGGTCGGTGTCTGGGCGATACGTGGCGTGGCTGAACGAGCACGGCATCAAGATTATGCGTACGCGCCTGCATCTAGACAGCGCCGATGCCGAGGGCGCGTGGAAGCGCATTGGGCACGTGGACCGGCCACAGACGGAGGAGTGGGACACGATGGCAAGCGTGTGGAAGGGCCGCGCGCAGTGGATTGACGAGACAATGATCGATGCCGACGACGACGTGGCCGGACAAGAGATCGGCGCGTCTGCCGAGCCGGGCATCTCGTCGCCCGCAGCTGAGGTGCTGAGGCAGCAGCAAGCCCGCGATAGTAAGGCTATTGAGCGGCTTCTTGTCGGCTGGGGCAGCACTATCTGGATGGTGCATGTCCACGCCGGTCGAGTCAAAACCGGCAAGCATGCCGGCGAGCGGTCCGTTGGCCACGCCGAGATTGTCAAGATGTGCGTATCCCCCCCTCCCTTCCCCCCAAAAGCGTGTTGGGATATGTGTCAGTGTGAATTGTCGACTAACAGCACAGCCTCCGAATGGACTGCATTATATCTGGTATCTCCCTTTACACGCAAAACTTATTACTTGTCCTTGCCTACACGCCTGCCGATCCTGAGGAGGACGAGGACGAAGGGGGGCACCAGGCGGCAGGTAAATCCAAATCAACGTACACACGCGGGCACAAGGCGAACAAATCGACGGCGTCGAGCAGCAGCGAGCCCACGGGCGGCATCCGGCGACGACAGAACAACAACCCGCCAGAACTGCGACTCATCGACCTGACTTCGCAGACGGAGGTGGACAAGGACGTGCTGAGTGTGAGCCGATACGAGCGGCTGTCGGCAGGCGACTACCACTTGAGCGTGTTGCCCGCACAGACGGCGGCAGCAGCAGCAGTTTCGTCCAAGGGCGCGCTCGAGGCGATTGCCGGACTCGGCGCGGACATGTGGAACGCAGCACTCAACCCCAGCAGGATGCTCTTCAGCTCGGGCCAGAGCGTCAAGAGCAAGGACAGCAACGAAGGCACGACAACGGGGAGCTCCAAGGCGGCCAGCATGGCCAGCACATTGCGGGTGCAGTCCCGCCTGGGCGGCTTGGGCGGGCCGAGCGTGCATCCGTCGCTGGCGACAACCGGCATCAAGATTTTTATGCACAGTCCGTACGACTGCATTCTCGCGACGAGGCGTGACCTGTCCGACCACCTTGCTTGGCTTCTGGAGCACCAGGAGTTCCAGCAGGCGTGGGAACTGGTCAACGAGAACCCGGATGCGGTGCCTTCGTATGCCGACCGATCGTCTGACCTGGGCACGATGACGCCCGACCAGTCGACGCAGCCGACGCAGGCGTCGGTCGACTTTTACCCCGACGCGGTGCTCGATGCCCTCAGCCGGGAGGCCAATGCGCCGGCGGAGCGCGAGAAGCGGCGCATCGGCGAGCTGTGGATCAAGGAGATTGTCGACACGGGCGACTGGGAGCGGGCGGGGCAGGTCGCGGGCAAAGTGCTGCGCAGCTCGGACCGGTGGGAGAAGTGGGTGTGGACGTTTGCGGGCGCAGACCAGTTCGACGCCATCACCAACTACATTCCAACGGAGCCGCTGCACCCGCCGATCCCGCGGACCATCTACGAGATTGTGCTGGGCCACTACTTGAAGCAGGACAAGCCGCGGTTCCGCGAGCTGCTGGAGCGGTGGCCGACCGAGCTGTTTGACATCAACACGATTGTGACGGCGCTCGAGAACCAGCTCAACTACCGCGACGTGCGCGAGGACAGCGTCGAGGACGGCGAGCGCGGGCGCGACTGGCGCATCGTGATGGAGTCGCTGGCCCGGCTGCACGAGGCCAATGGGCGGTACCGCGAGGCGCTGAAGGCGTACATCCGGCTGCAGGACGCGGACTCGGCGTTCCGACTGATCCGCGACAACCACCTGGCCGACGCGGTGATTGACGACATCCCCAGCTTCATTGCGCTGCGCGTGCCCGCCGGCCGCGCCGACAAGATGACGCGCGCCGAGCTCGAAGAGGCGACGGCCGAGGCGATGGCGCTGCTCGTGGACGAGGCACAGCACGGGCTGGTGCAGCCGGCGTCGGTGGTGGCGCAGCTGCAGGCGCAGGACCTGAACCTGTACATCTTTCTGTACTTCCGCGGGCTGTGGCAGGGCGAGGGTCTGCGGGAGCACCAGCGCGAGTCGCACGACCGGCTGGCGCTCGAGAGCAAGGCGCAGCTGGACGGGTTTGCGGACCTGGCGGTGCAGCTGTTTGCGCAGTTTGGGGACCGCGCGCTGCTGATGGAGTTCTTGAAGGCGTCGACGTCGTATTCGTTTGAGCAGGCGGCGGCGGCGTGCGAGCGCCACAAGTACATCGACGAGCTGGTGTACCTGTACTCCAAGACGGGCCAGATGAAGCGCGCGCTCTACCTCATCATCGACCGGCTCGGCGACGTCAGCCAGGCGATTGCGTTTGCCAAGGAGCAGGACGACCCAGACCTGTGGGAGGACCTGCTCAACTACAGCATGGACAAGCCGCGGTTCATCCGGGGTCTGCTGGAAGAGGTGGGCACGGCCATTGACCCGATCACGCTGGTGCGGCGGATCCCCGAGGGCCTGGCGGTGGAAGGGCTGCGGGACGGGCTGCAGCACATTATGAAAGAGCACGAGATCCAGCACAGCATCAGCTCGGGCGTGGCGCGGGTGCTGCGCAGCGAGGTGGCGACGGCCCAGGCCACGCTGCGGAATGGACAGCGCAAGGGCATCCGGTTCGAGGTGGTGGCGCCCAGCAAGGTCGCCCCGGCCGTGTCCTCCCCGGTGGCGACGGCCACCATCGATGCTGCCGACGGCGACGAAAAAGAGCAGCCGGCCTGGACGCCCGGCCACTGTGCGCGCTGCCTCGAAGCCTTTACCGAGTGGGACAGGGACACGCTGGTGGGCTTTGCGTGCGGCCACGTGTTCCACCTGACGCATCTGTTGGGCAAGTCGACAGCCGAGGTCGAGGAGCTCGGTTTCGGCGTGGACGACGAGCTGATCAGCCGGCACAACATTACGGCGACCAAGATCATGCATGCCCGGTTGCTCAGGGACCACGTCCGAGACGGTTGTCCAGTCTGTGTCAAGCCGACGGCGGTGGCCTGACCGGTCGCTGCTGGTGCGGTTGTGTCATCCGTCGATTGTGTTTTTATTTGTCTTTCTGTATATATCGCATGTGCTTTTGCATACAATACCTCTTTACATGGTCTACATCGTATACACGGGCGGGCGGCGGCCTTGCTTTCGTTTTCTTCTCGTGGCATTTCAAATATACCTATTTTTTTGCATTCGCTTTGCGCCTGTCTATGCTTTTTATTTTATTTTCATTGTTTCTACGCGTCTATGATGCTTGGCCTACCCCGGGAACCCGCCGCGGGCCATCTTCTTTGCCCGCTGGTCGCGCCGGTTGTGATTCGCACGGCTGCCCTTGTTGGCCTCCTTGCGGTTGCGGGCTTGCTGCGTATCCTTGTCGCCCGTCGGGCCGGCCACATTGCCGCGGCCGCGACCGCTGCCGCCTCCTCGTCCTCGCCCACCCCCCCGATGGCCACCACGGTAGCCACCCCGCGACGGCGCCTCTCCGTCGTCGTTGTCGTCGTCCTGGTCGCTCGCCCGCCACGACGTCCGCGCCAGCTGGGTCTGCTCGCCACCAAACGCGCTCGACTGCAGCTCCAGGCGCCGCCGCTGCTGCGGGTTCCGCGCCAGCATGACGGCCCACCCTTCAATGGCCTCGTCGGTCATGCCCGTCTCGTCGCGCAGGCGGGCGCGGGCAGCGCTGCGGCGGGTGGCGGCGTCGCGCTGGAAGACGGCGGCGTTGGGGGTGGCCATGTAGGCGGCGTACAGGGTCTGGTCGTTGGCGGCGTGCAGGTCGTCGCCGTCGGCACCGGTCGTGCCGCCGGGCGCGCTGGCGTCGACCGTGCCCCCCACGTCCGCCGCATCGTACGTGTCGTCGCGCTCGTCGTCGTCCGAGTCGAACGCGGCCAGGGCGGACCAGATGGCGGCCTTGTTGGGGGCTTTGGCGGACGAGCCGTCGGCCAGGAGATCGTCGGCCGTGGTGCTGGCGGCGGACTTGCCGAAATGCAGCTTGGATGTCTGCAGAGACAGCTCGTCGAGCTCGTCGCCGTCAAAGATGTTGCGGCGGGCGGGCGGCAGCGGCGGCGTGGCACGGGGCGCCATGGCTGTTGCGGCGTGCTGACTGTCGATGGTGGTGGCTGCGTCGCGCAGGTTCTCGGAGCGGTCTGCGCTGTCGAGGTGTGCCGGCAGCGTGCCCTCCAAGAGGTGGGCGACGACCTGCTCGGTGTCGTCGTCGTAGGCGTCGAGCAGTTTGGCGACGAAGGCGGAGCCCAAGTCGGGGAAAAGGTCCTGGACGACGGCGATCTGGCTGAGTTTGTGAGGGTGGAGTTGCTGGGTGGCGGCGGTGTCTGTCGCAGCTGCTGTCGGTGCCGATGTCTGCGCCGCCGCCTTCCCCTTGTTGATCTTGCGTTTTAACCGACCAGGCGGCAGAGACAGTCCGCTGCCAGGTTTGCGGAACTTCACCAAGTCCTCCAGGATGGGGAGGATCCGGTTCGTGGAGGTTCCTGCACCCGTGGCTCCCGACGACGACGGCGCTTCTGCGCGCTGCCGTATCTGCTGGAGCAGAGGCGTCACGCTGACCAGCTCAGCGGCCAGAGAGTCCGACGGCCGCAAGGGGCCCTTTTTGTGCTCCTCGGCGGCGCCCCGCACGGCGTACAACAGGTCCGACAGCAGCGAGTACCGCGGCGTGGGCGGTTCCGTCAAGCCAATCAGGCAGACGTAGAGGTTCGTGACAATGGCGCGCCGCAATGGCGGGTTCATAATGACAAAACAGGCGCAGAGTGCATCCAGATAGTCGCTGCCTGTCAGAAGCAGCGCACCGGCTGCGGGCCAGGCGCTCACGAGGTAGTTGACACGCAGCAGGCGGGCCTCGACGGCGCGGGTGTCACCTTTACCAGAGGGGCCGTCCTCCATGTTCCTGATCAGAAACTTCTTGAGGGCGGATAGGGAGGCTTCTGCGGCGCCGACCGACGCTGGTGGCAGCGTCCCCAAGACGTGCCCTGTCCGTCGGCGGCCGTAGACGCGGCTGAGATCGGCCAGGTGCTCCCATGCAAGGAGGGCCGCTGGTGGTGGTTTCGGCAGGCGGAGAGCGCGTGCGGTGAGGAGGAAGACAGTCTTTTTCAGAGAGGTGGCAGTCTCTTCTTGTGCAGGTGAGGGCGGGGGCGAGAACGGGGCGAGAGCGGCAGGCCCCGACTCGGCGAGGGCGCGTGCAAAGGAGACGAGAAACGAGGACACGCCGGTCTGCTCGTCCTTGGCGAGAGCAGCGGCAAACTTGGCGTCGGGCAGCGCCAGGTAGGCGGCCGTAAGAGCGCGCCATGAGGCCAGATATAGCGCCCAGTCGTCGGGGCCGATTTGCTGCCGCCGGGCCGCCGAGTCGGGAAACGGCGCAAAGGGGGGCAGCGCCGAGTCCATTGACGGGTGCGGGGTGGTCTTGCGAGGTGGGGACGGATGGGAGAGGGACGCTGGGGGCGTATCGACAGAGACGAAGTCGAGCTCGCGCGAAAGTGAAGCTCAAGCAACCAGTGGTGATGTCGGTTTTGGTGGAAAGTCTGCACCTTCCATATATGGGAGGTTTAGCGCTAAATGGAAGCTACGATTGAGTTTAGCCCCGCGTCCCTTATTTGGCGGTCAGGGCTGAGGAGGACCCAGCGAGGCACAGCTACAGCGGGCATCCACTGTAATTTGAGCCTCCTACCAATTCTCATGTCTCACTATGACCTCATATTTGACCTGTCTCCTGGCTCTCTACAAGCTGCACAAAACGTAAATTTGGCGACAACATCCTAGCTAGCCGCGTGAAAAACAAGGGCAACGGGCCTCTATGAACTTGGAGGTAGTCACTGTCGCTGGCATGGGTTGTTGGGGCGGAAAGCCATTTACGAAACGGTGAGTGAGCCGATATGCGACAGGAGCAATATCCCATCAACGTTGCCATTGCGAGCTTCACCCTCTGTGTAAACACTGATATTTTCTAGCTGCTGTTGGCTGCCGATGTGTGACCCGACCAATTGCGTCCTCGGTCCGAAATGGTTCCACAGACGCGTCTGTCATGCCGCCCCCAAGTACGTATTCCTATCCCAACGCCCCAAAACGCCATCCAGGTTGATACAAATATCGCTGGTGTATATATACAAAATGCCCTTTTCTCTTCTCGCCGTCGTGTTTGGTCGACCCTGCTCGCCCAACGGCCTGCACGCGCCCTTAGAAATTCCACAGGCACCACTCACGCAATGGTGGCACTTCCGGCATCATGCCCACCGCAAACCTCCCTGTATTGAGGAACGTCTGGTACTGCGCCGGCACGGGACTGCCGGCATCCGTGTACATGCTCCTTGGCTTGCACTCCGTGTCCTCGTTGAAGGGCGGCGCGCCCTGCGGGAACCAGACCTTGGCAGGCTTGCCGTCCGAGGGGCGCTGGACCATGGGGACTTCGATGACGTTGTCGGCCGAGTCCTTTTGTGATTCGTACACGACGCGGCGGCCCTGGAAGGCGACCAGCCGCGACGGGTTGGACGGGTCGCGCTGGGCGTAGGCGTCAATGGGCGGGTGCTGTTTGGAGGCATGAGGGCCGTAGGCGTTGGTGGCGGGGTTTGCGGTGGCGGCGGTGGCAGCCGCAGGTTGAGGCTGGCCGAATGGTGATGGTGTTTGACCGGTTTGTTGGAACCCACCAGATCCACCCGACGGCTGGCCAAACGGCGAAGCCGCTGCAGGTGCTTTAGTAGCCGCTGCGAACGGGTTGGCTGCTGGAGTGGCCGAGGCTGTGGACGGCTGGCCAAATGGATTGGCAGGCGCAGATGACGCTGCCGCCGCAGGTTGGCCGAACGGGTTGGCTGGCGTAGTCGTAGTCGTCGTCGTGGAGCCTGCTGCGGCCGGTTGGCCAAATGGACTGGGCGAGGCCGCTGCACCACCCGACGCGGCGCCAAATGGATTGGAAGGCGGTGCCGTCGTGGTCGAGGGGGCGGCGCCAAAGGGACTCGGCGATGCTCCGCTCGAGGCGGCGGCTCCAAACGGCGACGGGCCGCCACCGCCACCGCCACCGAGCGCCGACGGTTTACCAAACGCCGAGGTCATGCCGCCCATCTGCGACGGCTGGCCAAAAGCACTGCCGCCGCCCGCCGGGGTCGAGGACGCAAACTTGGAGAAGCCACCGCCGGATGCGGCTGGCGTGCCGGCCGACGGTGCACCAAAAGCACCGCCCCCAGGCTGACCAAAGGCGGGCGCCGCCGGTTTCGCAAAGGGTGACGTCGTGCTGCCCAGCTGCGACGGCTGGCCAAAGGCGCCGCCGCCCGGCTGACCAAACGCAGGGGCCGCTGGCTTGCCAAAGGCCGAGGCGGTGCCGCCCAGAGCCGACGGCTGACCGAATGCGCTGCCGCCGCCCATTTGCGACGGCTGTCCAAAGGCCGCGCCACCTGCAGGCTGACCAAACGCGGGCTTGGCGCCAAAGGGCGACGTCGTTGTGGTGGACGTCGACGGTGGTGCGCCAAATGGGTTGGCGGGTGTCGTCGTTGTGGCCGTTCTCGGGGCTTGTCCAAAGGGGTTTGCGGCGGCCGGCTGTGACGGCGCACCAAACGTGCCGCCGCCGCCAAACGGAGTCGACTGCGGCTGGGTGCCCCTCTGTTTGCCCTCATCAAAGACACCCGGCGACGGCGTCAGGGTGTTTCGGGCGCACTGGTCCAGCCGGTTCGGGTGCTGCTGCGCGGCCTGCAGCACGTACTGCGCGGCCGCGTCCGGGTTCTTGACGGCCGTCTGCATCTGCTGCTCGATCTGCCGGTACAGCGTGTCCATGTCGTTGATGGCCGCCTGCGGGTTGCCGGCGGCCTGGGCCTTGTAGTAGTGCAGCCGCAGCTCCTCAAACGACTGCTCAGTCTGCGGCCCGCCAAAGAGCTGGGCGGGGGCGTTGCGGCCGGGCCCGTAGGCGGAGAAGACCCACGAGGGGCGGTCCTCGGTCAGGTCCTTGACGATGCTGGCCGACGAGACATTGAAGGCGTTGGCTGTGGAGGGTGTCGAGGCGGTGGCAGGCGTCGTGGTGGCGGCGGTGGTGGTGGTGCTGCTGCCAAAGGGCGACGAGCCGCCGGTGCTGGGCTGGCCAAAGGCGCCGAAGCGGTTCTGATTCTGCGGCGGGTGCTCATAGCGGCAGTTGTCTGGGAACGTTAGCAAGACACAAGAGGCAAAAGGGATCCGAGAGTTGGAGTTGGTCGAGGATCGCGACGATTCAACGACTGCATCGATCAAGGAGAATGGAGCAGGGGAGACGCACTGCCAAAGCGGCAATTGCCTTGCAGCCAAAACTTGCACACCACCATCGTCGCACTGTTGGAAGCGGCGAGGGGTCGTATGGCGATGCGAGGGGGACTGTTGTCGTCGCGATGGTTGTGATGGTCCTGAAAATTGACGACAGCGATGTTGACGTTCAGAGTTGCGCTTTCCTTTGCTGGCCGAAAAGTACAAACGCGCGTGGATTAAAGTGGGTCCTTGCAGGTGCACGTCTCTGGCAGGTGCGACCAACAGCCTCGCCAACCAAAGCGCCAATGGCTGCATCGCAACAGCCCCTGACATTTGGAATGGCTTCAATACACGTGACAACATGCAAACAATGCATCACTCGCCGGCGTCCCGATTGTCACCTGTAGTTCAATCCAACATGTGGGTTTTTCGTCAATTGACTATGTACATGTCCGCTACCGTGCTAACTACGTCTACAGTTCCCGTCTAGTCCTTCTGCAAGGCACTCATCTGCGCGCTTCAGACGCGACTCCAACTGCCAGCTGTGCCAAGTCCACGCCATCTCTCCCACTACGCGCCCTATGCCAGGCTCGCCTTGATCATCGGCTCCAGCTGCTCCTTGACGTAGGTCGGGTTGCGCCAGGCGCTCCAGTCGTGGTTCAGCAGGCCCCAGGTCTCGTCAAAGTCTTGCTTGCCCGAGCGGATGTAGTAGCTGCCCGACAGCACCCAGATGGTCCAGCCGGCGTGGATCCGGGGCAGGTAGCTGGCCAGGCAGGTGGCGTAGACGCCCTTGTACGTGGACGCGTCCATCTGGAAGCCGAACTCGGTCATGAGCACGGGGATCTGGAGGCCGCCGCCGCTGCTGCTGCTGCTGGACGTCGACGTCATCGCGCTGAAGCCGCTGCTGGCCAGACCGCTCTCGAGGCTGCTGCACGAGGTGGCGCTGTTCTGGTAGTTGTGCAGCTCGAGGACGATCTTGTTGCCGTACCCGGTAAAGTCGCCGAGCGAGAACTTGGCGGATCCCGGCGACAGGGCCGATCCCCTGGTGACGGCCGACAGGTCGGTGTCGTAGCCCAGGCCCGACAGGAAAATCAAGACGTCCGGGTTGGCGGCGTGGATGGCGTCGGCGCCCTGCCGCACGTACCGGTACCACCCCTGCCAGTTGTACGTCTTCTTCGCGGCGGCCGACGCGCTGCCCTTGCCGTCGGGCGACCGCGGCTCGTTGCGCAGCGACATGGACACGAGGTTGGGCCAGTGGCCGCCCCCCGCGTGCGTCGCCATGTACGACAGGCCGCGCACCCACTTGGCCACGTCAAAGTCGGTGTCGCCCCACCAGGCGTTGCCGTCGGTCGTCGAGCAGCACCATTCGGCGCGCGAGATGTGGTTGTCGAGGTGGACGTAGATGTGGGCCTTGTGCAGGGCGGCGGCGACGGCGTCAAACACTTGCAGGCGGGTGGTGCTGGCCGTGAACGACGGGTTCTTCGCCAGGATCTGGGCCAAGACTTTAGGGCCGTTGGTCGCACCCAGCGCCTTGGTGAGGGCCGTCGCGATGGCCACGTCTTGGCCGCCGTTGTCGTAGATCTCGTCAATCATCTGGATGGCGTACGTCAGGCGCACTGCGTTCATGCCGATGCCCTTGATCTTGTCGACAATGGCGTCGATGCTCTGGAACTGCAGACCCTCGGGCAGCATCGTGTCGGCGGCGCCGGGCCAGTTGGCGCCGGCATAGGTGACGTTGTTGCCGGCAGCATCGTGGATCCAGCGGCCAGATGTGACGAGGGGGCCGTTTGGCCAGGCGGCACTGACAGTCCCGGCGGCAGCCAGGGCGGCGGACGACACGAGATGGACGAGGCGCATCGTGGTGAGAGGATGCGGTTGTGACGTGGTGACGATGATGAGTTGAGCTGACAAGATGCCAGGGACAAAACGAGAACCGGTAATCGACCACCACTATTCTTTCGCTGACTACATCCGATGATGACTACAATGTACGTTCTACACCGTGCACGGGTAGCAGCCACTGTTACGACGCCGCTTGATTGAAGCGGGAAAATGCCAAAGTCACGACGCCAGATCGCATTTGTGTCAGTTTTGTCCCGCTCTGCGGGAGAAGTGGTAAAATATGTGCCCGTCTGCAGAGTACGTCACATTGCTGCGGCGTCGATATTAACAACGGGACAAAGGCGGTCATCGCGGGACGTACGCCGCCCAGCCGTGTCGCGTCGTCACAGTGTACCGGGTATATTTGTACCGTTGCTGACTGATCAAGTTCAATGTCACGGCCGAGGTAGCGCACGTCACCTCACCATTGCCATTCACGTGAAAGAACACATTCTATTCATTCTATAATCGAAAACAAAAACACTCTCCACATAAACAGCATGTCTACGCATGCCCGTTGACGCCGCTGGTGCCGTTCGACGCAGCGTCGAGCTTGCCGAGCAGACCGGTCCACCAGCGCGACTTGGCCACGGAAAAGGTTGTCGACACAGTGTTGTCGCTGCCGGTGCCGACGACGTGCAGGGTGTACTCGCCGGCCTCGCTGAGCCAGGCGTCGCGGTTCTCGTCCCAGAAGCTCGTCGCCAGCGCGAGCGACACGGGGTCGAGCGTGACGGCACGCGTCTCGCCGGGGGCGAGGGACGGCACCTTGTGGAACGCCTTGAGCTCGCGCGGGGGACGGCGGATGCTGGCGGTCGCGGGCGGCGCGACAAAGACTTGCAGGACCTCGGCGCCGGCGCGGTCGCCCGTGTTGGTGACGGACAGCGACAGGCGGATGGAGGACGCTTTGATGGCGGCGTCCGACGCGGACACGGCGGCGGTCAAGTCGCTGCTGGCGAAGCTGGTGTACGACAGGCCGTGGCCGAAGCGGAAGAGCGGCTGCACGCCGGTGGCGTCGTAGTAGCGGTAGCCGACATAGACGTCCTCGCCGTAGAGGACGCGGCCGCCCTCGGAGCGGTAGTTGAGGTAGCTGGGGTTCTGCTGCAGCGTCGCGGGGAAGCTCAGCGGCAGCTTGGCCGCCGGGTTGACGTCGCCGAACAGCACGTCGGCGATGCCATTGCCGGCCTCGTTGCCGCCGTACCAGGCCTGCAGCAGGCCCTTGGCCGACGACGCCCACGCGTTCATGGTGACGGGCGTGCCGCTCTGGACGACGACGACGGCATCCGGGCGCGCGGCCAGCACGCGCTGCACGAGCTCGTCGGAGCCGGCGGGCAGGTCCATGTGGGGGCGGTCGAAGCCCTCGGACTCCCAGTCGCTGTTGAGGCCGACGCAGACGACGACCTGGTCGAATTGGCGCGTGTCGGCGGCCAGCGCGACGGCCTCCGCGATGCCCTTGGCCGGGTCGATGCGCTTGGCGCCGCCGAGCCGCAGGCCGCCGGGGCCGAACGACACGACGTTCTTGACCTTGAGCGACGACGTGGGCGCCGTGCCGTAGTCGACGTGCACCGCGTAGGCGCGGCCGGCCGTCAGCTCGATGGACCCGCGCTCTTCGGGCGTGCCGATGCCGAAGAAGGACGTGCCCTGGCGCTGGCTCGTCTTGTTGTCGACGACGAGCTGGCCGTCGACGTACAGTAGGCCGGTGCCGGCGACGGTCAGGCCGAAGTCGTAGAGGCCCGTCTCGGCGGGCGTAAAGGTGCCGTCCATGGTCACGTAGTAGGTGTCGCCTTTGACCTGCGGGTGCATGTAGTCCATCAAGAAGGCCGAGCTGCTGGTCATGTGCAGCTCGTCGACGGCCTGGCGCTGTGGATTCTGCTCGCGCGACTCCGTGTACACGCGGAACGTGTAGCCCACGCGGCCGTCGCCGGTCGTCAGATGCTCGCCCAGCAGCGGCAGCTCCTTGTGGCCGTACGCGCCCTGCGTGAACGCCACGAGGTCGGGCGACGCCGCCTTGCCGCGGATGCCCTGCAGCGGCGTCGTGGTGTAGTAGGCCGGCAGCGCCGCCGAGCCGCCGCCGCAGTAGGTGGCCGTGTTGGCGTTGGGCCCGAGGACGAGGGTGCGCTTGGCGGGGCTCAGCGGCAGGACGCCGTCCTCGTTCTTGAGCAGGACGACCGACTCGGCGGCCGCCCGCCGCAGCAGCGCGCGCGTCGCGGGCGTGTCGCGCGTCTGCTCGGGCGCCAGCATCTCGGGGATGCCCGACGCCAGCGCCTTGCTGGCCATCTGCAGCACGCGGCGCACGCGCTCGTCGATCGTGGTCTCCTTGACCTTGTTGGAGGTGACGGCGTGGATCAGCGCGGGGCCGCGGAAGCCGGACATGCCCGGCATCTCCAGGTCCAGCCCGGCGTTGACGGCCTCGCTGACGCTGTACGTGCCGAACCAGTCGCTCACAATCAGCCCGTCGTACCCCCACTCGCGCCGCACAATGTCCTGCAGCAGGCGCGGGTTCTCGCTCGCGTGCGTGCCGTTGAGCTTGTTGTACGACGTCATGAGCGCGCCCGGGCGCGCCTGGCCCAGGGCGAGCTGGAACGGCAGCAGGTAGATCTCGCGCAGCGCGCGCTCCGTGACAATGGCGTTGACGGCCACGCGCGCGTGCTCCTGGTCGTTGCACACGAGGTGCTTGGGCGTCGCCAGCACGTCCCCGCCGGCCTCCACGCCCTCGCAGTAGCGTGCCGCCAGCGTGCCCGACAGCACGGGGTCCTCGCTGAACGACTCGAAGCCGCGGCCGCCCAGCGGCCCGCGCTGGATGTTGATGGTCGGGCCCAGCAGCACGTGCGCGCCCTTTGCGCGGCACTCGTCGGCCAGCAGCGCGCCCAGCTCCCGGACGAGCGCCTGGTCAAAGGTCGCGCCCAGCGCCGTCTCGCACGGCAGGCAGGCCGCCGGCACGCCGTTGAAGAAGCGCGTGCCGCGCACGCCGTTGGGGCCGTCCGACATGCGCACCGACGGCACGCCCAGCCGCGGGATCGCCTTGGTGTGCCAGCCGTCGATGCCCGCCAGCAGCGCCACCTTTTCGTCGAGCGACAGCTGCTCGAGGACCGCCTCGACGTCGAGCTGCGAGGGTTTCATCGTGGTGGGAGGCGTGGGGTTGTGATGTGGTTGTGTGCTCAGTGGAGGAGGTGGTGGTGGTGTTGCTGTGCGGTTGCTGTTGGCAGAAAACGAAACGACAACGAGCTGGCCGTCTTATAATCGATACAGCCAAGAAGAAACGTCAACGCACGTCGTGAGCAGCTTGGCGCGTTGTCAGTCGGCGCACGTCGTCCCGTGATTCTTCCGATGTTTTACCGACGCACGCTGTCTCTTTTATAGCTGCCCAGTCTTTGCGTCGTGGAAAACGGGAGTATGGAGTGTGGGAATATGGTACTGTGGAAATATGGTACTGTGGAAATATGGAAATAGGCACAGTTGACGAGCACATAGACAGCAGCCGTCTATCCATTAATGCTTGCCGCCCTTCTCCTGCTGAACTTGCTTGACACGGACATCCACGGTGGTCCGCCGGTCCGCTAGGGCGTGGACAAGAGACGGATAGCTGGATCTCCTGTGGAGCAAACAGAGGTCAGAGCTGGCACAAGTTCTCCGTAAATGTGGGACGATTTGTGGTCCGGTTCGTGTCTTCATCGGCCGGAATGTCGGGACGAAGACGGAAAACAGCGCAAAGACGACTGGACGGGTTGGAAATCCACAATAAATAAACGGAGAACCCAGCGACTGTCTCCTGTAACAGCAACGTCGACATTGCTCGATCTCTCTTCTCTGTCGTTTAGATGCACTTCTTTTCGCGCAGTGCGGAGTATCGGCAAAACCCCGGCTCGTCTAGTGCATGCCGAGCTGCTGAATCGGTCCTTTGCGAGGGGACAACTGCTGTAAGTGGGCAGTCTGAGGTCCGCAATTCCGCAGCGAGTGACGGCCAGCTTTATCCGACAATCCGCGGGGCATGGCCGTTTTATTATATTCGACTCCGCGTCCCGGGATCGGCATATGATCTAACAGCCACGAGGCAATCCGAGCGAGACAGACGCGCACAGAATTGACGCCGCGTAGAGTCAATGGCAACTTTGAGTCCGCTCGGAGCTGACAAGCTTTGTTCGATGCATCGGAACACCCACCGTCTTGGCCATGCTTGCAGTACACCGCGAGTTCGCAGCATTGTGTCCAATGCGACGTCACTTGCTGTCGCGTGCGTCGTGTCGTCTGTACGAATATGAAATATGTACCATCAAATAATCAATAATATACAGCAAGCTGCAGTCAGAGCAGCCATACAAAGCGTAATCAGACTTGTACCCCGGCTCGCCTTGTCGTTGTCTCAATTCCGCATCTCCCTACGCCGTCCGCATCGGCGATGTTCTCAAGAGCGCCTCCACCGCCGTCAACATCGCCCGCACGTCCGACGACTCGTCCTGCCACAGCTGCAGCATGTCGGCCACATCCGCCACCCTCTCGTCCCAGCCGGCGGGCAATATCGGTCGTGTGGGCAGTGAAGGTACTGCAGGCACTGTTTGGTCCAACCCTTGGAGCCCGTGTGGCCCTTGCGACGCAAGCGATGGACACCGCGCCACCGCCAGCAGCACCAGTGCACTCCGCGTGCTCGACCGCAGCATCAGCCACGTGCCGTGGTGCCGGTGCCGGAACCCCTGGTGGCTCTGCCGGATGCGGTCGACGCAGACGCGCAGCCCTTTGCGGACAAACGACGCGATGTGGTGCCGCCCGGCCGCTGTGTAGGACCGGCTCTTGCTCGCTGCCGTTGCTGTTGTCGACCGCCCGTGCACGGCATCGACGACAAACGGCCAGTACATGATTTCCTTGCAGTCGAGAAGGTGGCCGTTCAAGACATACCGGAACGCCTCGTTTTGGTCGCGGCGCCGATCCTCGGCAACCGCTGCTCCGCTCCCGTCGCCATCGCCGTCATCGTCGCCGTCGCCATCGCGGTCGTCGTCTGCGCCGCCGCCGTACAAGGCTGTCAGCTCCAGCGGTGGCGGCAGTGACCCAAGCCACGCCTGGATCTGCTCTTCAAAGTCCAGAATGTATTCAATGTTGTTCTCCCGCGTGGCGTGCGTGTCGGACTGGTAGAGGTGGCTCAGAATGCGGTTCTTGAGCCGCGTCAGGGCGATCTCCGCCAGGTAAAAGTACCACGCCGTCTCGTCGCGGGCCTTGAGGGCGTCGGGCGGCGAGGGGAAAAAGGTCGGGTACGTCAGGTCCCACACGTCCTTTTGGTACGGGTTGAGCTCGAGCCGCAGCTCCAGCTCCGACTTGTAGCACGCCCAGTAGATGCGCCGCTTGGGGTTGGAGCCGTCTTCTGTTCCAGCGGCAGCTGAAGCAGCAGCAGCAGCAGCACCTGCCGCTGCCTCGGTGGCCGGCGATGGCGCGGGGCCCTCCTCCGCGTCCGGCACCAGGAACCCCTGGCAGCACGCCAGCGCCTGCACAAACATCTTCCACGCCTCGACGGGCCGCAGCGTCGTCATCAGGTAGACGCCCGCCAGAAAGAAGCACTGCGCATCAATCACGCCGCTGCGGCACAGCAGCATGCCCATGCGCTTCTGCGCCGCCACAAAGTACGCCTCGGCCTCGTGGAACTCGGGCGACTGCCGGAACGCCGACGGCAGCCCCACCTCGCCGGCGTAGTCGCGCCCAAACGTCGTGCACGCCGTGCCCAGTGCGTAGATGAGCAGCGTCAAGCACGACACCGCGTCCCAGCCGATGCCCTGGAACCGGACCATCTTGACATAGTCCTGGACGTCTTCCTCCTCGAGGATCGGGTTGAAGACGTGCACATTGTCAAAGAAGCTGCGCAGCACCGCGTCGGCCGCCGGCAGGTCGAGGTCAATGGCGCCGCGCCAGTTGCCGCCGTTGCTGCTACTCAAGGCACCGTTCGCCTCCGGCGACGTTGCATCGTCCCGCCGCGGCGACGGAAACATGCGTGTCGTGAACCCCTCGTCCTTGAGCGGCGCCCACTGCAGCACGGCGTCGATGCTGACTTGCGGCCGCTTGTCGCGCGACCACACGTCGACGGCATAGCTCAGGTCGCTCTGGGCTTGGGAAATTTGGGACGCGGGGCTGGTGGCGTCAAGGCTTCGGCCGTGACCGTGGCCGTGGCCGTGACCGTTGACGGCGTTGGGGGCCATCGCCGGTACCATGGGTGGCCCCGGGACAGCTGGCGCCGTCCCTGTGCTCCTCTCCCGGAACAAGCGCTCCAAATCGTCCAGCCGGTGCAAGATGGTCAAACTCGCCGGGTCAAACGTCGAGTGGTCGGCCTCGCGGTACGAGCAGTCCGCGCCCAGCCGCACACATGCCGCGCACGCCGGCCGGGCATTGTCGCATTTGGTGCGCCGGAACCGGCACGTCAGGCACGCCTGCGTGGCGCGCTTGCGCGGGTACGTCGCGGCGGCGCGCGGAAGACGGCGCTTCGTTGCTGTGGCTGATGCCGCAGAAGAGAGTGGGGGAAGAGGAAGAGAAGGGTCGGCAGACGACGCCGACGGGCTGGGCGACGAGGACATGTGCTGTGGGGGTCGCATGACCGGGACCGACGGCGGTGGTGGAGGAGGAAGAAGCAGAGAAGGTGGGCTCGTGGACGTGGTCGTGGCTGTGGCCGAGGGCGTGGTCGCAGCGACGGAATAGGGGGACGTCAGAACGGGGTCGGCGACGACCGGCGCATATCCGTGGGATGTGTGGCCACTGTAGTACGCGACGGGACTCGTCGTATTGTGGGCGTGGGCATGTGCGTGTGCATGCTGCTGCTGCTGCTGCTGCTGCTGCTGCTGCTGCTGCTGCTGCTGCTGCTGCTGCTGCTGTTGGCCGTGTCCAAGATTGTGGCTGAAAGAGTGAGCGAGGCCATGTCCATGTCCGTGGGCCTCCACCGCACCAGGACTCGTGTACGAGGACGACATGAGGTCAGAATATACGAGACGAATCGAGATCCGAAACTCCGCGAGTATGGAAGACTGTCGACGATACGGTTGAGGCGTGGGTCAGCCCGTACGCCGTGAACGGCTGTCTTGGCCAAAGCGCAATCGAAATCTTAGAAGATGACAACCTCGCGATGGCGCGGAAGATAGGAGCAAGGCAGAGATAGGGGAAGCTGGGGAAGCGAAGGAAGGCGCGACGGCAGATACGGGAGAAAGGCTGGAGGGGAGAAACGAAACTGGGGAAGGTGCGGAAAAGTATGGGGATGCTGGGGCAGGAACGACACAGCGCGTGGGGCAGCGGAAACGGAAAGAGGGTCCTTGGAGGATGCGAACCAGGAGACAACCGAAGAGGAAGGCGCGGAGTATCGGGCGTACCAGCAGACCGTTTGAATTGTGCTCGACTCGAGGCTGTGATTGGCTGGTGCCCGTCGACGATCTCCACTCTGCGTGTTAGTCTTTCCAAGTCCCCAACTTCTCCACAGACACAATCTGCCTTTCAAACATGTGGTTCGCACAGAGGAAAGGGACGAAAACATCGTCTTTACGTTCTGGGTGGATTGTGCCGTATTATGAAGGATTCTTTGGTAAGTATCGCTACTCTTTTTGGAGCCATCTAGGTGTGGATGTTCTGCTTATTTGGGTCCTAGTTTTAACTCCTTAATTTTGTTCATTTTTTAAGACTTTTTCTTTTCTTTAGTCGTAGTTCCTCAAGTCGCTCACAAGCCACTCGGCCTTATTCCCTGGCCCCCTCCTCCTCTCCAGCAATCGAAACCTGGGGTCTGGTCGCTCGGCCTGCCGATCCTCCTATTCTCCGCCGTTTGTCCCCCGGCCATGTTTCCCCTCTTGTTTGCTTGCCTGCGGAGTGTGACTGGATAGGGCCGAAGACGGCCTTTTTGCCGGGTGAATGTGAATGTCAAGTCGGGTGTTCACTGCCAGTGCGTGTTGTAGTCGCATCAGCCTTTCCGCCTGCATTTTGGTGCTTCACCGACTGTGGCCTGTTACCCTTTTGTATTTCCGGGGCAATTATGTGACTCTTCCACTCTCCATACTCTCCCATCTCTCGTGTCATTTTCGTATTTTTTCTTTTTTGCTCGGTCTCGTTTCTTCATTTTCTCCTCCGTCCTCCACTTTCTCCCGCCCCATTCTCCATTTTTTTCTTCTTTTTTTCGCGTTGTTCTCCAGGTTTTCTCGTCTCACCTCACCCTCCTTCTCACGCTCTCCTCGCTTCTGCCCCCTGGGGTCAACAGCCGAGGGTGCGGAACCACAAAACGTGAGAAGAAAAAGAGAACAACCGACAAAAAGTACAATCAAATAAGACAGCCTTACGCAAAATTCACCCCAGCCTGCCGGTTCTCCCAAATACCACGCGGAGTTTCGGTTCACTGCCAGACGTTGTCTGTGCCTCCCTGCCATTCAGCGTTTTCCTCTTCTCCACATCCCCAGTCTGCAGCCTTTCTGGCTCTGCGTCTCCCGTGTTCCGTCTTCCGTTTTCCGTATTTTCGCGTTTTCTAGTCTGGGGTGCGACATCGCGGTCACTACCTTGGTCGACTGATCGTCCAATGCACCAGAGACAACAGACAACGACCATCCCCGACAGATGGCTTTAGCGGACCGCGATCCTTGTCAACTGATTTTACTTAATTTTCACTCTTCACTTTACCCTGCCCCGCACTCTCGACATGACGTGCCATTGGCAGAGATATATATATTGACCATGTGGCTGTCGTGTTGATCATGAGTTCTTGTTGTTGATCTTGTTTCCATCGCCACCGGACCTCGCATCCAGAGCAGTGACAGCAAATACAGCCACCGACTGCGCTGTCGATCGTCTCCTGCATTTTGTCATTATATTTGTCTTGGCCCTGCCTTCAGTTTTCTGATATTCCATCCGCTTTCTATACTCATCCGTTTGGTTTCTATCACTCCCCCCCCCCCCCCAACTCCCTTCAATCTCCCATCATGGACGAAAAGCCGACAGTCTCGGCCGCGCACGCCGACCTCGACAGTCCGCATGATGTCTCGCCGACCTCCCGCCTCCCGGAGAACCAAGCCGAGTGGGACATCCGCCAGGTCCTGCCCCAGGACGCACCGCCCTGGTACAAGCAGCGTCACCTGGTCATGCTCAACCTGCTCATCATCATCCCCTACTTCTCGTCCACCACCAACGGCTACGACGGCTCCATGCTCAACGGCCTGCAGTCCATGGACCAGTGGCAGAACTTCTTCGGCACGCCTACCGGCTCGCGTCTCGGCTCCCTGTCCAACGGCGTCGTCTTTGGCCAGATCCTCGCGTTCCCCATTGCCCCCTGGCTCTGCGACCACACCGGCCGTCGGTTCCCCATCTTCATCGGCTCGCTGCTGCTCGTCCTGGGCGCCGCTCTGCAGTGCGCGGCGCAGAACTACGGCATGTTCCTGGCGTCCCGCATGATTATCGGATTTGGCGGCCTCATTGCCGTCGAGGCGTCGCCCATGTTCATTGCCGAGCTGGCGTACCCGACGCACCGCGCCGTCCTGACGGGCTACTACAACAACCTGTGGTACCTGGGGTCGCTGCTGGCCGCCTGGGTCACGTACGGCACCTACTTTATGGGCCCCGGCCAGTCGTGGGCCTGGCGCATCCCGTCGCTGCTGCAGGGCTTCTTCCCGCTGCTGCAGGTGTTTCTCGTCTACCTCATGCCCGAGTCGCCGCGGTACTTGGTGCAAAAGGACCGCCACGAGGAGGCCCGCAAGGTGCTCGTCAAGTACCACGCCGGCGGCGACGAGGCCTCGCCGCTCGTGGACTTTGAGATGAAGGAGATCATTGCCCACATCGAGACGGCCAAGGTCTCGAGCTCCACCAACTACCGCGAGTTCCTCAACGGCAAGGGCAACCGCCACCGTCTCTTCATCATCATCTTCGTGCCGTGCATGATGCAGCTCTCAGGAAACGGCTTGACCTCCTATTACCTGCATCTCATCCTCAATTCCATCGGCTTGACGTCGGCGCCGCAGCAGCTGCGCATCAACGGCGGCCTCAACGTCTTCAACTTTGTCATCAGCGTCATCCTGGCCTCCTTCATCGACCTTCTCGGCCGCCGCCGTCTGTTCCTCTTCTCCACCGTCGGCATGCTCGTCACCTACATCATCTGGACCATCCTGTCCGCCATCAACCAGCAGCAGAACTTTGTCAACGGCAGCCTCGGCACCGGCGTCGTCGCCATGATCTTCCTGTACAACGCCGCCTACAACGCCGGCCTCAACGGCGTGCCCTGGGTCTACGTCACCGAGGTCCTGCCCACGCACCTGCGCGCCAAGGGCACCAACATTATGCAGATTGCCGGCACCTGCTGCCTCATTTTCAACGGCTACGCCAACCCCGTCGCCATGGAGGCCATTACCTGGAAGTACTACATTGTCTACATTGTCATCATCGCCATTGAGATTGTCGTTGTCTGGTTCTTCTTCCCCGAGACCAAGGGCCGCACTCTCGAGGAGATTGCCGTCATTTTCGACGGTGACGCCGCTTTTGGTGGCCACACGCCCGATACCAAGGCGCAGATGGTCGACGACGGACGGGTGTGACGGGCCGACCCGTTTTTGGCCTCGCTCTCGTGCGCGTTCGTTCTTTCCTTTTTTATCTGGAGCCCGTCACCACACCTCATACACATCCTCCATATGACGCCTGCATTTCATGTCATCCAAGCTCTCTTAGCTGCACAATAGTACACGTAGTCGTTAATCAAACTTGCATTGCATTGGCTATACTGTTTCTCAATTGTTTGTCCAAATGCAGTCTCTTTTCCATTATATTCCAAGGCCTATGAACTCCAGACGTCACGCGGATCATTTCACCACATGCGTCTACGTACCAACCTCCCGTGTACCCTCCCTACGCCCGCGGCTTAAAGTCCACCATCACGCCCTTCTTGACACTCGTAAATGTGTCCATCATCTGCAGCTCACCCGGCCGGTCGCGGCCCCATTCGGCACCTACACGGCCCTCGCCCGGGTCCACCACACCCTGGGCCCGCCGCACATCATACAAAAACAGCGTCCGCGCGAGTGTCGTCATCATCTCCGTGTATGCCAGGCCCTTGCCGATGCAGCCGCGCGGGCCGATGCTGAACGGACAGAAGGCTGACTGCGCGCAGCGCACATCGTCCTCGCTGACAACCGCACCGCTCGGCAACGTGCTGCCCGCAATCCACCGCTCCGGCGTGTACGCCCACGGCTGCGGGTAGTACGCTGCGTTGTGGTGGATCGTGTAGTGCGGCGTGCCGACCACCATGCCCGCCGGGATCGTGTGCCCGTCGATCTGCATGCCGCCCGCCAGCACCTCGCGCGGCAGCAGGCCGCCCACGGCCGGGGACAGCCGCATGGCCTCGTCGATGCAGGCGCGCAGGTACGTGCAGCCCGTCAGCGCGGTACCCTGCTGGATCTCCTCGACATCAGAAAACGTCGAGCGGACCTCGCGCGTTGCCTTTGCCAGGGCCGCGGGGTGGCGCACCAGATAAAAGAACGTGGCGGCCATGCCCGTCGACGTCGTGTCGGAGCCGGCAATGATGAGCAGGTTGGACTCGCCCCACAGCTCGGGCTTGCTGAACCCCTCGCCGGTTTCCGGGTCGCGCGCCTTGAGCAGATAGTAAAAGAAATCGCGGCGGTCCGTGTCGTCGCCGAGGGCCATGCGCTCGGCCAGCTGGCCGCGGCTGTACTGCATGTAGCGCGCGCGGCCGGCGGCAATCTCGCGGAACAGCACCTTCTCGATGCCCGTCTGCTCGACGGAGCGCATGGTGCCGCAGATGAGGTGGCGCCGCGCGGCCACGCCGACCAGGTCAACGGCGTACCGGTTGTCGGGCGCCTCGAGCATGTGGAAGGCCTTGCCAAAGCACAGGTCGCCCAGAATGTCCATGGCCAGGTAGTTGCACTGGTCGCTCATGCTGACGGGGCCCGACCATTTGTCGCCGGTGGCTGCCACAGCATTGCCTGGGCCTCCGTTGCCCCCCAGGACATTGCAAAAGGAACGCACGTTGGCCAGAATGTACTTTTCGGCCTCCTTGACGGCACTGTCCGAAAAGGCGTGCGACAGCACCCGCCGCTTGCGCGCATGCTGCGCCTTGTCGCGCGCGTTGTGCGTGTTGTGGGCCGGGTGCACAAACGCGTCGTAAAACGACGACTTGCCCACGTTGGCCTTGAACCCGTAAATCTCCTTGAGGGCCGTGTTGCTGTTGAACGACACGCTGTTGGGGCCCCAGCGCACAATCGGGCCGTACGTCTCGTGCAGCCGCCAGAACTGGAGGTGCCGGTCGCCCTTCCAGGCAAAGTAGAGCATGTACGCATCGGTGATCTTGGCCAGGAAAGGGCCCGGGTACTTGGCGAGCGGGTGGAAGTACAGACGGTAGATGATGAAGCCGGCGATCTAGAGGAAGGGCTGGTCAGTAAAAAAAGAAGGATGTGAAGGATATGACAGAGGTTGACAGGAAGAATCTGGGGGCGAAGTTACATAGGCTGCAGCTGCTGCGAGCAGCATCCCGCCCCAGGCGACGAGATGGCTAAAGTTGAAATCCATTAGGAGATGCTGAGAGTGGTGTTTGCTCCCGTAGGCGAGTTGGAGATGTTCCTTGGTTCCAAATAGGAATCTTCACAATGACGAAACAAGTAGACCAAAACGATGGGGAGAGCAAGAGGGAAAGGAGGCACGAACGAGCGACAGAAAACTACATCTTAAATTCCCGTCTCGCTCGCGGCTTCCCTGCTTCCCTCGTGTTCGAACCGTTCTTCCCTCCCTTTCACTCAAGTCTACGTAGTGGGACGGCACATGCCCGCAAAAGAACTACAAGACGGAGGACGGTGTAGGTAAGCACAGCTCTCCGTTCGTACCGACGGACGCCAGCATAAAGAAACCATGGCTTCGTCTCCCTCCAAATTCCTCCCGTGTTTAGCCTTGTCGTACTGTCGTGGTTCGACCACTTAGACGCATCCGCCCGGCGCGGGATTCTACCACCAACAACGCGCAGACTGTTCCGCAGTCGTGTTGGAGAGGGAAATGGGCCAACAACAAGGGATGAACAGTCGTGGTTGGTTCAGGTGCGGCTTACAGAGGGGTATCACTTCGGCTTTCAGCGGCTCAAGTTAAACCGCGCCGCCCGATCTTACCCCAGATGGGGTAACAAACGGTAACGTACGAGCGTTGCATTCCCTGTAAAAATGCGCTAAACAGGCACACCGAAACATCAGTACAATGTGAGTATGCCGCTTTGATGATGACCTCAGGCCAAACAAACACAAGGGTGGCGGTCTTGTTTCCCCGCAAACAGCCAAACCGTGGCAGATGATGCAATTCTTCCCTGCTGCATTATATCGACGTTAATGAGACGTTTTGGGTATTTTGTTAGAATTTCGTGTCTATTTTAGCTGAGCAATTTTTGCTCTTCTAGATTTTTTGAAGTAATTTCTTCTTAAATTTTACTTAACGAAAAACAATATTGGACTCTTGAGCTCCAATACCAACTCACATATCACAGAGGCGTACATCAAACGTATCTATGGAGCTCACTCTTCTCCATTCAAGACAACCCGCCAACACTACCACCCTTTGCTAACTCGTACGACTCGCCGGCCACCAAACGGCACCCGTATACATGACCATCGGATGATAGACTTGCGTGGTAGATAGACCGCCGTAGCTCCGGGCACTGATAAGGGTCATCGATCGATGAAACGGTGTGTGCCAAGATGCATACCGCACAATACCGAATTAAGAAGCTGCTGCATCTGACTCGCAAAGACTAGCCGGTGGGAGTTGAAACCTATGTTGGATGTGCAGTCACGTGATCCGATTTACATCGACGTCGAGATGGCGATGTCCACAAACTACGATGTTCGATATGCTGGGCAGTGCTACCAAGCTAATATCCTGGGTCAAAGAATAAATAAAATATAATTTAGACAACGATACCGGTCATCGAAAAGGTCATTCAAATAAACATATCTGCACTAGAAATATTTACGTTTTTCAAATTGCCTTGTCATCAAGTTTCGTCATAGTTGGATTTTGCAAGCCGGCCCCGGAACAATATACCCTTTCACAGGCAAACTATCCCAGAAGCAGAGTCCGGCAAGAGGGCGTGCCTCATTCTAGTTAAAATGTAAAACAACACCTCCCTTGCCGGAACATCCTGGCCAACGTCACAAGCAACCAACATCCGCACCCAGTTTTGCCATGATCCCTTTTTTGTGTTTGCCCAAATCAAAAACCGTTAAAAATAAACGCCAGCTTTCCTTTCGCCCTTTTCATTTACATCAAAGAGAGAGAAAGAGCAACAGTCGTCGAAATTTTAGTCGAGGATGATTTAAGCAGTGGGGGTCTTGGCCTGGGTGGGGACGACCTTCTTGCCGTCCTTGTTGTACCGAACACGCGGCGGGGGAGCGCGGTTGCGACGGCCGACACGGGAGCGGACACTGTTCACAAATGTTAGCAAATCTGGGTTCTGGGTGGGCGCCCTATACGCACACGGCCATACTGGGGCTGTATGGTTTGGTATGCAAGAGCAACATTACGACGTGACCTCAAATTATTTTTCCAGAAGAGGAGCAACAAAAAGAGATCCGCCGTCTGGGAGAGACACGCGAGCCGTCCAAGGTTCTTCTTTCAGCCGCTCACGCCAGGCCGAGTGGCCGACAACAACGTGTGTTGACTGCCACGACCGAAACGCGGTTGTCTCTCCCGGAGACAAACGTACCGAACAATCTTGCCGTGAATGGCGCAAGAGACACAGTACTGCAGCTTAAGGTACATCTTGGGAACGGTGTAGTCGGCGAAGACCGAGGCGTCCGAGATATCACCTGTTTTGTTAGCCCGAGTCCAGAGTCCAAAACCAAAAGATATCCTCGACGAAAACGAGCGAGATGCGAGGACCAAAAACATACGAATAGCAGCAGACTCGACCATGTTGCGGATGGTGAACCGCTTGATGGCCTTGTCCTTGGGCGTGCACCGCGAGCAGTTGGAGCAGCGGATGGGCTTGACGTGGCCGCGGCCCTTCTTGTTGCGGCCGCTGGAGAAAGGAAAAAAACCAAGTTAGCCAAATGTTCGGTCGCAATATCGCAGGAACGCAACAGCGCAGGAAAGGATTATTCGCAGATCGAATCGATGTCGTCGACGTACTTGTTCTTTCTCTTCTTAACCATCTTGGCGATTTGAGGTCGGTATGGGATCTCAAAAAGGGTTTGTTGGGTGGTGGTGGTTGTGCAAAGAAAAGAGAGGAGAGAGGGAACGGAGACCAACGTCAAATAGCACACGAGAAAAGTAATTTTGCGTTTCTCGCCGGTTCTCCACAATAAATGCGCACAGCACATAAAGTGGTGCACGCTTTCGCTTCTCACCCCTCCAAAATTTTCATAGAGGGCCAAACCCGCGCTAACGAACAGCCCTAGATGGCACGTGAGAGTGCTATTTGTGACAGGACAGTGCGGACACGGGCAAAGTAAAACTATCACTGTCTTCCCACAGCAAATGAGTGCTAATTTTGCCCCAATTCCACCAGGGCCGTATTAATAATACAGTGGCACCAGCCCTTGCCACAAATGCATGGAAACAGAAGCCAAATAATTTTCGTGCTTTCACATCAGCGGGTCCCACTCTTTTTCGCCCCAGCCCAAGTCCTTTTCTAGCGATATGGGACGCCGAAAAACTTCTCTCATCTTGTTCTTCTTCCTCTCGTCAACCCCCTCCAAAAGAATCTGAAGTTTGCCTAGGACGCAATTCCTATTGCTAGGTAAGCCGCTCAAGATGCTTTCTGTGAGGCTTTCCATCATGATCATCCTTGTTTGATTCGAGTTTTCGGTGTTTTTCGGCGCATTTACGACTTGACGATACCCGCGGCGTTTTGGACTTTGGATTTTTGACGTTTTCCCGTCGGAGCGCGCGGTATTCCCGACATCAGACAAACTCGGAGAAGACGACATCGATGATCTAACGATGCGAGAGTCCGCGGGAGCTCATCTTTCTATTTTCCGTGTCCCTCGCCCCATCGCCGTCCACTAACCCTGTAAAGCAGGCAAGATGCAGATTTTCGTCAAGACCCTCACGGGCAAAACCATCACCCTTGAGGTGGAAAGCTCCGACACCATCGACAATGTCAAGTCGAAGATCCAGGACAAGGAGGGCATCCCGCCTGACCAGCAGCGCCTGATCTTTGCTGGCAAGCAGCTCGAGGACGGCCGCACCCTGTCGGACTACAACATCCAGAAGGAGAGCACCCTGCACCTGGTCCTGCGCCTGCGTGGTGGTGCCAAGAAGCGCAAGAAGAAGGTGTACACCACCCCCAAGAAGATCAAGCACAAGCGCAAGAAGACCAAGTTGGCTGTGCTCAAGTACTACAAGGTCGATGGCGATGGCAAGATTGAGCGCCTCCGCCGCGAGTGCCCCAACGAGACTGTAAGTTGGCCATGACTGCTGCGTTTCTTGTACCTCAACCACCTACTAACATGTACCAGTGCGGTGCCGGTGTCTTCATGGCTGCCATGCAGGACCGCCAGTACTGCGGCCGCTGCCACCTGACCTACGTCTTCGGCGAGAACAACTGAGCGTGCCGTCTTGGGTGGAATCATGGGAACATGAAAACAAAATAAACGGGAAACGGAAAGCAATAAAACTTGAGTAGCGCACTCATGGAATGATACCTTGAGGAATTGTGAAACGCTTAACACAAAATCTTTTATATATTTTTGTTACGTGCGGTGCATGGAAAGGTTAACCATGGAACCGCCTTCTCCAACGGCGTTGGGTTGATCTAAAATACAAGTTCGTTCTGATCGCCGTTGTCTTGATGTTGCACTTTTGCAAGTGATGCCTTGTGTGCTCGACTGTGTATATCTGTGCTGTGCAACGGTTATTCCTGATTTGTTGTTATCCAATGCATTCATACTGTCGTTACTATGTCACACTATGTTGATGTAGAAGATGCTTGCCGTCCACGGCTACGTTGCTCCCCATTCATGTATCCAGCACATCGTGTCCCGTGCTCACATTCTTGTCGGGTCCATGACTATAGGTGTCCATTCCGCAGGTTGTCGTAGGGCGACTCCGGGTACGTGATGCAGTTGGGCTGCTGCTGGAGATTCGCCGGGCCTCCCAGAGCGTTCGACATGATCCGTACCAAGCTGGCGGGACCCTCGCGGTCGCCGCTGGCTTCCCACCACATGGCACCGCCCAGTCCTCGGTCCTTGATGAAGATGGCCTTGGCCAGCGTGGACGGCTGGCTGTCGTAGGTGATGAACGTGCGTGACTTGGGATCGTAGCACGACGACGCAATAATCTCTGGGTCGTAGTGCTCTTGTGCGTCCGGTGGCGGCAGGGCCTTGAAATCCCAGACACCGGCCTCAAACGACCCGGGACCCGTGCCCTCAAACGGCCGGCCAAGACCGTCGGTGTTGGTAAACGCGCGACCATACAGCGGCAAGCCCATCACAATCTTGTTCGTGGCCACACCGCGCGACTGGTAGTAGTGCAGGGCGACAGCGGTGCTCGCGGGCGTGATGGCGGGGTTGGTCTGGTGCGGGTAGACGTTGGCCTGGTGGCCCGAGACGCTGCTCCAGGAGCCCGCGTAGTCGTAGCTCATGAGGTTCCAGAAGTCGAGGTAGCGGTCCATGGCCGGCACATCGAGAATCTCATAGTTTTGCGGCCCGGCGGGGCAGGCCACCGTCAGCTCAAAGTGGTACCGGTTGGGGCCGAGCGAGTCGCCGTAGGCATCCAGCGCCTTGCGGCACTCGTACAGCAGCTGCACGTAGTTGGCGGCCTCTTCTGCATTCTGCGGGTACTCCCAGTCCAGGTCGATGCCGTCAAAGCCGAGCTCCTTGACGTGCTTGGCGGCGGTCTCGGCAAAGACCGCGCGGAGCTCAGGGCGCGAGGCCGGCTTGACAAAGTTAACCGAGCTGGTGTAGCCACCAATGGACAGCAGCACCTTGAGGTTGCGGTTGCGCTTTTTGAGGATGTTGATCTGCTTCATGCAACCAAACATGTTGTTGCCTGGCTGGTCCCAGGTGTCTCCTTCCCAGTGAATGCCGGTGTCTGCCCATGTGTCGGTCAGGATGACCTCGCCGGACTCGGGCCGGATATTGGCAAAGGCATAGAGGATGTGGGTGATGTGCTCGGCGGGCAGATCTTGGGGCTTATAGGCACGGACGTACACGGACCAGTTGGCAAAGTAGACCACCGAACGGTAGCCGCGAGGCGTGGCCATGGTGGTGATACAGACTGATGCAGATTGATGTGGATTGATGTGGATTGATGCTGTAGGACGTGACAGGTAACTGCGGGCTGTCTGGTAGATCGGCCGTGTGGAAGCACAAAGCGGTAGGAGCTCAACGAGAAGGAGCGCTCAGGGGTCAATGATGCAACAAACCGGGCGGGAATCAGCTGTATTGAGTCCAGCGACACTACTGAACTTTCAACGAGGGATGATATCAATAACAATGGGACTGAATTCAAGCTGTGTCTTAATATTCAGCTCTCAGCTTTGCTCAGGAGGCATGCGGCCACCTTGCCACGCAATACACCGCCCAGCGGGCATGTCGTCCCCTCATATCAAGAGCCAAGAGCTCCGACATCCCACTCTCACCCAAGCCTCACTGGACAGCTCCACTGACAGCAAAAGGAGCATCGCCTGCTATTCCCTGATTTCTGGCTGGCTTACACGGGTACCGGGGCTAGTATTATCCGCGTTATATAACATCACGGGAACAGTCACGTGTCACGTGTGAAGTAGAAGATGATAAGGCCCACTTATATTCTCTGGATTGACGCTAAGGAAAAAAAAGTTGTTGGACTGGCAGAAGGAGCGGCCCCGACCACCAAAGAAAAAAAAGCTTCCTTTTTTGCACTGTTCACACTCGACTTTCTTGTTGTTTGACCCCAATCGACAAGTCCCCCTCCCCAACCACCAAAAGCGTCGCCCGTTTTCCGTCGCACGGCCTGAACAATGGCGAGCGTCAACTACATCCTCTACGACTCGGCGGTCGGCTATGGCATCTTCGAGGTGGTGCACCAGGCCGACAGTGTGGGCGTGCGCCTCAAAGAGGTGCAGGACTCCATGTCGGACCTGTCCAAGTTTGGCAAGATGGTCAAGCTGGTGAACTTTTCGCCGTGGAGGTGTGTATCTGGTCACCGGCCCCGCATGTCGTTGATTATCCGCTGACCCTGTCTAGAAACCACGCCGAGGGTCTCGAGAACCTCAACGAGCTGTCCGAGGGCATCGTCTCCGAGTACCTGGCGTCCGTCCTCGAGCTGAGCCTGCCCAAGACGAGCGGCAAGAAGAGCAAGGTCGTGCTGGGCGTGCCGGACAAGAACCTGGCCAGCGACATCAGCAGCCGCTTCCCCGGCGTCGAGTGCGAGACGATTGAGACGTCCGAGGTCGTGGCGGCGCTGCTGCGCGGCATCCGCCAGTACGCCGAAAAGCTGCTCAAGGGTCTGCACGACGGCGACATGAGCCGCGCCCACCTGGGCATGGGCCACGCCTTCTCGCGCTCCGGCGTCAAGTTCAACATCCACAAGAACGACAACCACATCATCCAGCAGATCGCCACGCTCGACGCCCTCGACAAGACCATCAACAGCGGCTGCATGCGCGTGCGCGAGTGGTACGGCTGGCACTTCCCCGAGCTCATCAAGATTGTGTCGGACAACGTCACCTACGCCAACCTCGTGCTGGTCATTGGCAACAAGAATACCCTGACCGACGACAGGCTGCACGACGTGGCTGCTGTGCTCAGCGAGGACGGCGGTCGCGCCCAGGCCATTCTGGACGCCGCCAAGGTGTCCATGGGCCAGGACATCAACGCCGAGGACCTCGAGATGGTCAAGTCGTTTGCCACGGCCGTGTCCAAGCTGGCCGCCTACCGCCAGGTGCTGGCCTCGTCGCTCGAGGCCAAGATGGGCATCGTGGCGCCCAACCTGCAGGTGATCCTGGGCACGCCCGTCGCGGCCCGCCTCATCTCGCACGCCGGCTCGCTGACCAGCTTGGCCAAGTACCCGGCCTCGACGCTGCAGATCCTGGGCGCCGAGAAGGCGCTGTTCCGCGCCCTCAAGACCAAGGGCAACACGCCCAAGTACGGCCTCATCTACCAGAGCTCCTTTATCGGCCGCTCGGGCCCGCGCCACAAGGGCCGCATCTCGCGCTACCTCGCCAACAAGTGTAGCATTGCGGCCCGCGTGGACAGCTTCAGCGAGCAGCCGACGTCGCGGTTCGGCGAGGTGATGCGCCAGCAGCTCGAGGACCGCCTCGAGTTCTTTGCGTCAGGCAAGAAGCCCATGACCAATGCGGACGCGATGGAGGAGGCCATGGCCAAGGTGCTGGCGGACGCCGGCGGCAGCGGCGCGTCGGCCGATGCGGACATTGACATGAACGACGTGTCGGACGACGACGAGGAGGCCGAGGCCGAGAAGAAGGCCAGCAAGAAGGACAAGAAGGACAAGAAGGAAAAGAAGGAAAAAAAGGAGAAGAAGGAGAAGAAGGACAAGAAGGAGAAGCGCAAGTCGCTGGACGCAAGTGCCATGGACCTCGACGAGCCCAAGAAGAAGAAGAAGAAGTCGACTGCGTAGGATCCGTATCCTGTGTCGTCGCATCTTCTTGTATTCTGATCCTTGTTTGAGTCTTTTGCCTTTTGTTACAGCTGTTTGGGACACTGCGTCTTGTCTTGGATTTTTCCTTTGCTTTCGTTTTGGGCATCGATTTGTTTTGCGGCATATCTCTTGAGTTTTACTCATTTGTCTGTCATTTGTTTCATCTTCTGCCTTCTTCTCTGTCTGTTATATCTTTTTGCTTTCTTCTTTTCCTTGTATCTTTTTTTTGGAGTTTTTCTTGGTGGGATTCCTTGGCATGGAGTTACTTCTTTCCTTTCTTGACAGGACAAAATAATAGGAGCACTTCTACATGATCGTATAAAATGATCTGGTTACATGCGACTGCGCAGCCTCAGTAGTGTCATTTCAAGGACATATATTTCAAGACGTAAAACATGTACAATAAGATACAAAATACAAGTAACTGTGTAAAATGGCGCTCGTCGTAAATGAGACATGAACATACACGAAAAACAAAAAGTATGGGAAAATAATGGACTGAAATGGCAAAACGCCGTAAACGCCGTGCTTCTGCTGAATAACCACACCATATATGAGCGTCCCTCTCCGACCTACGCGCCTTCGCTACCAAACTCGCGTGTCCATTCCTCGTTCCGCTTCAGGTCCTCCTTGGACACGGTCGGTCGGCTGCCCTTGATGGCCTTGACAAAGTCCTTAAAGTCCACCAACGGTTCCAACAGCTGCTCGGAGTCGACATCGTCCCACGTCATTTCTTGTGCGTCGGGTGCGCCGGGCGAGCAGGGTGTCAGCTTTTTGTTGCCGTCCTTGTCGGTGACGGCGTGGAAGTGCGTGGCCTGCTGGATCTTGCGCACGGGCTGCATCAGGGCGTCCTGGACGGCGATGCTGATGTCGGAGCCCGAGTAGCCCTCGGCCAGCTTGGCCAGCTCGCGATAATCGTTGCTCTGCAGGGTGGTCGGGGTCTCGCCAATGGAAATCTTGAACATGGTGGTGCGGGCGGCGACGTCGGGCAGGCTGATGTGGACGCGGCGCTGGAAGCGGCGGCGGATGGCCGTGTCGAGCTGCCAGGGGATGTTGGTGGCGCCCAGCACGAGGACGCCGGTGCTGTCCTTGCCGACACCGTCCATCTGCACGAGCATTTCCGTCTTGATGCGCCGCGACGCCTCGGACTCGCCCTCGCCGCGGGGACCGGCCAGGGCGTCGAGCTCGTCGATAAAGATAATGGACGGCTTGTTCTCGCGCGCCATGTTGAAGAGCTGCTTGACCAGCCGCTCGCTCTCGCCCATCCACTTGCTGACCAGATCCGAACTGCTGACACTGAAAAAGGTGCTCTTGGCCTCGGTGGCCACCGCCTTGGCCAGGTAGCTCTTGCCGGTACCGGGCGGGCCGTACAGCAGGATGCCCTTCCAGGGCTGGCGCTTGCCCTGGAACAGGTGCGGGAACTTGATGGGCAGCAGCACGGCCTCCTTCAAGGCCTCCTTGGCACCCTCCAGCCCGGCCACGTCGTCCCACTTGACATTCGGCCGGTCGCCCATGATGGCGCCCGCCAGCGCGCTGCGCAGTTTCTTGCTGTCCTCGTCGAGCCCGTCCTCGGCGCCGCTGCCGTCGCCTTGCTTGCCCTTGCCCGTGCCGCCCGTCGACGAGCCGTTGGCGCCGACCAACCCTGGCTTTTTGCGTTTTGCTTCGGCGTCGGACAGGTGGGCCTTGAGCTTCTCGGCGCGCTCCATGTACTCGGCGGTCTTTTGGCGGATCATCTCTTTGGACTTGGGGTTCTTTTCCCACTTGAGGGCGAGCATGAACATTTCGAGGGAGGCATAGTAGAGTTGGTAGGCCTTTTCGTACTGGGCGGCGTTGTCGGCCTCGATGGCCTTGCGGACCTGCTCAATGGCGCGGCCGAGGAAGTCTGTATTCGACATTGTGGAAGGCGATGGTGGGTGTTGGATTGTAGGAGGAGGGCGGGATGTCGAAATGGTCGTCTGGAGTCAGCACAAGGCTGTGATCGGCGTCGAGAGCAATGAAGAACGGAGAGAGGCGGAAAGGGAGGAAAAGGAGGACAGGAGGACAGGAGGACAAGGAGGAGGCTGGTCGGAGGCCGGTCGTGGTCAATTGGGAGGCGGACCACCGACAAAAGAATGCCGCCGAGGTCAAAATGTGTGCCCGCCGAAGAGGGGATGCAACTGTCGCGAGACGACGAAAAGAAAAGAGGCAAGGTGCAGTCGTTCGTCGAGCGTCGAGTTTGCGAGACAAATGGGAAAATGGGACGAAAAGACCAAAGGCTGCGGAGGACGCAGTGACAATGTGAGTTTTCCCTGTTCTGAGTGACAGTGGTCGTTCCTGCCAGTCCTGTGTGCGCTTGTGTTTGGCGGGGTAACCGGGTGACGCCACGAGAAGGAAGGCACCCAAATCCCAACTGAAGGAAGCGGATCCGCCACCAAAAGGCCAGCGTGAATTGCGCATAGGTGCCCCGAGTGCCTCGACAGCGCTAAAGATTCAGCGAGAGATCGGTAGACAGGGGGCGGCTTCAGCGTCATTGGGTAAAAGGAGGCACAACAAGGCTAGACCAATTTTGTGGAGCTTTTTGGTGGTGGTTCTGGAAGGCGGCAGAAAACGAGGGGAGGAAAGAGCGTTGCAGAGCACCAGCGAAGCAAGCTTCGAGTTGAGACGACAGCACAAAACGAAGCAAATCGACGACCAGACTTACGCAGTCCAACATCACTACGGATCATCTTATTTTGACATATCATCTTGCATTGCCGATTTGGACGACGCGCAGCAGCTGGTGCTAGTTTTTGCGCTGTTGCTTGTGCGCCTCTCAGATTCCAAATTGCGCATTTCAAACTGTCATACTTTCGTTCTTTTCTTCATTGTCTCTCCTTTTGATCTTTTCACATATACATTTCTACCGACGCCATGGCTGCACCGGCAAGCGACGCACAGGGGAAGCTCCAGGAGCTGACGGACCAGTACACGAAGCTGCAGCAAGGTAAGATGAGATGATACGGAGATGAGGTAGAATTATTGCAGTTGATGCATGTGTATGGCTGACAACCTCCTCAGAGCAACAGACATTGATTGTATCTCAACAACGGCTGAATGCGCAGAAGACAGAGAACGAGGGTGTCAAGAAGGTAGGCATATGTGTCCCCTCTTGTATTCTGAGATGTACATCTAACGTCCCCCCTCCCCAGCAATTTGAGGACCTCAAGGACGGCGAGACCATTTACAAGCTCGTCGGCCCCGTCCTGTTGAAGCAGGAAAAGTTCGAGGCAGACAGTACAGTCAAGGGCCGTCTGGACTTTATTGACAAGGAGATGTACGTGGAAACCCCCTTATATATATATATATGATGCATTTGTTAACTGAAGTGAAAGCGGCCGGCTGGAGGACGAGATCAAAGAGTCCAACACCAAGATGGACGAGATCAAGGACAAGATCATGGCCACACAGACAAGCGCACAACCAGCACAGTAGATTTTCGCAGTGGGTGGTGTGGATGAAGAAAGGGGGAAATTAAAACGCCAAGTCGATACCCAGAGTGGTGATGCACAAAAAGAAACAATCAAACCAAGTCAATATCAGTATTAAACAACTCATAAATCCAAACGGCAGGAACATTAACATCATCTCGGTCCGGTGGCATAAACTCCCAATCCCCACGGCAGATCCATATTGTGAACCGGCGCCCGCTCCCGCTCAGAACAAAAGACAACGGCGTTGTATTGTCAAACAAGACGATCTTCCGGCGTGGGCGGGGATAGCAACCATGCACCACGTCCATGATTAGGTCCAGAATTTGGCTCACCATTAGATGCTCCCCAAACAGAAGTGTGCTTAGTTCACATATTCGTTTATCATTACTGACCGCTTCCTCGGGATATACCATCGTCGGGCCGTCACCAGATACAGTGGCACATATTGACATGTAGCAACACTGTACGCTTACTCTCCTGCTTTTAATTAAGCTCGAACTGTTCTCATTGACATCAGTGTAAATATTAAAAGGCATATATAAGAATTATTTATTAAGGCAACATATCTCAAGCAGGCAACGGCCAAACGAAGCAGTTTACTGGCGCGTAATAAAACTAACGTCGAGCCCGAAACAACAGAAGTCCACGAATTCCAGATGTCATTCTCGCAATAAAATTTAACATGTGGAATAAATCAGAAAATATTTAAAATAACAAAATTAACTTTTCAGAAAAAAAAAGATACAAATACCATACCACTGCTGCCTACAGAACCCTGCTACTCAACATCGTCAGACATAACATGTGGTGAATATTGATACCCTTTTAGCGCATTACTACCCGTAGACCGACCCGTTTAGGCCTCGATGTTGGACCATTCAGGTACTGCAACCAATCCAACAGCCTCCACGTGACTGGACCGGGGAACCCTTGGAGGGGCAAATGCGGCTGATCCACCTGTTCCAGCCAATTCCAGCCAGTTCCAATGCGGCAGCCTGTTCCCAAACACGCCCAAGACACGTCTGTCTACGGCTCACTCACGTCATTGTCCCGCAGGCCGACGCACGCAGCAGCTACAACAACCCGAAGATGCAGCCTGTCTTCGAGTGTCGCTCCTAAGTTACGACGAAGGCGTCTGGGTCTGTGATTGTTGCCAGATACCACGACCAACACCTATATTGATCGATTTACACCTCAGTGCGTCATACTTCTGTCACAGCTAACAGAGGACACAATGCCGCGATCTCAGTACTCGTCTGGGTCTGGGTCCGGGTCCGGCCCAGGACGGTCGACCTCCTCCTCGTCGATTTCGATCTCGACCTCCGCCTACGCCCCCCTGTCCTCCAAAGACCTCGCCCGGTCTGCCGAAATGTTCGAGTGGCGCCCACAGATCCCACTCAAGTTCCACATCGGCTCGCTCGACGCCATGTACCGCGAAGGCCGGACGTACCTGGCCGAACACAACTACGCCAAGGCCTTTGTGCTACTGATGCGCTTCACCATCATCTGCGTGGACAAGGTGCCGACGCACCCCGAGGCGAACACGCCCGAGGGCCGGCGCATGGTGCGGACGGTGACGCGGCGGCTCAAGACGGTGATGGCGCTGCTGGAGTCGACCAAGGAGCAGCTGGACGTGGCGCGGCAGCGGTGGGTGGACCAGCACCCGCAAGACGAGTACGAGCGGCGACTCGACCGCAGAGAAAGCAGGGTCGGAAAGGAGAGGAAGAAGACTACGACGTTTGCGGAGCTGGACCCTGCGCTGTCGTGGAATCCGTACGCGCAGGCGGAGCTGCTCGATGCGGCGGACCATGTCGAGCTGGCAATTGCTCTGGCAAACAAGCGGGGCCAAGAAGGTGGCAGCCGTGGTGCAAAGACACATGCCTCAACCACGCCTGGGAAGGACACTCGGCGAGACGCCGAGGACGTCAGCCGGGCCATGGAGCGGGCTCGGTGGCAGCTCGACGAGATGTCTCGACCGCCGCCGAGCTACGACGACAGCCATACGGCCAACGCCGGCCACAGCTACCGACAGCCCCAGGACCCCGTCGTCCCTGTGTCCTACAGCTACCCGTCCATACACAAGTCGACGCCCGTGTCGTACGACTCGATGCGGTTTGACCAGAGACGAGACGCCGCCACAACGTCGGCCAGCGGGCCACCACGCCCCCCAAAACAGCCTGCGGCCGCGTCCCTCGCGCCCGCAGCACGGCCACCACCAGTCCCGTCCCGCGGCGAGCCCTTGTCGTCCCGCTACAATGACGACCTCGTCTCGCTTCACCAGTCGAGCGAGCCTCCTTCGACGGCCTCGACGCCGCCACCGCCGCCACGGCTGCCGCCCAAGACCGTGGAGCTTGACTCTGTGGAGGCAGCCGCCCAGCCGGGCAAAACGTCCCAGTACACGTTCAAGCCCGCCGCGTACCTCGAGAGCGGCGCGCCCATCCGCAGCGTCTTCTTGCCCGACACGCTGCGCCGCGACTTTCTGCGCGTGGCCCAGCCCAACACCGACAAGGGCATCGAGACCTGCGGCATCCTGTGCGGCAAAACGGCCAACAACGCCCTGTTCATTACGTGTCTGCTCATCCCCCAGCAGATTGGCACCCGCGACTCCTGCGAGACCACCGGCGAGGTCGCGACGCTCGAGTACTGCTCCGAGCACGACCTCATCCAGATCGGCTGGATCCACACCCACCCCACGCAGACCTGCTTCATGAGCTCCCTCGACATGCACACCCACGCCGGCTACCAGATCATGATGGACGAGAGCATCGCCATTGTCTGCGCGCCCGCGCACGAGCCCAGCTGGGGCATCTTCCGGCTCACGAACCCGCCGGGCTTGCCGTACATTGGCGGCTGTCGCAAAGCGGGCGCGTTCCACGAGCACGATTTGCGCCCGCACGAGATTTACACGGAGGCGAAGAACCCGCCGGGCCACGTCTTTGTTGTGCCGGGCATTGACTTTGCCGTGGCTGATCTACGGGAAGAGAAGTAGAGATGGGGGTGGTCGATTGGGGTGGTCGATTGAGGCACGGCTAGGACGAAAGCCATGAGTTGCATTTTTGGCGTTTTCTTTTTCTGTTTCTTTTCCTTTTGGCGTTTCGTCTGTCTCTTTTCATAGCGTAAGGGAGTACAATACCACACAGCGCCGTCTCAGGTGCTCTTTCCGTTTCTGACCACAAAATGTGCCTTTGTCCTGAACCAACCCATCTGTGCAAGAGTGGTCCATCGTTCCTTCCACTTTTGGCAGATACAATGTCGTCAGCCACACACCATCCCCGCTAACACAAGAGATATAAACGTGCCCAAACAGAGTGCCTTCCCCCTTCGAAAATATTCCGCGTTGCAGGGTGTTCCGAAGAATTTTCGTTCACTGGCTGGGTGGAGCGTGCCCTGCCCTTTGCGGCGTGTGACCATCGTGAGGCTCTCCCCTTGTCCCCTTTTACCCCTGACTTCGCCTCTACCTCTTTGGACAGCCGGCCGTCCTCTTTTCTCTGCGATCGCTTTCGATCTCGCGTGTTTTTGGCGTTTATTCAATTTCGTGTTCTTTGCATCTCTCATTTTTTTTAATTCTCTTCTGTCTGATCTGTCAGCTTTCTTTCTACGAGAGGGCTGTGATAGCAACGCGCTCCGAGTCTTTGCATCTTTGTGTTTTATATGTAAATCAATCTCGTTTTCTTTCTTACTGCACGTTACACGTTTTCGTTCCCAGCATGGACCACAGTCAGAGCTTCGGGGTGGATGACCTCAACCATGCTTCGCAGTATGGTATCAACATGCAAGCACAGCAGCAGCAACAACAACAGCAACAGCCTTCGCAACGCCATCTCCACCAGCGTCATCCATCCCTTGTTCAATGGACCACTCAGCCTATCACGACGTACCAGCTAGTGTCCTTGGAGGGAGGTGGTGGCAGTGGTGGTGCTTGTGGCGGATGTCCGCCTCTTGCTGCACACCAAACTCCGACCCAACCGCTGTATCAACATATGCCACAACAGATGCCACAACGGCAACAGCAGCAGGCTGCACTCTACGCGTTCCACCAGAATATGCCAAACATACCAATGCCGCATGGGACGCCGCTGACACCCATGTCACAAATGCCACAGCTGCAACACATGCCGTCCATGCCACACATGTCGCCCATTACGCCGCTGACGCCAATGACGCCTGCCGGGAGTGGCTAGAGTCCCACCCGTCGTCATCCGTCGTGCAGCAGCGGCAGCTTCTACCAGCCATCGCCGCCACGGTTCCAGTCATACTCGAGTATACCGGTCCAGCAACAGTTACCGCAACAGCCACCGCAACAGTCGACGCAACAGCCGACGCAACAACAGTACCAGCCGTTCTACCAGCTGCTGTCGCGGACCCAGCAGCGCCACCACCAGCTTCAGCGCTCGCAGTCCATACCAGTCATGTCTAGCCATGGCCTTCCCGGCAGCCCAGAGGTACCCAGGGCCTTTCACCTCAGCCCTATATGCAGGTACAATATCACAGTTTTTTTTCCCCTTTTTGTATTTTGTTTTGTCCTTGTTGAGTGACTTGCTTTACCATTTCTTTGAAACCATCGTACACTAACATGGCCCATTATCTACAATAGGGCCCCACAGCTGTACCCACCCGACATGTTCTTTGCGGCACCTCAACCAGTGACGCCGGCCAAGAACCAGGCAAATGCAAACGTCTTTGTCGACCACCCTCCCGGCCCAGCACCTTTGCCTCGCCTGGCCACTCGACATAGCACTTCGTTTACGAATCATCGCCCCAACAAGCCCAAGCCATTGGCGCTAAAGACAACCCATCTCCAGCCGCATCCAGACGATGATAACGGAGATGGAGGCCACGTTGACGGCCATCGGGTTGGCCATGACGACCAGCCCCATCAACTACCGTCACAGTCCGCGGCGCTCCGTCGCAAGCCTGTGAGTAGTGTATCTACTGGTGCCATACCCATCGCGGTGTCGGTCACACCTGTGGGTTCCGACCGTGAGTACGACGGCGGCGGATCGTCATACAGTACCTCCCCCCTGGGTTCCGAGGCCCATGCCAGGATCCGAGCACGGATGCGCATGCCGTTTGTTCCGCGCACACCCAAACATGTTTGTACACTGGCCGCAGCCAACGTGGGTGGCGACCGTGCTACCGCCATCACGGCCACCATGGCCACCTCAGCCACCACGGGCGTGTCCATGACAACAGATTCGTATACCGAAACGTACACAGGCCCGTATACAGACACGTGCGTGGCTCCACCCGGACCAGAGAACAGCCTCGAGCAGTTTCTGCAGGACCACATCCACTCGATCGAAACAAATTACTCGGACGACACGACCAACACCAAGGGCCGCCTTTTGTCGTCGTCGTCGGACGAGTGGTACACAACTTCTGAGACTGACCCGATCCAGTCGCGGCACCGGCACCGTGTTATGGAGACGCAAGTCGCCGACTACGAGTCCACGTCTGGAGGAGAAGGCGGAGGTGGAGGAGAAAGTGGTGGTGGTGGCAGCGTTGGTCTCTGCAACTGTGGTATGCAGCAGTGCTGCCAGTGCGGACTGTTCATCTCACGCCCAAGAATGCACAAGTGCATGGGCACTGGTGAGACTGTCCTTCCGTCGACTCGTCGGTAATACAAGGATAACGAATGGTTCAGTCTCGACCAATGACGGTTGACATATAACGGTGGCTTTCTTTCTATTTCCTTCAATTTTTAAGAAAAACATTTTTTATCTGTTTTGCTTTCTTCTTTCGTCTTATTGTTCCTCATATTATCATTATAATAATTATTATGTAGCTTAGGGGTAGCACATGGGACGATAAACCAAGGACGGATCGAGTGTAAGATAGTGTACGGTATGGGATGTGAGTTAAAGCAGAGGAAACGGAACTGGGAATGGGAAAACGGAGACAGCAAACAGCGAGCGGGACACGAGGAAGAGCAGCCGACACAAAGGTGTACGAATTAGTTTGAGGCGATAGTTTATGTATTTCGAGTGTTTCCTATGGAGTTACATCAAGCTGAGTGTCCACGAACTGCGACAACCCTTTTTTTTTCGACTGTCCTCCCAACCACTTCTGCCTTACGGAGACGCACCAGCAGGCGGCGGACCACACGACTTGCACAGGGCCTCGGCGGCGGTGGCCACATCAGCCGCCGCTGCACCGCAGGCCTTGGTAATGCAGTCGCCGGCCGAGCTGTGCAGCTTGTCAAAGTTCTTGCACTGGCACTCGTAGTCGGTCGCGCTGGTGCACCCGATGGCGGTAATGGCGGTGGCCATGCAGTCGGCCTGTTGGAGAGTACTGTGTCAGCCGTGCGTCGTGGCCGTATGACCACCAGTGTGTCACGGGCTGTGCCAATGGGAAATGCTGGAGTACTATGGGTGAAGACTTACCGCACACGCCGGGAAAGGATGCGCCGGATCAGGGGCGCACGCGGCCGAGACGGCAACGGCGCCGGCGACGACGGAGAAGATCAGGGAAAGCTTCATTATAGCGGATGTGTGATGCTGTGTGGTTTGTGTGGTTTTGTGTGGTTTTGTGTGGTTTTGTGAGGTGCTGTTTGCGTTGCGTTCGAGTCTCGAGATCTGGACAGCTGGCCGTCTTAAATAGAAGTAGAGACTGGACTTGGGGCGTCCAAAGACGGCTCGTCAATCCGCAAATGAGTACACTTCTGTACAGGTTTTGTTCTATTTGCATGCTGGACATATAGATTGATCATTCCGCTTGTCCTCGGCGGAGACGGGGTACATATATTGCCTCTTACGTAGCTTTGCCACTTTGTCCGTCAAGGAACTTTGGGCAGTGCAACTTGCGGGATTCCTCCGAGTATCCTCGGCCACCTTCTAAATGATATTGATCGTTTGTTGCAAGAGGGGATACAAACAACAAGCCTTTGAATTCACAGGGAATGCCCAAATTGTCCGAAACCGGGGGACAAAACCGTCGTTTACAGCATATGCAGATCCTATCAAGAGAAGGACCAATGGACGGGATAGGACGATGGGCCGGATTGTAAAGAGCGAGGAGGTAAACGCCGTCCAATCTGGTGCCTGGTTTATGACTGATTTTGCTACTGGACAAATCCATTGATTTGTTTTTGCTTTTGTTTTCTACTTCTTATTTTTATTTTTTGGTAGGATCGAGACCGACGCCAGCATCACCAAAATTGACGGCGCCTCTCACTTGCATCATGGTCCTGCATTGGCTAAACTCGGTGGTGGCGAGGGCAGACCCCATATCAGGGAGGAATGCGTTTCCCTGCATAGCCGGGTCTACACGGGGAGATTCAATGGAGTAATCGGACTAAGCTTCTCCATGTGCTTCTTCCGCGAGAGTCATGACGAGTCAGTTTGATCGGTTAAGCAAAGTCGTTGGGGTCGGTCTGGTGCTCCCCTCTTTCCAATAAACATTGTATGCCCACCACACCTCGGAAGTCCGTAATACAATTCTAGTGACCGTCTCCATATATGTTCTAATTTTAATAGCCATTCTGGTATAATGTACACGAACTGGCGGGAAAATCGGAGACGGCAAAATGCAACGACTTTGGCGCGGGATGGATATAGCACGCCTGCCAAGGCACGTCCTGCACTACGCGAGTCAGTCGTCTAAGCCAATATTCCGCTCCACTAATGAACACCTGATCGGGAGATGTACGTCAAACCCACAAATAGAAAACGGTCCTGATGAAGGTTGACGATGGCAAAACCGACGTTGGCGATATTATGTAAGCAAAGTGGGGTCCACCACGAGCGGGAAGTAGCTCTCTGAGCTCCCCCACAGAGCTTTTTGGGGCGTCGCCAGAGTCAACCACACCCAGCCGTCCACCACCACACACGGCTCAATGGCTGGACTGCCGGCACGACAACTGGGGCAGCGCCTCTTTCGGGGTCGGAGTGCCCGGCGCACACTTCTCTGGGCCGGTAGCTGCCCACAATGTCGCCCATTGCTTGCCTTTCGACAAGATCGATTCTCGTCGACGTCGACGACGTCAACAACCACAACAACGCCGCCGACAAGAGCCCTCCCCGTCTCACTCCGAAAACAGATCAAAGACGAAGCCAAGGCGCGCAAGGCCAAGGCTGCCCAACAAAAGGGATCTGCCAGTGGCAGCGAGCTGTCCCACCGCGGCCAGACGGTGCCCGGCTGGGAGCTGACGGTGGGCATCGAGATCCACGCGCAGCTGAACACGGCGCACAAGCTGTTTTCGAGCGCGCAGGCCACGAGCCCGCTGTCGGAGAGCGAGCCGAACGCGCCGGCGCACGTGGCCTTCTTTGACGTGGCGCTGCCCGGCGCCCAGCCCATCTTCCAGCCGGCGACGCTGATCCCGGCGATCCGCGCGGCGCTTGCGCTCGGGTGCACCATCCAGCCGGTCAGCCGGTTCGACCGCAAGCACTACTTCCACTGGGACCAGCCGGCCGGGTACCAGCTGACGCAGTACTACGAGCCGCTGGCGCGCGACGGGCACGTCGACCTGTACAGGGACCGCGACGGGATCGCGGCCGAGGACGGCGACCACGTGCGGGTGGCGATTGTGCAGGTGCAGATGGAGCAGGACACGGCCAAGACGGTGGCGCAGCCCGGCGGGGTGCACTGGCTCGACTACAACCGGGTGGGCATGCCGCTGGTGGAGATTATCACGGCGCCGCAGCTGCACCACCCGGCGACGGCGGCGGCGTTTGTGCGCAAGGTGCAGCAGCTGCTTGTGGCGGCGGATGCGTGCACGTCGGGGCTGGAGGCGGGCGGGCTGCGGGCGGACGTGAATGTGTCGGTCCGAAGGGTCGCCGGCGGCGACAGCGAGCGCAGCGAGGACAAGGCAGACACAGCACGTCTCGGGGTCCGCACCGAGATCAAGAACCTCAACAGCTTCCGCGCGGTCGAGGACGCCATCATTGCCGAGCGCAACCGCCAAATCGCAGCCATCGTGGCGGCCGAAGCCGCGGGCCACGCGTCCCCCCGCGACGCCATTGTCAGCGAAACACGCGGCTGGACCCCGCCGGCGTTTGCCGGCGACGAGGGCAAGACGCACCGGCTGCGCGGCAAAGAGGGCGAGGTGGACTACCGCTACATGCCGGACCCCGACTTGGGGCCCGTGGTGATTGACGAGGCCCTGGTCCAGTTTCTGCAGCTGACGCTGGGCGCGTCACCGGACGCAGAAATGGACGACTTGATCGACAACTTTGGGCTGTCGCCGACGGACGCGGCGGCGCTGATGGCGCTGGACGGCGGCGGGCGGGCGCAGTACTATTACGACGTGGTGGAGGCGGTGGAGCAGCGGCTGGCGGCGGCGGCGACAGGGGCCGCCCCTGGGGTGGAGGTCCGCGCGTTTGTGGCCAACTGGGTGCTGCACCAGCTGGGGCGTCTGACGTCGGACCGCAACGCCAGCTTCAACATCGGCGACGACGCTGCTGCTGCCGCCGCCACCGCCACCGCCACCACCACCTCGCTCGACATGACCCCCGAAGGCCGCTGCCGCATCCCCGTGGCGTGTCTGGCCGACATCCTGGCCTACCGCTACCAGGGCCGCATCACGGCCGGCGTGGCCAAGGAGCTGCTCTTTGCCGTGTTCCGGGGGGACGTCACAGACACGGACGGAGGGCCGTCGGTGACCGACGCCATTGCGGCCGAGCGTCTCTGGTTCGACGAGATCTCCGCAGACGAGTACGCCGCGCTCGCGCAAGAGGCCATTGCCGACGAGGCAAAGACGCTCAAGCAGTTTGCATCCCCGGCGGCCCAGAAGAAGTACCCGCACGGCAAGCTCCAGTATCTGGTGGGCAAGCTGCTGCGGCTGGGGCCCGAAGGCCGGACCGACCCGCAGAACGCCGAAGCAGCAGTGCGGGCGGCGGTGGCCAAATGGGTGGAGGACAGCCAGCGCCGATCGGCATGACGTCAGTGAGGGCGGACAGAACGAGTGTCCCTTAGATTATGCATAATACGAACCCGAACAAACAATACCCATGCCACATACCAATGTAGACAGCACAGGTCCACCGGCAGCGTTGGCGGCCACCCCTGACGCCAGATCGTGCCCGTTTCGGATCACCGTACCGTCTCACTCTTTCTGCAGTAGCGTCTTTTGCGTCTTTTGCGTCTTTTGCATCAGCACCGGCGCAGCTAAACCCAAAGCAGGAATTGCCCGCACAGAGCGCACTTGCACCCCTTTTGTGACCGGTTCCCTGCTCACGCATCGCTTTTGCCCTTTTCTGGCCAGGTTAGGCCTATTCCGCTGACCTGCATTTCTTCAGCGAGCGTTGCATTGGAAGGGCGGCAGGGAGTCGTCTGTGCTTTGTCTTGTCCGCGTGCTCCGCCCGTCATCCTTCGCGCCATCCTCATCCAGTTGACGATCGCCGTTTTTCGTCTTTTTGTCTTTTCTGTTCACACGTCCGGTCCCCTTGTTCGTTTTTCCATGTGCAGCGCCCCACGTCGCGCAGCGCATCCACTCGTCTCGTCTCATATCGCCTGCATATCCCATTGCATGGACGATCGCATCGCCAGTGGCCGACCTCCCTCCGTTGTCTCTGCGTCCGCCGTCTCGCACGACCGCCCCCCATGGCGTCCGATGCCCCGGAAGCGCCGGCAACCCCGGCAGCGCCGTCCACCGCACCGGCCCCCGCCTCCGATGCCGCCTCCGTCCACTCCGCGCACTCCGTCAACGCCATGAGCGGCTACTCTGTCAATCTGTCCGTCGACACCGACGACCCACGCGGCCGCGACACGGACAACGACTCGTCCCTCGGCGACATGGACACGCAGTCCTCGACCCGGTCGGCCACGTCCAGCGTGTACCGCTTTGTCGAGGAGTTTGGCCGCACGTTCCACAGCTACAAGGAGGGCAAGTACTATCTGCCCAACGACGAGCAAGAGCAGAACCGGCTGGACCTGCAGCACGCGATTGCGAAGCACGTGCTGGGCGGGCAGCTGGGGCTGGCGCCGCCGAACCAGGAGCTTGGTGGATCTGAAACGGCGGGCGACGACGGTGCTGCGGGTGCAGATGCCACGCAGTCGGCCACGGACGAGGCATCCACTGGGGCATCCACTGGGGCATCCACTGGGGCAGCCACCGGGGCAGCCACCGGGCCGTCGCACCCGGCCCACAGAGTGCTCGACCTCGGCACGGGCACGGGCATCTGGGCCATTGACTTTGCCGAGCGCCACCCCGCGGCCGACGTCCTCGGCACCGACCTCAGCCCCATCCAGCCCGAGTACGTGCCGGCCAACTGCCGGTTCGAAATCGACGACATGGAGGACGAGTGGACGTTTGGCGGCGCGAACCGGTTTGACTACATCCACGGGCGGTACATTGTGCCGTTTCTCAAGAACGCGCCGGCCGTCATCCAGAGCGCGTACGACCACCTGCAGCCCGGCGGCTACTTTGAGCTCTTTGAGGGCCCCATGCTCTTCCAGTCCGTCGACGGCTCCCTCGAGGGCACCACCCTCAAGGCGTGGAACGACCACATGATGGCGGGCGTGCGGCGCGTCGGCCGGGACCCGCTGGCCGCGCTCAACCTGCGCGCCTGGATGGCCGACGCCGGGTTCCAGGACATTACCGAGCGGCGGCACGCCCTGCCCATCAGCCCGTGGCCGCGCGGCCGCGACAACAAGCTGCTGGGCGCCATGGAGATGACGAACCTGCTCGAGGTCGCGCACGGCATCACCATGGCCATCTTCACCAAGGCGCTCGGCTGGTCCGTCGAGGCCGTCGAGGTCTTCTTGGCCAAGGTGCGCCAGGACCTGCACGACCGCCGCATCCACGCATATCTGCCAGTGTAAGTCCTGCCCCCGCCCGTAACGTCGCTTTGGCAAAGTAGACGGCTAACGTGACAACCTGACAGGGTCGCCATTTACGGACAGAAGCCACTGTGATGGGTAGTGTTGAGGCGGTGTCGAAAATGAATCATTTTTTTTCTTCTCTTTTTTTCCTTCTCTTTTTTTCCTTCTCTTTTTTTCTCTTTTTGTTTTGTACATTTCCATGTTTCCACGGCTCTGTAGCGCTGCTAAGCTTAGACGTAAAGTATCGCCATTCTGAACGAGACAGTACTTGCTCTAATAGCCCTCTATATTTAAGCATCGTCCCACTGTAGCGCCTAACGAGGGGCCTAGAACAGTCCATCCACGCGCCTTGGCAACGGCTCCGATCTCATCGCTATTCCAATACCAGTTTAGGAAGGCACTTTCGGTTCGTGTAAGGAAGGAGGAGATGACAGTTACCATTCAGTTAACCGTTCCTTCTTATTCGGTTTCTTGTAATTACCCCTGAATCTTTCTTCCCTCCTCTTTTCACTTCTTTTTTATTCCGCCCTCCTCCTCTCGATTCTTTATCCCGAGAATCCTTCTAACCCCCCGTACCACACGAAATGACGACAACCACACAAAGGAACGATGCCGCCAGGGCGGCGCGTCTTGCGAATACGCAGACCAAACTGCCCGAAACGACCGCATCAACAACCGCGTGTTGTCGTTAAATACACACCACAAGTTATTGGCCGTCACCACACGAAGCCAAATGGCCAGAGAAGTGGACAGTTTCTAACGATGGCTGCACTGTCCGAAACAAGCCCATCTATCAAACGCGTGAGAAGGTGGAGGCGTTCTTCCAAGAAAACCATAAGCCGTTTACAGAAAACGCTTTGTTTTCGAACTTGGAAGCCGTTTCTTATAACCGACAAGGGCTGTTGAGGACACACCAAGTGCATTGTCGTTGAGAGCGATTCTCTTACACCTAGTTGTTGCGGCGGCCAATGGCGGGAATCCGGTTCCCAGACCGTTAGTCACAGCACAGCCTCGTTACGTTTCATTTTCAACACGCTCCAAGCTCGAGGACAAGCACATAACCAAAACCGGACAAATGGACACCAACAGAGTGCCCCACTAACAGACAGCTCTTATCTTTGGCATCAACGACCACCGATATCTCGTCCGCCGAGGACAACATATATATTGCACCGCGTGACTGTGTTCACATTGAAATTCCGAGTATTTAGTTCTTCTCTCGCTGATCTGAGCCATGTCGGCTCCCGAAACATACCTCCTTTGGGTGAACGGCGCCGAGTGCAGAGGAACAGGCGAGCCGTGAGTACCTCCATCGTGCCTATCCTCCAGATGCGCTTTGCCTGCTGACACGTCAAATCAGAATACCCATTGAATGCCCAGCCACAGGAGAAGTCTTTGCATCGTATGTCCCTCTTGTTGTCTGCATTCCCACTGCTCGCTCTCACACCCACCAGATGCCACAGCGCCTCCGAGGCAGATGTCGACGCTGCCGTCCAGGCCGCCCATGCCGCCTTTGTGGCCGGCACCTGGTCTCGTGCGCCCCGCCACGTCCGCGCCGATGTCCTCGACGAAGCCGCTCATCTGCTGACGGCCGCCCTCCCCGACCTGATTGCGCTCGAAGTCCGCCAGACCGGCCGTGTCGTCCGCGAAATGCAGGCCCAGGTGCCCTCGCTCGTCCGCTGGTTCCGCTACTACGCGGCCCTGCTGCGCACCGACGAGCGGCCCGTCTTCCCCACGGCCGGCCAGCTGCACAACTGGGCCGACCGCGTGCCGCTGGGCGTCGTCACGCTCGTCACGCCGTTTAACCACCCGCTGCTGATTGCCGTCAAGAAGCTGGCGCCCGCGCTGGCGGCCGGCAACAGCGTCGTGCTCAAGCCGTCGGAGCAGACGCCGCTGACGTCCCTCGCGCTGGCCCAGCTGCTGCACAGGGCTGGCCTGCCGGCCGGCGTCTTGTCCGTCCTGCCCGGTCCCGGCCCCGTTGTGGCCGCCGCCCTGGCCGCCCACCCGCTCGTGCGGTCCATCGACATCACGGGCGGCACCGCCGCCGGACGCGCCCTCGGCGCCATCGCCGGCCACAACCTGGCGCGCTTCAATGCCGAGCTCGGCGGGAAAGCCCCCGTCCTTGTCTTTGCCGACGCCGACCTACCGGCCGCCATCAACGGCGTCGCGTTTGGTGCGTTTGTGGCCAGCGGGCAGACGTGCGTCGCGGCGACGCGCATCCTCGTGGAGCAGAGCGTCTTCGACGACGTGGTGGCCGGCCTCGCGCGCAAGGCCGCCTTCATTGCGGCCCACATCGGCGACCCCGCCAACCCGCACAGCAGCATGGGCCCGCTGGTGTCGGCGCACCAGCAGCGGCACGTGCGCGCGCTCGTCGACGCGGCCGTGTCGAGCGGGCGCGCGGCGGCGGCGGAGGGCGGCGGCACACTGCCGGCCACCAGTGCGCTGGACGGGTTCGACCTGTCCAAGGGCTACTTTTACCCGCCGACCGTCCTCGTGAGCGCACCATTGGCGACCGACGCGGCGAACGGCGAAAACGCAGAAAACATAGAAAACAGAGAACCCACACCCAGGATTCTCGGCACCCGCCTTTGGCGGGACGAAGCATTCGGCCCCGTCGTCGTGGTCGTTCCGTTTGCCAACGGCAACGAAGACGAGGCCGTGCGGCTCGCCAACGACGCCGCGTTCAGCCTGGGTGCCGCCATCTGGACCCAGGATCTGTCGCGCGCGTTCCGCGTGTCCGAGCGCGTGGCCGCCGGCATCGTCTGGGTCAACACGCACCACCGAAACGACCCCAGCAGCCCCTGGGGCGCCACGTCGGTCCCGGGCGGCGGCAGCGGTGTCGGCAGCGAAAACGGCCGCGAGGCGTACTTGGCCTACACGGCGGCCAAGAGCACGGTGGTCAACTATGCGCGGCCCCACGAGGCGCGCGTGGCCGAAGACTGGTTCAACGAGGGCGCAGCCGCGGTGCGGTATGGATAAGAGTGGCAGGCGAAGCAGGACGAGTGAGGAGGAGGGGTGTACACTTTGCTTGCCAGCCGTGCCTCTCTTCTCGGCTATGAGGAGCCTTGCCGCTGCGTTTGGATGAATCAGTGGAAATAAGCAACCACCGATTTTGGAAACATGGTGAGATAAGTACCATAGTTTCACGTAAAGCCATAGAAACCGTCCGAATCACGACCATGTGCACAAACAAACAGAAAAGAGGAGATACCGTGGCGCCGGGCCATGTCCAACGAGTCGTGTGTTTTTGGCCTTGTTTTGATTCTGTCATTCTGTCCACAATTCCTGTAATTGTTCGCTCGGAGAGATAGAGCAGGCGACACACAACCATATTAAGCAGAAGAATATGGAATTTGCCGTCTTGATATACTTCCGGCATAAATGAAAGATAACTTGGGCAATTTGGCAATCGTTCGTAACTACCGGTCAAGCTCAGAGCAAAAATCAAGCACTTTGCCCAGTTAGTTGAGCCTGACACTTGTTTTCCTCGCTTTTGACATCATCACCATCTTCACGAGTGTTGTCTCGCCAAATTCCGATGAGTTTTCGGTCCTTCTTTGGTACCTCCGATTCTCCATGAAAGGGTTCGTCGTGTCTTCAATTGTCACAGCTTGGGCGGCCATTGCAGCCGCCGCGCCACCGTTGTCCGTAAATGGCCACAGCCACGACGACGCACATGATCGTGATCGTGCGCTCAGCCAACCCAATAGCTACCACGCCGGTACTGGTGCTGGACCTTGCGATTTGTCGAGTGAAGACACAGGATGCTACCTGATTATGGACAATAGCGGCTGCTTTTTGAATACATCGGACACAGCTAGAGTGCTGGGCTGTGCTGATTCGGATCCGACAAAAGCGATTGATATTGTGAGTCCACACCCAATTTGACGATTGAAAACGAAGGCGCATGACCTGTACACGGTCACTGACACTTCCAGTTCTGCCGCTGCTGGGGCTGCAACGGCCAGGAGCTGGTCAATTTTATGCCGACGCTCAACTGCACGAGCAAGACCGTGATTCCCACGCCGGCCAAACCAGCACCCATCTCCGGCAATGGCACCGCATCGGCCCCCCATGGCAACGGCTCTCATCCGGTTCCAGGTCCTGCACCCTAAGGAGGATCCACGTCAGAAAAAGGACCAGCAGGCAACGCGCACATGCCCGTGTCTGCTCTACCGATCGACGGGAAGCTTATTATATCCACTGGTGTAGTTGTCTACGTTTGTCCTGGAAGGGGATATATGCCTGCCATGTGTTGTAACGGCGACTCGGGTCTCGGGATGCTCGGTTGTGGTGGTGGGCCAAGTGCGTGGCGTCGATTTTCATGTACTTCCACCAATCATACCAGGAACTTATTATATCAATTTTTAGAGTTGAGAATGGCGGGTGTCTTCGTTGCGTCTAAGGGCAGACATCTTTTGTCGTGTTGCAAGGTTGAGTGGATCTTGACTGCGAAAACGAAACAAAAAAAAGAATCATGAGGGGAACGGTCTAACTCACGAATCGACCCTGAATCGTCTGTGCTTTGCTGGTGAATGTTGGTTCTAAAATAGTGGCATTGTGCTTGGGTCAGAAGCCATTGTAGGGAAGAGGATGTGCACTGCTTGATGTATCGGCAAGGACAACACATCGACACATACCGCCGAATACGAATGCAAAGACTGTGGCAGGTCGGAAAGCGGAAACCAAAACAAAATATTACAAAGAGACTATGCAAGTGTCATGGGTATGTAAATAGTATGTACAGAGTATAACAAGCGTAAAGCAGAGACAAGGACAAAACGTCCGTGGAGACGATCGACACCACACGGGATTTAAAGTACCGCCGCCGCAAGGACGGCCGCGCCGCCCACCAGACCAACTGCAACCGACGTCAGCCCCAAAAGGCCGCCGGCACCAATGTGCAGCAGCCGCGGCCGCCCCGCCGCCGCCGACGCCGTGCCCGATGCTCCCGCCGCCGCCGTCTCGCCGCTGTCGCCGTTGGAAATCGTCCCCGTCGAGGGCACCGGGTTGTTGGTCGCCGTGGCCGCCGCGGACGAGATCTCGGCCACAATGACCGACGACGCGCTCGCCAGGTCGGCCGCGCGCACGCTGCTGGGCTGGTCCTGCTTGTCGATCGCGCTGCAGAGGTCGGCGATCCACTGGCCCGAGTCGAACTGGCGCGCGTCGTCGCAGTCCTTGCCGACGCAGAGGCCCATCTTGACGACGAGCGAGTGGGGGTTGCCGCAGACGCAGGCAAAGTCGCCGGGCGAGCAGCCGGAGTCGAGGCAGGCGGCGTTGTAGCACAAGAGGGCGCAGGGCTCGGATTCGGTGACGAGCTGGGGCACGGTGGTGCCGGTGACGTTGATGGTGCCGGCCGAGGTCGTGGAGGTGCCGGTGGCGGTGCCGTCGCCGCCCGTGGTGGTCGGCGTGGTAGCATCGGCGGCCGAGGCCGAGGCGGCAAAGAAGAGGACCGTCGACGCGGCAATGAGCCTGCGGCGGCGGCCGATCTCGGTGGTTGCTGTTCTAGGCTTCATGGTCGATGGTATGTCTGGAGAGGAACGAGAAGAATGAGGAATGAGGAAAGCGAGGGAAGTCGAATGGACAGAATAACTAGAAGGGACCAGAGTTCGAGGTTAGATAAACGAAGACGTTGCCGGCAAGTGGCGGGTCTCAATGTAGACGTGCAAAGGGAGGATGCCAAATAGGGAGCAAATACGAAAGGCAACAGTCTCCAAGCAGAGCATCGAGAGACCCAGTTAAGAACAAAGCCTCTCCCTTTTGTCTGTTGTTATCTGCGACTGTTTTGGAACAGTGCCTGGCCTTTCTTAGCTGAGCGCTGTGCAACGTGGCCGAGGAGACACAACCAACGTGGTTCTGGTGCAAAGCCACAGAGGGTGCGTGGTATTGTCGGGCAGTGGTGCTTACCGAAGACGAGAGTAGCGATTGGGCGTCGCCTTTTTATTGTGTTTTTCTTTCCCAATGTCTGTCGACTGCGCCTCAAAACTGGCGCGAAAACAAGGCCAGCTCTCCCGAGGCGGAACGGAGGATCAATGGGTAGCAGGTCGCAGGCGCCGATGTATATGTGTGTGTGTAGGAGACGAAGAGTGTCGACTGAAAACAAGAGTCTGAGAACGTATCGCTGTGTTTGTGTGATGACGATGCTGGTGGCGATGACGACAACAAAGGGGACAAGGGAGATGCTCGCGGCAGGGAGCGTGTCTGGTCCAGCTGCCCGGACAACGTTGCAGTATTGGCGCGTGCTGGCAAACCAATCGCTCGTCAGTCTACCTTGAGAGGGAAATGCAAGTCGTCGCGAGAGAAGTCGAGATGGATGATGAAATTGCGAGACGACAAAAAAGTGATTCTCAAAACAGTCACTGGAAATTGCATTGCCCCCGGAAAACGCCCAAAGGGATGCCTCCTTTAGGCCCTGGGAGCAACGAACAAGGCACATTGATTGGCTCCGCTCGCCAGCAGCTTCAGCTTTAGTGGAGTTCCTTTACTAGTTAGTGAGTTAGTGAGCTGGTGAGCTGGTGTTCGCTGGCGGTCGCTGGCGGTGGAAAAAGTGGGTACTTTGAACGTCCACGACGACATGACACTTTACGGCGTTCAATCAGCTCGTCTGATTGATACGGCAATATCGCTGTTGCGTTGGTAGTCTGAGTAGTTTGACAGTACCTAAGAGGGAGAATAAGAATAGGTCTGCGTGTATCCAAGAGCCCCTTGTACAACGCGTCTTTACCTTCCTTGTCAGCACCCAAGTCCTGAAGATGGCACATGAGTCAACTCTGCTACGGCCAGGCCAGCCGTCGTATGCTCTTTGATCGAAAGCACGTCGTACCATGAATAAAGTTTAGTTCGTGCTATGAAGTGAGGAAGATATGAGCATGCCAGCCTATCAGCGTGTCAGGCAGCTGCTGAAAAATTTCGTGAGGGTTTTTTTTTCCAAAAAAAAAAAAAAAAAGAAAACAATACGCCAGTCTCCTTGTTGACAACAATATCGTCAAAGGTATACTGCTAGTGAACGGTTCGGTTGCACTTGTCATCGTCATGAAGGCACCGTACTGGAGAGTTGCTGAGAGGAGATATGGTAGAGTCCCCAGAGGAGACTTGCCCGTTTTCGGTCAAGATCAAAAGCCTCTGTCCACTTTCCTCTTTTTGTACGTCACGTGACAACGTGTTGTCCTGGAGTACGTTTTGTTTACCCCGTCAATAGTCATCAGAATGGGATGTCACTCAGCTCGAATAACATCCCATTTTGGGGCTGCGTAGTAAGCGGTAGTCATAAGGGAGACAAATAAATCAGCTTTGTGCGCCTGCGAAACGAGTGACAAAGATATCGCATCCTTGTCATCGCTTTGCCTTTGCATCCAGAGTCAAACACTTTATTTCAAGTCAAAAAATAACAGCAATTACGGCGTAAGAGGCAATCAGAGATTGGTAACAAAGTGGTATAAGTGGTATATATTGCCGCTCGAAGCGAGAGAGAGGTGGATAAGCCACCCCTTCCTAACGACGAAACGGCAAGTAAATTAAATTTTGGAAAATACATGCAGGATCAAGCCAAGCAAAAAAAAGAGAATACGCTCTTGTCTGCTCCGCCGACCTGCACGGGTACGTGACAAGGTGGTATAAGCACACGGCATGAGAATGAAGAAAAGACGCGACAACGCTTACAGTGAGTTGTTCTGCAGGAGACATACACAACTTAGGCAATGTTGTCGTTCTTGACACCAACGAGGTTGTTGTCGGCCAGGTCAGCGGCAAAGGTGGTGGACGGCTTCCACTTGCCCGACGTGCGCGGGGTGGTCTCCTCCATCATCTTGTCGACCTGCTCGAGCGTCAGGCCCTTGGTCTCGGACACCAGGAAGTAGGCGTACACAAACGCAGCCGTGCAGAGGCCGCCCCAGATGAAGAAGACGGACGACTTGAGGTTGCCCTTGTCCTCGCCGACCATGTAGGGCGTGATGACAGAGATGATGGTGTTCCACAGCCAGTTCGAGGCGGTCGACAGCGCGACACCACGCGAGCGCACGGGCAGCGGGAAGATCTCGCCAATGACGACCCAGGCAGCCGGGCCCCAGGTGGAGGCAAAGGAGAAGATGTAGATGCAGATAAAGGCAATCTGGGCGTTGACGGCGGAGACGTTGTTGGCCAGGGTGTTGGTCGGGTCGTCGGCCGTCGGCGCGGGGTGCGTCTTGTTGAAGCCGACGGTGACACCGATGATGCCGACGATGAACTCGCAAATCAGCATGGACAGAGCACCGTACACGAGGATGGGCCGGCGGCCGAAGCGCTCAATGGTGAAGAAGGACAGCGGCGTGGACACCACGTTGATCAGGTTGAAGATGAGCGAGATCAAGAACGTGTTGGAGATGGCGCCCGTGGACTTGAGGAACGGCGTCGAGTAGTAGCTGGGAGGAGTTAGCGGGGGGTTTTCAACATGCAAGACTGTGCATCATGGTGCTGCGGGGGGGACGAACAAGATAAAATTGATACCAGTCCATTGTTGCATCATTTGGAGCGAGGTGCCGAGGATGGTGCGGCGCAGGTTGGACTTGCCGGTCCACAGCGAGCCCTTGAAGCAGTTGGCCCACGAGCCGAACCAGGTGGTGGAGGGGATCAGAGCGCGCTCGTACTCCTCGTTGGCGACAATCTCCGAGAGCTCCATCTGGATGTAGTCGGAGCCCTCGGGCTGGCCGCGGAGGCGCGACAGCGACTTGGCGGCGTCGTCGAGACGGCCCTTCTTGACAAAGTAGCGGGGCGAGTCGGGCAGCAGGATCAGACCACCGGCCAGGATCAGGGCCCAGGCAAACTGAATGGCAATGGGGATGCGGTAGGCGCCCGTGTTGGTGCGGTCCTGGACGGCGTAGCAGACGACCGAGGCCAGCAGCAGACCAATGGTGATGCAGAACTGGTAGCCAGACACGAGGGCACCGCGGACCTTGCGGGGCGAGATCTCGGACATGTACAGAATGACAATGGCCGAGACGAAGCCGACACCGATACCAGCAATCAGACGGCCAGCGACGAACACGCCACGGGGGTCGTGGATGCCGGGGCCGGGGATCATCTGGACAATGACACCAATGAGGTAGATCAAGCAGCCGCTGACGACAACCCATTTGCGGCCGTACCAATCAGCCAGGTCGCCGGAGATGATGGCACCGAAGAAGGTACCGCAGGACAGGATAGAGACGATCAGAGACTGGTGGCTGGAGGGGAGGGCCTTGACGCCGGGGCCCTCCATGATGTTGATGAACTCCTGGATGCCGGTGGTGCCGTTGATGTAGCCAGAGTCGTAGCCGAAGAAGATACCGCCAAAGGAGGCAAACGCGCAGATGGCGTAGGCCTTCCAGGTGACGGGGGCCTCGATTTGCTCGAGATCGCGGGCCGTGGCGAGGCCGACGAAGTTGTGGTGCTGGGCCTCAGGCTGGGCCACCTGGCCGGTCTCCTTCTCGACTTCAGCCATTGTGGAAATGCTGTTTGGGAGGATGGGAGGGAGAAGAGAAGAAAGGAGAGCAGGGGGGTTGAAGAAGTGCTTGAAGAGAGGAGAGAGAGAAAAGGAAAGGAAATGTGACGATCCAAAGCTGGGGGAGGACGAAGGCCTTATATGTCGAGATCGACTGGGGGTGGAGAAAGGATGGGGGGAGAAAACAACGAAAAAGAAAAGAACAAAAAAAGAAAGGGTGCGAGAGAGGATCGGGTGGAACGTTAGCTTTCTCTTCTTTTTCGTCTGTCCCCGGTTCGTTGCAGCGTGGTGACTGGGGTGTATGGGGAGCGAGCAAGACGAGAGGAGAAAAGAAGGGAAGAGAGACGGGGGGGGGGGGGGGCAAAACGGGGAGGAAAGTCGAGAGGAAAGTAAGAAGAAAAAAGACAGGGAAACGGAAGGGTTCCACGACCAGGAGGTGATGTGTCAGTGTGTACATTACGTGTGGACGTGTACGAAGTAGGACGTGTACTTTGTCAGGCGCGAGCGCGTGCCTTCCTTGAATGTACAATCGTGCCGGCCGCGCCTGCCCTTTCCGGCCGTTTCTCCTTTTTGGGGACAACACGAAATGGAAGGAGGAAAGAAGGTGAAAGGGGAAAAGGGAAAGAGCCACCGGCGAGACTACAAAGCCACTGTGGAGAAGCCGAGCCTAGCAGAGGCCCAGGAGGCCAGGTCGTGGAGAAAGGGGGCACAAGACGGAGGAAGGCCACAGTACGGCCGGCGCCAGTCGACGCCAACGATGGAGAAAGAGAAAACCCCAAAACGGGCAGGAGGACCCCAAAAGATACAAATGACCAACGACCAACGACCAACGACCAACGACCAAACAGAAGCAGACGACCCAAAGACTCGAAAGGCTTTGCCTCTCGCCGAGAGCTGGGGCATGGAGTCTCGAACGGGGGTGGCGTGGCGACCCCAGAAGGGCCAGAAGGGGAGGGCGGAACGAACGAAAGCAGAGACAATTGAATACATGAAAGAAAACGAAAAGAATCAAGCCTGGCGAAGGTGTTACGTTGGCGGCCCGTTCTTGGGAGCTTATTGTTCCCGCCGGGCTGGTATTGACTCAGGCTTTTGTATTGCGCTGTTCTACAAAGTATTCTGCCCGACTGTGGTTCATAAGCCTTGTTGACTTGCCACAGTGAACAGTGAATAGCGATCAGAGATCAGTGATTCGTGACGAGCATCTTGTCACGACCCCATGCCTCTCCTAGATAAACGAACATCCACATGAAAACGGCAGACTGCCTGAGAAACCAAGCACGTCGTAAGAAACGGAAGCTACTCTAAATTTTTCGATGGAGGTTGATCCAATTGGTGGCCAAAGCATCCACACCTTTTCGCTCCCCCTGCCCATTTTGTATTTTTCTTTTGCATTAAAATTATTGGGGCGACCGCCGAAGAACGGCCATGGATGCATCTGGGGGCCCGTTCTTGGGGCCAACCCAGAGGGGCTAGCCATGTTTTTGTATGGTTTATGGTTGTACGAATTATGTCGTATGTGTATTTCGTATTCTTCCTTTGTTTCTGCACCCCACCCGCCACACACGGGCTCTCCACAATGTTGCACACCCTCCTTTTCCACACCCCAACGTCCCTCCGCTGTTTCTCCAAGATGTCGAGTCCTCGGCACAGTACACAAAGGAAGTGCTGCTACTATGGCATCAAATCGACTTCCCGCAGCAGCGTCCGTTTTGTTGCGCATGTCCCGCGGCTGGCCCACGACGGGGGACCATCAGCTTTAGCCAATGTTTCCAGCAAGTTAATTTGACACGAGGTGGCATTGATGGAGAAAAGGGACGCACGATGCAAAATGCCAAAATGCGGCAGGCTGTTTCTGACGGAAGGAGTGCTCTTGGCTTACAGCCGATTGCAGTGGCGTCTCTTCGGCCTCTTTCTCTCTCTCTGTCTCTCTCTCTCTTCGGTTGGCCTCGCTTTGCAGCATCCTCCCGCCGTCTAGGCATCATCAGTATGTCGTCTTACTCCCTGGAGGCCTGCCCTGACAAATGTGCTCGGTCTCGTGTTGTTGGAAACGAGTCACGATGCTCGGAGTACACGCTTCCCCTTGTCCCTCTCGGAGGACGAGGCCCCTCGGTAGGACGATGATGGCAGCGGAGGCCACCGACAACGGCGAGCGGACAAGGTGAGACTACGGGGGCCTGAAGTCATGTGCCGTCGTTTGTGAAAAGGGCACGAGTCCGACGATGGATGTGGCAAGTTTTGCCAGAGGACGGCTGCTGAGCGTCAGCGAGCAAAGAGGAAAGAAGCAAGCCAATAAGGACGCCATCCTCAGCGGCTCTTTGCGGAGCTAAGCCAGCTTGGGACGTCTTTGGCAGGCATTTTTGCTAGTAAACGGAGTACGCCGTCCCTCTTTACAGCGCCTCAGAGCGCGTTAGTGGCGTTAGTGGGATAGTTGCCCGCGTTACTCAGCTAAGACGGCGCTACGAAAAAAGGTCACGAGGCACATCGGACGTGCACGCCACTAAGAGACAGGATGAAAGACGAAGAATGACGACGACCAGAAAGATGCGAGATCGAGTCAGCCGCGACGTCGACAAAGCTCGAGTTGACCCGGAATTGGTGCACGTTGCTGGAAGGTGCTCGGAGGCGCTGGATTGGTGCTGAAAAATAGCCAGGACAGTACCCGTTTCGTGTGTCCTATGTTGTACTTTTTGATATGCTGCAGTCTGTGTTCTATTGGGGACCAACAAACACAAGATGCTCGTAGCTGCAGCGGTCTGGGCGCTTCTGAAGATGCACGCTGACGTCCGCTGGCCATCTTGGTGACCTTTTCTTGCTTCGCTACGGAGTACCGCCGCGTCTAATGCTGGTCGTGCAGGTGGTGTACGAGGTCTGGCGGTACTATCTCGGCCGGAGAACTTGTCAGCTTTCGAGATGGGGATGCACACCTTGTCAACAGGGTTTTGCAGTGCGGGAGGAGACTGTTTGCTGGTGTCGAGAAAGATGGAAGATCCGACGTGAAGAAGCTTTCAGTCTATGATTACCAGGGACCTCCGCATGGTTGGCCGATCCTTTACAAATTCGTACAATCGAAGCACATGGCATCAAACGAGAGACACGATACACAGTAAGGAGACGGGCGCAGACAGCCGCCACCCGACGGCTCTTCACCTGTCAAACCTGTCACTTTGGAACGTGCTGCGACGCCACGCGACGTCCTAAATATCGTCGGAAGTGGACAATCCTCTCTTTCGATCGTCCAGTTTGAATCAATACGCCGTACTGCCTAGTATGCATGCCAAGAAGTACATCAAAAGGGCCGCAAAAGTTGCGAAACACGGCCAACTTTGCCATCCCCCATCCCCCCATTTCCCCCTCTCCCTTTCCCCAGTGTGTGAAGTCTCTCCACACCAACGAACGAGTCGTATCCTCCCTTGCCTTGTTCCCCATCCAACATGTGGCATGTCCCACGGGGTCTGTCCAAAATACAGACACAGTAGCGTGGCTAGCCTGCATAGGATGCATGTCGAGGAAGCAGCAACGGCCCGACAAGATGCACGTATGGGGACTAGAGCTGAAGGCCGGGGAGACGCCGCCACAGTCGAGGCCGACAACGAGAGGGCGTGGAAGAAAAGCAGCCTTCAAGCGGAGCTATTTTACGGGGACCAAACCGTCCCCTTGTCGAGTCCTCTCATATTGCAGTTGTTGCCAAGTGCGAGTTCAGGTCCGAGGCCTCGTTTCCGGCCTCACGTTATGTCTTGTGGCCTCTGGGGATAAAAATGGGGGCTTGGGGCCGTGCGGGTTGGCGGCGGAGGCGTGGCAGCCACATCTCTTGGTCCTTCTCTTGGCCGGCACTGATTCGATTCTAGCACAGAAAGAAGCGCCGAGCGCCTGTTAGGTCACGTTCACTTGCCGGGTGGACTGTCTGGGCAACGCTCACTGGCTCGCAAGCTTCCTGACGGCTTTCTTTGGGGTGGCCATCGGGGTTGCACCCAAATGGGTTTCACTCGGCGGTATTCCATTGGCGCTAGCGAAAGTCGGTTTTTTTTTTTTTTTTTTTTTTTTTTTGTCTTCTAGTTGTTCCTTTGGTGCCCTTTCGATCTTGATTTCTTTTCCATATGTCAACTCGGGTTAGTCTATTGGTACGATGCAAAAGGCCGAAAAAAGAAAAAGAAAATATGGCAAGCCTCCGACGTGACGGTAATCGTCCAGCGTGTCACGTAACATGGCTGTCTTTTTTTTTTTTTTTTTTTTTTCTTTTCTTTTTTTCTTTTTCTTTTTCTTTTCTTTTTTTCTTTTTTTCTTTCTTTCTTTTTGTCTTGACAGTTTCTTGCCGAGGCTTGGCGGGAATTGGAAACAGGGTAAAACAACACGTCAAGTAAAAAACGGAAACGTGAAAGCCAGAAAGCGGTTGTCATCTCCAGTCCGGCCGTTTTGGCCTGACTTTCCACCGGTCCGTTTTCCACAGTGCTGTGGGTTATTTTTTTTAGTTTGTCTTAAAAAAAAATTGCACCTTTCGCCCATGCTGGACGTTGGACGGTCCAGGGAAAGCCCCTTTAGTTACGGCTTTTTACAGTGCACAGTTCGGTTTCCCTACTTTTAAACTCTTTAAACTCGCAGCCTACAGCGTACAAGGGTGGCATCCGGCGCCTGGTTCCGGCAGTTCAGGCTTCGCCGATCCTGTTACGTTGCGTTTACAGTGGTTATTCAGGCCTGCTAAGCCTATTTTGTCGCTGAGCGTCCCCTGTACACGTATGGCTGTAACTTTGTAAACGGCCCCTCAGGCCCCTGCGGCATTTCTACGGGCGCCTATTTTACTTGGGCCTGGCTTGCTTCCAGCGCAGTATGCCTAGCACTATGAGTTTAGTCACGACGAGGAATGAATCCTTCTCAATGCGACTGCCGGGTCGTGTTCATTCAGCCAATCAGCATGGCCGTTGACGGCCAATGCCTGCCATTGGCTACGACTCACTGACCAAGCGTGCGACGTTTCTCAAAATCAGTCATTTCTGTTTCTTTTTCTGGTTTCTGTCTCAACTTTTCTTCATTGCTGAACGAGACTCCACGAGGAACAAGCCTTGCCAACCGGTTCGCTTCCAACAGACATCAAACATGTCTTGCGTGCTCGTGGGCCGTCGCAATGGGAAAGTACAGATCGTCAGTTGCATCGAAACGAAAAGCGAAGAAAACAAGAGAAGAAAAGAAAAAGGAGAAAAACGAAAGAAAAAACGGGGCACCGACGCGTCAACGGACGAGCTTCCGTTCCAAAAAGAGGACAGCAATAGAAAAAGGACCCTTTAATCTCCCAAGAACGACCGCTGATCAGCGCTCTCGATCTACAGGACAGAGTGCAACGATGCTGCTGAAGAAGTGAAGAAAACGGACGAGAACGGAAAGGAACGTAAAGAAAAAGAAAAGAAAACGAAAACGGTCCGCATTCGAGGGACCGTCGACAGTGCATTGCACAGCATCGAGTATTCCCACAAATGGCCGACCTCGAGGACATCCTCCTGTATTACAGGATATGCAGGTAGCCGCAGGCCAGACACTTTGCATGGATGTACATATGGGCCACCTCCCAAACGGAATGCGGCCCAGACGACCAGATAGTAAAATTCTGCTTGGCCGCAGCCGACATTGCGTCGCGAAAGTATGTCGCTCGCTGCAGCAGAGGGATGCGGCATCACGCACGCAAAGCAAAAGCTGGACGGAACGAGCTTGAACGATGCTCGCACAGCAGCCCACGATGCCAATCGCCCATTGACTCGGTCGCGTCCAATTCTGGTCCTTGGTCTAACCTACCACACGCCGGTGCCCCGTACGCAGTGCTCCGTTCTGTCGCGACAACACGCAGTCAGTCGTTGAGGAGAAAGAAACGGCTTGTGAACACTGCGAAGTACGCAAAATGCCAAAATAGGACAACATGGCTGTGTTTTGATGCCAGGGTGTGTCTTGGGACTCAAAACATTTCTCCACAAAGTAGCACTGGTTAGTGTTCAAAGAGGGGAAAGCTCCATCGACAATCGGCCCGGACGCACACACCGACAGGGGGAGGGGAGTAAGAAAATATTATTCTGGGGACAGGGGCGTGTTGGTGCGGTCTTGGCGAGCACTACGAGTACAATATTTTCGTACACTTGTCTCCTGAGAGTCGAGGCTTGTGACAGACGTTCGAGTGGCTTCACTTTGTTCTGTCGCCGACGACCTTTGCACCTTTGAGCCTTTGACGCCCTGTCCGAGTCGAGTGCCTCGTGACGTGTTTGACCGCTTTTCTTTGTCGTTTGGGCTTCTCATTTCTCGTCACTTTTCTCTTTCTTGTGGTTGTTACAGTGTTTTAGTGATTTGGCTCATGTGACATCTTTTGACGGCCTCGAAGCTTCCTTGTGGGTTGCTTCCATTCGCAGCACTCCCTAATCGCATCGTTTGGCTCGATGTCCCTCTCTTTACACAGTACGTTTTCATTGTTCGTCATGCCAAGTCAACCCGTTTCGGAAAGGCTTTGAACTCCACCCATGTCTCGCTCCAGACTGGGCTAGACCAGATCGAGCGCCTCGTCCGATTGCCTTTATGCTTTTTGTCCCGTTTGTCCCTTTTGTCCCGTTTCCCTTTTCCCTTTTCGCACTCTTCCAGACAGTGGCTCGAGTGGTCCTCGGCAGCCCCCAGGCACTAGAAACGAACGGGCCCGCCGAACGTTCTTTTCTTTCGTCTGTGGACACATCCAGGTGACCTTGTGGACGAAACAACCGTATGTCAATGTACGGCCAGTTCTTGGCCATAGTCCACCATCGCCCAACATCACCCTCAGACGCCCACACGCGCCCACTTTAAAAAGGCCCGTCTCCGAAACAGACTACATTGTATGGAGCCGCAGTCAATTGTCTGTTTTCTTTCCGTTTTCGTATAAATGCCCCGGTGTCATGTAGCTTTCTATACGCAGTACTCGTGAGCCTATGATTGTGAGACGGAAGCTGGCCCACCTCTCCGTATAACAACTTTGTTCTAATCATGACTGGCAAATTGTGTTCTCACGCGTCGTGGGCGAAGTACAGAACAGCCCTTGCCATGCCGCTGCAAGCCGAACAACATTCCGACGAGCATGGACTGTGACGACGAAAATTTTCGTACCGTCACGCTCAATGAAAAAGATTGTGGGCCTCTGATCTTTTCAAATCTCGCCCACATGGGTGGGCCTCACATAGGTGACCTCCCAGTTCTTTGATCCACTTTACTCACTGCAAGACAACATTCAGTAAAACGATCGACTTGAACAGTGTCAAATCCCGGAGCCGTGGTTCGCCGTCACGAGGATCTGACCGTGTACTCTCCCGCGCCGGGCACCGGGAAGGCCGCCCTATATCCCACCTTGTCCATATTGGATGTTTTGTGCCGCCATTTTGAGGAATGCATTTCGGTATGAGAGACTCCGTCGTGCAGCTTGCAGCGGACCGACTGTCTTGCAGTAGCCAGAGCTCAAAATCAATATCCAAGTCCGGTGCGGATTGCCAAGACCGTCACGTCCCAGTGGCCTGTTGGGCACACTTGGCATAGGTTGTGTAAAACTCCAAAGCGTCTAACGGCGTACGAAAGTATTAAAGGCACATGACGGCTTTGCTCCGTTGTCCAGTACATTTCGCCCAACTGTCAACGCAACTGTCAACGCAACTGTCAACACGCGAGATGGCAGCACAAGACAGCAACGCGACACCTGCTGCGTATGAAAGCGGCCGTTGTTTTGAGGTGTTCCAATAAATACCACCGCATGCATATTGGGTGCTTTTTCGTACTGAGCAGACTGATTCCTGTTTTGTTATCGGCCACACCTCCCCCTCCCTATTCCACACCAAAAAGGGAGCTTGCGACCGAGAAACGGCCGCGGTGCCACAGCTCGACAAAGAAAAAGAAAGAACAGGGAACAAAGCCCCGTCTTAGCTGGATGAAGCTTTCTCTGGTGTGGACAGGTACATACGAGCCACTGTTACAGAAAACGCAAAGCTAAAGCCAATATAGGAATAAGCCGCAAGCGACACTTCCTCATATGGTCGTCCCATCTCGCTCAAAGGGATGTCTTTACTTATTTACTTTATTTAAAAAACTTATTCGTTTGTGGGTTTGCGACTCGTGGCGAGATATGTACATAGAACACAGAGAAACCCCCATGATAACCCCGTGGAGATGAAACCTGGCGGGGAGGTGCCAAGCGAAAGAAGCAAAAGCACATACATGACACACAGCTAGTCAGTTCGTCCGACGTGCGCCCGCATCAGCTATGCCTAACACGGCCGGTCATGTGTCTGCACGAGGACGAGATCTTGTAAGCGCGTAGGTGATAATATTGGCCGAATATGAAACCACCTGGACTTCCGGCTGTCAAGACGCAAATAGCTCTTGTAGAGGTTCGTAAGGGACATCTACTAAGCGCCGTGTAAGACGCCGTGCCTCTACCCACAGAAGATTTCAAGGTGCGATAACAATTGCAGCGTGAACCAGTTGTTCATATCTGAACGCAGGCTGTGGATCGGGAACGTTGGATCGCACTGGCGCCACCTCGTAAATTTCAAATGCCAGTAACGAGAACACTGTGGTCTTCCCAGCACCCACCTATTAATGAGTGCAGCAGAAGCCGATATCATGCTGCTTGTCCGCTACCGACGCTGTCTGTCTCTACTTATCGTGTCTCTTTATAAAATGTATAATCAACGTCACAGTATTGAGCTTACACACTATAGACGCCTATATATGAAAAACATTAGTCACCCGCACTTTCCATGCACAATACGTCGTGAGTCTCTACGATGATAATTTCTCCAGTCTCTGGATATAGTGATCGTCTCCATACGCCCCAATCTCTTCCCCAACGGTGGCAAACGTTTCCTATACCTTAGCACGCCGGCGAGAAAACGGAGCACATCAGTAACGGTGAATGGGGCTTATTCCATTTTCGCTTTCCTTTCGGCCCTTTGCTAGGTAATATTTTCATGTTCATGTCCACTCTTATTTTCTTATTACCGTATTTCCCTCCTCGAGCGTCACCATACTCATGCAGGCACATAGTTTAGACATACCCCACCGGTTGTCCCAAGGTGTGTGCGTATAGAAGTTGACTCGCCCAATGGAGAACAGCGGAAATGGAATATGGGGACCGCCAGGACAAAACGTTGATGAAAGTGTATTGCGAGATTATATATATGCAGTTGGAGAGGTGTCTACTTACAGTCAAGCCGCCGAAGGGGGTCGTCAAGCAACCAGAATAACGGATACGGCTGGGGGGGTTGGGCAGGGGGGGGGTGTATCAAGAGATGCAGGACGAGACAGACCACCACAGAAAGAAGACAGAGCTGACAGTAAGATGGCATTCAGTTGGGGAAATGAGGAGAAGCTAAGAAAACGTGGCGTTTCGGTTTGGGGCAACCCCATCTCTACTTGGCGCTGGGGTGAAGAGTTATCACGGTCTGGCATTCGCGATGTGTGAAATTGGCCTCAAAACATTTTTGTGCTCTACAACAGCACGTTTTACCCGATCTTGCGTTCCTGGACAGTCGCTCTCATAGGATGCAAAGGTCCTCCGTCATGATGTGGCTTTCTAAATTCTCGCCGACGGCCCGAGATATTCGGCGAGAATGAACCATCTGAAGCAACAGCCCTTTTGGCCCATGTGGCCCTGCATGTTTTGCGACATACATTTCGGCATAATTGGGTTGTGAGGGCCCGTACATAAACGTACATAACAGGCAAGCCGTGGGAAAGTCGACTTATAGCTTGTGCTGCAACAGCGACGCCGACATGGTGCCCATCCCGGCGACGGAAACCATTGTAGTTGGAAGATCTGCGGCTGCCGTATATGCAAAGCACAAGCACAGCTGTGTAGCAGCTGTATGTGTCATAAGGAGCTGAGCGCCTGGGATTCCGCAGAGCCAAATATGAGTTAAGTATCGCTCCGCAAAGCCGCGACGATACCGTCCACCATTCTAATGTGGTCATTTTCTATATTGCTATATCTAGTAGCAGACTTTGAAAACTGTTATACCCGACCAAACACCTTATTTTTCTCCCCTGCAAAATCACGAGCCGGCGTTGTGGACGACCAAAAGGGGCAGGATGGACGAATCAGACAATACCTCGCACGTCAAACCTCATATATTATGGTTGAGTCAGTCATATATGCCCAGAGGCATCTCCTCAGCACCTAGATAAAAGGCCCAGTTGCTACCACTTGTCTGAATATAAGCGCTTTTGACTCTAGTTCTGTTCCCTCGTTGCATACAAATCAGCACCTCGTCCGCGTGTTGAGTAGGTTGAACCGTCGCATCTCATTGTCGTTTCGCCAAAACAAGCATCTTCAGCCTGACCACCGTTTTCAAGGCCCTTTCAAATGGTGTCACTGTGCTTCGCGCTCCTGCAGGAAAGCTGGGTCTGAGGGGCCAACGGGTCGCGAGGCTGAGGAGTTGTGAGGTAAGAGCGCGGTTCCGTCGGATAGACGGCATCGTGTGTCTTTCGTGTGTCTCTACCGGCGTTTTGGCATGATATCGTCTCATCGTGGATGAACGTCTCGCCGGCCATTCTCGATGCGCCGAACCGGTGTCCTCGTACGGTCCGCATGCGAACACAGTTTCGTTTATGTATTGCCAGCGGCGCAGAGTCTGCATATATTCCTCGTGTCAGGAATCACGGAGTCATTTTCGACCAAGCGCCGGGGCATCATGAACACGCAGAAAGGCGGTAGTCGTCTGCTCCTTACCCATACTCACGCTTCATCTATAGCGGACCTGTGTAGCGCACTTGTGTATCCCGATCTGCTGTGTGTTGACTCTGTATCGCCGCTGTTGTCACTCGCTCTCGTTTGGCCGTGTCTCGCTTCGCTTTGCCTCGATCGCTGTGTCCTGTCCTTTCGTCTGGACTCGACAGCAGAGCCATCCCTTTTTTCTACGTCTTTCCACTCCATCGTTCTTCCTACCGTGGACAGGTGGCTCCCTCAACGCGTACACCAACCTGGCCGAGATCCGCGACTCGCTTGACCTACTGTGGCGCAATAACGTCAGTCCGGCCGTCGAACGGCGCTGGTCAGTGCCGCGTATACGGCGCCCGGCTACCCTTACTTGTCGGGCAGCGATCCCGGTATATAGCCGAGGTCGGCACGCAGGTCACGGGCTGCTCCGCGGGCTACCAATCCACGTGTTGCACGACCGACTCGGCCGTCGTCGACCAGCGCCCAGGGTGGCGGCGCCGGACCTGGCAGGCCGGCGCTATAAATGACTTCTACAAGGGCGCCTTAACAACGACGGCCGCCGCCGCCGCGCGGCGCACGTACAGGGATGCAACTGGAATAGCAATCGGTTCACGTCAGCCCGACCACAGCCGGGCTTTCTACCAGTGCCGGTGAAAGATGTGACCGCCCGTTTGTAAAGTAAAGATGGAAATTGGGTTGATTCGCTTTCACTTTATTTTGCTACATTGTATTCCATATCGGTATAGCCTCTTGGAGTGGTCTCCTTAATATGAAATGGGTAGTTTTAAAGAAAGCTTATAATTATAAATGTCATGTTGTATCGGAAATAAATATTTACGTACAACTCGTCTCCGTCGTATCGATATATAAATATAGACACTTCTTAGAAACCAGGTTCGCCATTGTCTATAAGATGTAAACTCGGTCATTCTCGCAACAAAATTGACCAGAAGATCGAATACGGTCCTGGTCTTACAACCAATCCGATACAAGTGATTTCGGCAGCTGTCGCAGAAATGCCTACGCCTGCCGTAACAAAGATGCGAATTGTCCTGGGCGTCGTTTACTGTCATGACCAATAAGTCAAAAGGGCAGTGGCCAGCAAGAGTGGGACAAACGAGAACGAGGCGTTGAGGAAGTGGTCGGAAAGTGTCGACAGTTATCTCAACAAAGACGACACCAGCAGTGGATAAACCCTGTCGTCACAGGAAACATTTTGTCGGAAGCAACCATGCACAATTGAATACCACTACTGCTCTTATGGTACTTTCTTCGTACCATAAAGGGTCTCCCAGCCCAGACGGCAATGGATGCTTACAAGAAGCCTTGGGCCGATTTTCAGTGGGTTTGCTGCACAAGAGGTGAGGGCTCTTGGCTACTAGCAGGGCCCCTAACCATTAGCAACGGTACTAACAACGGGCCGCACCGAGCTGTTTAGTGAAAAGGCACGACTGGCACAGATTGTGAGGCCCTCTTGCAGCACCTTTTCTTTTTTACACATATGTGTGCATCTATCAGGAGTTACGGTTCCTCGTGTCAAGGGCAGAATGAGAAGGGAGGTGGTTGGGGTGGCGCAAGGCTTGCGGCCTCTCTCTTTGAGAATCAGGTAAAGACTCCGATTTGAAAGCTGTCTAGGTAGAGACTGGATTGAGCAGCGAGGGAAGCTCGCCGCCCCTAAACAATTGTCAAGCAACATGCCAAGCTTGTTTGGAAGCTTTGTCTGGTGACTCGCTTGAGACGCCACATCACATGCACCATCACATGCACCATCCCAGGTGCCATCCCAGGGACCGTCACCACCTGGTCGTGAAATATCATCCTACTCGTAGGTCTTGTGTTATCTGCCTCGCTGTAATCGTACTAGTCACGCTCGTCTTCCTCGTCATCAAGCCAAGTGAAGGTACCATCCGAATGCTTATGGTAGTAACGTCCAGTTTCGGGGTCCTTCTTCCAGTAGCTCTTGTGCCTGTGCCTGGAGGATGCGTACGATGACGTCTGCGATGACGTATGCGATGAAGAGGCCTTTCGTTTATGGCCGCTGCTGGCGGCAGAACCATGTGTGGTTGGGGCCTTTGACGAATGCGGCGTCGAGTGCGAGTGGTGCGATGTACTGCCCTTGGGGTTGGACGATGTAGGGGGCGTCGGCTGGTAGACAGGCTGTGGTTCGACGTCATAATCGCCCTCGCCCTCGCCCTCGCCCTCGCCCTCGCCCTCGTCCTCGTAGGCGAGTAGCGGTTCGACGCCCGACGTAGGCAAGGTCGGCACCGTTGTAGCGATAGGATCGAGACCACTGCTACGCTGCTGCTTGTAGTACTCCTTCAGCTGGTCCTTTAGAACGTACGATTGTTCCTTGGCGTAGTCCTGGGCGTTCCTCAGTCTCTTTCGACCCTCCTTGTGTTCCGCGTGAGAGTTGACCAAACTTGTCGACTTGATAGGAAACTGGTGGTATTCTAGCGTGCCGTCTTCTGAATCAGCCGCATAGTGTGCAAAGAAATTGATGTTCTTGCCGTCCGTAGTGAATGTCGTAATTGAGGCGTGGCCAGGGGGGTCGGATTTTCCCAAGTGGGAGAGAGCTTGGTTCCTCGCGTGGACCAGGGCTGCTCCGTCATATCGGCTCTGTAGTTCTGCTTCTCTAATGTCTCCCGTGGGGCCCTTCCACTCTCCCGCTATATGCGGCAGCGTCACGGAACCTGGGTCGTCCTTATATAGAACAGCTCCGGCGACATACTCGTCGATGGGGAACGGGAGGTACTCCTCCATCTCGAGTCCCTCCACGAAGTCGGGCTGTGGAGCAGATAAGCCATTATTGAAGCCAACGTCTTTTGGATAGCCCGTGAATGCCTGGTTGAATTCTCTCGTATAGCCCTCGTCGTGGTACTCCTTTAATAGCCTCCCACTGGTCTCGATAAGCATGGTGGTTTCGTTTCTAGCTTGCCCAGCCATCTTGGTGTACTGCTTATACACAGACTCGGTTGGCGAGGCTGTCTCGCGGGACTTGGCGTGCCTTTCGTAGAGGTCTTCGAGGTTTGTGGGTGGTTTAGAGTGTCGTGGTTCGAGAATGCCATTCTTTCGGGTCTGGATAGCAAATCCAGACGCGGTCGTCGATTTGGTCTTCGTCGATCCCGAATCGTCCGAGGGGTCTGTCGCCTTCTTCTTGCCCATCTTGTTGAAGCGTGCGAGATTCTGCCGTGTCAATGGTGCTGACTCCGAGGTCGGTCGCGCTCGCTTTACTCGTGGTTCGGCGTCGTCGATGTCTCGTCGTTTTTGTGAAGGCGGCGTTATTGGGGTTTGCTCTGCTTGCGTTGGTAGAAGCTCCGCTTGCGAGAGCTCCGGGGGTGATGGACTCCCGTACATTTGTATGGTAACGAGAGGAAGAGGAGCAGGCTTGGTGTCGGGTCGGCCGCATGGGTATCGTATGCAACACGTCGTTGTCGCGAGATGTGTTTTCGATGCGTTGTTCATTGGGCGCGATGCAATTGTAGGCAACAGTGGGGGACAAGTGCCTGTGATTGGTTCTCCGCGGTTCAAGTCGTGTGGGGCCGCTCATGTAACTGTCCAATAGGGTGGCAGTATTAGCACCTGGTGACTGTCATGGTATTGAGGATATTCATCGTCGAGCTCTGTAGCCTTGTCGAGCTGGTGGTGGTTCTAAAAGCGAAATATGAAAAATTAGGTGGATCTGCAAGATCGTGGTAGCGACAGTTCGTAGATTGTGTGTGAAATCCTTCGCTTGACCAAGTTTGTCGTTTAGTCGCTTCGCTTTGATGCTTTTTGCTGACGAGTTAGACTTTTTTGAAATGGTAGGATTTACAAATAATATAAAGTTTTGTATTCCAACTTTACTATTTATCGAATACCCCGTGATGATGCCAAGGAATTCATTGCTTCAAGCTGGAGAGGGTTTACGCAGGCGCTGTCGCAGTGCTGCCTCCATTTTGCAGGATTACGTCACGTCCTGAGCCCAACGATGCCTGCCTGGTCGCGGGCCGCTGATGGAGTATTCGATGGATGTCCACAAGACTTCTGATCGAAGGCTCCCGTCAGCTCACCTCTTTTTTTTTCTTGGTGTGATTGTGCTTTGTTTATTCTCTACTTTTGTGCCGAGCGTTTGATGGGATGTGTATGGCTACATGTTTTGTTTATAATTTTCACTGACTCTAGCGTTAATAATTAATCTTTCAGTTGTGTTAAATATTTTAAAAGTTAAATACTTCTAGACAAAATTGTCACATTTAATGAGCCAGAATGCTGCTGTTGTTTACTGCTACTCCGTACTTTCGCATATCGACATTGGGTAACACGTGCCGTAATCTCAGCCACCTTGGAAGCGCAGCCTCGCCAATCGTGGCGGTGAAAAATGGGTCCCAGCGCTTCCCCTCTGACAAGGCCCCACAATTCTTCTCAAATCATGTGCCTTCAGCCGCTTTGCCCCTGCGGCGGCAGGACCAGACCTCTGCTGTGCGGCAACAGAACACCCAACCACATCGAACAACGCAACGACAACAATCCTTCCACACGGCATACACCACACGCTGTCACCGCATGCACGGCTCTCGCTCCCAATTGCTCGTCGTCGTGTTCCACACTGCCCGCCCATGCCGTGGCGGTCGACGCGAAGGTCACAGCGCAGTCGGAGTGCGTTGCCCCTGGCGTCTTCCCTCCCCGCCTTTCGGGCATTGACTTGCGGATATCAATTCGATTGTCGACGATCGATTGGACCACCTCGGCTCTCGAGCGACGACCCGGCCGACCGTTGACATCGTTTTGTTTCCTTTTGTCTTCTCTGGCCGTTTGGAGCCTCCCGTTTCTTGCCGTCGCCAACGGGCAGTCGCCAAACGCAGGCCACTTTCTCGCTGAACTTCTTTTCAGTTTTCTTTCATTTTTTCCTTCAGTTTCCACTCAACTCCCTTGTCGACATGCCTATGGCAACCACAGCCAGCCTTACTCTGCTGTCATAGCTCATACATTGGCTTCTCGTAGCTACATACGGACAGAGCAGCTACCACAGCTACGCAGCTGCCGCGGCTACCCTTGTCCATCGACCCCCACAGCCGACCTCGGCGGGCTCGCGACTCTCCATTGTTCCACTTCGCGGTCGGAGACGACTCCCACACGGCGGACAAATCAAGGCAGAGGACAGCCTCAGTCGCCATGGCGGCCACAACAACCGCCCGGCGCCACCAGCCGTGGCACAGCATGTCCACCGCGAAGGCGACGGCGGCCTCCTCGTCCTCGTCCAAGAAGCCCTCGAAGGTCTCCAAGACTTCCAAGACTGTCTCAAAGACAGCATCAAAGGCCAATGGCACCGGCATCCGGCCACACGATCCGCGGCTGGAGCTGTCCCTGCGCGCTTTCCATCAGACCCTGGCCAAGAAGCGCCCGCGGCAGGAAGCGTTCCCACACGACGACATCTTCACACTGCTGACGGCAGCCGCCGCGACGACGCCGCTGATGCAAACGACACAAACAACCGGCACCACATCATATGCCTCTCACTCACCACTTCCTCAACTTCCGACTACACCCTCCTCCTGTCTCTACGACCCGGTTTCGCCGTGGGGTGTTCGCGGTATTGCGTACGACCCGGCGACGCCACAATGGGAGCTGCCCGGCGGCATGGCTCTACCTGCGTGCGCACCTCTTGCCTATCAGTTTATGGCCGGCAGGACAACAGAACCGACGGCTGCCAACGAACCACCACAACTGCATGCACCACCGCAACCACGAGAAGAGACAGCGACAAAGCCATGGAAGCCCAAGAAGAGCCGGTTCTTTGGTCCCGGCCTGCGGGAAGTCTTGAGCATGATTCCGTCTGCACCGGCGCCACCGCCACCACCACCGCCACCGCCAACGCAACAACAGCAGCAGCAACAGCAACAGCAGCAGCAACAGCAGCAGCAACAGCAGCAGCAACAGCATAAACAGCAGAAACAACAGCAGAAACAGCAGAAACAACAGAAACAACAAAAACAGCAACAATACCACGAACAACAGCATCACCAGAAACGACAGCAATGCCACGAACAACAACACGTCTTACCTCCGTCAAGACCAAACGGCGACCAAAATGCCTATTTGACGGAATGGCGGTTCGTACTCAGCGATCTTGGCCCCCAGCCGGCCCAGCAGTCACCACAGCTAGCAACGGCCACACCGGCCACGCCCAGCACGTCGGAGGCGGCTTCGGTAACAGCAGTGACAAATGGCAAACGGCGTAGGAAGCCGTCAATGAAGGCTCAGCTGTCATCGAATGCCACTGGCCGACCGCCATTGTCAACACCGTCAGTGTCGTCAATGTCAGCCGTGCCTGCACCGACCACGCCTCATGCCACGCCCGTTCCTCCGCCCCTCACCCCGGCCTCGGTTCCCGTCTCGGTTCCTACCTCGGTTCCCGCCAGCGGCAAGGCACCCACTACAAACGGCCAAGCGTCGCGCTGCTGCCCTATGGAGGTACCAAGCATTCTCCACATGATTCTCGACCAGACAAGCGACAATCTCAAGCCGCAGATGGTCGACTCGTACGTCAGCTATGTGCCCCGTCTGTGCCATGACCACAAGAATAAATACGAGCGCCTTAAGGCATTGATGCAGCATGGCCTCAGCAGCACAAGCCGCGGCCGTGCTAACAGCCACCATGGCCCACCAACATCTGTGCTGCCGCCGTCATTGCCGCCGCCATTGCCACCGTCAGCGCCACCTAAGAAGAAACGCAAGTCATCAAGTCATGCCGCCGCACCACTCGTCCCGTCACCGTCATTGCCACAAACGGCTCAAACGGCTCCGCCTACCCAGCCAGCGCAGTCTGCTCCTCCTTCTCCCCTTCCGTCTCCTCCTCCCTCTCATCCGCCATACACTGTCGACCCTTATGGTATTCGCCCGGCGATCAACGCCGCCAGGGATGACCAGTACCGCCGCCTCATGCTTGATGAGATCCAGGAGCGCTTCGCCGCCAAGGAGGGCGTCGACTCTACCCACGGCGACGTCACCAACCGTGTCATCCACAGCCTGCTGAACATTGCTCGGCCGCCCAACACGGACGCCTCCAAGGGCCCCCTGGACGTGCACACCTTGACCGGCAAGGAGGCGTGGACGATGCTGGACAATGGCTCGCCGCACGAGCCCGTCGTCACCACGATGGAGCAGATGTTCCAGTGGCGGCCCAAGCTGCGCCCCATTGCCGAGCTGTTCCGGCGGATGGAGAATCTGGATCGTCGCGTGTCGGTGCAGGTGCCGTCGCGCCACTGCATGGACGACTCGTTTGAGTCGAGGGACTTGATCCAGGTGAGGGATCGGTTTCTGGGTCCGGGCGGCTCGTCTGCGTCCTGCGACGCCGACGATCCGTGGAACATTCTGGACCTGCGCAGCCCGCTGCCGGCGGCGGTGCTGCCGCGGTTCCTGACCAACGAAAACTGCCAGCTGCTGCCGCGCCTGCGCGACGAGGTCCTCAACCCCAGCCGGGCCGAGCGCGATACGGCCGCCCGCGAGCAGTGGAACGAGTGGCGCGACGTGCTCGAGTGGGTCCTGCTGAGCCAGGGCGGGCACAATACGTCGCCGCACACCGACAGCCACGGCCTGGGCACCTGGATTACGGTCCAAGAGGGCCTCTTTGGCTTCGGCTGGCTGTCGCACCCGACACCCGAAGAGCGCGCCGCCTGGATGGCCAATCCGCACGGCTTCCGCGACGGGCACTGGTGCTACATGGTGCTGGAGCCGGGGCAGACGGTCTTTTTCAACTCGGGCACCGTCCACTTTGTCTTCCGGCTGCGCCGCGAGGCCACCCTGGCCCTCGGCGGCCACGTCCTGCAGTGGTCCGGCATCGAGCGCTGGCTGCAGGTCGTCGCCGCGCAGATGCAGAACCCGCACATCACCAACGAGGACATGGAGTGGAGCGCGCCCAAGTACGTGCGCGTGGTGGCCCGGCTGGTCGAGGCGCGCCGGCAGAGCGGCCGCGTCGAGGAGATGGGCGGCGCCGCCGCCGTGGACCGGCTGCTGGGCCTGCTGAAGGACTTTGACGCCCTCTACATTGCCAAGACCGCCAAGGGCCGCCCGCCCAAGACGCCGAAAACGAAAAAGGCAACAAAGAAACCGCGGGTGGCGCAGCGGTAAGGACCTTCTCCCGGTAGCATTGCGTGCCGGCCGGCGATATGGGGTCGCGGTCCCTTGTTACGGGTGTATCCCGAGATTATTTAATCGTCTTTTTTTTTGAAAAAAAAAAAAAGAAAAACATTAAAAAATCGACATCGATTCAAACAACCATTGGCGAGAGGGCAGGAGGGTTATATGAGATGGGGTTCTAAGAAAACGTGCACAAGGCAAGGCGTCTACGTGGGTTGAGATACCCACACTAATATTTATTCACCTGCGGATGAAAAACGGGAAAGCAAAGGGGAGGCAACGGACTCCAGGCGTTATTTCTTCTGTCAGATTTTCTTCTTGTCTAGTTTCTTTTTTTTCCCTACCCAACGACTTGATTTAGTGGGAGCATAGAGAGTGGGCAGGATCGAGGCAATTGCAGCAGTAAACTCTTTTTCTTCTTTTTGTCCCATCTTGCTTTTGTTTATTCCTTTTCACTTTTGCTTTTTGAATCTTTTCTTCAGCCAACTGTACGATACAAGACATGAATAGGTGGTGCTATGGAGAGTTTCAGCAAGTTTGGTTAAAGGGGCCAATAAATCATAAAAGCATCACCGTATGGCGAGTTCGCATTGAATCCAAACGCATTTACAATTTACACTATTAAAATATCAAATAGCAGACTCTCAATGACTGTGGGTATAGTTGACATAATTGTACAGATGTATGAGTAAGAAACGGTAGGACCTCGATGCCACCAAAAATCAGAATTGTAACGTGTCACCTAAAAAGACGTGTCCCTGGTCATATACATATCACAACAATAAATAGCAAATAGGAAAACCGTTCCTCCTTTCACGCGCAAACGCTTGCCACGACAGCCATGACTGCACCGTAGACGGCCGCACAGCAGAGCAAGTCCCGGCTGCTTTGGCTTGGCCGGCCACTTGTGGACGAGGGGTGTTCGTTGTCAGCGACACAGAAGGTGCCCGCCTGCGCGTAGGCGCCAAAGACGGTAATCGCCACCAGGAGCACAACAGCCATTCGACCGGCGACGCCCGGTATCAGTGCAAAGGCCGGAATCGGCACAAGCACGGCCACGGCCATGGGAATGACGAGATGTAGGACGCCGCCCGAAGCCAGTGTGGCGCGGGACCAATCGACTGGCCCTTCGTCTTCTTCTTTTCCTTTTGGCCGTTTAGATGCTGTGCTCTCTTCTGCTTCCACGGAATACTGCGACTCTAATGAAAGAGTACGGGCGGCCGTCATCTTGTCTCTTCCTACCAGCTCCTCCTTTTCAAAGATGGCTGTCGTGGCACGAGACGAGTTGCACGACAGCGCTGACGACTCGGAGGACGCAGACGTGGATGACAGTGTTGGAGATGGTGGGTGGCTGTTGCGTGCACTAGGGAAGAGAAGGCTCGAGCGGTTCATGCTCATGGAATTCATGGAGTCCATGGATTGCACAGGCATCGGCTCTTCGTTGAGCGATTGCAGGTACGAGGGTGAAGACGAGAGGCGCGCATCAGAGCCCGAGGAGGTTGCGGATGACGGCGAGCTCAGACCGGATGACGCCTCGTCCGACAACCGGGTCCGCTTGTGACGCGGCGGAGCCAGAGTGACGAGATCTTCACCCGCATCTAAGAACCGCGTCTCGATCTCGGCAATGGGCTGTTGCGTGTCGAGGTAGGAGCGGTAGTCGCTAATGTCGGATAGTGTCGGCGAGGGCAAATGCTGCGTCTCGGTAAAGGACGACAAGACGTGGTCTGTTGGTCAGTTGCTGTACGCATTCATCGTATAGATAGTATAGTGGACTTACTGTATTGCCCAAGTTTATAACCGATTTTGCCCAGCACGTCCGTCTTGTGCCACTGCAGCTCGCCACCAGTGAGCACTTCAGCCCGGCGCGAAGCAGGAAGGATGCTGTTTTGCAGCCGGCGGGTTTGTGTGTCCGCTGTGTCCAGGCGGTGGAGCTGCTCCTCGAGCTCGCTGAGCTCATCCTGGAGGTGTAACAAGATGCGGTGGTTCAGAGCCTCAAACTTGCGATACAGCGGTTTGATCGAGAAGTGCGGCGTTTGCACACCAGTACTCCCACTACCATCACCACCGCCGCCGCCACCACCGCTGCCTGTGCTTCCGTGGCTGCTTCCCGGGCCGCTACCGGAACTCCATGCACTTTGTGAACTCTGTGTGGATGCCGCCCCCACACTACCCCGGCGGAACTTCATAATGTGGGACGAGTGAGACGACAGCTGCGAGGCCAACAGTTCGTAGCCCGTGAGAGGCAGCTTTTCCGCGCGTGGTAGATGTTTCACGTGGCCGGCGGTAGGTGCTCGGGGATTCAGTTCTTTTGGAGGTAGGTGCGGCAGGTTGGCATTGCCCCTGGGCATCTCTGGTGTTCCGTAGCGATAAGCCCGGGATTTTTGTTGTTGTGCTGAGAGATGAGCTTTTGTCTGAGGCTGGCCTCTGGATTGGGTGCGAGGGTACACGGTTTGTTGGCGATTTTGTTGCTGCGGATGCGGGTTTAAAGGCAGCCCGGGATAGTCGAGCTTACCATTCAGAGCCATGGCCACTGACGAGATGCCTGGCATGCGCAATTCCAGTCCGGATGTAGGGTCTGGTTTGGGTGTCCGCTCGTCTCCGCTTTCCCCGCCCTCGCTCGTTTCGGTATCGGCAGAGCTGATATCGGAGTCGCTCCCGCCATCATCGAGAAGTAGCGTCTTGTCGTCGTCACTGCTTGCCGTCGTTACGACTGGTGGTGGTGCCTCGGTGCTCTCTACAGCCGACTCCGGTGTGGCGCCACGCCGCGGCCGCCAAACAGCGGCCTCTGCCACAACACGGGTGATACTTTCTCTGGTGACGGCGGGTGAATCCGGGTCGAGAAAGCTCAGTGCATTTGGCCGCTGCTTCTTTTTGGCCGGTGGTGAAGTGGTGTGTGCTGCCTGTCCTGCAGGCTGGGAAAGGCTTGCACTGGTGTGACTGCTGTCGCTGATGTGTGCATGTGGGGCAGGCGATATGTCGAACCGGCGAGACGGTGATGCAGACCTTGGCCGTCGCAGCCGTTGACCTGTTGTGCGAGGCCGTGTCTTGATGCCATCGGCAGAGCGGGACGATCCCAGAGCTGCTTTGTACGCCTCCTGTCGCTCCTGTTCACTCGAAGTGATGCCGTAAAATGACATTGTTGTCGGGACGTCCGCCTCAAACGGCTTTCCCTCGTAGTGCCGTATCTCGTGCGCCGACCATGAGAGGGACTCGGCACCCTCCGTCAAAAAGGACATCTGCTTGGGAGACATGGCCTGCCTAAGTTAGTCATGGCATGGCAATGGGACTTGCGGCGGCGCGAGAAGTGCTTACTAAAGAGATGGTGGGTTCAGTCAACTCTCGTAGGAATCGGCAAAGTAGTCACGAGTGCCTCGTGATGCTGACCATGGCCTTGCAGTGAGGAAGGCAGCACGGTGATCGTCGAAGATGGAATAGAAAAGGTGAATGACAAGGCGACGTTGTAGACGGAATAAAGAATTGGAATGGGGAAGAAGAGATGCCTGCAGAAATAAACGGACGCGATGAGGTTGCCGGGGATATGGTGAAACGTCGGCCAGGCGAGGAATTCAGGGAAAGAGTGGTGAGAATGCAAAGGATATGTAAAAGAGAGCGGCTTGCGAGTAGAGTTAGAAGACGAGATTCGACTGGCAGAATGAGAGTGAGGAGTTTTGCGGGGACGTATTGACCAAAACAGTATGCGATTTTGTGTGCTTCTACCCCTGCTTGTTCACTTTTCCCAGTGATGAGTTGTCAAACATGGAACTGGACGCTCCCAGACAAGGGGTGGCGGGAGGAGAGTACGAAATAATCAGAGAAAAGCGTGGCAGAGCCAGAAAGCTAGAAAAAGGAGGCAAAATGCAACAGGAAAATACGGTGCGGATTCCTAGTCTCTGGACTGAGAAGGAGTAACGATGTTTGCCTTAAGTCGAAGGAAGAAGGAACGAGCGAAGTCTGCGATGTCGTTTGCTGTTGCCTTTCTGCGCAGCAGTCGAGTCGGTCTCTCTTTCCGTTTGGGCGCTCTTTCCACTCGTTCCTTCCTTGACGCCCGCACAGAGGATGCCTTTTGTTTTACATACAATTCTGACTGGCAATTTCCCCCGTTTGTGATTACATGGATTTTCAAAACGCTGTAGTCGGTGTAGTTGACAAAGGGCCACAACACTACTTACGCGTGCCTGTTTTGTGTCTGTTTTCAGTTGTTTGCACGTCCGTTTGAACGTCAAAAGTCGGACGATTTCCCCACAAAAATGAAATGCTTGGCAGCGCACAAGGAAGGAGGCCAAACAGCGGGATATCGCCATCGAATCGATATGCACAACGGGAAGGAACGAGCGGAGGAGCGTCGCCAACAACATGTCCCCTGGCGCTAGCGGCGTCGCAACCCTGACTTCATCCGTTTCCTTTCCCTACTTTGTACGTGTACTTCGTATTCTCTCACTTTCGTCTCCTCCCATTCACTGTCACACCGATGCAACGATCCCCGCAAACCCCGTCGAGATATGAACCAGGTTCTGTGTTAATGGTTGAAATTTCCGCCAATGACAGGACCCAGCGACCTTTGAAAAGTCCACGCTGCGCTTTTTGGCCCATCCACAATGCAGCCATCCGCTTGCATCTCAGAACAATACTTCGTACTACGAGGCATGTGATGCAACCCTATCTGTTAACAGCCTGCACGACTGGCCTCCATTCTGCGATATTCCCGGCCCCCTTGGTTCGCCCAAAATATGGGGAACAATGTAGGAGGCCCGCGTATCAGCCTTGTTCTGTGCGCGTTTCAGAATTGTTATGTTTTTGCGCAGCTACTTTTGTGCCCGACGGTGTACTTAGTTTGTAACACTCCTCACAAGCCGTACGTCTTCGATTTATTTGAAATATCGCATTAGAGTCCGCTTCCTGTTTTTCGTTTCCTGTCTCCTATTGGTAATGTGGCAAATGTTGGACATTGTCATATGCTTTTCTTGCCTTGTTTAATGCTTTGCCAACGCTTGACTTTATATTCTACTTTCGAGTGGATAGTCTGCTAATAAAGTATGGGGGCATTAGGCGAAGCCAGGAAGCGTAGTCCATATGAGCCTGCTCCGTATGTCGTACTATGAGGACAGACGCTTGCTGAAGTCCTGCGGAAAGCAGGGAAGTAAGCCTTCGGCCGCACTGCCAGCAAGTCGCGAATTTGATCCACCCTGCCGCTATCATTCCCCGTCTCCGCCAGTCCCACTGCTGCGGATGGCGCAAAGCTCGGGACACTCCACAATTTTTAACAAAATATCCCGGAATATATAGAAAACGGGCCTCCGTACGACTTACAAAGGAGAAGTGGTCACCATATGAAAGAATCTGGGTGCCCACGCTGGGCCGCTGTCTCGACGGTTTGGAACCAACGGAGAGGACCGAACTCCTGCTTGGCAGCAAAAATGGTGGCTCGGCTTGTGTAATCAAAACAAACCGGAATGCCGGCGAGATTCCATTCTTCAGATTCTCCCTGGCAATGTGCTGCTTAACATTCAGGACGGCCACGAACACTATAAAATCCCCGGGCCAGTCCTTGCCTTCCTTCTAATCGCCCGCCACAACCGCTGTTCCTACTTCCAAGGTACTTTTTGATATATGACCTCGCGCCCTATATGTCCATTCCACAGCAACCTTATCCAATGTGCCCAATGTAAACAAAATGCAAATAACCAGGCCTCCAATCTGAAAGTGCAGGGAAGCAATAAATGACAGCGGCATGCTCCGGTCGTAAATCGTGAGTGAATTGTGTTCTGGTATAAAATAGCGTAAAGAGGGACGTCTGCCACAAATTAATACATAAAAAATAAAAACAAACGCGTGAACATATAAACATCGTACACTACAACGTCAAACATAAGGCTTTTGATGTCAGTCGAGTCGACGACAGATATGCAGGCACGTGTCGTAAAACAATGACGGTGACAAAACAGACTGGATAACAAATAAGAACAGACAAAGGAAGCCCGGCCAAGAAAAATACCCCTGGGTACGCCGACAAAGTTCCGGTAAATAACAAGCAAACGTAAAACAGAAGGGAAATAAAACTAAAAGAAAGGAGAAAAGAAAAGACAACACCCGTTGTTCCATTCTCCAGGTGTAAACAGACCTGGTAAGCCTCGAGGTGAAACGGACAACATCGCAAAGAAATCGAATTATTGGCGAAGAAGGCTGGCTAGGAAAAGACGCGAAGACCCGGGGTGAAGGTGTTGAAGGCATGGAACTCATGCCCGTATCCTTAGAGTGTCCGGATCTGTTTGGCAGCGCTGGCCCCCGACAACAGGCGATGGCAGTGCTCACCGGTCTCGTCTGCTCCCATCTCTCGTTGCAGAGCCCTCGCCGCTAGGGCTGCCATTTCCATCGGGGCCCCAGATCATGTGCCTACCGCCGCTGTTTCCAATCATGCGAGCGGCGTTCTGAAGATAGTTCTGGATGTTGTTGTCGCCCACGCAATGTCCGTGTCGGATCAGCTCCATTCGTAGATTCAGAACTTCGTCGACAAGGACCTCTTTTTGTGCAAAGAGATTGTTCCGCTCCTCGGTGACCGCACGCTCGTCCTCTTCGAGTTTCGAGATGGCCGCCTTGGATTTTGCGCGGCACTTTGTCGCCGCCATTCGATTGCGTTCGCGCTGGATAATTGGAGGTTGGTTTGCTTCGGCGCGTGGACGGCCGAGAGGCGCGGTTGAGGTGTCTCGACTCGCAATACTTCCTCCGAGTCGCCGCCCATAAATGTCGGTCTCGTCGTCGTCCTCATCGAAGCCACTGCTACCCATACTGCCGCTGCCAATAGATGTAAGGTGTGGCGTGTGCATACTTGGTGTGTTTGGTGTATTCGGGGTGTGCGGCGCCGAAAATGCTGGAGAAGAGGCTGTGGCTGAAGATGGCGTATATTTTTGTCGGCTGCTTCCTTTCTGGCTCCTGGACGTTGAGGAAGCACTCTTCTTAGATTTTGTTTCGCGCGCCTGCCTCGACTTGCTCGTCTTGATTTTGCTAGAACCGTCGTCATATCCAGCACTACCGTCATGTGGGATTCCACCGTTGTCGACATAGTCGTATGTATACCCCAAGGTGGCTTTGCCTCTCTCATAGTCCTCGTCACTAGCGTATGTAGCATGGGCAATGTGCGACTCGTGCGCATGGTACGTATACGCGCCGTTCAAAGAAGTCGTAGACCGTTGATGTGACATTACAACCGACGCAAAGGAATTGTCCACGGGTGCCGGTGGTATGTGAGAAAGTGTGCTGTTGGGCGTCATCGTGGACGAGGTGGTACTTTTGTCCATGGAAGCCGCGTAGTAGTCGGTATCCGCCTCCGCACCGTCTTCGTGGTTCAACAGTGCCGATATTGTCGCTCGAGTAGTCGCGGGAGCCGAACTCGGCTGGTTGTAAAACTCCTGCTGCCACCCGTCTGCATGGGAGGATGGGTAAGGCATATCCGCATGGTCAGCCTCATGGTGGCCCGGTGCCGCGCCGTGCCGTTTCCTGCCATGAGCATGGCTTCCTGAAGTCTTGATTCCGCGCATCTGGGAGTTGCGGCTCTCTTGCTTCATGTCGAGGTGTTGGTGGCCGTAGAAGTCGTCGAGCCCTGTGCGTAGCAAGTCGATGGTGTGTCCATATCCTAAGAGAGAGATACAGACCAAGATTGAAATCTATCCAGGCACCGATTTGCTTTTAAGTCGCACTTTTCCGAATGCTCACAGCTTGTGCGCTGTGCTACTCTAGCGCCCAAAGAGCCGCACGGATATTGCAAGAGTGGTTCTCGAGGAAAGTTAACGCAAATGGGAAAAGCATGGGAACCCAGATACATATAAGTCGATAGACTAGGTATGTGCCAGAAGTGATCAGGGATATGGTAGGACAGGCAGAAAAACAATATCTGGCCTCGCTGGGCGTAAGGAACCTAAGAGAGACAAGCAAGTGCAAGAACGAACTGGAATGGGGCAGCCGTTGGAGACGCCCGAAACATTTGAGGGCAGGGACGAGGCTTTGTAGAGCAAGGGAAACGCAGCCCAGGATACGGGAACCGTGTAAGAAGATGGACAGGGGTTGCTAAAAGGAACTTGAGGATACGAATATGCTTATAAATGTACAATTGAGAAACAATCAATAAAAACAACGGGATAGAAAAATGAGCTATTTGCGCAAAGAGAAAGGTGAGAGGGAAAATAGCATTAGTGACAGAAGAATCGGCACAAGAATCGAGCCCAAAATGCATTGGACAGTAATGGACAGCGAGCAAAAAATTTAGGCATTTACATAGATAGGCAGGGCTGGGGGACGGCTAGTCCAAGGCTTGTTCGTCGCGGTGTGAATCTTGTCGCTGTGGTCGTCGGGTAGGGTAATACATAAAATACATAGAAACCGAAAGGATAAGAAGGAAAAAGAAAAAAAAGTATCGGCTTAGCATCGGACAAAAAGCCCGTAAAAGTCCGTCCCAAACAAAATGAGGCAAAAAAAGAAGAAAAAAAAAAACACACACAAAGAGGTCGGAGAAAGAACTTCAGGGTCCTAATTCCTTTCCGAGCAGAAACTGACGAATGTCATGTTCGTGTGAGTGCAGTTGTGTGATGAGTGGGGTGCGTCTGTGTGTCAGTGGACAAGAGGGCGACGAGGAAAAAGAAAAGGGATGAGCGTCTTGGGTAGAGAAGGATCAGCAGACGAGCAGCACACAACAAAGAGGACAGAGAGGTGGAGGGCCATGATTTGTTTAGAATCCGAGGCGGGCCTCTGCGGACGGCCCCCCTTTCGTGCTGTCTTTCGTATATCGACTGCGATTTGCGAGCTCTGGTCGGCATAGGCCCAAATGTAGTATTTGATTGTCAGCCTTCTTGGTTGTGTCATTTTTGCGTCGTTTCTTTACTTTTCAGCTTCCCATCAGCTATCCTGTGTGCATCTGCAAGACCTCTGCAACATGGGGGTGGTTCATTACGCCTGTTGGCTCTCGCCTCAAAGGTGGTCCCCTCTTTTTCCCCTTGTGATTTTCCCTCTTGCGGTCCGCTCTTTTGGACCGACCAGTTGGCTCAAGCGACAAGCGCGCGGGACAAGTGGCTCAACTAGCCCAAGTGGCTCAAGTTCGGCGAGAAAGGGGGTGGGCATCTGTGCATAGCATTCGACGGAGGTCCTCAATCAGGCCTCCATGGGAAAATGGGTTGGAACGGGCCTCGACCGAGGGTTGCAAGGGGCGTGTACGAAATAGGCCGGAATTGTCAGCGAGGGTGACGGGTAGAGCCAATAAGGGTAACCCGAGGTGAGGCTTCCCGTTGGGCAAGCTGGAATAGACTTGAAATGGATGTGTCCAGAGCGGATGGGGGGTGGTGCGTATTCTGTTGTACGGCTTGGTGGAAGATAAATTCGTACAAGGACGATCACGACGTTGGGTCGAGTTGGATGCAGGGGGTGGAGGCTTGTCTTTGTTTGCACACGACATGAAAGGGAAGGAGCGGTACGAAGTACGGAAGGGACGAGAGGCAGAGAGGACAGGGGGGGGAAAGAGCGAACGGCAGACATCCGTGGCATCGAGGACATTCTTCCGTAATGTCAGCCACAAACCATTTTTTTGGAACGAGGAAGGTGCAAAGTTCGCGAATAAACGACGCACACCTAGGCAGTGCTCTTTCTCCATACGGGGTATTGTTGTTCGTGCTCTGTCATTAGGAAGGCACGATAAAGGTGGTTGACCATCGCGGGAGGAAAAAAGGCCCCCAGTGTCGATCCCAATGTCACCTTTGCGTGTCCACCGGACAAAGACAAGAAACCCCCAGAATAACACAAATTGACGACGAGGAACAGGGCGATAGTTCTCTAGCCTTGAATACGACGTCACGGACATGAATGCAACACCGAACTCTCCCAATACATGTTAGTGCCAGACGTGCAGATATAATAGTAGGCGGCAGGCGCTAGCGATAGAGGTCGGTATGGGAAAGAGCGGATTGCGATAGACAGGCTGACAGGGCATTTGATATGGCAGTCGCGAAGCACGAATTGATATGCGTTTCGGGATTCGCAAGCTCGCTAGGGCAAGGACGACCAGGCACTAGGCACTACTCCATAGTGCTTCGGGCAGGTACGTATCGAGCCAACGACACAACAAACCCCGACACGGCCGAAATTTGTAAACCGCGTTTTTCAGATGCAGATGCAAAATGCAACACAACCCAAACCTCCCGCGAAAGCTAAACCTCCACCCTAGCTTTGCATCAGAGACCCGTTCGCTTGCCCCGTTTGCCCCGTTTCTACTGTATCGAACAGCACAAGGCGAAGCCCAATACTGAAGACCAGTCCAAGCGCGAGTGGCATGTAACAACAGCAAGACTCCATAGCAGTCCAGGAACAGATCTTCCCTTGAGGCTGACATTTCTACAGGAAGCAAGGCCCCAGCAGCGTATTACGGGGTACATAGGGGTGATGAAAGAACCCTACAAACAGCGAGCAAGAGCAAAACCCGAGCATGTGTCATAGTTATCACATTCGACTTGGCGTTGTCGTTTGGGGGCTGCCTTTGCTGCTTTCGGACGGCGCCTTTTAGGGGTGTGAAAGCAACGTTCTGTTTCTAAAGCTACGGTGCAACATCGTCTTGGCGAGGACCAGGATTGAACAGGGGGATATCTCGGCGGGTGGTATACCAAAAAAAAAAAAAAAAAAAAAAAAAAAAAAAAGAAAAGAGAGAAAGACAGAGAGCAAGACAGCAACGTGGAAAGGTTGCCCGACGAAATACTAAAACAGGGATGGTCTAACAAAAAGCAGGACCAGAAACTCCGTCCGACGTACAGAAAATGGAGGAACTGCTTCGATACACTGTAGCAATGACGACAGTGTGGGAATCAAATCGAAGATGATCTCGATGGCCGATGTTGCATTTCCCCCAACAACGAACCTTGGACAGGACTTGGCCAAAGCAAGAATGCAACTGGCTTTGGGTCTTGTTCCTGGCTCGCCAGGCTTCTTGGCCCTTGCAATCTAGCCAGGGTTTCCTCTCCGTATAGCAAGCATAAACATCACCGCGGACAGAACGAGGATACTATCCCACAATCCACAATGCTTATGGCTGGACAACTGCTGGCTAGGACCTTCCAATACTCGCAATGATGACAGCCAACGGCCGGTTCCAGAAGAGAAGATCGTCCAACGCACGCCGTTAAATGCCTCTGGCAAGGCCTCGCCTCTAGCCTAGCACCGGCAATCCTTTGCTGTTTCTGTCCACACACTAGTCGTCAGTCTTCTTTGCCGGCTTTCACTGGTTGTTGGTCCCAGCCGCAAAGGCAACAAGCGGCGCCTCGCGCGGGATCCGCTACGCATCGTTTTATACACGCTCGTCCGAGTTAGGCAAATCCATTGGGAGCAGAAATGACCAGCTGGACATGACAAATTGTGACCGCTACAGGTTTGCACAGAATGTCCAATACAACTACAGAATACTCGAAGCGGTAATAATTGGCGCCAGCCACCAGACACCGCCGGACACAGCTACTGCGCATTTCTGCACATTTCTGCACATTTCTGCACATCTCTGCACTTCTGACACTTGTAGCCGGCTGGCGGTGTACACCTACCAATTTCGGCTGGCCAAACCCGACACAATGCATGCAACCAACTTACCAAAAGGGACGGCAACAACAACAAGACCAGAACGACTAGAAAGTTCAGGCAGACTGCACGGGACGTTTTGAGCAGATAATCAAAAAGGTAGTGAAAGCCGCGTCTGTGCCGAAGCCTTCGCAAGTCGGTCCCTGGCCTGGCATGCCCGATATGCTGTGTTTTTCTGTTGTTTCCGAGACTCGGGCAATACCTCTGCCATTGCTTCTCTTTGTTCCCTTGCCATATTGGCTCTATGACCTACGTCGTGCGGCCTGCGCTTGCCTCCTCCTGTCTCTTGTCGATCTCTTCCTTACTCACGGCAAGACTGGCATGTGGGGGACGCATTTCAAGTTGACCATTCGGCGAAAGGGGCGGCTGCGTACATCGTACTCTCCCCTTTTCTTGCGGTTGCAGTTAACCGGGCCCCTGCGTTCACCGTTCAGACCACCTTCTACGGCGTATTTTCTAACAAATAGCAGGTCGGCGACTGGCGTCGATGGTCCGGCCCAGGACGCACGACGTATAACTCCGAACATCCTTCGTCTAAAGGCATTCCGTGCCAGTACGTGCATGCAAGAGCAATGTTCGGACGAACGCGCTACCTGAACAAGATCATCTGCAGCTGCGGGTGCTTTTCTGAGTACCAACCCTTCCCATCATGCAGCATGCCCATCTGCTGCCTGCGGCACTTAACCATTACCGCACATCCGTCTACTCCGTTCTCCTAAATGGCCACAACATTTCTTCACGGAGTATGTCGTACCTTGCACCTGTTGGCATTTGGTAACTCTACAATTTACACATGCTGATCACCAACAGCAACAAAATGGTCACAAACCAGTGGCCGGCCCCGCCCACAGACACGGAGCAATATTCAAGCTTGTTCTTCACAATCCCACAAGTCTTGCCTTGCCGACCCCCCGATGGAAAGCCTCGCATCCAGACCGCCCCGCCAGAAATGGTGTCCGGGCACAGCGATTGGCCAACGACGAGAAATCATCGTCGCGAGCGGTCGGTGCTGAATGTGTCCTTGGCCTGGCCTGTGCTCAAAGAGGGACAGAGGGGCAACTCCCAGCGTTTCTGTCGGTTGGCGGGCGGCCTTACCAAACTAAGGGGCGTGCCGCCGGCGGATGCACCCAAACCCCTGCCCTTTCCCCGTCCCTCGTCCATGGGACGGCGGCACGGGCGTTTTTAGCATTTCATGGAGACTGCGTGCCGTTCTTATTGTGCGTATTTTGTCCCTGCTCATGACAACATTCTGATGGCATACGGCGGCTAGTTTGTTCCAATTTGTCCCCTTCTGTCTCGTATTGCTACCTCCTCCGCAGCTGATAATTCCGACACCTCTGATGGGCCTTCGGGGCATCTGCCTTTTCTGGTCCTTCGTCTCTAGCCAGGGCCAAGAGACAAAACGCCACCATATGTGGCAACAGCACATCAACAGCCAAATACGTTTTCGGAGTGGGCAAACGTCATACCTCCGTGACTCCGCTGGTTCGGCGACCTCGAGATGAGCCAGTGCCAGTGTGGGCAGCTCATGTTAGTCTAGTCGACTTCCCCGTCACGGGCAAGTCGGACAACCCTTACCAGCCGTTGCTAAAGATGCACGAAAACGACAGGGTCTCCAGCACATAACGGCAAAGCGTTGAGCACTCAATCCATAAGCCTTTGTAATGTCTAACGCCTTTTCTTACCGGTTGACCTTGACATTTCAGAACTTTATTCAAGGATAGGTGTGTCGGACAGGACTGTGCGTTGGCCCGCGAGACCAAACAACCAAAGGATAAAAAGTAAAACGGGGAAGCAATCGACATGTCTCCGATGAAAGACAAAGACTGGAAGGCTTCAAGGGCCAACAGAAAATTCCACAGCAGAATCACAAGCCCACAAACTCACAACAACAAAAACACTCAAAGAAACAAAAAGAAAAACCGAGAATGGGGAAACCGAAAACCGAAATGGGACACTGTCCTAAACCGAAAACAGGCACGGCACATACAACACTGGTGAGTTTCAACTTGCATCTGCATATGCAGCTAAAATAAATGGATGACAACGCTAGGACGGTGCCAGTACAGGATCGTCGATGCACAACAAACTCCTCCCTGTGTCTGTCCCTTCTGACTTTCTTTTTCTCCCTTTTTTTCTACTTCGCCCTTATGTATTGTTTCCCGACAGAAGGGAAATCCCTGCATAATAAGTCGTCTTTTTTGTCACAGATACGTATTTGTGATGACTCCTTTCACTACACATTTCAATCTCCATCGCTCTCGCTTTCACACATTATGTGAAATTGTGAAATTTCTTCTGCCGAACAAGAATGCATCCTCCATCAACTTTCGTGTTGAAGAGTGAAATTTTTAAAAAAGACAGTCTTTTGAATGTCGGAGTGGCTCTCTACGGTACCGGGCGGTTCGTCTCTCCGACAAAATAGGGCGTCACACCGTCTGGTTGCATTCAATCGGCGACGTTCATCACAGTTGCCCATCCGGGCTGATGCATATTTTGTTACGCCTATCGCTTCCCTTTTCCACCGCGGATTGTTCGACGACGCCAATGTCAGCTAGACATCAGTACACTGTACCATGACAAATTGTTGCTGCTATTTGTTGTATTGCTCCCTTTTCCCCACTGGGAGGCGCACGAATGAGAGGCTGTGCCGCGACATAAACCCAGGTAGGCGAGACCAAGAGCCCAGCAAAAACGACACTCGGCACTCCGCAAAGTACACAGTGGCCGCCGTGGCCGAGACCGTGACCGGGATACAATGCATGGAAAAGAAACCGAATAAAAAGAAAAGTTTGCCGTCCTCAAAGGTGTCATACATGACGCAGAAGCCCGCTTCCCCAAGGAATGCCCCATAAAAGCAAACAGCACAACCGGTGGAATATTTTTCGACACGGACCTGGCCGGGCAGGGCAGAATCAAGAGACACTACGGCTTAAATTCATAGGGAGTCGCCAAGGGTTATGAACGTGGAAGACGAATGGCGAAAGAAAGCTGGCGGCAGATGCTGGCTCTATCAAACAGGGGAACGGGTTTTCACGTGGGTGTACAACGCCGTGAGGCTGATAATAGTTGTTAGGTACCCGTTTGTTGGTACGGTGCTAAACATCTTTGCCGTCTGTCAGCTTTGTTCAAGATGCAACTCTGCAATGGTACCCAGCCAGTGGACGCATAGAGAATGCTCAATGCTCTGAAAATGACGATTCTAGGTCACATCAACGGGCCCGATGAGCAGAATAAAATCTTTAAAACAAATAAAAATAAAAATAAAAAATCAGCGAGAATGTTCAACATTGAAATAGCTATAAAGGGTCACAAACATCACGAAAAGATGGAAGCTGAGTCTAGGTCGCCTGTAAAGAAGTAGTATGGGCCCACATGTTATTTTCGGGGGAACGGAGGGCTTTTACCCTGCGGCAACAACCCCTGTACTGTCTGGACAGGGATTGTGCATTTGGTTTTCGGCATGACGATGGTGTGGCGATATCCAAAATGGCGGGACACCGCTTCACTTCGACGAGGACACACCGCATTGTGTCTGCAATGGTTCGCGGCGTGACATTGTCCTATATCCTGACGAGCCGAAATAGGGTTTGACAAGAACATTTCGCCCATGTGTCGGCACAATGATGGGGCTGAAATAGTTGCGCGATGGTTTCGCTGGGACATCACTATCCGCTTTTGATTTCATACTCCCATTGTCTGCTTTTTGGTCAACCAATTTATTTTATGTCTGATTTATTTTATCCTGGAAGGAATAGAACAAAGTAAAATAATATTAGGTGCTGGTTGTTGCAACCAAAAACATCCCCGAGGTCTGGTTTGAGATGAAATATTTCAAAAGGGTTCAAGTAGAAATTGAAAAGAATAAAATGGCAGAAGAAATCCAGGATAAAGAAGGAGAAAAATGCAAGGAAAATTTAGAACACAGGAAACAGGTTTCAAAGGCATACCCCAAGGAAACCAGGTGAAGGACAACGAAGGTCCCGAAGCCTTACAATAGAAGAACGGTGGCCACTAGAGCCGGGATAAGTGCAAACATCGCCGTCGACGCCATGCGGCCGGCCGATGCTGTGACAACGGCGGCAGGGCCCGTCGTTGTCGCCGTGCTGCCCTTGCCGGCGCCTCCATTGTTGGAACCACCACCGCCGGAACCACCACCGCCGGAACCACCACCGCCGGAACCACCACCGCCAGATCCACCACCACCACCGGATCCACCACCACCGCCAGAGCCGCCGCCGCCGGAACCACCACCATGACCTGAGCCACCACCGCCAGAGCCACCACCGCCGCCAGAGCCGCCGCCGCCAGAACCACCGCCGCCGGAGCCACCGCCACCACCGGAGCCACCGCCGCCGGATCCACCACCGCCAGAGCCACTGCTGCCGGAACCACCAGAGCCACCGCTGCCTCCGGAACCACCACCGCCCGAGCCACCACCACCGCCACCACCACCACCGCTGCCGCCACCGCCTCCGCCATGCCCACCGTGACTGCCACCACCGCCTGCAGGAACGGTCGTCGTGACGGGGCAGACGGTCGTGGTGTAGGAAATGGTTTGAGTCGTGGTGTGGCCGAGCTCGCAGTGGCCACCGTTGTGCGGGCACGAGGTGACCACGTAGCAGGTCGTCGTATAGACGGTGGATGTGGACAAGTAGGTAGAGACAAACTCGGACGAGCTTGGTATCGAGCTTGTCGTGGTGACGGTCGACAGAGTCGTGCTACTACCGCCAACGGTCGACTTGATGGGACCTGTAGCAATGCTCGACGGGCCGGTAGGGATAGACGAGGGACTCGTCGACGAAGGACTGGTAGACTGGCTGATAGGAACAGATGAAGGACTAGTCGAGCTACTAGGTATCGAGTGCACAGAGGAGCTACCCGAGGGGCTCACCGACGGCGACGAGCTCGGTGGGATAGACGAACTACCCGAGGGGCTCACCGACGGCGAAGAGCTCGGTGGCACAGAGGAGCTACCCGAGGGGTTCACCGACGACGAAGAGCTCGGAGGGATAGACGAACTGCCCGAGGGGCTCACCGACGGCGAAGAGCTCGGTGGCACAGAGGAGCTGCCCGAAGTGCTAACAGACGACGAAATTTCACTGCTAGACGACGTCGCAGAGGAAGAGCTCGGGCTCACAGACGACGATGCGACGGGGGAGCTAACTGATGAAGAGATGCTTGAGGGTGTCGAGCTTGGTAGGACAGACGAGCTAGCTAACGTGCTCACGGAAGATGGCGTGGAGCTAGGCGGCACAGACGAACTGCTGGAAGAGCCAGCTGAAGAAACGCTGGATGAGCTCACAGACGATGAGAGAGACGGTGTAGAGCTCGGCGAAACCGAAGAGCTGACAGAAGACGAAACATCGCTGCTACAAGGCGGCTCGGACGATGAGCTTGCAGAGAATGATGAGACAGAGACAGAAACTGAAATTTTCGAGGGGTTGACCGATGAACTGCTCGACGGGTTGCTCGAGATACTGCTCGACGGGCTTCTAGAGACGCCCGACGGGTTGATGGAGATGCTGCTCGACGGGCTGCTGGAGATACTGCTCGACGGGCTTCTAGAGACGCCCGACGGGTTGATGGAGATGCTGCTCGACGGGCTGCTTGAGGAAGAAGAGGGCACGGAGGGGGAAGAAACAGACGGCGTTGAACTAGGCGGAGCAGACGAGCTGACGGAACTGACGGAGGAGCCCTGGCTGACCGATGTGGAAGACACGAAGCTGGGGCTCACCGAGCTGCTGATGGAGCTCGCAGAGGAGCTCACCGGGCTGATAGATGACGAACCAGCCGACGAGCTTATCGACGACGAGCTTTCACTGCTGCAAGGCTCCTCTGATGAAGAGCTTGCAGAAGTCGAAATGGAAGAAGATGGGACCGAGGATGACGGGACCGATGATGACGGGACCGAGGATGACCCCGGGTCGAACGAAGACGAACTAACTGAAGGCGAGACTGATGGTGACGACGCCGACGAAGAAAGAACCGAAGATGACGAAACAGATGATCCCGGGTCGAACGAAGACGAACTGACTGAAGGCGAGACCGATGGTGACGACGCCGACGAAGAAAGAACCGAAGATGACGAGACAGATGATCCCGGGTCGAACGAAGACGAACTGACTGAAGGCGAGACCGATGGTGACGACGCCGACGAAGAAAGAACCGAAGATGACGAGACAGATGATCCCGGGTCGAACGAAGACGAACTGACTGACGACGAAACTGATGGTGACGACGCCGAGGAAGAAGGAACTGATGAAGTTGGAACCGAGCTCGAGCTGGGCAACGATGAAACAGACGAGGCAGACGAGCTAGCAGATGAAGAAATCTCGGAGGACGAGATTTCGCTGCTGCAGGGCTCTTCAGAACTGCTCACACTGCTGACAGACACGGACGGACTACTGCTGGGCGGCACCGAAGGCGACGACGACGGCGAGGACGAAGCCGATGACGACGGGGTGCTTGAAGGCAAAGACGAGCTTGGGCTGGGCGATGCCGACGAGGAAGCAGATGAGCTGGCGCTAGATGAGACGGACGAAACGCTTGGGGAGCCGCTTGGGGAGCTGCTGGGAAAGCTGCTGGGCGAGACACTCGGCGAAGAGCTGACCGACGAACTGGGAGAAGAGCTGGGCGAAGAGCTGGGCGAAGAGCTGGGCAAAGAGCTGAGCGAGCTGCTTGGTGAGCTGCTTGGTGAGATGCTTGGTGAGCTGCTGGGCGAGACACTCGGCGAAGAGCTGACCGACGAGCTGGGAGAAGAGCTGGGCGAAGAGCTCGGCAAAGAGCTGGGCGAGCTGCTTGGTGAGCTGCTTGGTGAGCTGCTGGGCGAGACACTCGGCGAAGAGCTGACCGACGAGCTGGGCGAGCTGCTGGGCGAGCTGCTGGGAGAGGAACTGGGGCTGGAACTAGGGCTGGAGCTGGAAATTTCGGACGATGAGCTTTCACTGCTACATGGCTCTTCACTGCTGCTTGACCCAGAGATAGACGAAATCGACGAAGCACTTGACGAGGGCGAGGATGACGGCGTGCTCGATAGAATGCTCGACGAAGCAGAGGAGCTGCTGCTAGGCGGCACCGAAGACGGGGACGAAGATGAGGCCGGAGTACTCGAAGGTAGCGACGAGCTAGGGCTGGGGGAAGGCGATGACGAAGGCGACGAGCTGACGCTGGGCGACACCGACGGGCTGACGCTGGGCGACACAGACGGGCTGACGCTGGGCGACACCGACGGGCTGACGCTGGGCGACACAGACGGGCTGACGCTGGACGACGCAGACGGGTTGACACTGGACGAACCCGACGGTGTACTGCTTAGGCTCGAGCTCGGGCTAAAGCTCGGGCTGGAGCTGGAAAATTCGGACGACGAGATCTCGCTGCTACAGGGCTCTTCGCTGCTGCTCGACCCAGAGACTGACGAAACAGACGACACGGACGAACCGCTTGGGGAGATCGAGGATGAAGGCGTGCTCGAGGGAAGAGATGAGCTGGGGCTGGGGGAAGGCGACGAGGATGGCGACGAGCTAACGCTGGATGACACCGATGGACTGTTGCTTGGCGACACCGATGGGCTGACGCTGGGCGAGACCGACGGGCTGCTGCTGGGCGAGACCGACGGGCTGACGCTGGGCGAGACCGACGGGCTGACGCTGGGCGAGACCGATGGACTGCTGCTAGGCGAGACCGATGGACTGCTGCTAGGCGAGACCGATGGACTGCTGCTAGGCGAGACCGACGGGCTGACGCTGGGCGAGACCGACGGGCTGCTGCTGGGCGACACCGATGGGCTGCTGCTTGGCAAGCTGCTCGATGAACCGCTCGGTGAATGGCTCGGCGAATGGCTCGGCGAATGGCTCGGCGAATAGCTCGGCGAAGAACTAGGGATCGAGCTCGAGCTGGAAATCTCGGACGACGAGATTTCACTGCTGCAGGGTTCCTCGCTACTACTCGATACGGAGACCGACGACGAAGGTGTGCTCGAGGAAGGAGGCGAGCTTAGGCTAGGAGAAACCGACGGAGATGAGGATACCGACGGGCTGCTACTTGGCGAGATACTTGGTGAGCTGCTGGGCGAGACACTCGGCGAAGAGCTGGCCGACGAACTGGGCGAAGAGCTGGGCAAAGAGCTGGGCGAGACACTCGGCGAAGAGCTGGCCGACGAACTGGGCGAAGAGCTGGGCAAAGAGCTGGCCGACGAACTGGGCGAAGAGCTGGGCGAAGAGATGGCCGACGAGCTCGGGATCGAGCTAGAGCTCGAAAACTCAGAGGACGAGATTTCACTACTGCAAGACTCACTGCTGCTGGACTCCGAGGCAGACGAAGAGACGGGCGAAACGCTCGACGAGGGCGAATAGGAGGGTGAGGATGAAGGCGAAGACGATGACGAAGGTGTGCTCGACGGCAGAGACGAGCTCGGGCTGGGCGAGGCAGACGAGCTGTAGCTCGACGATGCCGAACTGCTGGGGATCGAGCTGACGATGCTGCTGGAACTGCTGACACTGCTGGCACTGCTGTAGCTGCTGCTCACCACAGACGACGATGACTCGCTGCTGCAGGGCTCTTCATCGTCCAAGACGCAGTTGCAGTTGATAGTCATTCTGGCCACATCGTTGGGGCAGCTTGCGGCCCAAGGGGCTGGCACATTCACGGACTGCTTGACTGGCGGATTCAAGAACAGGTCGCACCAGGTCACGGGATCCACCTGAATGAAGTCGTTTAACATAGCATCGACGCACGCGGGGTCACCCTGTTATTGTGAGCATGTAATCGTGGTATAAAGTTTGCCGGGGAGAGACTCACACAGGTGCCAAGAACGGCGGCGACTTGGGAGCCGGCCGCGAGGACGGCAACGGCCACACTGGTGGAGAACCGCATGATGCCGGTGTTGTTTCGTCGTGTAAGCTGTATTCAGTGCCGGCCGGGATGATCGATTCGGTTCGAAAGTAAATCCAAGGAGGAAGAAAAGTCTTGTCGAGTCAAGCCCTCATGATATCCGGCTCGTCGATGTAGATATCGAAGAGACAGATAGCAAATCCCTTCAACAGCAAAACGAGTGGATGCTTTGAGAAGGAGAGCTGACAAGTGGTTGCGGGACTCGAAAGAGAAAGAAAAGAAAGAAAAGAGAAGGTAAGTGGAAAGAGGAAAAAAAGAAATGAGAAAAGAGAAAAGAGAAAGAAAAAGAGACGAAAGAAACAAGACGAAAAAAAAACAGGAGAAACAAACGGGGAAATAGAAAACAGAAAAGAGCCTCCAGGATAGGTTGGAGGCTTATCAAAGATTCAATGCATTTATTGACAAGCCAAGCTCATAAAGCACATAAACCTTCCAATAGCTTCACATGCCATACAAGGCGGCAGTTGCCCATATTTCCTTTTGCGGAGATACCCAGTACTTTGCGTGTACCCGCCGCTCTTTCAACACAAAATTGCTTTGCGTCAATAAAACGTCGTCAAGTTTCCGAAAAGGGTGGCATTTGGGAAACAAGATATGAAAACAGTGCGTGAGATGTAAATGCCACGCCAAGGTACGGCTGAAGAGGCGTAAGATACATGTCAACTGTACAACAGACCCGGGTCGGTCTCACCCCTGAATTGATAGTGAAATCAAAACAAAAGACGCCACACACGAGGGAGGGTGGACAGGAAGTAGTGGTGTCCAGCACCGTTGGCGCCACAAACTGTTGAATGCATAACAAGCCAATTTTTGAGACTGTTTCTTTCTCCCGGCGTCCCTTTACAGCTTGGTGCCAACGGCAGAAATAGCCGGGAAAACAAGCGACAAAGAGACAAGATGACGGCTTTTTGTTTTCAGACTGGCATCCCAAGAGTATTGGCATCGTTGAGGGGCGTGGACGTTCAGGGGTGTCGTATGGTACGCGGAGGAAAAAGCGGTCTTCTCAGTCGGGCGTCTCGGCCCCTTGAGGTACGAAGGAGACGACGAATCTCCGTAGACAGTGGTGTAAAAATAGGGCGATATGTCACCTTTGGTACTTTGAATTTTCGTCTTCCCAAAGGGGTAACATCTTGGTATGGCCACGCCATATATTGAGTAGCTCCACCAGGATGCATACTGTGTATGTCGTACTCTGCATGCCTAACGTTGTGCTGTTGGAGAAGGCGGGATACGGGATTGCACCAGGAAAAGACATACTGATACTGGGACAGAGGAAGTCTCTTCCGGAGTCGTTTCGGACAACATCTTGCAAAATCAAGTGATCGATGGAGAATGTTTGTTTCGCGTGAGGAATAAGCATTTCTCGCCGCCCATCAGGCAGTTCGAAAATCAGACGAAGATGAACAGGGCCGATAAGACAAAAGGTCAAAGATGGGCCGAGAAAACAACTTCTATGAGCCACGAAGCGAAAAGAGCCAATCCTCGTTGGGCCATTGGACGTGCCTGTTCTTTGTCTTGCAATCGATACTTTGGCCCACAGAATCGACGACGAGAGCTGACATTTTCAGGTCCTTCCGGTAAAGAGGCGTCAAGGATCTGGAACCTGTCGGTTAGCAATAGCCCGGTCAGGGCGGGTGGTCGACGTCGCTGGAGCTGCCATGAGGGTGGACAAGTACCCTTGCACTGCGTATTGCCTGTTCGTTGGACTGTGGGAGGTTGGGGGGTAGAGGACGATGAGGGCAAGGATGACAAAAAAAAAGGGGGGGACCTGCAAGGAAGGCTGAGACGGGAAATAATAATCGGGAAGGAGCCACTCGGTCCAGTAACGATGTGTCTGGCAAGAGCACGCACGGTCCAATGCTCTATGACGGGAACGCCGCAGAGGCAAGGCGGCAAACGGCAGTCACATTTTTAAGCAGCGGGGGAAGGGACGACCTTGCTCGGATCCCTAACCTGGAAGACGACAAACGGCGAGAAACGACGATAACGACGAGAAAGACGAGAACGGGTTGGGGGCAGGTCATCATGCCAGAGACGAATCGTTTCAGTTCTGCAATGAATACAAGGGGAGAAAAAGCCCCAACATGTTCTGAACGGCGTAGGCGTACGATTTACTGTTTTGTTGTCCTCTGTGCTGCAAACGTCCTCCAGAATAGGTAACGGTCCAATATTTGACACCATTTTATACGCTTAAAATCCTTCGTCTGTCTTCCCGTTGCTTTTGCCCTGGGCCCTGGCCGTTGGGACCCCGTTTGTCAGTGAAAGTTTCCTCATTCGGCGACCATTTGCTGGTCAGGAGAAAAAGTGGCGGCCCGTAGATCGTTCTTGACGGTGTCCCGAGAAGTTGCCAACAGTGGGGGTTCCTGTCAAACTGGGCATTGTGATTGGCCTGCTGTCATCCACTATCTCTCTAACCTTCTAGGCCTGCCGCTAGGTACTCTTCGGTCTCTTAGGCCTAACAACGCGCTAAATTGGGACAGCGTCTGCGATATAGACGCCCAGCCGGGCCCGTTTCAGGAGGTAATGAATCCCCTCAGTGCATTCACAGCGCCTCACAACGGTTCGCTTCTTGGCACTACTGAAAACCATCGATAAAGCATGTAGAAAGTCAGTTGATTCACTGGCCCGTATTATTTGCATGGTCCAGATGTAGGGACGAAAATAGGAATGACGGAGGCAGCTGTTCTAGCTTGTGGAATGCAACTGTGAGATACAGAGTACTCAGTAATTAATTACACAAGAAACGGTCGACCTGTAAATTGACCGTTGACGCATTCCAGAGCGACTGGAATGACCACGAGTAAACGTGCGCAAGGAAGATATGAACATTCTCCAGCCACATGCTGTGAAACACAGTTATAACGGTCGGAAGTGTACCTTTAATTTACTTTTCGCATTGCGTACTCCTTACAGAATCTGTCAGCAACGTGCGCAGCCATGAGACAATATTGATTTGAGCTGACGAGCTACTCCGTGGCTTGTAATGCTGCAGGGAAGCACAATCCAAAAGGCAATACAACATATGGCTGAACATCATATTTTCCGTTAAGGATGAGTGCAGTGCGTATAGTACATGCTGGCCATTATAATGCTGTACCGTCTTTTGTGCAAGGTGTATCATATGGTCATTGAAATGTACAAATGCACCTAGATAACTTCCGCAGCGTCCCTTTGCAATCGTCTCTTCATCAAGCAGTCGTTGGAGGAGAGACATCAAGGAAAATAAACTCCTACTAAAAATGGTCAGCCAGTCGAGGGCATCTTCCTGGTCTATGGGTCAAAAATGCACCTATTGTACCACTTGGACGACCGGATCACGGTTGTGAATTTTTGTTCGGGTTGCTGCCCAAAAATGCAGCCGCCGTGATGCGCTGTTTTCCAGCTTGCGCCCATGTAGCTGATCTGTTGTCGATTTCCCTGTGTCATCTCCCATGCATAATTGCATATCCCCCACCCCCTTGGCTCTGTGCTCTCCAGCAAAGTGATCAAAAATGTGACTGAATAATGCTTACCAGAAGTGCCCTCTCCACTCCTTGGGGGCATTTCACTGGAAAGATTGTCAGGGTGTGAGTTGGAATGGGGTGTGCCCAATATTCCCAGAATAGAGCGAGGAAGAGATATCACCATCGAATAGAGTCGGCCCACGACAAAGACGCAAAGTGCGATGTATGTTGGTCTGTCAGACTACATTCGCATGACGCCTCAGAAACACCTCGTAAAAACGACGCACTTCCTCTCGGTCGGCCTGAAGCCTCCAGACGGGACGCTGCAGAGACGCCACCGCAGGTCAGCCTCACAGAACTATCGGATATTACAGGACAAAAAGGGACATAAGAAAATGCAATAGTTCTCGTTTTGGACATAAAACTATTGCCTGCGCTTGTCCGTGTTCGCGATGTACACGGTGCGAGAGGGCTTGTGGCTTGCAGGATACGAGGGCAAACATGCACGGCCCCCCAATACTCTTCCGGCTGCAGCCACGCCAATTATTGGCCCACCCTTGGAAGAGCCAGGACAGGGGTCTGCCAGCCGCACACCCTTCTCCATATTTAGGGCAGAAAGGGGTGCCACTTAATTGACTGGCTCGATGGAGGGTGGCTCAGGTGGTTTTGAGCCTCATTCTTTTCAAGTGTTCAAGTGTTCAATGAGAGAAATGCTGAGTGTTGTGAATCATGAGTCGAGGGAGAGATCGTAAAGCGAGATTGTGGTGTCAGAAAACTGCGAGTATTAAAATCACCATCGTCCCCAGAAAACAATCAGTGAAGAGAATGAATGGGTGATACAATCACGAAACGAAACATTAATGAGTTGGATTGGTATGTTGTAACAAGGGCAAGTTCTGACGAGACTGTTGAGTTGTAGGGCAAGACTTGCCTTGAATACCATTGCTGATGATATATGGTCTGACGTAGAAGAATGTGATTTGGGAAGCCTCAACAAAAAAAAGTATCAAGCAGACATTCCTCGCCTTGTTGTAAATGATACGAGGACCGGCGAAAACTCAGACGTGAGGATGACAAGGTAACAGCTTATGCCGATTGAAATAAACAATACGATATCGCGATGCGTGACCTCGGCTATGATTTTCTCTTACTGTCTTTTTCTTCCTATTTTGTCAATGCGCGACCTTGTCACTTGCCGTGTCCGCTGTAGTGATGATATTTTGTTTCCATGTCGCGTTGTTTGTCGCTGCTTTTGCTTCACTTCTCAGTAAACCCCGTGATCTTGCCAGTTTATTGTGCAATGCGTACCCCACACGATTTGCGGTTGTCTCTTTGCGGCTGTTTGGCACCTGCCAGGTGACACAGGCCACTTTTTTTCGTGCTTTCCATACGTGATAGGCGTGACGCGGTGAGGGGAAATGCAATGAGCTGTGACGGGAAAGTGAGTGCGTCGCTCCTTCTGTATTGAGACGATGAGAGGCGAATCCGTAAACATATCGCGAGCATCAAAACAACTTGGCAAGAACAGCCCGGACAGTAAAGGGCAAGAGCGTCGCGCGACAGCCTGGCCATAAAACGGTCAGTCACTGCGCATTACTACTGTAGAAAAGCACAGAATACAGCGCACAACGCACAGCGCAGAACGCAGAACGCACAATATTCAGCAATCACCAGCCCACCAAAACTGCGCGTTGGGTGAATGAAAAGATAGACGGGAGATCAAACGGATCGCAACACGCACGGGAAAGCCAGACAGGGCAGCGAAACAAAAGGACAGCTAGAGAAGAGACCGTCCCCGGCATCGGTGTCCTGCTGAAAACAAGATTAACGCGACGGGCCACGATCGTGTTGACGTTGACATTGCGCTTGCATTGAGTCTCATATTGGCATCACTTTCCGAACTACCAAACCTCTTCTGGACTGACAAATAGCGGCAGACCCTGTACCACGAGGACTCTGCCTTCCACCTGTCGCCTCCGTTCCGTACAGATATCGCATCCGTCACGGACAGTTTGCCTGATTGAACCCCGTATCATCCCGGACTCTGGTAGGTGCTACCCAGGATTGCTACAGTTTCACTGCGAGAGAATTAACCCGGCTGAAGTCGAACAGGATCTCCAGAGGCCAGCTTGCTTGTCACAGGACCAGCAACGACGTATAAGAGTCGCTCAACGCCAGGTGAACAGTCAACCCCCGTCCCTCCAAGGATGGCTCCTGGCACCGGCGGGACCGCCACTGGCGGCCGGGACCACTATGCCGTGCTGGAGATTGCGATGACGGCCGACACCACCTCGATCGCCGCCAGCTACCGCCGCCTTGCACGGCTCAAGCACCCGGACAAGAACCGCGCCAATCCCAACGCGACGGCCGACTTTCAGGCTCTCCAAGAGGCATACAGCGTGCTCAAAGACGAGGCGCGGCGTGCCGAGTACGACCGCCAGCTCATGTACAAGCGAGGCGCGGCCGGCATGGGCTCGGGTCGGGGACCCGGCAAGGCGGCCGGCATGCCGCAGTCGTCTGGGCGCGCGTACGCCACGGCCGCGGCGACGGCAGCGGCCGCGACGGCAGCCGAGATGCTGCGGAGAAAACACCAGCAGCAGCGGCAGCAGCAGCAGCAGCAGCAGCAGCAGCAGCGTCGGCACGACCACAATGAGGGGGGCGAAGGCCTGCATTCATACCACAAGAACGACTCTGGGGCGCCTCCAATGATGAACCCGAGGGGACCGCCGCCGCCGCGCAAAAGCGCGATGCCCTGGGCGGCTGCCGTGGATGGTGGCGATACAGACAGCACGCGAGGGTTCTTTAGCAACCAGGACGCGGGGACGGGGCCGGGGCACGGCGGCCGCATGGGGGACGGCGGCACGAGCGCCTACGCGAACTCACACTACAGCGGCCGGTCGTACCCGCCGTCGCCGCCCAACAAGCCGCGGTGGCCCAAGGAACCGCCGGCCAAGGACCATGCACTCGAGAAGCAAATCCAGCAGGCTCGCAAAGACATTCGGGCGGAAGACAGAACCATTCGGAAGCAGGGACGCGCCACAAAAAAGGTTGCAGACGTCATTGCCGCGCTCTGGCAGGCTGTGCACGCCATTGAAGACCAGATGGGCCTCGTCGTCCGTAAGAAGGCACAACTTGAGGCCCAGTTGGCGGTCGCGCAGCAGTGGCACAACGCCTATGTGGCAGGCGCGGCCGTGGCGATACCGACGCCGCCAGTGCTTTTGCCTGTCACGGACGACCCGGCTAAGATTGTGGAGCGGCTCGAGAAGAACCAGCGCGCCCTCGCGGGTCTGCAGCACAAACTGGCCCAGACCAACAGAGAGATTGACGGCGCCATGGGCCAATCGCGGTCGATGGCCGCCGCAACCCAAGAAGCGCACGAGCGCAAGGCGCAAAAGGAAGTAGCACTGGGCGAGTTGTGCCGTCGCTGGCGCCTCCATGAGTTCGGTACCAGCGGCGATGACGACGCCAATGCGGCAGACGGGTGGCACGGCTGGTGCGGCTGGGAGGAGGGCGATGTGGAGCCCGACAGTGATGAGGACGACGACGAGGATGACGCTGAGGACGATGGGAGCAAGTACGACGTAGCTGGCAGCGGGGTCAATGAAGATTTAGAAGTGCACGGCTGGTCGACCGGGGCGGCCGGGACGACCGGTGCGACGACTGGCGACTACTGGTGGTACAGCTCCGACGACACGAAAGGCAGCGGCAGTGGCAGCGGCGATACCGTCCAAGCAGGCGAGGAAGGAGTCTCGTTCACGTACAATCCATCTGCGTCGGAATGGGGCCCCAGTGCGGACACCGGTATTTCCGCGACCAAGAACGGCACAAACTACAGCGTGGGCAGTGAGGAGCGAAGTGAAGGTAACAAAGCAGCCGGCAGCCCGGCCAAAAGTGACCGCGAGGGCAGCATCTTTGAAAGCCAAGCAGAGACAGAAAAGACAACGAAGGCAAATACAACAGATGTGAAGGATGAATCAGAAGAAGAAGAAGCACAGGCAACAGCAACAGAAGGCCTCGAGGACAGCTACACTACGGCGTCGTTTGATTATTATCCGTCCGCGGAACAGCCACCCTGGTCTCACGGCCCGGCCATTCCCAACTGTGGCCAGTACGACTACTTTGAGGAATATGGGCATTACAGTACCGGATTTGATCAGCAGGCCGATCCTGTCGACTACGCGTCGTACGTGCAAGCAGGGCATGGTGGCGATGTTATCAACGATGCCGACGACAGCATTCTGTTCGAAGAACACGCCGGTGGTGTGCCCCTGGATAGCGACTACCAAGGTAAGGGCAAGTTGGGGCAGACATCGGGGCAGAAGGGACGGGGACATGATACGCAGGACAACGTCGGGCAAGGCTCGGCAGGCAAGACAGAAGAGGCAGATAGGAGAACGGATTCAGGGTCGACGTCTTTTACAGCCACAGGCCGCAGAGCTGATCAGCCCCAGGCTACTATTACTACTACTAGCACAACGAGCGCCGAACCCACCAACGCCAGTAACAACGACATCGACGAGGAGGAGGAGGAGGCGGAAGAGAGTAGCATGGCTGGCTGGCACGACGACGACAATTCGGGCGAAGACGACTTGCTCGTCCCCGAGGCCGATGCAGACGAGGAGGATGAGGACGAGGACGGGTTCAATGTCGACCTGCTGGGCCCGCTGGAGACGGCCCGACGGGGCATGGGCCAGCACATGCCCATCTACAACAACAGCAGCAGCAGCAGCAGCAGCAACAACATGTTGGCCATGTCACCGGCAGCGTCGCCGTCTCCACCACGGCGTGCACCACGGATGGCGCGGGTCCGTCGGGCTCCGGGGCAGTCCGCTGTTGCAGCGGCCATTTCCAGCCTGACCGGCGATGCAGATGCCAACTCCCAGAGCTGGCGGGCTGGCAGCGAGGCGGTGGCAGAGCAAAACACAATGGTTGACCACGATGCGCGGGAGCAGGCGTGGCGGCAGGCCATGTGGCAAGGCTGGTGATGGGGGCCCTGGGCGAGGACTTCAGCATGAATAGTTTTGGGGGTAGTGATGGGGCGACGGCGACGACTTGATCATGAATGGCTTTTGGGCAGCCGGCAGGCAGGAGCATGGCGATGCGGGAGACCATCTCGAAGCATATGGTCACTCGACAGACAGATCATGATCAGGCCATGCTTGGTGCATTTGAATTGGCATTTTCAGGCGGCGATAGGACACTCGATATGGAGCCAGGGCCGGCTGGGAACTAGGCAACTCACTGAAAGCTTGATTCCTACGTTATTTTCTTCTAGACTTTTCCATTTCTTGCTAATTTACGACTTGTATCGTGACCTTTTGCCTGGAACTTAGTTCATGCGATATGGAGCTGCGTCTACAATCAGACACACTTGTCCTACAGTGGTAACGCAAAGTGGTCGTCGCCTCGGAAAACATGTTCCTGGTACGGAATACAGTCAATCGAATGAATCAACAGGTTTCCCCAGGTTTACCACTTTGCGCTACGATCAATATGGAAAGGCCCGTGGAGTTCGTCATGTCCAACTTGCACGAAGTATCACTTTGCCTTCTCTCTGGCCTGCCAAGACATAAAAAGAGGAGGCAAAAGAGCACAGACAGAAAGATGTGCAAAAGGCTTGGAGGCTTGGCGTTTCTTCACCGGGAGTGGATCGAGTTGGACGATGGGCAGGCAATGGGCAGCCCCTTTCCCCCTAAGCTGGCCTCCCCGGCCGTCCACAGTCTGTTGACAACAAGGCGACGTGGAAAGAGTAGACGAGGAGAGATGTGGCCAACATGTTTGACGGAGAGAGTGCTGCAAAAATGCCTTGGCGGAAGAATGCCGCCGACAGGAGCAGTTTGACGGTGGCTTTCTTGCCGTGGGGAATTGAAAGAGAGAACTAACGACTTTACAAATAAAAACAAGAAAATAAATAAGAAATAAGAAATACAACTCCGCTTGTCCCATCCAACCGGGACAAAGCCGTCGCTGTGAGAAAGGAGACAATAAAAAAGGACCACAATTCAAGGCACGGCAACGGGTGCAACGCTAGGTTGACAGGACGGGCCAGAAAGAAACGCTGAGCGAGGGATCAGAGACGGCACTGAACACAACTGCGGCCGTGACGATTGACGGCAGTTGCTGATTCTGCTTAGATGCAGCCCCATCTTTCTTTTGCATCCCCGTCGGCGAGACGACATGAAGGGTCCTGGAAGCCTCTGTCTCCGGTCTCCGTCTGTTCTGGGGGAGGGATACAGATGCAACCTTGTCGAGAGCTCTTTCGACGTTTCCGTCTCTGTGCTTCCATTCAACTATTTCTCCGATTGGGTTGTTGCTTGTACGCCGATTCTGTACATTGTACAGGTACGACGAGTTCATTTTGAAACACGTGGCTTGTGGCAGTGGTGCATAGGCTGCAGAGATGGCTTCTTCTTCTCTCGTTGCTTTTCACTGCCTGTGTGTTGCTTCTGCTGTTTCCAAGCATCGGATTACAATCTGGGGAACTGGGTTGTGGGGATTGTGGAGACTGACGAACTGAAAATGAAATATGACAGTGTGAGAGTGACAAGTGAGAATGATGAAAAAGGACAGAAAGGAAAGGGGACGCGAGATCTGCTCCACGATGAACAGCACGTCAGGAGTCGAGCAACGATGTGTCCACAGGGCAGTCAGTGCAGCGGCGCTTCGTGCGTCTCCAAAGGCTTCTCGAGCCGATTGTTGATGATTTTCCTCCAGTTGGCTTTGTTCAACAGATTCAATCCAAACATGGGGCCTCTCACACAGAGTCTCGGTCTGAAACCGACAATGTCTCTGTCCTCTGTCCGAATAGCGAGACGCAAGCGACGAAAACAACGGCAAAGGCCCGGATGTGCATTCCTCGAGTCAGGTTTCTGACGGATCAGCACGGATGGCGAAAGATGAGCACGGGAGAGATGTGAGGCGTGAGAAACGCGAGAGATGTGTGAGACGGTCGAGGGTCCAGTGCATGTCGTCGTCGTCGTCGTCGTCGTCGTACTCTTTGGTACACTCTATGTTGTACTGCGTCTGTTGTACTGCGACCCATTTGACGTGGCAGAACGAAATGTCCTCATCGCCTCCTCTTGTCTCGCATTGGGAACTCCTGCGGCTGGTGGTCGCTGGACAGAGCACAGCCCATCCACTCGTACTCTGCCCGTCTCGTCTGCATTCTGAACCGTCTGCACCGTCTGCAGCCGCTGTCCGTTCGCAGCCTTGGCGCATCCCTCTCTTCTCTCTTCTCTTCTCTTCTCTCGCGTCTCTGTCGTCGTTCTCCGACTTCTCCGTCAGAATTTTATTGCCAAAGAAACGATTCGGACAGAATGGCTGACGCTGTGCTCAAAGACAATGTGACGCTCTCCACTCGACCAGTTCGCCCGCACAGGCGTGCCTTGTCACGATTAATGTCAACGACCATACATTTACGAGTTCGGCCACGATTTAGTATTCCCAACTCGGCTCTCTGCAGCTGTACCCTGCACACTTGTCTTTACTTTGCACGTTGACTCCATACACAAACTGCCACCTTTGCACCGGCAGGGAAAGGATGTGACATTGTGACGAAACAGTGGAGGTGGAGTCCCGCGTCTGTCAGGAGGCCCGAGCGGGCGGACGAACACTCTTCATGTACAGGCCTCCTTGCCTGCCCTACTGTGTAGTATCAACCTCCCGACGCAACGCCTTCCCCGCAAAGCAATGATTTCCGCAAGTCCTGAGCGATGGTGGACACACAGACGTGGAATCACTGACATTGTGTCATGTATGTTGTATGTCGACGATGCAGTGAGGCAAGACGTGCCGAAGGTACGAATTAATCGATTGACGACTAGGATGACAGACACGCTCCTACAGGCCTGCCCTTTCTCTCTCCTCTTCCCTCGCCGCCTTCCTGCATCTCTTCCCGTCCCGTCACGGCCGACGGCCATCCGTTTGATATTCGCAAGAGAGAATGTATTACCGCGCACTCCTGACAGAGAGCACTTGTTTTCCCGTCTCTGCGGCGGACTTCGTACACAAATGGCAACATCAACCCAGGGTCCCCAGCCTGGGCTCCAACAGACAAGCCTATCCTCGTCCTGGACGTCGTCCGTACTCACAAAGCAATTACTCCGTGAGGGAAGAGATGGAAACGCGTTCGTCCAAGCGAGACGAGATGGTGGTTGGTGGACATGCTCGTGGCTTGTGGACTGGGGAAGCGTGAGAACAGGGGACTCTTGACCCACATCCCCAGATGCTTGTCCCGGAAACGCCAGACCCAGACCGGTACGGAGAATGCCATTGTACGATATACGACGCAGCCACACGACTTGTTCAGTTGGCGATGAACGACAAAAGACGACAAGGCTACCGCTGCTAGGCCAAGCACAAGGCGCCTTTGGGCGAAACCAAGTGAGAAAGGTGCACGCCCGGTGAAGGGCCAAAACGCGGCGACGTCTGTGTGTTTCCTTGGCACGTATGTCGTCGTCCGTTTGTAGGGTTTGACTATGTGCTTTCTTGCCTTTTGATTACTTGGTTTCTTGATTTTGAATTCTTGACTTCTTGACTTTGTAATTTGTTTCGTCCGAGTGTCCATGTACACTACCTTTTTTTCAACCTTGCTTCTTCCCCCTTCTTTTTCGTTGTTTTTTCTATTTACTCGTATCCAACTCTCCTTCTCCTTCACCCTCGCGCACAGAGGTCCTTGCCATCCCGGACAACACCAGACGCCAGTCACACAACACACACGACACAACCGTTCGTCCTCGACCAGTGGCTCTCTCCAGTGGCCGTTGCAGATCGCCCGCATACAGATATAAAGATACTTCAGATCCCGGATGGGACGCTGGCCGTCGAGTGGAGACTGATATCCACGTCTGCCATCTATCATCGGCCATCTCTCACCATCACCATTCCTTGGCTGCCTCGTAGCAACTGATGACGCCCATCTCAACACGATCCAACCGTCCACTGTTTGTTGAAAGGGCAACACAGTAGCACTACGGACCCACGACAAGACGACGCCACATCCACTCCGCCTGACCCCCGACCAGCATCTTGTCTGCCATGTCTCACATCCCCGGAGAGAACCCGGCCCTCGACGCCGAGACGCGCGTGCCCATCCTCATCGGCACGGCCGTCGCCTTCAGCATCGCCTCGTCCCTTGTCGTGATGCTGCGCATGTACACGCGCCACGCCATCGTGCGCGCCCCGGGCCTCGACGACTACACCATGGTGGTGGCGGCCGTGCTGGCGCTGGGCGTGACGGTGTCCACCATCGTGCAGGCGCAGCACGGGCTCGGGCGGCACGCCTGGCTCGTCACCGACGCGGCGACGACCATGGTGCAGCTCAAGGCGCTCTTCGCCGGCGAGGTGCTGTACAACCTGTCGCAGATCTGCACAAAGGTCGCCTTCCTGCTGCAGTACCGCCGCATCTTCCGCGACGCGCTCTACGGCCACACGCGCGCCGTCTGCTTCTGGCTCATCCTCTTTTTGCTCGCCTGGGGCGTCACGCAGGAGTTCCTCGTCGCCTTTGCCTGCATCCCCGTGTCCCTCTTTGTGCCGTCCATGGCCGCCACCTGCATCGAGAGCCTCGTCGTGTGGTACCTCACGTCCATCATGAACATTGTCACCGACTTTGTGCTCTTCCTCGTGCCCATCCCCGCCGTCCGCCAGCTGCGGCTGCCCCTGCGCCAAAAGGCGCTCGTCATGTCGCTCTTCTGCCTCGGCTTCTTCACCTGCATCATCTCCATGGTCCGCCTCTTCACCCTGCACGCCGCCCTCAACTCCACCGACGGCACCTGGGACAACGCCCCGACCTCCTGGTGGACCACCATCGAGCTCAACTGCGGCATCCTCTGCGCCAGCATCGCCACCCTGCGGCCCCTGATCCGCGCCCTGACGGGGCGGCCGGCGACCAAGATGAGCGGGAGCGGCGGCGTCAGCGGCGGCGGCGGCGGCAGCAGCAGCACGAGCCGCGCGCGCAGCAGCGTCCGCAAAGGCGCCTACCCGCTGCACGACCTGCCGACCATCAACGACAACGAGAGCCAGAGCGGGCTGAACCTGAAAGACGACGAGGATGCGGTGGTCTTTGACAGCGGGAGCGGCCGGCGGTCCATGACGGCGGCGTCGGACGACTTTGCCGAGACGCGGCTGCGAGGGGAGTCGAGGTGAAAAAAAAGAGGTTGCGGAGAGAAGTATAGCGACGCGCTTGTCGTATTGATATCCACTTGCATTTATTTGTTTTGTATACAAGAATTTTCACGTCCATCACGCGTGTTCTTTTGATAAGAATGAAATCTAGTTAATATGGTACACATGAAAGGACCAAAAGGAAACCAAAACCAGAGACCAGAATCCCAAACTATGCAATATTCGTGTGCCGTGGTCTCAAACGCGTCGTCTACCGGAGGACGCGGAGAAAAAAGAAAAAAGAAAGAAACAGAACAAGAAAAAGAAAGAACATCCCAACAGAAGAGAAAAGAAAAACAGACAAACAGACAACAGACAACAGACAACAGACAACAGACAACAGACAACAGACAACAGACAACAGACAACAGACAACAGAAAACAGACAACAAACGCATCGGCGTCAGTACGCGTCGTTTTACGCCTCGGCCTGCGGATGCGGCGTCAACGTCACGTCCTTTTGCACGCACGTCGTCGTGTTGCTGCTGTAGATTTCGCCCATATGCCAGTCGGGGTTCTGGTAGATCGAGCTCGTGCACGCCGGCGTCAGGTCCACGCTGGCCCCGTACGCAAACGTCGCCGGGTACGGGCCGTTGTCCGTGTCGATGCACAGCCACGACTGGTTGACGTTGAGCTGCCCCGTGGGCGCGTTGAACGTAAACGCCGTGGCCGTGTCCGGGTTCTCGGTGGTGCAGTTGTAGACAATGTTGCCGTAAAAAAACTCGGACAGCTGCGACGAGTAGGCCGCGCAGACGGCCGGGTACGCCAGCGCCGGGTTGGTCAGGTTGAACTGCACGACGCCGCCGTCGATCTGGTGGGCGGGCGTGCTGAAGGTGATGGACGTGTTGAAGACAAACTCGCCAATGGACCACGCATACTTGGTGCCCGCCGGCGGGGGGGCGCAGGCCGGGGCGTCGCCACGAGCGGCCACGGTGGGCGCGGCCGAGACGGTGGCGGCGGCCGAGGCAGCCAAGAGGCCGACGAGGGCACGGGGACTTGAGCGGACCATTTTGTGGGAGAGAAGAGGGTTGGGAACGGCGGAGATGATGACTGACGTGAACAGAAGAATGAGTTGGTAGAGTCGCGCCGGAGAGTAAACGGTTGCAGTACTTTCTTTGTTCTTGTTGATGCTGCTGTCGTTGTTTTGGACAAAAGGAAGGGAGAGACACGTGGTATAAATATGTGAATCAAGGCGAGAACAATGCGGATATAAAGTGCAAGGGAACGTAAAGAGCAGCCGTCTGTGGGTGGCGTGGCAGACGTGACGTAGTGAAGGGGCGGGTACGCCTTTGGAGAATGAGCTTATACGGCCGCAACGTTAAAAGGACGGGCTAAGGGTAGTAAAAGACGGAATAAAGAATACGAAAAACGAAAAGGGTTAAAGCGCGGGTAAGAAAAGGTACGGAAAGGCTTGAAACCCGGTTTTGGTTCTCACCACGAAGTTGCGGATGTCTCGTATTCCTTTATTGTCCAAGACATGAAGACAGGAAAAGAAAAAGAAAAAGAAAACAAAAAGGGTGGCAGCCAAGGTGCGGAATACCAATACCAATACCACGAAACCAATCACTGCAGTCGTGGATCGTGGATCTCGGCTTTTGACAGCCTCGTGTCTTACCTTTGCTTTTTACTCTTCTTTTTGCCTCTTCTTCTCTCCCTTTTCCCTTCTTTCCCTCCCTTCCTCCCTTGGTCTCTCCCTCAAACTCAGCTCGCAAAACCAACGTCCCGATGCTTCGTTACGCTGCCCTATTTTTGGACAGCTGCCAGTCCGCGTTCTGCCCCATCACGCGGACGGACACGATATTTTGTTCGTTTTTGTTCCTGCTGACAACTTGACAGCTTGTTCCCTGTTTTCGTTCTCGTGTTGGTCTCCTTCACCTCTGCCGCCGGATGTCTTTGACCTAATCCGACTCCGACTCGTCCACCATTGTCTCTCTATCAATGGACGAGAGTACTCCGTCTGCCGTCCCTTAGTGAGGCCTGCCGATCGCCCTAGCATCATGTCGATCGTTTTGCCCCACAACCAACCCAAGGCAAGCACCGTCCCAGCGACTGACTTTTCTGGCGATTTGTTTCTATTTTGGTCATTCGTCCCTTTTTGTGTGCCGGTCGTTTGGTCGTTTGGTCGTCAGGTTGTCCTCGGCAGACACGCGGTCGCTCCTTCCCGCGAAGCTGCCTGCCTGCCGTGCAACAGGTAAAGCCACAGACGGCAACTACGATCCACGCGTGCAGGAAAGACTTGCACCGTAGTACTTGCTGCCCAACATTGGCTGCCTCTTGCCTCGTTTGCGTGCCTACGGCGTGCTCCATCGACACACGTCCATCGTCCCGAGATGTCATATGTTGTATGTTGTAGTTTCACATCACCGGTTCCCGTGCTCGCCAGTGTTGTACCTGTACTCTGTATTCCGCACACCAATCTCTCGTTTCTCGTATTCCAACCTCGATCATCGCGTCTCGCGATGCGCAGACAGACATGCAAAGCTGATAGGCTATCACGCTGGCCAACGAAAACCCAATGACATCAAAATACGACTGCGACGGAAGTACTCCATACTCCGTACTCCTTGCTCCAACATCTCACTGCACTGCGGTCGTAAATACAGGGCCATTCTCTCTGTTCGTTTCATTCGCGCAGCCCGCTGACCCACAGCCTCAGCATTGCCCCCGAAACCACAATCGCTCCGTTGGTTGGACCCCATTTGACCCATCGAACTCTGTCCATATCGTCAGCCAAGACTTTTACCGCTGATGTCCACGTTATGCCTTGTCGCCGTCCTCGTATTTGCAGCCGATCTTTCTTGTTCTCTCTTCTTTGCCATGTTTTATTTTTATTTATGGTTTTTCATTCTCCCTTCTTTACTGGTTTTACTGGTTCTTTTGTTCTTTTGCGTCCGGTTGTTGACCTACGGAGTCTTGCTGTACTCGCCATCATGGCAATGCACAAAACGAGCAGAAAACGCCCGGCGAGTCATGATCAACAAGTGATGAAGTGCACGCCAGTTGTCTCTCATTTGCTGGCCACCGGGCCACCGAGTCACAGGTCGTTGTGCTGTCCCGGCCCTGCATGGCGCGTCTCTGCAAAAGTCCCTGCTCAGCTGCAATATGCAGCCGAGTTTTGACCTTTCCTTCTCTTTCTCGCGGATTCTTCACCGCTTGGCCAAAACGGCGTCCCCGAGGTTGTGTCCTGTGCATATGTCGTGCTGCCTTTCGTTTGTTCGTATCAGCTGCCTGCTGTGCGACTGTGCCTGTCGTGTCCGCGTACACTCGTTTTCTTACTCAGACCTCAACACGTCAAGAGACATGCAGACTGTGGAAGGTTGAGGTGAGCCTGCAGTGGACGTGGCTTTAACTTGAGCTTCTGCCGTGTTTGCTGTTTGCCCAAGCGTGCATAGCGATGGCTGTTGCACCGAGTTGGATGCTCGCTCTGCCACTGCTGAACACAACTAGAAAAAGAAAGAAACAGAAAAATGAAAAATGAAAGTGACAGCGGAAGCGCGCTGGGCTCATAACCGGCAAGTCCCTTGATCGAAGCGAAGAGTTGTTAGGAATTTGTTTACTTTATATTTTGCTCTGTGGTTCTTGCCTTTTCTTACTCTTAGTGTCTTATCAACTCGGGAGCTGATGCGATTTGAGACGACGTCTATTCGTAGTCTTGGTCCTTCACATCACGTCCTTGTTGCTCTCGTTTTATACGACCCATGTGAGCAAATACGGAGTGCTGAGGAAAGAAGAGACCAAAACATTATATACCTTTAATGACTGTCAGACTACACGGCCAATCGCCTGAACCTCCATGCCACAAGACTTGGACAGCCTCACGACGGACGTATTGAGTGCAGCACCCACTGTCCTCCATCCAGATAACAGCTTCGAGTTGTCCCTCGTGCCCGATAACAGTTGTCAACTATTCTATTGTCAATGTGAAAAGAAGTCATAAAAGAGACACAGCCACAAGCGGCTCTTCTCATATCCTCTTATCGTGTTATCACTCGACCTCCTCATGATAAAAGACGGCATGTCGTTTGTCTTTGTTTCGTGCACATCGAGGCTTATCCTTGGTTTTCGTCGATTTACGTAAAGCCAGGCCACGGGACTTTGCGGAGAGAGCATTAGCGGCGGCAGAGAGTGGCGTAGGCTTCACAGGGGCGGGCTTTGAATATATTGCACGTGACCCCCTCGACAGCATGAACACCGCCTGACCCCTCCCTACCCGACGGTAAGCGGCCTCAGTGAACGCCGTTCGTCAGAACCAGCCTACAAAGTCACATCAGAAAGCACAAAAAGAAAAGCTACGCAAAACGCACGTTGCACACAAAGCATGTAGAGCAGTCAGAGAAAATCATGCACATCGTTATGCCCCGTGGGCCCTGCTGCTTGCACCTTCACTTAGGGGTATAGCCTCGCAGCTCATCTGTCGGCATACCTTCACTTAGGGGTCTAGCCTTGTCGGCCGCGTCGGCTGTTTTGTGGTGCTTTGGGGCACCTTGGGTGAGCCAAAATGCGCCCCTTCTTGTCTGCGTCGGCACACCTGCACTTAGGGGTATAGCTCGCTTCGTCTCATCCAAGCTCAACCTCTGGTCGACGCCCCTTTGCCGCCTCTTTTTCCAGTCTCTTTTACCTAATTGGCGGGGCCGTCCAGCACTTTCTTACGAGACATTTTGTTCCTTTGGCTCGTCTTCCGTTCGTTTTCTTCCATTCTTCTTTGGCGTTTCCAATCTTATCAATGGAGCTGAAGGGTGAGATAAAGAAAAAGGAAAAAGAAAAAAGGGTCAGCAGGACAGCCCCCCGAGGCAGAGACCACGACAACAGGGCAAAGGGGAAATGGAAACAGGACAAACGTGTATATAAATGGGCAACCCATGTGTCTTTCTTTTTGTTAGAAGCTACGTTTGCTATCAATCTACAATCTTTAACTAGATTTACCTCCAACGCTCTTTCCTCTTTCCCCGAGCTGCTCCTACCTTTGTTGCCTCGAAGCTCTGTCACCCCCCACTTCTCACATTCTTCCGATCGCCCCTGCCCTACGTCACGCAGCTACCGGATTGGGACAACGACAGACCACACTTACTGAGAATCTCGGATTGAGAGAAAACAAACGTCGTTGCCCGTCTTCACATCTTTTACAAATCTGATTTTCTTCTTTTTTCAATCTACCTTTGCTCTCCCTCTCGCCGCTCAAAAATGGCAACCAACGGAAAGATGACAACCTCCATGGTGACGTCAAAGTTCCTCGACCACCAGTCCGACCTGGGCGTCGTGGCTGTCGGCTTTTCTGGTGGACAGGTATGTTCTTCGCTCTCCCTTTTTTAATTTATTATTACTTTTTTTTTCCAATATTGTATATTTTTGTACATTTTTGTACATTTTCGACCCTCCCTCTGACCGTTCCAGTGCAAACCCGGCGTCGACGCTGCTCCCTCGGCCCTCATCGAGTCCGGCCTGCTCACCCAGCTGCGCGACGAGCTCGGCTACACCCTGCACGGCGACGACAAGGTCCACCTCTACACCGACTTGGTGCCTGCCAATGACGCCGACTACCGCGGCATGAAGAACCCGCGCGCCGTCTCTGCCGTCACCGAGCGCATCGCCGAGCAGGTCTACGCCCAGTCGCGCGAGGGCCGCCTCACCCTGACGCTGGGCGGCGACCACAGCATCGCCATCGGCACCATTGCCGGCACCGCCAAGGCGACGCGCGAGCGTCTGGGCCCGCGCGGCGAGATGGCCGTCATCTGGGTCGACGCACACGCCGACATCAACACCCCCGAGACCAGCGGCAGCGGCAACATCCACGGCATGCCCGTGGCGTTCCTGACCGGCATCGCCTCGGACGCAAACAAGGACTACTTTGGCTGGCTGCGCCCGGAGCACCGCCTCAGCGTCACGAAGCTCGTGTACATTGGCCTCCGCGACGTCGACGCCGGCGAGAAGCGGATCCTGCGCGAGCACGGCATCAAGGCCTTTAGCATGTTCGACATTGACAAGCACGGCATCGGCCGCGTCATGGAGATGGCCCTCGCCCACATTGGCTCCGACACGCCCATCCACCTGTCCTTTGACGTCGACGCGCTCGATCCCATGTGGGCGCCCTCGACGGGCACGCCCGTGCGCGGCGGCCTGACGCTGCGCGAAGGCGACTTCATCTGCGAGAGCGTCCACGAGACGGGCCAGCTAATTGCCATGGACCTCGTCGAGGTGAACCCGAGTCTGGCACCGGAGCAGGATATGGGTGCGCACGAGACGGTGCGTGCGGGGTGTTCGCTGGTGCGGTGCGCCCTGGGCGAGAGCCTGTTATGATTTGGGAGGTGAAAGAGGAACGAACGTGAAGTGAACAAGAAGCAAGAACGGGAACGGTAATGACAACCTAGACATGGAATGGGACATGGGTTAATGACACATAAGATATTAGAAAGGATACATGAATTCTGAAAGCGTAACCAACATTCGTTTGTGCTACATAATGTCGACAAGAATGACTTCAAAACCGAACGCCGTTGTATGAATGCTAATGTACAGTGGGTTGAGCATACTTGAGCATACATGCTCGTTTACGTATGTGCTGTGCCGTGGTCTACGATGTGCAGCCGCCTCAACCGCCTTAACCGCCTCAACCGCCTCAACTGCCGCGGCGTCGCGCATCCGACTGTGCCAGCAGCCCCGCTGTCTCGTACGTGCCCCAGCCCTCCCGTCGCTCTAGGAAGCTGTCCACCCGCCCGGCGCGGCTCAGCGGCGCAATCGCGGCTTGCTGGCTTTGGAGCGTCGACGAGATCGCCGCGTCGTGCTCGTCCCGCCTCGCCAGAATGCTGGCCCCGTGGCTGCTCGCTCGCGTCATCTGGCCATAGCCGCCCAGAAACACGAGAACAAGCACAACCACGGCAAACCCGCCGTTGGACATGAACTGCTCCGTCTGCTTGGCCCCCGCCGCATCCCCCGACGGCCCCGCCCCGTTCTCCTGTCGCCACCGCTCCCAGTCCTCCCACGTCGCATTGTACGCCGCGCTGCCCTTGCGCTGCCGCCACGTGTGGTCGTACTCACCGCCCGCCTTCATTTTGCCTTGGTCCCCCGGGGACGCCCACCCCTGGCCGTACAGGTCGTACATCCGCCGCCGCCCCGCGTGGCTCAGAATGTCGTTGGCCGCCACAATCAGCCGGTACCGCTCGAGCCGCACCGCCGGCGACAGCCCCTTTACGTGGGCCGGCGTGCCGTGGTGCATGTCCGGATGGTACTGCTTGGCGAGGGCATAGAAGCGCTTCTTTTGGTACGCGGCCGTCTTGTGCTGGCCAAAGATCTCGTACGGCGTCGGGTTGGGCGACGCGGGCCACGTGTGGTGGGCCATCTCTCCGCGACCGTCGGACCCGTGTTCCCGAGGTCGGTGTCGGCCGTGAGCATGACCATCGTCGCTGTGCAGAAACCCGTCGTCATGGATCGCCGTGGCATAGGCGCGCGTGGACGTTGTCCGCTGTATGGGTCGAGCGTCTGGCCGAACACTGGGCCGTCCGGAGACGGGTCGTGATAAAGGTCTCGATAGCCTTGCGAGTGGCGCCACAGTCGTCCGCCGCGGGGCCCGCGTCAAGGCAGCCCGGGCATTGCAACAGTAGGGACAGGCGCCCATGTTGTAGTATGTCGAGCGATTCGAATTTGAGATGCAAACAAAGGCTCCAAAAGCTAACGTCGATGTTCGTTCACGTCTCAATCGTATGAGAAGTGCGGAGTTGGCAATCCCATAGTGCGCACGTGTGGGCCCTCGTCCACCCGTCATTGCCCTTGCCACCACCAGCCGGAAATCCAGTGTGGGAGCTTGGGCGCTGGAGGGCAAGTGCGACTAGCCTCGCCCGGCTTTGCGTCTTCGCACCTTCCACCAAGGCCAGTATCTCCACAATTCACGTGCAACGTCGCCCGCCCACCGCTTCTCAGCACCCGAAGATCGTCTTTTGACCTGTTTTTCCCGCCATGGAAAGCCTTCCCGTTTAGCAAACAAAAAAAAACACAATCACACAACCTCCACCCTCTACTCACTACAACCACAGCCTCAAAAACCACCATTGTGATTTCGCCTTTGGACTGAAATCGATCTCAACTGAACTACGTTTATGTTTCGTCCTACATCTGTGCTCTCTTAGCTTTACTCGCTTCCCTACTCTCGACATTCCACCTCGGACGCTTGCCGCTGTATCCTCAAAAAGCCTCGCGATACCCCTCCCGTTCCTTGCAACCTCTCACCTCTGCCGACTCGCAGCGAACCCTACGGTGCCTCTTACCTCTATCTAAATCGACTCTCATCGACGTGATCGACAGGTCTCTTGACTTTAGTCTTGGCCTACCAGACGAACAGCGACTGCCTGCCTCGACAGCGGCCTCCCTTAGTACCAAAGAGCTGAAAGAATCAGCCAGAAAATCTACAAAGTTACAAATAAACAGACCCAACTCACGGGGCCTCGACGTCTATTACTGGGCCGACACCTCAGTCCAGCCGATATCTACGATAATCATCTCGCCTTGACGACTACCTCGACGCCCAGTCGCAACAAACGATCCTGCAGGCAAGACGACTCTTGACTTGCATCGACGACAATTTCCTTAAAACCACACACACTGCAGACGAACGCTCGACAAAGGCTCTCTCCCTCTGTCTTGAGCGATTCCCCACGAGATCTTCTCTCCCACGCAACCCTTACCTCCACTTTCACCTGTACACCAGGTAGCTACAATGGCCGACGGGCTCGTTGAAAAGTTAAAGTCGGCCACGTTAACGTGCGTACCCCAGCAGGCATGGACAGCCTTGCTGTTTTCTGCTTCTCCATGCCCCTCCCTGATCCCAAAGTCGCCCATGCTAACTTCCTTCTCCGTCCCGCAGCGATGGCGCGCCGCAAGACGATTGGAAGAAGTCTCTGAAACTGCCGCAGCGGGACAACAGACAGCAGACTGAAGTGAGTGTCTATTCCGCAACAAGACCGGCTGCTGACCGCAAGGCCACGGCTAACCCTCCACCAGGATGTTACAAATACAAAGGGCCTCGAGTTCGAGGAGTTCAACCTCAAACGCAACCTGCTCATGGGCATTTTCGAGGCGGGCTTCGAAAAGCCATCCCCTATCCAGGAAGAGAGCATCCCTGTCGCCCTGACCGGCCGCGACATCCTCGCCCGTGCAAAGAACGGCACCGGCAAGACGGCGGCCTTTGTCATCCCCGCGCTCGAAAAGATCAACCCGAAAATCTCCAAAATCCAATGCCTTATCCTCGTGCCCACGCGCGAGCTCGCCATGCAGACCTCGCAGGTGTGCAAAACGCTCGGCAAGCACCTCAACCTCAATGTTATGGTCACAACGGGTGGTACTGGCCTGAGAGACGACATTGTGCGTCTGCAGGAGGCCGTCCATATCGTGGTCGGCACGCCCGGTCGCATTCTGGATCTCGCTAGCAAGGGGGTCGCCGATCTGAGCGAGTGCCCCATGTTCATCATGGACGAGGCCGACAAGCTGCTGTCCGCCGAGTTCACCCCCGTCATCGAGCAGCTGCTGCAGTTCCACCCCAAGGACCGCCAGGTCATGCTCTTCTCCGCCACGTTCCCGCTGTCCGTCAAGGACTTTTCCGACAAGAACATGAGCTCGCCGTACGAAATCAACCTGATGGACGAGCTGACGCTGCGCGGCATCACGCAGTACTACGCGTTCGTGGAGGAGCGCCAAAAGGTGCACTGCCTCAACACGCTCTTCTCCAAGCTGCAGATCAACCAGTCCATCATCTTTTGCAACTCGACCAACCGCGTCGAGCTGCTCGCCAAGAAGATCACGGAGCTCGGCTACTCGTGCTTCTACTCGCACGCCAAGATGGCGCAGCAGGCGCGCAACCGCGTGTTCCACGACTTCCGCAACGGCGTGTGCCGCAACCTGGTGTGCTCGGATCTGCTGACGCGCGGCATCGACATCCAGGCCGTCAACGTCGTCATCAACTTTGACTTCCCCAAGAACGCCGAGACGTACTTGCACCGCATCGGTCGTTCGGGCCGGTACGGCCACCTGGGTCTTGCCATCAACCTGATCAACTGGGAAGACCGGCTGAACCTGTACAACATTGAGCGCGACCTCGGCACGGAAATCCAGGCGATCCCCGCGACCATCGACAAGAGCCTGTACGTCTACGACAGCCCCGAGAGCATCCCGCGGCCCATTGCCACGCTGGCCAAGCCGTCACCGCACAATGTGCCACCTCACCAGCAGCAGCAGCAGCAGCAGCAAAGCAATGGCAACCAGTCCGCCCCGGCCGGCCCTCTCTTCCAGCAACACAACCCCTTCCCAGTGGTGCCGCAGCAACCGCAGCAGCAGCAACAGCAACAATACCAGGGACAGCTGCAGCAGCTGCAGCAGCAGCAGCATAGGGGCCAGGTTCAGCCGTCCCTGCCGCAAGCACATGGTGGTTGGCAGTCGCGTGATGGCGGCAACGCCAACGGTGGTGGTGGACGTGGCAACTACAACAACAACAACAACAACCGGGGCCAGTCTTCCGGGTTCCGCGGCGGCGGCCGTGGCCGTAACAACGGTTACCAGGGCGGCGGCGGCAACAGGAACAACCAGCACCAGAACGGCGGCGGTCGTGGCCGTGGCGGTCAGGGTCAGGGTCAGGTTCAGGTCCAGGTCCAGGGCAACAACACACCGTCTGCCCAGCAGTAATGTGCTCCGAACATCTTGTGCTTTATTTCCCTTTCTTCTCCGACACGACTTTCTTTCGACTGTATATATTCTCTCCCATGTTACGACTATCTCGGCATTGTTCATCTTTCTCCTCGACTTTCTCTGTCGCTGCAGACTTCTTTCGAGACGTCAGTTCTTTTTCTGTTTCTTTCTTTTATCCCGACGGCGAACAAACGGGTGCTTTCAGCGCACGTAACGGCAGCAACATTCATTTGTCTACTCTTTTTTTCCCTGTTGTCTTCCTTTTGTCATGATGATGTTTGTAAGAGCCATCTATTGCTGTATCAGCCGTCGTTTTATTTTGTCGTCCATCTCCCCCTTTTCTTTCTACTCTTAGTTGCTCCTTTTTTTTTCTCTTGTCTGTTCTGCCGTTTCCGTCTCTGTTTTATTCAGGAGATACCAGGCATGCGATTTGGGCGTTTCACGGAAAGGGGTGCCTGTGGATACGAGGGTATGGTCGGACGAAGGATTTTGTCGGTTGGGAGGAGGATGGCTTCATTGGGACGGACGAAATAGGACATTTGGTGTCCCGCCTGTCTGGAGGTGATGTTGAGGAGACAGACCAAATGTTCTCGGCGTTGGGAGAAAAAAGGACTCGGCATTTCTGACTGTGTTTTATGCTACGTTGTCCTGTTTGTTGCGCATTGCATTCTTGTCCTTGCCCGACAGGGCAAAGCAGTCGGGAGAGGAAGACGAAACGGGACGGGGATGGTTGGAGCTGGGACGGAACGCGGTCGAAGTGGCGAGGAAAGATGGACGGTGGTATGCGACTTTGTTGGCGGTGATGTCGAGGGACCGACAAGCAAGTGTTGCGTGTTGAAGCGATGTCCTGCGGGTGCCGCTTCCACCAACACAGGGGACGACGAGACGACGAAAAGACGAAAAGACGAAAAGACGAAAAAGAGGAGGAAAACGCAACCAAAAACAAAAAGAAAATTACTAAAAATGCTTGAGAGTGCTTGAGACACGGCTTTTCTTGACAGGAAAGCTCTCTTGCAAACGACTAGAATAGAGATTCCAGGAGGTGTTGCGCAACGAACGCACCAGACAATACAAACCACTATTCTTTCTCTCACTCTGCGGATTTGGCTGGACTGTGCATTGGCTCTTGGAACGATATGCGTACAACTACGACAAAGACGTCACTTGTCAGTGTGTCCGAGTGTCCGACTTGATTTGCACTGATTTCCCCGATTGGCTTTACGCAGGTCGCAAACACACATCTACGACCTGAGTTCACATCGCCATTGCTCACAACTACAATGCGAGCCTACACAGCCCTTCTCGCTCGCACGGCGGCATGGGCCATGGCTGTACCGGCGTGCACAACGGCCACTTGGGTATTCGACTACCACTCGGCCACGCCGCCCATCACGTCGTACCCGACGACGTCCCCCCCCCCCCCCCCCCCCCCCCCGACCAATGTACGCGTAGTATGAGGCGGATATGATGGACCGTGTGTACTTGTGGACGTGGTGCGGTGATGCTGGTGCAGCCGTATGTAAGGGTGAGGTGTGGCAGTCGTAGTTGTGGTGGTGATGGTGCATTCATACCCCGTAAGCTGACTGTGTTTTGACGACCGGACTTTTTTGTAGAGGCCGGTGCCGAAGCGGACAGCTAAGCGTGCGGGGCCCTAGGGACGTGGATGGTCAGATCTCCGCCCGGAGTTTCGCTCCAAGCAGCTCTTTGCCGCAAAAGGAAAGAAGCGACAGCAGTGGCTCCGTGGAACCACCGTAATATAGCGATGATATATATGGCATTGGCTCTCGTCCAGTTTCACATTCTTCTGTTAGAGTTTTGCCCTACATTTCTTTCCTTTCCATTTTCCATCGTTATCACAGCGCCACCCGCATCTACACCCAGCATGGCCGACCGTTTCTCGCAAGCCGTCAAAACGGCGTTCGCCGTCTTTGAAAAGAAGGACAAGGACAACGCCACAGGCTCGTCCGCCACTCTGCGGCTGACCTTTGGCAGCCAGGCCGACGGCGCCGCCCCCGTGGTGGTCGACGCGACCAATGCCGGCACGCACGTGACGCCTGTGCAGGCCACGCCGGAGCCAGCGCTCGCGCTGGCGGCGGCCGCTGCGGCCACCGCGGCGCCCGACACAAAGTACCTGGCCATCTCCCTCGACCCGGACGCGCCGTTCCCGTCGTTTCCCTTCTTGGGCCCCATTCTGCACGGCGTCCAGGCGGATCTGACCATCGACAACACCACCGGCGACGCCGCCTGGCGCCCCCTCACATCGTCCACGCCGCCCACCCTCCACTACATCAAGCCCGGCCCGCCGTCGCCGAGCGCCGCCCACCGCTACATCTTTTTGCTCTACAAGCAGCCCGAGGGCCTGGACGACGCCGCCATCCGCGCCAAGATGGGCTGGGCTGCAGAGGGCCCGGCCGTGACGCGCTTGGGGCGGATGCGGTTCGTTGTGGGCGACCTGGAGACGAAGCTGGGGCTGGGCGCGGTGGTGGGCATCAACTACTTTGAGTCGTCGCAGTAAGCGGTAGCGGCGACCACGGGGAGCAGTGGGAGGGATTCTGAGCAGTGGGCGCAGTGGGAGCACAACTGACAAGAGGACGTTTGTTAGCAACGGCAGTGATGATCGCAGCAGGAAATGGACGCGTATGTAGATGAATACCCAAGATCCGGTGGATGCACGTTTGACAACAGATAGACACAAAACCACAATCAACACTGTTTTGGCACCGCTTCCCATCAAACCCTGCATGGTGGACAACGACTGGTTGAGAATGCCAGAAAAAGATGACGACGGTGGCGGCACATATGGGCGCCAAGTGGCGCCTGTGCATAGGGCTCGACAGGCCTGAAGGCACCGCGCCCCGCTGTAACCCTCTAAAGTCAGCGCTGATGCAGAACGCGCTAACCTCGATTGGGCAAAAGTAAACAGCACTTCAACTAACACGAGCGAACACCGCAGACGGCGGCGAGAGAGAAACCACTTGGCAAACTCAAACACGCGATCCACTTACAAGGACTCGCAAGGCGACAAGCGAGAGCCTCTCGTCTGCGGGACAGAGAAACGAGGTCGTGCAAAGGCGCGTCTGGAGGTGGACCTCTTCGCGGCTCCGGGGCCCGTTTCGGGACCCTCTCGTATGACGGGTTTGTTTACTTTGTTTATTGTCTCCAGATCTCGTCCTCTGCTCTTGTCTCTCTATCCTTTCTCTCTTTTGTGTCTTTTCTTTTGTTGTCAATCTCTCTCTCTCAATGTTTGTGTCACTACATAAACGCGTCTTTCTTCTTTGCTCCTTCCGCGCACTTCCTCGCTCCTCGCTCCTTCCTCTTTCCTCTTTTCTCTTTTCTCTTCCTTCCTTCAATTGCAGCCTAATTATCCCCTTTTCTCTTGGTGGCCACCTTCTCACCAACCCATCATCGCCGTGTCTTCCTCCTTTCCTTCATCATGACTGACCTTCCCATTGCCCTCCGCCGGACGCGTCGCAGCACCTCCTCGCTGTCGGCCGCGCATCATGGTGCCCCAGCTGATATGCCGACACCTCCATTGACGCCATCCGTGTCCACGGCCTCTCCATCATCGGCTGATTCTGGCCCTTCCACGCCGTCCTCCAGGCAGACAAAGACGCCGTCTCGTCGTCGCATCCCGCAGTCGAGGAAACGCGACGGCACTGCAAAGTCCAAACGCGTCCGTTTCTCTGACCCAGGGCCGAGGCTGGTAGCATCGGACAGCACAGACACTCCTGCGTCGTCGCCGTCCGGCTGCAGCTGTTCCACCGGCTTGACACCCTTCATCCGTCGCACCTCTCTAGAGACAGGCCTTCCCGTCAGCGGCGATGTCACGTTCCTGCCTCTGCGGCAGGTCCTCGGCGGCCGCGTCCAGCGTCGTCTGCGGCGGAACGGCCTGAGCGAGGAGATGAACAAAGTGTACGCCGAAAAGGCGGAGGCAAAGAAGAAGAGGGCTGCCGAGGCCGAGCGCGAGCTCGAGCGGCTGCGCAAGGCGGTGGCAGAGAAGGACGAGCTGATTGAGCGTCTGGAGGGCAACGCTGGTGACGACACCGTGTTCCAGGACAACGACCGCGTCATGGCCCTGCAGCGGGAGGTCGGCATGCTCCGCCGGCAGTTGGCCAGTGAGCAGCAGCGCCAGCCCCAGGCCATGGACAGCCACGACCGCACGCACAACTGGACCATGGCCGCCCGCGACCCGTTTGCGTCAACCCTCAGCATCGACTACGCCAATGGCAACAGCTACGTCGACAACGGGTATGGCTTTGACGACGACGCCGACGACGACATGACCGAGGCCATGGCCGATGTGGACCACCCCAACACCCCCCACATTATCGACGTCGACGGTGCCGATCTCTTTGGCGACGACACCATGGCCGAGCTGCAGTGCAGCACACCGAGCCGGCCACGCCGCCAGCAGCCGAGTGCCGACGCCAACAAGGACGACAGCCAGCAGGCCATGTCGTTTGCGCAGTCGTTTCCCACGCCACCGGCAACGAGTCCCATTGTATGGGCAGACGATGCCGAAGTGGGGATGCCCACTGCACCCACGACGCCGACAACGCCCGTCACGCCGCATATGCACCTCTTTTCAACTCGCCGCATCTCCGCGTCTCCCGTGTCTTCGCCACCCCAGCCACCACCGGCATCTCACATGGTCGACATGGATGTCCAGGCGGCACTGCCAGACCCCGAAACACAACACCTTCGCGGCCTGGTCACCGACCTCGTGCGCGCCCTCGCCGACAAGACGGCCGCTCTCGAGGTCCTGTCCAAGGCATTGGAGGAGCTGTCTCCACAGGAAGATGAGACGGACTCTGGCGCCGCCCGTGACGCTTCCGACATTGTCGCCCGCCTCGCCGCCGCCTTCCGTGCCGCCCGCCTCGAGCTCGAGTACCTCACCCCCGGTGAGATTGAACTGCCTCTCGCCGCGCCCGCCGCCGCCGTCCTCGATTTGCTGCTGAGCCGTCTGCGCGCCCTCGCTCAGCAGGTCCAGGCCGCCGATGCCCAGATTGACGAGTACCATGCCCTCGAGGGGAGCCTGCGGCAGCAGCTGGGCGCGCGCGTGCAGGCCATGGACGGCATGGCCGCCGATCTCGTGGCAAAGGACGCGACCATTGCCGCCCACGAGGCGACCATTGCCGACCTCAACGTCGCCGCCGACCGCTTCAAGGGCGCCCTCGCCAGCTACGCACGCGACGTGGCGGAGCTCGAGGCGCTGGTTGGCCGGTTGGAGCAGGATGCGCAGCGGGCCACCGCCGAGGCGGCGGACGCCAAGAAGGACATGGCCGCCGCCCAAGCACACGTGGCCAAGGCCCGCCGCGCCGCCGCCACCCACGGCCAGGCCCTGGCCCTCCGCGACGCCCGCGTCCACGAGCTCCGCGGCGAGATTGGCGAGCGCGACGCCGCCCTGCGGGCCGCCCAGCGGCGCGGCCACGAGTCGGCGCGGCAGCTGAGGGAAGACAATGCGGCGCTGGCCGAGCGACTGGCGGCCGAGACGCAGCGCGCCGCCGCGGCGAAGGCGGCCGTGGCCACCCTGCAGGCGCTGCTGGATGCGCCCGAGGACCACAACAGCAGTAGTGCCGTGAACGCGAACAAGAAGGAACAGAGAATGTCCCTGGGACGGCGGCTGTTTGGTCGCCGGAGCACAAGCGTTGTGTCGACTGAGGCGTCGACAGGTGCGTCGGAGTCGCAAGGCACCTTGTCTACGCCTCCATCTACGGAAGCAGCGCCTCGGTCGACCAAGAAGCGGCGGCGATACGACAGTGGCCTGGGCTTCTTGGATGAAGAAGATGCAGAGGATATGTAACGATGCGTTCCTTGTTTGCATGTGTACGGTGTACGGTGTATTTTGCGTCATGTCCTGCCATTTCTTGCCTTTCTTGCCTTTCTTGCCTTTCTTGTCTTACTTGCCAACTTGTCACTCTTTTGCATACTTTCTTTTGTCAAAATTCATTATTTGCTCTCTTCCGTATCGAATTGGGATATCTGCATGCTATACGCTACCTGCTCCTGTCTGTCCCCTTCCCGCATACGCAACCATCCCGGCTGTCGCCTAATACACAAACACAAATTCATTGTTCTGCAGGTCCGTCAGGTCCTCAAACGCCCGGTCGCCCGTCGGCGCACCGGTCTCGCCCGTCTCGCCCTGCGTCACCATCTCCTGCATCATTCGGTCCGCGTCTTCCGCCGAGAACAGCGACACGTCCATAATCGTCGCGCTCTTGCCCTCCGCCACGCGCCGCGCCGCGTGCAAGGTGTTGAGGATCCGCAGGTACCCCATCGTCACCAGCGTGAGCACAATCAGCACCACGTACAGCGCCAGGTTGCTGCGCAGGCCGCGCTTATAGAGCGGCGCCTCGGTCGTCTGGTACAGCTGCGGGCCCACGACATTGCCGACGCACTGGCCAATCGTGAAGATGGCCGTCGTGCACTTGCGCTTGGTGTCGCCGGCCGTGTTTTGGGCGGACCACGAATAGATAATGGGCGTGATGCCTGGGTAGACGGAGATCAGATAGTAGCCCACGAGCAGAGCGGCACGGTGCTCCAGATCGTGCGGCACGGCCATGAGGACAGCACAGCCGGCGATGGGCGGGAGGCACAGCAGGATGAGGACGGGGCCCTTTTTGCGGATGTAGGTGGCCAGAACCGCACCGCCGACAGTCGCGACGAGCTGGACAAAGCCAAAGGGGATGTTGAACAGGATGGTGTCAAACGAGTCAAAGCCGAACGACTTGACAATGAGCGGGCCAAACGTGGAGATGCCGCCCGAGGGAATGCTAATGGAAAAAATCAGGGCGGTCCAGCACCACGTCTTAACGTCCACCAGCGCCTCGCGCACGTGGTCCCAGCGCCACTCGCGCGACAGCACACCCATCTGGTTCAGCCGGAGGCGCTCGACGGCCATGACCTTGTCGGCGTCGTCTAAAAACTTGGCCTCGACGGGCGAGTCCGGCATAAAGATGTACATGACCAGAGAAAAGGCCACGGTGATGACACCAAAGAACAGAAAGATGATCTGGTACGAGTGCAGCACCTGCGAGTGGATGTGGCCCAGGCCGTAGGTGATGAGCGAGCCAAACATGTTGGTGATGCCGTTCATGGCGTACCAGTAGCTGACGCGCACCGTCTGCTCGCGCCGGCGCCACCACATTTGCGTCACGGCAATAAAGCAGGGCGCTACGCAGGCCTCGAACAGGCCGAGAAAGAACCGCGACGCAATGAGGCCCTGGAAGTTGTGCGCCGCCGTCATCGCGGCCAGCGTGGCGCCCCACAGCAGCACGGCTGTCGAGATGAGCTTGCCCACGGGCACCGTGACCAGCAGCCAAGCCACGGCCGGCTGGGCCACCAGCTGCGCCAAGTACACAATCGAGCCGAGCCACGAGTACTGCGTGCCCACAAGGTTGGTGTCCGTAATCAGACCAAAGACGGAGGCGTACGACAGCGTGGCCTTGTCGAGGGCCTGCAGAAAATAAACGATCAGGATGATGGGCAAGATGACCAAGTCAATCTTGCGCAGGATGCGCTTGTTGTCGGCAGGCGACACAATCACGCGCTCACCGCCGCTAGCCTCACCAATCTTGCGGAGCAGCTCGCCGGCAGCATCACGCCTGTGCGGGCCCTGCGAATCGAGGGGCGGGGCGGGCTCGATGCCGAGCTGGTTGGTGGGCGCCGTTGTACTGGTCGCTGGCTGTGTGGTGTTCTCCACGGCTTCGATGCCGGGCTTTTGCTGAGCCTCGGCCATGGCAGGAGGAGGTGGTAGTGTGAGTTGGGACGTAAGGAAGGGTGTTGCTGCGAGTGGATGAGTAAGGGATGTCTGATGACGAAAGCGGATGATGTCCACAAAACGAAGACGTGGAAACAGACAAGACGAGATGAAGGGGAAAGGAAGGGAAGACAGTAGAAAGATCGACACGAGGAAAACACAAAAGTAAAAATTAAGACCAGATTCAATGGAATAGTCTTTAATTTGTAGGCATTTGGTCGTACGCGCTACGAATGGCACGTTCGCCCCAATGATGGACAAGATGATAACCGGAAACAACGAGACAACCTCAACGGCTCACTCTTGCGGCGTCAAAGCTAGGTCGCAGGCCATCCATCGACAGTAAGAAAATACAACATTCTCCAAAAGATCTTCCGTCCTCCGTGGGACAATGCAGTCCGAGATGGTGTGGGCTGCGGCTTGGTTTCGTGGGATTGGGAGGCGTCTGGGGAATAGATCGCTTGCCGTACGATTTATGGCGCGGAGAAAGATGAGTGAGAAAGACAAAGATGCGGGACTAGAGAGGCGGGCACTAGGCTTCTCACTCTCCACTCACTGGGAACCACGACATCCAGCTGGGGTAAGTTATCTTAACATGGAGTCTGCCTCGGCATTAACATGGCGGAGTAGACCAACTTAAATCAAAGCACAACAAACAACCATGAATACATGCAAGGCGAAAAAAAAAAAAAAAAAAAAAAAAAAAAAAAAAAAGAAAACTTTAACGTTGCAATTCAAATGTTTTTTGACAGCGTCCACATTTTGATACAAGAGGGTGTTGTCAAACGATGGGGAGAAGAATGGTCAAAGAGGGAGATAAACAAAAAGGAGGGTGCCATTGACCGGGACAGTTACAAGCACCTCTATGGAATATGTCGTACTCTAACTTGGTCAGGTGCCGTCAGAGTGTACTTGAAAGGCTCGTAGTTGAAGTTGTTTAAGTTGGTTAAGGTTGGTTGCAGTGATTCAGTCGGCCGCCACCGTTGCAACTATGGAACGTGCGCCACACCCACCACGGCCTAGCCGGCAAAACGCTTAAGCAGCGAGGAACTCGAGATATGGACGAAGGCAAGTGAAGCTGGTTGGGGGTATGTAAACTTCCACCTTTGGACAGCCAATTCACTGTCAAGTAGAAATAATCGAACAAACACTCCGTACAACGCCAGCAAACGAGACTACGCTGGCAAGAGGGGCTGTGAGGGAAGGAGAGAGAAAGAGACAAGCGCAAAAGGCCACCGTTTGGGGGCCATGGGGAGAACGAGGGCACAAACTGTGGAGGATACGGACTTGCCATGGGGATGTTGGCTGCGGAGCCGGGGTGAAGTCGGGGAAAAGAGCAGAAAAAACGAGTTTGGCGAGGATAGGGCATGGACCACAGGAATAGCTAGGAACATCGTCGTCGTCTTGTTTATGCACGTCGGTGTGTCTCGGTGTTCTGGACCGAATAGGAGTGAAAAGAGTCCTGACATAAGTGACTGTCCGAATCAGGCAGGGAACTAAAACAGAAGGATGCTCGTGCATTGCCCGTTTGAGTAAACGACCGTGAAGGGCAAAAGCCAACAAATGGAAGAAGACGACAACACGGAACTCTCCGGTGCAGGTCGTAGGCTTGCCATCGAATTGGGATCAACAACCGGTGGGATCTTGGAACGGTCACGATGAGTACAAGTGTGGCGCGAGACGGGGGAGGATGAGAAGTCGTGAGGGGGAGCGTAGTCCCGAAAAGAAAAGCGCGGACAGGGCTCGCCGGCAGTAGTCGTTGTTTTGTCGGCTGCGCTTCGGATGCGAGGTTGGCCCAGTCGTGGTGACGAACGACGAAAGTTTGAAAAGGGTGAAAGTTTCCGAAAACTAAATAGGGGCTGCGAGGTAGAACATATGTCAAACGGCAATGCCACATCTACCAAAAGAGGAAAGAGGAATCACAACAAACGATGAAGTCTGTCGAGGAAGCTACGCCTGGCCTGGCAGTCGGAATTGTCAACAAAGGAAGTCGCGCTTCGCACACCGAGACGACCGAGATATCATGACACGAGAAATGCTAGAAAGGAGACTGTTACAAGGTCAATGTGACAGGGACACGAACTAGAACCAAGAAAGGCTCCAGGAAGCGACAATGCGGACGATGCTAATGATCGCGGGTTTTTAAAAGGCCACCAATGTGAGGCTGCCGATTGCGTGGATATCTGGGTTATCTGGGCCATCTGAGGTGCCATGGCCCTCGGTCAAGGAACATGAGGCATGGTACAAAGTGGATAAAGCGCGTATTTTGATATTTGACCTGATTCCAGTGAGGATCGTGACGCCGTGACCGTCGTGAGCGCAGAAGTGATTTGCCAAGAGTTAGGCCGATGTGAGTTAGTGGGTTCCCAGGGCCTCGGAAATCTCCGCTAGGCGTGTCCGTCGCTGTCCAGCAGGCGCTAACACACCTAAACCCCAGGGCTACGCCTTGTAAGCCTGGTCCTGGAAAAACACTCACTGTTACTCTCCATCTGCCGCGGGGCGACTGCCGACTTACAGAGCATTCCGATGTTGTATTTCGGACTACCGTACCAAGCGCTAGCACACCAACACCCACTAAAGCCGGCCCAAAACCACTGGACTCGAGTAATTACCGAGTGCACCCAAAACAAGACGAATAAGCTGCCTCATCAATATAGAATACTAAAAAGTGTAAGAGCACGGACGTTCATAGGCGGAAGCATTATCAGGCGATGTACGAAGATGTAAATGAATGCGAGCTGACACGTCTATTATCAACACAGAGGGCCCGCAGTTGAAGAAAGCCAAGCAACAGAACGCCGAGCCGAAAGGCGTGAAATCGTTAATTACTGAGCACACAAAACGGCGGTATCAGCCCTAACGGATACATCTCTGAGCCTCAGAAAGAGCACTGCGCCAAGGCACGGTCAGAAACCCAATCGTGGCCTTGTGATCACATCGAGTTGTGCGTTTTGACCGCCCAAGCACCAGGCAATGGTACAGACTGAATACTGTGTAGACAAGACGCGGGATCATCCACTGTCCAGCTGCCAGCTCCCCGTACGTTGCATTTCCCCTCAAAACCCATCGCTTCACGTGGGGACGCCCAGCCAACCACAGCTCGCCGTCGGGCCTGAACGACCTCCGTCTGGCGTAGAAATGTTTCCTCTTTGGGCGACTCCAACGAACTACTTGGACCAGAAGTCAACGCACTCTGACGCTCAACTCTTGAACTGCGCCTATGTTCAATATCCATGACACACAACAAAGCCAATGGCCAACTAGAGGTGCCGATGAAGGTAGCTGGTTTGCGTGGTCTTCTCCAACAAGACGCAGCGACGCATGCACGGGTTGGAGAGGCTGTTGCAGATGGCTACCGTTTTGTAGAGAAGCGAGCAGAAAGAAAGATGTATTCAACTTGGATTTACTTTTGTTTCTTGGATTTACTTTTGCTCATCGTTCTCGTTTACTCAGGAAAGCAGCTTCCGCCTGGTATGTCCCCAATCCGTCCCTCGTCCTCATGTGCCTCTCTGGCGCTGATGCTTCAGTCCAATGGAGCAACATTTTCCAAGCATTATTTTAAAAAAAAAAAAAAAATGCATGTAAAAAAGCACCAACAAAACTACACACTACACAAACTAAGCACACCATCCCGCGGGATGATCAACAATGGCATCACTAGACCGCGTCGTTTCCAGCCACAATTCGTGCAATCGTTGTGTCATTCTTACTGCTTTCTCCGCTTACGGCCCTTGGAGGCCCAAATGTCTCCTAGAGAGCACGGCTGGTCCTCTCCGCGACCTTCTCCGCTTGTTAGCCACCGTCGTCACGAGCTCATCTACAAGCTTCAACAAATGACCAGCATGCTTGTACACTCCTTGCACTCTAACAACGCCCGTCTCAACGTAGTCAATATTCCCCCATTTAGATTATTTTCTTCTAATGTCCTAACATTTTGGCCGGCCTCGTCCCCTTGTCCGCCCGTCTCACTGCGGCCTCGGCTTCGCTACATCTCGCCCCGTCCCAACGACACATCGCGCCCGTCATCGGTCCACAGGAGCTACCCTGGCTTACACACTGTAATCGTGCCTTTTCCAGGCCTCTTGTCGAGTCTCGTCACGTCTTTTTCTGTAGTCATTGTAGCTTCACCACGATCCCTCCTTCCCTTATAATCGTGCTCTCTGGCGTTCCTTCCGTTTCTGCCATTGCCGGCCCTCGCTCGTTCCATTCGTTCTTTCTTCGTCTTCTCTCCCGTCCCCCCTTTTCTCATCCTTCCCCCTCCCCACGTCGTCACAATGCTGCATCAGTTTGAAAACACTCCCCAGCAGTATGCTCTGCAGGAGCCGGCCTCTGCCAGCGCTCCGTCGGTTGCTCTGCGCTCGACCGAGGCCGTCAACGGCAACCACTTCGATTTTACCTTTGAGGCCGTCCGCCCGGGCGTCTTCCGCACGACCTTTGCCTCCCCAAGCCACCCGCTTCCGCCGTTTCCCAGTGCCAAGCGCGTTGAGACAAGCTCCTCTGTTGAGGTACCCAAGACCTCGCTTGACGCTGCCAGCAAGACCTTCTCCGTCGTCTCCGCCGATGTCACGGCCACCGTTGACTGGTCCGGCGCGCCCATTGTCTCTCTGACCCGTGAGGGCGTCGCCAGGCCGCTGTACCGCGACATGGCGTACCGCTCGTATGTCGTCGACGGCCCCGGCGTGGCCCACTACTCCTCCTACAAGAAGGACGACCTCTACGTCGGCCTCGGCGAAAAGGCCGGCCCCATGAACCTGGCCGGCCGCGGCTTCCAGATCACGGCCAGCGATACCTTTGGCTACGACGCTCTGCTCACCGACCCGCTCTACAAGCACATCCCCCTGCTGCTGCACGTCAGCCGCCCGGCGCCCGGGCAGCCCAGCGGTCCGTGTGTCGGTCTCTTCTCGACGTCGCACAGCCGCGGCACCTGGAACGTCGGCTCCGAGATCGACGGCATGTGGGGCCACTTCAAGGTCTACCGCCAGGCCTACGGCGGCCTCGAGCAGTACCTGCTGGTGGGCCACAGCGTCGCCGAGGTCGTGCGCCTGTACGCCGACGTCGTCGGCTACCCGCTGCTGACGCCGCGCTACATGATGGGCTACGTCAGCGGCGGCATGAAGTACACCATGGAGGACGAGCCGCGCGCCGCCGACGTCATTGTCGGCTTTCTCGACAAGTGCGCCGCCCACGACATCCCCGTGTCGGCCTTCCAGATGAGCTCCGGGTACACCATTGCCGAGCAGCCGCCCAAGACGCGCAACGTCTTCACGTGGAACTACCACCGGTTCCCCGACCCGCGCGCCTTCACGGCCGCCTGCCACAAGCGCGGTGTGCGCCTGCTGGCCAACATCAAGCCGTACGTGCTGGCGAACCACCCGGCGTACCCTGGCCTGAAGGCGGCCAATGCCTTTTTCAAGGACCCCAGCGCCCCCCACAAGGACAAGGACGGCGGCGACGCCCTGCAGACCGGCGTTGCCCGCCTCTGGAGCGCCGGCGGCGGCGAGAGCGGCGAGGGCAGCCACATCGACTTTACGAGCAAGGCGGGCTTCCAGTGGTGGTACGACGGCGCCAAGGCGCTCAAGGGCGTCGGCATCGACGCCATGTGGAACGACAACAACGAGTACAACATTTTCAGCGACGACTGGGAGTGTGCGCTGGAGACGGTGCCCATACCCGCGTCCCTCACGAGCCGCAAGATTGGTCTGTGGGGCCGCGCCATGCACACGGAGCTCATGGGCAAGAGCTCGTACGACGCCTGCGCGGACGCCGTGCCCGACGAGCGCCCGCTGGTGCTGACCCGCTCGGCCACCGCCGGCACCATGCGCTATGCCTGCTCGTCGTGGAGCGGGGACAACGTGACCAGCTGGGACGGCATGCGCGGCGCCAACGCCATGTCTCTGAATGCCGGTGTGTCGCTGCTGCAGTGCTACGGCCACGACATTGGCGGCTTCGAGGGCCCGCAGCCCACGCCCGAGCACCTGGTGCGCTGGGTCCAGATCGGCGTGCACCAGCCGCGCTTTGCCATCAACTGCTACAAGACCTCGGAGGACGACAATCTCGTGGGCGGCGTCATCGAGCCCTGGATGCACCCCACGGCCACGCCCCTCGTGCGCGCCGCCATCAAGCGCCGCTACGAGCTCGTGCCCTACACCTACTCGGGCGCCCTCCAGTCCCACCTGACGGCCCCGCCCTCGATGCGCTGGACCGGCTGGGGCTACGAGACCGACCCCGAAGTCTGGACCGCCCCGCTCCTGGCGGGCGACACCCAGTTCTGGTTCGGCGACGCCCTCCTTGTCGGCGGCGACGGCATCTATGTGCCTGGCTCGTCCGAGGCGCGCGTCTACCTGCCCACGGGCGATGCGACGGCCGCCGGCTTCCTGAACGTCAACGCCCCCCACGAGTGGCTGCCCGCCGGCCAGTGGCACACCATCAGCAGCGCCTGGCACGCGTCCATCCCCGTGCTGGCCCGCTGCGGCAGCGCCGTCCCCGTCGGCCGCAACCTGCCCACGACGAGCCGCAAGAACGGCCGCCACGCCGAGGCCGAGCAGACCGAGTTCCCTAGCATCGCGCTGGACGACTGGCGCGGTGTCGAAGTGTACCCGGCGCCAGCCACTGTCTCGGGCGGGGCCGGTGGTGCCAAAGATTCTACCTTCACAACCACCTGGCTGGAAGACGACGGCATCTCGGCCGAGGGCCGCTCGCCCATCTACGAGATTTCCGTGGCATACACCCCCTCGGCCGGTGCCATCGAGGTCGCCGCCTCGGCCGCCCCCAAGATGGCTTCCACGGCCCAGGGCGACGACGTCCCCAGCTCGTGGGCCCCGCTGTGGCTGTCCAACGGCCTTGACGTCATCCTGCCGGTGGGCGAGGAGCGCGTGGTCAAGGCCGCGGGCGGCCAGGCGGTCGAGGACAAGGGCCGCGACACCAAGGGCCGCCGGGTGTACCACATTGCCGTGAAGGTGTAGTTGCATCGAAAAAGGAAGACGTCAAAATCAAGGGAAAAAATTCAGACGGGTAGAATCATAGACTTGCTTTTTCGGCTATGTACAAAGAAGAAATGTATACAATTAATGGAGCATAAATAACGCCCTACAAAGCGTAGACGGCCAAAACGGCTACGCCACCGATCCCGAGCAGGGCCAGGGTTGCGCGTGTACCGGCAGGCGGTGCTGCCCCGGCCGCTGGTGTGTTTTTGCTACCATCGGTGGCTTTTGCGGCACCGCTGCTCGTATGTGTTGGCGAGCCCGTCGAGGTGGCGTCGGCCAACAGCCCGGCAATCTCCGTCGACATCACCGACAATACCGTCGACGCAGCCGTCGTCGCTTGTGCACAGATACCCGGCGCCAGCGACTTGACGGCGTTCAGGTCGGAACTGTTGCAGCTGTTGCCTGGCCCCAAGAGAATGCAGGCGCCGAGCTGGGCCGCCAGGGCCGAGGCGCCCGAGCCGGAGCCCGAGGCGCTACGGCAGACGCATGTGAGGTCGGTGGCGGCACAGCCGAGGTCGGTGGAGGCGCGGGCCAAGCAGGCGAGGGCGCACGGCGGGATCTGGGCGAGGAGGTCGGGGAGGGTTGTGGCGGTGGTGGATGTTGTTGTCGTTGGTGCCGTTGACAATGACAGTGATGATGAAGCTGCTGATGCCACGGAAGCAAAGACGATGGGTATGGAGAGCCTCATTTTGAGGAGGCCGCTGTGATGTAGTGATTACTATGAGAAGCCTCTCGAGCGTGAAGGCCGAATGTCGTAATTAAAAATAAGTAAACATAAGTAGGCGTGTGTAGAAGGTGTATAAGAAATTAAGTTGTTGCGGCTGATATGCCAAAGGCTTGCTGGATGAAGCGTATCATATGAATGAAAAAAAAAAAAATGAAAAGAAAAGACCCAGCTCGATGAGAACGTCAAAATGGCGGCAGGAATATTAAAAAATAAAAACATAAAGGGTCACAAAGAAGAAAATATAGCCCCCTTTCGGGAAGAGTCAAGATGCTATACGATGAATGAGAATGAAATAAATTCAGTTAAAAGCAAAGGAAAATGACGTGAAAGTGAACTCAATAAAAATGATAAAGAAACCGACACATTCGAGAACGAATAAGATAACGACGCCCGTCAGCCGTAAAGCACGTCTTGGGGGTCGCGACGAATACGCGACCTGGTGGTGGAAAAGCCACGCAGGATGACAAGGCGTAATGATGCAGGACGATGGCCAGATAAGGCAATGCAGAGGGGACAAAGGAACAGTAGAAAAATAAGACCCGTGCCAAAAGAAGTCTAAACAGCAACAGCACCAGGAGCTGAAAATAGATGCTGGCTCAGCCTCGCTCCCGAACAAAAATCGAAAAAGGAAAAATGGTGTAAGAGGCAAGGTGGGATAGTGAGGAAGAGGAAAAAAGAAAGAGAAGGAGAAAGATCAGTTAAAAGCCAATTGAAAGGGAAGAGACTTTGACACAATAAAGAAAACAGAAAAATATAGGGATACAAAAATACAGGAATACAAGAACAGCATCCCCTCTTCTTCCGCTCTCTCTCTACACCACACCTTCGCAGAATCTCACGCTGGCGTACTCCTCGCCTGTCGCCTCTCGCTCTCTGCATTGCCTTCCTTCCAAAAACGGGACGGGATCTTCTGCCGGCTGCCATGAGTAGAAAAACAGGAAAAGCATCAACGATACAGCGCGGCGATGCAACAGTGTTTCTTGATTTTGCCTCGTTGCACTGCACTACCCTTTCCTTATCTGCCTTGCTCCCTCTCTCGCCCGCTCCCTCTCTCGCCCTTCCTCCGTTCCCCAGGCGTGCGTCATCTTGACGGCGCAGTAGATCGGGATCGCGCCACTTAAAACACGCCGTCAGGTAGCTCTCTCGTTTTATCTATATTTCTGTGCTTCCGCTCCGACTTCTGAAACGAGGTCGCATAGTCCGCCGAGCCCGTCATTCGCCATAGAGTACGTATGCTAGGCTATTTATTCATCAATCTCCAGGCGTTCGTGAACCACTTGCGCAACCTTTCTTGACTATTTCATGGGAAATACGAAAAACAAAACAGGAAAAAAGAGAAGATCGCCAACAACGGACATCCGGCATAGGAAACATCTTCCTTTCCCATGACGGCCCTTTTCTCGCTCTATTGAAAATCACAAAATTCCAAGCAACACGACCACATCAAACAAACAGACTGCTCCGGCAAACATTACTCCGGCAAACATTACTCCGACAAACAGCTTCAATCCCCCCCCTCTCCCCCTTTTCACTCCTACCATCGTTTGTACACGTCTCGCGTGATGTTCACCACCGTAAAGAACCACCGGCTGCTCTCGGACAGGTGCACGATGCGGTTGCCGACCTGCCGCCAATTGACCTGCCGCGTCACCAGCGCCGCTTTCACAAACAAATCCGAGCTGGCGCCAACCGCCAGAAGTGCGGCGCCGGCGACGACCAGTATCGTGCGGGCCGTCGCCGACAGAGTCGGGGCGTCAAAGATGAGCCACCTAACAGTTAGACTAGAAAAACAACGGCGAAGCAAAGCACAAGCCATCACAAGACAACCCACTTGGAAGGCTGTCCAAGGCCAACACCGACCAATGCGCTCAGCGGAATCTTGCCGTCACTGGAAGCCATGACAAACGATGCAAGGGATCGGCGTATAGAGATTTGCTGTTTACACAGCATACATTTGGTTTCCGCACATCAATGTACAGAGATGGCACACGCTGGAACCACTGCACAGCGTCGCCAGGCAGCAGCCGCTCACCGCCCTGGTCTTTTATCTGGTGATACTGCGCATACTGCACCGTTCACGCTCAGACATGTCTGGACACCTGCAGCGAAAGGAAACAGCCCCAATGACAAACCGTTGACGAGACGCTCCTGGCCCCCACAGATCCTCAGCAATCACACCTGCATGTCGCCTGCACGCACTGACAGCTCGTCGTTCGGTAGACCCGCCCCAGCTCATTCTGCATACACTTTACCCTGGCGAGCCTGGTTTCCTCTCGAGCCTCTCTCAGAAACAACATCTGCCGACGCGTCGTTGGACCGTATCGCCATGTAAACTCGCGAACTGGTGAGGCCAAACCTTGTTGACTTTTGGCGTCAAGTGAGGAAAGCCAAGTACAGTAGATGCACTGTATGGATACTGTATTAGAGCGGCCTCCGCCTGTCGCCACTGGCAATCCTGACGTAATCAAACTAGCAAACTCTGAACTCGCTCTGCGCCGGGATTAGTCATTTGACCTGTCCTGGCCAAACAGGTGTCCCACCTTTAGTAACGGAAAGGCCGCCTCGCCCACTCTGATTGGCTGCAGCGTGCAGCTTAGCCTAGCAACCGCGTTGTTTGCCTATGGCCGGCCCTGTTGCTATGACGCATGAGCAAAAGGCCTGCAAATGAGGGGCAAAACTGGAAGCCGTTAGGTGGGAGCACCTGCCAAATTAAAATAAATAAGAGGGTCGGTGCCGTCCACGACACTGCTCCCTGTTCGGGAAAGAACCACCACCCACTTCGTCCCCACAAGCAAAAGTAAATAAGGGAAGGAGCGACCAAAAATTATTGTGATTGTAAAGTAAAATAAACAATAATTAAAAATTGGTCGAACGGGGGCATCGTGCAAACAGGCTTTGCTGTCCTTTTTCTCTGCTTTTGGTCTCTACTTTGTTCTCTACTTCTGTCTCTCCCACCCTCTGTCTGCCTCTTGCAATCAAGGCTGCGCGCGCGTGGCCCCTCCAATCCAAGACAAGATAGGGCCATTCGTCGTCATTGTCCCGCCCTTCGCCCTTTCCTCTTTGACTGGCGCTCCTGCCAAACGGCCAGCCTTTACTTAGCCTTGACGCAAACCACATTTCATTCACATCTCCATTCTTCATCCATCTCCTTTTTTGGGGTGCGTTCTCTCTTGCACTCTCGTTTCGTCACTTTAGGCTTCAGGCATATCGCAACCCTGCTCTCGAAACGCATCTCACTGCTTTCCACGACCTCCCTTCCTCCCGTCCCCGTGCCTGCACTGCACCGCGGGCCCCTCCCAAAGCATGTTTGTGCTACGGAATGGTAAGTCTTCTTTTTTTTGCTCCTTCTTGCATCTTCTCACTCCCTAATACGATACTGACCATCGTCTCGCCACAGCTGCCAAACTCCTCTTCGGCTCGGGCAGCCAAGAGTCCATGATCGAACTGCCCCAGGGCCAGCTCTACCTCGTCCGCCCCCTCTCCCCCAAGGGCTACTCCGAACTGCTCTTCAAAGACGCCGCCGCCCGCATCCGCCGCACCGCCCAGGACTTCCAGTACCAGCTCGTCGTCCAGCGCGTCTACGAGGAAGGCGAGGCCGAGCTGCTCGCCGACGAAGAGGGTGAAGACGCCGAGACAGATCCGCTCGCCGCCGAGCGCGACGAAAAGACCTTTTTGCTCGACGAGGCCCTCGAGTTCCGCGTCGAGAAGCGCGACGAGGACAGTGCCGAGCACGTCCTGTGCTGGCGCGACCTGACGGGCGACGCCGGCGACGTCTACGAGTTTGTGTGCGACCGCAGCACCACCCACGCCGGCCTCGTTCACCAGTTTGAGCTCGCCGCCAAGCAGTGCCAGTACGAGCGCAAGTACCGCAAGCCCTACACCACCGCCACCGACGAGGACCTGCTGCAGTTCGAGTTTGCCGGCAAGCTGATCCCGCCCGCGAGCCCGCTGCACAGCCCCTCGCTGGCCCGCTCCATTGCCTCGACCGACTCGATGCTCGCAGGTGCCGGTGTCGGCACCACTGTGATCGACACGCCGACCAAGGCGCCTTCCAAATCCAAGACGGCCGTGCCAGCAGCAACCCCCGCGGCACCACCAGCCGATCCGGCGGAGACGTCGGCTGGCACGGCCGCCGCGGCGCTCAAGACCAAGGTCGGCGACGCGCCCGAGGCCAAGGAGATTTTGGCCGCCGAGCTCGCCGAGCTGCACTTTTTCGACTTCCCCTCGGGCTCGTTTGTGCTGCAGGACGCGTCGGTCACTGCCATTGTCAGCGAGACCGGCAACTGGCAGTACTGGCTGCAGGTCGCGAGCAAGGACCGCGACTGGCTGGGCGTGCCCGTGGTGGCCGACATCAACCCGGTCTTCAACTTTGAGTTCCTCAGCTTCATCTTCAACCAGTTCACCGCCGACGGCACCGCCTACTCGTGGCTGCTGCGCTTCAAGGACCAGGCGACACTCGAGCGGTTCCAGGAGGGCTATCCCCTGTGTGCCTTGTGGGAGCAGCTCAACGAGGTCAAGTGGTCCAAGATCAAGGACAAGGAGCGCGACTATGTCGCCGACGCCTTTGCTGACCTGGCCATGACGGACGTTCCCGAAGACGAGGAGGACGAGGAAGAGGAAGAGGAGGCGTCTCACACGGAAGAAGAGGACGAGGATGAGGACGCGGACGCCAACCGGCCAAGGAGCGAGCACTACGACACTGACGAGGAGGCCGACGACGTGGACCATCAGCCCCGCGACAAGTCCACCAACAAGTCGCTCGCCGTTGGCTACAAGCACGACCGCTCCTTCGTCGTGCGCGGCTCGCAGATTGGTGTCTTCAAGCACACGCCCCAGAACCAGCTCGAGTTCTCCACCAACATCTCCAAGATCGAGACGCCCGGCGGCAAGCTGTTCAGCCCCAAGAAGGTCATGCTGCACAACGAGGATCGCAACATGATCCTGCAAAATGACACCGACCCCAACAAGTTGTACCGCATGGATCTCGAGTACGGCAAGGTTGTCGACGAGTGGAACGTCCATGAGGACATTCCGGTTGTGACGTTCGCGCCCGAGAACAAGTTTGCCCAGATGACGCACGAGCCCACGTTCCTCGGTGTGTCGCACAACGCCCTGTACCGCGTCGACCCGCGTCTCGCCGGCTCCAAGCTGGTGGACTCGGAGCTCAAGCAGTACGTCTCCAAGAACGACTTCTCGGCGCTTGCCACCACGGGCAAGGGCCACATTGCCGTTGCCTCCAACAAGGGCGACATCCGCTTGTTTGATCGGCTCGGCATCAACGCCAAGACCCACATTCCCGCCCTTGGCGAGCCCATTCTGGGTTTGGACGTCTCGGCCGACGGCCGCTGGATCCTGGGTACCTGCCGCACCTACCTGCTGCTCATTGACGCGCTGCAGTCGAGCGGCAAGAACGAGGGCCGCCTTGGCTTTGAGAAGCCGTTTGCCGCCGACAGCAAGCCACAGCCGCGCCGCCTGGCCCTGACACCGGAGCACGTCGCCCAGTTCGCCCACGAGACCGGCAAGGGCGTCACCTTTACGCCCGCCAAGTTCAACACGGGCGAGGGCGCCGAAGAGACCAGCATCATCACCGCCACGGGCCCCTATGTCATTGAGTGGAGCCTCAAGAAGGTCCTGCGCGGCAGCAAGGCCCCCTACATGATCAAGCGCTACCGCGACGACGTCAAGGCCGACGACTTCCAGTACGGCACCGACAAGAACATCATCATGGCCCTGCCTCACGAAGTCAACATGGTCGACAACAAGTCGCTCAAGCGGCCCACGCGCGAAAGCATCGCCGGCGCGGCTCTCGCCGGCGCCGGCGGCAGCGGCGGTCGGCGGAGCGGCGGCAGCCGCATCTCGGGCGTCAACAGCGGGCGCTACAAGCTGGGCAAGGACGACGTTGTGGACTCGCCTTACTAGGTTGAGTAGGGTCGAAGCATGCTCTTGGGTGGGATTTTTGGGCGTTTCGGAATGCGTTTTATGGTCTCGTCAATTTCTTGTCTATGTCGTTGATTCTTTACGTTGTGTTTGATGGTTGTTGCTACAGGTCTGCCTTTGTCGATCTTTTCTGCCATTCCCCCGTTTCGCTTCGTTTTCGATTTAGTCGGACCCTATTTTGTATCTTTTGTTTTTATCTGCCTTTCTTTGATACCTCAGTTTCGAATAATATAAAAATTAAAAAAAAAAGTGCCGTGATTCCTTTGTTTCGTTTCTACTTATACCACAGGAGATAGAGTATGTATACCAATGAAATTTTCTAACACAAAATGAAACCATCGTAGCGCGTGTCACGAACTAGATAAATGCGGTTCGTATATTTTGAGGCTTGGTCGCCTTGGACGGCAAGATGAAACTATAAAAATGTAATACACTTGCAATGAAAGTATGAAAAAACAAAGCAAAAGCAGCAATATCCACATGCAAACGCCCGCAGCTTGTCGTTGTTGTTTCCGTCGTTCGCTTGTGTGTTGTGTATGATGAGAGATGCCGTCCTCGCAAAACAAGCAACCAAACTAACAAGAACAAAAACAAGAACAACAATCAAAAAGAAATCAAAATCAAAATACCAGAGAGACACCCCATTCGTTTCATCCTAATAACGTTGTCCCAAATTCTGTGTCCGTCATCCTCACGCTTTTTCCTCGTTTGTTTCTTTCTCGAATCGCTTCCATTACGCCCTTACTGATCCCCCGACTTGACGGCCCGCAGCTCCGACACAAAGCTTTGGCCCCACCACTGGCTCGTGTACTGGTAGACGTACCGCCGCAGCTTCTGGAAGTTGCCGTCCCGCTGCTCGGCCGGCATCGTCACCGCCGTGTAGATGGCCTTGGCCACGTCCTCGGTGTTCCACGGGTTGATGATGAGCGACCCGTTGAGGCTCTGCGCAGCGCCGGCAAACTCGGACAGGATCAGCACGCCGTGGCGGTCGTTTTGCGCCGCCACGTACTCGTAGGACACGAGGTTCATGCCGTCGCGCGTCGACGTCACCAGGCACACGTCCGACACCGCGTACAGCGCCGTCATCTCCTCGAAGCTCACGCTGTGGTACAGCCAGTGGATGGGCATGTACTCGACGGTGCCAAACTTGCCGTTGATGCGGCCGACCAGCTCGTTGGTCTCCTTCCAGAGGTCGCGGTACTCGTCGACGTCCTGCCGCGAGGGCACGGCCACCTGGACGAGCACAATCTTGCCGACCCACTCGGGGTGCTCGGTCAAAAAGAGCTCAAACGAGTGCAGCTTCTGCGGCATGCCCTTGATGTAGTCGAGGCGGTCGACGCCGACGACGACGCTGACACCGGCAAACTTCTTCTCGAGCTGCTGGATGCGGTCGAGCACTTTGGGGTTCTGGAAGGCATCTTCAAACTTGGTGACGTCGATGCCAATGGGGAAGGCGCCGACGGTGACAAAGCGGCCGTTCAGCTCGGCGCCGTTGGGTAGCGTGTTGACGCCCAGGATGCGTGAGCAGCTGCTCAAAAAGTGGCGCGCGTAGTCGTAGGTGTGGAAGCCGACAAGGTCGCAGGACAGCAGGCTCTTGAGGATGCCCTCGCGCACGGGCACGGGCAGGATGCGGAACATCTCGGACGAGGGGAAGGGCGTGTGCAAAAAGAAGCCGATGCGGACGTTCTTGCGCTCGGGGCCCAGCTCCTCGCGCAGCATCTGCGGCAGGACAAAGTGGTGGTAGTCGTGGACCCACACAATGTCGCCGTCCTGCACGTTCTGGGCCATGGTCTTGGCAAACTCGCGGTTGACGCGGTTGTAGGCCTGCCACGACAGCTCGTCAAACGTCACGTCCGACGGGTGGTAGTGCAGCAGCGGCCACAGGATGGAGTTGGAGAAGCCGTTGTAGTGGCGGTCGATGTCGTCCTTTGACAGGAAGACGGGCACGGCAGAGAAGTCCTTGGCGAGCGAGTCGATCATGGGCTTGCGCTCCTGCTCCGGCACCTCGAGGCCGGGCCAGCCGTACCAGGTAAAGTTGACCTGCTTGGCCATGCCCATGATGCCGGTGACAAGACCACCCGAGCTCATAGAGAAGTCGTACTTGCCATCGCCCTGGCGCTTCACCGTGAGGGGCAGGCGGTTGGATACGAGGATCAGGTTGGCCTTGCTGCCGTCGTCGGGCTTCTTGGAAGGGTCCATGGCAGAGGCTGCGGCGGTTGTTGATTCGATCGGCGGTTGTGTTGGCTGCGTGGGCCCCGTAACTTCAACGTCTTCGTCGGCGGCGGCCGTGGCGGAACCGGTGCGCTGTCGGGTTCGCGGAGGCTGCACGGGGGATGAAGAAAAGGCAGTGTCGGCGAACGGGCTGCTGTCGTTGTCGGTTCGAGGATGCTTGGGAGGCATCACGATGTCCTAGGCCCAAGCCAAAAGACAGTTAGTGGGCTGCTTAGGCTCTTTTATAACTGGCACGGATTATTGTGACCACCCCAGAAAAAAGCAGCCGGCCAGCAAAGGGCTAAACAAGCGCAGGAAACGTGCTCCGTAAGTCCACTCGCAAAGCTCCAAAAGCGGCACCAGCCAAGCCAAGCTTGCTATTGGGCAGTTCTGGGCGGATTGGGTCGATTTGGGGCGATTTGGATGCTTTTGGTTCCCGTTTTTGGGCGGGGCTTCGTGGCGTGTAAGACACGGCTTTGCCTCTTTGCTTGCTCGCTGCGTGCAGACGGCGCACTCCCGGTGCTATGCATAGAAGGGCCGCAGTGGGCTGGGGGTGCTGCAGATCATAAGCGCGGGCATCAGCTGCATGTCAGGGCGGCATAGAATTCACGATATTTTTTTCTGATTATGAGGTGTTTACGGCTTCTCCTATTTTTGGCTCTACTTTGACCGCTGGGAAGGAAGGGCACACGTACAAAGTAACGAACCCGACAAAGGCAGGAGCGAAGGGAGGAATGGCTTTGTGTGGGCAGATACTACGAGGCGGGGCAAAGGGCCGAACACAAGGAGCAGAACTGAGCAGCGACAAAAAGAACGCTGCACGAAGCGCTCGCGCCCCACCAACGACGTAATACGTTTTTCTACCACGCAGCACAGAAACGCCCAAGCGGCAAGACCTCTGCATCGTTCCTGCCCGGTCTCGACCATTCCACTGCTATCAAATTGTGCACGGAAGGCGCGATGGGTGAATAGTAGTCTCCTGTCAAATTAGCTTGGCAGCAGTGATTTGTGGCCGTTTCTCTGACGGCGAGGCATCGGCATCTCTTGGCCACACAACGCCCCGTCGTTGCACACCCTCTCGCGATGAAAAGCTAAGGGCGCGATTTTACGTTGGCATTTTTCCACCGTATTTAGTCACTTTGCTCCTGCCGTCCTCTCACTGTATATTCCTCTCGTCTGCCGCTTGGATGTCACGATAAATTCTCGGGCATTGTTTTCGGCCTGTTCCATCGCACCTTCTCCCGCCGGTGATTTGCTCGCGCTCACTCTTTCCGGCTTTGGTTTCCGCTGTGCCTTCCCTTCGCCCCAGCTTCGGTCCCTCCTTCATTCTTTCCCCATCATATGTTGTATCGAAGACTAGGCCCGGGCCTTGCTTTCCTATTTCGATGGCATGCAGGGGAACTGTAGCCATAGAGCTTCTGCGTGCCTATTTATGGCGTAGCTCAACAAATCGCTCACGACATGCTATCTGTCCAGTACAGCACTTGGCATGAGAGCTTCAATTGTGTTTTTTTTTAAAAAAAATAAATAAATAAATAAATAAGATCATACATATTTAAGAACAGTGCAAAAGTCAGGTATCTTGATTATGAAATCAAGCAAAAGGTTACAAAATTTCATCAATGACATGAGAAGGTATAATATATAACCGAAAAGAACAACGAACAGGTCATTTTTCAAGCACCTCTCCTCCCGCACATGCGCCCGTCATTTTCATCCAATCGGATCTGCACATGGGCAATGAACTGAAGTAGGCTTTCGCAACCGGTTTTGAGTCGCCACGACTCAGCGCGAGACATTGTCTTCGTCAAAGATATTCACGTGACACATCACGTGAAACATATGATTATGTAATAATTTAGCGTGTTAACGGCGCGATCCTTTGTTGCATTTGACCCAAACAAACCTTGAGCTTGAAGCTTCACCAAAAGCTGGGCCTCGTGCATTCTGTCTCTCGGGACTCGATCGACAGCACCCCAACACGATCATTACTAGTCCCCTAGACGACGTACCAGATTTGTTCGAGAGACCACGATAATTATATTGCTTTTGTGTATTTATTCTCGACTTGCAGCGCCCAGAGCTGCTTCCACGACTACATCCCAACATTTATTTGACTTTTACCCTCCAAACACCGTTGCATTCCCGCTGCGCCTGACCTCCCGACAATGGCGGTCTTCGGACAGCGTGTGCGGCAGACGCCTCACAATGTTCAGTGCCTGTTTGTTTTAACCAACGTCCCTTTTTTACCCCTTGCGTCGAGGCAGTTGTTGCTAACCTCGTTGCTCGCCCCCAACACAGATACGACCTCGACAGGCGCGTCTACTGCGTCAAGACCTACCCCGTCCTCTCGCCTCAGGGTGCCAACATTGTCATCTGCGGCCACGAAAATGGCGTTTCGATTGTCTGGCGTGGCGGCCGGCGTCTCAAGGATGTGCGGAAGCCTGACCCAAAGCCGGCTGCGGCAGCCAACGCCGACTCAGTGATGATTATCGACTCCGACGACGACGACGAAGACGCCGCGAAAGCCTCGTCCGCGACGTCTGCGGCGAACTTTGTCGACAAGCCCGTGTTTGAGGACGCGCCCGCCGACACAAACGCAGGCGGGTTTGCCGAGGTCGTGCAGACACTGGATCTGGCCCTGAACCAGGCCGTCCTCAGCGTGGCTGTTCTGCCCATTGCACCCTGTGCAGCCAAGGAGGCCGAGCCCAGCATTCTCCAGGAGACGATGGTGTTTGCCATTACGTGCCGTGCGACAGCCGACGTGTTTGTCGTCACGCTGCCCCTGACACCGCCCTCCAATGAGAGCAAGAACCGGCCGCAGCTGCGGACGAACCTGGTCGCCGGCAACTTGGGCCGCGGCGCGTTTGGCGATGTGCTCATTCCTCTTGGCGGCCAGAACCGGCGTGGCGAGGGCGTGGCGATCACTCTGGCCAAGCAAAAGACGGCACCGGCGCCTGCACCGTCGTCTGGCGCTGCATCCCGTTCCGCATCCGCAGCCACCACGCCGCCGGCGCGCGTGATTGTGGCGGTTCATGCACGCGAAGCATCCGGTACGCTGCGGCTTTGGGACGTCACGGTGGGCGCCAAGCGTGCGGCTTCAGAGCGGCCGATCGAGCCTTTCCAGACCGAGTACCTGCCCAGCCCTCTCACGAGCGTGGCCTTTAACCCGACGCACCCGACGCAGCTTCTTGCTGTCGACCCGCAGCGCGCCGTGCGCATCTACGACTACACCATCCCTGCGATCCCTTTGGACGACATGGCCGAGGGTTCCTACCCGCCGCAAGGCTCGTGGCTGCTGTCCCTGTACCCGCCCTTTGCCCGTGGCGGGCTCACACACACTGCGCGCAAGCCAGTTGTGGCCGCTTCGTGGATCGCACACGGCCATGCCATTCTCGCCCTGCTGGCCGATGGCCAGTGGGGTGTCTGGGACATTGACCGTGCAAGCTCCGGCAGCGGACGTGGGGGCGTGTTCGGCGCAGGGTCCGCGACACCGGGCATCCGCGGCGCGGCTCTGGCCAACTTTACCATCTCCGGTCAGATTGAGGGCACGACGCCGCTGCGGAATCCTGCGACCAGCGCCCGGAAGTCGACCGAGGGCGACTTTGTGCCCATGACACCGTACACCCGCCGCGATGCCCTCGCCGCGTCGTTTGCTGGCGGTGTCGAGCGGCTTGTGGCCATCCCCGGCGGCGTGGAGGTTGTGCAGCAGCGCTCGCTCCGTGGCACGGCTGCGGGAACGGAGACGGCTGTGCTGTGGCTGGGCGGCGCGGACTACACAGTGGCCGTCATCCCCGATGTATCCCGGTTCTGGGACGCGCAGCTGCGGCGGTCGTCGGGCGGCGGCGTCAACCTCTTCAGCGGTGCTCGGCCGACCCGCATGGTCCGCGTCCACGACCTCGGCGCCAGTCTGCAGAGCGAGCGGTGCTGTGGCGCCGTGGCTGTGTCATGGCCTTCGCTGCCAACGCTGCCAACGCAGCCAACGCAGCACAGAACCTCTGGGGTCCACGGTGGCGATGAAGACGAGGATGACGATGACAAAGACAACGAGGCAGCGACAAATACAAATGGCGGCCAGTCGATTGAGGTGCTCGTCCAGGGCGAGACCCGCCTGGTCGCGACCCGCGAGAGCGGCGAAGACGCCTATGCTGGTGGCTTGACAACACGTCTGCTGGCAGCCTCGGCCCGCCGGCGGAATGTGGGCGACACCGTGACAAGCGCCATTCTCGTCGAGCCGCGCACGCGCAAGCCCGGCACGGTCAAGTTTGATCTGGACGCGAACCAGCTCCGGCAGCAGCAGAGTCTCCTGCGTGGCGGCAGCAACAGCCAGCGCGGCAAGCTGGGCCCCTCGGCCTCTGGTGCCGGCGCGACGCCACGCCGTGCGCCGCTGACACGCTCGCTCTTTGAGTCACCTTCACGCTCTGGCCCAGCAGGCAACAACAACGGCGGCGGCGGCGACGACGCTGCCGACGCCGCCGACGATGCCGATAATGCGCTGGCGCTGACGCCGCAGCGGACACAGCGGTCGTTGTTTGACGAGAACGAGGTCACGCTGACGCAGAGCATGATGCGCCCGCCGCCGCGCAACGTCAAGCCCGACCTGACGTTTGCGGGCGGCCTCGAGGACGCAGCCAACGCGCTCGACGACGAAGAGACGGTGCAGGACCGCAACGTCGAGGAAGAGATGCTCGACATTATGGAGATTGACCGGGCGCTCGAGTCGATGGAAGGCCGCCGCGACGGTGGTGTTCGCAACGTCTTTTTCGAGGGCGCCTAGGGCTGCCCTCCAACGGGCGGCTGGCGGCCGCGGCGGCGGCCGGTGAGCCGCGAACATGCCTACGCGTTTCTGCGTGGCGGCGCGGCGCAAAAACGCGACAGGGACCTTGGCCATGTCGATGACGTTCTATAGGAGGATACCCGAGGCACGAAGAGAGATTATACGACGGCGTTTGGGGATGACGGAAACGAGGCGGACAACGCGATCGAGAAGAAGATGAATACGGACAAGCAGACAGAGAAACAGACGGACCACCTGGAGGACTCCCTCGAGGCCTTGAAGAAGAGATTGGCAACTGCAACCCAGGTTCTGAACGAAACGGCGGCCGAAGTTTCGCAGCTGGAATCGGATCTGCAGCGAATGAAGCAACAGCAGGAGGAAAGCGAGCGCATTAAAGCATCGGTGCGAAAGGTCCCAGACTACTCAGACAACGTGGGCCTCGCGGACATGGACCGACTCTTCCGTATCGACAGCCGGCGCATCAAAGCCGACGTGGACCGGTTGGAAGCGCTCCGCCGTCACGCGCATGCCGTGCGGCAAGATTTCCACGCCCGCTTTTACGTTGCCGATGTGCTGCGGAACGAGGATCAGAAGCGCCTACGCCGGCACCAAGGCCCCCTCAAGATGTTTGGCGACGACATCCAGCGGATGCCACGGCCACCGCCCTTGGTCCGCACGCACAACCCCGTCTACATCATGCGCGGGAGAAAGTCGTTTGTCCACCACACCCGCCGGGCGGATGCACGCTGCCGCATGCCGGCCAACCGACGCCTGCACAACCACGCGGTGACCAGTCGCAGTCTCCTCGTGCACGGCACAGAACCGTTCCTTCGGCACCTTCGCGCGTGGAACATGTGGAAGGCGACGCAGGAGCAAAACGCCACGAAGGCGCAGCAAGCAGCGGCAGCGGCAGCGGCAGCGGCAGCAGCAGCGTTGGGGCCGAGCGAGACGGACTGCGACGGGGCGCAAGGCTTGTATGTGCTCGACAAAGGGCCCTCGCCAATGACAACCACGGTCCGGGACGGCACCGGCGACGACGGCAACAAACAGGCGTATTTCGATCGCTACGGCTATCCCACCCGAACGCCCCGGGGACGCCTTCCCCGTCTGCCGTCCTGCTGCGACCAGCCTCCGGCCACGCTCGATGACGACGACGACCGCTTGATGCGAGCCGACACTCCGGCCCCCTTGCCTGTCTACCAGGACTGATGCCATGCCGGCCGTCCTTCTTGTCGTTCCTAGTTTTGTTTTCTGTTTTCATCACGTCGTTTCCTACGTTGTCTTGTTGCTTCTTTTGTTTCTCCCCTTGCCGTCTGTCATTGTTTTCCCACACAGAGTATTGATACTGAGATACACCGAACTAGCTCTCCGCGACAGACACTAAAATAGCGAGTTTATTTTCCTTCTTCAAAGGGGTTGAGTGAGAGACGAGGCCGGTCACCAGGCACGCGTCGTCTTTCCAACACCCGTGATTGTTTTGCCAATATGTCCACCTCTTTGGATCTGTCCCCTTCTTCTCCCCCCTCCCATCCCCTTTCCGCACGGCATGGTGGAGCACAAGGCTTTAAACTTGTCCATCCTTGTTCCAGGCTCTGTATTCCGAGCGGTACATCAATCCCAGCCCGGGGCAAAATCAAACAATGAAGGACGAGGTTGCGCCGTGAGGGGAGACGGGGGGCGTTTGGTCATCCGACGCCGTCCGATCGCCCTCCCCGCAGCCTCACTACGTCTTTCCCGCCCGGGGCGACGCGCTTTGTTTTTGCAGAACGGCCTTCCCTTTGTTGGGATGACCGTTTGTGCAAAATAAACAACCACTTTTGACCAAATGGCCTCCCCGTCTTCGTTTCTCTCCATGGAGACGGGGCGACAGCGCGTCGGTACATTCGTCCCCATCGCCAGACACGACGGACAAAGTGATGACGTGTAACCACGTGGAGTGCCCCTAGAGTGCAAAGAGAGTGTATCAACGTGTTGAGCGGACAACTGACCTCGCGATTGGGTCACGAGGCCGGCTGTGGCATGCGCAGCTGTTTTTTTCTTGTACTTTCTTTCCACGCCCCAGTGTACGGAGCTTCGTGCCAGTTAGTGCTCCATTGTTGACAGTGCCGTACCTGCGGGTCGATGAGAGTCTAGACGCTCCTCTCTCCAGCCCCAGAACGGGCACTTGCGGTCGTACCTAAGGCATCAACGTCAACTGAATGCGGGTAAGCCCAACACACCACAATACGTAGCGTAATACGGAGTAATTGCGGCAAATCGGATGGGATGGAGACGGTCGGTCAAGCGTCAGTTTACTTTTGGTGTTCGCGTTGTTTCGTTTCCGTATTTTACTCTCTATTTTTGTTGCGTTTTTGGTGGCTCGGTGCCTGAGCATAAGCTTGGCCCAACGTTATGCACGTCTGCACAGGACTTGTCCAGGTCGGTTCCTGCATATTCAGATGCAAGGTGGAGTTGGCCCTGCATATGCGTGTCTTGCACTTCGGCCTCCATATGTTAAATGAACGTGGCGAGGCGGTAGGCATCTCCATGCTGCTGTCTGAACAACCTTGCTTTTCTCCCTGCTTATCCTGGTCATCCGATGTCTGCAGGCCATCAAGCCTTTCTGGTTCGTGGCATTCATCAGCCCGAGAGACTATGTCGTACCGCGTCTTGACACGTCGTACAACATAGAGTCAAGCCAGATCGAGGACACGTGACAAACACTTTTCCCTTGTGCCCCAAATACGAGATGCGTGGCCGCCAAGCAAGCCAAAAGTAAAGCCTCTGGTGTTCTAGAGCTCACGGCCGTGCCTGGGCCAAGAATTTGGGCCGCCAAAAAAGAAGGGGAAAAAATGGACAGAAAGGAAGGCCAATGAAAAGAAACAGGCGGTGCCCACCGACCATAAAAAAGACGGGGAGACCAATGCACCCTGCGTGGCCGATGCGTGACCTCGTGGAGTCTTTTTGTTTCTCCGTCTGGTTTTGTCCGTTTTGTCTTTCGTCTTTCGCCTCTCTCCTTTCTGAATGTCTCGCCGTGTCTCTCATATGACAAGCATCTTGACCCAGTTCGTATCTTACCCTTTCCACTTCAGCTCTGCCTCAGCATGGGTGCGGCCCGGTTTTCTGGTACTTTTTCAATGTCGTCTGGTACAAGTCACTATTTGTACTCGCTGTGTTTTGCTCCTCCAGACCCAAAATAAACGGCCCTGGACATCGCAAGGCAGACTTTGACTTGTATACCAGGTAGGGACAGAGTCTTCACCTCAATGATTCCATCCGGTCGTCTTAAAAGTCCGGGATGGTCGATGCATGCATGGCCCAATTCCGGGTCCCTCCCGCCGGCCGTTCAATAGTCGAAAGTCCGTCAAAGTCACTCAACACTGTACTGCGCAGACAGTATGACATTCACGTACAAACGTACGACATCCATTCCAAACATTCCGTCTCACGTGCCTTTCGCCAAGACGAGTCCCAGTGCCATCGAAACGGGCTGCGGTAAAGAAGTGTGGACCTCATTCTCTCGCCCCTCGACTCTTTTGCTGGGCTTGTTGGTCTTCCGAAGCGTCTGGAACTGCCAAAGGCCGTAAGATGGGGGGCACACAGGCTTCCCACAGATTGCGACTCCGTAATTACTCCGTCTTCCGTGCAAACGGTCAAGGTTGCTTTTCTCGTATTCTCAGCAAAGACCACCGGAAGGATCGCGGGTCTTATTCAAGACGTCCTATTTCGGGCAACAAAAACACATTCTTGGGCAAATGACGCCGTTGGATGGAACGCCGATATGGTATAGTTGTGCGCGTGGATGTGGACGTGGATATGGACGAGTATATATGTGCATGTCGCACCGATACTCCCAGCGCTCGTACTAGACTGGCGGGCTGCAGCTGGGATATTACCGTCGCGTCCAGAAGCAGGTATTCTTCTTCATGCTTGCTGTCGTATCGAGAGAACTGGGAAGGCGATGCAGTGTCGATCGGGCATCGCACCCATTTTTCATCGCCCAAACTTTGATGTACATACATGTACGTCGCATTGTAGCACTGCCAGGGAGCACAAGGACACGCTCAGACTGTGTAAAGTGGCACATTTCATGCCAGGGGCAGAGGGGGGCACCGAAAACAACACGTCTCCCTCGCATCACTCTCAACTCCAGATCGGGCCAGCAGGTCATAACCCGCTGGCCGTCCCATCTTTGTTTGTGCCTCTGTGCCACGAAACAAAATGCACGAATCGATGTACTGATGATCGCTTTTTGTTTGCATTTGAGCAATCCGAACCAAACCTGTTGCACGCCTTGGCAGCCCGTTGGCACATAGAAAGGACAAACAGAACATAAAAAATGAACAATGCAAGCAGCACAAGAAAGAAGGGACAGGGCAGGCGACTCAAAGCGGCCTTAATGCTTGTGAAAGGGAGCATCGAGATCAAAGAACTGTGCAAAGTGAGAGGCTAAAATTGCCGAAAGAGGCATACAAAGCAAGTTAAAGCATCCAGGAGATAAGAGGGGGGGGGGAAGACAAAAACAACGCATCGACTGTCGATACTTTGGTCGGCGAGTCCATGGCTTCGTTTCGAGTTGTTCTTAGCCACTTTGTTCCCTCGTATGACCTCATCCAAGGATGCTGTGCCTGCATGTGTCTTCCCTTTGTTTCTTGGAAAGTTGTGTTTCGTTTTCGGCCAGGGGACAAGGAGACGCGGGCAGGGGACGAAACCCAAAAGTGAACGCGAGCTCGACTTGGCAGAGTGAAGAGGAAAAGGGGGGGGGGTGGTGTTAGGCTTGAGCGCGGCCTGGGCTTCAGCACACATTTAATCGTTTGGGACACAAGAGGCTGTGCTGCCGTTCCCCCGGCGAACGACGCCGGCAGGACGGTGCCTCGGATGCAGAGTTGGCACTGTCTGCAAGTTTTTCCTCTTCGTCGAGCATGGCCATACTCACTCGTCCCCTCAGCGAGATGATCTGCTGTCTCGATTCATCTGCCCACGCGTTCTTCTGCTCCTCTCCCTAGATGCCGAGCATCGCAAGCTGGAGACCATTATGGTTGTCGAGCCTGATTCTCGAAACGCACGACAAAGACCGGCCTCATGATTGACGGGAAGACAGAGTGAGAGAGTCAACGGGACACCAACAACCAACGAATGACAAGGACACAAGGACTCACCAACGAGAAAACGACTTTGCCTAAAAACAGGGCCTGCCCGCTATTCATCTCGGATCGCCGCTGGTGTTTCCCGTTTTCTCTTTTTTGGGTGCCAACTGTGCCTGTCTCGCTGCTGATCTCTGTGCGCAGGGACCCAGACGATCCACTTCTTGGCCTGCCTGGCCGTGCAACAAAAGACTGTGTCGTTACTCAGTACGAATAATACCGTGTACGGTGCGCGTTTCGTTTCCGCGGAGGAGGTACGGAGTAAATGGGATTCCAAAGCGAAAGCGAGCGAAAGCCGCGCGGTCTGCCTCAATTAATTTCTTTGCCTCTTCAAGGTGCATCGCGGTCCATTTGGGACATTTGGGTGCCTCGAGGTGTGCTTGTCACTCTCATCATCCGCTGACTCGCCGTTATCAACGCTGTTTGTGCCTCTTTGTTGCCAACGTCCACCAGGGTTCTGTCTTCATTCTGTGTCGCCGTTCATCGTCAACTTCATCCAACCGCCAGGTCCTTTCTTTCATCTCGGCTGATTGTCTCTGATAAAGCGAATTCCGTGGTCGTCGCTTTGGCCCGCCGTATCGTCCGTGGCACAGGCTTCAGGCACAGCCGGCTGTGCTTGTGAGCACTGCAGCAGTGCAGGTATGAAGCCGAGAGGCAGATCTTTTGGCGCAGTGCCAGCGACAGCACGACGTTTGCCTCCCTGCGTTTTCATTCGCACCGTGCAGATGATCGACAGTGTCTTCCATCTCCCGCGCCTGATACCACGAAACCAGGCTTAGCCAGGCACCCTGGCAGCCTGGCTCGCTGTCACCGCCTGTGTCTCTGTTTCGCGCTATGCTGCTGTGCTGTGCTGTGAAATTACCGAGGAGCACACACCCTTTGGGTTGTTTTGATTCAACGCGCTCTCCCGCCAACATCCACCCTCCACCACAAGAAAAAGGGGGGATGTCATCCGTTCTTTCCCATTTCCTCGCTAGTGCTTTTCAGGTACCGGCCAATGACAACACTGGATCGGCGATTCTTCTCCACTTTGTTGTCCAATGAGCCCATACCCCTATGAATACTTCCGAACTCCACGTTCACGTTGAACGGGATGCCCCCTGGTGCAATCCTGTGATCCTGTGCCTGGTGGCTGTACAATAGCTCACAATTTGCATAAAACATCGCTTTTGTGCGCGTGCTGCTGGGTGCGTACCTGCGTTACGCCTGAATAGTGCAATATAGCGCCAGGTACCGCGTCCCCCCTCACCCAGTCGCTCCTTCCCTCTCAACGACAGTCGTATCGCTGGAAAGTGCTTTGCTGGCGGTATCCACAGTTGCAATTTCCCTTTTGTGCCTTGCTTTTCTCCTCACTGTCCCATCGCCCATGGCGCAAACACTCCCCTGTAAGATGCCTCGCAAATGTATCTCATACTCCGTGTAGGCACTGTCTTTGTCTCTTTTTTTCTTCCCTCAACGCGCCTCTTTATCGCCCTGCCAGTCAGGAATGAAGCCTGTGAACGGGCGACCCACACCGTAACAGCCCAGAGTCGCACCTTCCCCAGTAGTCCACACTTTATCCACAACCCAGAACTCGCCAAACTCTTTCCCTTCCCAGACGGTTCCTCAGCCAGAGCAGGAGCCAGCCAGCCAGCGTGCCTGGCCAGGTCCTGTCTGGCTCTTTCCCCCCTGGCCTGGCTGTGCGGTGCCTGCCCAGCCCTCCGCACCCCTACCAGCAAAATCTTTCTCACCCAATTTTCTTCGCAATCTCCTGTTTTCTCGCTCTTTCCTTTCACGCCCGCACACCCCTGCTCCCCACCCAACCATTCTTTCTCCTCCCTCTCCGTCCCCCATTCTCCTTTCCCTCTCACTCTCTCGTCTTTTCCCTCCCTTCCCCTTTTCCCTCATTCTTCCCATCGTCCCCTTCGAAAACCTTCACTCACCCACCAACACCGTCGCCATTTGTTTTCGGACAAGCCACTCGTTTAACCTCCATTTCGTCTCTCCTTTTTTCAATACGCTCTTTTTCTTTCTTCTCGTTCGGTTTCTGCTTTTCTCTTTCGGTCTTGTTTCGTTTTTCATCGAACCAGCCTACGATCCCGCGCTCGTCCCTGATTCTTGGATTTCTCCCGACACAAATCACAACGCGTCTGCTCATCCGCGGCACGTTCGTCGACGATCATCGAAACGAAACAACAGAAAATATCTCGAGGCGGATAACAGCAAATCGACTGGGCTCTTCAATGTCGACACTCCTGTGAAGGATAGCATCGACAGGAAACGGCCACGACGAAGCATCTCCGACAATTGAAAGGCTGTCTCCGACATCAGAAAGAGACAGCAACAAGAACACAATCCTTTTCCCCATAGATCTCGAAAGTCGACCGTGGCAGGACCAACGCATCGGCGCTCCCTCCCATCCGTTCGTATTCACCACCGGAATCGTGACAGGGACTCTCTTCTACGTTTGAAGAGTCGCCTCGCTATTTCGACACCTCCGACACTTTCGACACGCGTCACCTACAATCTCTCGGATTCTCTCAAAAAAACCTACCAAACTGTACCAACATGAAGTGCACTGCATTACTCGGCATCTCTGTCGCCGGCTTCGCGGCTTCGGCTGCTGCCGCCACGGCAACCAAGATGGGCGTCGAGCAGCCGTCGTCGCCCCCCATCTACATGCAGCCGGTCGTCCAGGGCTGCTTCTCGTCATCCGGTGACCTCGTTTTCAACTCATCCCAGCCTTTCAACTCGCGAGGCGCATGTGGCGGGACCGTCTGCCAGGCCATGGGCAAGGCCGTCGCCGCCTCCACCGAGGGCAGCAAGTGCTACTGTGGTGACAGCTACCCGCCCAACTCCACGCTCGTCGACGACAAGTACTGCAACGCGCCGTGCACAGGATTCGGCCAAGACGCCTGCGGCGGCACTGGCTACTGGACTGTCTACAACACCGGTCTCGAGCTGTACGGTGTTCCCTACGCAAACGACTCTTCCTCGTCGTCCTCGTCGTCGTCTTCGTCCGCCACGACTGCTTCGACGACCATGGTCGGCGGCCAGACCGTCTTCGTGACACAGACGAGCGAATCTGATAACAGCGGATCGAAGAAGTCGAGCACCAACACGGCAGGCATCGCTGCCGGAGCCGTTGTTGGCGTTGTTGCTGTGGCTGCTGCCGTGGGCGCCGGCTTCTTCATTATCCGCCGCCGCCGCAACCGCGCGATCGAGGAGGAGTACCGCCGCAACGCTGCTGTCAACGCCTTCTTCAGCGGCGGCAGCGGCAAGGCAGAGAGCACGACGGGCAGCCACAGTATCTCAGATTCCCGGCTAGACCCCGTCATGTCTCAGCGCCGCATGAGCGACGGCAGCATCGCCGACAACGAAGACTACTCCAGAAGGATTCTCCGAGTACGTGTAACCCTTGCGATGATGCCGTGACGGTTTAATATTTAATATGGTTCACAAGGAACACAGCTAACATAGCAACGCAGGTCACCAACGCTTGAGCCAGCCACTTGCCTGAGTCACGACGACGCACGAACTTGTGTTTGTTCTTTACTTCTCTGTCCTACCATCGGCATACTCGGCGTTTGGGTTTTTTTCGTTTCTCTCTCTCTATCCACCACACTTTCGACTACCGGTCACCCGACCCCCACGGGTTCTACGATGACTGGATTCGGCTTTCGACTTCTTTGAAAACCACGTCCACTACTACATCACTTTCCGAGGCAAATACATTTTGGCAGCCTCGTCCATTCCCTTGTCGCGATTTGATTTTATTTCCTGCTGCGTTATATACACACTCCTTATTGATACAAAGTCAAACTATTGTTATGGCTTCTTTTTTGTGGGCTGCCGATGGGTCGATGTGTTGATATACTTGTTTTCTGGCGGGCGTCTTTATTTCTCAATTGACCTGTTTCCTTTTTCGTCTTTTTCTCTCTCCTTTCCTATCTCTCCGTCTTTCTTCCGTATTCTTTTATATTCTTACTTTTGTTTCGAAATGTCGCCTTTCGAATCTTTTTTATTTACTGTTTTGGGTCCTCTTTTTCTCCGCCACCATTAAAGCCTTATGTTGGTGGGAAAAGACGAAAACACAACACAAAAGACAAATCAACCTCAAATACTACATCTTAAATTCCTTTTTAGCCTTGCCCGCCCAGTGGACAGTCGTGATTTCTGATGCTCGTCGCTGGATTGCCTACAATGTGGGTTTTAACTGACATTTTACATAGGAATTGAAACCTTAACGCCCACAGCATATTCACAAGCTACCTTATCATGTACGGCGACTCGATCCAAATGCCACTACCGGACGCATGTTTGCAGTTGCTCCACGACGTGCGTGCACTCACAATCATTTGTCTCCCTCGCACCCTCACGGCTCGTCCCGTTTGTGGTCAATCGTGCCTGTTTGCACGTTGTCATTCCAGTGCATCGTTTTTTTTTGTCCTATGCCATCCCCGATACGGCCTCGCCGTGGCCGAATCCATGTCCATTGTGTCGCTCTCTGTCTTCCTCCTTCACACGTCTCCAGAAAACGGGAAGTGAGGGACACACTCGATGGGCGCATCCAGCTTTGGGGTTTACAAGACGGCACCTGTCAGCCTGGACCACGATCACGATCACCACCATCACGATTTGACATCCTCGATCGCGCGACAGTGGCAGCGATACAGCACGGCCCAACTCTGTTTCCCCTGTGGCCTTTGGGTCAGGTCACCACAACAAAAACATGACTGCTAGTTCGACGACGCTACGCCGGGACGAATGCTGCCAACAGGCAACGACCAACGACAGCAACAACAAAGCTGGTTGTCAGCCAGTACCAGCAGCAGTATCCTCAATTCGTGTCATATCGTGTCCTTATCTGGGCGTAAAATCTGTCCCGTCTCCATGCTGCCACGCCTCTGGCGATGCGTCAATGGGCAATGAGCCCAACCGCCTGCCTGTCTCTGCTCGCGCTGTTGTTCCTCCAGCGGCGTGATGCACTGTATCATGTCACTACATAGATAGGGGCTCTGTCTCGATATGAGTAATACCTGTAGGGAAAAAGGCCGTGATGAGACAAGGAATTGCTCCCCTCCAGGAAGATAGATGCAGAGCTTCACGGCACAGCCTCGTTGTGACGAAAGTAAGGATGTGGAACAGTCTAAGCTATGCCATTTTTTTAAAAAAAAAAAAATGGTGTCTTATAATATCTCATTTTGGGCTATGATTACAGCGTGAGACATCTTGCAGAATTTAAACATCATCGAATCTCTTGGTTTATTTTATTTACCTATTGCCAAAGCTTATAAATTTATAAAAATAAAATCAAACTTATGGGTTTTCTGTCATTTTTTATATGCTATTTATTATTATTGTTATTTTTTATTCCCACCAAAAAAAATCCAGATTATGACTAAAACACCCTTTCCCCTTCAAAAGACATTGACCCTCTCTCAGGCATAGCAACATAGGCCTCGTGGGGATGGAGCAGGGGAAGAACAAGACACACATCGACATTGCGTTTTCTTTGGGTGAAGACCGAAGTCTTACTAGCCGGAGACAAAAAATGCCACGACAACCTGGTCGCAGCGGTATGCGTCAGGTTTTCCCGACAGTTTACAAGACATGAGCAAAAAAGGGTAGACCGCAGTCTTCCAGTCGTTTGGGATGACGCAAGGGACAAGGCAGGGACAAACAAGGGACACAAAAGGACGGGTAGAGGGATGCACCGGACTCTCGGCGGACTCGTAAACGGACCGGAAAATGAGACGACATGAAAAACGAGCTTGACAAGAGCAGCTGAGCAACTATTCGGCTGGTTTTCTTTTATCTTTTAATTTTTTTTTCGTTTTTCTTCTGTCTCCCTTGTATCTACTTCTTCTCGATTCCAGTGCCACCCGATGTTGCTTGTATCCCCAGGGCGAGTCGGCCTTCTAGACGCTCTAAAACCTGCGCACAAAACGTATGATATAAAAACCAAGGGCGGAGTGGGGGTAGAGAGAGGACACAACGGGGAAGCTACCCGAGAGGGTCAATACCTTAGTAGTGTACGATGGGAGGGCAGTCCCGGACGGGATGGTACGGGGCAGTGGAGGGCCAACGTGGGCAGTGGGCTTTCGGGTTGGCTGTTGCTGGCTCTTTGATGGAACGACGTAGACTAAGCATGGGTCGGTCTGGGACGAGTCGAATCGCCGATGCATCAGCGAAGAGGCATTTTGGACAATCTGCAAAGCGATAAAGGCCGAGAAAAGCCCAGACGAAGAGCCTGGCGAAAACGAAAAAGCGAGGGCTGTTCGGCGTGGAGGACTCGTTTGCCTGTCAGCACGGACAACGGACAACGTACAACGGAAAGAAACGGGCCCGACATGACATGGACCACTGCAAATGCCTCGTCAGACTAGACTGCAACTGGTGAGACACCGTCGACATGCATATTTTTGCTTTTGTTGCTCGATTTATGTTTAGTTTTGTTTCCCTTTTTGAAATCTTTTCCCGTCTCTCCCCCCTCCCACATGATCGCCTCGGTGTGAACCAGACCCCATGTTCATGGCCTGCAGATCGCGTTTGCACTTATGCAAGGTAGGTGCATACTGGCGAAGAAAAATCGACAAAGGACAAGAGTGAAAAGGCGAAACAACAAGAACAAGAAACGGCCCTGCAGTCCTGCAGGTCGTGCATGCAAGGCTTTGCATGTATCCAATGAAAGGCGAAGCGGTGAGATACCGGAAAGGACTAGCGACATTGTCGCTCTTCCTTTTGACTCTCTTCTTTTCCGCTTTGGTTGGGGCAAGACAGCAAAGACAGGCATTCTGTCACTTCTGACAACTGGTCCTCGAGGAGCTCATCGCTTTTTTTATATCTTTTTTCTCTCAATGTCGTACGCCGTACGGAGTACTCATTCATTCTGCATACATGAGAAACAAGTACTTTGCAATTCCATTTTCTTGGGTCTTGGGTTCGTTAGGGATGCGCTCTCGTGCCATTTCCTATTGGACAGTAACGGACGAGCAAGGGTCCCCCCATTTTGCCGGAAGACCACCCTGGTATGCCGGCAAGCATATTGAAAGAACAAGAACGGCGGAGGCAGAAAGAAAAAAAAATAACAAAAAAACAAACAAAAAAACACGGCCGACAATTCCCTCTCGTCAAGGTAGGATGCAGCTGTAGCTGCAGATTCTGAAGCACGCCATGAAAGCACTCCAAGGCGCGGAATGGGAACAGAACCAGGAGGGGATGTGCAGGATTGGAGGAACGAGGTGTGTGACGACGCTGGAAAGTTACGATGCAAGGGGGAGGGGGAAAGGGAAAACAAATACGAGTCGTCATCAACAAAATGAGCAGTCAACAGTCCGCGTAATCGGATAAACGAACAGCTTTCGAATTTGTACCACGTATACACGACAGAATTCACTTTTTGCGACAGAGACTCGAGCCCATGCTCTGGCAGAAAACCGAAGCCAGTGATTTGCTATGTGAGGCTTCTTTGCATGGGGCATAAACAAGCGAGAGCTCTGGAGGGGACGCACAGTATCACATTCCACAACAGGAATAACACGACAGGGACAACAAAAGCCCGCGCGAGCAGTGGAAAAGGAACAAAATAAATTAAAGAGGGAGGGAAAACACCACGTGTGGACTGTGTGCCTCTTTGGTAATCACGGCGGTCGCATGGCTGGTGGACAAGCTGCAAGAATGCACATGTCTAACTTTCCAAGCATATATACAACACTATCTCGACGTTGTACCAAGTACACCGTAACGACTTTGGCTCGCCATCCGTCTTTCTTTGTTTCTCCCCTTGTCTTAGCTCACCACTTGGACCTGTTAGGCCCCCAAGATGTGCCGAGTTTAGGCGGCAAAAGGCGCCAGTGTTGCCAACCGCCCAAGACCGTGTGACACATCTTTTCCTGTTCGCCAGAGCAGGATGCGTACCGGTTCGGGGGCACATAATTTTTGTTTTAACGAGAGCACAGGCCAGGCCAAGAGCATGTTGCCGTCGACGATCGACAGCCTCGGGATTGCGTAGAAGGTGGGCATGGCATATCTTTGACTCTCTTTTTGGCCTTTTCGGTATCTGTTTCGGATTGTGTGTTTTGCGTCCCTCTTTTTTCTTTGTCGTCCAATATCTTGCTGGGCGTTGCCCTGGAGCTCGGTTTGAGATATTTGGAATGACGACCCCTAAGCTTGAAAGGCGAGCGACACTGTCGACGTGAAAAAAGAGGGGCCTGCCACGTCGTAGCTTCCTCACAGCAGGCCGGATTTACTTAAGGGGACAACCGGACACTGGACTTGCCCGATTAGGCGACAAACTTTCCTCCAACAGACTGCCTTCCAAGGGAGAAAAGGCAAGAGGCCGGGGCCAACACGGCGCCAAAACCCAAACGACGGGGAAGGAGCCAAATCGATCGACTGGCTACATCGCCTCAAGGAAAGAGCAGGCCGGGTTCGCCAAGACAAAGAAAGAAAGAGGCCGTAAGGCCTTGGGGGCACAATTATGGACTCCGATCTGGGCCTGGCCAGAGTGCCAAGTGGGCTCCGGTGAGGCGAATAGGGACGAAACAGCAAAGAAGAGGACAAGTGACTGGCAAAAATTAGAGAAAGAGGGGCTGTTCAAACACGTCGAGGCTGTGAGGCAGTATAAAGCCAACTGGGAGTGGCAAACGGGCAAAATTCCATAGACCAAACAAGAAAAAAAGAACGAAAGAATGAAGGAACGAATGGACGAAAGAACGAAAGAAAGAACTGGACCAGCTCACAAGTTGCAGCCAGGCACCTAAACGAAAGGCAAACTACCAAAAGGGGAAGTTGCCAGCTTGAGATGGGAAGATACAACTGGGGCAAGAACGTGGTCCTCGTACGATGGAAAACCGGAAGGAACATACGAGGACACGAGATGGAGACAGGTCCGAAGGTGAGTGGTCGCTGTGAGGCCAATCACATCTAACCAACTGTGCGTGTGTAAAGTCAAATGCCCTGCAGCAAGGAGTAGTACCTCTGCGCCTGGATGGATTGCGCGTTAAGAGGTGTCGCGCGATCACAGCCTTTGTCCATTCTCGTCTCCATTCCTGGCCGGCCGCTGTTGTCTTGTCTCGTTCCTTCTTCAAGCGCCACTCGTCGCGCCCTCGCTCCTGTCGCCGTTGACATGCACTCGCCATCGAAAAAAAACAGGCGCGGCTGCCTTTTCTGCCATTCGCCCCTCATACTTAGGGAGTTTGCGACGTCACTGCGTAGCTGCTGGTCACTCCCTTTTGTTCTCTCGCAGTTCGCTCCTTCCCGTAGGCGGCAATCCATCGCCGCTTTAGGAATATCACGCTGTTGCTCACAGTCACCCATCGTCGCTCTTTCCCCGTCTCGACACCTGCCCGTGCTCCATACGGTATATCGAAACCCCTTTTCCAAATCTCGACCTTTTCTTTCTTTCTCCTAATTTCCTTTTCACCTATCCTACTCCTCCTGTCTCTTTACGTCGCATCTCGACACTCGCCTCCCCACGCCCCTCGTCCTCCCCACAGCGCATCACTATCAGTTTCGCGCTTCTTGTTTCCTTTCTGGTCTCCCACCAGCCTGGGCCCAGACCCTCGATCCTCCGCCGCACAGATTACCACGGCGGAGATTTCCCAGAGGACAGCGTCAGATGCAGCCCAGCCTAATAAAAGCACAAGCCAACTCGTCCATTTCGTCCAATTCGCCAGCCACGAAACGCCAGGTCTGCCGAGCAGCATTCTCCGCTCCCTCGCCCCCAATCCTTCAACTGGCACCACGCTGCACTCCTGTACGAAGTACTCCCTCCCCGTTAGCCGTCCAAGCTCAGGGAAGCTAGAGATCTCAGCCAGTCATCTGCACGCATCGCGTTGGTTCCTAACCGCATTCTGTGACGTTGGCTTTTTTTCTGACGAAAGTGGTCCCTCTTTTTCCGCCCTGTGCTTTCTTTCCTGCCTACTCTTTCTACGGAATACCGGAGTACGCAGGAGGGCCTCTGCTTTTTGCTGCCTCGCACAGTCGTCGTTTGCCCATTTTATCGATCTCGCTTTACATCTTGTCGCCTCGCCTTCTTCCTCCTTTTCTTCTCTCATGTTCTTCATCCACCTCTCATAACCTTGCCAACCAGATCCGCCCAGGTCCCTTGGTCCATATTTTGCCCTTGTTTGTCTCATTATTCGAGCTTCGAGCTTCGAGCCTGGCCTGTCCTGTCCTGCCCGCTACGCTTTTTGGTCTTTCTTTCAGATTTTTTTCGAGCCTGTCACGTTACGCACTTACTGCCTTTGTGCCTCGTCTGTCTTTATTTTTTGTCGAACTTGCCTCCCTCTGTCCCTCTCTCGCTCCTATTTCCTTGCTGGTCCTTGCGCTCCTTCTTTTCTCCACCCCGTCCCTCCCCTTGTCTCCAGCAACCTGCATTGCTCGCGCCAACGCCACGCAAGGTACTCGACAAAGTACGAATTACATGTACTCTTTTTCACTCTCGCTCTGTGCCGCGCAATCCTCCCCAAATCCACGCCCCTCCACATTTTCCCACACTTGCGCACCTCACCGACGCCGCTGTCGCTCACACACCACAAACCCTTTGTTTCCTTTTCGGGAATCCGCCCGATACAGACGTCAATAACACCGCACCTGCATATTAGCTTGCATATTTTTTTTTTTTTGTATCATTACCACCCGTCTCCCGCATTCAGCAAAGCCCCGGCCCTGACCCTCCATCCCTCCTGGTTGCTTGGTGTCTTGGTGCCTTGGTGTCTTGGTGTTTCGGCCAAACGTTTGTTTCCTGGTCCGTGACTTGGTCTGTGTTCGGTGGTTCCTCTTGTTGTGGTCCGTCTTTGGTGCTCGTGCGCTTGCGCCGCGCGCGCCCCATTGCGTCCTGACCTACCCCGACCAGTTTTCTTTTTTCCTCGCTGTCTTTCTTTCTCGTCCCTTCCCTTCTTCGTCGCACTCCGTCGCCGGTGCCGCACTCCCACCTCTTTTCTTCTTTTGTGCCGTACTTTTGTGTCCTCTTTTTCTTCTCTCTTCGCCAACCCTCCTCCCTTCTTTCGAGCACCGCTTGTTTTGCTGCTTTCGGTCCTCACTGCTTGCTTCCAACATCCCGGCATTGTCGCGGGCAACCTTTGAACCTCGCTACGTCGTCACATCCCGCCCCCTCCTTGCTGCTGTCCACGATTCCATCGCTTAATCGTTGGGGGCCATTTCGCCTTCGCTACCGAAGTTGCCGTCCTCTCTCCGGCCTTGGGCGGCAGCGCACCAGCCCTACACTTTCGCCACCGCCGCCATCGCAACAACCGCCGATACACAACGTGTACCAGATGACGTCTAATGCCCAGAGGTTACCGGCCGCCGTCGGTCGGCTTTGTATTCAGGCATAGATATACTCTCCCAACGAACTGCGTCAGCTCCCGCCCCTTTATCTAGGGAGCGCATCTCACTCTTCGGCCCCCGCCCCCCCGGGCCTCGTCCCACTGCGCCTGCGTGCGCTCCCGTCGCGCCCTCACCCTCACCAAGTCATATTACCTCGTTCACAATCTCCGTTACAGCACCACTACGCACACATACAATGGACACCGTCAAGTTCGTGCCGCCTGGCGGCCATCGCGCATGCCTCAGCTGCTCTGCCGCGAAAGCCAAATGTGTCTTTTCTGATGAGACAGATGGAGTCGACGGCTTTGTCGACGGCCTCGACTTTATCAACAGCACCAGCAACGACCTTGCTGGCTCCTCCCGTGCCAGTTCCTCGGCCACCGGTGGCCTGGAAGGCACGCCGGCCGTTCCCCGGTGCCAGCGATGTGAGCGCCTCAACCGAGATTGCCTCCTACCCACGCGCCCGCGGAAGAAGCGGCGTGTTGGAGCCATAAAGTAAGTACCCCCAAGATATCCTCTCCCTGGAGTGCGAGTCTTGTTTTCCACAGCAAGTACTAACCGCCCCAGACCTGGAACCAGTCGTTCCACCTTCTCCGTGATGCCGCAGACCGCCTCACCCCAACAAAAGGCGACGCCGTCACGAACCACCCATAGCAACTTTGGTGCCCACAGCGCGACCGGTTCGCCGTCAAGGCCGGCAGCCACCCCGGCAGGCCATTCGGGTGCAGGTCAGACTTCGTCGTTCCCTGCGAGCCGGATTCCCTCGCTCTCCAAACTGCCCACGCCAAGTGGTGCAAGCAGCAGCGCAAGCTACAGAGGGAGCGGTGGTAACAGCCAGCCGCCGCTGAAACGCATGCCATCAGGCATACCGCAATCGACGATGCATTCAGCCTCCGTCATACCCGGCCCGCCGTCGTCACTCCTCATGCACCAACACCACCACCAACAACACCACCACCAACAACACCACCACCAACAACACCACCAACACCAGCAACAGCAGCAACATATGCAGCAACAGCAGCAACAACAACAATACGTCAATGGCACCAAACCCCCGACCGGCATTAAGGCCGAATCCACAACATCAATACCAATAGCCGCACTACCCTTGGTGCCACCGCCGCCACCACCACCCTCCTTCTCCCTACCTCCCCCGCCACCTGTCGCATCGCCACCGTCCGTCGATCCGAACAATAAGAACTCCTATGCCGGCAGCAGCTCATCGGCCACGGTTATGCCACCCGGGAGCCTTGGCGGTAGCACAGGCGCTACGTCGTTTGTAGGGAGTCCAACGTCCTCGGTGGGCCCCGGTGGACGCCCGCAAGAACCGGCTGCACCAGCTGTCCCCGCACCGAACGCGCACCAGGTCCTCATCGACTCCGTATTCAATATGGACGAGCGCGAAGCCGAGGAGCTCCTACGTTTCTACCGGGACGCCTTTAGCAAGTTCAATCCATACATGGAGCCAACGCCACCCGACACCAAGGTAGCCGATCTGCGATCCGAGAAACCACTAGTCTGGTTGAGCATTGTCTTTGTGACGTGCTTCCACGATTTTGAGCGCCAAAACTGCTTGGCCCGTGCCATCATCTACTACATTACCGACAAAGTCTTTCTGAACAACCGCAAGTCACTGCATATGCTGCAGGGCCTCCTCATCTTTGTGAACTGGTTCATCTCACAGAACTTTGTCTTGCCGCAGTTCACCAACTTGATCCACATCACCATGGCCCTGATTGCCGACCTCGGTCTCAACAAGCTCATGTTCTCCAAAACGAATGCGCGCTCGCCGCTCGACCGCTACGTCTCCAAGACGATGCATGGCCCTAGCATTGTCGCCCCGGACGAGGGACACACCCTGGAAGAGCGCCGTGCCTTGGCAGGTGGCTTTATCTTGTCGCATGCCATGTCCGACGGGATCCTTATGTTTACGCCGCTGCACTACACGCTGCAGCTGGAAGACACCTGCCGGTTTTTTGAGACGGCCTTTTACGAAAAGTCCCACACGTCTGATGCTATCACAGCTGTGGTGACCGCCGACTTCCAACTCGCCATCACTGTCCGCTTCTACTGTCTTATCAGCCGAGTCCTCCAGGTGCAGCGGGACGCTGATCTCTGCGGCGGCCGCTTCCTGGTCCCTGTGCGCACGCATATTGAGAATTTTGTCGGCGAGCTGAACAAAATCTGGAACAGCTTATCCTACGACATGCAGAAGGACTGTAAGTATCAACTTGTCAATATCGCTGTTTCATCTTTTTGTCCCGCAACTAACACGGCTGCCAGTCAAAATCCACCTCGGGTACTGTACAACCAAGATCTACATCTACGAGTTGAGCTTGTCGGCCAATACCACACCCTTTAAAGCACACAGCACACCCAGCCGCGAATCGGACGACGGCTCCGCGCCCATCGAGGGCGACATGCCCATCCAGTGCTACATTGCTGCCAAGGAGTTTTTTGATGTGTACTTGACGTTGCCCGTCAGCCTGTACCACCAGTTCCCCGTCACCGTGATTACGCAGCTGGTGCACGCGGATCTCACGCTTGCCAAACTGACGGCCTACTTTCGTGGCAACACCAAACCGGTCGGAGTGCCTGAGGGTATAACGCTGCCCGCATTTGCCGACGTCATTGACGCCGTGGCTAGCCGCTTCCAGAAAGTGCGGACGGTGCCGCATCCTCTTGGGTACACGGTGCGCAATATTATCTTTGACGCGTTCGCAGTGCGCTTGCGGTCGTTCAAGGTGCTGGATCTGGCTGGGCGGAAGAAGAAAAGAAAGGAGGAGCGGGAGAAGGAGAGGGCGGCGGCGGCGAGCCTGCGAAGCCAAAGCCAAAGCCAAAGCCAGGGCCAAGGCCAAGGCCAAGGCCAGGGTGAAGGTCATGGTCATGGTCATGGTCACGGTCACGGTCACGGCGCACCAACCGCCCCGTCGGGCACATCTGCTGTCAACCGCTCTCCCCCGACAGCTAACACTGTGCTGTCCATCAGCAACCTGATTGGAAACGTGCCCGAGGCCATGAACACGGAGCCAGACAGCGGGTCCGAGTCGGCCGGGCCCAACCTATACCCGACCGTCGAGATGGACCTAGACGTCGACGGCCTCAACATGCACGGCGACCTTCCGGACCGAAGCCGGCCGTTTACGGTTGACGAAGAGCCGATGATGACCAACGACAACATGGACATGATGGAGCTCACGGGCTCGGACGAGGAGGACCAGGCCGAGTGGTGGGCATGGTTTGGCGATTTCCAGTCGTCGCTGTTCGGTGGTGCACCACCCGCGGCACCGAGCACGGCAGCCGGCAGTGCCAGCGGGGCCAGTGCGACGGGCGCCAGCAGTGTGGCGGGAGGCAGTGTCGCCGGTGCCAGTGTCGCTGGCAGCACGGCAGGCGCCAGTGTGAGCGCATCGGCCACGGGCACGGACGACAGCTACAGCCACACGGGGCGGTTCACCGGCCAATTCCAGCGGCGTAAAGGGCCGAGCAGTGTGGGCAGCATTGACAGCCTGCTGAACTGAGCACTGAGCGGAGGTCGTGTCCGTGCAGAGGGCGGTAAAGACATCGCCGAATCTACAGTCACAGTCAACAAAGACGAATAAGTACTCCTGGAAGCGGCCAGTGGTTCGTACATTTTAATTTTGGGTAGAGCGTTGTACATTATATAAAAAGCGTCTGCGTATTTAGTCAATCTTTGTATATGGTTTATTTTGGCCGTCTTTTCATTATTTTACGTCTGGTTCATTTTGGATATCCTGGCGACACAAAACAGACACAAAAGCGACCTGGTTACATGGGAATTTGCCATATCGGGTACCAAAGACAAGCCAACCCAACAGTGTTACCAAGCAAAATTCATGTTTTTTTGTTGTTGTCTTGGGAGCCACTGCAGTCGCTGGAGTTCCTAAGGGCAGATCTAAGTTGTTGCGGCGCAGGGTGCATACGTCGTACTGCGTCTATTGGTGGCGTTGGCGTCGAACACATATGACACTGTTTTGGTTACCGGATTGCGCAACTGGCCGGTGGTGCTGTAAATCCAGCGAGCCGGGATCATGGTTGTCTTACTGCGGGGTAGACACGAATTGGGCACCATCGAACTGTCGAGGCAGCCGCTTTCTGCACGACGTAGGATCGACTACCAGCAGCGACGACGACCCATTGCAAGTACCGTGAGCTTCGATGTTTCCATGCTGAGACTCGGTTTACGTACGTCATGCTGACTGGGTGTGCATCCAGCGCATCTCGCCCGGGGGCGATGCAGTCGGGCTCCTCGTCGTCCCCGCCCAAAGACGACGTGTTCTGGACATGCCACAACGACACGCTGTTAGACGGCGGCAGGGTCCTGGTTCCCTACAGGTTTGCTGCCCCTCTAGCCCTGGTCCCGAGTGTACTCCGTAAGGAGTAATTACACAGTGTTAGGCCATGCACGACTATCGTTCGCGCCGCTTAGTGGATGGGGTCGGGCCAGCGCAGCGAGTCCAGTGGAGCGCGCTCACTCCCGGCAGACGCCTGTGGACCAACCAGAGTGGGCTTGTGGACATGTGAGGGCAGCCGGGTATCGAGACAGCGTGGGAGGCTTGCGCACATCGGAAGAGGGGAAAACGCACGGAAACGCACGATTTACGACGTGCATCGTGGAGTGCATCAAAAGGAGTGAAACTGAATTCTTCATCCTTTGTTTGACTACTTTCACATTTGCATACTCCTTTGTCAGTCGTCCCCATAGTCCTTTCATCGTTGCCCGGCACGCCTGCCGCACGCGGCCTAGAACGACCCCACAGCAGCGTATTGCTGCCCTATTTACGCTGTAATTATCTTACAAGGGCCCTGGCCAGGCCATTCCTGTCACGTCCTTTGAACCTCAACAATTCACCGAGCCGCATTCACGCTGGCCGCTTCCCAGACCACGTCTCTCTGCGAGGTCCTCTTCTCGACGGACGCGAAGCCATAGTCAAACTTCTTCTGCGCTGCACAGTATCGCGCCCCACGAACCGTCCGGCTGCCCATGCCCAACCCGCCACGCTCTCCGCCGCCTGTTCCGGTAACGGCGGCCGCGAGAGCACCATTATTCCCCCCGACAGCAGACGCAGCATCAGTCGTGCTTCCTCTTCCTTCACCAGCACCATCACCCACAAATACTTCGATAGCCATGACTTCGTCTCCAGCGGTGCCGCCAGTGCCCGCATCCACGACGGCCAAGAGGAAACGTCGCGACGATGACGACGACGACGACGACGACGACGCGCACGCTCGCCAGGACGTACTATCACCCCCGCCGCCACGACCTCTCCGTCCTCGAACCACTACTATCGCCCTCCACACCGCTGCTCCGCGATCTCCACCGGCCAGCGCTGCCTCCTCCTCTCCCCCTCTCGCTGCCTCCTCGGCCACATCCCAATTCTCCTTTATCACGCCACGACCACCGCCTGTGGGAGACGGCAGCGTCGTTGGCCCGGAAGCCGACGGCGCGTCGCCATACCACCTCCCGCTCGTCCAGACCGCCGGTCTTGCCATTGCGCCATTTGTGGCTGGGCGTGCCGCCCTCGACCCGCACGATGGTGGCGGGAGCAGTCCGCGCACGCATGTGGCCAACCGGTTCAGCAGCCTGGCCATTGCTGGGGGCACAACGAGCCAGGTCGAGGCCAGGCTTGGCACCGACGCCAGAGCGGAAGCCGCTGGCGACGCTGGCGACGCTGTCGACAAACAGCCGCTCCACAAACGCATGAGGCGGGATGGCGGCAGCGAGGATGCCAAACCTCCTGCCGGTGACACCAACCGCGTCATCACCGACCCCTTGCGCGCCTCTCTCACCTGGCAGGACGACGAGATTACTGTGTACGACCCCAACGACGCCGACGACGACGGCACCGGCGTCAACGGAATCGGGTTCAAGCCGACGCCCGCCATGGCCCACGCCCGCGCCCTCAAACGCCGCCAGCAGCTTGCCGCCTACCGCAGGCGGGAAGAGCGCGAGGCGCGGGCGCGCCGCAGCTGGCTGCGGACGAGGGCCAACCGGGCCTCACAGGCCAGCCAGGGCAGCCAGGGCAGCCCGGCACAACTTGATGATATCGGGTCGGGGTCCTCCTCACAGTCGTCCCTCCCGTCCCTCGACGACGTGGCCTCGGTATCGGCCGTGGCCTCTCCGCACACGCCCCGAGCGCACACGACGGCCGTGACGACGGCGGCTCTTTCGCCGCCCCCGTCCTCTTCCCCCGCCGCCTCCCCCTCGGTCCGTCGCGTGCGCTTCCTCGAGACCGGCCCGGTCACCATCCGGTTCAAGGAGCCGGATGCCGTGCCGAGTCCGACGTCGATCATGTCGTCGTGAGCTCTGGCGGCCTCTCCAGCTCGCAGGCGAAGCACATATATGTACTTGGTTTACGTCTGGTTCCTGTCTATTTTTACTGCTGTGTGCTGTTTGGTTTACGAGACACGTCTTGTCCATGTTGCTCCTCTACACGTACATACTTCTATACTGTTTGTGTCGACACTGATACCCACGACCCGTCGTTCGTTTTCTTCTCTTGTCTTTCCATTCCTCTTCTGCACTACTACTCCATTATAGAGTACTCCTTTGTATCTACTGTCTCTTCCACTACTACTGTTTCAATATGCTCACAGGAAACGAATATACGAATAAATTATCATTCACGCATGCCTTGTTACAATGGCACCTCTGTTACGCACTTTTCTTTGAGCCAGGCCTTTTTCTTTCTTTCTTTTATTTGTTCAATCTCATCAATATCGTGACAAAACCTACCAAAACTTATACCATCGCTTCGCCTTGGCCTCTTCCTCCAACCGTAATGTCTCCGCCCGTGCGGCCGCCGCCGCTGCCCGTGCCTTGTCCGCCTCCCGCCGCCGCAGCTCCGCCTGCTTCCGGTCGTACACTTCCACCACCCGCTTCATCTTGGCCGCCTCTGCCCGCCGCGCCCCCTGGCACACCTCAAACGCCACAATCCCCCCCACCGCAAACGCCCCCACCGCCCAGTTGGCCGCCTTGGGGATGCTCGCGCCCAGCACGAACCGCAGCCCCCCCACCACGGCGCCGCCGCCAATGCCCGTCAGGAAGCCCTCGCGCGCGCACGGGATCTGGTAGACGGTCAGGAAGTCGCTGGCCTTGATGGTCTTGACGGCGTCGGACACGGAGGCCGTCTGCTTGACTGGTGGTGCCGGTGCCGGTGACGGTTGTGGTGCCGACTGTGCCGACTCTGCTTGTGTTTGTGAAGACGGCCGCAGCTCCTCGCTCGTTGGCGGCTTGTCAAAGTGCTGCGCGCCCCACGTGGCCGTCGGTGCCGTCGTCGGCGGTGGCGGTGACGGCGCTGAAGAAGCGTCGCCGGCCATGTGGACGGAGGAGGACGGAGTGGGCAGTGAGGTTGAGTTTGATAGAGAAGAGACTGATTTGGCGAGGGACCAATTGGTTGGTCTCTTCAGTCCAGGTTCGTGTGTTATCTTCGTGTGTGCTCGTGTAGTATGTGTGTATCTCGCCCGGCTCGTGACATCGTCATGATCGTCTCGAATCGTGGATCGTGTGATTTCGATGATTTCGGTGTAGTTGGGAAAAAAACTGTCCAGCCAAAAAACGGCCCCACTTTTGTCGCTCTTACGACGTCAGAAGCACTTGGAAGTGAGGGGAGCTCAGGGGAAACAAACAGCGACTCTATTGGCTGCTGGTCCGTGCGCCGAACGACCACTTTCACGGGCCGTGGCCGACGCGTGTTGGTTCCAGGGCGTGTCAAGCGCTGTCTTTCAGCGCACTTGGGCAAATCCGATAAGCACTAATTAGGCCATTAAACTCCCGCAGTTTTTTGGCCACGCCACGATCAAAACGCGTCTTTTGGTGCAGAGAGGGGACCTCGAACGCGTCGCCTCGTCGCTCCTTCCTTGCCCTTGCGGCAACAGGCTCTTTACGCGCAACAGCAGAATAGGGAAGGCGCCGCCAAGTAATTACGCACCGTAACAAGTAACTGCGACCAATGCCTCTTGCCCTTTGTACTGCTCTGTATTTCGTTGGATTTGGCGTGTCTGTTGTGTCCCTCTGTTTTTCCGCTTCTGGTTCTCCTTCTTGTATCTTCTCCATACCTCAAGATATCACGATACCCCCCTGCGGACATACACGAACGGCAACGATCACGACCACGAACGAGCCGACACGGCGAGCACACAGTAGCTCGGCCTGCACAGATCCACGACCCCTTCTGTTTTCCCCTTCCTTCCCTCCCACTCTGGCAACCCCCTTCTTGATGTCAACATAGTAGACTGAACGAGGACCTCTTCGTTCCTCGTCCCGTCGCTCTCCTTTGTCGCTTCTCCCCCTCTTTCTCTCTCTCTCTCTCACACACACAATGCCCAACACAACATTACGGCGGCAGCCGCAAAAAGGCTTCCGCCAAGGCGGCGGCAAGAAGGCCTACCATGGCGGCAGTGGCACCCGCCCACAACGCACCTTTGCCGCCGGCAGCGGCCGCAACGAAGGCACCTCGGCCGACGAGAAATGGGAACGCACCCGCCTCGCCCACGCCATCGACGAGAAGATGGGCTTCCCGCGCTACGAGGGCGGCCGCAAACGCGAAGGCTGGCTCGTCAACATCGAGCCCACGTCCATCGAGGACGACCGCGTCGAGGGCGGCGGCGGCCGCGCTGCCGTGGACCTCTACTTTATCGACCTGCACCCAGACGGCAACGCGGCCGCAGGGCCCGACGCCGACGCGACCACCTTCAAGGCCACCATCGAGTACGAGCCGTACTTCTTGGTGGCCGTCCGCAAGGGCCACGAGACCGAAGTGGAGGAGTGGTGCAAGCGCGTGCCCGGCGGCGGCGGACTGGTCAAGCGCGTGCGCCGCGTCGACAAGGAGGACCTGCAGATGCCCAACCACCTGCTGGGCTACCGCCGCACGTTCTTGGAGCTGCGCTTCGACAACGTCCAGAACCTCATGGCCGTGCGCCGTGACATTATGCCCATTGCCGAGGCCAACAAGAAGGGCATGAACGCCATGGACACGTACGCCGAAGTGGCCGGGTCGACGTCCATGTTGGGCGGCGGCGGCGGTGACAGTGGCGGTGGTGACGGCGACAGCTACGACTACGGCCACGACCTGTACGATGACGACACGCGCAACGCCCACGCCGACGACCAGGCCCGCCGCACCAACACGTCCGTCGCCGAGGCCAGCGACTACATCGTCGACATCCGCGAGTACGACGTGCCCTACCACGTCCGCGTCCTCATCGACATGGACATCCGTGTCGGCAAGTGGTACGCGGTCGACGTCAGGCACGGCGTCACCACCGTCGCCTGCAATGCCGATCGTCTCGCCATGGCCGACCCGGTCGTCATGGCCTTTGATATCGAGACCACAAAGTCCCCCCTCAAGTTCCCGGACGCCACCATCGACCAGATCATGATGATCTCCTACATGATTGATGGCCAGGGGTTTTTGATTACCAACCGCGACATCGTCTCCGAGGACATTGCCGATTTCGAGTACACGCCGCGGCCCGAGTACCCCGGTCCGTTTATGATTTTCAATGAGCCCGACGAGAAGGCCTTGTTGGAACGCTTCTTCCTGCACGTCAAGGAGGCCCGTCCGACCGTCATCGCCACATACAACGGCGACTTTTTCGATTGGCCGTTTGTCGAGGCCCGCGCCAGCGCCAACGGCATCGACATGTACCACGAGATCGGCTGGCGCCGCGACAGCGAGGAGCAGTACAAGTGCGACTACTCCGTCCACATGGACTGCTTCCACTGGGTCAACCGCGACTCGTACCTGCCGCAGGGCAGTCGTGGCCTCAAGGCCGTCACCGTTGCCAAGCTGGGCTACGACCCAGACGAGCTCGACCCCGAGCTGATGCTGCCCTATGCCCAGGAACGGCCCCAGACGCTGGCCGAGTACTCGGTGTCCGACGCCGTCGCCACCTACTATCTGTACATGAAATACGTCCACCCCTTCATCTTCTCGCTCTGCACCATTCTGCCACTCAGTCCCGACGAGGTCCTGCGGAAAGGCACAGGCACGCTCTGTGAGATGCTGCTCATGGTCCAGGCCTACCAGAAGGAGATTGTGCTGCCCAACAAGCACGTATCGCCCAAGGAATCGTTTTGGGAGGGCCATCTGCTGGACGCCGAGACCTACGTGGGCGGCCACGTCGAGAGCATCGAGGCCGGTGTCTTCCGCGCCGACATCCCCGTCAACTTTGCCGTCGATCCGACCGCCTGCGACGAGCTGATTCGCGATCTGGATGCCGCCCTCGAGTTTAGCATCACTGTCGAGGAGAAGAAGTCCATGGACGACGTCACCAACTACGACGAGGTCAAGGCGCAGATCGTCGCCCAGCTGCAGAACCTCCGAGACACGCCCCACCGCAGCGAGCGGCCCCTCATCTACCACCTGGATGTTGCCTCCATGTACCCCAACATCATGACCACCAACCGTCTGCAGCCCGACTCCATGATCAAGGAGGAGGACTGTGCTACCTGCGACTTCAACCGGCCCGGCAAGACGTGCGACCGCCGCATGCCCTGGTCCTGGCGTGGCGAGTACATCCCCGCGAAGCGCGACGAGTACAACATGATCCGCCACGCCCTCGAGAACGAGCGCTTCCCCGGCAAGGGCCCCTACGCCACTCAAAAGACCCGCTCCTTCCAGGAGCTGTCGGCTGACGAGCAGGCCAGCCTGGTCCGCAAGCGCCTGCAGCTGTACTCCCAGAAAGTCTACCACAAGATCCACGACTCCAAGACCATCACCCGCGAGGCCATCATCTGCCAGCGCGAGAACCCCTTCTACATCAACACCGTGCGCGACTTCCGAGACCGCCGCTACGACTACAAGGGCCGTGCCAAGGTGTGGAAGGGCAAGACCGAGTCGCTCAAGTCGGCCGGCGCTGCCGCCTCGGAAATCGACAGTGCCAAGAAGATGATTGTGCTCTTCGACTCGCTGCAGCTGGCCCACAAGGTGATTCTCAACTCCTTCTATGGCTACGTCATGCGCAAGGGCTCGCGCTGGTACTCCATGGAGATGGCCGGCGTGACCTGTCTGACGGGCGCCCACATTATTCAGATGGCGCGTGAGCTGGTCGAGCGGCTGGGCCGGCCCCTGGAGCTGGACACCGACGGTATCTGGTGCATGCTGCCGGCCACCTTCCCGGAAAACTTTGCCTTCAAGCTCAAGAACGGCAAGAAGATGACCATCTCGTACCCCTGCGTCATGCTCAACCACCTCGTCCACGCCCGCTTCACCAACCACCAGTACCAGACCCTCGTCGACAGCAAAACGTTCCGGTACGAGACCCACAGCGACAACTCCATCTTCTTCGAGGTCGACGGCCCCTACAAAGCCATGGTCCTGCCCACGTCCAAGGAAGAGGACAAGAACCTGAAGAAGCGCTACGCCGTCTTCAACGACGACGGCAGCTTGGCCGAGCTCAAGGGCTTCGAGGTCAAGCGCCGTGGTGAGCTCAAGCTCATCAAGATCTTCCAGCAGCAAATTTTCAAGTTCTTCCTCGACGGCTCCACGCTGGCCGAGTGCTACGCCTCCGTCGCCAAGGTCGCCAACCGCTGGCTCGATGTGCTGCACAGCAAGGGCGCCACACTCGCCGACGAGGAGCTCATGGAGCTGATTTCCGAGAATCGCAGCATGAGCAAGACGCTCGAGGAGTACGGCAGCCAAAAGTCCACGTCCATCACCACGGCCCGCCGTCTCGCCGATTTCTTGGGCGAAGGCATGGTCAAGGACAAGGGCCTCAACTGCAAGTTTATCATCTGCGCCCGCCCCCGCAACGCCCCCGTCACGGAACGCGCCGTCCCCGTCGCCATCTTCTCGGCCGACGAGCCCACCAAGCGCATGTACCTCAAAAAGTGGCTGAAGGAAGAGCCCCAGGACACGGACCCCCGCGCCCTGCTCGACTGGGACTACTACCTGGAGCGTCTGGGCTCGGTCATCCAGAAGCTCATCACCATCCCCGCCGCCCTGCAAAAGATCCGCAACCCCGTCCCGCGCGTCGCACACCCGGACTGGCTGCAGCGCCGTATCAACATCAAGGACGACAAGATGAAGCAGAAGAAGCTCACCGACCTGTTTGGCAAACAAACCGGCCCGCTCGAGGACATTACCAACTTGAGCAGCAACTCGCGTCTCGCGGGTAGCGCCGGAGGAGGCGCCGCCGCGGACATGGAGGACTTTGGGTCGCTCTCGGCGAGCCAGAAACTGATCAAGCCGACGACCACGGCCGGTGCAGTGGCCGAGATGCTGACGATTGAGGAAGAGGAGACCGCAGCAGCCAAGAACCCCGCATCGTCGCCGACGGCCGCCCAAAAGCGCAAGTCGCCCCCGGAGACCGACGACGCCGCGTCGCTCGACCCATTTTCCACGCTCCCCAAGGTGGCACCGTCTGCCAGCGAAGACTACATTGCCTTCCTTGAGTACCAGAAGAAGAAGTGGGCCATCCAGAAGCAGGCCCGGATCCGCCGGCGTCACTTGTTTGGCGACCGTGCTGGTGGCGGCGGCGGCGGCGGCGGCGGCGGCGTTATGCAGCAAAAGGCCAACAGCATCCAGCAGTCGTTCCAGCAGCGCGCCGAGATCACGTTCCGCAACACCTGGCAGCTGCTGCAGCTCAAGACAACCGACAGCCCCGGCATCGTGGCAGCCTACGTGCTCATTGACGCGCGCATCCACCACGTCAAGATCAAGGTGGACCGCCAGGTCTTCCTCAACCTCAAGAGCAAGGACCTGCCCGACATTGAAATCCCCGGCTGCGAGGTCGAGCAGGTTAGCCACACCCTGCCCAACGGCCACTCGTCCGTCTACCTCTTCAAGCTCACGGTGTCCGAAGACGTCTACTTTGCCGAAGCCGAAAAGTTTGCGCTGCTCTTCAACCACCCCAGCGTCGAGGGCGTCTACGAGCGCCAGCTGCCCCTCAACGTCCGCGCCCTCCTGCAGCTCGGCAACCGCTGCACCATCGACCAGTCGCAACAGGGCGTGCTCGGCAAAGGCCTGGACCAAGGCTTCGACCTGACGGGCCTGATCCGTCCGCCCAAGACGCTGCGGCCGTACCTCGACCCCTCGGCCATGGCCTACATCCACCTGTCGCACATTAGCTCTGGCGAGCGCCAAATCTTTGGTCTCTTTTCGACCACCAACAGTCAGGCCCATGTCGTCGTCCTGCACAAGAACCGCGATAGCGTCCAGGACATGCCCAACGTCGGCAAGCTGTACGGCGACATGCTGGCCCGCCGCCGCGACGCCGAGGCCGAGGCCCAGGCGGGCGCCACTCCTGCAGCGCTGGCGGCCCTGTCTTCGGAAGCCGAGAAGGAGGCCGCTCGACAGGCGGCCGCGGCAGCCGCCACGTGGCGCGAGTGCTTCCCGTACCAGGATGCGCTCACTGTCAAGGTCACGCAGGTCACGACGCGCCGCAAAGCCTTTTTGGAGATTGGTGACGTTGTCAAGAAAATGCGCAAGGAGGAGATTGGCCGCCCGCAGATCCTCGTCGTCCAGTCGTCCCAGCGCAACATGCTCGTCCACGACATCCCCGTGCTGGGCGAGTTCCCTGTGCTGCCGCTCAAGTACGACCCGCTCGACAGCTCGCTGCCGCCTCTGGGCTGGCAGTCGGTGGTCGCCCGCCGCCTCGTCAGCCACTACCTGGCCCTCGGCGCATGGGTGCTCCATCTGGTCGGCCTTGCCCGCTACGGCGACGTCCCCGTCTGCAACCTGGAGCGCGACGACCCGCGATTCCTCATTGATGTGGCCTATGCGCGCCGCCTGCAAAACAACAATGTCGTGCTCTGGTGGTCCGGCAGCCCGCGGCCCGACCACGCAGGCTACGAAAAGGACGACGTAGCCGGTCCGCTCGAGACGGTGTCGCTGCCCAAGATTAACAACCCCGGCACGTTTGCGTCCGTCTGCGTCGACATTGACGTGCGCAATCTGGCCATCAACACGATCCTGACGTCGTCGCTCATCAACGAGCTCGAAGGTGCCGACGCCGCCGTGTCCTTTAACCCGGCCGCGGACGCAGGCGGGGCGTTTGGTGACGATGCCGACGGTGGCGCGTCGACGCTCTATGCGGAGAATGCCTTTTCCAATGCCAGCATCCTCGTCCTGCGCGAGATGGTCAAGGGCTGGTGGGCCGAGGCCTGCCGGGGCAACGCCATGGCGGACCTGGTGGTGAACAACCTCGTGCGCTGGGTCGAGAACCCCGACTCGTTCCTGTACGACCGCGCGCTGCACTACTACGTGCAGATGATGTCGCGCAAGGCCTTCCAGCAGCTCATGGCCGACTTCCGCCGCGTCGGCTCGCAGGTGATTTTTGCCAGCGCCAACCGGCTGCTGCTGCAGACGACCAAGGCCGAGGTCACCAATGCCTATGCATACAGCCAGTACATTATCAAGAGCATCAAGAGCCGGCCGCTGTTTAGCTTCATCGAGATGGACATCAAGGAGTACTGGGACTACCTCGTCTGGTACGACGAGTACAACTACGGCGGCAAAGCCTGCCAGACCATTGGCGGCGGCAGCCTCGGCGAGCTCGTGACGCTGCCGGACGGCACGCGGGTCGAGGCCGAGCAGCCGCTCGAGACGATTATGCACTGGCAGATGAAGACGTTTTTGCCGGTGCGCCTGCAGTCCGTCTTCTCGGACTGGGTCGTCGAGTTTGTTCAGCTGATGCACGCGCTCAAGCGGCCCGCCGCAGCGGCCAACGGGCAGCACGGGCGGCACGGCAGCCAACCGCGGCTAACCCAACTTCCGCCCGCCGTCTTGCACGGTGGAAGCGGCGACATGGCGGATGGCAGTGTCGGCAAGGCGCTGCTGGGGGCGTCGTTTGAGCGGCCCCTCAAAAAGGAGATTGCCGGCTTGATTTCCACACGCAACCGGGAGATGCTGCACCCCGAGCTGGCCTCGGACTACGACTACCCCGTGCTGCCCGGGTCGCTGGTGATGCCTGCCCACAGGGACACTCGGTCGTCGTCGTCGTCAAAGAAAGTCGTCGCGGCCGTTGCATCGCGCGACCCCATCCTCGAGCTCGTCAAGTCGCTCATGCAGGTCCTGTCGCTGGACAAGAACATTACCATGGAGGCCCGCCTGCTGCGCAAAGAGCTCCTGGCGCTGTTTGACGTGCGCGAGTTCAGCCGCGACGCCGCCTTCCAGAACCCGTCGGAGAGCCTCAAGCTGGCCCAGGTCAGCTGCGACAACTGCACCACAGCGCGCGACCTGGACCTCTGCCGGGACGAGGATCTGCTGCCCGATCCGCAGGGCGGCGGGGTCCCCAAACCCTGGACCTGCACGTTCTGCCAGGCCGAGTACGACCGCATCGCGCTCGAAGAACGGCTCGTGGCCGCTGTCGAGGCCGAGGCGCTGGCGTGGTCCGTCCAGGACCTCAAGTGCGGGCGGTGCGGCGCGCTGCGCGTCAACGACTTTATGGACCACTGCACGTGTTCGGGCGAGTGGGGGCCGACGGTGCGGCGCGACGAGGTGGTGCGGCGGCTGCGGGTATACAGCAATGTGGCGACGTTTTACGGCCTGCGGATGCTGAGCGATGTCGTGAAGGAGGTCATGGGTGGGCTGTAAAGCCTAGGTGTGAGGTGTACAAGCAGGTACAATCATAATGAATGTGTACAGGAGATGGACGGAAAGGCAGGACTGCATATGGGTAACGGTTTGCGCACATTTTGGATGATTTATTGTATTTGTCGTCGTGTTGTTTCATTGGCATGGCGTTTTTGTTTGATATGGAAAAGGCGACCTCGTCTCGGAATAATGAGTTTCGCACTGCATGAGTACACAGCATGAAGCATAATAGATGAATAACATAAACACCAGGAGCGTTAAAGAAAAAAAAAAAAAAAAAAAAAAAACAAATTCAACCTGGCTTGTGACGATACGTAAAACGCAGAAACAAATGTCGGGCATCTTGTCGTGAAAATGCAAAAAGAAATTGGCAATTTGCCCGCACCTGGGATCGAACCAAGGACCTCAGCATTACGAGTGCTGCGCTCTACCACTGAGCTATACGGGCTTTCGATGTTCCGGATCGGTACAACGTAAGCCGCCTGAGCTGCTGATGAAAATTGTTGGTCCTATTAGAGCTTATACAGGTGGTGGCGCTGGCGAGTTGTGGAGCCGGAAAAAATCGAATTCTGACTCTGATACAACATACCGGACGCCTGTGTTGACAATTCTGCAGTAGTGAGAGAAACAGGAATTCGGCACCAGTGCTTTCCAAGACTGCAAATCGATCAGCCTACCGGGAGAGAATCGATTCCAGACGAAGGCAGGTGGCAGTGCGCACGCGATTGTAGCCACAGGTCCTTTACCTTTAGTCGTAGTTCTGTCCAAGTCAGTTACCGTGACCGTTTCGACTTGCCGTTTTTGCTTCTTTGTTTGGGCGCTGTGACGACCTGCTCTCTATTAAATTTGCATGGGAAAGAAAGACCAGAAGACCAAAAGAATGACCTTACGTATACTCGTTCTTGCCCATTCACCGGGGTGTTGCCAGGTCGCAGTTTTCCTTTACAAATTTAGTCCACAAGAGAAGGCTCGATCACACAACAGAAAACATTGTTGGAAAAAATGCGAAGCGCAGCTAGACACTTAAAGGCCAAGATAACTTAGCCGAAAAGGTGCACAGACCACAAAAAATGGTGTCTTATATACTACACTGGTTGAAACATTGCAAAAGTACACACCAATAAGGTCCAGTGGCCAAATGGCAAGGCGCTTGGCTACGAACCAAGAGATTGCAGGTTCGATCCCTGCCTGGATCGGTTTTTTGGGCGTTTTAAGTCGTGCCATTTCTTACTTTTTTTTTTTTTTTTTTTTTTTTTTTCTTCTTTTTTTTCTTCTTTCTTCTTTTCTTCCTGTATTTCTCTATGACATTGTTTTTGTCTCTCCTTCACTCTCACACATTTTAACATAAAACTTTATATGGCTTTCCCTAGGCTACGTAATTGTTGATATAAACGCTCCTTCTGTTTGCGTTGTTTCCTTTCATTCTCAGCTTTCCTTTTTATTCTTTCCTAAATCGTCCATAGCAACAAGTTGAGTTGTGCAAGTGTATCGTGCCTTCCGTGTTTTATCCTGGCCACAGGTTGTTTACCCCCTTTTATTTCTCTCGCTCTTCGCCCTTCTCATATCTCGTTTTTCCCCCTACCATGATTTCTCAGAGAAATATTGGATAACGCTTATTGGTGCCGTTCGACTATTGACATCGATTCACTACGTGAACATCAGTATTCTCCTACTCTACACGTCTCTCTGCCACCCCGAACGTGATTCCCCTCCTCGATTCCCCTCCTCGATTCCCCTCCTCGACGCAATAATGGCATCTCTAGACACGTTGCCACCTGAGTTGGTGATGATGATCTGCGAGTTGGTCGCCGATTGGGACCGGGCCAACAGAACCGAGCGTCCCGACCTTCCACGCAGCACGCGAAGCTCTCTCCATCCCCTCGCTGCTCTTTCTGTCGTCTCGCGACAGTTCCAGCACTGCGTAGAGCCGATCTTGTACAAAGTCATGTACATTTCGGACCAGGACATTCCTGAGTTTGCCAACGTGGCTCGCGGATCCAACGGCTTGCGCTTCGGCTACATTAAACACCTCCGTCTCACTGTGCTGCTCCCCCCATACACCTGTGAAACATGTGAACAACACGAAACATTGGAGACAATGGAGCAAAATGACCGCATTTTTACGCGCGGGGTGTACGACTTGCTCCGGGTCCTGGCCACCTTTGAAACTAGTGCCGTTGGCGTTGAAAGTGACACCGACAACAACAAGGACGCAGAGCTGGGCCTTACCTTGGAGCTGAGTGCAGCATCTCCAAGCGACAACCAGCATCAGTTCAACATTTACCGGTGTGACCCGAGCTATCCATTCCAAACAAAAGAAGACTTGGACCCGCAATACTGGGCGCACGCGCTTCATCGACACCGCAAGCTTCCTATTCTCAATTACCATGCACGCGAGGCCGCGATCACGCTTCCCCCCTTATCCAACCGGGTTTTGGGCAGGACCAGCCCACTGGGTTTTGATTTCGGCGGGCTGGGCGGGCGCCCAAAGCTGCCAAACATTTCCAATGTGAAAACCCTCATCACGCGTCGTCAACCGCTCCGGCAGATCAGTCCGGCGTGTATAAGCTCCTTGCTCCGGGAGGAACTCAGCAACGTCTGCCGCGTTCGGCTGGAGCCGCACTTTTGCGATCCGGGCTTTGTTGGCACGGGGGGCACAAAACGAGAGCAATGGCAGACATTCGGAGACGACGTCCTCCACATCCTCCATGAGCTAAAGGGCCTTCAACTGAAGACGCTCAACACGTTGTCTGTCTTTCTGAGCCATACACCCCCCGGCGCTCCTGTGCCGGAGTCAGTCAATATCGATTTTTTACACACTGCGACGGGATACAAGTTCGCGCTGGCGTATACCCCCGACGATCCAGCGGTCAAAGACATGAGCCAATTCTTCTTCAGGGCCAGCCGCCACTTGGAGCATGTGTCGGCCGCGTTCGTGGCCGATGCTTGGCATTTTTTTAAAATCCGTCTCCCCAAAGACGACAGCGATGGGCCTGGATCAGATCCGACTGAATCAGGCGGTCCGAGCAGCCCAGGCGCAGGCCCAGGCCAACGCTGCTGGCCTCGTCTCAAGACACTGGCCTTGACAACGTCCCTCCTGCGACCCAAACACACGCGCGCCTAGCAAGAGCGCCGTCGATACCAGAGTCCGAGGTCATTGGATTCTGTCATTAATATGAGCCCCTATATGACAATTCACCCCAATCATCCCCAGTTCGACCAAATGTATCCTTTGCAGTTCAGTCCTCACGCCGCAGGCCATGAGACACCGGGGGATGACGGTGATGAAGAAGAGGTGGAGTATCTGCCGACACCGCCATTGGCCCCAGAGACCGTGGAAGAACGAGACGCCCGAGAAGCCACCTGCCTGCGCGATTCGCAGGACCTTGTCGTCCTCGCCGGCAGGGCCGCCTACCAGATGCCCAATCTGGAGACCATGGAGATCTGGCAGACGTGCACAGAGCATGCGAGCATCTTCCGATACGAGGCGCATCCCAGCCCAACTGTGACGTTTTTGGGCCACGTCAATATGAGGGATATGTGGACACGGAGAGCCCAGGCCGCCTGGAAAAAGGTGGCAGAGGCAGGCAAAAGCAATGTGAAGTCGCTGGCCGTCCGGTTTGAGCAGCTACCTGGGCTGTCGCGGAATCTCCGCGGCAGTTTCTGCATCTACAGCACCATCGACAGCCTCAAGTTGCGCGACCTCGTCATCGACCCGGTATCCCAGTATGCCGCCCGATGGGAAGAGTGCCCGGTGGACAGGAGCGTCACGCGCATGATGCTCGGGTACACATGAATATCCCGGATGCAGCCACTGCGTTGAGACGACTGCAAAGAGAGTCGAGAAAGATGAAGGGGAATCGTTCTTATGCAAAGGATACAAATACAATAATATGTTGTATCGCCATTGTGAACCTCTGATGAATTCAGGGGTTGACGCCGGTTTAAACCGATTACTCAGCCTTCCTGTTGAGCCCCGTGCACACGTGACCATAATGGTAATCTACAATCACGAACTGTGCGGGGCTGCTTAGGCGGCGCCAGTGGTTGCTAATCGTAGTATAGAGGGGCGCGAAATAGGGGGGCCAGCGCAAAGCGTGCCTGTGGCTGCTGTAGTTGGTTCGACCCTGCCTGCCTAGACCGCCTAGGCGGCAGCATTGTGGGTGGAATTTTAGGTGGGATGGCAATTTTTGGGATTTTTCGAATGGGAGCTTCTCGAAATCTTCGGAAGCTTTGGGGCTCGAGAGAGAGACAGAGACAGACAAGCAACAAGCACCAACGGCCGTCCAACGCCCCGCGAACAACCCCCTTTACAAATTGCACTGCACGATAGGATCACGACGCTCGCCGCCGAACCAGCAGCATCCACGCGAAGACGCGAAACAGCAGGTCGAATTCGGAATTCGGACGAGACGACGGCATACGGAGTCCTAACGCCGCAGCTTGCCTTGTTGAGCTTTCGAAGCAGTCCTTTCGAAGCAGTCCAGCCATTCTGCAAGGCATTGCGACCGCAGTTTGCCTTTTCCGCTTCTCCGTCTGTTCTTTTTACTAGCCGCACTCTCTTTCGTCACTCTCTTTCGTCTCAACAGCCGTCTTTCCTTCGTTACCCGTTGCGTCTTTTGCCTCTGCAACGATGTCGTTCGGAGGGCAAACACCCACGATCATTGTCCTCAAAGAGGGTAAGCTGCCCCCTGGAGGCCCTTGCGCGGCGTCTTTTGTCTTGCTTTGGCCCATCGCTGACTGACTTCCTCCCCCCTCCCTTTTTGTAGGCACCGATACCTCCCAGGGCAAGGGCCAGATCGTGTCCAACATCAACGCCTGTCTCGCCGTCCAGGCCACCATCAAGTCCACCCTCGGCCCCTATGGCGGCGACCTGCTCATGGTCGACGCCAACGGCCGCCAGACCATTACCAACGACGGCGCCACCGTCATGAAGCTGCTCGACATTGTCCACCCGGCCGCGCGCATTCTGGTGGACATTGCCCGGTCACAAGACGCCGAGGTCGGCGACGGCACGACGTCCGTGGTCGTGCTGGCCGGCGAGATCCTCAAGGAGGTCAAGGAGCACGTCGAGCAGGGCGTCAGCTCGCAGGTCATCATCAAGGGCCTGCGGAGGGCCTGCACCATGGCCGTCAACAAGATCAAGGAGATTGCCGTCAACACCGACGAGGCCAACCGCCGCGAGACTCTGAGCAAGCTGGCCGCGACCGCCATGACGAGCAAGCTCATTAAGCGCAACACTGAGTTTTTCACCAAGAGTGCGTCTGCCACAGCCCCTTTCTCCCGTCTTTTCTTTTTTTTTTTTTTTTTTTTTTTTTTATTACACCGGTACTAACACCCCCTCCTCCAGTGGTCGTTGACGCCGTGCTGTCCCTCGACCAGGACGATCTCGACGAAAAGTTAATAGGCATCAAGAAGATCCCCGGCGGCTCGCTGACCGACTCGCTCTTTGTCGACGGTGTCGCCTTCAAGAAGACCTTTAGCTATGCCGGCTTCGAGCAGCAGCCCAAGTCCTTTGTCAAGCCCAAGATTGTCTGCCTGAACGTCGAGCTCGAGCTCAAGGCCGAAAAGGACAACGCCGAGGTCCGCGTTGAGCAGGTCTCCGAGTACCAGGCCATTGTCGACGCCGAGTGGCAAATCATCTACCGCAAGCTCGAGGCCGTCTACCAGACCGGCGCCAAGGTCGTCCTCTCCAAGCTGCCCATTGGCGACCTCGCCACCCAGTACTTTGCCGACCGCGACGTCTTTTGCGCCGGCCGCGTCGCCGCCGACGACATGGAGCGCGTCGTGCAGGCCACCGGCGCCACCGTCCAGTCCACCTGCTCCGACATCCTGCCCGAGCACCTCGGCACCTGCGGCGTCTTTGAGGAGCGCCAGATTGGCGGCGAGCGCTTCAACCTGTTTGCCGACTGCCCCGAGGCCCGCACCTGCACCCTGGTCCTGCGCGGCGGCGCCGAGCAGTTCATCGCCGAGGTCGAGCGCTCCCTGCACGACGCCATCATGATTGTCAAGCGCGCCATTCGCAACCGCAGCATCGTCGGCGGCGGCGGCGCCTGCGAGATGGAGGTCTCGGCCTACCTGCACCAGTTCGCCGACAAGAACGTGCCCCACAAGCAGCAGGCCATCATCAAGAGCTTCGCCAAGGCCATGGAGGTCATCCCTCGCCAGCTCTGCGACAATGCCGGCTTCGACGCCACCGACATCCTCAACACCCTGCGCGTCGAGCACCGCCACCGCGGCCACACCTGGGCCGGCGTCGATTTCGTCCACGAGGGCGTCGCCGACATGATGGAGCGCTTTGTCTGGGAGCCCGCCCTCGTCAAGATCAACGCCCTGCAGGCCGCCACCGAGGCGAGCTGCCTGATCCTGAGCGTCGACGAGACCATCCGCAACGAGGAGAGCGCCCAGCCACAGGCACCCGGCCGGGCGCTGCCGCCGGGCGCGGCGCAGCGGGCGCTCCGGGGCCGTGGCCGGGGCATGCCGATGCGGTAAATATAATAAGGGGGAGAGGGGCTTGGCTTCGTGACAGAGGAAAAAAAGGGGAAAGAAAAGTAGTTGGCAGAACGTGGCGGGCTATAGAGAGGACTGGAGACTATGTGTAAGAGGAGGATGCGCAAGATCTACGGCTGTATCCGTCATTGATAGAATAAAAAATATGGATGTGGTGTTTATGCGGTCACTCTTTTTTTTTTCTATGCAAGGGGGACACAAAAAATAATCTCTTCAGCAAAAGACAAAAATGGACGGGAGGCAATGTATTGTAGATGTGATACCTACTGTTTTGGGGGGAGGGGAGGTTAGATCGAAACAAAAGTATCAAATGTTCAAAAATGTTCAAAATAGAGTATTTTATGAAGCTCATCCAACATGTAAAAATGTGCAATTGTATCCTAACAGCATAGAGAAAGGACAAAACGTAAATATGTGCTAAGAATCGCAGATCCAAGGAAAAGGAAAAGCTTATGTGTCAAAAACATATAGATATCCAATCAGGGACATGAACACATCATTCGTTGAAGCAAGAAAACAAGGAGGTATGGCACAAGAAAAGCGTGAAAAAAAATCCAAAAGGGTAACAATCTGACATTCATGAATGGAGCAGAGGTGCCAGCCTTTTACAAGAAGAGAAAGAGACGAAGACGGATTCCGAGAGGAAAAAAAATACCAATACCTCACATGTCGCTGCAAATGCCATCCGCTCGCTTGTCTTCTCTTGTTCAACGCTTTATTATTATTTTCCCCCCCTTTGTCAACTATCCCTGTAGACCGCTGAACTGAACGTCCTCGAGCCGATCACCGTCGGGCAGTTTGGGTCCACCACTGTTGGGGTCGACACCAACGCTGTCACCAGCATTTCCACTCGGTCCACCAGCAAGGGCACTAGGGGCATCGTCAAGGTTGCCGTTGCCGTCACCGTCCCGGGCAGCCTCTTCGGCCGACGAAAGCAGGCGGCCAATGTCCATCTTGGAGATGAAGCGGTTGATGCTGGCGTCGCCGGTGCCGTCAGGGCTGGGTTCCGGGTCAGGCTCCAGGTCCATGGCGGGCCGCAGGCTATTGTTGGTGCCGCTGCCACCGTTGTCAATGTTGTTGGCGCTAGCGCTGACATGGCTGCTGCTGTCATCATTGTTGGTAATGTCCGTCAAGAGGATGGCGTTGCTGTGGCTGGCGGAGCTGTTCCGGTGACTCATGGGGTGATGCTGTTGCTGTTGCTGCTGTTGCTGCTGCTGCTGCTGCTGCTGCTGCGAGAGATGTTGCTGGTGGTGCTGCGGGTGGCCGCTGTCGCTAATGTTGACATCGTCCACGACACCGGCAATGTTGTCGACAATGTCGTCGTGGACAATGGACTCGTGATGTGGGCCGCCTCCCAGGTTCATACTGTGATGCATGCTGCTGTCGTCGTTCATGTCGTGATTCATTATGCTGCTCATGTCATCGTGCAAGTGGTGGGCGATGCCGCCGCTGCCACCGTTTCCGTTGTTGTTTCCAGTGTTCCCAGTGTTCCCACCACCAGTGATGTTACCACTATGACTTGGGTTGCCATGCCCATCAACACCACCAAGACCACCACTGATACTGTTGCTGTGACTGCGCAGGCTTCCCAGGTGACCCTGGGCGTGGGCACCCATGCTGCTGTTGAGGTCGAGGTTCGCATCGTCGTCATCCTCGTCTTGTGGCTCAATCAGCATGTCCAGGTCGCGGTAGACGGCGGCCTCGCGTTCGCGCTCGGCCTCGTCGTCGTCAACACCGACACCTACAATGCCACGCGCATCGTGCACGCCGCCGCCGCCACCAGCCAGATGGCCATGGTGCTGCTGCTGCGGCTGTTGCTGTTGCTGTTGCTGTTGTTGTTGTTGTTGCGGCTGCTGCTGTTGCGACTGCTGTACATGGCTAAGCGGGTTGGCGTGAGAGTGGGCATGCGCGTGAGCGTTGTGGTCGGTGACCTGGCCGCCATGCGCCTGGTGGTGTATAGCGATACCACCACTACCAGGGCCGCCACTGCCACCACCAACGCCCGGACCACCAGCACCGCCGGGCCCGATACCTGAGCTGTCGCTACCAACGATGTCATCGTCATCGGGCGCATTTAGCAACGACGTAAAGGCGTCAGTCGTGTGATGGTGCTGGTGGCTGAGTTGATGGTGTGCGCTCTGGCCGTCCGTGTCATGGAACGAAGCAAACGGATCGTTGTGAACGATGCCTGCATGATGGTGCGGGCTCTGGTGCTGGCTACCCAGCGCCGCATGGCCGGACTGCTGGTTCAGCTGATGGTGGGAATGGTGGCCCGTGGCCCCGGCTCCACCGCCGGTACCGCCGACACCACTCATACCCGGATGTACAGACTGGCCGTGGCTGTGATGCGCATACTGGGTGTGGTGTTGGCCGAGCTGGTGGGGTTGACCTGGTGGTGATGGCTGGCTGATGATTTTAGGGTCGATGGGCTGGAAGGCGGAAGAGTGCGGGTTGGGAAGTGGTATCATAGAGTCGAGGGCGTGGTGGGAAGGGTGCTGTACCGGGTGGAGGCCGCCGCGCGGCTGGTCCTGCAGCATTGGGTTGTGGCCAGGCAGGGCCGCATGGGGCGGTATTGGAGATTCGGTGGGCGCGCGCAGAATCTGGCCAATGGACATGGCAGACACAGGACCCCGGATACCCTTGTAGCTGTCCGGGGTGACGGTGAAGGCAGGATGTGGTGGGGGAGGCGGTGGAGGTTGCGGGGAGGACGGGCTGTTGTGCGAGTGGTCGTCGGAGGGCTTACCATCTTGCTCCATGGGCGTGGATGTCGAAGACATGACGTCGACAAGTGAAGAGGGCGAGTGTATTGGCGGGGCGTTAGTTGTCGGCAACGGTGTGGAAGAAGAAGACGACGATGAGTTGTTGATGCCGATATTGTTCATGCTGTTCATGTTCATGCTGTTCATGCTGTTCATGTTGTTCATGCCGGTGCTAGCAATGGAAAGAGATGCGCCGTCGGTGGCCGGAAGAGCGCCAGTACCTTGGGATTTGGACGAGTCTTTGCAGTGGGCGCAATTGCGGATGACGTCCGACACGGTGTCCTTGATGCGCGTCCAGTGGTAGCGCTCGGCAATAGTGGCGGTGGTCTTGTTGATGCCAGCGTGCTGCTGCATGTGGATCTCGCGGGAGATGGCGAACTGGCGTTCCGGGTTCGAGACCACCTCCTTGTCCTTGAGCATGAGGACGTCCCCGTCAAGCAGCTTGTAGGTGGTGGCGGCACTACGGAGTCTGCTTTTTTCGGCGCGGTCAGCCCCGTTGGGATATTCGCCGTACTTGAGGTAGTATTTGATCTTGTCGAAGCGGTCATCACTCACGAGATCGTCGTTCTCGCCGCCCTGTACCAGATCGCGACCGTAGATGATGGCATCGACCAGACGGCCCGGATAGCTCTTGAGATTGCCGCAGCCCTTAACACGGCCAATGCGCTTGAAGCCCAGGGCGTCCCAAATCTTGCACGACGCCACGTTGGTTTCGTAGACAAGGTTGAAGACGGAGTAGGTGTAGCCCAGCTTGGGCGCCCAGTCCAGGTACGTCTCGCCCATGAGGCGACCGACACCGCGGTTGCGCGAGGCGTCTGTCACCAGGAAACCGGCATTGCAGACGTGGCTGGAGCGGCCCGGGTAGTTGGGCTTGATGTAGAAGCTGCCGAGGCACTCCTTGCTCCAGTCACGGCCCTCGACGACCTCCTCGGCGTGCTCGATGCGGCCGAGCAGCATAATGGCGCCAAAGTTCTGGAACCAGTAGTTGGCAAATTTCTCGAAAGGCATCGGGTCGATCATTGGATAGGTGTCGCCGCCTTCGATTTCCTTGCGGAACTGGTCGCTCAGGTACAGCAGCAACGACGGGGGCACGTGCGTGCGCGACGCAAAGGGGATGATGGTGGCGACCGTCTGGCGATCGCGCAGGGTGACCTGGCGCGGGGCGACGTTGGGCGGCAGCACGGGGTTCGCAGGGTCAGGATACGGGGCGACGCCGGAGACGCGGTAGATGGTGGGCGCCTCCGGATCGTCCATGATGGCAGGCATGGTGGACGAAGGGTCGCCCGGAAGTCCCGGTAGGTGGAGGTTAGACCGTGCGAGCTGTGTCGGAGACAAGAAGATGGGTGTGGAGGCTGCTGCAGTCCGGGCGAGAGGTCAGGGTGTGATAGGCCGGTGCAGGTGCCGGTTTTGTAGGTGAGGGGCCACAGACGTGGCTGTGATGGTGAAGACAAGTTCGTCGGCGTCGGTTTATCGTCGAGAGGAGAACTTTCTACGTGTGAAAAGCGATCACGTGATCAGGTACGCCGCCTCTTGTTCTCTTACTCGCCCGTATTTTTGAGCTGGGCAGTAACATCAAGATGGGGCTGCAAGTCTAGGTTAGCCAACACTGTTTACAGCGAGGTAAGAATTGAGTTTCTGTTTGGCCCTCAACAAAGAAGTTGAGAAGCAGCCCTGAGGGGGATGCCGACTGGAGAGAATGGTGAGGTGTGGAAGCAAACAAGCTCGGCTAGCAGGGAATCGGCGGGCTGCGGCACAGATCTGCAGCAGGCAGCTTTCTAACAGAAATAGTGGGCATCGACTGGCGTGTTGAGTGCTGCGTTGCGCTGTGTAGTGTGCAGTCTGGCCGCCAACAGAAACCAAAATAGGTCCTATTAACAGGCAGACCGACGTCCAACAGGTCGGGAGGGCCTGGCCGAATGGGGTAGTGGGAGCAGCTGACACAAAGCTTTGTTTCTTACCTCGGAAAAGGGACCGTTGAAGGATAGAATATGCGCCTCGTATCGTTGTTGGCATGAATGAAGGGCGGCGATGGCGGAAAAGGAGAGAGATGGATGAAAGGGATAGAAAGAGAGGATGGGAGAATCGAAGGAGATGGACGAAAAGAAGGAAGCTCCTCTCCAAGCCCGAAGGTGACGAAAAAGAGGAAGGAGGGCGCGGGCAGTTTAGTGGAAGGAAAGACCGAGAGGTTGGCACACTGTGGGCGCCTGCTGTGAGGCTCAGGAAATGGAAACAACGACTGGCGTAGCGTGCTGGGATTGGATGAGCCTCGCGGTCGTGGAGCTGTCTATCGCTAAATGCTTCGGGGAAGGTGCTGAGGTGCTGTCAGTTACCTCCTGCCACAACACGACAAAGTAATACACGCTTTCCGACAGGGAGGCGGACTGTGCGAGGGAAAGAGCGACAGAGCGGGCGGCGGCAGCCCGGGAAGGCAGGTACGCGGTGCGCTGCGCAGAAGCAAAACAGCGCAGACAGTGCAGGGGTCTTTTTAGGGTCTTGAAGTCCTTGGGCCCCTTCCTGGCCGCCGCTGCTGATTTGTTGGGTCTGGAGGGACGGGTCATTCGAAACAAAAGAAAGCAAAAGGCGCTGAGAAACAGCGCAGTGGGTGGAGCAATGCTACCACAATAAAGGGACGAGTCGAAGAAAAACAGAAGGCAGGGGAAGGCACTCAACTGCCGCTAACTGCGGATATGTCTTGGCTTGTGCTCCTGCCAGGGCAAGATAACGGTCGTACCAACAACTAGGGCAGGCGCGACCTCAAGGTCAATTGCCGGGTGCTACAAACTGTATGCCGAATACTGTAGTACGACGTACTCGCTGGTGCAAAGTAAAGAAAGAAGAGTATGACTCGAAACTTTGAAAGATTTACTTTGAAATCCCGGGACGCGACCGTGTGCCGTGTTGCGGATCCGTGGACCAGCGTTGGCTGGCTCAAACAGTGAGAACGGACGGCCGGCAGAGTAGGAGAAAGTAGACCTAAGAAAGACGAATCATACATAAGAAATATTAACAATACATAATAGAAATAAAAACAAAAACAAACAAATGAAGACTACATGGCCTCTTGACATTATTCATACAGCGGAGGCACGGAACTCCGCTACCACTTCAGTCGCTGACGTCCCCGCTCCGTATCCAGTGCGCAATCTCGGCGCGTGCCGGGTCTCGCGACGCCTTCGCACCGACTGGCCGGCCCTGCTTTTTGTTCTTGGAGCCCTTCTTGACCCCACGCGCCTCGGCCTGCTTCTGCCGCGGCCAAGGCGCTGCGCAGTTGTGCTCCTCGGTGCCGATCTCGTTGGCACTGGATTCGTCGTCGTCGTCGTCGCTGTCGCCGTAGCCGTCCATGTAGCTCAAGCTCGAGCTGACGCGTTTTCGTGCCGCCATCCGCTGCGCGAACAACTCCTCATCCTGCTCTGCTGCACGTAGCCGCGCGTCCGCCCGCGCCACGCGCGCCTCGGCCTTGCGCGTCGCTTCGCGGTCCATTTTGCGCCACCAGCGGTCGGCCATTTCGTTTGTCACTTCGCGCTCCATGGTTTGCTGGCTCTTGGCTGCCTTGGCGGCGCGGCGCTCCTGGACCAGTTTTTCGACGGCCGCCTCGACAGCCGCCTCGCGGGCCGTCAGCCGCCCGGCGGCGTGCGCCCGGTGCACGATGCGCTGGCGCTCCCGGAACCGCTGGATCCGGAAGGCCCTGCTGACGGGCAAACCCATAATTTGCACGGACAATGACCGACCGTCGCGGAGCGTGACGGTCTGGTGGACGGGCGCGTCGCGCATGTGCTCGGGGATGCGCGCCGACACGAGCCGGATGGCCTTGGGGTTGTATACGGAGGCACCGTGCATGGGGTCCCAGGCGAACAGGCGGGGGTTGTCCGAGTCGGAGTTGGGAGCCACGCGCTGGTCGGCGGCGCGGCGGGGCAACGGCTGGTACGGCCGGGCGGGCGGGTGGTCACGCGCCCAGGCCTCGGGCAGCCGGGCCAGCGCGAAGCGCAAGTGTACGAGGAAGTTGGTGCGGAAGTTCCGTAGGAGGTCAGTGTAGGCGCCGGGCCCTGTGGCGAGGGCGCCACAGAGGGTGTCGACGTCGACCTCCAGACCCGCCTTGAACCACAACGTCCGCGACACGTCACGAATGTAGCTGTAGTCGTAGCCGGCCAGGTTTGGGTTCAGCACCAAGTAGTGCTCGGCAGGCGGTGGCGGTGGCGGTGCGGGTGTGACGTCGTGGAAAGGGATAAAGGTCTGATCAGCGGCAGGTGTCGAGTTGTTGTTACCGTTGTTGTCGCCGGTCGCCGCCTCCCTTGGCGACGGCCGGCGGCCGAGAGGCTCGCTCTGGTCGCGCCGTGGCCACACCCGGTAGGCCATGAGTGTGGTCAGACGGAACGATTCGAGCTGGGGCAGCTGTTTTCGCAGACAGTTGAAGTGGTCCGCCTGCCGATTACCGCACAGGACGTGGCTGACCTCGAGCGTGCGCAGGCTGTTGCACTGCAGGATGGTATCCCACATATTGCTGGTGTATGTCTGCGTGAAGCTCGTCTCGTTCTCGTTGGGCAGCGAGTCGTTTGTGTACATCAAGATCGACACATGCCGCAGCATCAGGCGGTGCGCTGGCCGCAGATTCTTGCCCACGTCGTTGACGAAATGGTCGCCCCGGTGGAAACAAAACACGTTGCGCGACCACAGGACAGGTGCCGCCTCGCGGTAGACTTGCCGGTTGGCGAGAAGGACATTGAGACTGTGGCGCTTTGCACAGTGGCAGTTGTCGAGTGGCGAGTAAATTAGGTCCTTGTCGACAAAGGGTGGCCGCTCGCACGAATACGACTTCTACGGTTAGCCATTCATGTGGAACAGATGCGGGTGGACAGCACGTTTGCGTGGACGTACATCTGAGGCAATCAGGCTGCAGTCGGCCTTGTGAATCTTCTCCCACCGTGGTAGCTCGATCAGGCTGAGCTCGTAAATGTGCTGCTGCAACTCCCACGGCAGTCGGAAGAAGCCCTTGGGGGGCGTTGGCTCGCGCCGAAGAGTGATTGCTTGGCGTCTGAGAGGCATGATAGCTGAGTGTGTAAACAGTGCCAGCGGGTGTGGAATCGCAAGATGACGGGAAGAACTGGGCGGAGAGTATATAAGCTGATGAACGATCAAACAAAAGCTCAACTGGGCCGAATATCAAAATACCAACCAAAGAAAATAATGAACGCCTCGAACGGCTCTCCAGGGAACCAAAATAAAGCAAGGGGGGTTATCAAAAAGCTGTTTTCGACCAGGCGGCTCGCAAAGACAACAGGACAAAGGGATCAGACAAAGACAACGCTCGAGCTGGTATACCATAAATAAACAAGCGAGACGTAAATACAAGTTGATGATAGTAGGGGCCTGTTGAATTTATTTATTTATTTCAAAAGGAGTTTGGCTGGGCAGCCACGCTCCAGTTCATTCATCCCACGTCACTTCCTCCATCTCCGTCCTCGATGCATAACACAACTTCCAGTCGCTCCTTTCCTGTCCAATCCTGCTCTGTATGGCTTGCGATCAACCTTTCTGCCTCGCTCCACTAGGTCTGCCAATAGAAGGAGAGAGCATGCAGTTCAAAAGAGCCCTCTTCCTTTTGTGTCACGCTCATGGCTGGATCAGATCGGTGACCAAGGCCAATGCGTGCTTGGTATCGTGATCGTCGTGGAGGCCTACCATGCTTGGTCACTACGGATTCCCCTGTTGAGTCACTGGGGTTTATGAGTAGCGAATGAGAGATGAAGTGCTCCATACGCCGTGAACCATAGAAGAGATGCATTGTGAAGATTGACAGCGACGAAATGAACTCGTTCCCTCAAAGAAGTCGCATCGTTTTTGTTAGGTCTTTGTGTAGTTGTATTTGTGTGCATCCCTTTGTAGCCTTGCGTGTCTTCCGTTTTCAGCGTAAAATGGCACAGGCCATTGTCATTGGCCGCTAAAGACTACTCTCCCCACTGGCCCTGCAGTTAACACCGCCCCCTCCCACTTTGTACAAACACCGCCTCGCCCCATCTGTCGTCTAAGCCTTGAGAACCTCAAGGGCACTCCGCAAGCTTTGTATGATACAAGACGGACTATGGCATGTTTTGTCGTACTCCGTACAGAGAATGCCTTGGTGCTTGGCCTCTTCTCTGTCTGACTGGTTTTATTAGTGAGTCACCGGAGTGGCACTGAAGCATACAGTGAACCGTTGCAAACGCGCCAAGATACCAGAGAGCACAGTAAATAACAGAAGAAGAAACAGGGAGGGAGCTAATAGGCGGACTGGAGTCCCTGGAGTATGGTTGGCTGTCGTTGCACGCATCTTCCCGTTGACTCGTTGCATCAGACGACCATTCATTGCTAACTAGCGAATTCTGTGATAACGAAACTGCACCCGAGTGATTGGGCACTTTGATATGCTGCGGAGAGAGGACATGTGAGGCAAGGAGATAATCTTGTTAATTTTAGTTTTATGTTTCTATGTTTTATGTTTGTATTTATGATTATTTGTTATTTTTTGTTATTTTTTGTGTTGTTGAATAATTCAAGTCAACAACTGCTACGTTCTTCAATAACGACATACCACGAACACTTGCAAACTAACAGGCGGAGACAAAGCCAACACGCAAACAACATACTCGGAAAGTTCCCTGTAGACTCTGGCACTGCTGCAACGCACTTACACGGTTTCTAGGTTCTATATTGATGCGAGATCCCGGGACTGCGACTCTACTGCATATGTTTATAGCCACAGACCCTGCCGACCTAATGGCCCGAGCTGTTGAGACACGGCCAAGTGACCGACAATCAGCTTCATCACATGCATCCTAAAATGGAAGATCCATGGTATGACAAGCTGTCGAAGCTGCTGTGAAGCTGCTGTGAAGCTGCTGTTCTTTGAAAGTTTGTTTTTTGAAATTTGACTTCGAGTAAAGTCACGTGTCCGGCTTCGTCAATGCCACTTTCCTCGAATGTCTGACGATGGCCCCGCTCTTTCCCATTTCATCCCCAGGTCTGTTTTGCCAGGGCGCGCCTTCCTTTGTCGCGCGCCGACGCGACTTTTCGGTCCCAATTCCAATTGTCCCCCCCCCTTCTCCGCCTTTTCTCGTCTCCACCTTGTAGGGTGGTTTGTGGTTTGCGACGCTGCATTTTGAAGTTGTATTTTTGTGACGAAGTTATTCTCCCCGACGCATGGTGAAGTTGTTACGTGTTCTGGACGCATTGAATCTTGAATCGGCTTACACGACCTTTGGTTGTCAGCTGACTACGGCCAATTCTCAACCGCTTCGCCACCCACACCTCATCATGGCATCCACCGACGAGCTCGAAAAGGCGCTGGTGGCTGCCGCCGACACCGTCTTCCGCAGCGACCGCAGCAACCTGACGGTCAATTTTGTGCGGAAGCAGGTCGAGGCGGAGCTGGGCCTCGCCGACGGCTTTTTCAAGTCGGACGAGTGGAAGGCCAAGAGCAAGGACATAATCCAGACAGCAGCAGTGCGTAGTGTCCACCTCGTTTTGTGGTTTTGTGGTTTTGTGGGAATGGCACATGACAAGTTCCAAAGAATGGTCGCTGGATTGCTAACGTGTATATACAATGTACAGAACAAGCTGCTCGACGCCGAGGATGATACTGTAGGCCCGGCATCTGCTGCCGAGGAGAAGCCCGCTGCCGAACCCGAACGGAAACCCAAAGCCCAACCCGTCAAGAAAGAAGCAAAGCGGCCCCCACCCAAAAAGGCCGCCAGCAAGAAGAGGCCCCCACCCAAAAAGGCCGCCAGCAAGAAGAGGAAGGTTGTGAGCGACGACGAGGACGAGGACGAGGATGAAGGCGACTTTGACGGGGACGACGCGAGCGACGACTTTAGCGATGCACAGTCATCAGACGACGACGGTGGCGACAGCGACAGCGCCAGCGTGGACGAGGACGAGGACGACGAGTTTGAAGGGGAGAGCGCCAGCCGGCGCAAGAAAGCCAAAGTCGGCGGCAGCAAAAACAAAAAGTCGGCCAAGCCTAACCCTAAGCCGAAGCCCAAACCTAAGCCTAAGAGTAAGGCGGTTGCAGCACTGGCCGAGTCGGGTGCATCGTCTCCGCTGAGCGAGCTCGTGAGCGAAGAGAGCGAAGACGTCGACAGGGACGCGAGTGGCGGTGCCGATGGCAAGGACGATGGCGACGACGACGACAACGAGAGCGAAATGTCGGATGTGATTGATGACACCCCGCCAAGGCAGAGAGCAAAGAAGGGCGAGGGCAAATCGAAGTCGAAGGCGGCACCGAAACCAAAGAAGCGAAAGGCCGATGACGACGGCGACAACGGTTCCGACAGCTCGCTGTCTTCGGTGCTCGACGACCCCCCGGCAAAGCGCAAGAAGGGAGCGACCGCGGCGGCGGCGGCGGCAGGCGTCTCCCCCGACGACGCCGAGGTCAAGAAGCTCCAGGGCCAGCTCGTCAAGTGCGGCCTGCGCAAGATCTGGGCGTTTGAGCTGCGCAAGTACGGCGACGACACCAAAGCCAAGATCCGCCACCTTAAGGGCATGCTGCGCGACATTGGCATGGACGGCCGGTTCTCCGAGTCGCGTGCACGCGAGATCAAGGAGCGGCGCGAGCTCGAGGCAGACCTGGAGGCCGTGCAGGAGATGGACCGCAGCTGGGGTCTGCACTCGAGCAGCGGACGGCCCTCGCGCAGCCGGGCGCCTAGGAAGTCGCTCAAGGAGACGAGCTCCGAAGACGAGGACGATGAGGCCGGGGGCGGCGGTGACGAGCAGGGTGACGATGATGACGATGCTGAGACAAAGGCCGACAACAAGGGCAGCGCTTCTAAGAAGAGCGGCGACAAGGATGACGGCAGAGATGACGGTGACGACGACGACGACGACGACGACGACGACGACGACGATGCCCCCAAGACGACGGCCAGGAGGAGTCGGTTCGGCGACCTGGCGTTCCTAGGATCCGAAAGCGAGACCGACTCGGAGTGAAGGTGATGGCCAGGCTCATTGAGGCTCTGTGTCAAAGGCGGAGGATGTCTCGTTCAAAAAGCGACAAAAATGACCAGTGACGGATGATGGCGGGCATGGTATGTGGCGTTATGTACATCTTGCATCTTCGTTTTCCATCGGCTGTTTCGTGGCCGTGCTCATTTTGATTTTGCGGCGTTATCGAGTTGCGGCAGGCCTTCTGGCCCCAAGATCCAGCAAGTAATACAACCAACTGTTCACTCATCACGTCATCGCCACAGGAAAAGCAAAGAGTGCCTTGGAGTGCCTGGGCATGCCTTCGACCCTCATTTGGCAGCGTTCATCCGTTGCGCGAACAAGCTGAAGACGGCCACCGAGCCCATGAAAAGGACCGCATTGTAAAACTACGAGCGTCAGTCGTCTTTCTGCGTACACGCGCACAGCCACCGCTGCCCATGTCCACGTACTGCTCTGCGGGAGACTTCGCGCTCTTCGTCGTCGTTGCGAGCCTCGATGAAGAGACGCCGCAGGTTGGGGAAGCTGGCCTGCGCGGATTAGCCTTCTGTGCTCCGTATGAAGCCAAGCAGAGGTGACACCTTACCATTGCGTGAGAATGTTGCTGAGCGCCAATTGTCTCCTGGGAGCGGTGCGTTGTAATTTGTATGATGTTGAGTCGAAGAACGGTGAAGGGGCAAAAGCTCATCGAAGCCAGTCACGTGCAATGCACCCCGCCGAAGAAACTTGGGGAGCTCCAGGGGGCTTCGCTCAGGGGACCGAGGGGACCATTTGGTGTACGACAGTGAGGGGCGAATCGATGGTAAGGCCCCCAACAGAGCCCAATCAGCGTAGACCCAGCCCGCCAGCGGGACACCAAACGCTCCTTCTTGCCGCCCACCAGTCTGGTCAACCTCTGGAACCTCACCGTGTCCTGTCTTACCCAAATCACCACCACCACATCCACAACCCACCCCTGTCTCGCAGGCAGCATCATTCTTCCACGGCCACCACGACACTCGTCCCACACCTCGACGACATTGATTGTGGGAGCGCACGTTGACACGTACCCGCGGCGGTCGACGTCTCACCTCACCCCCTTTTCGCCGTCCTCCTCGACCGCCCACCTCGTTGCTCGTTGATTTCAGTCTCTCCGCCACCGGCCGTCGAATCTACCGACGAGCCTCCCGTCTTGTTCTCCTCTCCTTTTCCCGACTCCGCTTCCCGACTCCGCACATTTCCCACCACACAATGCAGGCCGTCAACCGTATACGCGGGGCGTTTGCCGTCCCCCGCAAGGGCGAGACGTTTGAGCTGCGCGCTGGCCTGGTCTCGCAGTACGCCTTTGAGCGCAAGGAGGCCATCCAGAAGACCATCATGGCCATGACGCTCGGCAAGGACGTGTCGGCGCTGTTCCCCGATGTGCTCAAGAACATTGCAACGAGCGACTTGGACCAGAAGAAGCTGGTGTACCTGTACCTGATGTACGTCGCGCCCTGCTCCCTCTTGCCGCCTCCCCGTTCTAACCTCGTAGGAACTACGCAAAATCACATCCCGACCTGTGCATTCTCGCCGTCAACACCTTTGTGCAGGACTCCGAAGACCCCAACCCGCTGATTCGCGCGCTCGCCATCCGCACCATGGGCTGCATCCGCGTCGACAAAATGGTCGACTACATGGAGGAGCCTCTGCGCAAGACCCTGCGTGACGAGTCGCCCTACGTGCGCAAGACCGCCGCCATCTGCGTCGCCAAGCTCTTCGACCTCAACCCGTCCATGTGCATCGACAACGGCTTCCTCGAGATCCTGCAGGAGCTCATCGGCGACCCCAACCCCATGGTCGTCGCCAACTCGGTCCAGGCCCTGTCCGAAATCACCGAAACCGCCCCCGAGACCCACGCCCTCGTCGTCACCCCGACCACCCTCAAGAAGCTGCTCATGGCCCTCAACGAGTGCACCGAGTGGGGCCGCGTCACCATCCTCAGCACCCTGGCCAACTACCCGCCCAAGGATGTCAAGGAGTCGGAGCACATCTGCGAGCGCGTCGCGCCGCAGTTCCAGCACGTCAACCCGAGCGTCGTGCTGGCGGCCGTCAAGGTCGTCTTCATCCACATGAAGACCATCAACGCGGAGCTCGTGCGCCAGTACCTCAAGAAGATGGCGCCGCCCCTCGTCACGCTGGTCGCCAGCGCCCCCGAGGTGCAGTACGTCGCCCTGCGCAACATTGACCTGCTGCTGCAGGCCAAGCCCGACATCCTGAGCAAGGAGATGCGCGTCTTCTTCTGCAAGTACAACGACCCGCCGTACGTCAAGCTGCAGAAGCTCGAGATCATGGTGCGCATCGCCAACGACAAGAACTTTGAGCAGCTGCTGGCCGAGCTCAAGGAGTACGCGCTCGAGGTCGACATGGACTTTGTGCGCCGCGCCATCAAGGCCATTGGCCAGGTCGCCATCAAGATTGAGAACGCCAGCGAAAAGTGCGTCACCGCTCTCGTTGATCTCATGGCCACCAACGTCAACTACGTCGTCCAGGAGGTTGTCATTGTCATCAAGGACATTCTGCGCAAGTACCCGGGCTACGAGGGCGTCATCCGCTCCATTGTCGAGCACATTGACGAGCTCGACGAGCCCAACGCCCGCGGCTCCTTAATATGGATTGTCGGCGAGTACGCCGAGAAGATTAGCAACGCCGACGACATCCTCACCGGTTTTGTGGACGGCTTCATGGAGGAGTTCACCCAGACCCAGCTGCAGATCCTGACCGCCGTCGTCAAGCTGTTCCTCAAGAAGCCCAGCGCCAACCAGTCGCTCGTCCAGCGCGTCCTGCAGATGGCCACCGCCGAGAACGACAACCCGGACATTCGCGACCGCGCCTACGTCTACTGGCGCCTGCTGTCGGGCGACCTGGACGTCGCCAAGTCCATTGTCCTGTCGCAGAAGCCCGCCATCTCCACCACCATGACGTCCCTGCCCCCGGCCCTGCTGGAATCGCTGCTCGCCGAGCTGTCCACGCTGGCGTCGGTCTACCACAAGCCGCCCGAGTCGTTTGTTGGCAAGGGCCGCTTCGGTGCCGACGAGATCCAGCGTGCCGCCATCCAGGAGCAGCGCCAGGACGCCGCCGAGAACCCCATTGCCGCCTCCGTCGCTGCTGCCGCCGCCGCCGCCAACGGTGGCCACGCACCGCCCCAGAGCAACGTCGAGAACCTGCTGGACATTGACTTTGACGGCGCCGCGCCGGCGTCCGCCGAGGCTGGCGGCGCCAGCACGCCCGACCGCACCGGCAGCCCTTCTGTTGCATCGCCGTCGGCCTCGCCGCCACCGCCGTCCGCCGGCCCCGGTGGCATCGCCGACATGATGGGCCTCTTTGATGCACCGTCCGCCAGCGCCTCTTCGCCGGCGCCGCCGCCTGGCATGAACGACATCCTGGGCGGCTTCGGCAGTCTGGACCTGAATGGTGCTGGCCGTGCCACGGCACCTCCACCGCCCGGTGCGCAGCTTCAGCAGCAGCAGCAGCAGTCGAGTGGAGGCGGCGGCAATGGCGATTTGCTGGGGCTGTTCTAGAGCAGAAAGGATGGCGTATATTGTCGTGCATTTCCTTTTCTTGTTTTCCTCTATTTCCTTTTCTCTTATTGAAAAGCACGGTGTTTTCTGTTTCCCTTTTTGATCCCCAGCTTTCCATTTGTTTTGCCGTACAACTCTCAACAATCCTATATTTTTGCTTAATTTCTATCGTAGCATGGCAATGAAAGAATAAAACCATCCATATGAAAGGATAAAGCCTTACAGCGTAATCTGTCTTGTCATTAAGCACCAACCCCAGAATATGTGTGTAGTATATATATGATTGTTTTAATTCATTGCATCTATCGATCATATGTGTGGTCATTATACATTTTACAAGGTCACATCCCACTCTACCGACCTTGCCACCGCTCCTTCCAGCCACCCTTTTCGTACAGCCAGATCGCTTCGATCGCATACGCCCGGCTGCCTCGGTGGCCCTGCCCTTCCTCCACGCTTGCGGCTTCCCGCAGCGTCTCCAACACCCGGCCCTCGGACAAGCTCCGCCAGATGCCCTGCGCCAGCTGCACCCGCGGATCGCTCGTCATCTCGTCCACCGCCGAGCCTGTGCCCTCTTGGCCGCTCTCTCCGCCGCCCCCGCCAAACTCCCCCTTGCCCAGCCGGTACAGCAGCCGCCCCAGCAGCTGGAACGCCACGCACCGCTGCGACGGCACCGCACTCCGCGCCAGCCGTGCCAGCTCGCCAATCGTGTAGCCGGCCGCTTCGGGGGCCACGCCGTGATGGTGCAGGCCCTTGGACACGGGGATCTTGCGCGACAGTTTGGGCGGGATCAGGCGGCCGCGGAAATCAAAGCGCAGCTGCGACACGGCGACAGACTCTTGGCCTGGGTAGTAGGGCGACTCGCGGTCGGCAGGGCTGTCGGCGGTGGGGAGGGGCGCCATCCAGGCGAGACGGGCGGGGTCGGCAGGGAGGTTCGGAAAATACTTGGCGTGGAGGGTCTCGAGGAAGTCTGGGTCGTTGGGGTCGAGGTCCGGCATGGCCGGCGCGTGAGGGAAGTGGATGGCGCCGGGGCCACTGTGATCGTGGTCGTGGTCGTGGTCATGGGCCTTTTCAGCCGACGAAATCGGTGCTAGGTCACTGGCCGCTGGCACATTCTCGTCGTTTGTGAAGAGCGCCTCGTCGCCTGTCTTGCGGGCAGCGGGCGTGTCATCCTTTTCCTCGGCATCCTCGACCGAGGCAAATAGCACCTTCTTCTTGGGGTTGGTAGACTGCTTGGGTTCTTCGGCCGTGGACGCACTGCTCTCTTCTATGCGGATCTCTGGTGGTGGTGGTGCTGCTGCCTGCTCTGGTTGAGACGGTACTTCGCCTGGCAAGCCGGCATTGCTGCCGTCGTCGAGGTTGGCTCGCCGCAGCAATATCTGCAGCAACCCCGGATCGAGGTTCGACAGCAGCTCATTCCGAGCTTCGGCAATCTCGTCGGGCGCCATACTGGCCAGCATCTCACGGTTCTCGCGGTCGATGCCGGCCTTTTCGTCAAAGGTGCCAACATCTTTAACATCTTTGGACTGTGTCGGAGCAGGAGGACGGGAAGAGGACCAGGGAGAGGCGGAAAACGAGGGAGGAGCCGGACCAAATGTGGCCTTTGGAGGATCTGCAGAAATCCCGGCTGCGACAGCAGCCTCGGCGGCCTGCCGCTGCTGCTTGAACGCAGAGGCAAAGCGCGCCCGTTTCTTCGGCTCTGGGAAGCCCGTTGATCGGGGTGTAGGGAACGACGGGGGCTTAGCAGCGCCGACCTCCTTTTCCTGAATGTCGAGAACGCGCAACGAGCCGTCCATGGTAAATATGTGCTGCGATACGGGCGCAGAGTTGTCGTCGCAGTATGTGCAGAGTGCGTTCTTCGTCAGCCCCTGCGATGGCCTTCAGAAAGTCACAGAAGAGAAGGCTGCCGTCATAAAGTGGGGTCCTTGACGCCAAAATTTGCACCGCCACCCATTTAAGGTTGTGGCTCAAATTAGAAACACGTGACTCAACTGCGTCAGCTTGTGCATTAGCGCCGATCCATATCAGCAGCCTTGGCCAGAGATTCTCCAATCGTCCCAACTTGGGAGAGCCGAGCAGCCAATCACAGAGTGCCGTGACGTTCTGTGTTTCGTTTTGACAAGGGGCTGCTCCCTGTGTCCCATTTTGCCTGCTCCGTAACTATGTGTTTTCAGCTTTCAAGTTCTGTATCAGTCTCTTGACGGTCGCACACTGGCTCGCTAGGGCATGTCCTTTTGCCTTTGGTACCGTGATGGATGCGCCCTTTTTTCGGAACACTCTCAACAGATGCCACCTTGAAGCAGGGTCACGTGGAACATAGAGAACGATCGTTGTCTACGGGGTAGATCGCTCGTAATCGGCCATCCGAACCGAAAAGGAAATCGCTGCCCCAAATAAGGTCCGGATTGGAAGGTACAGAAGCAGCGACGACAAATATTGGCTTGATCGTGGCTTCCTGCTTGCCTCGCATCAAACGTACCGCAATTTGGCGCGGAAGGAAAGAACAATTGGAGAAGCCAATCCAGACGCACCCCTGTCCAAACCTGCCGCACGCTTGCACAGACGCGGTTGGCACGGGCCCACACGGCGGGTAAGGGATAAGTTTTGGTACTCGCCGCGCAATGTACCTCTGCCACTGCGTCGCGGTAGCGCAAGTACCTCGGTGACAACCACCATTGCCTGGGCTGGACACGACGTTTCTTTCGCGCCTTCCCCACGTCGGCTGGTCTCCTGGAACCGGCCGTGGAATAAAGATAAAGACAAAATAAATAGGAAAATTGACGAAAACAGAAATATACGACGTATCATATTAATACCTACTTCGTAACAATGCCCTGCTGCCACACCCCTCACATTCCCCCAGAGCACCTGCTTTTGCCCACTGCACCATCCTTATTTCTGCAGAACACGTCGTGCCTGCCCCGTTCCGCGTAGATTCCTCCGTATTTCCCGCCTAGAGGTACTCCTGCCTTGCCTGCTCGGTTGTCGTTTTTTGTTCCCATTTTAGTGTCGGCCTGGCATCAACCTTAGGTATTGCGCACCCCCCCTGTCGAATGACACGCCCCTGTCGCATCGTTCTTTCGAGTGGGCTCGGAGGCTTTAAGGACTGACACACAAAATATACTCCGTCGACGATAACTACAAGATACAACATACATTACACGTTACCAACAACGAACGATCCCATAGCTGAACTGCACCCACCCACCAACGCACTTTCATCACCATACTGCCGGACGAAACAGAGCTTTATTGTGCTTTGCTATGGATCCTTTTACGACCTCCATGTTTCTCCACCCCTGTTCGTGCACGACTGTCGTTTTTCCTTTGTGCCCAGGCTCGTTACTTTTTGATGCTGATGGTCTTGCCTCTGCAGCGCCCCTGCGTATGCGGAAATCTAAAAACGTGCCTTTGGGAAACTGCCCGCTGCCTGACAATATGCATGTCTTGTCCCGTAGAGTGAACTGACGCATGCCCCGTGAGACGATGTGCTTCTGATCACTTCTGATCACTGGTACCCCCCCGTCACCCCGTCTCAATGTCTAGACCGCGGATGCGGCATGCGTGTTTCCCTCTCGCCTGGCCCTGGTCGTCCGTTTGTTCGCATGATGGCCTTGCTTCCCTTTGCTCGTCTTTTTCGTCACCTGTTGGTCGATGCAGTCTGGGATGTGCCCCGATTTTCTTGTCCCTCGTTCTTTCCATCCCCGTTTCTGATGCTCTTGCCTTTTCATCTTTCGCTCCTTCCGCTGCTTGTTTGTCTTTCTCTTCCTCTTTGCCTCCGCCCATCTTCTTAGCTGTACCGCCATTCCCGCCTCTCCTTTCATTGCCTTTGCCTCTGCCTCTTTTTCTACTCTGTCGTGCCCTCTTTTCTCGTCCGTCTTGTGGCTCTCCTTGTCTCTCTTTTTGGATTCCGTGCTCCGCTCCTTCCTTCCCTTTCTTCTCGACACTCATGCCTTCGTTTCTCACAAAACGAAGCTCATCCCCACGTCCCTTCCTTGCCATTCCCGACTCGTGCCCCCTTTCGCATTCGCGCTTTCTCTTTTAATTTCCCTTGTCCCCTTGCCTCTTGACTTTTTCGGCCCCCTCTCACCACATTTCTTTTCCTTCGCTCCTACTCTCTCTTTCTCTCTCTCTTCCACACAACTATCACCAACTTTCCTTTCCATCGACACCACCCAAAGTCCGCCCAAAAGATCGATTTTTGCCTTCTTTCGCTCTTCTTTTGGCTTCTTTTTCTCATCGATTCGCACCCTTTTTTGTATCGCAACCATCACCAAAACATCACCATTCGGTTGCCGCAATTCGTCTACGTCGGATTCCATCACCTGCTCCACGCCATTTCCACCCGCCACGCTACAACGTTAAAGCTGATTTTGGCCATTTTCCCACACCACACCAACAAACCGACATTTGCCCGCTCTTTTGAAGCTATTCGCAAGTCGATTTGCACCACCACATTTCCCGAAATAGACACACCAGCGTCTACCCGCAACCACCACCGGTTTTGCACTCGATTTTTTTTTTCGTCGCCAATTTCAATTACGACTATCACTACATACCCTATTCATTGACTGTGCGATATTATCACGCGTCTTCTTTTATTCTTATTGTCCGACTCTTTTGTGTTTTTGGCCCTTCCTTTTTGCAATCGTTAAAAGAACAGCGTTTTTCAACTGTTTTTTGGACAACGAAAGGGTCGAGAAAGCTGGCAGATAGCGATTGAAACGAAGCCAAATCGCGAACCTGTCTAGCGCAATACTCAATTCTGATTGGTCCACAACTAAGATCGCCAAATCGCCAAATCTCGACCAACGCCAAACGCAAAACGCCATCTGCGCACTTGTCTCGTCGTCGCGCCCCAGCGGAGCAAGCAGGCCGCTGCCGACCGCCAATTTGCAGCATTTTCTCGTTGATGCTTGTATTTTGGCCACGAAGACACCAACGCTCCTGGTTTCTGCCCACAAACGTTGGCGACGCCCAGTAACCCCGAGGCAGCCGCATACAGCTCCAAAGTAGCTGTTCGCGTCGCGTCTCCGATTGCGCACAGTGCTCTCTGTGAGGCGGCGGATGCTGCACGGTTATGGCCACCCCCATCCGCGATTTGACTATGTCCACAGCCCAATATAGCTCTTCGCCCGACTTATCCTCCTTGCCCTCCGGCTCCCCGTCCGAGCCCGGCTCGCCACCAAGACCGGATCAACGACGCACCTCCTTCAACGCCCCCATTGCAGCCAGCTTCAAAATGGTTCCTCAACAAAGCCCACAGCAGCCTGGCGGCCAGGCTCAAGACTTTTCATTAGAAGGCGTTCGCCTCACCAAAGATGGCGTGCCTCGGAAAAAGCCCGGCCGGAAGCCAGGCACCACCGTCGCAAAAAAGGCAGCAGACGGAACAAATCCCGCAATGGCAACAGCGACTGCTTCTGGATCCGGTGTCGACAAGCTAAAGCGGCCTCGCAAACCTCGGGACCCGAGCGCACCACCTATGGCTCGCAAGAAGCGCGCAACTGGCTCCGATGCTAACGAAACTGTCGGCTCGACGGGCCTTTCGCGGTCTTCGTCAGCCAACATGCACTTCGAGCCTAAGCACGAGCTGACGTCCATGCGCATGGACATTGACTCTCGCCCGGCACCACGCTCTCTTGGCCCGTCTGCTATTCTGCACCAGCAACCGCGCCAGCCGCCATTGACTATGATCGACAAAATGCCGAAGCGGGAGCATCCTCCGAGCTCAATGATGAGCATTTTAAATGCCGACGACTCGCCACCGCGCCCATCCCAGCCAGCGGCTACATCTACAACGCCTGTCCGATCTATCGGACAAAACTATGACCCTGTGCGATCTTCGACGTACGATCCAGTTCGTGAGACAATGATGTCGCGCGATCCCTACGGCACTGGGCCACTGGGCTCACCGCGTGCCCCGTCACATGTCACGACAAACCGTGCTAGCGCATCGCCATCAATTGCCAGTCTCGTCGACCCGGCACCCTTGACACATCGCTCACCCGTTGGACAGTTTGCTTTAGCCAGCCAACACTCGCCGCCTTCCTTGTCGGTGGCTGCTGCTACGACCTCCTCGAATAACCCACCAGTTTCCCGGTACAGGGAAAACGTCCCCTCTCTTCCTCCTTCACCATCCCCGGCACCTCCGATGCGCACGTTCGCCGTGCCAACACCTTCATCTTCTTCAAAGCCTTCTCCTCAGGCCGCACCAATGTCCAAATCTGCATCGTCAGAGGCAGCACCTCCTATGGCGACGATATCATCGTTGGCAGATGCTTCGAGACCGCCTTCGGATGCAGCACTTTCTGCGGATGCTAAATCGGCCACAAAGAAGGACGCACAAGGACCGAGCAAGTCCAGCAAGCCACCTCCGCCGCCTCCTGTTCCTACAGCGGTCAAGACGGCGTCTGGGAAGCCTATGACGACAAAGGCCGCTGAGAAGGCCGCCGAGAAGGCCGCCGAAAAGGCCGAGAAAGCCGCTGAAAAGGCTGAAAAGGCGGCCGAAAAGGCGGCCGAGAAGAAGGCTGCAGCAGCTGCCAAGGCCGCCATTAAGACAGCCAAGACCACAGCAAAGAGTGCTGCTAAGGCTGCCGGCAAAGCCAGCACCAAGTCGTCTGCTGCCACAGAGGCTTCCGCACCAAGCTCACCGGAAACGTCAACCATATCTAAGGCATCGGACCCTAAGACGGTGGCGAACTCAGAGGATGTTGTGATGTCCGGCACGGAGACCGCGGCGCCTGCCAACAGTGCCCCGCATATCAAGAAGTTTGCTTCCATCCTCCAGCAAGAGCGAGGCGGAAAGAAGAGTGCCGCCTCGTCTCCCAAGCTCGCCGCTGCAAAGGGTGACGCTGTAGGTGCTCTCGCTGTTCCGGACGCCTCGCCTCTGCTTGCCGGCAGCGAGCCGGAGCGGTCGATTCTCGACTTTGGAAAGGCGATGCCTGGCGAAGAAAACGCTGTTCCGTCAATTGTGCTGCACATCCCGCTGGTCCAGGGCGAGAGCAACACGTACATCAACTTTATGCGCCTGGCCGAAAATCAATTCGGCTGGGATGCCCTGCACCCGCGCCTAGCTGCCCACCGGGATCGCAAGCTGCGGATTGCCGCCGCTTCAGCCGCCCTCGAGAGAAACGGTTCCGGCCGCGAATCAGGCGACGAGATGACGGACGACATGCAGTCGGGCGACGAAGGCAGCAACGAGGAAAACGGTGCCGGCGCTGACAATGGCAACGCCACGGCTAATGCCAGTGGCATCGAAGATGCGCCTGCGAAGCCTGCTCGCAAGAAGCGCACCTTCAAGGAGGATGAATACGACCGCGACGACGACTTTGTTGACGACTCCGAGATGCTGTGGGAAGAGCAGGCAGCCGCCAGTCGTGATGGCTTTTTCGTGTACTCCGGCCCTCTTGTTCCCGAGGAAGAGAAGCCTGAGGAAGGGTATGTGTTTTTTTCTTTATTTTTTTTTACAGTCTCTTTCCTATACAAAGGATACTAACGTTGCACAGAGCCACAACACCCGCAAAGCGCGGCCGCGGCAGCCGCGGAGGACGCGGCGGTGCCCGGTCTGCCGTTGGTCGTTCTGCGGCTGGCCGGTCTACGACGGGGCGTGGCGGCGGACCAGGCTCGCGCGGCGGCACCACATACCGCCGTCCTCGCATGACCAAGGTCGAGAAGGAGCAGCGCGATCGTGAAAAGGCCGAACAAGACGGCACCAAGACGACGAAAGCGAAGGCAGCCAAGACGGCCAAAGCGGCCGCGGACAGCAATGTCGACACGAGCTCGCCGTTCTCGACCAGCATGGCTATTGATCTCTAGTGCTACTCGGCTGTCTGGTAGCGAACAGGGCAACGTTGCCTTGCGCTCCTTCGTTTCGTCTTTCCTTTACCTCATTTTTATAGCTTAGTATCATTTTCTTTGTTCAGCGCAACCATTTTTGTGCTTTGGCACGGGCTGCCCTATGACATTATGATTGCATTGTCCAACCCACCGGTTGTGGACACGGTTGAATGGGATGGGAATATCCTTTCTGTGGGGGGTTTATAGCGTGCTACCGCTTGTGTGCTGTCCCTTTTTGTCGGTACTGTTGGTTTCTATTGGCCCCTTCTTTTGTATTTTGAGCGGAGCATTTTGTACGACGGATTATCCCTTGCCCGATTATTTTGTTGTGACGGCGTTTAAGGAGAAAATGAAGAGGCAAAGCTGTTTTACTTGCCATTTCTTGTGTGTCCTTTGAGGCGAGGAACCTTTTCTTTTGTTTTGCTTTGGCGTGACTGGTGTTAGACTGGACGGGAGAGACACAGCCTGGTTTGGTCTGATTGTGTTGACGTGTTCGTGTTTTGGTTTGGGCAGCATTTGTATCCGGGCATGCGGAGTAGGGCTTCATCAAACAACAATCAACATTCAAACAATCAACAGAAAATCACACAAATTGCAGCAGTGCACAATTGACTGCTTGGATGACCAAACCGATTGATGCTACACTTGACGGAATGCATATTGTGAAGTCGCGGTCACATCGCCAGTAAAAACAGGCAGTCTTCAACGCTGGTGCTTCTTTGCTGTCTCGGTTTAATGAACGCTGCGAGGCCACCCGCCGCCGTAGGACAATTTTTTTCTTTTCTTTTTCTTTTCTTTACTTTTTATACAAGGCAAATTATGACGGCAATGCCAAACCCGGATATGGTTATGGCTGTGGCGGCCTTTCCAATTTTCGCCACCCGTCAAAGCCGCCAAACAATGATTACGCAGTTCGGCGAGGACAGCCTGCCAAGAACAGCCCGACGAGAAGGATGAGCATTCGCTGGATTGACTGGCAACACTGGCCTCGCAGGGAGTGGCCGAGCCGAGCAAGACGGAACATGGAACCAGCTCGCGTTGCAATACGTCGTAGTTCCTGGTTACGTTTTATACGCCACGACGCCTGTTGGATAGGAGCGCTGCGCCCAGTGTGTAATTACTACTGGCTACGTCGTCTGGTCGTACTTGTTCTTCAGCTGGGCTGGTTGGGCTGTGCCTGATACGATCGCCGTTTTTGCACGTTCTCCATATTGAAAATGAGGTCATAGCCTTTGGAAGGACAGAGAGGCTTCTCGGGTCGCACCCGAAACAGGACGGGGCCACAAGGATGCGATGTTCTAGACAATATGCTCATTGTTCGAATCGGTAGGAATCGCATCGACACATGCAGAGCGGCCGTTACGTGGCTCTTGTATCGATGTCCTGCCGGTTGCCACAAGCTCTCCAAAACGGCCCAGAGCTGATGCCAGTCGTATTCCACCGGCGTCGTCCCCTTGCTTCCCGTTTCTAGAGATGCGGCTGTGGACCATTCTATGGCCAAATGACCCTGATCGCGAGCATCGGATCCGTACGGTAACTTGGCTTTCCTGTCTCTTCTCTTTGCAAGAAGAATCCAATTCAGCTTGGGCCGCGTTCATTGTTCTCTCTGGGGACATCTGTGGTGAGAAGAGAGAAAGCGACGAGACCCGAAAACAAGTCGCAAAATAACGTCATTGACAGTGGCTGTGTGTTTTTTCCTGGTTTGTCGTCGTGTTTGTCTCGTCTGTTTCCTTGGTCTTCCGTCCTTTTTATTGTGGGCTTTGGCAGGCCGGCGACCCGCACTGCTGCCATCGCGCGCGAATAGCGTCTCTGCAACCGTGTTGCGAACGTCCACAACATCAAGTCGCCGGATGATGGCGGATCCGGGTCAAGGAAGAGCGCCAAGTCACTTGATTCTTGTTGTTTTTCGTGCTCTTCACCTGTTCCTGCATGCGATCGTCAAAAGCGAGCTCCCAGGCTCGTGTCGTAAGTACCTCACGGATGCTCTCGGAGTGTGCAAAAGCCAAAAGAAAAGCAAAAAGACGTCAGTGATGCGCCTCTCTCGTAGCGACCGGATTAGGTCTTAGTGGATGCAGAGCTGGACCCTCTCGTGCCTCTGACCCCTCAGTGGCACCCACCAGCCCAGTCAGTAGACTTCGGGCCTATGCCTCTGGGCCCTAATGCCCCCAAAAGTCGTCGCAGAAGGAACTCCCCGCAAGTCCGCTTAATCAGAACCAACTATCAAGAAGGGGGGAAATGGGAGCTACGAATAAAAGGTACGCCGACGAGACATTCGTCCGCCGTATGCACTGAGCTCCCCGGACGAGGGACAACATCCCAGCCGATCGATTGAGACGACTCAGGAGAACCCAACGCGCTCGTCGGCATGCCAGACTTCGGTTTGCTGGGCACTTGCTGGGCTGCACTTGGCTTTGGTGGGTAAGTAGAGCTGGTCTACTTGACGTTCTTTCCCCATCCGAAGATCGCCCAGCACAGCTTGCACAAGCAAAAGAGGCAACTGCGATCGCCAGCAACCATTGCCATCTCCAGCTTTCTCGATGGTTTGCGCCTTCTCTGCGAGCAAGTGTTGGGCAGTTACTTCGTAGACCTAAAGAACCCCACATCTGCCCATCGCTCTTGCCCGAGAACTTGTCAGCTTGTCTTGTCCGCGCCTACGCAGACACGACGCACACACTACTCGGGATATGTACCTAGGTACCCTCTCTCCTCTGCACCACTCACATACGACACACAAGCCACCACCCACACAACTTGCTCCAAGAGCTCTTGCCTTCAATTTACATCATAGCCCCTCTGGTGTTTTCGTATCGTTCTGGTCTACGCTCTTTCCCGATTTCTTCTCAACTTCCGTCGTTCCTCCCCTTGCAGGCCAATTCCGTCCTTTTTGTACTTGTATTCCATTCTCCCTATCCGTTGTCGACGATTCCCCCTTTTTGCCTTCTTCGTCTTCCCTCCTCCACTCCACAACACGACGTTCTATCTCACGCAGCGTCTCGCCGTCCCTTTCTCTCATTTTTCATTTACACCCACCGTCGACCGTCGACCGTCGACCGTCTCTGCCGTCATCCACCTTCGCACACCCTGGTCGGTGTTTTCGTTCTTCCTCTTTTCGTGTCTCGGCTGTTTCCCGCGCTGCTGGCATCCGTCCCGTCTGAGCGACTTTTGTTCGCCCATTTTCTATTGTTTCTCTTCCTGATCCCAATTGCACTTTGCCTGTTACCCTTTGACCGCCTCTCAAGCTGTACATTGCCATTGCTCGACTAATCGATTCGTCCCCGAAGACACAGCAAAGTCAGCCATTGCGAGCTGACGAGTATTGCGGAAAATTCGAGGCGTCTCTCGCTCCGCACGACCCCTGCAAAACCGAATAAACACTCCTCTCGAACGCAGGGCGGCCCAGGCAGAAGTCAGTTTCGCTTTCCCGGTAAACGAACCACACCCAAAAGCTCCGTTCTCCAGGCTTGTTTGAAGCAATCTATATTTGGGAACTGGCGCGCTGTTTATTGTTTCTTGTTTTGGTCGTCATTTCGTTTCCGTTTCGCTTTGTCGTTTTGTCGTTTCTTTCCGTCGCTTCTCGATTTTTACTTTGCTGCCTGAGGAGCAATTACGTCGCAATTGCTCGCCACGTACCGTTCCTCCACAGCAATGGCCCACCCAGGTGGCTCTGGCGCAGGCGCGGGTCCCATCGTGGGCAGTGCGCCTGGCCCGTCGACAGCAACCGCAAACTCCTTGGGCGCGGGTCCGAACGCCAGCGGCTACTTTAACCAGCCGTATTTGCAAGCCGCACAGGCGCAACCACACTCGTACGCCGCGCCGTCCCACATGCCCGCCCGCTCGCCCTACACCGACAGCCAGAACTTTATGCCCTCCACCCAACACGCGCTGTCCCCCGACGACAACCAGACCTACCAGAACACCTTGGCCAACGCTCAGGCCGTCGCTCCCCAGGCGACGCTCGCATCGCAAACCCACCACAACCCCTCCTCGACCCTCGCAACCGGCGGCCGCGACTCGCCCGCCCAACAACAGCAACAGCATTTCTACGGCGCCAGCAACGCCATCGACGGCGCCAGCGACATTGGCGGTGCCAACGCCAACCACAACCACAGCACCATGGCCGCCGTTAACGGCCGCTTCAACGAGAACTGGGATGCGAGCCAGCGCGGCAGCTCCATCTTGGACGGAGACGGCGGCGCGTTTAGCGACGGCGGCGGTAGCGGCGTCAGCGGCACCAGCACGCAGCTGCCCACCCGGTCCAACACGCTCAAGAAGAAGTCGTCTCTGCGTCGCGCGTCGAGCTTGCACCGCAGCAGCAGCCGTCGCAGCATGAAGGCTGGCAGCGTGCGCAGCCTGGCCCTCCAGAGCCGCAGCGACGGCGACGAGTCCAACAGCGCCTTTTACTGCCCCGTCCCCACCAAGGGCAACCCGACCGAGGTGCTCGCCGGCCGCTTCCAAGCCTGGCGCAAGATTCTCAAGGACCTCATCGCCTACCACCGCGAGATCCAGAACCACTACGAACAGCGCGCCAAGTCCGTGCAGAGACTGGCTACCACGCTCAATGGCACGATTCTCCCACCCGGTTTCATGACGACCGGTGGCCTCGATGATGCCTCGCAGACGCTGCGCAACTTCCACAAACAGGCGGTCGCCGAGGCCGTCAAGGCGCGCGACGTGGAGGAGGACGTCATCCTCGCGCTCACGGGCCTGCGCACCGACCTGAGCCAGAAGATCAAGGAGATCAAGAACATCTCGGGTGACTTTCGCAACAACGTCGACAAAGAGATGGACGCCACCAAGAAGGCCGTCAAGAACCTCCAGGACAACCTGGGCCAGGCCGAGCTCGACTCGTCCGTGACGACCGGCCGCCAGGACCCGTACCTGTTGCGCCTTCTGGCCGATCGCCAGTTGGAGCGCCAGATCCAGGAAGAGAACTACCTGCACCAAGCCTTCCTCAATCTGGAAAAGTCGGGCCGCGAGCTCGAGTCCATTGTCGTCGGCGAGATCCAAAAGTCCTACAACGCCTATGTGGGCATCCTGCGCCGCGAGGCCGACGCCACTTGGAACACCACCGAGGAGCTGCGCGAGGGGCCCATTGCCATGCCCAAGGACCAGGAGTGGTTGACATTCATCCGCGGCAGCGACCAGTTCATCGGCCCGGACATTCCCATCCGCTCCTTCCAGTTCCTTACCTACCCCGGCCAGAACCACTTTGCCTGCCAGGAGATCCGCGCCGGTCTGCTGGAGCGCAAAAGCAAGTACCTCAAGAGCTACACCGCGGGGTGGTACGTGCTCTCGCCCACCCACCTGCACGAGTTCAAGTCTGCCGACAAGATGCAGGCGCCTGTCATGTCGCTGTACCTCCCGGAGCAAAAGCTGGGCTCGCACTCCAACGAGGGCGCCTCGTCGAGCAAGTTTGTTTTGAAGGGCCGCCAGACCGGGGGCCTGCACCGCGGCCACACCTGGGTCTTCCGCGCCGAGAGCTTCGACACCATGATGGCCTGGTTCGACGACCTGTACGTCCTGACCGAAAAGACCCCACAGGAGCGCGAGAACTTTGCCCGTGGCCACCAGATGCAACACACCCGCAGCATCAGCCGCGCGTCCCAGCACACCTACAGCAGCGACGGCGTCGTCAACGAGGACGACGATGAGCCCTTTGCAGTGAACTCGCCGGCGGCCATGGCGGGGGCCGCAGCCGGCGCCAAAGCGGCCGAGGATGCCACGGTTGGCCAGACGGCCGGCCCTGCCGACCAATCGGGTAACAATGCTGCTGGCATTGGCGCGCCCCCTGCGCAGGCGTCCGTGGTGGACCAGACCGATCCTGGCATCATTGGTGGCGCTGCGAACGAGATACAGACCGCGGCTACGGGTCCCTCCTCCCAGTATCGGTCCCAGTCGGCGGCGTCCTCCGGCCCCTCCCGCCGCCCATCGCAGGGCGGTCGCTTTCCGTCGGACCTCCAGGTAAATGCGCAGCGGGGCCTGGAGGTGCAAGCCGCCGGTATTCCAGTCTCACCCACTAGCGCCGGTGGCTCGGGCTCGCAGCGCGGCTCCGCCACCGCTGCCGACTCCACCTATGGCTACCTGGGCCTGCCTGATACGGCGGCGACGGCGGGTGTCCCTGCCGTCTCCCCCGCGCCGGGCTCCGACTACGGCGTGATCGCTGCGGCAGGCCAGGTCCCGGGCAGTCAACAGCACGACATGGCTCCGGGCAACTATAACAACAACTACAATAGCAACTACGGTGCGTATGGTGCATATGGTGCCGCAGCCGGTGCGGGGGCTTTGGCGGGTGCTGGTGCCGCCTACGGTGCCGAGTCTGCCTACGATGCCCAGCAGCAGCAGCGCCAGCAGCAAGAGCAGCGAGAGTTCCTGGCGCAGAAGGAGCAGACCGAGCGGGAATGGCAGGAACTGCGGGACCAGCAGGAGCAGCTCCGCCTGGACCAGCAGCGCCTGCGTGAGCAGCAAGAGCAGCAGCATCAGCTGTTGTTGGTGCAGCAGCAGAAGCAGCAGCAGCGATCTGCTCCAACAGAACGGCCGGCACAGTCGACACAGCCGGCTGCGGGCACATCCCAAGCCGCCCTGGCGTCCCAGGCCCAGCAGGCACCCGCCACGGTGGCGCCCGTGATTCCCATGTTTGTCAATGTCAACGAGAAGAGCGACAACAGCAAAGACAACACAAACAACGCAGTGACCTCGGCCGACCGCACCGCCACGGGCACCGCCACGGGAACGGGCAGCGGTAGTACGGCAGGCGACAGCGGCAAGGCCTTTGACAGCAGCAGTGCCGTGCCGGGTGGTGTGGCAGGCGGTGTGACAGGCGGCGCGGCCAGCGGTGTTCTTGGTGGTGCCGCTCTTGGCGCTGCTGGTGACCACGGCTATTCCACCGGCGTCGCCCGCGAGCAGCAGGTCTACCGGTCCAACTCACAGCAGGGGCAGCCATCGGCCGGGGTCACCGCTGTTGGCAACGGCAGTGCTGATCCGACCAAGTCGACGAACGCAGGTGCACGGCCGTCGCTGGCCGATCGGACGACCAGCACCGGGACGACACTGTCGCACCTGCACGTTCCCGGCGAGTTCCCCAAGACGTCTACCGAGAGCCGCTGACCCTTGGCTGTCTGTCGTTGATCTCGTAGGTCATGCCTGTTTCTTGCACAATGCATTTTTTTCATTGGTTTTTGTCTTTTGTCTATTTGTCATTTTGTATTTGCTGCATCAAGTACCCTGACTGGAGGAGGGAGTCTGTACCCCCCCTGGAGGAGGGAGTCACAGGGGGTTATGAAATACAGGGCGTTTTTGGTATTTTTATATTTATTTTGATATTTGGTCTTTTTTGGTTAGAGGAGACATTGGTCTGTACGTTTCTGTGTCTTGCCTGCGATTGCATTTGACAGGGAGCTAAGAAGGAAATGGAAGCTTTCGATGCTTCTGGGGCTTGGGGGCTGACTCCTCGTGTCGGCACAAGAAAGAAACACACGCAGCGAGCAAGACCGAGGGCCAGCTCCAAGCAAAGAAAGAAACATATACCAAGATATACAACAATACTACTGCTTTCACATCCCCCCCCAACATCCAAGTATCCATCCGCAACTTGACCAGCCATCCCTGTGCATGTCTGCTGCAGTCAATCAATATTTGGACACCTCTTTGTTCCACGGCCTTTTCGTTTATCTGTTCTTGGTTTTATACGAACGGAAGTACCGAAGGGGTCTGGACTGCATATACGAGGCGTTGCTGTGGTTGCTGTGGTTGGCCCTTTCAAAACGACAGAAAATAAACAAGTCTCGGCGGAAGGATCAAGGACCGTGCTGTGCTTGTGGTTGTGTCCGTGCTGAACGTGACTCTGTTTATATTTAGTTTCAGATGCAGCGGTGTCGTGACGATGAAGACCATTTGTGTTGCTGATGGATGCTTCGACATTGTGTCTCCCAAACTCGATGTTCACAATTGCACAATCCCCGAGGGCGAGCAGTCTAGAAGCCGAGAGAGTGGTAGGTGTTTTCGTCAAGGCGGTCAATGCATTTTGGGTAGCGCGCATGGCTTGTCCGTTGTTGGCAGCAGTCGTGCAGTCCGTCCTCGCGAGTTGCGCCGATTTTTTTCGTCGTACTTTCTAACCTCCCCTAGCTCGTGAGGTTGTGAGCTCGTGAGCTCGTGTCTCAATATTGGGGATGTCCGAGACGCCAATCGAAGGGCAGAAACGGTATTACCAAGGGGGAGAAGCATCTGCCCCTGGCCTGACGTGTGTTTGTGTGTTGTGTGTTGTGTCCTGTGGTCTTCCTTCTGCCCGACGTCGTACGAAGAAAACGACCAACCACAGACACCATACCCACTAGATGCGCCTATTTATGCATGTTTTTTCTTTTTTTTTCTGTTAGGTTCACAGTTAGGTTCACATGTACGAATTAATTGCTGTACTCTCAAAGTGTACTTTGCTGCGTTCTCGTTCACAGACATGGAAAGTAAACAATCACGACATCCACAAAATTATCATGACGGAAGGGATGCAAGAATAACTCGTTTTAATGGTCACCTTGCATCTTTCGCCTCGCGCTCAAAATGACGAAGAGTGGTCGTTGCTAAAAAGGGCGAGGGGGTCGGTACACAATAAAAAGCGTCTGAGACATGGAGACGGAAATCAGAAAGAAAGGGCTGTATATGGCGGCGGTGACGGCGTGTACGTCGGAGGAACGTCCCAAAGCCAATCCCACCTGTCGATCCATTTCTCGGCCAAATTCGAAATTGCTCTGCCACGCCGGTCCAGTGGTTTCCCTGTCTACCAAAAACGAGGCATGTTTTGGGGGGGAGATCTTTTTCTTTTTCTTTTTTTTATCTCCCCCTCGCATCGTGGACCGCTGTGAACACGGCATTGGTCTACGCAAGAAACCAAAATAAACGAGCGCAGCTACGGATGATGCAGCGAGGCAGTCTTTTTACAGTTTTGTCAACCAGTTTAGGATTTCCTTGGTTCGTTTGGGGGACATGTGCCGCCTCGCGTCGATGCACTGTCAATGCACTGTCGATGCACGGCAGATGCCGCAGATGCTGTGCTGTCGCCTTGCGGTTAGTAACAGTTGTCGGCGACGATCCTTTCCTCTTCTCGCCCACATCGCTGCCTCCGCAGGAATGCAAATGCAAAACGGACGGCCAACGTCTGTACACTGCGCCGTACGTTTCTGTCTTTTAAGCTTCACACAAAGGATGGCGGCGCAGCTCTTCCAGGAGGCCAAAGCGCACAATGCATCCAAGCAACGATGACGTGCACAAATCGACCCTCGACCCAAGGACATCGCTGCTTTTGCCGCCAAGGCACTCTGGTCTTCCTTTCGTTTGCTAAGGTTTCCTTTTTTATCACTCTTCTACACAAAGGACGTCCCGCGCAACCCCAGAACGGGTGATCCGCGCCACGGGAAACGAGCAGATCGACGGCCACTCAGCCGCAACGCTCAACCGGCCAACCCTTGAGTCGATCGCCGGTGGAGGAGTGCGGATCAATGGGAGCATTGCCAGCCACGCGTCTGTGACATACAATGTACGTTACTCACTCTTGTATACACTGTACGTCGTCGCCATCCTCGCATCCTCGCCATCCTCGCCAACTTCGCCGACGTCGCCTGTTTTGTCTTTCCTTATTTGGTGGTCATACTCGTGCCCGTCACTATTATTGGTTCTCAGCCGCACGCACTGTCCCGAGCGGAAGCAGAGAGCAGACAGCAAGTGAGACTGTACGGAGCACGGACGTCTGTCGTACAGTACGGAGAATACACCTGAAGCGGTTGGCGGAGGAAGAGACGAGGGTAGAAGACCCCAAGGTCGACTTGTGGCCACAGATTGGCCAGCCGTGGAGAGACTGTGGAACGGGAAAGTAGACAAGTAGACAAGTAGCAAGAAAGAAGAAGGAAGAAAAGTCAAAGGTACTACCTGCTTCGACCTCGTTTTCTTTCTCTCCGCGAGTGCGCCCGAAATAGCTGGCGGTGGTTGGTGGCATCCAGAACAGGGCTAGGGCGTGCATCCAAGTCCCCGAGTCTCAGCCGGCCAGGACACCATGCGAGACACTGTTTTCGGACCCGTGGGTCTTCACATTTTTGTCTCACTCCAGGCAGAGCCACACCCTGCGCTGCAGCCTTTTTACTGACGACAGGAGGAACCGCAACGACCCCATGTCTTACCATGGAGTACCAACCACCACCACGTCTGCACTGCAAATCCATCAAGAGGCCGTCACAGGCCTGGCCAGCACCACTTCACGTACACTCTCCAAGTTCTCCCCTTTCTTGTCCATGCCCCGTGCAGCCCCCGTACAAGACACTCGAGGTCGGTCCGTCGGCCAATGCACACTTGTAGCTGGGCCGTTTGGTCCCTCGTAGATCCTCCCGTCTGGATGGTTGGTCGACCGTCAACGCAAAGCAAGAAAGAAAATCAAAGAACAAGGAGGAAACGTGATGATCAGAGGCCGGGACAGGGACGTCGCTCCTCAGCCTTGCCTATTTTTCGAGAGACGCCGGCCTTCCTTTTCTCCAATCTCCAGAGGCCCGTGTCATATCGATCTTGTGAACGTTTGTATGACCTTTCTCACATCATCCTCTCGCCGACTCTCAAATTTCATCTCTCATCGCCCATCAACTCGTATCAGCTCTCGCCTGCAGCCAACTGCTTCAACGGCCGCAGTCGTTCGTTTCGCCCCGAGTGCAACGCCAGAAAGGGAACACCCCCACGAACAAAGAAAGGCCATAGACCTCATCGCAAACACACTCACATACACCCTTCGCAACATCACCATCGTCGCCTCCTCTCACACCCTCGTTTCTGCATCCTGTCGTGCCCCGCCCACCGTGCCCGTTATAGACAGAATCCGGCCACCAAACCTCCAACGCCATCTCAGGCTTGTGGCTCGCTCACATCGCGAGCACATAAACAGACAGCCCGCAGTCGTTTGCAACTCCACTCTTGTAAAAGGTGGTTACAAGAGTGGCTTCTCTACTCCTCGCATCCTCTCCTGTCCATCTCCGACGCCAGTCTCCCATCCAACCAGACTGGCTGTTGCTTGTGTCACGGACAAGACTTGTGCAGCACATCCAACCTCAGCACGACCACCCGGCCAACGCCTCGGAGGAGCAGGTGGCAGGGATCCGTCTTGTTGTTCTCTGCTGCCTTCGTCCTGCAGCTGTGCTGTCCGTATCTGCACGTCCCAGTCCACAGGCGGTACATCATAAAAGATCCGCCTTCCTGGGTTCTGCAACCGAGCGTCTTCCCTTTTCTCTCTGTCCTCTCTTTTCCGTCTTCCGCATCCTCTCGCCTTCTTGTCATAATATCTCTGATATGGCTCGGCACACTTGCCCGGAACCTTGACCAGTGATTGTTAAGACGGAACAAAACGAACCAAAACAAAACATCCCTCAGACACACGTCGAAACAAGATGTCCTTCCGCGAGAGACGGCGGTCCACGCCACTGCCCGCCGCCTCCGAACCCACCGTCGACTTCCAGTCTGCCACCGAGGCCATGCAGCGTGCCGCCGACGCCATGATTGCCGCCACCGAGTCGTTCCGCCAGCAATTTCACCAGCAGGACATAAACACCACCGGCCAGGGTTCTCAGAGTAGCGAGGGCTCTGGTTCTGGTTCTGGTTCAGGTTCAGGGTCAGGGTCTGGGTCTGGGTCTGGGTCTGGTTCCGGCTTCGCTTCCAGCCCCAACACAATCTCCGGTTCCGCCGCCAACCGCGCCGCCTCGGCTGCCTCCAACCGTACAACCGCCTCGGGCCGGCGGCGGGCCGTGTCCTATCAGCAACAGACCACCACCTACCAGCCGTACCGTCCGCCCTCGACCGACGTTGCTCTGCAAAGCACCGTCTACCCTCCAGCCCCGGCTGGAGCGGCGGTAGCGGCGGTGTCCAGGCCAGGCTCGGCCGCCGGTGCTTCGCAGATAAACCACGCCTATCCGCCGTCCGTCCACCGGAACAACAGCACCACACCCACCCATTCTCACTCCCACTCCCTGCCGCACCCCAATTCCCATCCCAACACCAAACTCAGCCCACGCAACCCCTACCACACCTACCGCGCCGCCCGCGGCAGCACCGGCTCTCCTGCTCCGCCCGTCTCGTTCCACAACAACAATGCAGCGTCGCATCTTCAGATGAGCGGGACGACCGCCAGCATGCCTTCCGTGCCCCTGTCCGAGTTTTATACAGTCAATCCCGACACGACGGCCACAATGCCGTCCGGGTCCGGGCCTGCACCCGCACTCGCACGAATCCCCGCGCCCGCTCAGCCCGTCATGCTCAACAATTCCACCATCCGGCTGGTCGAGCTGCCCGGTCCGCTGGCGATGCACCCGCTCTCAAATGATCCGCAGCAGCCGCCACGGGCTCTCCAGCAGCAGTCACAGCAACAGCCACACCAGCAAGAACAACAGCAGCAAACGGCTGAGGCGTCGACATCATCAGCCAACGACGTTATTGCTCAACCAGCTGCATCCGCCGCCTCGGCATCGGTCCCGCGCCCGTCCACCTCGCGTGCCTCCCACGCCAGCTTGTCCCTCCTGCCCAAGATTCCCAACTCCCCAGGCGCCGGGCCCTCGCGGTCGCTAACCCTGACGCCACCCGTCGCTCCGCCCGTCCCACCTCCTGCCGCAGTCGTCAGGCCGTCGTCCTCGAGCAATCCCGCCGGCGGCCACCGCCCCTCCATGTCCTCATACATCGACCTCCTCGAGGCTGCCTCCCGCCTCAAGCGCACCCACTCATACCAGGGTGGCGCGCACGCCGGCGAGCTGATCCCACGTGACGCCTCCTACACGCCGGTCACCCCGGGCGGCGTGACGGACGACGGCGAGGCCACGGCCGGCGAAACCACCGAGGTCGAGCGGGAGCGTGACCGCAAGCACGACAGGGCCCAGGATCGATATCGCGAACGCGAACGAGACGCTAAAGTCGCAGCCGCGACCGAAGCTGCAGCCGAACACGAGCCGGAGCCTGTCCTGCAGATCGGCCGCTACACATATGTCCGCTCCGATTCCGGCGACCACGACTACCGCGCGTCGCTGATCCGCGACGACGGCTCGCGCCGGTACACCACGCGGCCCGTGACGCGCAACAGCCTGGTCGGAGGCGGCAGTCTCGCCGGCAGCCTGCGGCGGCTGCCCTCTCTGCGCCGCCCCCAGCCCAAAAAGCCCTCGCCCAATGCCCCGTATGGCTTTTCCTTGACACACGAGGCGCTGTTTGTGCTTGTCGTGTGCTTGTCGCAGGTCCTGATGCTGGCCGGCATCGCCCAGGCCCTTGTTCCTGCGCAAGCCATGAGCCGCTCCTTCCCCGACGCCAGCCCGGGCAACATTGCCTGGTACACCGCTGCCTATGGCCTGACGTCTGGCACATTTGTGCTGCCGGCGGGCCGCGTGGGCGACCTGTTTGGCCACCGGCGCGTGTTTGTCCTTGGCTTTGTCTGGTTTGCCGCCTGGAGTCTGCTGGCGGGGTTCACGCCAGCCGTCCAGCACGCCGGCGCCGACGCGGCCACATCGCACAGAGGCACCACCCTCTTCATCATCTGCCGCGCCATGCAAGGCATCGGCCCGGCCATGCTGGTGCCCAACGGACAGGCCATGCTGGGCCGCGCCTACCCGCCCGGCCCCCGCAAGAACCTGGTCATGTGCCTCTTTGGCGCCTCGGCACCCGTGGGCTTCGTGGCCGGCGCCGTCATGTCGTCGCTGTTTGCTATTTACGCCTCGTGGCCGTGGGCGTTTTGGACGCTGGCCGCCGTGTGTGTGGCCCTGGCCGCCGTCAGCATGCTGGTGCTGCCGGCCGACGAGGTCAACGTCCAGGAGCTGAACCCAAAGCGGGCGACGATGGACACCATGCACACGATGGACACCTCCCGTCTCGACGACGACGACGACAACGACGACGCGGACGACGCCGTCTTCTCCAAGAAGAAGGTGGCCACGCAGGAAAGCCTCTGGGTGCGCATGGACGGCATGGGCATTTTGCTGGGCGTCGCCGGGCTGGTGCTCGTCAACTTTGCGTTCAACCAGGCGCCCATTGTCGGCTGGGCCACGCCCTACACGTACTTTTTGCTCATCTTGGGCCTCTTCTTTGTTGCCGCGTTCCTCTACGTCGAGGCCTTCCAGGCCGTCTGCCCGCTCGTGCCGCTCGCCGCCATGCGCTCCACCACCAACTTTGTCCTGGGCTGCACCGCCACCGGCTGGGGCTGCTTCTCCGTCTGGGTCTACTATGCCGTCCAGATGTTCGAGACCCTGCGCGGCTGGTCCCCGCTCATGACCAGCGCCGCCTTCGCGCCCGCGCCCGTCACCGGCCTGCTGGCCAGCCTGCTGACCGGCTTCCTGTTTAGCCGCGGCGTCAAGCCCCACTGGGTCATGCTCCTCAGCATGTTTGCCTTTTTCGTCGGCAGCCTGCTGTTTGCCACCTCCGCGCCCGACCAGCTCTACTGGTTCAACCCCTTCTTCAGCATCCTCATCATGCCCTTTGGCATGGACATGTCCAACCCAGCCGCCATCATCCTCGTCAGCAACAGCGTCCGCCGCGAGCACCAGGGCATCGCCGCCAGTCTTGTCGTGACATTTGTCAACTACGCCATCTCCTTGGCCCTCGGCATCGCCGGCTCCGTCGAGGCCGGCGTCTTTGACGCCGACAACCTGCTGGTCGGCTACCGTGCCGCGCAGTACTTTGGCCTCGGGCTGGGTGGGCTGGGCATTCTGTTCGGGACCGCGTTTTTGTGCCAGAGCTACCTGCGCGCACCACCGGCCGCTCCAGTGTCGGACGAGAAGGCGGGTCGTATTTGAAGGTCGCTGAGACTGAGGTGGCAGAGGTGTTGAGGTGAAATGTGAAAAGCAGTGAGACCTAAGACAGGAATTTGACGAAAGAAGTGAGAAAAGGGGCTTAGAGGGGGACGTGGGAAGGAGCACTCGCTCAGGAAGGAACGTTTGATGTTTGATTTCTCGTCGCATTTACTTGGAGTTTTGGATGACTGGGAAGGTACATTGAGCACGACATATTCGGCGGAAAGAGCGTTTGGTAGTTTTGTGTTTTAGGACGCAACATTTTGTGTACGGGAAGGAGCGATTGTCAGGTAGACAGCGATGACACTGCTACTGGAACAACATCTCTGATGGCAGCATGAGTTTGGATTCTTTTTAGATAGATAGAAAGTAAAAGTTGTAATTAAGGATAAAATATCGTCAGGTAAAATCTGCGGGCTCATAACGGAGTATTTCTTTAGGTAGCCAACTGTAACGCTAAAATACAGCGCTGGACAGCCTGTAAATCGCCACAGCAAAGGCAGGCGCAAAAGAGCCCGTCTTAATTGATGCCCCACTTTTTCACACCATAACGCGCAATGGACGCGTCGAAGAAGCAGGCGCATGTGCCACACCGCACGCCTCTTGCCCGCTTCGTCACTTGCAGCTTCCCAGCTGCATGCAAACGCACACTTCCAAAGCAACGCAGCTCGCCGTCCGACCACCATTTGCGCATATTTACGGAATACGACCCACGACAGCTACGACCACGAAACAATACACGGCCATTGTGGGCATCGTCGGCTAGTGTCTTTTCCCCGTCTTCTCGACACGATTCCTCCCCTCACCGCCTACAGACCGCCACCATGGGTATCAAACAGCTCTTCCAGATTGTCAAGGAGGAGGCACCCGATGCCGTCAAGGAGGGGGAGATCAAGAACCAGTTTGGCCGGAAAGTAGCAATTGTGAGTGCGCAGGCGAGATGATAAGACTCGAAAGGAGATGCTCTGGCAGCAGCTAACACGGTCACAGGATGCGTACGTTCCGACCTGACGAGACGACGACCTAACGAGGCGACTCTCTCCTCCATGTACACGCTACACACAATCGCTAATACACACCCTAGATCTATGAGCATCTACTCGTTCCTGATTGCCGTGCGTTCCGACGGCCAGATGCTGATGAGCGAGGCCGGCGAGACCACATCGCATCTCATGGGCATGTTCTACCGCACACTGCGCATGGTCGACAACGGCATCAAGCCACTCTACGTTTTTGACGGCGCGCCGCCCAAGCTCAAGTCCGGCGAGCTCGCGCGCCGTTACATGCGCAAACAAGAAGCCACCGAGGGCCTGGAGGAAGCCAAGGAGACGGGCACAGCCGAAGACATTGAGAAGTTCTCGCGCCGCACCGTCCGCGTCACCCGCGAGCACAACGAGGAGTGCCAGCGCCTGCTGAAGCTGATGGGCGTGCCGTTCCTCGTGGCGCCCACCGAGGCCGAGGCCCAATGCGCCGAGCTGGCCCGCGCTGGCAAGGTGTACGCCGCCGCCAGCGAGGACATGGACACGCTGTGCTTCAACACGCCCATTCTGCTGCGCCACCTGACGTTCAGCGAGCAGCGCAAAGAGCCGATCCAGGAGATTCACCTCGACAAGGTCATGCAGGGGCTCGGCATGGAGCGCCCGCAATTTGTCGACCTGTGCATTCTGCTGGGCTGCGACTACCTCGACCCCATCCCCAAGGTCGGCCCGCACACGGCCCTCAAGCTCATTCGCGAGCACGGCTCGCTCGAGAACGTCGTCGCGTTCATGAAGTCGGACAAGAAGCAAAAATTCGTCATCCCCGAGGACTGGCCCTACGAGGACGCGCGCGAGCTCTTCTTCAAGCCCGACGTGCGCGCCGCCGACGACCCGCTGTGCGACTTCAAGTGGGACCGCCCGGACATCCCCGGCCTCGTGCAGTTCCTGGTCAACGAAAAGGGCTTCTCGGAAGACCGTGTGCGGTCGGGCGCGGCGCGTCTCGAGAAGAACCTAAAGGGCACGCAGCAGCAGCGCCTCGAGGGGTTCTTCAAGGTGGTGCCCAAGACGGAGGCGGAGGTCAAGGCGCAGAAGCGCAAGCTGGACGAGAAAAACGAGGAGAAGAAGAAGCGGCTCAAGGAGGAAAAGAAGGACAAGGCCAAGGCCAAGGCAAAACCCCGGGGCGGTGCGTAAAGGGGCACGGAGAGCAAGATGAGCAAGATGATGATGACAAAACAACGGCACATGGAAGCTTGGCCGGGACGCTTGGCCTGGACGCCTCAGAACCCAAAGAACAGTCTGGGTATTGGTCCGTCAGAGTGGAGGGGCGTGGGGAAGGCCGAGATGAGGTCGCCCACGCAGCGACGGAAGACATACACCAAAGCGCGGCAGAGGAGGGACGGGTCCCCTGTGATAGTCAGGGGTCATCCATCATTGCATGGCCTATGCTGATTTTTCTTTTTCCGTTACGCCCGTCTCCTTTCTCTTCATTTTTGGGTATTTTGGTTCAAACGGGACTTTGCATATGGCGTTGTTCTAGGGCGGATCTCCATCATCGGGGGTATATTATGGATAGGGAAAATCACATGGAATATTTACTGTTGACGGATAGAGGCAGGCCTGGTACTATCGAATGTGGTACAGAACGTCTTTGGGGACTGGTAGTTTGGCGTGGTCTGGAGCACAGTTTGGCACAGCCTGACACCTGCCACCAAAATCACGGCAGAACACGCCAAAAGACCACGAGACTAATCTGTGGCGTGCCTCGGCAGGCCCACCCAATCACACGACGCCAATGCGATCTTCTCGAAACAAAATGACATCAGCGCCTTGTGGGAAGGAGCCACCGGCGCAAAGCATACGACCTTGAAATTCTGAGCATCACATGCGCTTGGCACTGCCCAGGCTGGCTGCGCCCGTGTTCACGTATTCAATGCGCCAGGGAAATGTCTTTGCATTGCGTCTGATTCGCCGTCTTTGGATTGCCGTTCTCAATGACAAGTTTTATTTTCTGCTGGCAATTGTACGCCATTCTCCATGATTCACTTTGTACCCCAGCATTTTGGCCTCCTTCCCTTTCCCCGTTGCGAAAGTCGTCTGCGCCTTCTCTGCTGTGAAAGTTTTCGTATTACCAGTTGCTCTTTCCGCTTGTAGCCCTCTGTAATTCGAACCGAAGACAATCACTGCGTGCACCCCACACATTCCAGTGCATCGCTCCTGCCGCCTCGGTGTGCGCAGATCTCGCTGCAAACAGCATAATGCCACAGCGCGTCCTCGACAGCGGCGTGGTTTCCCCTTTGGGCCTGGAGCACCTACACTAATCCCACAATCGCACGGTGCAGTTTTGGCGCTCTAGTGGACCGTGGAGCCGGTTTGTATGGAGCTTAGGCGCTGCTGTGCCCCGGACCCCACGGGCCACAGCCAATGATGGCGTGCGAATTACGCTTGCACCCCACACTCTCCAAACGTGTCGAGGAGTGTCCGCACTGCGCACTGTCTTCAACACTGTGTTTCCGTCAGCGCGGCAGGGCCAGACAGAACACAAGCTTGCAGCGGCTTTCTTCAATAGCTCATTCATTCGCATGTGATCGGCCTTGGTGCACTCTGGCAGCCCAAGAAAGTTGCCGACCACGCCGTCCGGATTACTTTGCCATCGTGCCCTTTTCCCTTTAAGCCAACGGATCCTTTTATTTCAAGTCTTTCTTCTTTCTTCTTTTCCTTCATCTCTTTCATTGTCTTTCCTCGACCTTTTCTTCCCGTCCATATACCCATTCGTTCTCCGTTTTCATCTTGACTCTTCCTCTTCTATATCGTCATCTTCTCGCCTACCTTCACAATGTCGAAGACGTTCACACAGGCCGAGGTTGCCTCGCACAACAAGCCCGACTCGCTGTACATCACGGTCGACGGCGATGTTTACGATCTGACCAAGTTCCAGGATGACCACCCGGGTATGTGCATGTGCCCTCTCGTTTATGAGCTCGACTTGCGTTGAGATTCGCACAACGTCCGCAGCGATCCTCCTTACTAACGTCCATTTTCTAGGTGGCAAGAAGATCCTCGCCCGCGTCGCCGGCAAGGATGCGTCCAAGCAGTTCTGGAAGTACCACAACGAGGGCATCCTGAAGAAGTACCAGCCCCAGCTGCTGGTTGGCTCGCTCGACACCAAGCCCAAGGCCGAAGCCCCGGCGCCCAAGCCCAAGCCTGCCGCGCCCGCCCCGAAGAAGGCCGAGGCCAGCAAGCCCGCCGCGTCCCACGAAGAAGTCGAGCCGCTTGAGCCGTTCGGCAGCATCATCCCCTTTGCCGACCCTGGCTGGTACCAGAGCGTGAGTCCACCCCATCCTTGTTTTCCCCGCTGTTTGACGGATGGCTTGCTAACGTTTGCAGTACCGCTCCCCCTACTTCAACGAGACCCACGCTGCCCTCCGCGCCGAGGTGCGCGAGTGGGTCGACTCCGCCATCGAGCCCAATGTCACCGAGTGGGATGAGGCCCGCCTGGTGCCCCCCGAGATCTACAAGGAGATGGGCCGCCGCGGCTACCTCGCCGGTCTGCTGGGTACCGCGTACCAGAACGACTACACCGAGAACCGCGTCCAGAGTATGCCCACCGACAAGTGGGATCTCTTCCACGAGATGCTGCTGACCGACGAGCTGTCGCGCGCGGGCTCGGGTGGTTTCGTCTGGAACGTGATTGGTGGTTTCGGCATCGGCTGCCCGCCGCTGGTCAAGTTCGGCAAGAAGAGCCTCAAGGACCGCATCCTGCCGGGCATTCTCAACGGCGACAAGCGCATCTGCCTGGCCATCACCGAGCCCGATGCGGGCTCCGACGTCGCCAACCTGACCTGCGAGGCCAAGCTGAGCGAGGACGGCAAGCACTACATTGTCAACGGCGAGAAGAAGTGGATCACCAACGGCATCTGGTCCGACTACTTCACGACGGCCGTGCGCACGGGCGGCGAGGGCATGAACGGCGTCTCGCTGCTGCTGATTGAGCGCTCGTTCGGCGGCGTCTCCACGCGCAAGATGGACTGCCAGGGTGTCTGGTCCAGCGGCACCACCTACATTACGTTCGAGGACGTCAAGGTCCCCGTCGAGAACCTGATTGGCAAGGAGAACCAGGGCTTCCGCGTCATCATGACCAACTTCAACCACGAGCGCATCGGCATCATCATCCAGTGCCTGCGCTTCTCGCGCGTCTGCTACGAGGAGTCGGTCCGCTACGCGCACAAGCGCCGCACCTTCGGCAAGCGCCTCATCGACCACCCCGTCATTCGCATGAAGCTGGCCCACATGGCCCGCCAGATCGAGGCCAGCTACAACTGGCTCGAGAACATGATCTACCAGTGCCAGACCATGAACGAGACCGAGGCCATGCTGCGCCTTGGCGGTGCCATTGCCTCCCTCAAGGCCCAGTCCACCATCACCTTTGAGTTCTGCGCCCGCGAGGCCAGCCAGATCTTCGGTGGCCTGTCCTACTCCCGCGGCGGCCAGGGCGGCAAGGTCGAGCGCCTGTACCGCGACGTGCGCGCCTACGCCATCCCCGGTGGCTCCGAGGAGATTATGCTGGACCTGAGCATGCGCCAGAGCTTGCGCGTGGCCAAGGCCACCGGCATGAAGCTGTAAAAGGCTGTTAGTGTTTTTGGTTTATTTCTTTTGTTTCTCTTGGAAAAGCCGTTGCTTCCATGCTGTATGATTTCTATAAGGCACCTTCTGTAAAGGCCGGCCTTTGATGTTTCTTCTAATCGTTTTTGTAATCGTTTTTGCATATCTTCGATTCTCATCTGTTCTTTTGTACCTAGAAATTTGGGCACACTTTAGAAGCATCAATCAAAGTCTGAAAAAGAAAAAGAAAAGTGTGGCATTGTCATTTTCTTTTGCGAAAGTGAAATACCGTCATGTGACAGAATGTGGACTGTCCGCCATGGGAAGGTGCGGACGCATGTGTTGCGCCTTCCCGTTTCTATTCACTATTGTCATGTAAACAATGGCACCATCATCGCCAGTTAGTTTAATTTACTTACCGTCCTTTTCTTCTCCATCTATGCACTATGCCAATCCACATCGCACTCTTAGACTAGATCTAATAATTAGAGAGCACTCTCCCGACCTAGGCCTGCATTGCAGAGTGCCATTATCATTTAGGTTTTATTTACATTATCCTCCGTCCGCTTCTTTCCTCCGCCTTTGCATCGCGTTCTTTTCTCCCTACGACGGTCAACTCCAATTACCTTCCCACCCCCTTTTGACGCAAAATGACCTCTCATGAACCATCACAACCATTGGTGCCTACCGCCGCATTTGCCTCCGCCCTCTCCCGAGTGGTAACTCCCGCAGACCGGGCCAAAAACGTCACAGAGTGGATGCATCGGCTCTCAAGAGCGTCTACCGAAAACTCCTCAACAGACATGCCAGTCCTGGCTAGAACGCCGAATCGAAGAGGAAACCGCCGCCAACACCGGTCTCTAGACGGTGCCTAGACGGCGCCGATAGACTGCGGGTACGATGCGGCCGTCCCTGCACCTGCACCGGATCCTACTCCTACATCTATCGCTCGATGCCCCCTCTCCTCAGAACAACGCGAAGCTCTTTCCGCTTTACAGGATCTACAGAACGCCGGTTCTGACGAATTGTCTGCCGACGAAGACGACACCGTTGATAACACAGCTCCTCAAAACCATCGCACTAGCTCGGCGCAGAATGAAGATGGAAACAACGCCAGCAGCACCAACATGGATCCCCAGGTGACCCAGCTGCACATCGCCATCCACGAGCGGCTGCAGCGCCAACGTGCTGCACAGCGTGGCCGCCGCACCATTGCTGGCGTCTCCGTTCCGTGGCCAAAGCGCTGGGCCGGCAGTCTCCAGTGGCGCCAAAACCAGGCCGCGCGCCAACAGCTATGGGAGAGTTCATTTGACGGTACCACCGGAACACTTGGCGCCACCGGCGGCTTAGCCAGTGGCCTGACCACAAGCATCACACAGCAGCTGTGCCCAGACCTCTCCGCAACCCACCAAATCTCCCTCACGGCCAACATTGGCGGCAACGTCGGCGGAACGACGGCACCGGCCGCTGTAGTGCCCGCTGTACCGCCGGCTGCGTCCACAGCAGCCAACAAAAACGCAAAGGCGAACAAACTTCTGGGAGACGCCACCGACATCCCGCAGCGGTGGAAGTGGTTCCTCAGCCCGCGCGAGACGATATTGGAATGGGCCATGGCCAAAGCCCGCAGCGAGAAGCGGATGGAGCGGAAGCGGACGAAGAAAGACAAGGCAGCTCAGCGCAAGGCCCTCAAAGCGCTCAAGGAACAGGAGGCCAAGGTTGCTCAGAAATCGGTGTCTGTGGACGTGTACGGCCCCGGGGTAGCCACGGGCGAAGAAGTGCCACTTGATGGCGATGATGCGGTCCGCACTGCCGAACAGCAGCTCGAGGCGCAGGCTCGCGCGAGAGCAGCGGCGACACTGGGGCCGAGACCGCCTGGCACAGAAGCAGAGCTGGCCGTCGAGGCAGAAGCATTTGCCGCGGCGGCAGTGGCTCCTCGCGTAGTCACCCAGTACGGCCGTGTTTGGGTGCGGCCAAAGAACATGTACGGTGAAGAAGGATCGGTGGCCGCGACGGGCGACGGTGCGGCCTCCAATGTTGACAATGACAACATTGACGATGCCAGCAGCTACTACGAAAACGGCCTAGGCGTGGCTGCCTCGCCGCCTCCCTGCTGTGCTTGCGGGGTGTCGGCACCGCCCAACTCGGTGGTTGATTCTGGATACGGCCACATGGAGGCACCTGTGATTTTCGACGAGGAGGACGAGGAGGACTGGCCGTCGTCTCTCATCCAACTCGTCTCCCTCTCCCTGACCTCAGGGACTGGGTTGCCGCCCCATGCTACGGAGTCAGGTTCTCAGGCCGCAACCGCCACCGTTCGATGCTCGTGCCGATCCGGCCCACCTACTACGGGTGCCATTTCTGAGGTTGACGGCGCCACAGAGGTTCCTGCTTTATACCGACGTCGTTCATGGGCACGTTATGAGAGCAGCTTTGATGACGGTCGGAGCTTTGTCACCTGTCTCAGCCGGCTGTAGGCGTGGTTAACCATGGGTCTACCTAGAACAACCTTGGACGACGATGAGAAGGGAATTGGAATGAAATAGATAATATAATGTTAATGGTTATTGGTATAGAGGCTCGCGCCGACTTTGACTTCAACGTAACGTAGACGAAAAAGATGCTGACGTACGTAGTAGACTGGTCTATTGGATAGCTGTTCTAACAAATTCATATAACAAAGTGGAATGAACGCCTCATGTCTTGTCCAGCTCGCTATTGTAACTGGTTGTAATACTGTACGAAAAAGAACATTGGTGAGAGGCTAAGGGGACGTTAAAAGGAGCAAAGAAACAAGTGACATTAAAACAACGTATAGGAATAAAACAAGGTGCAAATCCATGGCCCGCCGTGACATGAAGAAAGAAAAGAAAAGGAAAAAAAAAAGAAAAGGAAAAAAGATGAAAAGCGCCATCCCCCAAAGCCTAAGCATCATGAAAAGAAACAGAAAAAGCCCCGTCTATACCGTGTATTCCCAGTGTTGGTCGTTTAATCTTGCCGGCTGTTCTCGCCCGTCTTCACAACCGGCACCATCTCGTACTCGCCGGCACCGTCACGGCCTCTTCCCCGGCCGCGACCGCGTGAGAACCCTTGCTCCTCGTCGCCCTCGGCCGCAGAAGCGCCGAGCCCGCCCCCATTCGAACCACCGTTGGTCGTTGTGCTGCCGCCACCGCCGCCGCCGCCGCCGTTGCCGGCCGCTCCGCCAAAGGAAATCGGCTGCAGCTCCCGGTGCCGGCACCCCCACGTCCCCAGCGCCAGCGCCGTCCCCGTCGACACCGCCATCGTCGCCCACCAGGCCAGGTTCGCCGGGAACGAGTGCGTCAGCGTCACCACACAGAGGTGGACGGCGTGCAGCGTCGCGGCAAAATCCAGCACGAGCTTGGAGCGGCCGACAAGGTAGACAATCGAGGCGGCGCCGACGAGGCCGGCGGCCAGCCACCAAACAAAGGCCGTGAGCCAGCCGTCGGTGGTGTCGCCGCGGATGGCGCTCCAGCCAAAGACGAGGTTGAAGGAAAAGTCGCGGCCGGCGACGCGCTCGGTAAAGAACATGAGGGCCGTCAGGCTGGCGTACAGTGTGGTCTGGATGATGGCGATTTGTGCGAGGATTTTGAGCGGCGGCAGCTCGCCGAGAGCGCCGGAGCGGCGCGGACGGCGACGACGCACCATCGAATCTCTGTGAGGGCGTCGTGCGCTGGGTGTCTGGGCCAAACGTGCTAGACAGTGCCGGCCACCAAGACGGTGTAAAGCGCCGCGCCCGGAGGGTGTGTTGTGCTCCACGGGACGCGCAGCGTCGGTGTAGAAGAAGTGCGAAGCTTTGACGGATCGCGGGTTGTTTCCAGTGGGAAGGTGTCGTCAGATGTGGGAGGGGGTGCTGCTGCCGTCGATGGAGAGTCCAGAGAGACACGACAAGTCTACCGCAGTTCGCGTCCAGCTTCTGGAGTCGGCTATTTGTCGTTGTGCCGGGTTTTGATGTTCGCGCCGGTTGTCGCGATCCACGCCAAAGTCGTCAAAAGGCAGAAAAGGGGGCCGTCAAGGGCGTCGCAAAAGAAACGGGTAGTCTGGAAAGTAAGGGACAGAAAGTGTCATCCACTAGAACGCCGCTGTATCGTAGATTGCTAGTCGTCGAGAAATGCGAGAGAAATTATGAGGTTGGAGAAAGCAGAGAAACCCGATGCGTCGTCTGGCTGTTGTCTTTGGTCGAATGGCTGGGAACGGCAGGAACAGCAGACATCGAAAATGATGTTGCCTTGTTTGGGGCAATTTTGGGTTGGTGGCAGCCCTCTGAAAGACTGATAAAATAAGGCGTCTGGCACCCCTGGCACCGCTGTTACCAAGCTCGCCAGGTGGCCGGATCGCCCCATCGCCCCTGTAAACGTGCTGTAGTCAACCAGCGGTTGGCAGCAGAAGCTATCCTTCACCGCCTTTTTCTGCCATGACATCTGAACGATTAAATCGCTAAATTTTCATAGCCATGAAGCTTTGATTTATGTGGCAGGTGACAGCAGCTCGTAAGCCGCCGCCATCCTAGTCATGCCGCGAGTGGTGGATTATACACGATAGTAAAGGCACTCACATACTCTCTTTGTGGCGTCTCATAATATCCTTCAGTCTGTAAAAATATGTAGAGTCCAGCGCTCTTTCCCCTCGCTGACGCATGTCAGAATAGGCAGGAGGGGCGCCCTAACAAGACGTCTTAGCGGCCGTTCGATGCGCCTTCTGAGCCTTTACAAGGCCGTCCCAATTACATCAGCTCACTGGCTCCATTCTAATAGCTCATTCGGCTTCAACGTCCGTCCAACTTTGCACGCTTTGCCACTTTACTTCAACCCCGGGAACCGAATAGCAAGACGACAATCAGGCATTCCTATGACGCTTTAACAGACACTGATATTCGCCTTTTAATTGACCCTCATATCAGCCTGGGACACTCTCAGGAGCACTCCCCTGAACGTCCTGCCACTCACTTCTCACCCTTCCTCTCGCCTCTCTCATCTCTCACCTCATCTGCCATCACACCAACCCCAGCCCTCTTGCACGATGGGCATCTCCTCGCTCTGGGGCGGCTCCTCAGCACCGGCCACCGAAGAAGAGCGCCGCGCCCAGGCCATCCGCTCCGGTGCCGCCGTCCCCTCCCGTGCCGAGCGCAAAAAGTGCTGGGACTCGCGTGACCTCTACTTTGGCTGCCTCGACCGCATAAACGTCTATGACGCTCTCGAGCCCGCCGGCGCCGCGGCTGCACAAAAGTCGTGCGCCAAGGAGAGTCAGCAGATGGACCGCGACTGTGCCGCGGAGTGGGTAAGCAAAACAACCCTCGGAACCATTTGGCACCATTTGGCACCATTTGGCACCATTCACCCCTTGTTTTTGGTCGTCTTTGTCGTGTCCCTGGTCGCATATCGTCTCGCTTCCGTCGATGCTAACCTGGCAGGTCGTGCATTTCAAAAAGTTCCGCCTGGCCAACCACCAAAAGGAGCAGCGGCTGGCGGCCCTCAAGGCCCAGGGCGCCTTTGAGGTGCAGATCAACAACGGCCCTGGCGACTCGGTGCCAGCCAACAAGAAGTAAGAGCGTGGGCTGGTCTAACAGCCGGCTTCAGTAGAAGGGCGCAGCTTTGTATATTATTTGTCCTAGGGTATTCAGTTAAAAGGCGGAAATGGAGGGAAACGGCACGGAACGTGCATGAGACGGAGGTGGAAAACATGGTATGATACGCAAAAGGATGTACATAGTATACACGCCACGTGAACAAAACAATTCAACTCTAGTGAAAAAAGTATGATATTCTTGGTGATGATATTTATATTGCGAGCTCTAATAATGTATGTGTGGTCTGCAGATCCCGGTACCTCGGTGGAAAAAACACACGGCCTCTTCTTTCAGCCTTGTTGTTATCCCGCCTGTATGAGGGAACCCAAGGTCGATGTTCTCTTCAACATAGTCTAATCAAAGAAATTGGTACATGGCCAGCTCACGACAAGCACATACAAAGTACAAATCATTGGAGTATAGAGGAAGAAACAAAAACACGCCCGCACGACGTGTACAGGTTTTAGGAGAAGACAAGTATAAAGACGAAAGAAACGGTCTTCGTATGTAAGAAAGAGGTTAAGCTAGACGGAGCCAAAAACGGAGGACGTGAAAAGGGCCGCTCTCGCAATTAGGAAAGAAACAGAAGAAATAGAACCCGCAAAAAAGAGAACAATGATAGAAAAGGAGGCTCGTGTGTTTATGCAGCTGGGTCTTTTATAAGAGACAAGAGGATGGAAAGACTAGACATAAGAAATTGACACTAGGAAAAGATGAAACTAGGGCAAGAGAGGCAATGAGGGAGAAAAAGAAAGAAAAGAGAAAGGGGAAACGAGAAAGAGAAAAGAGAAAAATGTAAAGTGGTATCATGATGGAGGGAGATGTATTCGGCTTTCGGTAGGCTTTCGGTATGACAAAGAGGGAGTGTAAGAGAAGCACAAAAAAACAAGGAAATCGAAATCACCCAAACAGAAATAGGAAGAATAGAAAACAGCAGCACAAAAAGAGAAAAGGGTGGTCCGACCCCAGTCTCCTTTCATCACCACTATCCAACCGCGTATTCCAAAAAAAGAAAAAAAAACTTCACCTCTCCAGGGACAACCTTCCTTTCATCCCTTTCCTTGCCGTCCGCAGTTCCTCAAAAACAGTTCGTTCGCATGTCCCCCCCCCCTCCTCATGCTGCACCGTCCAGTTTCGGCAGCGGCGGCAGCTCCTTGTCGAGACTGTCCCGGCTCAGCTGCATCTTCAGTTTGTGGCCCGAACCCACCGTGCCAACTGTCCCCGACCGTGACCGTGTGCCCGACACGCCGTAGCCACTATCCGCGCTCTCGGGTTTCAGGTAGCCGGTTGCCGGCGGTGTGGGTGGGCTAGGATCTCCATGGCTGCCAGCCGCACTTGCACTCCCGCCACTGAGCCTCACCGGCAGGTCTTTGGCAGGCGTGGCCGGCCGATCGTCGCTCGCGGCCGTGTGGCTGCTAAACCGGCTGCTGTGGCTGCGGCCGCCCGTCGACGAGTTCTCGTTGGCTTCGTCGACGATGGGCAGGACAGGCTGCTGCATGGACTCGCGGCGGTCGCTGTGCGGGGGTGGTGGTGGCGGAGAGTTCGGCATGGACGGGACCGAGGCGGACATGGGTGGCAACAAGGGGAGAGACGGGAGAGACGGCAGCGCCGGTGCCGACTGACTGGAGCTGGGGGGGCCGGCCACGAGACCAGGCAAAAGCGTGCCGTTGCCAACGGGGACCGTAGTTTGTGTTGTTTCGGTCTCGTTGGCTGCTGAGGCCTTTTGAGCCTCAAACTCAGCTGCGCGGTGGGCCGTCGTCACGTTGCTGCTATCGACGCCACTGTTGTTACCGTTGCTGTTACCATGGTTGCTACCACTGCCCGAGGCGCCTCCGCGGTGCCGTAGGTTGCCTGACCAACCGCCGTGCCGGTGGTGGCCGGCCGCGTCTGTACCCTTATCGCGGCCGCTCGCCGTGGCCACGCCGTCAAATCCGAATCCGGGACCGTCGCCCGCATGACCGCTTGTGTCTGCATTTGGTGCAGCAGAAGCCGAGGCCGCTGCTGCGTCGGCTCCCGCCGCTTTGCCACGGTCTTGCGCCTCGCGGGCCGCATCTTCTGGCGACATGGTGATGCCCGACATGAACTTGAGGAACCGGTCACCGTATTCTTGGGGTGGTAAAGCCGATATCTGCGTTGCATCATTGGATAGGCCTTTCCAGAAGTGCTCGATCTTCTTGATAATGCCGTACTGAGGGGAGATAGATGTGTTAGTGAGTGTTCGAGAAAAGACGAAAAGGGGGGAGGGAGAAAAAGGGAGGAGCCTACGTGAGTAAGACAGTCAATGACTCCGAGGTAGTAGACCTCTTCCGCAGCTGTATTGTCCAGGTGTGTGGCCTGGAAGCCGCCGTCGTCCTTGTAAAAGATGGACTGCTTGTTGTCGTCGAGCTCGTCTGGCATTTTGTTGCTGCTCTCGCCAATCGGAATCGGCCGCTCGGATTTGAGCATCTGGCGAAGCTCGCGCGTCTTGCGCTGGTGCTCGAGCTTGCTAGGGGTGCGCATCAGCACGGACTGCGTACCGAGTCCGTCGGCGTTTTGCTTTTCGCCGCGCGGTTCGAACACTTGCAGGATCTTGCCGCGAAGGTTTTCGTCGTTGCCGCGCCGGAGATCGTGTGTGCCGACAAGCAGCGAGTAGTCCATGATCTGGAGACGCTGGAGCAGCTTGACATCCTTATGGAGCTGCTCCAAAAACAAGCGCTTCTTGATGATGCCCAGCTCGAGGTGCTGGTGCCGCCGCAGCCAATTCAGGTCTTTGAGCGTGGCGCGCGGGTTGTCCGACAGCAGCTCTTCGGGGTAGTCGCGGCCGATTGTCGAGCCCTTGAGGTCAAACGTCTGGTGGATGTCGCGATGCGGCGGGAACAGGTTGTTCATGACGACAAAGTGGATCTTGCGTCCATATGGCATTTTGACGCGGTGCAACCCGAAAAACTGCGACAGGAGCGTGTTGGGGTTCTCGGTAACGTGCTTGTAGTAGTCCTTGAGGATCTTGCGCAAGAACTTGTGCTCCGAGTGGTGGATGGTCTTGATAATGTAGCGGTAGTCCCGCGAAAAATAAAAAAAGCTGCCGCTCTTGCCGGGCGAGCCGAGTTCCGACAGAATGTACTTGCCCGCAAGAGACATGAGGTAATCGGCAGGGTCGAGGTGGAAGAGCTGGCGGAGGTGGCGGAACACCCACGGTGCGTAGTCCTTGAACTTGAAGTCGTACTTGGCCGAGGGGACCAGCTCATTGCCGGCGATATCAAAGGTGGACTTTTGCTTCGCTTGGAAGTCTTCGTCCGTCAGAGGCCGGTCGAGCTTGGCGTTGGTGCGTGAAACGGACACGCGGATGCCCGTCAGCATGTTGTAGGCGGCCACCCAGTTCTGGTGCGTCTCGTCCACCTTGGTGCCGACCAGGACCTGGTCGTCGTCCTGCTCCATGCGCCGCTTCTTGCTGGCGCGTTTCTGGCGGTAGGCCTCGGCCCACCTAAGGGCGTCCTCGTCGGGCACCACCTCGTCGCGCGGCAGGTCCGAGTGCAGAGACCGGGTGTTCCTACGGACGAGGCTCAACGACGCCCTCCGGCCGCCAATGCTGCTGATGCTGCCGTTGCCTACGCCGCCCGCCGCTGTGGGCGAAAAGCGGCCTGAGGCATAGACACCAGACGAGTCGATGCCCTCGCGCGAGTTCCTGGCTGGCGTGGCTTTGGGAACTTCGAGCGTGTGCCGGTGCTTCAGGCCAGCGGTCGGAGAGAGGTGCGTGCCAGCAACAGAGCTCGACGAGCCAGCCGCTGGGTTATAGGCAGGTGGCGAAGAGAACCTGTGCGGCAGGATAGACGGCTGTCCTGCCTGCAGAAGCTGTGGGTTTGGGCTCTGGGCAGAAATCTGGCTGGCCGAGGTCGATTCGGGCGTTGCTGCGGTCGTGGCTGTCGTGGGCGGTACTGATGCTGAAGCAGATGCAGGTCCTGCCGCAGCGGCCGTCGACAGACCACCATTAGACGAGGACGAGGCATGCACGTCACTGCTCCGGCTGCCTGCCTGGCGGCCACTGTAGACGTCGGCAATGGACGGCTGGACGGAGCTAGCACCAGTCGACGCAACAGAGTGCCGGGGCAACGTGTCGTCTGGGCTGGTGTCTGTCAATTCGCTCTCCTCGGTGCTTGTTCCGTTTATCCAAGCACTCTGCGGTTGGTTCTGGCTCTGGTGCTGAGCAGGCAGCGACTGGCTCTGGAGGTGGGGATTGCCGATGCGTGTGCGGTCGGCCATCGGGTTGGGGACGGAGATAGGGCCCCCGTTAGAAAGCGGCTTTGTTTTCCGCGGGAGCGTCTCTGGCTTTGGGGGGGGTGGCGGTGCTTGTGAGGGGGCTTCAGGCCGGTTCATATTCTGTGTCGGGATAGCAGAGGGCAGGGGAGACGGTGAAGAGGGGGCGGTTTGCTGCGAGGAGAGTGGTGGTGTTGTCTGTTGGGGAGGAGGCGGCGGCGCTCGTTCGGGTATTGCGGGTGCGTTCGAGCTTGTGAGAGAGGCCGTGCGGCCGTCGACATTGTCCATTTCGCCATCGTCGTTGCCACCGCTCAGTTTGTCGTCCTTCTCATAGTAGCCATCGAGACGCAGGTCTTCGTCAGGCGGTGCTGTGGTCGTCTGGGAGCTGGCGGCACCGACGCTGCTGCTCCCGCCGCCGCGACGCGTACTACCGCCATGGCCGTTCATGTCGGCCGACGAGGCGGCTGAGTCGGTATCGTCGTCGTCGTCGTAGTCGTCGGTGTCAGAGAACGTGGAAGAGCGTTTACGACGGGAGAACAAAGGGCGGGCATCGGTTAGCTGCGGCCGGGAAGCCAGCCGAGACGGCGGAGAGGGAGGCGGCGAGGTCGGTGGCGGAGGCGAGTAGCGGACAGGGCGCCGGCCATTGACAGCTGGAGCGTTGCCGTCAACAGACGCAAGCGCGTGGTTGGTGATGCGCGAGTCGACGGCCTTGCCAAAGACCGTGGCCGGGCCGTCTCGTGCCGCGTTGGACGCGGTCGTCGGCGTCGCCGAGGCGAGCGATTGGGTCAGGACTGGGCGGTTCTCTTCGTCGCGGGCAAAGGAGGGCATCGCAGCAAACGGGAAGGCCGGATGACGGGACGCTATCCTCTGTCGATTCAAAGGCCCTGTCTATGTCGAAAATATGATGTGGTCGGCGGCTATCTGTAAATCGTAGAGACTACTCGGTATGGCGCTGACGGCCGAGGAGGGTCTGGGGATCAAGGTCGAGCCCCCTAGAAAAACACTCGCAACGAGGGTGGTCGAGACAAACAAGGAAGAAGCTAAGGACGGCAGCGGTTCGTCGTCATGGTGTCGCGGCGAGAGGCTCAAAGCTCAAGGCAGTTCTCTGGGCACGTTGTCGATTGATCGTCAAGGCGGACACGCACTGCGTGCCGAGGAAAGCCACCCAGACGAGACTGGTCGAAGTCGATGGCAAGCGGGCACGTCGTCAGCTTGATGCGAAGCGTGGCTTCTGTCGATGGCCGGCAATGCAACGACGGATGGATACTCTGGCGATGTGTAAACGACGATGGTAAAGCGTGGATGCCGAGATTTACAGGCGGCGATGGACAATGGTCGGCGGCGATGGAGATGCAGGTGAAGATACAAAAGACGCTGAGGAGCGAGAGGAAAGGAGAGAGCGAGTTCGCGTGTCGTCGGCGTCGTCGGCGTCGTTGACGTCGTCGTACACAGAGTGTGCGGGTTGGCAATATTCAGGTTCGCAACGATCACAGGTTTGCGTTTTAGGGGGGGAGGTGAGGCAACAGACGGCAGCAAAGCGGGAAATGAGAGAGAATGGAAGGGCAGGGAAGCCAAGGGCGAGTCGGAAAAGTTGGCAAGCGCAATGCTGGCCCGCCAGCCAAAAAGGACCCAGGGCAGAGCCACACTAAGTTACTGTGCAGCTGTGGTAGGCGGCGGCTGGGCTGGGCTGGGCTGGGCTGGGCTTGGCTTGGCTGCGGCCACCACTGTGGGTTCCTTCCCTGGCTCGCCTGGCTCGCCTGGCTTGGAAAGGCAGGCGCAGACGGCCAATCACAGTGCGCAGTGGTGCGGAGGACAGTGTGAGACACTTCAGGGCGCTGGTGCTTCCCGCAAACTTGCTGATGCCATCGCACCGTACGATGCAATTACGCCCTGCGATACTTTGCGGTCTGGGGACAGGAGGAAATGAAGCTCCAGAAACGAGGACGATGTATGACAGCACATCGCCAAGGTCTGTTCCATACTACATCGTAAGCTGCAGGTTCCAGAGCTTGCTGTGCACTGTGTTCCTTCCCTGCTCGGCGTGTCCCTATCGCAGTTTCTTGCCGTGCAAGACAACCAACAGTGCTCCTTCCCGTCGCGTTGATCGCTGCTGCCGTTTTCAACAGCATCCCATACCAAGCCCATCACTCCTTCCTCCTTGCTTTTCTCTCGTGTTTATCGTTTTTCTCGAGTCGCTCCTTCTGTTTTCTGTCCCTTTCTTTTTATACCTCCTCTTCCCTCAATCCCTTGCATCGCATTTGAATGTTTCCTTTCTTCTGTTTTTTCATCTCTCACCATTCATTGCCACCATCACCTCGCCCACTCCACCAGCCCCATGGATCCCAGCTCAATCGGGCTAGGGGCGCCCTGGAGCTATCGCTTTGGTCCGCCGATTCCACAACCATCAGTCACTGTCTGTTTGGTCCCCTGTCGTCTGTCGTCACTCTCCACTTACTCTTCAGCCAGTGGTTCCAGTGGCTATCCCAGGAGCCAGCTCGGTCGGCAGAGCGACACACGGCTTTCACCGTCACGACTGTCTGTCAGGTACACATGAGATACAACAGGGGGTCGGTCGTGGTCCAACAAGTCCCCGACGCCCCGTCCTTTGCAAAGTTGCCGGATGTGTGACCCTAGCCGCGACGCGTTTGTTCGCTTGGCCATGTTTCTCGCGTGTTCCTGAGGCGTGTTGGCACTATCCGAGTCAATACGAGCTGGCACAGAAACGAGCATGCAAGTCTGTCTGACGCAGTAGTCAGTATTGTTTTGTCCCATCGTGTTGCGTTGTTTCCCATTCGATATTCCCTATTTGCGTGTCTTTGTGAGATACATCGTTTCTGTCTCATGCTGTGCTCACATTGCGCTGCCACGTCTCTTCATTTTAATCTTGATCTTTTGTCAGGTGCTCCCCCCATGTCCTCCCAAACGTCCAAAAGCCCCCCATCGCCCATCATTCTTCATCTCTCGGCCTCGTATCGACCACCGAACGTCCCGCCTGTCACCTCAATGGCCCTCTTCAGTAAAGCGCCCTCCCCGATGCTCCCCACAGCTCATTTCACTGTCAAGGCACCCGTTTCCCGGTCAGCCCCTGCCGAGCGCTCCCCCAGCCAATCCGGCCCAGCCGTGACAACTGCCAAGCAATCAGACGGGTGGCTCCAGTGAGAAAACCCTAGACCCCAAACGAGAGTCGGACGATAATACGCGTGTGTGCGGTGGTTGTGGCCGATTTCGCGCTCGTTGTCGTATTCTATGAGAACGTTTCTATTCTTGTTCCCGCTGCCCTGCATACACAGTACTCCTGTCTTGCGCACGTCCTGCAACGTTTTCATTTTGTTATTTCTGCATTGGCGTCTAATTCGCTCCTCTTGCTCTCCCTGCGTCTCAGGCAACCGTCCGTTATCAGTTGTCACTTTCGGCATGTTTGCTGGGGACTGGAATTCATAATCTTAACATCCATCTTCTCTGTGTTGTCTCCCGCAGGGCACAGGCCAATCATGAAATCCCCGGGCACGGCCACCACCACGGCAAGTTTCTCACGCAAGCACAGCCAGAAATAACACAAGAACCAGAAAAACAATAAATGCAATGCGACGCTTGCTGATGATCGCTAATGATCTGCCAGCCCGTATCGTCGGGAAGATGCAAATAGCATGGGTGGGCTGTAAAGGCCAAATGACAGCAGGGGTGGGCAAGGAGACAGGTGCCGATTCTGTGGCCGAAGAACGAAAATCAAAAGCACCTGCACGAGGCAAGTATGTACGCAACCACAGCGCGGCTCACACTCAGCTTAAAGCCACCAGTCAGACAGTCTCACGAAAAGGCGTGCACGGCATCGCCTATGGTATCTTAACTTGACCGTCGGACACGAGCGGCAGGTAAAGTTCGTGCGCCTCATGTACAAGGACACCGGTGCCCCTCGCAATGTCTAAAGTAAGACAGTAAGACTACTTTACACTCGAGCGTACGTGCCACATGAGAAACACGATACAGAAACCGTGCCTAGCGTTTGTTTCACCTCTCGAGAACACGTTAAAAGTTGAGAAAGTAGAGGCCGACAAAAAGCACATACTAGCAACGGAAAACTCCGGTTCAGGATCGTGGTCTATATATGGAAATAAAACGTTTTGATATAGCATTCATATCCTACACCATCGTACTATCTGGTATTATCGTCTGGTATTACACGGCAAAAGAACCCATCCGGGTACAAGTACAAATGCCCTTCATAGTCTTTCAATTACCCGCCCGCCACTACGGCCAGCCCGTCGTAGATCATCCGCTTCACCGCGTAGAACGTCCCGCCCACCTTGGTCGCCGGGCCGCCGTCAGACGGCAGGCCAATGCTCTCGACTTCGACGCGGCCCGTCGTCGTCTTCTTCACAGCCACGGACCCGTCAATCACGAGCGTGCCCTCGCCACGGAACTCGGCTGTATGGCCGGACGCCTGCATCGTGCGCCGCAGATCTGCCAGCCGCAGCTCGCCCACATGCAAGGGCTGTGTGCCGGCGCGTGCTGCCGCCAGAGCAACATTGCTCGGCAGCACGTCCAGCGTCGGCAGCTGCGCGTTGGGAGCATCTCCCGGCGCGGCGGACGAGGGTGCAGATGAGGGCGCTGCCACCGCGTGGGCACTTCCGCTGGCATCGGTCTTTTGCCGCTTGTTGGCGCCGGCGCTGCTCGCGTCGTCGGCTTCCTGGTTGTCCGCGTCGGCCGTGCTCTCCTCGCTTGCGGCCGGTGCATTGGCAGCAGGCGGCAGCGCCGCCAGCCCAGGTCGCAGCTGGCCCGTCATTGTCACGATGCCCAGGCCCCGTAGATTCTGCCACTTGAGCTTCTTGACCAGTGCGTCGGCCAGCTTGACGACCCACGCGTGCGTGTCCACGCTGGCATCGACGGCCGGACCGCCGACGCGCGGCAGCAGCACGTCGACGTCCGTCTCGGCGACGCCGCGGTTCGTGCTGACAACGCTGCGGTAGTGCGCGGCGACCGCAGCCGTCTCGGCCTCGCTGCCGCCCACCAGGATCAGCTTGCGCGGCTCGACGAGCGGCAGCAGAATCTCGAGGTTGCGTGCCGTGTGCAGGCCCGAGTAGTCGACGTAGGCGATGCGCAGCCGCGCAGGAACCGTTTCCGTGGTGGAGATGAGCTTGGCCGGGCCCAGCACGCTGGCCGTCGTGGCCGCTTCGGCCGCGTCGTCGCCGTCGTCGCCGTCCACATCGCTGTCGTAGAGGCCGCCGTCCTGATCGGCGCCGCCCCCCTCGTCGTCACTGCCGTTGCCACCACGGCCGCGGCGTTTCCCATCGGTAGAATCGCCCCGGTGGTGTCCGTTGCGGTTGCTGTTGTCCAGATTCGGTCGCTTGTTGTCGCCCTGGCCACGTCCTGTGGAGACACCGACGTCGTCCCACTTCCGCTTCCGGCCGAGCATCTCGGGGAGCAGTGTCGCTCCGTCGCTGTTCCTGCCGCTGGTGGCCTCGTGGGCCGCCTCTTCTTCGCGCTCCTCCTCACGCAGGTACTCGTCCGGCCGAATCAGCTCGCCAAAGTCGTCGTTGCGTTTGCGGCGCACCGGCACGGGGAAGATGCGCTCGCGGCCCTTCTTGCCGCGCACATCAAAGTCGTAGTGGCCCTTGCGTTTAATGAGAATGGTCACGCCCAGGTCCTCGTCACGCAACACCACCTTTTTGCGGCTGGCCTGGCCAATCGTCGTCGACACGTTGAGCACCTTGCCCTGGCGGTCGCCGTCCGACTCGTCGTCCGAGTCCGACGACGATTCCGACGAGACGTCGTCGGCGCCGTCCTCGAGCAAGGCCGCCATGCCACCCCCTAAATGGCCCGTGCCGCCTTCACCGAGTAGACTGGCGCCGAGGCCACCGCTGCCGGTTGTGGAGAGCTGCGTGGCCTGCAGCTGGCGCTGCGTGGCGAGCCACTGCTGGTAGAGCGCGAGCTCGGCACCTTCAAGAGCCACCTTGCGAGTGTCGCGGAACTCGAGCGGGCGGCCAGCGCCGTGGACGAGTCGGTCGCCAGCGTCCTCGGCGTTGGGGTTGCTGCCATCGCGCCACCACTCCCAGAGCGTGCGCGCCACAGAGGGCGGCCGGTCGTCGGCCAGGCGGCCTGGCACGTCTGTCAGGACAACCAGGTTTTGTGGGTCGTCGGCGATTCTCCGTAAAATCTCCTTGGAAAAGCCCCATTCAAGCGAGGCGTCGCTGGCGAGAATGACCTTGCCGCCGCCGGATGCTGGAGGCTGGCTGAGAACGCGGTCCACTTGCGATCGTCGCTCGAGAAGCCGCATGTGTCGAAAATCAAACGGACCAGCCTCTTTGGTCTTGCCGTCGTCACCAACACCACTGCCGCCGCGGCCATTCGCCTGCTTGGCGCCGTCGGCCACGGCTTCGAATTCCTGCACGATGCTGTCGTTCATCCATTCAAGGAGCGTCCGCGCGTGCCGCACCAGGCTGCCGGACGTGCGTCCGGCCAGGTACAGTTTGGACCGCGACAGGTTCTCGTCGCCGGACGCGCCGCCCGCCGCCGCCGCGTGGCGCCAGGCGTGCTCCAAGAAGTAGGCGAGCTCGAGAATCCGCGCCGTCGAGTCCACAGGGATCAGCACGGTGCCGCCGCGCACGACGCAGGTGCGAATGGTCTCGAGCAGATGCTCGTCCCGCAGCCCCGGGCGGTCCACCTGCGGCGTGCGGCTGCTGGACACGAGCGCTGTCGGCTTACGCAGCTGTTCCATGACCTCCGACCCGCCGCCATGGGCACCACCGATCCACGCAGCGCCCGCAAACACGTTCTCCTTGTACTGGCCCCAGTCCACGCCGTAGACGATCGACTCGAGGCCGAGCTGGATGTGCCACAGGGTGCCGCCCAACGTGCGGCCGGCATTGTATGCGGTAATGGTCAGGCCGTTGAGCGGCGGCAGGTTGGGCGGGGCCTGCGGCTGGTGTGGCTGCGAGTACTTGAGCTCGCGGATGAGGGAAAAGTAGCGCGTGATCTCGTCGGGCGTCGGCGCCGGCAGCAAGAACCGGCTGTGCTCGGCGGCGGTGGACTGCTCGTAGGAGTAGGCGACTTCGGTCAGAGACGTGCGGGGGATGATGGCCGCGGCGAGCGGCGTCGATGCGTACAGGTCTTGCAGCAGGGTGCGGCCGAGGTCGATGACGGGTCTCGTGGCAAAAATAGGGATGCGCGCAAACAGGGGGAAGTTCTTGCAGCAGTAGGCGAAGGCGGCGATGTGCGACACGGTGGCATGGGTCAGCAGCACCAGCGAAATGGTCGGCACCTGCTTCTCGAGCTCGCGCAGCTTCTCGGCGTCAAACGACTCGTCCCAGCCGACGTCGACGAGCACCTTGACGCCGCCATCGAGCTCCAGCAGCGACTGCGAGGCTGTCGACTCAGACCGCGCCCCCTGCAGGGGGCAGAACGTGAACATGGCGGGGTGCGGGTTACCGCCAGCTCATTCTGCGGTGCAGTACGACGGATTAAGCCGGTTGACGTGGTGTCGATGTATGTGTGCGTTGTGTCTCGGGATACGTTGAATGACGGTTCGCGGAAGACGATGGACGTGAAGCTTCAAGGGCAGATCGCGTCGCCGCTCTGCGTTAGCGCATTTTCTGCCGCAGCCTCACCAGCGCAGGCAAATGGCAGCTGTGACGTCCCAGCGCGCCTTCCCGCCCCAAACGCCCGGAGCGGATTAACTCCTCGGGACGACATCGTGTCCAGAACAGCGCCGCTCTGGCCAGGCCCCAGGCGCGCCTTCCTCCATTCTCGTCCCTGAATTGGATCGCTGGACGACCCCACTTGCCCCTGCTGGAAGGAGCCATTTTGTTCTTTTTTTGCTCCGCAAGGCAGGCGCGCCCGCGCTGAAGTCAGGGGCTTGTCTTGCGCCGTTCAGTCGCTCTTTCCCCCACTAGCAGTCCGCTAATCCGTTGACCCAAACCACCTAACAGACTCAAAACCACCACTATCACGTCCTACGGCCTAAAAGGGGCTTCTGCGAGCAACGTGTCCAACCTTCTGCCACCACATTTTAGCCACCACCACCACCGCGCTTGACCAGGCTGTTCGAAGAGAAGAGAGCTGCTTCGTACTTTACCCTCGGCAACGACTGTCTCGCGATATCCAATTCCTTCAGTAGCATGGACAGACCGGCTCCAACACGTCTGTCGACCGTCTGTTGAGCTTTTTGTTTTCTCTTCTTTTGTCTTTTGTCTTTTGTCTCTCCACCCTCTTTTTGTGAGCTTTCATAGCTCCCGATCGCCCGCTCTCCCGATCCTCCCCGTGTCCCTCTCTGTCGTTTTTGTGTCCTGACCTCTCGACGTCGTCGGCCTCACACGACAGTGCCTCCGTCTCTGCCGCTGCCATGGCCGACTACGCCATGTTCCACGCCCTCGGCCAGGGCGAGCAGCTCGACCCCAACGACCCCCGCCGAACGACACAGCCCGCAGCCCCGACTTTTGCCCGCCCATTGCTCCCCAGCCGTATCAGCAGCAGCAGCAGCAGCAGCAGCAGCAGCCGTACCAGCAGGCGTATGGGCAGCCTCAGCAAGGTCAGCCGGGCTATGGAGTGCCACCAGCCGGTCTGGGACAACCTGCCTATGGCGGTCAAGCTCCGTATATGGGCACACCGTCGCCCGCCGGGCAGGGCTTTGGTGCGCCGCCACCTGTCGCTGGACAAGCAGCAGCCGGGCCAGGTGCCGAGGACGGTGGCCTTGCAGCGCAAATGGGTGGCATGACACTGGGTCCCGACGGCCACCAGACCACGCGGAAGAAGAAGAAGGACCGGCACGCGTATCACCATGTCGAGGCACCCGTGGGCTCGTCTATGGGCTTCTCGGCCGCTGCCATGTCCGGAGGACCTGTGCCAGGCGCACCAGGCGCACCAGGCGTCCCAGGCGTCCCAGGCGTTCCCGGTGCACTTGGCTTTGATAACGGGCCCATCACACCCCAGATGAACCAGTTTCCGGCCGCTGCCAGCGCCCCCTTTACGCCCGCCAACCCCACCGACCCGGCCAGCTTTGGGGCCCGTGGTGCTGTGGCCGAGGCAGGATCGGTGCCTGCCATGGTGCCCGCATCCGGCCACCAGAAGGTGTCCGCCGACGATATCCCCAGCGTTCCTCTGTCGCGCGACTCGTTGCAGCAGCACTTCTTGACCAACGTCTACCCGACCTTTGAGCGCCACGTGCCGCCGCCTGCCGCCATCTCCTTTGTCGCCTACGACCAGGGCAACTCCTCGCCCAAGTACACCCGTCTCACCATGAACAACATCCCCTCCACCGCCGAGGCGCTCCACAGCACCGGACTGCCGCTCGGTCTGTTGGTGCAGCCCCTGGCGCCCCTGCAGGCGGGCGAGCAGCCCGTGCCCGTGCTCGACTTTGGCGAGTCTGGCCCGCCGCGGTGTCGGCGCTGCCGCGCGTACATCAACCCGTTCATGGTCTTCCGGTCCGGCGGCAACAAGTTTGTCTGCAACTTGTGCACGTACCCCAACGACACGCCGCCCGAGTACTTTTGTGCCACCTCCCCGCAGGGCGTGCGCGGCGACCGCGACCAGCGGCCCGAGCTGTCGCGCGGCACCGTCGAGTTTGTCGTGCCCAAGGAGTACTGGACCAAGGAGCCCGTCGGTCTGCGCTGGCTCTTCCTGATCGACGTCACGCAGGAGTCGTACAACCGCGGCTTCCTCGAGGCCTTTTGCGAGGGCATTCTGGGCGCGCTGTATGGCGGCGAGGACGAGGTGGACGACAACGGCGAGCCCAAGCGCCGCATCCCGCAAAATGCGCGCGTCGGTTTCGTCACGTACGACAAGGAAGTGCACTTTTACAACGTGGCAGTAAGTCCCAACCTTGCCGAAAAATGTAACAGATCCATCCGCGTTTCACGCATTAACACCATTGTAGTCCAGTCTTGAACAGGCGCAGATGATGATCATGCCCGACATCGAGGACCCCTTTGTTCCCCTGAGCGACGGCCTGTTTGTCGACCCCTACGAGTCCAAGGCCGTCATCACCTCGCTCCTGACGCGCCTGCCGCAAATGTTCTCGACCATCAAGAACCCCGAGCCGGCGCTCCTTTCCACGCTCAATGCAGCCATCTCGGCACTCGAGGCCACAGGCGGCAAGGTGGTCTGCGCCGTGTCCTCGCTGTCGACCTGGGGCCCGGGTCGCCTCTTCATGCGCGACGACGGCAAGCACACAGGTGGCGAGATGGACAAGAAGCTGTACACCACCGAGCACCCGGGCTGGCGCAAGGCCGCGGAGCGCATGACGTCGGCCGGCATCGGCATCGACTTCTTCCTGGCGGCGCCCGCCGGTGGCTACCTCGACGTGGCCACGATCGGCCACGTGTCATCAACGACGGGCGGCGAGGCGTTCTACTACCCCAACTTTATCGCGGGCCGTGACAACGCCAAGCTGTCGATGGAGGTCAAGAACGCCGTGACACGCGAGACGGGCTTCCAGGCGCTCATCAAGGTGCGCTGCTCCAACGGCCTGCAGGTGTCCAACTACCACGGCAACTTTGTGCAGCACACGCTGGGCGCGGACCTGGAGGTGGGCTCCATTGACGCGGACAAGGCCATTGGCGTGACGTTTAGCTACGATGGCAAGCTGGATACGAAGCTGGACGCGCACTTCCAGTCGGCGCTTCTGTACACGACGGCCGACGGCCAGCGGCGCGTGCGCTGCAGCAACATCATTGCGAGCGTCAGCGAGAGCACGCGCGAGAGCCTCAAGTTTGTCGACCAGGACGCCGTGTACGGCATCCTGGCAAAGGAGGCGGCCACCAAGCTCGCGAGCACGTCGGCCAACCTCAAGGACACGCGGAACTGGCTGACCGAAAAGACGATTGACATTCTGGCCGGCTACCGCAAGCACCACGCCTCGGCCTCGGTACCGCCGAGCCAGCTGATCATGCCGGAGCGCCTCAAGGAGTTCTGCATGTACATGCTCAGCCTGCTCAAGTGCCGCGCGTTCAAGGGCGGCAGCGAGACGGGCGACCGCCGCGTTCACGAGCTGCGCATGCTCCGGTCCATGGGCGCGCTCGAGCTCAGCCTCTACCTCTACCCGCGCATCCTACCGCTGCACAACCTGCAACCCGAGGAGGGCTTCCCCGACCCGGAGACGGGCCACCTGCGCATGCCGCCGGCGATGCGCGCCACGTTTGCCAAGGTCGAACCGGGCGGCGTCTACCTGGTCGACAATGGACAGCAGTGCCTGATTTGGCTCGAGAAGCAGACCTCGCCCAACCTGATCCAGGACCTGTTTGGCGAGGACAAGGACAAGCTGCAGTCGCTCGACCCGTACATGTCGTCGCTGCCCGTGCTGGAGACGCACCTCAACGCGCAGGTGCGCAACATGATTGAGTTTTTGAAGACGCTGCGCGGGTCCAAGGGCCTGACGATCCAGCTGGCGCGGCAGGGCCTGGACGGCGCCGAGTTCGAGTTTGCGCGGATGCTGGTGGAGGACCGCAACAACGAGGCCCAGAGCTATGTGGACTGGCTCGTGCACATCCACAAGGGCGTGCAGATGGAGGTATGTACAACGTCGTAATGTTCTCAGTTCTCAGTTCTCAGTTCTCTTCGTCGTCTTTTCTGTCCGTCTTTTCTGTCCGTCTTTTCTGTCCGTCTTTTCTGTCCGTCTTTTCTGTCCGTCTTTTCTGTCCGTCTTTTCTGTCCGTCTTTTCTGTCCGTCTTTTCTGTCCGTCTTTTCTGTCCGTCTTTTCTGTCCGCTTTTTTTTCTGCATTACTAACACGTCCCAGCTTGGTGGCCAGAAACGAAAGGACGAGTCCAGTGAAGCCTCGAGTGTGCTGGGCTCCTCGTTTGGCGGTCTTCGGCCGGCATACTTTTGAGGGAATACTCGACAAAAAGGGGTGAGGGTGGGGGTGTAGACAGGGATGTCCAAAAACAAAAAACTGCAGTTTTCATTCACATTGGGTAGGAGAAGCATTGTTTTCTTTCTTCGTTACGGGACGCAAAAGGAGGCGATACAAAGGAGGTGGTGCAGTGGAAGAGGAGTTAGACACGGGCCGTTTTGTGTTTGTGTCGCGGGTATCATGTCTGTTTTTTTTTGTCCTCATTTTCTATTGTTGATTTGATTTCCAGATGTCATTTTATCTACCCCTGATTTGCTTTTTCGACTCGGCAACATACTTTACGATAAAACAATAAGATACATATTCAAATGACGGACGACATAGTGATTTTCCAGAACAAAAGTCAGGGGAGTCAAAAATCAATAATTATAGCAGAATAGGTAGAGCGGAAAAGCGGCAGATGGTTAAACAACACGCACATATTGTATGTCGTATGATGCTGTCCAATGTCGAACAGACTCCACGTCCTCCACTATCTTTAGATGTTTACTTAGAAATCCATTGAAGCTCGAAACGGCCACTGGGACATGATATGCAGCTGAGATCTCCGGCCTGAGGAGATGGCAGGGAGGAAAGAAGGGATAATAGGCTCAGGCAAGGCCTTTGGGGCCCCAAATAAGACAGAAACAGCTCCATGTTGCGCGCTTTGGCACCATGATGACATAAACAGGATAGACAAGCAGGACACCGACCAGTCAGATGCTCCGTTCATGTGCGGGATGCCCGGGTCTCCCAGCCTTTCGGCCTCCGAAATAAGATAGAACTTGAAAAAAGGAAAGAAAAGTGCACAATTTTATTTTTATTCTCTCCCCTTGACTCGTCCTTCTTATGGAATTGGCTCCGACTCCCACCACTACCTAATCAAATCAAGGCGATGTAAAGTAATTAAGTAGGGCTTGCAGAATTCAACAGAAGGGGTGAACATATCAAAATCCAGAACAAAAACAAATGGAATGATCCAGACCCCACGGTCTCCCCCACGCCCACGTATGCCTCTATGTGAACTATTTCACATGCAACGCAAGATACAGTTAGTTTGCCGACCGAGGAGCTAACTTTGACTGACAGCAAAAGGGACCAACAGATGGACTAAATCAAGGGCTAGGCATATATGAATCCATGTCTTGCACGAACCCCATCAGTTCATGGAAGGTACAGAGGGTAATGGGACACGCTCGATGCAGAGCCCTTGCTGCCGTCATTGGCTCCCGGGGAATGCAAGTGAACGTTACCCGGTAATGCTGATCCCGTTGCTGATCCTGCATGTTGACTGTTGGTCCATTTTCGGCAAGACTGAAATTGGGCAAGGAGAAAGAAAGATTAAAGAAAGACCAAAAAAATGAAAATAAAAGGTTAAAATAAACAAGCGCTGCATCCAGCCTACCTCAGCCGCAGCATCCTGGTACCCTTTGGGCGTGTCTCGCACCCAAAGAACTTGCTCGCGGCGTTTTTCTCATCGCCGACCACCGTGGCCGTGTACCATTGTGAGCTGACGCCTGGCCTGCCCTTTTTTTGTCTGTTGGGTGGCGAAGGGCCGTCCGTACTTTTATGTTTGTTTCTTTTTGCCTCCTTTTTTATTTTCTGTTGATAGTGATGGACGAACCATCCCTAGCAAACCAGTTCGATATCGTACCCGCCCATTTTAAGACCACGAGTGTACGTACCCCTGACGGGTCGATGCTGCACTATTGGTTCGGTAATGGAATCCTAGCGAATAACAGATGCTAGTACGACGCATGTGCCAGGCCTGCAGATACAACGATACAACAACTTTGTCTGACATTCAACGGCGAGCGCCAAAACGGCTCCCACTGGAGGGGGACATGGGAAACACATACTGTAGTGTCAGAGAGACCGAAATGACGCATAAAGCCGTACTATCGAATATGCTTGTGTTGCTCTGAATTTAAGCAGGTATCTTAGCCACATGTGTGTCAAATAGGGAGCCAGAGGCCGAGGATGTCGTAACACTGCGAGATTGTTTTGTGCCCCAAAAAATCCCGCCCGTCTGGGTGTCATATTAATCGTACGGATATAGTGCTCCAGACAACGGCACCGGCCAGGGATGATCAAGGGTCAGGGTGCCATTGGGCCTACGTGGGGACCAGAAAAAGGAAGCATGAGAGAAACGACACATGAATTGTTTTGGGAATTTTAAATATGGAAAGGGGAAACGAGGGGTGGTGGGATACGGCTGAAACCTTTTTAGGGTGTAAGCTGAAAGCTGTCGTGGAATGGCACCAATGAGACACCATGATGAGGTTGAAGGGGACTGAGAAGGGGAGGGATGAACAGAGCGATGGCGACCGCTGAAGTTTTGGGACTTGACGAGAAAATGTAAAATTCAACAGCCCGGGGGAAAAAAGAGCGAATAGCAAACCGAAAACGATGTGATGTGACAAGAAAACAGATTGACAGCGACTATTAATATCCAGAAACAAACAATACTCCTGTGCTGCTGTAGACGAAAGATGTCTTTAATTTACAAACGAGGCTCACCCTCCTTTTCAAAATGCTACTTTATCCTGCTTGCTTATTTCCATCCTATTCTCGCAGTTTTCAAAGTATTCCTCAAACCCATGCGTCCTATTTGGAATTTACACTCGTGAAAGGGTGTGAGAAGGTCAAAATCGGGCAACAAGGGATGCACAATGTAAATAAAACACTCATACAATCATGCGAAATGCACTCCATTTTTGCACTTTTAACGATGCTACTTATGTGTAAGAATAGCTGGTTCGACGGATATGACAAACTTGAGAACAACGAAAGGCGGTGGCAGTTTTTTTTTTTAGTTTTTTTTTTAAAAAAAAGTATTGTCGGTACAGATCTTGGTTCGGATTGCCTAGGACCCAACACTCCGGGAGTAAAGATCAACATATTCTCTGGATCTCGTTCTCTCCAACTGGTTTATTATTTTGGATTTTACCAACCAGTCTTTGTCGATATGACACGTCACAATTCGAAGTCAGCTGCGCAAATGGCTTTTCAGCTCTGTCTCCCATTTCCATACCATCCCATTTGGAGTACCAAGCGTCTGTTGGCACACTGGGACGCCGTACTGGGACGCCGTCAACAGATGCAACAGTCCGCCCCCCGATGTGATCCCATCTTCCCAGTTATACTTCTGATCTGTTCACAGGCTCGGCAGACTGCCATTGCAGACTGCCATTGCATGCTGCCATTGCAGGTTCAGAAAATCCCCCACCCGGTTAAGGAGCAGTACCAGATCCACGGGAAGCATATTTGCGGTTATTCTACTTGTTGAGGAGCCGTGCGGTTCTCCGTGGTTTGCGGCTACGGCGACGTATTTTCGGTGACATCCTTTTTCTCTTTTTGAATATATGTATCATGTCTCGCACCCTCTACGTTGTATTGTAGGAAGGCTCTCTCTCTGGCATCGGATCCGCGCACTTTCTTTTTCTTTTGCTTTCCTTCTCGTTCATTCCTTTACAACTCTGCGACGCACCCTCTCCGGCATGTGATGAGCGCTGCACCCTGCTTGGTGAATAATGGCACCACAATGGGCATCAGATCACTTGGTGTGGGTGTGTACTTACAGGAAAGCGTGGGATGGTTTGTCAGACTGCTCCAAAACAAATACGGAACAGGAGGGTGTGCTACGAAGGCTTGGCTGAACCTGCAGCCGCACAACCTCGACCAACGATGAGGGCGGAATACGAAAGAGAGACAAGCACAGACTACCCAGCTGACGGCCGCCCTTCTTCTAGCCACACTGCCCGAGCCTGTAAACTACGTATTACTATTTCCCTTTCGCCCTCGCTTCACGCTTTTGGCATATGTCCGTCTCGCCTCGCGAATCTGGTAGAGGATTGTGCCTGTCTTCCCTGTCTTCTCGCCTCGTCTCGCACTCGCTTCGCGCTCGCCTCGTCTCGGCTCCCATCCGGTCTTCCTTATTTTGTTTCCCTTTGGTCTGAAGCCTGCAGTGTTCCGCTTGTAGAGTTGTGGCGTTCCGACTTTCCGGCCTTGACCCAGGGTACCCGGCCTTGATGCTGAGACCAGGCTCTTCCGATATTTTTACAGCCCACCGCACAAAGCAGTGTATCTGCGTTTTGCTCGTGTCGATTCTCACAATGGATTCATCGGCTGGTCCATTCTATTTGATATAGTGCTATAGTGATATCAGAATGCATTGTCTCAGTCTGTCTTCACTTGTCCGTTTCCATCGGAATGTTCTGCACGCCTCACTTTGCCAAAGGCGCATGCTGGGACGGGGCTCGGCCTCTGACAGCCTCGCGAACTGTTGTTGCATTGCCTGTTGTTGTATTTGAATTGCCCTGCAGCGGCTACTAACCCGTAGCGCCCGACCAGCGACGGTCCACTTTTGTTTCCTTTTTGCTTTTCCTTACTTTTCTTATTCCAAACATTGAGTGGGGGACAGAAAGAAGCAGGCAATTACTGGATGCGATTAGGATGCTCATTCGGTAGTGTTGTGGCGTTAGGTCACTGCCTGTTCGTTCCTTCCGCATCTAGCCCCTTCCAACAAACAGACGGTGCGTTTCCTATTCGACAGACAGCTTACAGAATCCACAAGTCCGGAGCGATCATGCTCTCTCTAGTATGCGATTCGTGTTCAAAAGTAAGAATAGTTCGGCAAACTATTTCGTGCTATCAAAGAGGCAGTTTCGTGTGCACTTTTCATCTGAAAAGAGTCAATCATCCCAAGTAATGTCGAGTGGAGCGCGCCGTGCCGACACTGATGAAAAGCGGAAGGAACGAGCAAAGGCAGGCACGAAGGAGGGAATCAGGGGGGCATAAACAAACATCAAAAGGGCAAAATAAAATAAAAGAATTCAAAATTTATAAAACAAAACAATCCTATATTCCAGACCGTTGAATCTAACCGAAATGTACTCCCTGTGAAAGAAAAGGAAAGCGTGCCCGCGAACATTGCTCATTTATACCCCCGGCCGAATTGCCGTCCCTGCCAAAAAAAAAAAAAAGAAGAAAATAAAGAAAAGAGAAGACATGGCCATTGCCAACGTTCAATTACATTGGGCTCATCAACGTCTCGAGGTCATACCGTGGATCGGGCTGCGACACAGCACGTTCGATCTCGTCGCTGCTGAAGACGTACTGGAAGATGTCAAAATCGGCGGGTGAGGAGGACGAGGAATTGGAAGACGATGAGGACGATCCCTTGGAAGACGACGCCTTGCCGTGCCGGCTCTTTTTGGAAAGGTCGTCGAGAATGAGCTGGTGGGTGCTCTGTCGCGTATCATCAAAGACAAAGGCCACCGCCTCGAGGCGGCCCCGGAGGTCGGCGTCCCACAGAATGACTTCGCGCCACAGCTCGGCAATCTCCTGGGGCGGGTTCCGGTAGCCATTGCCGAGCCCGAAGTCGCCAACGACAACGGACGTGTAGCCGCGGGCCACGCAGATGTACAGGGCGGCACGCAGCTTGCGCTTGACCATGTCGCGTTCTTCGGCAAAGGAGTACTTGGTGCCCATCTGCGTCAGCTTGGGCCACCGCACCGGTGGCACCGAGCAGACGGGCAGTACACCCCACTCGGTGGGCGGGAGCTTCTCGTAGCGGTCGTGCGGGGCACGGAAGATGACTACCTCGTCCGACAGGATGCCGCCCTCGATGGGGATCGGGTAGTTGGTCTGGCTGTAGCTGCCGGCCGAACCGGGCTCCGGTGTGGCCAGCGTGGCCGACAACGTGCTCCGGCGGCACAGGCGCTCTTCGCTGCCGTTCACGCCCGTCTCCCAGTCACCACCGGGGCGCTTGTCGTTTGCGGAGCAGATGAACGGCACGACCACGGGCTCGCCGGCGTCGCTGGACATGTGGCTGGCCCAGTCCATGGCTACCGAGGCCGGATCGCCGTCGCGGACATAGAAAACGGGCACGCGCCCAAAGGGACGGCCGAAGCCCTCCAGCGAGAGTTCGACGAGAGGCTGTGGGAAGAGGATCGAACTCGTCTTGTAGATGTGGGCGTAGCTGTTCTTGATGAGCGGGATGTAGTTGCGGCGCGTGTCGGCGGCCACTTCAGAAGCCTTCGGCTTAGACTTTGACGTTGAGCTAGGCATTGCTATACAAGAGGTAGGAGTAGAACTAGAGGAGATATTGTAAAGGCGAGCAGACGAGAGGGCGATAGGTGACAGGTAAAGAAGATGGCATGGGAGTATGAGCAAGTGGCGAGGGTAGGAAAAGACGAGGCTCTTTATGACTCTTTATAGAGCGGACGAGGCGTTCCTGGAGATGATCCTTTCCTCTATGATATCAAAGAAACGGACGAAGACGGCTAGAGCCAGGCAACGACAAGGCAGGCAACTGGCAATAGAAGCAAGAGGGATGCAAGACAAAAGAGAAAGAAGACAATAAAAGAGTGACAAATGTGGGAGGGTGGAGGAGGGGTGTGTATCTTTGCTACAGGCACAACGGGGCCATACTTGAAGGTTGATGGAAAGGATGAAAAAGAAACTGACAACTGACAAGAGCGTGGAAGGGAGAGAAGGAGGGGGGGTGAGCGAGCTTAAAAAAGAAAGGAAAAAGCAAAGAAAGCAAGAGGTATCCCGAATGAGAAAACGAAAATAAGGATAAAAAAAGTGTTGTGAAGGCAGTAAGACAAACGGCAAAGGAAAAGAAAAAGCCGAGAAGCAAGAGACCGAAGCTGGCAAGAATGACCTAAATGGGAAAAGAGATGCACTTTTGGCCTCAACAACGCTGCCACCATCTATCAGTGCATTCCTGCTCCGCACTGTGTGTGTCTGTTCTTCTCAGGTCGCCCAACTTATCGGGTCAGGCTGATCTGTCTATCTGTCCATGTTGCCTCCACCGTCCAGCTCGATTTTGTCTGTATTGCGCAGTCAAGCGAGGGGGCAGTCTTAGAAAGGGAGGCCGCCTTTCCACCTGGCTCGGAATATCAAGGGCTCCTCCGTACGAGAACTTCAACGTAATCACCCGTAACGAGAAAAACAGACACGCCGAGGACGTTGTCATAATAGAAATAGCATCGTACCGAGCAGGAACAGACGAAAAACGACAAACGACAAATGACCGGTGGCAGACGACATACGGCCTCAGCGTCGGGAAAGGACCGTTAGTTCGGAGGTTTTTCGTCTTCTCTTTTAGGTCTTTGCCCTTGCATATTTGTTTCTCGACGTGAGCCTTGTCTTTCTATCTGCCTGTCTCTGTCTGGGTTGTCTGTAAACGGTTCGCGGTCTCCAAGCGAGTGGTTGACATCTTGTGCGACCAGAATGTCAGTGAGCCCTCCTTCTCTTAGTAGCAAGAACGTTTAAACTAGGGTATCTCGCTGAACGTTCGTACGGGAAAGAAACGAGGGACGACAAGCGGGGGGGCGAGTTGCAAATGAGATATTAGCCGTCATCCCACGAACCGAAACTACAGAACCACAGCACGACAGAAACACAGAACTACGGACCACAGACCACAAACCACAGATTTTCACAGAACCCACAGCCTCTCAAGCTGTGGGGTGCAGGGGGGCGATCGATGCTTGGTAGCAGATTTCCAGCTGGATGGGACAAGACAAGGGTCACCAAGGGACACTAGAAGTTGACTAGCAGGGGCGGAGAGCGAGGCGCCGGATCTCAAGAGGATCAGACACTTTGAAAAACACGGGCTAGTGAACAGCACGAACGGCACACACCTGAACTCTGCGCTGGAACAGGACAAGCGATGGTGAACCCGCCGTTCGAGGAATGCTGTGGCCGCGAGGCGCTAGGCCGAGGATGAGGTGGGAGGGAGGGTATGGGTGGATTGGGTGCATGGGACGAAAGGGATGTGCAGGAGAAGATGGAAGGTGTGAAAATACGATCGGAAGACATAAAACGGACAACGCTGGGAAAACAAGAAACAACGCTCTAGTCGGCCGGAAGACGAACCCCTGGGGCGGCTACTGGCAGCTGGTCCTGTTGGTGGCTTCTTGTTTGGTTTTTTTTTTTTTTTTTTTTTTTTTTTTTTTTTTTTTTTTTTTTTTTTTTTTTTTTGCACATATAGTTTGATATTACGTCGCATTGTTGATGTTGATCGAGCCAGACGCATGACGTCCCAATGTCCCGGGTTCGCAAGTTACCAGTAACCGTGTAGTGACCGGCCGTTCGTTTTGTCTTCTTGTTCGGGATTCCTACGTTTATTTTTCTTGAGTTTTTCTTTTTGTTTGTTTTGGTCCTCCCCCCCCCTTCCCTCCTTTACCACTTCCCCTATTTCTGTCGATCGCAAGGAACGCGGGTTACCACATTTCCCTTTCTTTCGTTTCTTTTTCCCAGCTGCGCTGCCGTTCATTTCTTTCGCGAAGAAAAGATGGTTACAAAATGCGCCGTCATTTACAATTTTGCCCAACTTTTCTAGTGGAGTGTGCCTCATTCTAGCTCATCCTTTTTTGCTTTAATCTCGTTCCTCTTTCCACCACACACTTTTCAGCTGGCAAGGTTGGTGAGCTGCTTCACTTACAGAGGGATCTACCGCAGGGGGGTCGAAGTAATGGGGTAGCTGGTACTGCCGCGAATTTCTGGCTATCTGAATCTAGCGTTTTGGCTAGAGCAGGTACAGCACATGGGGATTGTTGACCTGTTCCACAACTGTGGACACGGCAGCCGCAGAGTGCGCGATCTCGTCCATTGCAATCTGAATTGGCAATCTACTTTATAGACAAAAGATTGAGCGTTTCGCAAAGCTTATAAATGCAGCCGAACGTTGACCGGGATTCGTATGTAAAGGGATGGGGGGGGAGGGGGGGGAAACGAAGACAAATACGAATTAAGGGGAGGCGATAAACGGTAAAAAGGAGGCTCTACAATCGGAATAATGTGGGCCTGTTTCGAACGAAGCGAGAACGATGGCTGTGGCAAGAGACCAGGACATTGGAAAAAGAACAGTCGTAGGAGAGGGTCATAACAGAAAGCCGAGATACAAATGCGCGGGCTGCAAAGCGAGAGCGAGGTGAAGAGAGCCAGGTAAAGCGAGATCAAAGCAAAACATGATAGCCAAGGGTCTCTCTCTTCCTCACTTTCGGTGCAACTTTTCTGAACGGCCGGGCGAGTAAGTCAACATGTCGCGAGCGCATTCGGAGGCAGCTGACGCAGAGCAGAGGCAGCTGAGCGTCTGGGCAACAAACATGCCGAGCCGAAACAGCCAGGGAAAGGTGAGTGATTACACCTCTTGGGAGTCAGAGCAGAACAAAATTCGAGGGGACGGGGCCACTGATAGACACGGTCAAACAGACACTGTCGACTCCGGCTGAATTGTAGCAGTTGAAGTGACAATCTTTACATGGACGTAAGTCACTCCAGGAATAGAACTTCAAACCCATGCATGCACAGGCAAATAAAGCCCTTATTGGCACCGGGCGAGACAGACCATTTCTCACCGGTTGGGACGGAGTGCAGCCCCGGGGCCGACACGAACGCGAACGGGACGAACAATAGACGTTAGACGTTCTGTTGCATCTGAAAAGAAGGGAAGAGAGTAGAAATAAAAGATGTGAAGATTTGCCGTCCAAAAAACGGTATGAGCTTGCGAGCGGGCATGGTTCGTGCGAGTCGATTTGCGAGGCGTTCATCAGTGGGGTCACGTTTGGTCAGGCCAGCTGAGAATTGTGTGGGGTGAGAATGAGCGTAAAGGGAGGAGAAAACTATAATGTAAAAACGAAATCAGAAACAAGTGAAAGCACGTTTGTTTGCAAGAGTGTTCCAAGGTACGAATGTATGTCTAAAAATACGATGTGTTAGGGACTGCACAATAAAGTATCAGAATACAACTGAAAAATAAAGAGGCCACACTAAGCTCACAGCATTCTTGGGGCAGTATTTTCTGATAACTGATCGCACAATCAAAATGCGTGCTCATCTATCAGACCAGGCCATCGTTCTCAGCATTTCTATGATTTTCTTCTTCCGCGTTTCTTTTCTTCTTGTAGTAGTCCAGATCAAAGGTTACATGGAGCGGGCAAAACAAGCACAGCGTGGAATGTGACATACCACTTCGATACAGTCGTAAGTTGGAGAGGAAGTAAAAAACGAAAAAAAGAAGCCACGAAATGGAATGTACGAAATACAGAACAAAGGCAAAGACCTTGATAACAGATTTGGAGGGGCGTGAGGAAAAGGGGAAAGGATAGAATGGGAATAGAACGGCCGCCCACTTGATCACTTCTTGGCCAATTGGGTCGTCTGCCGGGACATTCCCAAGCTCGGAACAGACACAATCCGGTAAATTGGCGGGGCCTAGAGGCATGTGACGACCAAAAGCGAAGGACACAAAGGGAAGGAGGTTCCTAGCTCACGGTTCGGAAAGTGTGCTGGAAGCATTACATGGTACAAAATGCGCCTTCAAGATACATTCTAACCTAGGATACCGACGGCTGAAAATGCCCATGAATCTCGCAACAATCACGATGCGACTACCAGCGTCCAAGACACGACAGACGTCGGAGGCATCCTAGAGATACCGATCGATTGGCCAATATGACAAGGCAGGCGAAGCAGGCTGACAGGCAACAAACGCGGCTCGCCAAACGGAGTAATGGAACAAGGAGCAAGGAAAAGCGGGGCTAGCGCTGTAGATTGGAGTACCAAGTGAGCTGAAAAGTAAAGCGCAAACAACATATGCCGTTCCCCAGAAACATCACGAACGACAAGACGATCGGATGGGATCTCCATGGGCGTTGCTACCCGGCCACTTGGCGCGGGCGATCACATACCGCGCGGCAGTGTAGCGGGTCCGCCGTGAGACCTCTCAAGAAAAGAGGGAGCCGAGGAAGCTGGGGGAGGAGTCGAAAAGATGAGAACGTAAGATACTGTGCAGTTGACGTTGTCAGCAGATGGGATGGCTGTCACCGACGTGCTTTCCCGCGTTGTCAGTTCAAGCTCGCGACGGGAAGGCCTCACGGAACGTGCCGCGTCGTGTCACAACTAGGAAGGCGCGTTTGGCGTGTTGTTAGCGTTCGCATTGGGCAGGTGCCAGGGGATAGCTGCAAACACCAAGCTATCGTTCCTGCCCGGCGTGCCACGTAAGGCGGAAAAACACGGCAGAATAATTTTGGAGCTAATGCACTATGGAAAGTACGACCAATGCATCATAGCTGCCAAAGCGGCAGACTGATGATTCACACATCTGCGACAGCTCTTGAGCCTCGTGCTCCGACCAGTTGGCACAATGCGGACCCGGATCTCCTCTACACTACGGACGGCCCCTCTACGGGCATCTTCTGCGTCCTATGCAGCAACGGCGTGCTCGTCGGCCGCCGCAGCACGGACGATAACCACAATGCCCTCATCGTCCTCCTCCTCCTCCACAACCTTTGCCCGGCCCCGGCCAAGACGTCCCTCCGCACGATCCCGGCGGCCGCTTCTATTCTCCTGCTCGTTCTCGCAGCAGCATTGTCTGCAGGCCGCACAATCGTCGCTCTCCTCCGACACCCCGACATCAGTCGCCGGCTTTCTCGAATGGGCCCCGGCCGAAGCTGTCCCGGGCGTCGTTGTCCATGGCTTCGTCCGGTCCGTGCGCACGATGAAGAAGTACACCTTTGTCACGCTCGGCGACGGCTCGTCTCTGGCAGCCATGCAGGCCGTAGTGCCGGCAGAGCTGCTGGCAGCATCAGCGGTGGCGAAAGTGGGTGAAGCACCCATCACCAACGGTTGTGCCGTCCGCTTGGAAGGCGCCTGGACACCGTCACCCGGTGCCGGCCAGAGCCATGAGCTGCACGTCACGGCGTTCCAGGTGGCCGGACCCTCGGACGCCAAGACGTTTCCGATCCAGAAAAAGTACCAGACCCCCGAGTTTTTGCGGACACTGCCGCACCTGCGGCCGCGCATCCCCCTGAACACGACGCTGCTGCGGTTCCGGTCGGACGTGGTGGCGTCGCTGAATCGGTTCTTTGCAGAGCGGGCGTTTGTGCAGACGCACCCGCCACTGATCACGTCGTCGGATTGCGAGGGGGCGGGCGAGGTGTTTACCGTGACTGCGGGCCCGTCGTCGTCGACGACGACAGCGACCTCGCCCGACAATGAAGAGAGCCACTTCTTCCGCTCGCCAAAGTACTTGACCGTATCGACACAGCTCCACTTGGAGGCGCTGGCGCAGTCGCTCGGCAATGTCTGGACGCTGTCGCCGACATTCCGCGCCGAAGCGAACGACACGCCGCGGCACCTGAGCGAGTTCTACATGCTGGAGGCCGAGGTGAGCTTTGTGGACCGGCTGGACGGCGTCATGGACCTGGTGGAGGACATGCTGCGGCATGTGGCCACCGAGAACCGCGGCGGCCGGGCGTACACGGAGCTGGTGGCAGCTGCCACGTCGGCCAAGTCCAAGGCCCACGACAACGGCGAGGAGGCAGTGGACCTCGAGACGCGCTGGTCGGGCCTGCTGTCGGCCGCGCCGTGGCCGCGCATCACCTACGCCGAGGCCCTGCGCATCTTGAGTGACGCGCCGACCGGCACATTTGAATTTACGCCGGCTTGGGAGATGGGCCTCATGACGGAGCACGAGCGGTACCTGGCGCGCGTCGTCGGCGGGCCCGAGGCTGCACCTGTGTTTGTCACCCACTACCCGCGCGCCAGTAAGGCATTTTACATGCTGCCCACGGACGCAGAAGGACCAGCAGACGCGTCGGCCGATACGGTGGACTGCTTTGACTTGCTGGTGCCCGAATTCTGCGAGATCGCCGGCGGGTCCATGCGTGAGCACCGGCTGGACCAGCTCGTGGCCACCATGCGGGCCCGGGGAATGCCAGTACCAGCGGAGCAGGGAGGAATTCGTGACGGCGAAGTAGGCGAAGCAGGCGAGGCTGACGCCTCTTCTGGCGGGCGCAACGGCCTCGACTGGTATGTCGACCTCCGCCGTTGGGGCTGCCCTCCGCACGGCGGCTTCGGCGTAGGCTTGGACCGACTCCTCTGCTATCTGACAGGCGTGCCGACCGTCCGCGACATGGTGGCTTTCCCCCGGTGGTACGGGCGGTGCGATTGTTAACTGCTACGCGGAAGGGGAAAGTGTGGAAGGACACAATGGGCTACGGTCGGCGAACGACGAACCGCCTGCACCAACCGTCCGAACCGCCCGAGCTCGAACACGACTCTCATTGTCCGCTGCAAGTCATTGAGAGAAGCACACAACAGTGGTACAATAGTACAGCATGACAGTCAACAGACAAAGTGACAACATCGACATCACCGTGCCAAAGACAATAGAAGATGCCGTGCATGAGCGCATGTGCAGTTGTCTGGTATCTGTGCGTTGTCTTGCATATATCCCGTTTGACGTGCCTTGGACGACTATCACTTTCTTTTTCACTTTTCACAGCTTCGAGACACCCTCCCCACTTCATCCTTCATCACGCCCAATCTCCTCTCATCTCGCCTCTGGGCAGTCTTGCCAGCTCGCATCTTCTCGCTGCATCGGCGTCGAATACTGCCGAGTGCCGGTCGTCGGTATTTTGTCTTTGATGTCAAGGAATCATGAGAGTCAAGGGAAATTAAAAGAAAAAAGGTGAGACTAAGCCTGCGGTTAACAGGCGCTGTTGGCCACGGTTTCATACGCCGTTGCCTATTTCAAACTCTCTCTTTATTTCTTTGTTTTCGCTGTATCTTTAGACACTTTTTGCTTCTCCGTCTTCTTCTCCGCGCCATCTGCAGTGTCTCTGTACAACAGGTTCGAGAGACACAGACAGGCTGAAACATAAACGACGGGAACGACAGGTAAAAAGCGAGGACAATGACGAAACGACGAGAGGTCGGAAAGAGACAAAAAAAAGAGTTGTCCGAACCGCCCCGAACCTTACGGCCTTATTTCACGGACCACAACACAAAACACACGGCCAGCGGCGCGGCCAGCGGCCAGCGGCAGACGGTCGGCGGCAGACAGCAGAGAATGCAACAGCAGAGAATGCAACTACGTGTATCGTCCTCTGCCGTGGCCTCGAACTGCAGCACGTCGTTGGCTGTCTGCGTATTTTGCCGGCTTTTGTCAACAGAACGGAGCGCTTCAACTCAATTTCTCTCCTATCCTATCCCCATCTGGCCTATGCCAATTTATTCTCTTCCGTTGCGCCTCGTTCCTGCTGTGCAACGTGCGCGGAGACTTTATATGTTCTTTTTCAAAAGAAAGAAAGAAACCTGGATGTAGCACAGCATACAGACAAAAACAAGCGAAAAAAAAAAAACGCCACACTCAAAATGTACCTGTCACGGACGCACGACATGGTCTGTCCGACCTTTGGCATGCCCCGAAAAGGAATCGACCAAAGGGAAGCATTTCCACGGCCGGAACAGGACGCGGCAGCAATCAACGACTCGCGAGCAAGTCGATCGAGAAAACGGATGAGACGGGCGCGGGAGACGGGAAGGAGTTGGGAACTGGACACGATCAGCGACCCCCGAGATCTGACAAGACGCTGGTACTCAGTCGGAATACGGCCAGAGAGGGGAGAAAAGGGTGACTGCATTGCACGAAGCGAGACCTGTGCCACCACAGACGATTGAACGATCCTCAAACAGCGCCAAACAGACCTGTCAGGCATTCGGGGAGGGGGCAGAAGAACACAAACACAGTCGAGACGTTTTGGTATCTCGCATTTTACGCCCGTTGGAGCTGTCGTCTGTTGTGCCCGCTTTCTCCCGTCTACTCTCCATTCATTAGGATGAATGGAGTGCTCGGCGAGTCAGTTCTAGTCAACCATTCTGTCGCCTCCTCTCCTTCTCGTTTCTTTCGGACGAGACGAACCGTTGCTCCTCGCTTATCGAGTGCAAACACCCAGTCCCTTTGCAATTTCGAACTTCCTCACGTGGTCGCGCTTTGTCGGCACCGCACGCGCCCGGGAACAAAGGACCTTTTTTTGTTCGGCGGCAACCAACCGTACGTGCACTGCATCGGCCAACTGTTTGCCTTGATCTTCTCGCCTGGAATTACTATCCAAATCTCCGCTTTCCCGGTTCGGGGCTTTTTGTTCTCTTCTTCTTCTTCTCTCTATTGGGCATGTGCATTTACGCATGCAATTAATATATTAATATATGCCCAAAAGGGATGGGACAAGTGGGCACGGAAGGAAAAGACGGGAGGCACAATAGAGCCTCTTCCGTTCCGCATTTGCTTTTGCATTTGCATTTGCATGTACATACCTCGCCCACTTTCATTACTGTATATTAGACAGCAACCCTTTGGCAATGGAAACCGGCACAGACAGCACCGAAAACAAATTAGAAATGACGACATAACTCTTCTCGGGCAGATGGTCATCGATACATGAAGCAAATATAAAACACTTCGTAGGGACATGCAAAGCGAGGCCGTGCACCATATGCCGTTTGGGGTGTGCTCAGAAAGAGTAATTGAACAAGTGTCCAAGAGTGTTTGTCACAGGAAACGATAGACTCCGTACAGCAGTCACCAACAGCTCAAGCCCAAACGAACCATGGCGACGACCTCATGCAGACCACATCTCACATCTCTTGTTCTTCATGGAGGAGATGTTAAACACCTCGAAACAAAGGGAAACGAGAAGAGGCCGAGTTAGTCAACCAGGTCGTTCAGTCGTCGACTCGAGTGATCGTCTCCGAGAACGCAAGTCCAGAGTCAAGAGGCACAACGGCATGGCATATCCGGGCGTCTTGAACCGATCGTTCAGTACCGTAATTGTAGTTACAGGGAGGACGATGAAGATACGGATTGGCCAAGCGGATGCGGATGCGGATGCTGTTTAGCAATCAACCGCCGTCGGCGGCCTTTCCACGGGAGCAGCTTGCCCTCTGAACGGCCTCGCAACGAGAGACATGGGACGACGCCTCGGATACAGGATGAGCAGCCAACGGTGCCATCGACTGGCGAGGAACATACCAGTAGACGCCCGGTAGCTCCTTTATTCTCTGGGCGTCGACCAGATGGCAAAGGTGAGTGTACGATGTACTGAGGTGGAGTGAGAGACTGCTCACCTCCAGTGGTGGCCGTGCTCGTCTTTCCCTTTCCCCTGATTCAGGGCAAAGGCGTCGTCATCGCCAATTTTAACTCTATCCACGTTGGCGGTTAGTCTTGGACGGCGGACGAGCCGGAGGCCACGACGACGCCAGCACGAATGACGGGGCAATGGCTTGGCATGGTTGCCATAAAACACGCAATGCGCGTCCCATCTTGCTTCTATTTTTGTTGCTCCTTCTCCCTTGTATCCCTCTCTCTCCACGCTGCATCATGGTCGTCGTATGTCCTCCGTATGTCCCTCTGGCGTCTCGCCCTGGCCCCTTTTTTCTGGAATATGGAGTACTTACAATGTACTCGCTTGAAGAGTGTCGTGCATCACATTCACATCACATCTTGCGACGGCAACCTCCGTCTTTTGTGCGGTGCAGTTCATTGCATTTCTGTTCACATGCGCCTTGCAGAGAAGCATCGTTGCTTGCATCTTGGCACAGAGAGCCAGGAAGTGTCAAGAGGAGAACTGTTCACGTTGCATTTCGGTGTCTTCGTATCTTGACGCCCAACTGCGTGGAGTCGTCCTATCTTCTCCTTTTGTCCACCTCCTTGGTCGCTTTCATATGTCCACTTTCTCCAAAGCCTACGGAGTCTATCTACGAAGTACTGATTTCATCTCCAAAGGGATCTTATTTTACTGAAAAGGGGACGAACAAAGGAAGGACACATGGCAAACTGGAGCCCTATTTCGCTTCGTTGAAAGCTTCTGGACATGGCCCAGACTCTAGACCATCCTCTCCGTTACCTTTCCCCTCTCATCTCGATTATCAATACAGACCGCTGAGTGAGCTTCATTTGGTCATCCTCTCCGCCTTTTTTTCTTTTCTTTTTTCTCCAGCACGCAATCCGCATCCACATTCTGAACCACATTTTGAACCAGAGATGACAGTATTTACTGGACAAGGGCGAAGACAGCGGAGTATGGTGAACGGACAGGAAACGGAGAGCATAGAAGCGGAGAACAGAAATCGAAGAACGTAAGCCAGGTCCAGTACGTCGCGTGCTTGAATCACTGCGTCGCACCCACCCTTCAACACAGTTGCCATTCTCATCTTTATCAGCCCAATGTAAAATACGTAGTTGGTCGTACGGAACACCGAGTTAATCTCCATCTCCGTCCTCGCGTTGCAAAAAGGCCGAAGAGTCTAGCCACCATCCCACCTTCCTGTCCTCCCACTGTCCATCACCGTGCATCTTTTGTCTTGGCCTGACGCATATCCTCACGGTTCGCCGTAAGGCGTAAAACTCCATTATGCCCTTACAGATAACAGAGTAGCCCGTGCGACGTAATCACGGTATTTTGTAGCATCGAATATATAGTACAGAGCCTATTTTGCCTCGTGTGTATACACTGTTGCTGCTCCTGGCGATGCATCATGCCAAGAGCTGTGACCGGGTGTATGTCGACTTATCGAGGCCAAGCCCTTGGAGGCAGGCTCCTCTTCCCGGGCCTTCCATTTTGGTGTTATTACAAATAGACGTCATATTTTGTATTCGGAAGAACGGTCTCTCCCTTTCAAATGAACGGCCCGCTAGAGTGGAATAGTAAATTGCAACTGGGCTGTGCAAAGTCCATGTTGCTCGTAATGACCGTATCTATATCTATGCCGTACGACGTTGCTGGATACATCGCCCACACACCATTGCGAACCTTTTCCACGACAGACGTGAAGACGACAAGAACAATCGCACTTTGCATAAAGAGGCAGGCAAGCGGCGAATAACCACAAACGGGAGACAACTCGCTGGATGGATCGGCACTGATTTGCCACACATTGAGCATCATTCGAGGGTAGTTTAGTTGGCTGTTCTGTATATAAAGTATGTTGTATACGCGCAAGGGATAGGGTGCACGGAGCATATCAAGTGATTTATGTGTCGGTCTCATCCAGCATGGAGCATGCCCCATGTTATTGCCGTGCTTCCGTGCGGTTTGGGTGCAGGTTAACAGAGCAAACACACAACCTGACCCAGACGCGCCGGACTCGTGGATGGCACAAGTCTGGTTTGACGCGAGCAATCGCGTTCGGTTCAGCGAGAAAGGAAAATAGACAGAACCTTCTCCGTACGGAAATTGTCGTACTTGTCCAAAGATTGGTTCCAAGATTGGTTCCAAAGACAGGACATGCAAGTCAAGCGTTTTGTTCTTGTTCTGTTCCTTTATTGTTGCGTCTGTCTGCTTGCCCTCTCCGTGATTACGGTGATTACGGCTACGTCTCGTTTCGGTCATTTTTGGCCGATTTTGGTCTGACTCTGAGTCTCTTCTGTTTGTTTGGTGCGCAGTGATCGGGCGCCGGCGTTTTTGTGGATACCGGGCAGCCGAGTGCCGGGTGGAGGGGGAGATCATGGTACGGATATATTACTTCCCTCGTCACGAGCTTGGCGATGACTGAAAACGGGCACACAAGCTGCCAAGACGTTGCACAAATTCAAAGTCAAAAAGCCCATGTAAAATGTGGGCTGCAAGTTGCAAGATGATAATGCACCGTTGCGTGAAGGGCTAATCCGATATTGCCGATCTTATTGTGGTGTGGTGTCATTCTTTCCTTTATCATCACGAGGAGTGTGTTTTGCGTATTCTTGCCTATTTTGCGAAGCTATCGTCTTGTTTGTCGTTTTCATTTTGTTACTACGTGTCGTTTCCACACCTCCGTTTCCGTCGTATTCTTCTTTCTGCGGAAAAGCATAAAAACAAAACATAAATCTACCCCAAAATGTACGCTTTGTCTCCTGTTGCACCTTTAGGTCCTCAACAATAAGCGTCTTCTGTCCGAGGCTAACAAAATAGACTCATCCACCACAGGCTTGGCATTGCTCTTGGCCCGGCACTCCTTTACGACGTATGAAGACTGCAAACTGATGCCACCCCTGGGTCGGCGGGATTGGAAATAAGAAGAGGGTTTCTCCACTAAAACGAGGAGGCCGCGTCAGCTCGTGGAGGGAGGGAGGGGTGGACCCAAAGTTTAAAAATCAAAAAACAGTGGAGGGGAACCGCGAGCAGGAAAATACACAGCTGGCAATGTGGAATTAAGTCGCAGCGTCGTCTCGTTTGGGTCACTTTATTGAAGCAGAGGAGCATGTTTTCTTTTGGGTTGGTACGGTTTTAGTTTTTTTTTTTTTTTTTTTTTTTTTTTTTTTTTACATGTATTTCTTTTTCAATTTTCCTTCGTGCTAACTCTTCTCAAAAGTTCTGGTCTGCATCCACTACTCAACCCAAAATAGGATGCAAATTTCGAGACGAGCAACCCCTAAAACTGATGACCAAGAGAGAAAACTCCGTTCCAACAAGCAAAAACCACTGCGCCGCCCCTGCTTACCTGCTTACCTGCTCACCTGCTCACCTGCTCACCTGCTGGCATGCCTCCCCGTTCTGGATGCCCTCTCCTGCATCCCTTGTTCTGGGCCTGTTGGATGGGTCGATCACACAAAGACAAACCTTATTTTTTTGCACGACACAAAAATTGCTGACGGGAGTGCGGCGGGTGACAACAAAGGCGTCTGTCTGGATAACACGCGGAGGAAGGGCGGACACCGTACAAAGTAATACTACCCTGACAAACCTTGGACGAGAAGTTCATGTGCTGAGACGCGTGAGATGCGCCGTGGGCTGCGCCCTGTGCATGTCGAGTTCCCACACGCCGTAAAATCACAAATCACACTTCTTTGTGCTCTGTCCACCTCACTGTATCTGACGTGTTCTGACGGCCATCTGTTGCTTTTATTCTCCGCGCGACAATCAGCCTCCCGCATTTCGGCTACGGGGTCTTACGCACCAAAGGAAATGCAACCAGCCAATACTTTGTTTTGCGACGATGGGGTTTTTCTCCTTTTGTCCATCAGGCTTTTGCCGAGAACGACGAATGGGCTGGGCAATCGACAACCAAGACTGTCCAATATTGATACCAAGAACAGACTAAGAAATCTCCAAGACGTCGCCCAGCCCAAGAGGTTAAAGCTTAAAGTCCTGTTGAACACAAAGGTTGTACTCGTATTGGCAGCCTTTACGGCCACATGGTGTTATTCAAACCATCATGCGCCGTCACGTCAGGCCATTCTGACATGGTTTTTGAGTCTTTTTTGTTGTCAAAATCTCCCTGCCCCGTTGTCGTCTCGTCCCCTTCTTTCCTCTGGGTTCCGCTATTGACGAACAGGACAGAGTGCAACAAGCCTTTTGTTGGGAATCTTACTCAGACTGCACCATTCTACAGAAAACGAGGAGTAAGACGAAGAAGGAAACAATGAAAAAGGAAGCAATCCGCTATGCTGTCCGGACCACGGAGGCTCGTACGGTAATGAAGGCCCAAAACTCCGTGGAGTTCCGTGGCCTGCTCACCATGGTAAAGCCCCCCTCCCCTCCACCCCGAGCGGCGGCGTCGGGATACGGTGTTTGCGAGCATCCTATTCCGATGGGGTCATGCAAGGCCGTGATTACGGTTGCATCACGTCGTTTGAGACTGTCGCTCGTTGTTGTTTTTTCCTCAGGCCTCCAGCCACAATTGACAGCTCAAGACATCTGTACTCCGTAAAATGCTTTTACCTGTCTCCGCCTCCCATATTATGTTTGTCTATTTATTGTTTTCTCGCAACTCCTTCCAAATACGCCAAGACTTGTTTATTGGCGTTTCCCTTAATTTGTTACTCACAAATACTGCCTGCCCCCCAAAGAATTAAGCTTAAGCGGTGTTGGGCATGGCTTGGGAATCGTAAAGGAAGGAAAGCAAGAGAGAATGGGGAGACAGAGAGGGGGAAGGGGGGCGTGTGACGGTGGAACAATGACAAGGGGGGAGTGTAGAAAGACGGGAGACCCGGCTTTTTCGTGGAGGATTTGGGGCAAGGGAGACACGAAGCAAAGAGGAAAACGACCGGGAAGACTTCCCGCATAAAGTTTATCTCGCTGGGAAAAGGCTGCACACTTTTCCCATTGCCAACACTCTCCACTTATGAGCTTACGTACCCCTCCCTCAACAGTTGGATACCAAGATTTTGCATTGACAAGTGTTGGCGATGGGAATACGGGGAAAGCCAACGGCGTGGAGCAATTCTCTTTGCCCTTATTTTGCGAAAAGAGGGTGCAGTGGCATGCCTTGAACAGACAAGCAATAATTCGTACGTAAATTCGACTCAGTCGAACTCCTGCCCAGTCGTGCTTGCCTTTCGTCGTTGGTCTTGTGTCTTGTGCCTGCCGTTTAGGCCGGCCCTTATTTCCCTTTTTCGCTCAGAAGTTTATTTTAAAAATATTTTAAAAATACGAAATACAGGGGCTTGTTAAATAAAGAGGAAGGAGGCGGCCGGTCGGCGCGCAAAAGTGGGGCCTCGTGGCACGTTTTTCAATCTCTTGGCAGACCAGGGTGCAGCGAACCAAAACGAGCCCAAAACGAGCCAAAAGGGGGCAGGTGCGCCTGTTGACGTCTTGCAGAAAAAGAGGGCAGGCGCGAGTGGCAAGCGGGCAGGCGAGCACATGTTACCACTTTACCACTTTGAACCACTTTAAACACGACGACCAAGACACGTTATCTCGATGCCGTATTCCGAGATGCCGTCTCTCCAATTTTTTGTCTACGCAGTATCTTGGTTGGTCACCGTATCTAACGTGACTTTTCGGTTTCATTTATCTGCGTTGATGTCGACTTGCTGTCAACTTGCCTATGAACGTCAACGCAAAGGGGACCCTTTCTCGGTCCCGAAAAATAATAGACAGATAGAAATGGGAAAGGTGGAAGGGAAGAGGGAAGGAGATAAAAGAAGGCTCGCTTGTTGTTCCCTTTGTTTTTTTTTCCCGGTGCGGGATAAATTGGCAATATAGTAAAGTAGAAAACGGCGGCAGACTGATGTCACTGCGGACCGACAAAGATACGGCCCGGGTTTGGGACGGGGCTTTCGTCGTCCTACTTCCCTTTATCTTGCTTTTCTCAATCAATGTGCGGCATGCTCGATGGGTGTGTTCTGAGGACGTCTCCGCTCTTCTTGCGGACGCATAAGGGTGTCGTCGTATGTTCTTCGTCAAAAAGTGCAGCTGCATCCGCAAAACGATGGCATTTGTGTGTTTCGAACAGTAAACCGTCAATTAAGATACTGACTCAAGGACCCTCTTCCACCCTTTTTATTTCCCTTTTTATTTCCCTGTTTTCCACCGTTCCCCGACCCTGGTCACCGTCCCATGGCCTTAACTCGGCCACTAAGGTCGCTGGTCTGCACCGAAAGTTTTTGACGTTCGTCTCATACGACGCATACGTTCGAACCCCTGCAAGGGTAGTTGTCTTGAACGGTTTCCACCTTGCCACGTCCAGGCAGGTCTTTCCGCCGGATAAAGATGCATCTTCTCTTGTCAATATCGATTTTAGAGTTCTTCCTATTCCTACGCTGTTCGTGGGGGGAGAGCAGCTCTCTTGCAAAGATAAGCATGAACCCGAGGGACACGGCACGGTGGATGCGGTATGGAATAGATGACGGACGATAGACAAGAACAATATGGAGAAAGACGATGCATGTGAGTCCGGCCGTTGCAATGTCGCACCTGTCAAGTCAAAAGACAAGAAAGAGGGTGAGAAATGGGACTTGCTCGACATCTGCGGGTGTATCCATGGACCGGGCCTTACGCACGAGAAGGAAGGTGTTACAGAGAAGTGAGTTCGTCAAAGGTGTGCCCGCTTGTGTGTGACTCTGCTGTCATCCGTTGCCTTTGTTTTGCCGACGGATGTATTTCTCGGTCTTTTTACGTCCTGTTACGAGTCGTACGGCGTACTGGTGATACGTATCGCGAGCGAACGACAGGAAGCACAAGGATGACATGAACAGGTCCGCTGGGTGAAACCAGGCGCGGGTGCCGGGAGAATATCACCGACTTGGAAGAGGTTTTGAAGGAAGAAGGAATCAACAGAAGGGAAGGATTAATATGTGTTAGCATTTTACAGGCAATTTCAGTTGTCTGTTTTGCGCAGTCTGTATCTATTCATTTCGTGGTGCGATTCTCTTAGTTATCGTTTTCGTTTTTCTTTTGGTGTTTTTTGAAGGTTCCAGGTGAAAACAAACCATCCATCGATTTGTCGCCCACCTAAACTCTTCTCTAACCGGCCTCTTGCAGCGGCACACCCGCCTGGGGTCGTGTGTGAGATCTGAGATTTAACTGTACAACACAAAAGCCGTTATCTGACGCTGTGCTTCCCTTAGCATTTCTTCCCCGTGCTTCCATTCTGCCTTCTCTTCATTCTCCTTATCTCTCACGGGCTGCCGGAATATCCTAAGATGCACGGAAAATGGCATAATGCAAGACAGCATGGAGATTAGGAGAAATTACGAACTGCCCACTCCGCTTTCGAGGTTCACAAGGACGAAACACAAAGCTACAGTGAAGAGTGAAGAGCTCCAAGTATCGAGTACTGCGATAGATTTGGAATGTGCAATGCGACCCCCACCGACGTCCCGTGCGCCAAGACAGAGAGAATGCTTCCACTGCTTTTTTGCCCTACGAAGTATGTTGTACTTTGCCCGCCAGATGCTCTTGTTTCCATCTCCCTTTGTGCCAAGCCTTGATCCTCCGGTAGATGAGCGGACTGAACAACCGCCACATTTTTCTTTATTTCGTACATACGAAACGGAAAGGAGGGGTGTGGATGGGCCAGGGCAGGGAGACAAAAGACAAACGAACCGACAGGACGATCCCGTTTCAGCGTTTCAGCGATACAGGTTTATTTGTTTTTAAAACACTCCTTTTCACACAAAGACAATGAAAACGGCCAAGCATGTGAAGAATGTCAAGTGACGAGTTTCGATTCATCTCGATTAAAGAAAGTCCTCTTGGGGGGCATTTCGTGTCCATCTCTTGTCATTTCATATCGCCACAACGGCAAATTCCGTAGCTGTAAAAAGTTGGAGCAAAATACACAATATGCTGTTGGCGAGCCAGAAGACTACCAAGGAGCACCAAGGAGCACCAAGGAGCACCCTCGTTCATTTCTCCTCTTTCTCGTCATCCGTCGTGGCTGTCATGAATTCGAGTGTCCGACCTAGCGCCCAGTATTAGAAGTAGAAAAAAAAGACACCAATAGGTCCCAGCATGCAGGACCAGGCCCCCATTTGCCCTGGTAGACGCCACCAATGTTTGTGCATGTCGTATGTTGTGCGACACAAATGGACTTTACACTATTTCTTGGTCTTTTTTCCTCTTCTTTTTCCGCGTGTTGGTTGTGGCTTCCCTTTGGGCGGGTCTGGGCCTGGCCATGCCAAGGCGCGATCGTGTGTCTCTGCGTGGTTCCTCATAAAGGGGTCTAGGAAAAGACATACGAAAAGCCAAGGATGACGCCCTGAATCGAGACGACGCCACGAAACACGTCCTATCGTAAAGCTTAAACTCTCTTCCAAAAATAAATACCAAAATGAAAAACGACCAAACGTCGTCGTACTTTGGCCACGACTGGCCGCGTCTCGTGATCGCCCTTGTCTGAGCATACGCGTACAGTAAATAGTTAAAATTTGGCCGTGGATCAGGAACAAATCCACTGTTTTGTCTCCCCTTTTAATATCATTTTGGGCTCAAAATATGCTGGGCAAGGAGCCATTCCACCAGTGGTCTTACGTGTAGGTGTGCTAGGTGTTTGTATTGTGGCTGTGTCCAACACCTTTTTACTTCGTAAGATACATGGTCAGAACAGAGATTGGGTCTCCGTGAAAACCCCGTTTGGGCGACCTGCCTTCCACAACGGGCAAGTCGACCGCCAACGAACCGATACGTCGTAAATGTTGTTTCACATTCTGTGCGGAGTACTTCCAGTGCGTACCTTGGCTCTACCCACCATGATCGGTACACGGCAGGACATCGGCACACCGTTTGTACGATACATGAACACGTAGCACAAAAACGGCAGCGGGAGATGTCTTCCTTTTTTCCTTCCACGCCGTGCAAGTCCGTCGTTGTCTGGACGGGATTTGCTGTCCACCACTCCTGGCACGTTGTGACTCGAACAAACAGGAATCGTGCGTCCTCCAACCTCTGCCCACCGTCTGTCGCACAATGGCCTTTTTCAATTCAAACGTCTCGTCTGCATTGCCCTTGCTGCCTTGTAGCCTTTTCACCTTTTTAAGAGAGTGCCATGTCCGTTGGCCAGAACGGTAGATATCCTTTCGATTGGACAGTCCCCGCACTAGTCAAAAAGCTTCTTTTTTCTTTTGATGCGTTTGATTGTTTCGTGGCGGAGCGTTTCGATGGCGGGGACAAAGTTACGGACATTGGGGAGTTTAGGAGAGGGGCGTAAACGCGTCGTCACATCCAAAGGAAAATCGGCAGCGCCATGTTATACAGACAGCCCTTCAGTCTTCAGGGCCTGCAGGTAAGTTACTGAGGGACTCCCCTCTTGACTGTGCTTGGTTTCGCAGGTAAAGTATCTTACAGAGTGCGTCCTGCTCCGAATCGGTTGGATCGGCTCATGCCGTTTTAAACTGAGCGGGCGGCTGCAGTCCGCACAATACAATAAAGCGGAAAGGACGGAACGTACAAAGTACATATACGACGTCCTTTGGCAAGTGCGATGCGCAGGGTCGTCTGTACCCTCCAACCCATTTGCTCTTCATTACAGAGTAGCTGACGAGTCGAACGTTGAGAGTCGAGTGAGAGTCGACAGCCTCACAGAACGGATGCGCATGTTGTACGTTCTTTCGGGGACAAAACAAGAACAAAATGTCAAGAAAACAAGCGCATCGCCTTATCAAACGAATACGAGCATGGTGGCATTTCGGGGAATCAATTGTTTCTCGTTTTTGAAACAACCGCCCAGGGGCGAAAGGGAAACACAGATACAAATTAGGGAGGTGGGCAGATGTAGGTACTCCGAAATGTCGAGCTGCACAGCACGCGACTGACATTCCGTTTCGTGAACGGAGGGCTCATCGAACACCCGGGCCTTGTTAATGGGACATTTCCTGGCTTTTCAATGGCGGATCCAGAGAGGCAAGCAAAACTAAAACAAGTGACTGTGACTGCAAGCAAATACGAACAGAAAACCCCGTGGTTAAGAACAACCCCAGGCATCCTTACAATCGTGCTATTTTTAATAAGCATAACCCTTTCAAGACTTTTTTCGTGCGAGCAATACGGAGAGCCTTTCCAGATTGTGTATTTTTTCGACTTATTCCCCTGTGCTGAATACGAAGCAACGCCTGGCACAGCACGGCTCGCGAAAAGGAGTGTGGTTTGTGGTGTGGGCGGGCGGGTTAGGTACGTTTTTGTCGAGGGTGGTTTGTGCGCACGGAAAATAAGGCCAAAGAACTGCCGGCATCGTCGGGACCTGCATTTGATTCGACATCTCCGTACTGAGCATACCATGTCGTACTGGAACATGCTGGCCCTAATCAGGCTTCTGTATTCTGTGTTGTAGCCTGCCAGGCTTCTTCTTTCTCTTCATTTGTTTTAGGCTCCTGCAATTGCTCGCCTTGTCGTTGTCGAGTTGACAATTTACACGAAACATGGTCTGGCTGCTTCCCGGCGTTTCCTGCAATGGAGTCCCGGATTAGTGATAATCATGGTCGGTGATCACCATCCATCATCGACGATGTGGTTTCGGCCAGCAGACATCTTGGTTTTTGCTTGGTTGTTTGGTAGCTTAGTTTGCTTGGCTTGATGAAATGCCGAGGCCTTCAAAGACCACGGTCCACTGTGGTGGGTACGATGGCGAGTCAAAGTCTATTTCTTCATCCTTTTTTATTATTTTTGTGCACTTCCGCTCCGTACCCCTTCTTTCTTTCCTACGAATTACTGACAAAGTATTTACCAAATGTGTTGATCGAGACGATCGACCAGTACATTCAGCAAGTGCTCCACCCTTTTGGTACGTCTCGGTACGATATACGAAACATTACTTGGCAGATGGTCACGACAGAATAAAATGTAAAACAATAAAACTACAAACTGAAAAACTTAAAAAGAAAAAGAAAAAAAAAAAAAAAGAAATATGTTGTACCAGGAGGGTAGACAAAAAGACAAACTGGCCATTGTCAACGACATTATGGCATGCATTGTGAGGCAGCCTGGCCAAGCAAAAGTCAAGGAATCAGAGGCACGCATGTCGCCCGATTTCCGCTTCCCTGGCTCCTTTGGGCCGTTTCTCGCGTTTTCTTCGCCCCTTCTGCCGCCCACCAGAGAAACATTTAAGCTTGAAATGCGGCGAACCCACTCGGCAGTCTTGGCATCTGGTCTTTTTTTGCCCTTTTTCTCTTTCGCCCTTTTCCCTTTTACCCTTTTTCAATCACCTCTTCGACGGTGGGAGGGGTGGAGAAGGACAAAAGGCCACGCACGCGTGATTCCACCATGATTCGTAAGACGTCGGTCATCTCCCACCGTTTCCACTCTTCTGTCCCCTGCCCCTGTTCTTACCACAGTATTCATTCCTTGCGTCCTTGCTCTTTTGTGACAGCTGCCCTGGGCGGTCGCTAGGCTTTGCACTATTGGCTCCCACTATCGAATTGGAACAATGGCCGATGCGCCGACGCATCTCAGCGCCCCGTTTCGCTTTCCGTGCCATCCGAATCGGGCGCAAGTCCATGTCTTGCATTTTATGAGCATTTGATGAGCATGTCAATCCACCAACCATCTCCGCAAGCCTGTTGTATGCAGAGCCAGACGGAAGCAGATGCAATACTCCGTACGGCATCCGTCATAGCAATACGCCGTGGCAACAGTCACAATTGTATCCGAGAACCAGTCTTGCTGTCTTCCTCTGCCCAGCATGCTCATCTCCGTGGGCTGCATCCACACAGCCCAGCCATAGTACGACGTACTCGAGCTCCCCTGGTCGCATTAACGTACTGCGTATTACACGTATCTGTATGCGGTAGTAAAAGAAAAATGTATTGCTGGCGCTGTCTGACACGCAGACGGGGCAATACGCAGTGCGAGAGCGAGTTTTCCGAGCCTCCTTCACCTCGTTTCTCTTCGCTCGTGCTTCTTGTACAATGTACGACATATACGACAGAAAGGAACAGATACGGACCAGACACGGTGGATTCGGGAGCAATGCCCAGCCAGCCAAGCCCTGGCGAGGAGGACCATTCTCCGCGTGGATCGCCACTGTTGCGCTGTCGGTGGCCTCTGGTGGCCTCACCATGGTTCCTTGTCGCGCGTCTTGTGCTTCTCGTGGCCTTTTGTCCCGTCATATGAAGGCTCGCCAAGGCGAGTAGGAAGCGCTGCCAAGCTGCGCGAGACTGCCCAGCCCAGCACCCAGCAATCCAACAGGAAGAGGATATGACCGTCTCGCTTTTGTTGCCAAGAGCCAGGCCATGCTCCCAAGAGGCTTGTCGTTTCTTTCACCTTTACCTTTGTGTGCGCCGTGGCATCATTATGGCGTACAGAAACAGAAACAAAGAAGGACGATTAAGCTTCTGACCACAAGGCGCTCCTGCCCTCCACTGCGTCGCATGCAACCACACCTTCCTCTCTCACTCTCTCACGGCCCTCTCTGCTCTCTGCTCTGCTCCTTCCTCCTTCGTCTCCTGACCTCCAGACTTGTCGCCTGCTCCTCCCATGTTCCCAGCATCAATTCTCCGGCTCTGCTCCCATCTCCCTCCTTCCTGAACAGGACAGTCACCAGTCTGTCGGGTAAGGTACGACGTGCCGCCAACATATCCCGTGACCACAGACGAAGATGGCTCTTGCAATCGCTCCTCGCACGAGTCCAACTGTTCAATAATTCCCAAAACTGAAGCACAAACGTATCGTAAGGACTCAGCAAAAGCTTGGTTATCGCCGTCACGCCTGCACACCAACCACCACCAGCATACTTCGTACACATACTTCGTACCTCAATACTACAATACCCATGTGGCTCCACTTTTCCACCCCACAATATCGGCCTCTCGCCTGCCGAGAGAGACGCTCAACTCTGGTGGCTCGACGGCCTCGCTGCTCTCTGCCAAAACGGTCTCCCTCACGGGTCTCGCTCGTTGCAATGACCCTCCGTACATGCACAACAAGCAAGGTCCCATCTGTCATACAGACACGCTCCACCCTGACGCCGTCACGCTAGCTGATGCCTTACGCAACGCCTCCCTCCTCTACGAAGTATGTCGTAGAACGACAAGCCTCCACAACGACAGCGCCTCTCGTGAATCGGTCAGAAGCAGTTTAATGTACTTAGTAGGGCAGTAGGGCGGCAGGACGGGAAGCAAATGCCCTTGGGCGACGACCTGCTGGTGTGCGGAGATATGCGGCGTAATGAACGTGTTTGCAAGCCAAGCCGATTATGGATTGCGTCTCTCCCCCCTCGCCATTGCCTGTCAATCCCCTTTTTAGCACTTGATCCAGTCCCAGTCCCAGTCCCAGCTAAACATTAAAAAGAGAGTTTTGCTATGCACACACCCTCCCCTCCTGTTGGTCCTGCCTGCCAAGCAACGACCCACTTGTTGCCGCTTCTTCCAACGTACGCAGAACGGGAATACGTACGGAATAGGACCAGAAACAGTGAATTTTGACAAGGAAAGAACAGCCCAGAGCAGGCAGCTGGATGGAAGGCAAAAAGGCAAGAGGCCTGCAAAGCCGTTGGGGAAGGGAAGCAGCAACGGACGCAGGAGGTCGAGCATACTTGGCAAGAACGTCAGGAACGGAAAGAAGGGCAACGGGCAATCAAAAAGGAAAGAACGATGGGGCATGCGACGTACTTCGTATACGATCCACGACATGCGCAAGTTGGGACCGCCCAGACAGACTTTTTTTTTTCCTCTCGCAAACCCACAACGGGCCCCGACGACTACGCCCACACCACATCCCGCATCCAATCCACACGCCACATCGTCGCATTCATCTTCCCCTCCCATTGTTCGCCTATTTTATGGGCGGCGCACTTACGAAGCAGAAGCACACCACCCCAGACCAGACCCAGGGGCCTCTCCCTCCGTTTCCACGTTCGCTGTCGACGGGCAGCAGCAAGCTCAAGCCAGCCCCGAGAGCCTCAAAGACGCTCCAGGAGACGAGGCGTCAGAGACGAAGCTCTCTTGTCCCGTTTCTCGCATCGGTCTTTAGGTCATTCCTGTTTGCCGTGTCCTCAGCGCTTTCCGTCTTCTGTACTTTATCATCCTTTTTTTTTTTTTTTTTTTTTTTTTGCTTCGCTTTCCTCGTTTCTTCGTCACGTCCGCAAGCAGACCACGAGACGAGGAAAACGGAATTGACGTTTACGAATAAGATTGTGGCTCAGAAGGTGTCCAAGAACTACCAAGAACTACCAAGAACCACCAAGAGCCACCAACAACCGAGCCAAGCTTTTTTACCAGGCCGCACCGTTTTTTTTTTTACCTTGCCGGCCCACCTTTTTTACCTTTTTTACCTTTTGCCTTCTGGGCCAGAGCAAGATAAGACAACCCGCAAAAGCCAAGCCTTCCAAGAACCCCTTGCAACCCCATTTGGGAACGGCTCTAGATTCTTGGCAACCTTGGCTTTTACTGCGTTGACTGCTTTCTTACTCGTCATTTCTTACTCTGTCGTTCTTGTCTTGAACAAAAACCAAAAGGTCCCTTTTTCTTCCTTCAACACCTCCCACGACCCTTTTTTCGCTTTGTTTTGTATTGTCTTGTCTCGCTCTCGACCTCTTGGCTCGTTCAACGTCGTTTTGACAGAAAGACGTCGTTAGTCCACTTCCAAGGGGCGACTTCTCGTCATTTTTGCTTCTTTGCTTTTTTGCTTTTGTATTTCTGTCTTTGCTTGCTTTGCTTGTCAGTTAGGCTCGCCTACATCTGTCCCACCTCTCCATCTCTCCTTTCGTACTTGTTTCTTTCCTTCCCACATCCTCACGAACATCGATTCTTCCCGCACGCGCCCACGCACATCAGACGTCATTGCGCGCACATCACCGTACCAGGTATGTCAACCACGAAACAGCACAAACCATGCCAGTGACCCTGAAGGAGGAACCGCCCGAGAAAAGAGCTCTTTGCCTTTGCTTTACTCTGCTTTACTCTGCTCTACTCTGCTCTACTCTGCTCTACTCTGCTTTTACCTTTGCTTTGCGTTGCTTTGTTTCTCCCGTCACACAATACGCACATATATGTTTGAACATCCCAGTGCAGTCAAGCACAAATCTCAACCCTGCGAGCCTGCAGGCTGGCCTGTCTCGTCTTGCCTCTCCACTCCTCAACACAGTCTCTCTCACATCTCTTGTCTGGGGACAAAGACAAACGGATTGAGTGACCAGGGATCGGCACAAAAAAAAATAGCGGCCTGTCGCATACACAACTTTGTCGGCATCGTCGGCACTCGTCAGTATTCGTCCGCACCATCCACGGCAAAACCATACCTGGGTCAACTATGGCCCGGACCATCATCCATTGACCACCGGCCCACGGATCCGAGAGGAGCAAAGAGAAAGTTGGACACAATGGCACCCAGGGAGACGACGATCAAAAGAGGACCGATCAGAGAGTCCCAGAGGACGACGAACCGAACCGTCAACGGGATATCAAGAGAGAGAGAGAGCGTCGTCACCACACAATAAAGCAACCGACGGCTTGAGTCAAGAGAGCGGCAACAAAAAAAATGCAAACGGCCAACGGATGACGACCACTCCCTGGACGGTCTGGACGCACCCACCGCTTGAGCAAAGAAAGAAATGCAGCCCACCGAATAGCATTGTTCGAAAATGAAGCTTGCTTGGCGGCATCACTGGATCTGGTACCGACGTCACCCGCGTCTCGCTGTTTTCTCATGTCACAAGTCGCATCCTTTTTGGCTTCTGGAACTCCGTTCTCCCCCAACCCAGGGAACCAAACAACCTGTCACTGGGCTGCGGCTGCAAAGGGACGGCAAGCAAAGCCGACTACACGCACCTCCGACGGAACGAAGACGACCATGGCCACAACCGAAACGGGAACTCGAACTGGAACTCGCATGGAACTCAAACTGCATATAAATCATGTCAAAAACAAGGAAAGAACACGAAAAACGAAAAGCGAAAGACATACGCCCTGGCCATCTACGCCGGAGACAACCACTTTACTTTCGGTCAAGTCAGAACGGGCAACTTTAGGCGGCAATCAACATTATTTACCGTCGACCATCCCACTCGGTCTTTTTCATGATTGACCACACCCCCTGGGGGTGACGCGCCCTTTGTCGTCTTTTATCCCCGTTCTCTTTCATGATCGACCGTCTGACCCTCGCATCCTCGTTTTGGGGAGGTTCCCCAGGGAAGGCCCTACCGCCTTGTTGGAAAATATACGAGTCCTGTCAGAGGCCTGTCTTTCTCTGTTGCAGAGCGGCTTTGCATAACGGCTGCAACTCTTGATCAACCCTCACCGCACTCTGTTTCGCTCTCGCTGCGTCGGACTGCGATACGGGATGTCTTTTTCTCTCGACCTCCTTTTTTTCTGTACTCGAATCTACGTGCTCCAAAGGTCAATAGCAACTTGATTCGACGGTCGCCATTTTTTTGGGGGTTTTTTTTTATTCCTCTCCACTTCTCTTTTCTTCCTGGTTGAGCAATTTCGTCCGTGTCTTGGGTATCTCCATCTCTGAATGCCCTCCTTCTTTTCCTCGTTTCCATTGTCCATCTCGCACCGCAACATACACCATGGAGGGTTATCTGCTTTGGCGTGTGCATCCGTGCATGCGTGCGTCGTGCGTGCGTACGTGGCCTTTCGCACCCAGACCCCATCCCCCATCTCTCCAAACACCACGCAAACCCAAACCCTTGAACGTCTCGAACTCCTCCGCGTTTCGCCCATTGCGGGACGGGTTCCACACCACCAAAAAACGACCCAAAGAAGCAGTCAGAAGGAAGAGAAAAGAACAAGAGAAGACGAACAAGGGCAACAACAAGCGGTCCAATGTGTCCTGACTCCAAAGTGGCCAATAGAAGCCAATGCCGCATTTCCATGATTGGCTCGACATGGGGCCTCTTTGGTTTTTCTGCCCTTTTTACCATCTACCTTTGACCTCTGGATCTTAACGTTGTCTTGATTGACATCGCTTTTCCGTCGCAACTCCCTTCCCGTCCCTCTCGCCAACTTACCTTTCCCTTCTCTGATCGTTTTCCGCATCCCAGAGTCCCAGCGTCTCTCACACACCCCCCCTCCCTTTTCCAAAAACTCTTCCATGCATTTACTACTTTGCGTTGCACATTGTTCTTGTGTTCTTGAATTTGTGTTCGCACATAAAATTCTCTTTCACTATCGTTCTCTCGTTTTCTCTCGTTTACTGTCATCTCTCTTCTCGCTTGCGTCTCAGGTTCTTCTTCAGGGTGTTGCTCAGCGACAAAAAAAAAAAAAAAAAAAAAAAGAAGTTTCCACCCAGATTAAAAGCTAACGTCATCAAAAGGCCGTGTCCACATTTCCGCATTTCCATCACAAACCGACAAAACACGTCTGCAATCGTTTAGGCCTCTGCAGCTGCGTTTCAGCTTTTGTCTCTCCCCCTCCACGCCATTTTACCCACGCTCGACTACACTTGCCTCTCTCTCTTCATCCTTCTCGAGAAAAGAGATCCGACGCCAAGATCGACTCCCTCTTCTATCGCTCATTGTCTTGGCACGCCACACAGTCCACTTCACCACCCTCACCCTACCAGCGCCGCCTTTCCACTTTCAAAATCCAAAACTGCCTGCCGCGTGGCAGTCATTCTGAATCTACCCACCCCCAGCAGCGGTTCGCTCCATCAACGCAAACTCCCTTGGCTCGTCAACTGGGACGACTTCGACCCTTGTCCTGCGCTGCGCTGCGACCACGCCAAGACGCCCTGTTGACGCGGACGTCTTTTCTTTAGCGGACCACAAAGAGCCCCATAACCTTTTGCCCTGTTGGCATTGATCATTGATCTTGGATCTTTGATCCCATCTTACGATCGGCTTGAACATATACTTGACCACCTCTTCCGACGGCAAACCATCTCGGGCAACTTCGCAACCCTTTTTTTTGCGTCGGCCTACTCGGCAATCTGATTAACGTATTTTCGATCCCCGAAAAGAAGTTGAGCTTCTTGGGAAATTCACATTGACATACTCTGCGGCGACACGGTGTCGACAGAGTGACACGGGTGGGTAGTGTCCGAGTTCGCGATTGGGCGACTTAGATGCGTCGAGAAACCCCAATCTAAACGAACAACATTGCTGTTTTGATTCCTTGATCTCATCGAATTTTTTTATTTTTTTTCACTTCTTTCCTACCACACCAACACAGCACAATGAAAATGTCGTCCCAAAAACACCCCATGGAGACGTACCACGGCATGGTGCGGACGCCTGCCGACGCCATCAAGCTGTTCGAGGCCTGCCGACTCGGCCTGTTGCCGCGCGTGCAAAGACGGCTGTCGGAGAAGGAGCGGCAAGCCATCCGGTCTGGCTCCGTGTTTGTGTGGGACGAGCGGGAAGCCGGCATGCGCCGGTGGACGGACGGCAAGTCATGGAGCGCCAGTCGTGTGTCCGGCAGCTTTCTGACCTACCGCGAGATGGAGGGCAAGCGTGGCGGCGGCTTCAACACAATGCGCCGGGTGTCGGGCAAGACGCCAGACTCGTCAGGCCGCGGAAGCGACGAAGACCAGGACGACGGCGAGCCCGACGGCTACCGCTACAAGGCGGACGGTCTCATGAAGCAGTCGTTCAGCATCACCACCTCCAACGGCCAGCACCTGCACCTCATCTCCTACTACGCGCGCCCAGGGCCCGGCGATCCGGACCTGCCGCAACCCATCATCGACCCGAGCCTGCGCAGCGTCGTCCCCGTCAAGGGTATGTACCCGGAGTCGAGCTTGAGCGACAGCATGCCCGTGGCCGCCGTGTCGCGCGTGCCCGTGTCCCACCAGCAGCAGCAGCAGCAACACCACCAGCCACCGCACTACACCCACCACCCGCCACCACCGCCGCCGCACGGCCACCACCCGTACCCGCCCTCCTCCTATGGCCAGCCGGGCTATTCCTGGCCTCCGTCACCCATCGCCACGCCCCCGTACAGCGGCCACTATACCACGTCTTCGGCTCCCTACCCTCCACAACAGCAAGGTCACTACTCCCAGACGTCGCCTCCTCCGCCACCACCGCCGCACGGCTACTACCAGGGCCCGCCACCACCCCATGCGCAGCCGTATGGCAGCAGCGCGCCACCGCCACTACACGCGCCGCCCTACGGTGACCGCGTGGCGCTGCCACCGCCACAGAACATGGGCGCCCCGTCGTCCCGCACCACGCCGCCCACGCACCACGTCTACGTGGGCAACAGCCACCAGACGCTGTCCAACTCGCCGCCGTCTGCCTATCACCAAGCACCAGCCCCCGTTCTGCCACCTGTGTCCTCGGCCGCCTCGGGCCCTTCGTCGTATCAGACGTCGCCGACCTCGGGTGCCCGCCTGACCCTGCCGCCTGTGTCGCAGGGCCCCCTGCCGGCCCTGAACGCCTCGGCGCCGACGGCCACGGCCACCATTCCCGCGCCCGCCGCGCCCACGTCTGGGTCGTCTGCCCTGACGCCGCCCTACCAGCACCAGCAGCAGTCGCAGCCGCCGCCGTCCAAGGTGTACTTTGGCGCAGAGGCCACCTACGCCAGGGGCAGCTCGCCGTCCTCCGCGGCTGCTGCCACGGCTGCTGCCACGGCTGCTGCCACGGCTGCTGGCGCGACCACCAACACCTCCGGCGGTGGCAGCAACAAGGCCAGCCTGTCGGCGCTGCTGCACCCGACACCGGCCAACTCGGAACCCAACAGCGCCAACGCCGGCAGCACCAACAGCACGAGCAGCTCGCCGCGGCACCAGAACGCCGCCGTGCCTGTTGGTGCCGCTGCTTCGGGCAGCAGCACCTCCCAGCAGTTCCTCCAGCCTGCACCGTCGGGTGAGGACTCGCGCGCGCTGTCCCGGTTGGACAAGAAGTTTTGCATTTGAGGTGGTGGATATGTGTCCAGCGGGTTTTTCAGTCCGCTTTTTCCTCGTTTTTTTTCAATCCTCCTTCTCTTCTGTACGGATTATTGTGGCATGCGATCACGGTTCATCAACCCTTCTTTCCTTCTTTCGGTCCCGTTTACGCGACGATTTTTTGGTTTCTTTCCTTTCTCCTTTCTTCATTTCTCGTCATCTTCCATCCCTGTTGTGTTTGAGAAAACACATAACAAGGTCTCTTTTTTTGCATGGGCGGCGCGAAAACAGCTTTTGTTTTTTACATCTTCATTCGTGTATTCTGCTTTGCTTTATTATGTCTCTCCGCACCACATTGGCGAGAGACGGCTTCGGAGGAGGAGTTTTAGATACTCTTTTTGCTGTTTTTGTCCAACTGTATCGGTCGGCAACATTTTTATGGGGGTTCTATTAGGTTCGCAATGCGGCACGGTATGCTCGAGTGCGCATATTCGTATATATAGGATATAGGTTCTCGTCAATCAATAAGGTGCTGTTTTTTTTTCTGTGTTAACCATTGGTTTGCAATCGTACTGTCTCGTGATATCTCAGTACTTGAAGTTACATCCACGAAACGCCAATGCGGCATCGACGTGGGCCATTTAATGCCAAGGTGGGTTAAAACATTGTTGCTTCACCGCGCCGAGTCGCCCGCTGCCGCTGTTTACCCTGCCTGTTTCTATACTACATCCGAGCCTTTGACGGTGTCTTGTATTTTCCGTCAATGTATGCTGGTGCTTCGGCGAAATGCGGTCAAGGCTCGCACATGGCTTTTTCGTTCCGCTGGGTAGACAAGAGCTATGTGTACAAGTATTGTCTCGGCCTTCCCAGCATACTCGCATTTCACTCTTCTGTATATTGACATCCTCAATTCGTTCGCCTACGCTGTGTGGGTGGTGCAGCCGTGGGCAACATCAATGATCTCCATACCGTTGTCACGGGCATGAGTTGCCGGCGCCGTGGGTTGGTCTGGTACGGACATTCGTTCGCCGGGGAGGGCCTCTTTGGTACTTCCAGTCGTGCTTGTTTTATCTTACCAGGTAATGCCGTACTAAATACACTCTCCTGCCGTCGGCTAGTGTGGAATCCAGGGTCGGCACCTTTCGCGCGGAGCTTCTGCGGCGCGTTCTGCAGATCTTGTATTTTTATTTACTTATTTATTTTTTCAACCTAGTAATAGTCCCTGTCTTCCATATCCAACTTGTAATAGGGGTCTCATGGGATTCGTTGTTGGATTGTACGGTCAAGAAATCAGTGCTCTCGGTTCTCGGAAACTGTTGATATCTTTTGGGCATATTCTGTGCGTTGTTGGGCTCGGATAATATTTTTGGTATTTTTGCTACCATTTACTGTCAGTTCTATATATTCTTATCTGTTTGCAGGCTTGTTTGTGTGTTTTTCGTCGCGTTGTGGGCGTTTTGTTGTTTTTGTCGTTCTAATATATAATTTTTTTATAAAAACCATACGGGTTTCAACTCATATCTGCCTCTACATGCAAATCCACCTACGTACCGCAACAGAAACACATATTTTATACATCACCGCATAGGAAAAAATGCAAAGAGTCTATGGGTATAAGTCAACAGAGAAGGGCAGTTATGGATGGGGAGATATTTACAAGCGAAGCCGTGATGGTGCTACTTTTTGACTGGGAAACAAGATGAAACGCTTGTTTGCCAAAAATTGCCTATTTGGGATGTCTTACAGACAGCTTAGTGGAGAAGGATAGCGAAACTAGGAGCACGGGCCACTGCAAGGTCCATAGCGCCTCTGAAGACGAGGGCCATGGCGGGTGGGGCAGTTGTGCAAATACAGCAATAATACTTGACAGCTGGCGCCAGCTGCAGCGAACGTCCCGCACGCCACGCGGCGATCGTGTTTTGATTTTGCCTTTCGCTTCCCACTCAACCTCCACGGCGACGACGGCGACCGCGATGCTGGACTGTTGCGAAGTAGTGGAGGCCATCTCGAAGACGAGAAGTGAAGCAATATTTCAGACAACAATTCATTTGTATAGGTCTACTTGTCTGCGCGTAGTCTGTTTCAGGAAAGCCACGCGTTCTCGAGACACGTCCACGCACAGAAACGCGTATGCTTTGGACCCGGAGACGGATTATCCACGGCTGGCCAGAATACAATTCAGCTTTATGTTTCATCACCTGATGATTGAGTTCAAAAGTAGACGAAACGAGCGAAGAAAAGACGCCGAGGAAAAGGGGCTGAAATTGCAAAATTACAAGGGATGTCGCGAAGGAGAAGGAAGGTACAAGGAATTATCACGAGCCGCACGCGTGACCACACGGCAATAGACCAAACAAAAGAGGAAACCGTATATTGTCATCGGCAAAGAGGACGGGAGAGAGAGGTAAATAGGGACAGCTGGCAGGGAAGCACGAGAATGGAGGGAAAGAGCGAGACAGCCTCAACATCGAGCAGCGCGGCTTGGGTTGCCCTTGCCTCGCCACATTAATCCCACTGCGCAATCGAGCATCGAGCGAGAAGGTACAAACGATGGTCACGATGAACCTGTGACGCCAACTTCCCAATTTGTTGGGCTAACCGTGTCATATGACCACGATCGCTGGAGGCGAAAAGGAAATCGAGTTATCGCAGAACAGCGCTCATCGAGACGGCAGGAACATAGGCCGTGGCTACGGAGGCAAATAGAGAACAAAATAGAAACAGAAATTAAGAACTCGCAGGGACACAAGAACATAATCTACAGAGCGAGAGAGTCGCGGATGTGGCGGTGAACGAGGACGTGTCGAGCTTGCGATCATGATCGCGACCGCGATCATGACACTGTTTTGCGTTCGCTTTTCAGTTCGATCGTTACAATTCGAAGTAAACCTTCGGAAAGAAGCATAAAAGAATCGAAAGACTACAACGGAATTGCAAACAAGCCTCCCCAAAAGCTGGAAAAGACGCAAGGAAAAAAAGAAAAGAGGAGAGAAATGCAATGCGAGAGCGACGATTGCGAAAAACGGGAGAAAAGGGAGGAAGGTACGACTCGGTCGGGGCGCATGATTGCGCACAAAGTCAGCAAGCACGAGGGGCCCGATTTTTGGTCAGGTGCTATTTTGTTGTTTGTTGTGCTGAGCAGCCAATCAGAAAAAAGAGCGCCAACTTTTGTGAATTACGAAATCGAGGAAAGAGCAAGCACGGGACGAGAACAGCGAGAAATAACGGAAAGGCCAGGAGCAGAAAGAGGAAAACAGAAAGGAGCGAGAGAACGACAGCCAAAAAGTGGGGTCTTTCGATAGACTTACAGATAGAACGGACAGATTCGTGTACGGAGCTACTTCGAGTGGAGAACATGCTTGTCTGCTAGTGTGTGGAACATTGCCAGCCGCTCTGTTGTGTATGGCCTTCTCGCCATTGACGCCCGTCCTGCTGATCTGTCACTCGAATGGGCTTGGCCTGGGTCTTGGCCTGGCGAACCGAAACCTCACCCTCCCCATTCCCACCATCCATCCTATTCAACCATCACGGATACGTGGCATTGTACATCGCATGTCGTATCTTCTGCCGAGCTCTGTGCCTTGCCCGTTATCGCACACTAAAATGGCGGCGGTTTGAGTCGGGTATGATCACAATTAGCGGCGCGGCCAGAACACTCACATCGCGCAAAATAAACTGGGATAACTGGTTCGTTGTTTGCATACCGTCCGCATGGGGCCGGGTGGCGCTGCTCCTCTTCCCTCTTTCTGTTTTGAGGTTTGTTGGGGCTTGCGTCTGCAAACATGCAACATCTTATTATTGGTATGAGCATACCGAGGAATGGGACACATCACCTGGCACAGCGAATCAACAGCGCTGGTCACTTGTGCCCGCGGAAGAACGCCGTTTCTTCACTATCAGGAGAGGGGAAGAAGGGGACGTGACACCAACGGCGTGACATGGGGGCGACGAGTGTGGTGCAACAGCACGGCGATACCTATATGTGTAAAGATAACCTGCCTACGCCGCTGTAGGGCGTTCATCTTTGTGAAACGTGGATATCGCGAGAGCCCGGGAAAACATGAAACACTCAGACCAGGCAGTGGTAGAAACGGCATGCAACTTTGGACTGGAAAAGGAAAATCTGGCACGACACAGCGCTTATGCGGGTCGCTCCCTAGGCATGTGAGGACCAGATGAATGGCTTTGCAAGCCCCGTGTCTCTGGTCTCGACTGTTGGTATCGCGATGACGGGGTGTTCGCGAGGTGACTACGCGAGGCAACTGCGGGTACTGCCTTGCCCGTAGGCGTAGCACCTTTCCTCTGTCCCCCGAACTCGTCAGTCGCTCCTTCCCTCATAAGTATAGGCGCGAGATTGAGGGGCGCGGTGCGACAAAATGGGAAAGAGGACAAGGGAAGAGCAGCCGTGGATTGCGCCAATTTGTGCACGCGAGGGCAGGTGCATCTCCGTCTGACGAGATTCTTGTCCAGTTATTGTGCGACGTATTATCATTACTTTCGTAGAAAATGTGGATGTCAGCCACCGGTGGTCAGCTTTGAAAAGCTTGGGCCATCTGCCGCCGCTGTTCCAGGTTCTCGATCCGCAACGCGCGTGTCTAGGGTTCATCCACGGCCCAGTGCATCGCCCTCCTCGCCCTTCCTCGCCCTCATCGCGCTTGTCCTCTGATCACTGTTGTGTTCGGCCGCACCTTTCCTGTCGTCTCTGGTCAGGCATTTCTACGCGTACTACCGCCGCCGTCTGCCTAATCTTGACCACGATCGCTCGTTCTATATCACACATGGCTCACCACTGCATAGCACCTTGCACCCTCGATGATAGGTTCTGCTTGGTCCTACCTGCCAGTCATCTGGATTGCCTTCGTGCTTTCCTTGCAGCTCATGTGTCGCGCAATGCATCTGATCTAGACTCGCGCCGGGCAGGTCCCCATTGAACATCTACTGGCACAGTCTTGAGAAGACACAAAAAAGCTTCGAAAGACCCCGTCATGGTCGTAGCCTTACCCCCGCACATGCATATGTTTGGCAACGCCGCTACGCAAACTCCAAATAGTACACTTTATCTTGCCAATGACCTGCGTCTACGGATGCAAGTCGTGCGTGGGAAGAGGTCGTGGTGGACGAAGGAGTAGGGACCTGCAGTCGAGTGTTTTTAGTGTGCAACTGGTTTTCTGTAGCACTTGCCACCGGGAAACGGTGGGAACGGGGGAGGCAGACAGAGGGCAAGAATGGGGGAAAGGGGGGAGGAGGATGAAAAAGGAAAGTGCAAAACACAGCAAGAGCGCCCAGCCCCAAAAGCCCAGCCCAAAATAACGGACTAGCACTTACTGATTGCGCCGCGACCCCCGCTCCCTTATATAAACAATTGCCCACCAGGCGCGCATGTTCGTCCCTTCCCCCCGATGCTCCTCTTTCCTGGTTTTCTCTTTCCTCTTCTTCTTCCTCTTTCTCCTTTCTCTTGTTCTTTCGACTCTTCTTCTCCCTCTTCTCTTCTTTAACACGTTTTCAAATTTGCATAGTATCTTGGCGATATCCATCTACCAAACTACAAACCAAACAACAACACGACGCGACAGCGATCGATTACTTTCGAAAATCACATTTTTCAATCAATCACCAACCCCCATTTTCAAAATGCCTCCCAAGAAGACCGAAGGTGCCTCTGCGGCCAAGCCCAAGGCGTCTCATGCCTCGTACCAGGTTCGTTTCTCTTTGCTGTTCGACTTTTTTGGGGTGCGCGCGTGGTTTTATGGCCTTGCGACAGCGTCGCGCGCCGACCGCCATTTCGCAATTGCGATGAGGCAAAATTCGAATCACTTTTGCTAACCACCGCGACAGGACATGATCACCCATGCTATTGTTTCGGTAAATACCACCCGCTATGTTTTGCACGGCTTTACGCACTGATTACCGATGTCACGTATTTTACTTTTGCACTTTTCATATGCTATTCGGCTCGGTTTACCGTCGTGAATGACTGCAATAATTGTCACGTCACGATGCGAACGACCAGCCACGCCCACCCCCTCCTCTTGCCATATTCTCTCTCCACCAACGCGCTTTAATTTTTGTGACACACATACTGACTGCTGTTTGCTCAACAATAGCTCAAGGACCGCAATGGCTCTAGGTAAGCTCTACTTTTTCTTTTTCTGTTTGTATTTGCATTGCGACCGCTAGAGAGCAGTTGCGCTAGTTTTTTCTAGTTTTCGTAACGTCGATTACTAACAACCACCACAGCCGGCAATCGCTGAAGAAGTTCGTCAAGGCGAACAACAACCTGTCTGTCACGGACGCTATGTTCGACTCGCTGTTCAACAAGGCCCTGCGCACCGGTGTCGAGAAGGGTGTCTTTGAGCAGCCCAAGGGCGCGTCTGGCGGCACCAAGCTGGCCAAGAAGGCCGCTGTCAAGAAGGAGGACAAGGTGAAGAAGCCTGCCGCCAAGAAGGTCGCGAAGAAGCCCGCCGCCAAGCCTGCGGCGAAGAAGGCCGCCCCCAAGAAGGAGGGCGAGAAGAAGAAGGCTGCTCCCAAGAAGGATGCCGCTACTGCCAAGAAGGCTGCTCCCAAGAAGGTATGTTGCAATCCCTGGCGCTTGTCGTTTTGTTTTCCTCTTACTCCCCTTGTCAGGACGCTGCTAACACGCTGCAGACTGCCGCTAAGCCCAAGGCTGCTGCTGGCAAGGTCACCAAGCCCGCTGCCAAGAAGGCCGCCGCACCGAAGAAGGCCGCGCCGAAGAAGGCAGCAGCAAAGAAGGCCGAGGCATGAAGACATTCGCTTTGAATGTCTTTTTGTTTCATGACCGTTTTTCTTTGCTGTTATACCCCTATATCTTCCAACGACGACCTCGTCCACATTCTTCCTCCCTCTTCTCCCATTCCTCATGAGCGACAGGTTTTCATATACTGCGACTTGCTGCACTGGAGGACTGGACCTCTGATTTTAAGTTACGTGTGATGGCACCGTTTTTGGTTTTGCTTTTTTATTTGATCGATCAGGCGTTTAAGGTATCCTAATTGGTAGGCGAAGGATGGGTGGGGGCAAATGGTATATTATGTGTGTCTGTGTCTGCTTGTCTGTTTCCTGCTGTGTGCGTGAAATATATATGCATACCGGGCACTTTTTTTGTCTGTATTTTCTCCCGTTCAGATCGACGGGCGCTGTTGTGTTGCGCTCTGTATAACCAAAATCATTCTCAAAGCATGCAAATGAAAGCGGGCGGTCATGTTACGTCTGTGAGGCTTTTCAAAACATCGCCATATGCATGTCAACAGTGCTGTGGCTGGCGCGCACGCTCTGTCTTGTTTTGATTTTTCTACGGGGCCGCGCCAAAACGTCGTCAAAATTGTGTATAGCGCTTGGGCCACCTTCGAGTCCTCGACGCGAAAGATCAGATCAACTATGGTGGGGCACGCGTTATAAAGTTTTTGTTGTTGTTCTTCATGAGATCCAAGATGCCGTCAAGCACGTGATTGGCCTGCGATGTTTCCATTTTCGTCAATGTTGATATCTGTTCGGGGTCTATAAAACTGCCAAAAGGATAGCGAAGCGCGATGGAGTAAGGCCGGCGCAAAAATTGTACAGCACGGATTTTGTTGTTATCAGACGATGCGACGAGGGCGATGTCAAACGGATTACGCGCATGATTTTGGAGGATATTTCCTTTGTTCTTTGTTTACATTTCTGGGGGAACGTCAGCTGGGCCTATCGAATCGGGCGAAAAGGTGGAGACTGCCGTGTAAGTGTCACGTGCAAATATTAGGTCAGGCTGGCTCGTCTTAGATTTGGTGAGTGAGAAAGTGGGGCCTACTTGTCGGATGAGGTTTTAGACAAAGCACTGCCCCAACAAAGTTGGAAGCAGCAGACAAAGAAAATAACGAAACAAAATGAAAGCCGACGTGACCGGACGCACCACGACACAATAATAATGAATAAGATGCAACAGCAATGTAGAGTCCGGGAGGCTGCACATAAGAGTGTGGAGAAGCGACGTTCACTAAGCTGACAGAGCGCGCCTTCCTGCCCTGGCGCTTTGTGACCGCTGCGCTGTTCTTGTCCTGTCCATGAGCTGTGCTATGGCCACGCCTTGCTGCCTCTAACTACTTGACGCTCTGAGGTTTCGCTATCCGGCCAACAGCTGTCCCGTCACTGTGATCGCTCTTTCCCCAGATCTTTCCTTTGTGCTCGCCAAATATGTTGCTCTCCTTCGTCCCCAGACAGCCGACGTCGTGCGATTGACGTGCAGTTGTCGTGCAGTTGTCGTGCAGTTGTCGTACAATGACACTATCCATCCCTCGTGGGCAGAGGAGGAATTGGCGACGATTGCACTTGAACTCCCCTCGCCTGTCACACCGTGGCATCATTCGACAGCGCCAATTGCCGACGTATGGAGGGATACACATGTAAACGGTTCGAGAGAAGGAGACTCCGTAGCTCTTTCCTTCCACAATTCATGTCTGGCGGGCTCCTTCCTGACATCGCGTTGTGCCGTTGTGGAGGGAAAGAGCACCCGCCGCGTGGGCCAACGTACTTTGGAGACTGGTGAAACCAAGGCCGTACGGCACCTAATTTACAGTATGGCGACACGGGAGAGAAACGAGGCACAGGCAGGAAGGTGCGAATGGCACAATAGGCTCAGCCAAACGGAAGAACAAGAAAAGAAAGGGCGGCCGTCAATTTCGGCTCCCGACGTCTGTAAATGGACTTTATGCGCCTTCCCGGGCGCGACTCGCAGTATCCCTCCTTCCCCCTTTTTATGTTCACGATTCGTCGTAGTGCCATGATCGACCTTTAGGACTTTTTGGCTTCAATTCTCATCTCTCTTTTCTTTTGTTTTTGTCTCTCAACAGAAGCGATCGTCTTGACGCAACACAGGCTTGCGGTTGCTTCCGGGTTGTCGATTGACGATTTGCAATTGACAGTGGACAACCGCCGCGTCATTGCAGCCGCTAAAGCGCGGCAATACGAGGCGTGAGCAGCCAAACATTCTCAGGTGGATTCATCCGCGCTGCGGACAAGGCAGCCATTTTTACCATTGACGCTGCGCGATAAAAACGTGTTCGACGGACCGAGCTTGCGAAGGTCGAAGCGAGGGAAAGAAAGAAAGGAAGCAAAAGGCTAAGCACGTCCCTTGTTTTTGACAGCTCGTCTCTTCTTTTCTCAATCCTTTCCCTCCATTTTCTTCGTCTCTCTCCATCGTCGTCAACGATTCAAGCAATCGACAGACCACGACTAGGACCACGGCATCGGCGGATGGGGGATTGACTAGGCCTCGCGTTTCTTTCGCCTCTCCACTTCTGTCCTCCGCTGTCAACCTGTCTACTGTACTTTTGCTTCTCTCGCCTCCCTCCTCTTCGGATTTTGCAGCTTCCCGTTATCCGATTTCAAGCTATTTTGCAGTGACGACATCACCGTCTCTAACGGCTTGTGCGCTGTCTTTTCTCGAACTCGTTGATCTCCAATTTCCCGCCTGGCTTACGCTGAATTCCTGCTACCCCGCAGCTCCCGACAAGCCCGATCCTCCAGTGTCTTTCAGCTCCAGCGCCTGAAGAAACACGACAGGCACCAAACTGTTGACTATCTCTCCTATCAATCTCATCGACTTCTCTATCGTCCCCACCGCCATTCGCGCGCAGGGCTTCCTCCTCACCCGCAATTCCCGCCTCCGCTCCTCTCTAACTTTCCACCTACCCTTCACTCTTGCTCTCCACTTCGTGATCTTCGGGGGTTCCTTTTCGTTTTGACAAACGCGTCACAGCTATTGCGCATACTTCGGGCGCAAACCTACAACCGGAGCCATGGCAGACCCGTCGCTGGCCTCCAACAACCCTTTCCGCCGCAAGAGCACCGTCCCGATCGCCTCGCCGACCTCCTCCTCCACCGCTACCGGCCTGGCCCTCGACACCGCCTTGACAACTACTCCGCCACATCCTTCTTTGGCAAAGAGCTCTACCTTTCCTCAATCACCCTCCGACGCCAACAGCCATACCCACAGCGGAGCTCCCGGAGCTCCCGGACGAACCGCCAACAGTGGCCTGGGGGACGATTCGTATGCGGTCGAGTACGAGGACCAAGATGCACTACGCGGCCGGTCGAATGTGACCAGTGATGCGTTTCGCGAGCACCTCCAGGCGCTGCCCAAGTCTACCGAGGCGCCTCCGTCTACGACATTCCTGAAACCCAAGCCTGTCAAGAAGGTGCGCGTGCAGTCCCCACCGCCCTCTTCACCCTCCTCAGTTGACTCCGTCGACGCCGACTTTGAGGCGCGGTTTCCTTCCGATTTGTCTGGTGCGGCAAGTGGTTCGACAGGCGCACCGCCTACGACGCGTTTTGGCGACTATGGCACCCGGGGCGGTTTGCTGGACGACCGCCCTGTCAGGAACTACGAGGATTATAGTAGTGAGTCGGACGAATCGGAATCCGAAGACAGTGACTCTGTCGGTGGCCGCGGTGGCAGTACAGGCACCGCCACTGGATCATTCTCGGCAGCCTCATCTTTGCCGTCGTTTCCCTCCCAAACGCAACAACCACCACCGCCACCACCAAACCCCTTCCAACAGACACTCGGAGACCTGGAGTCCGGACATAAGAGCGTGAGCGAGTCGCAGTCTGACCCGGCAATGGCAGCCTCCTCTGGAAAGGCTACCTTTGACGTGGACACCTTCAGTCGGTTGTTGTTGACGGGCCAGGGTCCTGCAGCAGCGCCGCCTCCACCACCGCCACCACCACCTGCGCGGTTTGACACGGCTACTGCAGCTGAAGAAACACCTCGGACATCGCATGAGATCTCCGAGAATGACGAAGATCGCACTGGCTTGATCCACGAGGCTTTGTCTGTGAACGAACCTGCGCCACGACAAACACCACGGAAGAAGCCGCCTCCGCCAAGCTCGCGGCACGGTAAGCTGATCAAGGCGCAGCCCAAGGAAATCAAGGCACCAGCGAAGGAAAGTAGTAACGGAGGCGAGGACGCGTCGATATCGCCCTCGGACGTGAACAAGCCTCTTCCGCCACCGCCCGCGCGCCGACCGGCAAACGTGAGCGAAGATGATGACGCCATGGACAGCGTTTTCGACCGCGAGGTCACCGTCAACCAGCCCGAGGTGAACCTCGACCCCGAGGCACCAGAAGAGGCTGTTCCCTCGCCACGGCCACCGACACCTCCCAACGTGTCTCATTCAGCCGAATTCTCCCCCTTACATCCAACCTCAGACCTCGGCGCCGGCGCCTTGGTTGCCTCCTCTGCAGCACCTGCCACAACTGTGGCAGCAGCAACAGCATCCACACCCTCTCCCCCTCACACCAAAAAGCCCATCCCAGCCCCGCCACCGCGCCGGCAGGCTGCCGGGCATCACCGCACCGAAAGCCGATCCCAGCCTTCCGGCGACCGGCCTCCTCTGGCGGCACCACCACCGCACGCCTCATTGTCTGGCGATGCCGTCACAACTGATCAGCTACACGACAAATCTCCTCTCGAATCACCTCGGTCTTCTCTAGATTCGACATACAGCCACTCACGATCATCGAGTCTCGCCAAACCCAATGCAAATGCTAATGCCAACCCTGGTGGCAGCGTCCCGGCACCACCGCCACCTCGACGCGCCAACCATGCTCAACGGCCCTCAATGGTTGCCCCATCAAACGCCACTGGCTCTACGCCCGTGCTGAGCGCACCTGGCCTGTCCGACCACGACCGGCAACCTGGTACTCAAGCAGGTATTCCCGCGGGGGCTAGCACGCCGTCGCTGGTTCCTCAACCTGGCAGCACTAGTGGCAGCGGCTCGTCCACGCCCATCCCCAATCGGCTGCTGGCCAAACCGCCACCACCACCCGCGCGCAACACGTCCGTTCGCCACAAAGAGAGCCGACCTGCCGCACTGGCATCGACAGATAGCAGCGGCAGCGTTGGCAGCGGTGCTGGGAGTGGCAGCGGGCGGCCATCGAGCATTGCCAGTGTTGATGCTATCGCCCGCCGTGTCGGGCCCCTACAGCCACCACCGCCTCCTCCGACGCGCCAGCGCGGCAGTAGTCGTGGAAGTATGGATGCGCCAGCTAGCCATGCGAATGCGTCAACTGCGGCAAACGCGACCAACACATCGGCTCTCTCGAGCGCATCGCCCTCGATTGCATCCAAGCCCCGCCAAGCTAGCTCAGAGAGTGTGCGCCGCGGCCAGGATCAGGGCCTGACACCGGCCGAGGAGAGCGAGGAAGGCCGGCCCGACGACAACGGCGTGGCCAACAATATTCTAGCGGACCTGGACGCACTGCGGCGCGAAGTCGACGCTCTACGGGGTCAGTTCAATACGGAGTAGCTTACGGTGGTGGTTGACGTATATATAGGCACGTTGGATCTCGTATTCATTTCTCTTATTTATCTTTTATGGGATGTGGCCGAACATCGTATTGCATGTATTGGCTTCATTTTTTCTGTATTCTACAATCAAAGCATGGCGCATTTTCATTCTGTCAACGTTCACCGAGGTCAGTGACCGAACAAGCTGAATACCTTTTGCTTCTGTTGCTGATGTGAATGGCAATGCACACGCTGCCTCCCATCTGGCCCTGTAGTTAACGGTCACTTGCCGACACTAAGTTGTTCAAATACGATGTGTATTACTGATTCGTGTCCTTTTGCTGAAAATTGTAAACGACCTAAATCCCAAGTAGACCTTGTAACTCCGATTAAATATCACACGAAACATGAAGCCATACGCTCTCTAAAAATCGATCAGCAGGCCTTCGCGGTACGACCGCGCGAACTGCTCATTCTTCTTGTCCGTGGTTCCACTGCTGCTGCTGTCTTGCTTTACAGTCACAGTATCCACAGCACCGCCAGCGGTCACCCCCTATGGCTCACCGCCGGTCTCGTGGCGGAACCCTTGCAGCACGATGCCCCACGGCCCGCTCAGGCTCTTGCTGCCCTCGCTGAGATCCACGTCGCCCGACACGATCTTCTTCATAATCATTGTGTCTTTGGCCCGCTTCAGCTTGCGGCCCTCGCCTGCCGTCAGGTACGCCCGTAGCCATGCCTCTTCCTGCGAGTCGAGCGGCAGGCTGATCAGCTCGGCCGACCGCCCGGCTGCGTCGATCCCGTCCGCACTGCTGCTCGCACCCCCGCCACCACCACCACTCCCGCCTCCTGCAGCATCCTTGAGCACCGAGCCCACCAGATGCTCAAACAGCTGCTGCCGTGCCGGCCCGGCCAGCGTCCGCGTGTAGTAAAACGCCTCGCTCACATCGGTGCGCGCCAAGGCCTCAAACAGCAGCTCCACCGCCTCCTGCGTCTTGAGCACGGGCTGCACGGCCGCGTAGTAGGCCAGCGGCAGCGCGTAGTCGTTGTTCTCGGCGTGCCGCACGAGCACGGTCACAATGTTGTCGGCAAACTCGGGCAGCAGCGAGGGGTGCGCGAGGTATTCGACGGCGACGCCAAACTGGAGGCGGTCCATGTGCCAGAGGCCGCTCATGAAGATCTGGTAGCGCTTGGGCATGCCGGTCTGGGCGGCGAAGTTGTCGGCGATCTTGGAGCGGGCGCTGAGACCCTCGTCGTGGTCGAGCAGGAGGTAGTAGAGGGCGGAGAGCTTGTGGTGGGTGGTCATCTTGCTGGCGAGGATCTGCTGGAAGAGGTCGTGCAGCGTGCGCGTGTCTTTGGGGGGGTAGATTTTGACTGCTTTTTGTTAGAATGTGGCAGCCATATACAATGAGCGCTGGAGGCGTATATGCCGCAGCTGGCCGTCAGCTGGCCCGTGGCTGCTCACCCTTTGGTATCCCCAGCGCGGTAAAGACCCGGTCGACAAAGAGGACGCCGCCGAGGCTCTTGCGCTTCGACTCAATGTCGCGGTTGACGTGCGCATCGTACGGCAGCGTGTCGCCGTTGCCGAACACATCGCCAAAATTCCGAAAGTCGAGCCGGCCCGACATGTTGGTGGTCGCCGTGGCTGTGCGGGAGAAGGGGTTATGAGTTTGACAAGGGCTCTGGCGGCGAAGCTCTCGGAGCTTCATTTGGATTTGGCGATGCTCACTTCACCATATGCAGTAAAGCGGTGTTCCAGGCAGTCACGTGCAGCTGACATGGTGGCAGTTTTTATGTGGGGCAACTTCCACCTTGTTTTGTTTACGACCCAAAACGGCAATCGCAAGTCAACAACAAGCGGGGCAACGCCTTCCCTGGGGTCACACTGTCGCGCCTCAGCCTGGTATCTCATCCCTCCTTATGCACAACGTCCATATTTCGTGATCCATACGACACTGCCGACACGGAATTGGCACCACACGTTTTGCGACATCACGAATCAACCAGATTTACAAACGCTGTTTCACACACATCCCCACCCGACTGCACACGCGCCATGTCGACACGTCCGACGCGACGCGCCGCCAGCCGGCGCACCGCCATCATCGAATCGGACGACGAGATCTCGGGCGACATGACCAACAGAACAATCAACCCAGATGAGGAGGAGGACTTCACACCCGCACCGACGCGTAGCCCACGCCGGCCAGCCGCTGGGCGGCGCAAGACCATTGCAGCCGAGGGGTCGTCCACGCTCGCGGCGAAGCCCGTGCGGCCACGGCGGACACGCGCGTCCGTCGCTGCCTCTTCGACCATTGAGCCCAGCGAGATCTTCGACCCCGATCAGACGGCTGCGACGGTGACACAGTCCGTCGAGGCAGACGTCTCTGCTGTGGCGCCCAAGAAGCCTGCACCGCGCAAGCGCAAGAGCGTGGCTGCGTCCAAGGTCGTCGTCAAGTCGGAGACGCCTGATGTGCCTTCTCTGTCGTCGCTTTCGTCGCTGTCCTCGATTCCTACGCCCTCGCCGGAGCCAGCTGCCGAGGACGCTGAGAATGTGGCGCCGGGCGCTGACGCGACCGTTGCGGAAGCCGCCGTAGACATTGCTGCGGACGAAACAGGCGACGAGTTGGGCGCCGATGACACAGTCCACGCGCGCGACGTGACCATGACGCCGCTGTCTGACATCACCAACACGTCTGTCAACGAGCGCCCGCGGACGGCCTCGAGCACGAGCGCCGCCGACGACGCGGTGGCCGCGGCCAAGCCCATCCGCGCCATGGACACGATCCTCGAGAAACCCATGGACATTGTGCTCAAGTCGCGCACGATGACCAACATCCCGCCCGTTGAGCCGGCAGCGCCCAAGGCCCGCACCGTCATCACGTACCTCATCCTGACCAACTTCAAGAGCTACGCCGGCGTCCAGGAGGTCGGCCCCTTCCACGCGTCCTTTTCGTCCGTCGTCGGGCCCAACGGCTCCGGCAAGTCCAACGTCATTGACTCGCTGCTGTTTGTCTTTGGTTTCCGCGCCAGCAAGATGCGTCAGGGCAAGCTGTCTGCGCTCATTCACAACTCGGCCCAGTTCCCGAACCTGGAGTACTGCGAGGTCGCCGTTCACTTCCGCGAAGTGATGGACTTGGTATGTTGCATTTGCCCCGTACACTGCGGTGTCTGATGGCCTCCTACTAACTGCATGTCAGCCTGGCGGCGGCTCGGACGTCATCCCCGACTCGGACCTGATCATCTCTCGCAAGGCCTTCCGCAACAACTCGAGCACATACTACATCAACAACAAGTCGTCCAACTTCACGACGGTCACGACACTGCTCAAGGACCGCGGCGTGGACCTGGACCACAAGCGCTTCCTGATTTTGCAGGGCGAGGTCGAGTCCATTGCGCAGATGAAGGCCAAGGCCGCGAACGAGCACGAAGATGGTCTCCTCGAATACCTCGAAGACATTATTGGCACGTCCAAGTACAAGACGCCCATTGAGGAGGCGGCCACCGAGGTGGAGACGCTCAACGACATCTGCATGGAGAAGAGCGGCCGTGTGCAGCACGTCGAGAAGGAGAAGAGCAGTCTCGAGGACAAGAAGGACAAGGCCATTGCATTCATCCGCGACGAGAACGAGCTCGCCATGAAGCAGTCGGCGCTCTATCAGATCTACACCAGCGAGTGCCACGACAACGTGGCGGTCACCGAGGAGGCCATCTCGCAGATGCAGGCTGAGCTGGACGCCGAGCTCGAGAAGCACCATGGCGGCGAGCAGGACATCAAGCTGCTCGAGAAGCAGTTCGCCAAGGGCAGCAAGAAGTGCGAGGCGCACGAGAAGCAGACGCAGGAGCTGATCAAGGAGATGACCAAGTTCGACCAGGAGCGCGTCAAGTTCGAGGAGAAGCGCAAGTTCTTGACGGACAAGCGCAAGAAGCTCGACAAGGCCATGAGCAACGCCGAGACGTCGGCGGCGGAGGCGGCGAAGACCATTGAGCAGTGCACCGAAGAGATCCAGACGCGCGCCGAGGAGAGTGCGCAGCTGGAGGCGCAGATCAAGGAAGAGGAGGGCGAGCTGGCCAGCATCCGCGACGGCCTCAAGGGCAAGACGCAGGCGTTTTCCGACCAGATCGCCGCCAAGCAGAAGTCGCTCGAGCCCTGGAAGGACAAGATCAACCAGGCGCAGTCGGCCATTGCGGTGGCCGAGAGCGAGCTGTCCATCCTGCAGGAAAAGGCCAACGCCGGCGCGACGGCGCTCGGCGAGATGGAGGCCAAAATGGCGAGCATCGAGGAGGGCCGCGACGCCAAGGCCGACGAGCTCAAGACGGCGCAGCTCGAAAAGGCGCGCCTCGAGAAGGAGGCCAAGAAGGTGGAGGCCGAGCTCGAGAGCCTGGCGCAGCAGGAGCCCACGCTGCGTGCGCAGCTGTCCAACGCGCGGCAAAAGGCCGACGAGGCGCGGTCCAGCCTCTCGCAGACGCAGACGCAGGGCAACGTCCTCACGGCGCTGATGCGCATGAAGGAGTCGGGCCGCATCGAGGGCTTCCACGGGCGCCTGGGCAACCTCGGCACGATCGACCAAAAGTACGACGTGGCCATCTCGACGGCGTGCCCGTCGCTCGACAATTTCGTCACGGACACGGTCGAGGCGGGCCAGCAGTGCATCGAGTACCTGCGCAAGACCAACATGGGCCGCGGCAACTTCATCTGCCTGGACAAGCTGCGCGCGCGCGACCTCGCGCCCATCCGCACGCCCGAGGACGCGCCGCGGCTGTTTGACCTGATCCGCGCCAAGGACAACCGCTTCCGCCCGGCCTTTTACCACGCCCTGCAGGATACGCTGGTGGCGGCGGACCTGGCGCAGGCGAACCGCATCGCATACGGCGCCAAGCGATGGCGCGTGGTGACGCTGGACGGCGAGCTGATTGACAAGTCGGGCACGATGTCGGGCGGCGGCAGCACGGCCAAGAAGGGCCTGATGTCGTCGAAGCTGGTGCCGGACACGAGCAAGGAGCAGGTAGCCAAGCTGGAGGTGGACCGGGACGCGCTGGAGCAGCGGTTTGCCGCGTTCCAGGACCGGCAGCGCGAGCTCGAGGGCCGGCTGCGGTTCCTGCGCGACCAGATCCCGCAGCTGGAGACGCAGATGCAGAAGCTCCACCTCGAGATGGAGAGCGCGGCCAAGACCCTGGCGGACGCGCAGCGGCGCATCCAGGAGCTGAGCAAGGAGCACCAACCGTCGCAGGCGGACGACAATCGCGTGGCCGTGCTGCAGGAGGAGATTGCGTCGCTCCACAAGACGGTGGCGGCGCTGCACGGCGAGACGGCCAGCGTCGAGGAGGAGATCAAGGAGCTGCAGGACAAGATCATGGAGGTGGGCGGCGAGAAGCTGCGGGCGCAGCGGGCCAAGATCGAGGCGACCAAGGAGCAGCTCGCGTCGAGCAACGAGGCGACGTCCCACGCGGAGGTGCGCAAGGCCAAGGCGGAGAAGCAAAAGACCAAGCTCGAAAGGGACCACGCCAAGGCGACCAAGGAGCACGAGGCGGCGACGCGCGACCTGGAGGCGCTGGCGGCGGAGATTGAGAGCCAGGACGAGAACGCGGCGTCGCTCAAGGCGGCCGTCGAGGAGGCGCAGGAGGACCTGGAGGTCAAGAAGCAGGTGCTGGCGGAGCTGAAGGCGGAGCTCGACGAAAAGATGGCGGCGCTCAACACGACGCGCGCCGTCGAGATCGAGATGCGCAACAAGCTCGAGGAGAACCAGAAGGTGCTGGCCGACAACCACCAGCGGCTGACCTACTGGGAGAACAAGCTGTCGAAGCTGCAGCTGCACGACATCCACGACCTGGAGTACTCGAAGCCGGTGGCGGTCAAGACGGAGCCCCAGGAGGGTGCAGAGGGTGCGGAGGGCGAGACGGCGGAGACCGCATCCAGCGCCGACACACCATCGTCGTCCGAGGCCGACAGCGACGAACACGACGAGGGCGGCGGCGACGTCACCATCGTGCAGTCGGCACCGGTCGCTCGGCGCACCGACAGCAACACGCCGCCGCTGGCGTTCAACCAGTACAGCAGAGACGAGCTGGCGGACATGGACAAGGCGGTGCTCAAGAGCGAGATTGCGACGCTGGAGGAGAAGACGCAGAACACCAGCGTGGACCTGGGGGTGCTGGCGGAGTACCGGCGGCGCGTGGAGGAGCACGCGGCGCGGTCGTCGGACCTGGCGACGGCGGTGGCGCAGCGCGACACGGCGAAGAAGCGGTGCGACGACCTGCGGCGGCTGCGGCTCGAGGGGTTCATGGAGGGCTTCAGCACGATCTCGCTGCGGCTCAAGGAAATGTACCAGATGATCACGATGGGCGGCAACGCGGAGCTGGAGCTCGTGGACTCGCTCGACCCGTTCTCGGAGGGCATCCTGTTCAGCGTGATGCCGCCCAAGAAGTCGTGGAAGAACATTAGCAACCTGTCGGGCGGCGAGAAGACGCTGAGCAGCCTGGCGCTCGTGTTTGCGCTGCACCACTACAAGCCGACGCCGCTGTACGTGATGGACGAGATTGACGCGGCGCTCGACTTCCGCAACGTGTCGATTGTGGCCAACTACATCAAGGAGCGGACCAAGAACGCGCAGTTTATCGTCATCTCGCTGCGCAACAACATGTTTGAGCTGGCGTCGCGGCTCGTGGGCGTCTACAAGGTCAACCACATGACGAAGAGCGTGACGATTGAGAACCAGGACTACATTGTGCGGCAGCGCAGCCAGCAGCAGGCCCAGGCGATGCGGCAGCAGCAGCTCCGGCAGCAGCAGCAGCAGCAGCAGCAAACGCAGCAGCAACAAACGCAGCACGACGTGACGGTCGCCCAGACACCCGTGCGGCCGCAAACACAAATGCAGATTGGCCAGCTGGCGTCGCCGCCATGAGGGGAAGGATGCCAGGTCGAGGGTTGATGGATGATGCGTGATGCATTTATATTGGTTTATTCATTGTGTTGTTTTGCCGCGGAGTTTGTTTACTTTCTGTTTTCTTTCTTTCTTATTATGACGCCTTTTCTACTATGGTCGGGGTTGCTGGGTCGGAGACGCTTTGTCTTTATGTCTTTCACCTCTTTCTCTTGGTTTTTGGGCAACAGTTTGTGTAATGATGGGTGCATATACATTGGAATCACTGTCGAGTTTTCTATTTCCCCTGATGATGCTATTGACTGCGTTCTGACCCCCCACCACCTCCCCCCAACCTACAACGGCGGCTCGACAACACCGACCTGCTCGATGATGCGCGCATAGTGCTCGACCCGCCGGTGGTTGGCAAAGTTGAAGATGGTCTGCTTGGGCTGTGCGCACATGTCGAGGTCCAGCGTCGCCACGAGCAGCTCGTCCCCCAGCGTCGCCGTCTCGCCCACTTTGCGGCCCAGCGGGTCATAGATGACCGTCCCGCCAATCAGCCCGCCGCCGGCGCCCTCGGCCTCGACGCCCGCCTTGGCCACGTGGACACTGAAGCACGCGTTCGTGTAGCTGCCGGCCTGGCAGCTGGTGTGGTGGTGCAGCAGCGCCAGCTCCGTCTGCTCCTGGACGCTGCCCGGCTCCTGCGGCTTGTAGTCGGACGTGTTGTAGCCGCACAGCACGAGCTCCACGCCCTGCAGGCCCAGGCACCGCCAGGCCTCGGCCCACCGGCGGTCGTTGCAGATGAGCATGCCGGCAATGGGCTGGGGGGTGTTGTGGCCGGCGCTGTCGTCGTAGACACCGGGGATGCGAAACGCCTGGAAGCCCAGATTGCCCGGCGTGAAGTAGTGCTTTTCCAGCTGCTGCGCCGAGCCGGGTGGCAGCATTGTCGTGCGCCCGGGCAGGTGCACCTTGCGGTACTTGGCCACGACGGCGCCGGTCCGGGCCGAGTAGTAGATGGCCGTGTTGTAGTCGGTCGTCGTTTGGGGCGCCGCGGCATCGGTCCACCGCTCGGCATAGCCGATGCTCACATCGACGCCCAGGGCCGACGCCCGTGCCAGCAGCGGCTGGAGGTGCGGCGAGTCCACGATGCTCGGCGCACCGGGCGCATCCGACTCGGGCTCGAACAGGGCAGCCACGTCGGCGGCGTCTGTCAGCAGAGCGCGCGGGAAAAACGTCGTCAGCGCCAGTTCCGGGAACACGACGAGCTGTGCGCCCTGGGCCGCAGCGTCCTCGAGCAGCGTGAGCAGGCGGGCCAGGGCAGGCTCGCGCGAGGCCGGGCCGCCGGGGTTGGTGGGCGCGTGGGCAATGGGGCCCATCTGGGCCGCGGCGACAGTAATGGTACGGGGCATGGTCAAAGAGTGTTGGCGTTAACGTGGAAGATGATGCTGTGAGAGCCACAGAGTCTCGATTGCTTCTTTCTCTCTCCCTACTAGAGTCTACACGAACGACAGACAGACGACAGACACAGACAGCAGACGCGGTTTCTTTCCCTCTCATGCGCCATCTGCACAAGAACTGCCGACATTTCCCCGAGTCCTCATTGGCCGCCGCTCTGGCACCCTCGCTCCTTCCGTTCGCAGTCTGGCACTGATAGCACTTAGACGGAAGGCCCGATAAGCGGGACGCTCCGACTGGCGCGGTTCCCAAATGTAGGACCACTAGCGTAGCAGGTCACGTGTTGTCCCCAGATCTGTTCAGGGGCTCCAGGGACAAAGCCACGGAAGTGAGGCAGTTATGGATTTAGGCGAACATTCTCACATATATGCTATAATGGATACAATATTGGCCAAACACTGTATGCCACAGAAGCTCTACAGCCGGCGGGACTGGTACAAATGGGTTGAGATGGCGAGAGATCCTGCTGCCAGCTACTGGACGTACTGGGATCCTGTCAGATCACAAAGAGACAAGCCACCGACCGAGCCAGCGATACCGAAAGCCAACAGAACGACTTCTGGCTGAAGGGGAGTACCAGACAGTCCTTACGAAGTTCAACGCCGGGGCGCCAAGGAGTGGTTACGAGCTGGCGGAAGGCTCTACACGAATGCGAGCGGCTGAACCTACCATGGCTACGAGGCTTGTATGCCGTCCTGATTCCGCACTTTGCAGACATCGCCATGGAGACTCGCCGAGCATATAAGTCAAACGATCCAGACGAATATGACGTCCGCCGCGCACCCCATTGGGAGTCGGAGGTACTGCAGGCGACGAAGTGGCTTGAGCAGTCTCAATCTTTGTACTCTGGCAAGGTCGTCAAAGGATTCGGGTGTACATCCTCTCTCGACCCAGGTGACGATGAGGCCTTTTCAAGGAGCAGCCAGCGAAGGCCCACCAGCTCAAAATACCTACGAGCAACCTCCTCCTTAGCTCCGAAGACGAACGACAAGAAGAGGCCACGCACGAACACACGAGGCGGGATCCACCGCCCCGTGAAGCGTCAACAAGGGGACCCAGGTGAGAAGAGGTGCGAGGGATGCTTGAAAACAGGCCACACATGGGAGCAATGCTGGGGACTGTTCCCGGAGAAGGCGCCAAAAGGTGTGCACACCAGCCGACTCCGCCGCGTTGTAAAAGTAGCTGAAGCTATCATGTTTGGCAAGCCAGACCTTGCTCAACGCGTCACCGACAAACGCAAGCACCTCTAGAAAGGGGGGCGGGGGCGGGGGCGGAGATCATGGCATTTAATGTCACGCTTCTCAACACCTGCAAGCCTCTCGCGAATTCTCACAAGCCGCCTCCGTATGCCCTCAGGCCAACAGACATTATATACCATTCGAAATGTACACTTGCAAGGCCAGGGCGGTAATCTCTCCGCGGCAGCCACTGCACAGCACGACCCTGAACCTATGCGGAGTATTACCGAGCACTCACATCCCATCCGCAGTCGGCTGGGTCCTGCTTCGGAGCGCCCTCGCCGCTTGCGTGATTGACAAATGAAGCAGTTGTGGCCGATTGCGTCGAATTCGAGTGCGATGAGTCGACAGATTCACCCCGTTGTGTTTTTTTCAGCAACCGTATTCGAGATTGTTTACTGATGACGTTGCATTGTTTCCTCGAACAGAACTTTATTTGATATGTCTGGTGTTGGCGCCGTCGATGAATCTCCTATCTGGAGGTCTGGAGGATAACCGTGACGAAAGACCCACTGTAATTCGGTTCAGGCTGGCAGGAGCGTGAGTGAGGACCCACAGCTCCACGATAAGATAAGAAGTGAGCCAAAACCGAAGGACCCATTTTAACTAGCCTTTTAGCCAATCAGAGACAACTGAGAAAAAATATCTAGTGTCCAAAGAAAAATAAAAAAAAAGCTGCCAGCCAAAGTTCAGTCTCTTCTGCGACCGCACAGATTCGACGACCACCCGACGACGACGAACGACGGTCCACATCCCCGACTGCTGCTCACCTCCTCGATTCGTTTCTTCCTCTTGTTCCCTTCCCCCCCCTCGACATGTCCTTCCGTGGAGGCGCACCGCGCGGTCGCGGTGGCTTTGGTGGCCGTGGTGGTGGTAAGTCGGGATGATCATGGCGGGTGGTTTTACGGTTCTACGGTCCTGTCTGCCTGCCTGGCATCCGTCGCTAACGTAGCTCGCAACAGGCCGCGGCGGCTTTGCGCCGCGCGACATGGGCCCGCCGGCCTCCGTCGTCGAGATGGGCGCGTTTGTGCACGCCTGCGAGGGCGAGATGGTCTGCAAGAGCGTCAACGCCAGCAAGATCCCCCAGTTCAACGCCTTTGTCTTCCTCGAGAACAAGACCAACGTCGGCAAGGTCGACGAGGTCCTCGGCCCCATCAACCAGGTCTACTTCACCATCAAGCCTTCCGAGGGCATCCAGGCCGCCAGCTTCAAGGCCGGCGACAAGTTCTTCCTCAGCAGCGACAAGCTGCTGCCCTTTGAGCGCTTCCTCCCCAAGCCCAAGCCCCCGCCGGGCACCGAGAAGCGCGTCAAGAAGCCTGGCATGGGCGGCGCCGGTGGCCGTGGTGGTGGCCGTGGCGGCTTTGGTGCCGGCGGTCGCGGCCGTGGTGCACCGCGCGGTCGGGGCGGTTTCGGCGGTGGTGGCCGTGGCGGCAGCGGCGGCTTCTCGCGCGGCGGCGGCGGCGGCGGCGGTTTCTCCCGTGGTGGCGGCGGTGGTTTCTCGCGCGGTGGCCGTGGCGGCAGCGGTGGCTTCTCGCGCGGAGGTGGCCGGGGCCGGGGCGGTTACTAATTGTTCTACTATGTGTGTCCATAAAGTCAGTTCGTGAGGAGGGCCACCGAGCCCACTCTTATTGAAAAGCAAAAAAAAGGGTGGAAAACAACGGCGTTTTGGATGGATGGGATTATCATTGCTTCCACTTGTATGTTCTTTTTCTTTTTGCTTTTTCTTGTACTGGGAATATCTTGTCTTTGGTCAGTTGCCTTTATTTCTGCTTCTGATTACTCAATGCTCGTCACTGTTATATTGGATTTATTTTTACAGATTGTGTCTTGTGTCTTGTGTCTGTGTCTGTTCTATCGACTCTCCCTCTTCTCCGTCCCGTTCCGCGCCACTCACTGCGTCTGCTTCTCATACTCGTCCAGCCAGCCATCAAGCTGAATCTGCCTCGCCTGGGCGTCCACAAACGTCGCATATTCCGCCTCCCGCCCGTCGGCGTACGCCTCGTACAGCGCGCCAATGCTGCGGGCCGGCACCGGCTCCAGCGTGTTCTGCCAGTCCTGCCACTGCCAGGGCACGTCCGTCACCTCGCCCGTCGCGTAGTCGTACAGCGACAGCTTGACCGCCAACGGGCCCTCGCTGTTGCCGCCAAGCGCATGGATCGCGAGATTGTTGGCCGACACCAGCCGCAGCTCGGCCTCGTCGCCGGCAATCGACCAGATGTAGGCGGGCTCGCCGGGGAAGGGCTCGCCGCGGGCAAGGCGCACGAGGAGGGTGGCCGTGCCGTCGCTGAAGTTGTCGGTGTCGGCCCCCTTGCCTTCCTTCTTGTCCAGGGTGCCCACCACCGTCACGAGATCCGGCACGTTGGACGTCACCGTCTTGGCCACGACCCACTCGCCCTCTTTGGCGCCGGGCTTCTGCAGCTCGATCTGCGGGCGCTGCAGCTGCGAGACCGACTTGGTGTTGGTCGCCGACAGCTCGCCCAGCACAAACTGGATCGGGTCAATGGTGTGGCCGAGGGTGATGGTGACGACGTTGCCGCCGACCGACCGGTCCGCAAAGTAGCCCAGCGACTCCAGCAGCGCCGTGCGCGTCGCGGACCCGCCGTAGCCGTACGCCTTGCTGCTCAGCACGCGGCCCAGCCGCCCCGAGGCAATCACGTCGCGCACCGCCAGGTACGCAGGCGTCAGCCGGCCCTGCAGGCCGACGGCGGTCCGGATGCCGTGTTGTTGGGTGAGATCAACCAACTCGCCGGCCTCCTTGTGGTTGGCCGCCAGCGGCCACTCTGCGTACACGCCAAAGTCCTTGGGTGCATCCTGCCGCTTGGCGGCCACCGCCTTCAAGATGGGCAGCAGTATGGGATAGTGCAGATCCACGCGCGTGGCCACCGACACAAAGTTCACCTCGAGCTTGCCGGCCACGATGTCCGCTGCCAGCGCCTCCGCCTGGCCGTACGGCGCCGTCGTGTCGGCCGGCAGGCCAAAGTGCTTGATGGCCGCGCGGGCGGCGTCGATGCTCGAGTTGAGCAGCGCCACAATCTGGAAGCGTTTGCGCCCGCGCTCCGACAGCAGGTACGGCAGGTGCGAGCTGGCGGCCCAGCTGGTGACGGCGTTGGTGGACAAGCCGACGAGGGCAACCTTGATTGTCATGGTGGCGGTGGGAGTGGTGGGTGTGAGTGTGGAAACTGTGCAAATGGTGTACGTGGTCTCGTGAGTACGACTTTGTCGGCTGCAAATGGTTTGAGTGCTTGGCAACATGCAAGACAGCTTCATTTATACAAAAACCATGCACCGCATACTGACGCTGTCGACACGGCAGTCGTGCTGCACCTGTTGGTGTTGATCGATGTTGGCGAATGACGAATTTGTCAGCTGACGGATGGTGCAACCAGGGCCAGTCCACCCAAGTGCCTCTGCATAGTGCGCCCACGACATTTGTTGCCGGGAGGAGGACAGAGGCCAGTTGCAACTGCAATCTTGTGCAATCCTGGTTCGATTGTGTGGAAATATCATGGCCTTGACGCTTGTCATTTTTAAGGCGTTAAATGTTAATACGTTAGCTGCATCGATTTTGGACCGAAATGGTCTCCTTTCTCGGCCAATTGGGCCGTATTGCACATAGTATTTCAAATTCGTGCCATTTGTCAGCTCGTCGTTTTCGGAGAGAATTGGACGTCAATGGCCCCGGAGAGATTTATGCCTTAGATAATCCTCGGAAACTTGACGCTTTATCGTGAGACTGGGTTTTTTCTCGTAATCGACGTGTATCAAAGTTTCATGATGGCTGTCGGCGTGCATCACCATGTTCTTCTCCACCGATGTCGGGTGATTGGTGACGGGGCACAATGCCACGTCGTTTGTGGTTCAAACCCCCCATGTGTCAAAAAAGGCCAATAGAAACCAAAGCAGCAATCGCCAAACTAGACAAATTCTGGACTCCTGGACAACACGATGTTGCATCTACAGCTCGCCCACCGCTTGTTGACCCTTGTCGGGCTGCAAACCAGCAACCGTCTTGCCGCCCTTTGTCATTTTTTTTGCCTGCTCCCCCGGACCTTGGGCCACGGTCTCACCCGTGGACAGGCCCTGAATGTCGTCCACAATCAGGCGTGCCACGTTCTTGCCCATCAGCGCGCTCGTCTCCATGGTCGAGATGAAGCTCTCCATGCCGGACGTGTAGTAGACGCCGTCGCCGACGATGGGGTCCTGGAACGTGACGCGGGGGTAGCCCTTGGGGTATGCGTGGAAGACATGTGGGTAGTACCACGAGATGGGGGGGACGGACGACGACGGCGACGACGACGACGAAGATGATGCCAAAGGCTCGCCCGTGATGCTGTCCGGAATGTCAATGTCAAAGAGCTCGGACAAGAAAGCGGCAGTCACCTTCTCGGGCGAAACGATCTTGTACAGGTACTCCTCGCGCAGGGTGGCCGGGTTGACGGCGCGGCGCAGGGTGCGGATGGAGAAGAATCCCGGCTTGCCGGCGCCGTCGGGGCCCGACGCGCCCTGGTCGTCGTCGTCGTCGTCTTCGGCGAGGGTGGTGAGCACGGTCGTGGGCACGGCGGCGGCGGGTTCGAGGCCAAAAAAGGCCGGGCTCAGACGCAGCGGCGAGGCAAAGAGGGTGACGTGCAGCGCGACGTAGGGGATCGCGTCAATGGCCGTCTGGAGGACGCCGTCGCCGGCCGCGATGCTGCTAAACTGGTAGGGGGTAGCGATGACAATGTCGTCGTACTCGGCCGCGTCGTCCGAGGACGTACTACGACCGGCCCCATCGACTGCCTGCGTCGTCGTCGTCGTCGCCGTCGTTGTCGTCTTCACAATGTACTTGGAGTGGGGCGGCGCGCTGCCCGGCACCAGGCCAATGGCCGTGACCGACGTATTGCGGCGGACGGCCGCCCCGCTGGCCCGCACCATGCGGTCAAAGAGCTGCCAGTTGCCGCCGCGGATCTGCGACGCGCCGCCCGCCGGCGCCAGGGCCATCATGGTCTCGAGGCCGTGCAGCCGGGCCAGGTTGCTGGCATAGCTGGCGCGCGTGCTGGCCTGCACGATGTCGTGGGCATACAGGTCGGACACGCCGTTGGCGCGCAAAAACTGCGCGCCCGTCTGGCTCGTCACGTAGGCCAGCTCCAGCTCGTACGCGCGCGTCGTGAGCGAGCGGAAGGGGAAGTAGGGCGGCTCGTACAGCGCCAAGAACTGGCGGACGGTGGCCTGCATGAGCTTGTCGGCGCGGTAGGGCGCCGTGCCGTAGGTCCAGACCAGCCGCACGAGGTTCCACCAGCCGTAGGCGCGGTCGTCTTGCGTATAGACAAAGCGGTCGCCGTCCCAGATGCCGAGCATGCCGCTGCCGGTGCCACTGCCGCCGCTGTCGCTGCCGTCGTCGTTGCCGCCGCCGCCGGCCGGGATGCGCGGCAGCGAGAAGTCGGCGGCCGCCCCCTGGAGAATGGCATCGACCTCGACAAAGATGGAGGCGCCGAGCTCGACGGGCTGGTTCGGGTCGTCAAAGGCGTGCGCGACAAGGGCGCGGCCTCCGATGCGGTCCGTCTTTTCAAACAGAGTAATGTTGACGGCGACGCCGTCCTGGTCGGCAAACTGACGGAGATGGTAGGCAGTGGAGGCGCCTGCAGCACCGGCCCCGATCACGGCGATCCGGCGTGGTGGGGTGTCGGCCGTGTCGGCAGCGTTGGAAGCAGTGGTGGTCGGCAACAGGCCGGCTGCTGCGGCGAACCATGTCGTGAGCTTCATTGTGTGGCTGTCGTCCAGAAGTTGAGCCTGGAGGATTAGGATTAGGGGCTTTGAAGCGGCCCCTTTTTGTCCGAAGATGCTCTCTTTCGACAATGCCCCTTTTCCCTTGGGGGCTCCTTCTTAAAACGATGAAGTAGCACAGAATACGAATGACAAGAGGAAGCTGCGACCAGCATCACCTTTGATGTCTTATTGGAGGAAAGAGCAGGAGAGCAAAAAAGCGGGGCCAGCGGCTGGAAGCTCCTTGATGGTCCTCCCGAAGGCGCCGGGGCGGCTACAAATACAACAGTGGATTCGCTGCTAGTGGACGATCTAGGCACAGGTACCGCTGTATCCACTATTAGCCCTGTGGAGCGAGTGCCCTATGACGCCATTAGAATGCTACGTGATAAGACGGAGCAGGAAACGGAGATGATAATACGGAGTCTCGGAGCAGCACGACCATCTGAAGTATTTGGCAAAGAGATGATCTCTTGAGAAAAATAAATCGCATTGCCGACGAGGCTGTAGGTGAGAGTTGTATTCTCTCGCGATTGTCTCGCGCAGATGTGCAGCTATAGAAAATACAAGACATAGGATGCAAAAGTAGAGAACATAGGAAACAGGGCCAGCTTTGATGCGAAGAGAAGACATGGCTGCATCGAAAGAGGAAAGAAAGAAATGAGAAGATATAGTATGAGAAGTACAGTGGAAAGGACAGAAGAAAAAACGAACAAAAACCAAATAAGACGTAGAAACCCAAATCCTGATGCAAACAAAGACTCGTCCGACTGAGATGCTAGCCCGATCCATTACGAAGAAACTCCACCGCTGAAACGAGAAAAGAAACGGACGCGAAGAAAACCCAAAACGCCGAGTCGTAAACGATGCAGAGTAGAATGACAGAGGAAAGAAAGGTCAGTTGCCGGCAGACAGCCGTCAACCGTCGAACAGCCTACACCAGCTCAAAGTCGTCGTCGTCGTCGTCGACAACCTCGACGAGCTTGGGCTGTGTGAGGGGCGAGTTGGCGGCGGCCTGGCGCAGGACCGCGCGGGCCTTGCGGCCGTGCACGGCCTCGCCGTTGGCGTCGAGGACCTCGTACTCGTTCTTGATCATTTTTTCAGTGTCGCGGACGGTGGGGGCCTTGATGAAGGCGTCGAGGGGGAGGGCCGCGGCGGGGGCGTTGTGGTCGAAGCTGTACAGGGGAGAAGCGCTCGCAGCCACAAACGTGTCGGCCCGCGTCGTCTTCGTCGGGGCGGCCGGCCCGCCCTGCAGAATCTCCGACGTCGACAGGGCCTTGGACTCCTGCAGCTCCAGCAGGGCCCGCGAGGTCTCGCGGTGGCGGGCGGGCGGGACGCTGGACCGGTGGCCCCGGTCGGGCTTCTGGATGTTGTTGCTGGGCATGACCCAGTAGCGGACCATGGGCTTGCGGGGCCGGAGGCCGCGGGCCAGCAGCGCGTCGCTGTCGGCGTCCGGCGAGACGTTGAGCCCGCCGGCGTGCATGCCGCGGGCGCCGTGCTCCCACTTCGCGCGGTGGTCCTTGGAGCGCTTGAAGTCGATGTGGGCGCTGCGCAGATCGCGGTCGAACTGGGCGGTCGACATGTTGTGGATGAAGAAGGAGTCGCTGGGAGGGTAGGGAAGAGGATACAAAGCACACAGAGTACACGAGAGAATCAGCAAGAACGAGAGTGACAAGAAAACAGAGCAGCTGAGGACGCAGTCGAGTCGTAAAGAGCGAGCTATGATGCGAGGAAAGACGAGGGCCAATGAGGAGTGTCAAGTGGCCGTGACGTGTCGAGCACGACGATTGTGTTGTTTGTCAGGGCGTGCGCAGTGGTTGCTGATAAGAGATAAAGAAGGGACAGGCGTGTTCCACAGCCTTGTGTAGGGCGATAAGAATGAGCTGCAGGTGGAATGTGGTCGTTGATGTTGCTGGCGTTGTTAATTCATAGTGCAACTGGACAAGTCGGAGCCAGAAGGAGAGTGGCAAGGGAAAGGGTCGAGGGCCGACTGTGTGCTATTTATTTGTCTCCTGCCTTTGTGACGAAGGGACCTCTGGTCACGACCTTGTTGCCCTTTGACTGGTGGCTGCTGATGCCGTTCTCGGGTGAATGAGGAAAGACCCAAATCGGGAAAGGGGGGAAGGCGTTATCTCTAGCCTTGAGGGCAGGTGTGGGTGTGGGTGTTGAGGCGTGAGTGTAAATGGTGTAAATGGTGTAAATGGTGTGGATGGACAGGGACCAGGACGGCACTACGGGACAGCAGGCACGCTGCCTACGGCGGCTAGAGTCAGATTGCGAGAGTAGGGAAGGAGGCGGACGGAAGCAGCGAAGGAGAGAGAAAGGGAGGAGGGCATGGCCGGATTGGTTGGTCGGCAGGGCAGGAGCAAAGGGAGTGAAAGGACGTGCCTGGCCAAACTGGGAAAGAGCGAGAAGACAAAGGAAGCGACGCTGGGATGTGCTACGGCAGTGCAGAGTGACCACTGGGCTGTTGCCAGAGGCTGTTTTCAGAGAATGTCATCGCGCGTAGTTTGTGTTTCTTTGTGTCTTGTGTCTCCTATTTGGGGTCGTTTGGTTGTATTTTGATGGCTTCTCGGTGTCTGTCAGCCTGATCATCGCCGTCATCTGGGCCGTGCTCCTGCCATTTCCCAACACGATAATGCAGTAAGTTGAGAGGCTATGACGCGACAAGAACGGAAGTCGCGACCATTGACAGCCACGCCACAGGCTGCCAGGGTAAAGCCGGCTTGGCCGTTGTGGTCACTGTGGGCACTGTGGGCACTGTGGTCATTGGCCATTGCGGTCACTCTGTTCGTCACGCCCGCCTTACCCGCCTACGAATAAATAGTCCATCAAGGGCCTCGTTCTGGTTCTATTCTGGTTACACGCCCTCCCCCAGATTACTTCCTACAATACCTTATCGCTGTTTTCCTTGTCTGGTCTGTCGTCTGCCTGCGCCTGCGCCTTCGAACATGACCCCACAGTGCCTGGCCTTGCCAGCTTGCCAGCTTGCCAGCTTAACTGGCCGATGCTGTCATAGGCCGTCCTGGGTTAGCTTTGTTTTTGTGAGGAGTGAGTCGTCGCTTGTATAGTCGTCAGCCTTGGCACGAGCTTCGTTTGGTGCCTGCGTGCGCACCTGCCGCCCCCACTCGCCGCCTTCCTTCTTCCTCCTTCCCCTCTCCCCCTCTGGTCAGTCCCCCAGCCGGCACCAGCGACCATGACCCACGCGGCGACAGATACTCAAGGCTGCAAAGGAAGAGGCCAACCAGAAGCCTGCGCCTGGCACCTGACGACAGCACCCCCGCATGCGTTCCTTGTGTTGTTCCCGCTGGTTGACTTGCGTTGGCCCCAGGCGCGAAAGCTTTGGGAGCTACAGAGTACAGGGAGTGACGTTGTCGATCGTCGGCGGGTGTGGACGATTGCATATTTGCATGTTATGAAGCAGGGTTACAAAAGAAAGGACGAGAGAGGAAACAGTCTCGCGAGGTGATACAGAGGAGAATGAGAAAGGACAAAGGCAGACCATGTGCCCTGCAGCCGCCCGCTGGATGGACAGAAGAATGAGGTGGCGGGTGGAGGCGGACGAGGAAGAGGAGAGGAGGATAGGAGAGGAGGAGAGGAGGAGAGGAGAGGAGGAGAGGAGAGGAGGAGAGGAGGAGAGAAGAGGAGAAACAACATAGTGAGGCATGAGACAGGGGACGAGTGACAAGCATCCAGACGATGACGAAACGCGACCCTGCAACAAGAGGGATGACATAATATGGGATCATTCCGAACGACGCACCGCGTACGGCGTGCAGACGCCAGTGGCATCATGGAAACGTGCTCCTCCTATTTTGCCGCTTCATCGTGTCATGGGGCTGTTTTGGGTGCGCCAAGAATAGACAGAGGCATACATACTCGTACAAGATGCACAGTACGCAGTACAGTCTATCGTACGGGCTGATGGCCCCCGTCTCGTCCAGAATACCCGAACAAAAACACCCCTCCCCGTGGCTGTTTCTGTATTGTCATTTGCTCTCTCTTTTGGTCTGTCGTCCTTGTCCTTGACTCCGACATGAGCCGTCGGAACAAAGGCACAAGGCCATGAAAGCGAAGCGACAGCCTCTTTGCATGTGACGTAATCTCCCCTCACAAACTGCAGTACACTTTCGACTCACCAATTTGCGGGACACCGGCCATCTCGCGCTCGACGTTAAGCTGGACATTCTTTCGCAAAAATGCAAGCTGCATGTGAAATGTGTTTGGCCAAATAGCGAGGTTGACGCGACTCGGTAGTGCAATCAAGACGCGTCTGGCAAGCGGCCTATTCGTTCGTGGACGCTACCGTTGGTACAAGTGCCAGGCGCAGAACACCCTCAGAAGCCACTCTCCACTCTCCCACTCTCTTGCATCATCCTCGCGCCTCGGCCTCACGCTCTCCTACTTCATGTAAACAACACGTTGGCGCAAATGCGTCCGTCGCAAATCAAATCAGTGACTTGTAAATCAGTAAATTGATTGCAATATAACGCAAAACAGCCCATGTTCGACACAACAGAGCGCCAGCATCCCCGATCCATGCAAAATGTCCCCTACTCGTACAGGTTCTTCCTCGCCCATTCCTCCGTCTCCTTACCATCATACACCTTGATGTCCATGTCCCACCTTGCCCATTACCCCCCAATCCGTAGCATTCGTCGACACACCGTCCAAACCACCCGTTCCGTAAACAATCGTAACAACCGTAACAACCAGCCCCAATTCGTATCGTACACACACCCCCGCCGTTACAGCACCAGCTCCGGCCCGTGGATCTCGTTCAGCAGCTCCCCAAACACGTCCCGCTCCTTGGCCTTGATGTCCGTCACGTCGTCCAGCAGCGCCTCGTCTGGCAGACCCGGCGCCGTGCCCGTCTTGCCCATGGTCTTGATCAGCCGCCACGCCCGCCGGAACTCGTCGCGGATCGCCACAATCCCACTGTGCGTCACCGTGCGCGCCACGTTGTGCTCCAGCTCAAACGGATCTTCAATGGCAAACAGGTAGCGGTGCTTGACTTCTTTGAGCTCGACCGGCTTGGCCGGAGCGTTGGCAGCGCCGTCGTCGAGCGTCGTCGGCGGTCCAGTTCCTGCCGCTGCCGCACCTCCCAGTGGTGGCTGCACAGTCGGCTGCACGGTCGACTGCGCCGCCGGCGTCGGTCCTGGCGGCGTCTGCACTGATGGCGGCGCCGCTGGTGATGACGCCTGGTTCTGCACCTCCAGCACCGTCCGCGCGCCCGTCCAGCCCTTTTGCTGCTTTGACCGCAAGCCGCCGGGCGTCCGCAGGCTCAGCACGTCCCGGCCCCAGTCGAAGCCCTTGGATGGCACCGTGCTCATAAAATTGCTCTGCGCGTAGTACTCAAAGAACCCGCGCAGCAAGTGCCCAATGGAGTCCTTGTTCTGCGTCAGCAGGCCCTCGGACGCAAGCTGCTTGATCTTCTCCTCGTCGCCCCAGAAGTGCATATCACGGCCTGCGTACGGCGACTGCAAATCACCTGCGCCATGTCCGCCATGCACCGCGTCCGTTCCAGCCGGCCCTTCGCCCTCGGCCGGTGCCGGTGCCGGCCGGTCGAGCTGCTGTAGGTTCGGGCACACAAACGGCTGCGCGACATTCACCAGATAATGCAGCATCATCAGGACGTAGCCGTAGCTGCTCAGCGTGCCGCGGTACGCCGTGTTGATGCCGCGCATCTTGGCCCAGTGCTTGACAAACAGCACCAGCGGCCGCACCCGCGCGTCCGTGTGCGAGTAGCACCGCAGCAGCCGCGTGTTCTCCAGCGCCAGGTGCGCCGAGAAGTTGATGTCGCACTGCACGCCCAGCCCAGTCTTGGGGAACTCGAGGCGGTCGCGGTACGGGTCGCGCGGCTGGTTGGGCGCCAGCTTCGACGGGTCCACCAGCGTCCGCCGCACAAGCGAGATCACCGGCGCCGTGTCGGGCGTGCGTGCCACCACGTAGTCGAACCGCCGCCCTGGCAGATCGCATTTCTCGAGCGGCCGCCGGAGGATGTCGACGTACTTCAGCACACCTGCCGCCGTCGCCTCGTCATCGTAGCAGTTCTTCGCGACCGCCTTTTCGAATTCGAGTGCCAGCTGCAGGCTCTTGTGGCGCCGGGCCACCGCCCGCAGGCTCGGCTTGTCCAGCGTCTGCGAGAACGCATCCACCTGCTCGCGGATCTCGTGGCTCCAGATGCCCGCAATGTACTGCCGTATGACAATGGGCAAGATCGTGTTGTTCGGCCCCGCCGCATCCCGTCCGCCGCATTGGAACAGCAGCTTGCCGGTGCGCTCGTGGTACTGTGTGGCCGTCTCGAACTGGCCCTGCTCCAGCGTCATAAGCTGCAGCGATGGAATCTTGCGCAGGCTGTCCACGGCCAGCTGCATCTCCTTGTTGTAGCCGAGAAGGTCCACGGCAAAATTGGCCTTGTTCTGCAGGTCCGTCCACATCTTGAGCTTCTGCCGCGCCTCCTCTTCGTGGTGCGCGTCCTTTTCGTTGATCTCGCGCGAGTCCCACATCATGGCCAGCGCCTCGCCTTCGGCTTGCATGTAGACACCGTACAGAGACCGGTAGTTGAGCTGCGAGGGCGTGTGCGACGTCGCCAGCGACCGTGTGGCCCAGAGCCGGCTTTGCAGCTTCGGGTCGGCCAGACCCTCCACAAACGCATGGCAGACGTCTGTCAAGATCTTGAGGTCCTTCTCCCGGAACTCACGGGCCGTCGAATGCGTAATGTCGCGCCCGTCGAGCTTCCGCAAGATCCGCTTCGCATTCGAATAGTAGTTGCCCAGCGTCTGGTTCGCCGGCTGCTTGAGGTGGGCGAGGATCTGCTTGTACCGGTCACCGTCCACCGGGCCATCAAGCACAGAGTCTTTCCTGCCGTGGCCAAGTAGCTTAGCGTCGTCGCCGCCCTGGCTTTGGCTCTGGCTGCGGCTATGGCCGTGGCTGTGACCACGACTGCCATCGTTGCCGTTGGCGCTGTCGTTGCTTTTTTCTTTGCCGCTGTCATTGCTAGCAGCACGTCCGTGGCTGGTCTCGTGTCCGTTGACGTCACCAGTGATGTGGGCTCCCTCTCCGACAGTTTGTACTGGCGTAGATGCCGTCTCTGTTTCATCGGCAACGTCGTCGTCGCCATCGTGGCCATCGTGACCATCGTGACCATCGTGGTCAGAAAGCAGGCCCCTCTCCCACTTGGCCCGCTCGTCCAGGAGGTCGATGCGGAGCTGCTTCGGTGGCTTCTCGCACAGCTTGATGATGGGGACGCGTGTCCGGGAGAGAAGGCGCGCACCGAGACCGGCATCGAGGAACGCCTTCTCAATCAGACGTGGGATCGGAGACTCGGGAGCGTCGGGCGGCGGGAGAGACAGGGGCGAGATAAGACCCAGGTCCATGTCCGAGGCCTTGGTTGCGAACCCGGACGCCAGACTGCCGAAGCAGAGCAGCCGCACACTGGGCGGCGGGAAGTCCTGTCGACCGTTGACCTCGTACTCGTACTTGGCCAGCGCCATCTGACACAGCTGCTCAATGGCTGCCCGGAACTGCTCCTTCTCGTGAATCTCTTCGGGTTCAATCTCTGCGCTGGTCACTATCTGCTCGCAGAGCTGCTCCAGCACAGCCGCTTGCGTCTGGATGTCTTCGAGCTTGGGCTGGTACAGGCGGCCCGACTGGCTGTGGTTGTTGTGATGGTGGTACGGGCGACCACCGCGCGGGGACTGGGCGTCAAAAGAGCCGAGCGACTGCTGGTGGCCCTGGTGCGACCGCCAGTTGTACGGGTCGTCGTACATCATCGGGCCCTGGTAGGACAGCGACTGATGGTGACGCGGCTGGTTGGGATACGGCGGCCCGCTGCCCTGCCCGGTCAGCGGCATGGGGCCTTGGCCGTAATGTGCCGGCCGCATTGTCGCTGATTGCGGCCTCTGGGCTGTTTGCCTGTAGTTGTGTTGGCCGTGGTGGCCCTGGTGGCCGTGGTGGCCCTGGTAATGGCCATATGGCTGGTGCTGCGGTTGGTGTTGATATTGGTTGTGTGTAGGATGGTTATTGTGCTGGTGCGGGAACTGGTGCTGATGGCCGTATGGAGGTGGACTGGCGTAGTTGCCAGCCGAGTTCGGCGGCGACGGACGCGGGTTGATAGGGATGGACAGCTGCGCCGACATCTGCCGCCGCTGGGCCTGGTTGAGGCGTTTCCGGGACGACTTGGGTGACGCCGGCGGGGGTGCAGACCCAATGGCAGAGCCCATCGCACCGGCTGACGCTGGACCATCAGAAGCAGGGGTAGGGTAGCCGAAGCTGGACGGAGACGTGCCAGGCGCCGGTTCTGCACTCGATGGGGGGCTAGCGTAGGAGCTGCCGTCGCTGTTGGCCAAAATCATGTTCCGCAGGCGGTCCTCCAAGGGCTGCACAGCTCCGGCGGACGCATTCAGACCTGGGTCGGGCATCGTCCTCCCTCCTCCTCCTTCTCCGCCTCCACTGGGCTGTTGGTGATACATGCTGCTGGAACGTGAAATGCACGGCAAGCCATGAATGACAGCTTAAATGGGCGCGGTAGGCAAAGTGTAGTCTTGTCGGGACAGATATCTGTGTGATGCAAGTACGAAATGGGGTCGGCGTGTTCGTTGCTCAAGCGCAGTTGTTCAATGCTCAATCGGCACAAACGAGATGCAGTCTGCAGGCGCGTCGCGGGTGACGGAGCTTGTAGAGCTCGACCCACTCGGTGATGAGGGGTATTGGGGACCAGGAGCCAGCTATGTCGCTTCGCGAAGCGATGTGGAGGCAGTCAAGGACGTGGAGAACCTTGGTGGGTTGCTCCAATGCCGTCTGTCTTGAAAGACAAAGCTTCACCCTCTTCGTAAAGTGCCGGCCGTCAAAAGCTGCGTGGCTGAGCTGTAGAGAGACGGGCGAAGAGGACCGACGCAATGCGACGGGACGATCGAGGGTATGCAAACGGCCTGCGAAACCCTCAGTTGATGCAAGCTATTGCGCGTACGTGTAGAGAGTGGTCGGTTGTCCGTTGGTGATGCTTTTTTGAGGCTGTCTGTTTTGATCTCTTTGTTTTCTGCGTCGTCGTGAGCTCCTTCTGTTTTGGTGGCTGTTGGTGATCAAACGTGTTGGGAAAGAACGCTCGACATCGATTGCTCTTTCCTTACAATGGCCTCCTGCTGCATGCGGGACGAGCACGCTGAAGGAAGCTGCAAGGGGACGTGGCTCCAGGGCGCTTTGGTACTGTGAGAGCTGCTTCGGTACCCATTCACGTATTTTGTGTGAGAGATACATAAGTTTACCACAGCAGTACCTTCCCAGAACAGAGCAACTCACCACAAATGCGTCTGATTGGTCGGCATCCGTCCCTTCCTAAGTTGGCTGCTAATCTGCTTTCGACTCCGTCACAACTCCACAAGTTCTGCCTTCTTCTGCCTCGTGCATCTCTTCTTTTCTTTTTCGCAACCTACGACCTTTCGATGCACCATCCTCTCCTCTGCCGACACGATTATCCAATAGACTTACCGCCACTCCTGTTTTCGGATCCTCGCTACTGCGCAATCGTCTCCGGAATTGCGACGGCCCCTTGATTCCCTGCGAGCCTCCGCCTTCGTCGTCTTTCCGCCCTTTTTATTTCTTTTTTTGCGACGCGTCAACAAGGGAGGCACATCAACCAGGTTAGGCACAGCTGACAGAGGACAGCGAGCGAGAATCGGGACACCTTCCGGTCTCCCTTTGCTTGACGCCTCTGTTTCATGCGCCCCGCCCCTTGACCCGTCTCCGTCAGCGGCTTCGCGACTTACCTGGCGCATGACCTATGAGTATCTTTGTCGAACGCCGCACAGTGACCCCTTTTCCGACCCGAGCCTCTTCACATCCCCAACCTCCACGATGAGCTCCAACCCGACCGGACAGCCGGGTCCGTCGGGCCAACCAGGCCAGACCAACGGCGCCAGCCCCAAGCCGCCTCTCAAGAAGATCCCACCACACCTCCTCCGGCGCAAGAAGGCCGATCCCCTTGTGGCCCGCAAGAAGCCTGTGCAGCGTCCGCCCACAGCCCCGGGCGCCAGCATTCTGTCGTCGGCCAACCGGGCCGGCGTCACAGCGTTCAGTCTGCCGTCCGAGGCGCGGACGCTCAACACGCTCACTGCGGACGAAGAGGCCAAGAAGCTGGCTGCGTTCAATGCGCAGCGCAAGGCCAACGGCGGATGGACAGACCCCGCGCCCGAGGGTGGCTACCGCGAGTTCCCGGTTGTGACGACGAAGCGGGCGCTGCGCGAGGGCATCCGCTACCATGTGATGCGCTTTGCCAAGGCGGGCAAGGGCGGCGACGACAATGCCGAGATTGACCCGACGAACCAAGACGACTTCACGCGGCCGGTGTCGCTGCACCGCCGTGATCCCCGGCAGCCGGCGCCCGGCCGGGCCGTCAAGGAAGAGGCGACACCGGCACCAGAATCGGTGGCGACGGCAGACGACAAGGAGGCCGAGAAGGCCGCGCAGCTCAAGGCGGAGCGCGAGGCACAGCGGGCGATTGACATGGCCCAGATTGCGCCAGTAGCAGCCAAGGAGTCGGCGCCCAAGAAGCCGGTGCAGCAGCAGAAGAAGGAGAAGCAGTTCCAGCTGTACTTCCCCAAGAACACGGCCGAGCAGAAGAAGGAGACAGAGATTCGCTACGAGGAGGCTCTGCCATGGCACCTCGAAGACGCTGACGGCAAGAACGTGTGGGTCGGCACGTACGTGTCGGCGCTCTCGGAGGCCAACGTGGCGCTCGTGATCAACGGCTCGTCCTTCCGGATGGTGCCGCTCGAGAAGTTTTACCGGTTCACGCCGAAGCCGCCCTTCAAGGCGTACTCGATTGAGCAGGCCGAGGAGATTATGGGCAAGAAAATGACGGCGGGCCGGTGGGCGATGCGCGACGACGAGAAGCGCAAGGCGCGGGACGAGCTGGAGGAGACGCGCAAGACGATTGGCGGCCGCGCACGCGTGAAGCTGGAAAGCAGCACATACCGGTCGGCACCGCGGTCCGAAAAGGTGGACCACGACGACATTGACATGGAGGGCGACGAGTTCCAGGACGACGACGAGAACGTGGGGCTGGAGCCGGACAACGACGAGGACTCCAAGGACACGCGCGAGCGGCTGCGGCGCAACCACTTGGGCGCCAACCTGTTTGGCGATGCCGACGAGAAGGAAATTGACAAGGAGGAGGAACAAGACAAGGCGGCGCGGAAAACGGGCCAGCTGGGCAAGCAGCTGCGGAAGGCGCTGGCGAAGCGCGAGGCGCATCTCGAGTACCTCGAGTATGTGGACTCGGACACCAACTCGGAGAAGGAGGATTTCTTGGAGCTCTCGGTACGTGACGCCATTGGGCGCATGAAGATGTACTGGTTTACTCTGTGCTGTTTGCAGCAAACTAACAATCTACAGAGCGAGGATGAAGACGAGGACGACGAGAAGAAGAAGGAGGAGGACGAAAAGGCCAAGGCCGAGGGTAAGGACAAGGACAAGCCGGCCACAGCAACAGGTACGCCCAAGGGCAGCACCACGCCGCAAGGCAAGAAGAGCTCTGACGCAGCTGCGATTGGCAAGAAGGGCAAGTCCCTCAAGCGGCCGGGCTCGCCGAATCTCTCGGAATCTAGTGGCAACGAGTCTTCGCGCAAGAAGGTCAAGAAGCACGCCAACGGCGGCTCCGTCCGGCCCAGTCGCTCCTCGACGCCCCTGCCCGGCCAGCCGCCGCGGGCGAAGATCCTCAAGAGCGGCTCGTCCACGGGTGGCGGCGCCCTGAGCGACGGCGAGGCGACCGCCGGCGAGATGTCCGACGGTGCCGCCAGTGGCAAGCGGCGGATCAAGATTGTCGGTGCCGGCGCCCGCAGCACGCCCTCGGGGTCCCGCGCCTCGAGCCCGAACCCCACAAATACCGGTGCGCTGTCACCTGGTTCCAGCCCCGGATCGCCCGGCCGTGCTGGTTCGCCCGGCTCGCCGACGTCCCGCGCCGGGTCGCCGGGCGCCGCCGGCTCTGGCTCGATGGACGCACAGGAAATTATTGCTGCGCTGCGCAAGATTCCCGAGGGCATCACCGTGGGCGGTCTGCTGAAGCAGTTTGGCAACCGCATTGGCGACGGTCCGAACCAGATGAAGCGTAAGGATTGGATCAAGCTGGTCAAGGAGAACTCGGTCTTTGGCGAGGACAAGCTTCTGAGAGCAAAGACGCCGGGTTCTGACTAGGGGCCAGCTTGATGTTCCGGGGTTGAGCAAGCTGAAGAGGAGATAGAACTGTGACCTTTTGATCTGAAAGGAGGTCGCTTTTGAGTATTCGCCGGGTTTTGTGCTGCATGTCGGTAGCGACCCAATCTAGAGTAGATGGTCGTCGCAGTCTTTAAAAATAAACATTGACTCTATATATTATTTATTTATATTCGCTTTTGACGTATTTTATGAAAAAAAAAAAGTCAGACCAATAATAAACATACAAAAAATACGTGAAATAACAACGAATAAAACCACAACTATTAGTGAGAGGTATTGTATTTCAGTTTGAAGTCCACGTTGGTAGACTTTATGCATTCTATATCAAAACAGTGTTCGCTAATAAAAACAACAAATGCAAGGTATGCTCTCCACTCCCGACTACACGTCCATCTGCCACTGGTAGTTGAGATCCCGGTCCCGTTCCCGCCTGTTGATCGCCTTGAACCGCTCGGCCTCGAAGCCTATGCCGCGGTCCACGCCGTCCCACCGGTAGCCTGGTCGAATGCCGTAGCGATTGGGCGCTGCTGGACCCCGGTAGACTGGCCGACCCGACTTGGCCGGGTTGGATGCAGAACCGCCGCCGCCGCCGCCACCACCGCTGCCGGCGGCGGCCGGCGTCTTTTCCGCCAGAAACGCCGCCATCGGGTCGTTCCACCGCGTCTGCGCCTTGAGCTCGCGGTTCATCGCCTCGTCGTCAGCACCGCGCGCCAGCGGCATCAGCGCCGCGTCGGCCAGCTCTTCGCGCCGCTGCCGCGCCTGTTCGCGCTGTACATCGCCCCGCAGCGCCTCCTTGGCGTCGCGCTCCTTCTGCTCGGCCTCGAGCGCGGCCTGCCGCACCTCTTGGCGGCGCAGCGCCACGTCGACGCGGCGGCCGGTCGCATCTCGATACACCACGTCCTCCTCCTCCTCGCCCGACAGACCCCCCTTGTCCCCGCCGCCCCGTTGTCGCCGCCGCTCGCGCTTTTCCCGGCGCTCGCGCTCGTACTGCTCGCGCTCTTCGCGTCGCCGGCGCTCGAGCTGGGCCGTGACGGAGGCGGCCGACTGCAGGCCCGCATGGGTGCCGTCGCTCATGAGGACGGCGGACGCTCGGGGCTTGGCCATGTCGTCTTCCCCCTCCACGACGGGCGCCTCGTCCTCGGCCGCCAGCGCGGCGGCGTTGTCTGCTGCGGCGGCCGCAATGATGGCATCGGCGTCGGTGTCGGCCGCGGTGTCGGCCGCGGTCTCGCCCGCGCTGGGTGTGTTTGTGTTTGATTTGGGCGTGCTCCCCAACACCGTCCAGTTGGACTTTTTGGTCTTGCGGAACGCGGCCGACGTGCCGGCAACCGTGCCGCCTCCTGCTATAGTTGGCTCATCGGCGTCGTCGTCGCTACCGCCACCGCGTCCACCCTTTTTCGCCCAGCCAGAGTCGTCATCGTCCGTGATCAAGAGTCCGTCGCCACCGTCTTTATTGTGCTTGCGTTTGCGCTTTTTGGTCGGTTTGGTGTCGGCTACTAGGTAGCGCGAGGCGAGGTAGGATGTGAGGTCGGCAGGCATGGTTGGTCTACTCGTGGAGAGGTCGAGGAGAAAAGAGGTGGCTGTTGTGAGGGATGAAGCTCTTTGCCTGGTGCAAGGGTAGCTAAAAGCGACGCATGCGCCTTATCGATAAAGGTTGATTCGCCGCGCAATCACGTGATGGCATTGCACTCATCACAATCACTCATGTATGGCTTACAATATTTTGAAATGTAAATTGAATTATTCGTTCACCCTTTCTCTTGTATAAATATTCAATAGCTTTTCTTGCAGTGCCAGTTGGTTCGTCGTGTCCTACAAGAACAGCTGAAGTGTCCATGTTTCAGTAAGCTCACCACCACTTGTTGTCAACCTTTGAGTTTTCTACGAGCAGTTCCTCTGAGGTGGTTCAGTCGTTGTTACTGGCAGATGTCACAGCCGAATATTCTTTTACAAATGAGATGTTCGAGAGGTTCTCTTGCCCGTCGCCCACTCCTCCCACGAATGGGAGGTGACATACAGAAGAAACGACGGGCCTTCAACAACCGAATGGGCCCCAAGAGAGGAGAGCATTTGTTCTTCCAACGGTCCGTTACGAGCTCGTCCTGGGATGGAATCTAAGCTCGTGCTGCCCGAAGGCAGCAACGCTGGTGTCTGACTGTCATGCGACGCCGTGACAAGAGAAAAAAGGGGAAAGAAGGGAAAGAGGGAAAAGGGGAAATGTGTAACGGGGAAGGGATCTGGGAAAGAGGGCTCAGAAAAAAATAGTAATATTGTTAAAAGTCGTAACGTCTTGGAGACTATCCGTCTAGTATCCTGATCCCGCGCTGCAGTGCTCGTTGTTCTCCGCCTCCAAAATTCCGAGTTGTTGGGGCATGAAAGTCAATGCGAAATGGTCGAAAGCAAAAGACCAATAAAAAAGGACAAACAAACCGTTATTGCTGCAAAAGCCAATTCCACATAGGAGTCCAGACACTCTGGTCTTCTCCGTTCGATAAAACGTGAAAAGACAGGCCAAAAAAGTAAAAATAAAGAAAAGCCAAAAACGCCATCGCTGTATGAATTCTTGTGTGTCGTGTTGTTCTGTGGTCAAAACAAAAAGCTGTCGTGGTGTGATGATGAAGGGTCATCATCGTCTGCCCGCTCCTCAGTCCATAATGTGCTGGAAGAGCGGCGACATGGACTCGCCATAGTGGTTGCGCCGGATGGCCTCGGCCAGCAAAAACGACAGGTCCAGCACGATCAGCTTGGAGGCATCCCGCGCCTGCTCGACCGGGATCGGGTAGCTGTTGGTCACGATGATGGCGTCGATGCAGTCGCAGTCCTGCATCTGCTGCAGGCAGTCGCCGCCGAAAATGCCGTGCGTGGCAATGCAGTAGACCCTGCTGGCCCTGCCGCGCTTGACCACCGTCTCGGCCGCCGCGATCCACGAGTTGGGCTTGTCAATCATGTCGTCGACTATAAACACGGCGCGGTCGCGCACGTCGCCCACCAGCGTGACCAGGCGCTCGACGTTGGGCTTGGGCGGCAGGACCTCGTCGTCGTCCGAGTCGGAGGTGCCGGCCTCGCCAGAGCCGCCGAGCGCGTGCGGCTCAGGCTGGAAGAAGGACGAGATGTGCGACATTGTCATCGGATCCTCCTCGACGACGCTGCCGTCGGCGGTCGAGACAGCCGGCGACGGGAAGTCGTCGGGCACAATGTGGCCCTGGAACAGGCGCGCATGCGTCACCTCGGGGGCCCGCTCGTCGTTGTACTCCGCATCCTCTTGGTCTGGCTCGCTCGAACGGCCGACCGAGCTGTCTGCGGGTCCCGTCGGGATGGTATCCGTGGTGGAGGCTTCCGACGGCGTCCGCGGCGGCGGGGCGGCCGTTGTGACTGCGGCGGCTGCGTGACTGGTGGGTCCGTTGTTGCCGCTTACCGACCGCGCAGCTGGCGACGAGGCACCGCCGTTGACGGTCGTCGTGCCGTTCAAGTTTGTGCTGCTCTCGCGCCGGTCGCCATTCACCAGCGGGCCGTCGTGGCCGTTGCTCGGCGCTGCGGCGCCCCGATGTATTGTGCTGACAACAGGCGATCTTTGCTCAATGTTGTCGAGGTGGGTCATGATCATGCTGGCCGTCATGTTGCTGTTGTTGCGCCGGCGGTCCGTGGTGACCATGCCGAAGTTGAGCTTGAGGGCGTCCGCCAGGGACGTCACACGCTTTGTGCCGCCGGCGTTCTTGGACACGACCACGGCATCCTTCCAGTTGGGCACGTTGTGGCGGACCCAGCGGGCGATGATGGGCTCGGCGTGCAGGTTGTCCACGGGGCACTTGAAGAAGCCCTGCATCTGCGAGGCGTGCAGGTCGACGGTGACAATGTGCTTGACCCCGGCCACGTTGAGCAGGTTGGCGAGCATGCGGGCCGTGATGGCACCGCGATGCGACTTTTTCTTCGACTGACGGCTGTAGGGGAAGTAGGGAAGGACGGCTGAAACGACGCGGTTAGACAGGGAGCTTGGGACAGGAAAGAAGCAAAGAAACGGTGACATGGACTGTTCACCCACCAGTAATCTTATTGGCCGAGCCGCCCTTGCAGGCCTGGATCATGATCAGCAGCTCCATGATGGTGTCGTTGATCTTGGGGCTGCCCGACTGGATGATGAAGACGTCCCTTTCCCGGACGCTTGTCAGGATGCGCACGCTGGTCTCGCCCTACAAGGAAAAGAAAGAAGACACAGGGTCAGCGACTGGTGGACGATTTGAATCTGGCGGTCGACGATTGCTAGATCGAGACGATCGAGGTCAACAGTCAACAGTCAACAGTCAACATACATTGGAGAACTGGCCCAGCTCGGTATCGCCAGGCGCCATGCCCAGATTCCCACATATTTGCTGTGTGAGCACCGGGCAGCTCGAGCCGGCAAAGATGGTCGTGTTCCGCATGCTGGAGGAGCGAAACAAGAAGGGCGAAGGAGGAAGCAAGAAAAGAAGGGGAGAGAGTTTTTCGCAGCTCCAAAAGCGGAGGGAAAAGAGAAGGGAGAGGGCAATTCAAATCAGGAAGAGCAGGGGGAAATGTTGGGTGGTAGTTTTTCCAGGTCCGTTTTCAGGTCCCTGGTCTCCCCGATATAGAGTGGTTCGAAGGACTCCGCACATGCGCAGGGGAGGAAGAAGCAAAGGAGACGACGACGGTACGAGAAGTAAAATGTAGAGGATGACGAGAAGTCGCGTTGAAGAGTGGAGACAGGAAAGAAAAAAAATCTGAGAAGCAGAGAGAGAAAGAGCGATGGCCGCCAAAAGCCGTGCTGAAAATGGAAGGAGTGCTGTAGTGGGGCACTTCAGGCCAAAAAAGGCGGTTGGACGAATAAGGTGCTGGCGGTATACTGGGTTTTCGGCTGTTTCTTTCACGCCAGTTGGGTCAACCGCGCTGGCTCAATCGCTAGCTCCGAGGAAGCTCAGCCGGGAAGCATATGAAGACGAAAGATGACGAAAACCACGGCGGCAGACGGAGGAGACGTCGGCGTGATGTTTTGCAATACGAAATCTTGAAGCTGGAGACGTGAATTGAGGAAGGAGAGAAATAAGATGAGAAGGAAGGAGGGAACGCGACAAGGTGGGGGGCTTGAACAAAATGGAACAGGCACATGATGGGTTGTTCTTTCCACTTTTGTAAATCTGTAGCACGAAAACAGCTAGCAGGTCAGGTCACAGCAAACTAGCAGGAAGGCGCGAACCAGACTCCATAACGGAGAATACAAGTGTGTACTTCCAATACAACCGGTCGAATGGTCTAGTTGGTTATGACGGCGCCTTAACACGGCGCAGGTCCGCGGTTCGATCCCGTGTTCGATCAAAGTGACGTTTCTTTTTGCGCTGTCCAGTGTCCAGCGACGTGACGTTTCTTTTTGCGCTGTCCAGTGTCCAGCGACGTGAATTTTTGCAGATTTCATCCCAAGCAGACCATTGAATGTCACTCAACTGCTCCTGCCTTTGGATCCTTGTATCCAGCCGGCAAATGCGCTCTTGCTCTCGTCTGTTGCGCTTGTCAATCGCTCCTTCCTCACCGTTGTGACGATGAACTCTTGCGGCCAAGATCTCTTCGCATCGCATCGAGAGAAAAAGGGGTGGCCCATCTAAGGGCCGCTCTGTGCATTCCTTTTGCTCTTTTACTTGCCCATCCCCACCCCGCTGCCATGGGAGTCCCCAAGCTGCTGACGACGCTGGCGCCGTTTGGCGACCGCAAGCCGCTGGACAATGGCAAAGTCATCATCGACGGGCCCGCGCTGGCCTACCATATCGTCGGCCTCTGCATGGCGGATCCCGTGATGGCCGCCGGCCGACGCCACCCGCTCGAGCAGTCGACCTACGCACAGCTCGGCGAGGCCGCCACTGCATGGCTGGACACGCTTTGCAGCCGCCACAATATCACGGTGCTGGCCATCTACTTTGACGGCTACCTGCCTGTGGCCAAGCGGCCGGTGCGGCTGGAGCGGTCGTACCGGACGTCGGCGCAGCTCAAGGATGCCTTTTCGTTTTACCAGCGGGACAACCTGCCCGGGTTCGACGCCAAGGGCCCGCGCACGGGCAGTCTGTTGCCGGCACCTGCGTTTGCCGTGCCGGCCGTGCTGGACGCTCTGCGCGCCTCTGCCACGCATTACAAGACGGTGACGCACGTCGTGCCTGGTGAAGCGGACGCATTTTGTGCGTGGCACGCGCGCAACATCGAGGTTGGCACCGTTCTGACGTCGGACTCGGACCTGCTGGTACAGGACCTGGGCCCCGACGGGGAGGTGGTGCTGATGCGGGACATTGACCTTCCGCGCGGAGGCGGCGACGAGGCTGGCGCCGGTTCCGCTGCAACCAAAACAACAACGACGACGACAAAGAGACCGCTTATTGTCCTCGCCTATCGGATGGCCGCCATCTGCCAGCGGCTGGGTCTACCGGCGCCTGTATACGAACACGACTATCTCGCCAACAACAAAGCCATGTGCCAGCAACTCATGAAGAGCGGCAAGGGGCTCTACGGGTTTGCATTTGAGCTGCTGATGGACCCGTGCCTGAGCACCAGCGAGCTGGTTGGCCGTGCCAAGCAGGGGCTGGCCATGGCCCAGCACCCGGACGAGTACGCTGAATTTGTCGACCAGTACACCTTTCCCGAGGCGCTCAACATGGCAGTGCAGCAGTACAACGCCGGTGGATTGGACCCGCGCGTGGCCGAAGTGGTTTTTCAGAGCGTGCTTCTTGGCGGTGACAGCCAAGGCTACCGGGGCGACGCTCTGCTCAAGCCGGCGGACCTGCCGATGCTCTTCTTTGCGCCGCCGCTGGTCGATGATTGCATGCAGGCCAATGCCTGGGAAATCAGTGCCCCGATCCGGGTCCTGGCCTTTTCGCTGCTCAGGCGCCTACCAACGGCCGCCAACATGGGCGACACGTGGATCCGGGAATACGCGCGCATGGCCTCCATGGCATCGCGGGGGACGGCTCTCGAGCTGCTTCCTGCAGAAGGCCGCCGACGTGTCAAAGCCCTGGACAATTTTATATCACTTTTGACGCGGATCCAAGCGTTTGTGCCAGCCTCGGCAGAAAACAGCAGCGAACTGCAGTGGGTCACTCTCGCTTCCTACTATGACATCGAGTGGTCCAAAGAGCACGCCAAGCCGTCGGCCTGCCTCGATGTGCTCCAGAAAGAAACACCCAGCAGCGGCGTGTTGGAGCAGGTCACCTGGACGGGCATGCACTGGCTGGCGCAGATCCAGGGCACGCTCTACTCGCTGCGCATCCTCCAGCAGATTGTGGCGTTTGTGAAATACCAGCAAAGCGAGCGAGCCGGGGACGACAAGCAGCTATGGCTGAGGATCGAGGCACTGGAGGGCATGCTGTCAACACTGACACCCCTTGCCAAGTACCCAACTCTGCGGACCCTCCGCGATCTGCCGGCACGGCTCAAGACGGCCAATGCTCTGGAGGTGCTGGTGGCGCTCGCCGAACTCCCGGCGTCGATATCGTTTAAGCCACCGTCCGGTTCCAAAACGAGCAAGAACCGGAACCGGAACAAGAAACGAAAGCGGACTGGACACGCACCAGTGCGAGTACGGACTATGACGAACCCGTTTACCGTTCTCGACGGAGCGGACTGAGGACTGGAGGCCATAGTCTGTACGGAGCAGTAGATACGGCCATGCATCACGTCCCGTTTGAGTGAAATGTAATTCACGGCATGAAAATGAATCGACCAGGCCAGCCGAATATTGTCAGTGTCAAATTTACAGCAATATGGGACCACCTCCCTCTCTTTACGAAAGTGTCCATGGCCAGTGGAAGGACGGTGAACATCGACGTCAAGGCTCATGAATGCAACAGTGTCCGCTTGGTGTCGGAATCTGCTTGATCAGGGCGTTTTAGGGCCTCAAGAAAGCTGCAGCGCGTAAAGTGGCTTGGCCGACACGCTGACACGCCCTGGCGCCACCGCCGACTCGCTGAACGCCCCGCTTTTTACAGCAGACGACGGCACCACCGCTGCCCATGATTGGCGGGGACGACCCGCAGGGTGTTCCTGCCTCTTTGGGCGCCCTGTCAAGCACATCCTCGCCAAGTGGATCCTTCTGCCCGTCGCGTCTTGCGGGCCCAGGCCATTACGGCAGGAGCGCCAGAGACCGCGTCGCCATAATAACATGGCTTTTTGGTGCTGCACCAAGAAAAACGATGCACCTCCCCTCGCTCCACACGACAGAGCACTGTTTTCACCCAGATCCTTTTCTTACAGCGTGTATTGTCTTTGATCCGATCATTGTCTTGTCATTGTTTGCTTGGGACTCTGCATATTGTCGTTCCTGTCCATTGCCAGCCAACATTCATACAGCGTTTGTTTACGTGAACAGTTTCTTTCTTTCTTTTCTTTTTACTTTTGTTTCTTCTTCTCTTCTTTGTATCGGACATTGATCATTGATGACACGACACGATTCGACACGCCTTAATCGACATCGATCTCGCGGCTGCCGTACCTCCCGACGACACACGGCCGACACGCCTCCTCTCGTCGCACGGCGGCAGCCTTCTGCATCTTTTTCTTCTTCCTGTCCGCGACACACGTAACGCGTAAACGTGTGTTCGGCACGCTGCCCGCCGGCCTGCCTCGACAGCCATGTATCTGCCGCGCTCTCTCGTCTCCAAGCTGTATCTGCACCTGCAGAACTCGCGCCACCCGCTCGCGCCGCCTGTCCTGATCCTCGTCGCTCTCGAGCCCGACGCGCTCTGCGCCTGCCGCATCCTCACCAGCCTGCTCAAGCATGACTACATCCCGCACAAGATCCAGCCCGTGGCGGGCTATGCCGACCTCGCCCGCGTCGGCCGTGAGCTGGTGGCGCCCATGATGCAGACGCGTGGCGGCAACGGCGGCGTCGTGGTGTGTCTGGGCGTCGGCGGCACAGTCGACCTGGCGACGTTCTTTGGACTGGAGTCGGACGACGACGACGACGACAACCTGGCGAGCGGCGAGCTGGCCTTTGGCGGCGTCGAGGTGTGGGTGCTGGACGCGCACCGGCCGTGGAACCTGAGCAACGTCTTTGGCGGGTTCCCGCTGGAGCCGGCCGGCGACTCGCAGACGGCTCTCGCGGCAACACCGACGCCGACGCTGTCGGGACGCGTGCCGCCGGGTGTCCGCAGCGGACAGATTGAGCGTGCCTACAAGCCCGGCAAGGGCGGCATGATTGTATTTGACGACGGCGATATTGAAGAGGACCTGGGCGCCGAGCGCGATGCGTACATGGCGCTGGCGGACATGCCCGAGATTGACGACGACGGCCACGACGATCTCGGCGAATCGAGTGAAGAGGAGGAGGAGGAGGACGACGACGACGACGAAGACGATGAGGAACGGCCACCAGCGCCACGCGCTGGCCAGAAGCGCAAGTCTTGGCTGGACGACGAAGAGGAGGACGAGGACGACGGCGACGACGACCGGCCACACCAGCGGCGGCGCAGCAACTCGTCGAGTCCCATCCCAGACGCGCCACGGCCCAAGTCGCGGCCACTCCTGTCCCTGAGGGGTCGCGAGCAGCCGTCGAGCGACGCCGTGGCCTTTTCGGACGAGTCGCGGCACGACGAGGACGGCGACGGCGCCTCTTCATCAAGACGAACGTCGGCGTCCAAGAAAGCCCAGAAAACCCAGAAAGCCCCCTCGGCTCGCACACTCCGTCGCCGTCTCCTGCGCCTCAAGCACGACAACGAGGCCATCCTGCGCAAGTACTACCGCATGGGCGCCTCCTACTCGGAGCCCATCTCGTCCATGATGTACTCGCTGGCCTCGGAGCTCGGCCGCGAAGACAACGACCTGCTGTGGCTCGCCATTGTCGGCGTCACCTCCATGGAGCTGTATGGCCGCTCGTCGGCTGGTGTCGGCGTGTCCGTCCGCAGCGCCGACACCAGCCGGCCCACCACGGGCTGGATGGGCTTGCGCGGCGCGCGCATCCGCCAGCTGCTGCGCGACGAGGTGCGCCGTCTCAACCCGCCAGACGCGACGCCGCTGGCCTTGTCCGGCGCCGCCAATGGCGCCACAGGGCGCTCCTCGCCCGAGATGGGCATCATCCCGACGACCGCCCGCAGCCCCGAAGACACGAGCATCCGCCTGTCGCCCGAGCCCAAGTTCTTGCTGATCCGCCACTGGAGCTTGTACGACAGCATGCTGCACTCGCCCTACCTGTTTTCGCGCCTCAAGATGTGGAGCGAGACCGGCCTCAAGCGCCTGCACAAGCTGTTTGCCAAGATGGGCGTCAGCCTCGTCCAGTGCAAGCAGAGCTACTCGCACATGGACATGATGCTGAAGCGCGAGCTGCGCGTCAAGCTGCTGAAATACGCGTCGCTCTACAACCTCGACGGCATGGTCCCCACCATCGACACGGACGGCAAAGACCGCGCCGGCGCCAAGGACGGCTGGGGGTTTGTGCGCAGCTGGGGCTGGCGGGCCACGCTGAGCGCCCAGGACGTCGCCGTTGTCGTTGGCGCGCTCCTCGAGGTGGGCAAGAACCAGGGGGCCGCCCCTGTCGCCGGTCATGCCAACGGCGGCTCCAACGCCAGCAACGCCAGCAACGGCACCGCTGCCGCTGCCGGCGACGACGACGCCCTCGACGACGACGACGAAAATGACCCGTCCGAAGAGTGGGTCCCCCGCTTCTGGGACGCCTACGACGCGCTCGAGAGCATCGAGTTCCTCAAGGACGGCCTGCGCACCGCCAAGTTCTTGCACCGCGCCATTTTCAACACGGGCACCGCCCTCATCAAGAAGAAGCAGATCACCCACCTGCACGCCTTCCGCATGTGCATCGTCAAGGACGGGCCCGACGCCGCCGTCTTCAACCACCCGGGCGCCCTCACCAAGCTGGCGCTGTGGATCGGCGAGGCGCTGGCCGAGCAGGAACGGGACGCCAACGGCCGCCTGGCGCACGGCGGCCGCGGTACGCCCTTGGTGGTGGCCTCGCTCAACGAGAAGCGCGGCGTGTATGTGGTGGTGGGCACCGGCGGCGGCGGCGGGCCGGACATGCTGGCGCAGAACCGGTCCGCGGCCCGCCAGAGACAAGAGGCGCGCGCCGCGAAAGCCAAGCTGCGCGAAGACCGGCGGCAAGCCCGGAAAGCCCAGCGCGACGAGGCCAAAGAGCGTCGACGGGCGGAGCGCCGAAGTGAGGAGAACGAGGGGGAGGAGGAGGACGAGGAGGAGGAAGAGGAGGAGGAGAGCGACTCATCCGAGTCCGACTCGGAATCCGACGACGACGACGACGTGGACGAGACGTTGGGCGAAACGAGCCGGGGGTTCGGTCTCAACCGGTTCGGCACCGCCTTCCAGGACGTCGTCGCCGAGACCAACACGCGCGTCCGCATCGACAGCTTTGAGCACTGCGTGGTCGAGGTCAAGAAGGAGGACCTGGGCGGTTTCCTGGAGAGCCTGAGCATGAAGGCCGTCGTGGGCTGAGAGACGGCAACAAAACGGAACGAAAGGGTTTACGCTACATGGGTTTTTGGAGTGGGTCGGGGTTTATATTGGCTGGTGTTTATTGTCTTTTGTGCAGTGTCTTTTACCGTCTGTTACCGTGTCTATATCTCTTTGCCTTTGTGTTTTTATTCTGTCCTTTTTTGTTTGCTGCAGCTGCATGCTATCATTGTACATTTGTGCTCTCTTTTACATCATTCTTGTTTGAGCGGTAGATACAGACGATGGACACAGAATGAATTACGCTTCATTGTTCTACTTAAAGGGGAGACGAAACCGTGTAGGGAAACAGAGTGGTGATGTTGTTGTTAAAACTCAGACACAAATAGAGAGGCGCCCCAATACGCACTCCGACCCAACCTCCGTCCAGCACTTAAAAGGCAAACCACCGTGCCAGCTCGGCCTTGACGGCGTCTGCGTTGATGTCGGCCCCGTCGTCCACCGCCCAGGCCACAATGCCGTCCGGCCGCACCAAGAATGCCTGCAGGCCACGCTTGGCCGCCACGTCTGGCGCGGCCAGGTAGTCGACACGGCCCGCGTACTCGCTGGCCGGGGCGACAAGGTCTCGGAGGGAAGCGTTGCCGCCCTCGGCCACGTCGACGAGCAAACCGTGGCCCGTCGCCAGGTGGTGGTTCAGGCGCGGGCTGTGGACGCTGTCGGCGCTGTTCTCGTCCTTGCCGTCGAGCACAAAATCGGGTGCGCTGAGGCCGACCAGCGGGTGCTTCTGGGCCGGGTCCGTGGCGGGGACGAGGTCGTACTTTTGCGACAGGCCCCAGAACAGGCCCATGAACAGGTTGGCCCCGTCGACCGTGTCGAGCGTCTGCTGCAACAGGGACCGCACGGACCGTCCAAAGACGTCCGGCAGGAACGCCATGGACTGGGCGCGCGACATCTCGAGCACCTGCGCGGCCACCGGCAGCCGCTCGGCGTCGTACGTGTCGAGGAGGGCCGTGTCCGCTGTATTGGTCGCCGCGCTGGTGGATGCAGCCGCCGCCTCCTGGCGCACGACCGAGGCCAGCTTCCACCCCAGGTTCATGGCATCGCCCATGCCCAGGTTCATGCCCTGCGCACCAAATGTCGCGTGCGTGTGCGCGGCATCGCCTGCCAGCAGCACACGGCCCCGACGGTAGTGTGTGGCATGGCGGCAGCGGTCCGTAAAGGACGTGGCCACGCGCAGCGCCGTGATCTTGACCTCGGGCACGCGCGTGACGCGGGTCAGGACGGTCTGCAGGTGCTCCATGGTCAGCTCTTGGCTGCGGTCAAAGGCGCCGCCGTCGGGGTCCATGAGGTACACTGTGTCGCCAAAGGCGCCCGCAATGTAGAGACCGCCGTCGGTCACAGTGAACCCGGGCGTGAGCTTGTCGCCGTTGGTGATGTCGCAGCGCATCGCATAGCCCGTAAGCTTGGGATCGGAGCCCTCGACGTGGAAGCCGGCGGTACGGCGGATGATGCTCTGGCCGCCGTCGCAACCGACCAGCCAGCGTCCACAAAGCGTCTTGGTCGTCTTGGTCGAGTCATCTGGCGCGTCGGTCGCTTCGACCTTTACACACTTGCTGCCCTCCTCGCTGCCCTCGACAATTGCTGTAAGCGTGTGGCCGTACAGGATATTGACGCCCAGGCGTGTGGCCCGTTCGCCGTAGACGGCTTCCACCGTGGCCATGGTCGCTGGTCCCGGCACCATGCCCGGCCCGTTGACACGGTATTTCCAACGCCCAAGGTCCAGCTTGTTTGCGTCAAAGAACATGCCGGCAAAGTGGCCACCGAACTGCATGCCCTCGGTCTTTTTGAACAACCGCGTCGAAGCTGGCGGGCCGTCTTTGCCGCCGGGGCCATTGCCACCTGGACCGCCCCGGCTCTTCATCATGCCTTTGAGGTTGGCCTTGTCGGCAGGGAAGACGGTGTCCAGCAGGCCGCGCCGGGACAGGCACTCTAGCGTCAGCGTGTTGACGCCTCGGAAGCCCAGGGGCGCGACCTTGAAAGGCGACTCCACGCCGCGCGCGGCGTCACGCTCAAGGACGAGCACGGAAGCGCCGCCGAGAGCTAGCTCACCGGCCAGAAAGAGACCAACGGGGCCCGCACCCGCGACAATGACATCGTAGGTCTTGGACATTGCAATGTGGGGTGGGTGCGTTCGAGCGTCGATGTTGTAGGACACAGCAGTTGTGGTTGTGACTGTTGTTGCTGGTCAGTGCATCATTTGTTGGCTTCGGCGACTCTTCTTCCTTTATAGTTTCAGAGCACCGCACTCGGGGTCGTCGTCCATCGTGCATTTCTCGTTTATCGGGCCCGTGGCTGTTGTTGTCGTCGCCGTTCTTCAAGCCCGGACGATGCTATTGTCCGTCGGTTGGCTGGCTCGGGCGTTAGCAACTCCCGGGCCTTGTTTTCCACACCAAAAGCTGGCACGCGGCTCCTGTCAGCAATTGTTGACGATTGTACCCTGTTCCAGCCTTTCTGGTCCTTCCTCGACATTCTTCTTACTCGTTCCTCCGTCTGACCAGGCTGCAGCCATCTGGTGATTCCACGAGAGACTAGGGAAGCCGCTGTGTGTCCTTCCGGTCGCTTTCAGAGTGGCCCTTTCGACCCGATCAAATCGACTCCGCTTCATTCTGCCACGGAAGTCCTTCCTATGTGGCTGTGGGCGTAGATGACGGCGTCAGTATTCTCAAGGCCGCTCTCTGGTCGCTCTTTCGTGTAGCACGTGCGTGTGTGATACCATGCGAGTAGGCACCGAGCGGATTGAAGCTATCGCGAAAGCGGACGTTGACCGAAGTTTCTTGTCGCCCGACAGATTTTGGGGCTCCCCCCTTTTGCTTTTCAAGCTCTGCATCGGGGCTTGGCTCCTTCCCTCTTTGCCCGGTCATGCAACCTTGGTAGACGATGACATACGGAAGGCACGACTGGGCGATGCCACGCCGCCATTCGAGCCTCAGCTTCGTCCCTGCCCAGTTGGCCGACATGCCGATCGCACTCCAGCTATTTCACGGAAAGCGAATGGTAAGAGACGAACATTTGTGACAATAGCGGTGTTGGCACCGCGTACACAGCCTCACCAAGTGTGTTTTCCGTCGGCAGACCATAACGTCGTGAAGACAGCAGACAGCCGTTTGCTGTCGCCTCTTTTACGTCCTCTTTCCTGTTTGGGACAGTGGCTGAGTCGATTGCCGTCTCTTGCCTGCAGTACAGTTGGACTCGCGCTTTCCCTTTCATGAGGGCTTATTGACGTTGGACGGGGTTTTTTACACCAGTTTCTCCCAACTCTATTGCTCCTTCCTGTCTTTGTCGGTGTCGCACGTAGCAAAATGCATCGCCATGGCAGGCACGAGAGAATATATAAGTCGGGAAAGCGCTACCTCGGGCGCCGTTTGCCACAGAGAAAGAGCAAATAGCACCGCGGCAGCCAAGAACAGTCCAGGCACGAAACTGTTCGTCAGTACGACGCACTTCTTCTACTTCCGTACCTTTCTGACATTTTCCGCGGTGTTTCGCGCCCACCCTCCAGGGTCAAACGCCCCCCTTCTTACGCCTTGAAACACCTTACCGATCGGAATACGTGGAGGCGCCCGTGTTCGATCGCAGCCCCTCGATCGCGCCTGCCTCGCCATTCTTGTGCTACAGAAACCGCTTGCCAACTGTCAATGACCGCAACAGCGCGATTGCCCCAAACGCAAATTGTGCTTCTGCTGTAGGTCATTCGTTCTTTCCCAATTGTCGCTGACATTAGTGCTCTTGCCGCCTGCACAATTGTGCCCACCTCCTGGCGCTTGTGCTGATATGCTCATCGGCGCCTTCCATTTTTACGACTCCTGCGTCACACGCCAAGACAAAAGTCACCAGCTAACTGTTTAGAAGCGGCCGCAGCAGCCGGCCAGTGACATAACGGAAATTAATAGGGGCAGGAGCAGACGTAATAAGACCAAAGCCCAAAGCCCAGAGCCCAAAGAAAAAAGAAAATTGAAGGAACGCAACGTGAGACTGCACAAAAGAATCGCCGGTAGACACCGTCAGAGCAAGTAGGGTCCAGTCCTTACGACACAACATAGTATTTCCACATGTAAGTGATTGACCGGTCCCAAACCGGCCCAGAACGGCCCAAAAAGACCCTGCGTCGCCAGTCGAGTCCCGAAACAGCACCATTGCCCGATTCCGTCCTCCAAGCGCCGCGGCCTGGTCTGAAAATGGTGACACACACGACCTGTGGTTGGATGACGTTGCTGCTGCACACCTTGCTGTTAGCTCGACTGTGTATCTTACTCCTGGCGCACAGCGCACCTTCCATCTGGCGGCGGATCGTTTTGGCGGATCATTTTGGCGCCCATTTTACGCTACGGCGAATGCGGCCGGTCCCTGTGGCTGCCAGTGGCCTGGCCGCTCAGTGGCTCTTGCTTCGCCCTTCCCCTCCCCGCACACCGTCTGGGTCGCTCTTGCTGCCTCTATCAATCCCTTCCGCAATCGTGTAAGACACCTCTTCCAAGGGAAAGAGCCCCTCTATTTCACCCTCCCTCCGTGCTCCCTGCTCCTGTCCCCCCTTCTCCCGCCTTCCACTCCCTGCCTCCTCGTCTCAGATCAGGAACGCACACACAACCTCTTCACAACACGCAATCGAATAGTAACCGGTAAGACGACGACGACGGGCTCCCTTTTCTCACCGCACGCACGTTCTGACTAGCCCGTGCCTCCTACCATCCATCATCTATCTCACTCGTGCTGTCGGCCCCTCCCCTCTCCTGCCCCAGCCTCTTCCACTCTATTCTATTTCAGCCTTTGCGACGGTATAAACGCCCCAGCAAGCAAGCAGCCAAAAAAGTACGGGCAGCGCAGTCCATCACCGTTTTCCTTCCCCTCTCCAATTTTTTTTGTTGCTCTCGCCTTTCGACTCGCCAGCGGTTCTTCCTACTGTCTCTTTGCGTGGTCGCTTACATCTGTGCCAGTTTCCCTAGACGATTCCTCGAGATATCCCCCCCCACCCCCCCCGCGACCTTTGATCGATCACCATCGCCAACGACCGCGCGTGCCAACGATTCAGGTCCTTTGAAAGATCTCTCTCGCCTCCTCCGAACGCCTCCCACCTCCTGCCGCCCCGGAACGTCACCGGCTGGCTTGGCGCAGCGCATGACCAGCAGCGTCGTGAGATAGACCGTCCACCTGCCGACGGTGTTTTCTATACAGACAAGAACGATACAAATAAATTCACATACGAGACGACAAACGGCATAATTACATCAAATAGACAAGCCACAATGGGCAAATCGTACGTGTCTCGCCGCCTGGCCCCTGTGTCCGGCGACCCGTCGCATCGTTGTGGTCGTGTGCGCGTTTGGCGGGAGACACCGCCGGGCGATGGCCCCGCGCTGTCGCGCGACACGCCAGAAACCGCAGACTGTTCCCCACACCGCCCATCACCCCAAACCATGTACTGACATCGTTGGCCTTGCGCCCTACCTCCTCTCCACAGACAGTCAAAACTTTCCCAGGAGCAGCTGGCAGAGCTGCAAAAGTCGACACATTTTGATAAGAAGGAGCTGCAGCAGTGGTACAAGGGTATGTCGTTTCTCCACGTCTCGCTGCGCTCGCTGTTCCCTCGATCGACTTGACGTTTCCTCGCCGCCGTGCGGCCCTCGTCTCGCCTCGTACTAACAGACCCCCAAGGCTTCCTCCGCGACTGCCCCTCGGGCATGCTCACCAAGGACGAGTTCCAAAAGATCTACCGCCAGTTCTTCCCCTTTGGCGACCCTTCGAGCTTCGCCGACTACGTCTTCAACGTCTTTGACTCGGACAAGTCCGGCACCATTGAGTTCAAGGAGTTTATCGTCGCCTTGTCGGTCACCTCCCGCGGCAAGATGGAGGACAAGCTCGACTGGGCCTTCCAGCTCTACGACATTGACGGCGACGGCAAGATCAGCTACGACGAAATGCTGAAAATTGTCGAAGCCATCTACAAAATGGTAGGTCTCGGTCCCCCTCCCCCCCCCCCCCCCCGCTCCTTTGGCTACACTGATTTTTTTTTACTGTCGTTCTGTCGTTTGCTAACTGTCCTAGGTTGGCTCCATGGTCAAGCTCCCCGAGGACGAAGACACACCCGAGAAGCGCGTCAAGAAGATCTTCCGCATGATGGACAAGGACGAGAACGGCAGCCTCGACATGGACGAGTTCAAGGAGGGCAGCAAGCGCGACGAGACCATTGTGTCCGCCCTGTCGTTGTACGACGGGCTGGTGTGAGCTTTGAGGTGTGCGGTGTGCGCGGGGAAGCGTGACTACCGCGGCAAGAGGGAGGGGAAGAACACGAAAGAGAATGGGCGTTTTATTTTCCATGATTTTTATTTTTGGCTGTTTTTGTTTTCAACTATTGTCACCTCTTTCCACCAAACTCGTGTTGCTATTCTCGGCACGCCGCTTTTCACAAAATGGGCATCCCTTGAACGTTTTCCTTGGCACAGGCTCTTTTGGTTGCACGTCTATTTTTGCCACTGCTAAGCAACACGCCCATTTGTGTTTATTTTGGCCCGGCAGGACCTGTGTGACCCTGCAGAGTACGTGGCGACATGCCGTACACGGGCTCACGTACGTAACGAGCTCATTCTTTTCTTTCTTGGATGTGCGCTCGCGGGCAATGTTGTAATGTTGTCGCTCCGCTTGCCTCGACGAGCGGGTTACCATGCGGATTGCATGGACCATGTGCCACGAGCACAAGCGTTTTGTCCATCGGGTCACGACATTGCACAAGGAAACAAAAAAAAGGTACCCGAGAATAGTGTATTACTTGCTAGAACGTGCGTTATACCAAAAACAGCAATACACTCAACAAAGATATCCAAAGCCAAAACGAAAGAGCAAGGTAAAATAACCAACACAAAAACAATTATACAGAAAAAATAAAGTTGTCTTCACACCAAAAGGGGGAGCAATACAAATGCCCATGCCCCCATCCCGGAAATAAAACAAAAACACACAAAGTAGGGAATCAACAGAGAAGAGACAATACAATAGAACAAGGAAACTAGACAAACAAAGATGGCCGGCCCAAGGCTGGCAGGTAGGCAGAGGCACAGGCACAGGCACAGGCACAGGCTACCGTCTAGCTCGACGTCGCGCCGTAGGCCTCGGCCACCTCCTTTTTGAACTTGTCCAGGATGCCGCGGCGGTTGAGCTTCTGCGCGGCCGTCACCAAGCCGTTCTGCGGGGTCCACTCCTCGTCGGACACGACGACGCCGTCAATAATCTCGATGCCGGACAGGCCGCCCTGGCGACCGGCGGCCTGCAGCTCCTTGAGCACGGCGGACTGCAGCTTCTTGTTGTGGGCCAGCTCCTCGAGGCTGGTGCCGCTGATGCCAATGGACTGGGCCAGCTTCAGCAGGGCGGGCTCGGCGGGGACGATAATGGCAATGGGCTTGGCCTTTTGGGCGTCGGCGTAGCAGCAGATGTTGGCGACGACGGCGGCCGAGCGGTAGATGGACTCGAGCTTCTCGAGGGCAATGTACTCGCCGTTGAGCGTCTTGATCAGGTTCTTCTTGCGGTCAATCAGCTTGAGGTGGCCGCGGCTGTCAAACTCGCCAATGTCGCCCGTCTTGAGCCAGCCGTCGGCGGTGATGGTCTCGGCGGTCTCGGCCTCGTTCTCAAAGTAGCCGGCCATGACGCTGGGGCCGCGCAGCCAGACCTCGCCCTGGGGGTGCGGCTTGTTGGTCGAAAAGTAGCCGGCGTCGGGAAAGTCGACCAGCTTGGCCTCGACCGAGGCGGGCATGGCGCCCATGGCGTCGGTGGTCCACTCGGCCGGGTTCTGGAGCACGCCCATGGCGGTGGTCTCGGTCAGGCCGTAGCCGCTGATCATGGGGCAGATGGCCATCGAGATGAACCGCTGGGTGTCCTTGGCGACGGGGCCGCCGCCGTTCATGCAGAGCTTCAGGCGGCCGCCCGTGGCCTCCTTGATCTTCTTGAAGACGACGGCGTCGAGGATGCCGGAGCCGGGCAGGCCCGTGGCCATGAGGTTGGTCTTGGCCCACATGGCGCCCCAGAAGAGCGAGCGGACAATGGGGCTGCCGTCGTTGACCTTGGCGATGATGCCCTTCTTGACCATCTCCCAGACGGCGGGGACGCCGACGAGGATGCTGGGGCGGAACTCCTTGATGTCGCCGTTGCAGTTGCGCACAGACGCGTCGGACAGGGTCTTGGGGTTGCCGTAGCCCATGGTGGAGCCCCAGAAGAGGGAGGCGTTTTCAAAGACGTACTCGAGAATGTGGGCGGCGGGCAGGTAGGTCAGGAGGCCGTCGCCCGGGCCAATGTACGGCTGGACGACAACGCTGACGCCGGCCACGGCGGCAATGACGTTCTTGTGCTTGAGGGGCACGCCCTTGGGGGTGCCGGTGGAGCCCGAGGTGTACATGATGCAGCACAGGTCCTCCGGCGAGGGGGGCACGGCGTCGACGGGGTTCGCCTCGCCCAGCTTGAGCAGCTCCTCGAAGCTGCGGACGGTGATGTTGGGGAAGGCGGCCTTGAGCTTGTCGACGTGCTCCTGCTTGACCTGGTTCTGGTCGTTCCAGATGACGTGGCGGATCTCGACGGCATCCTTGAGGACGTTGGTCAGGATGGGCAGCAGGTGGGGGTCGAGGAAGATGGCCTTGGCCTTGGTCGCGACCATGGAGTGGCGCAGGCCTTCCTGGCCGAGCGTGTCGTAGGCGGTGACAATGGGCATGGACTGGGTGGCGGCGCCGTGGGAGAAGGTCAGCCAGTTGGCGCTGGTGGCGGCGAAGATGTGGACGCGGTCGCCGGCGGTCAGGCCGAGCTTGCGGAAGCCGGCGCCGATCTTGCTTATGCGGCGGAAGTACTCGTTGTAGGTGATGTACTCGTAGCTGCTCAGCTCAAAGTAGGTCCACTGCTTGTCGACGAGCTGCTCCTCGCCGTCAATGACCTTCTTGATCTTCTTGGTCTCCTGGTGGGTGCGCAGCAGGCGGCGCGAGCCCATGGCGTTGGCGTCGCCATGCTTTTCGACGGAGGCCTTGCAGAGCTCGTAGACGGTGGTGATGTTGGGGGCGGGCGTGCCGACGATCTCGGGGACGGCCTTGGGGTGGCGGCGGATGGGGGTCTCGCCCTCGACAGGCTTCTGGCCGGGCACCTCGACGGAGAAGGGCGGCCGAGCCGAGACGCGCGGCGAAGCGTGCTGGATAACCATTGTGGAATGTGGAATGGGGAATGTAGAGAGGGTGGTGACGAGCGTAGGCAGAGAGAAGCTCGGTCAGGTTCTGTGTCTCCTCCTGGCAGTCAGTCTAACCGGGAGAAAGGTCTTCTGTTGTCAAGTCAGTCAATGCTCGATGTGAAGCTGCAGGCGAGCAAATAGAAGAGGGAAGAACCGGCGAGCGGCGGTGAGGTAACACGGCAGACCAAGGAGGCCGACCAACAGAAAAGGGCGAAGCGTGCACGAGAGAAACGTGACTTTGGCTAAAGGGGTATATTGCGCAGGGTGAGGATGGTGACAGGGCAAGGTCGAGGCAAAGGTCGTGGATGTGGAACGTATGAGTGTGAGAGAGGACGAGAGAGAGGACGAGAGAGAGGACGAGAGAGAGGACGAGAGAGAGGACGAGAGAGAGGACGAGAGAGAGGACGAGAGGACGATGAGGGCAAAGCAAGGCGAAGGAGACAAGACAAGGGATCCCCAAACGATAGGAGCTCGATTCATAGAAAGACTGGGCGAGGCTGCATCCTTGGTTGATTCCTTACCGTTTAATTTTACGAGCTTTGTCAGAGGCGCGTTTGGTGCCTTGTTTTCTCGGACTCTGCGTTTCTGGGTTCTGGGTTCTGGGTTCTGGGTTCTGGGTTGAGTTTCTGAGCTGCTGCGACTATGAGACCTAGCACGGCAACGCTGCGACGTTGTTGTTCGGGTAGCAGAATGGAGAGTGAAGGCGAATGGCGGATCGAGACGAATACAAAAGTAAGATGAGCAAGTTGACGACGGATGTCGGCAAGCAGGGGAGGAGGGACAAAAAAGAAGAACGGAGGTGAGAAAGCGTCAGAGGTAGAGAGAAAGGAGGGCCGATCCGAGATTCTCGTGAGAAGTTTGTTGAGCTCAATGGAACCATAAGGCAGGAGGAAAACGGAGGGCTGGAAGGCTGCTGTGGGCAGGGGCAAGAGCGACCTGCTGAAGTGGCAGGTGCGGTTTTGGGCTAGAAAGTCGGGGAAGGCGCAGCTGGGGAGGGCGCGTTAGCCCAGGAGGGAAAGAGCGACTGCACGTCACAGAGGTCTTTTCTACGGGGTAATGTTGGCTAGTATGGCTCTATGGGTACGTTTTGCGAGCTCTCAGTGGCCAAAACATATGCCGTACGGCACACAGTATATGCGAGGAGGTCAAGTGATTTGAGGTGAAAGAGAATCGACACATTGTCGGTTGGTCTGCGGCCAAGCTCTGGGGCAAAGGCACGTTGGCCCTTCCGCTTTGGTTCACGTCATGGAGAGCGTAAAGTGTCGTCTGGGTCGTTCCTTCTTCAATCACAAGCGCCAGCCAGCCCGAGCTTGTCGCATGCCAGGCAGTCGCACGCACGACGGCATGCTTTTTTCGGGAAGGCACGACTCGTCGACCGCGGCTTTCACTTGATTTACACTTGATACTTGTGCTTTGTCTCATATGCTCACGATGGAGAGCTACGGAAAACTTCGGCAGACATGGGCGAGCGAGCCAAGGCGCAGAAAACCTGGAGACTTCTTTCGACAGGAGCTCAAAAGGCGACAAGCACAAAAGCCAGGCACCCACAACACCATCCCGCAGCGTTTGTGCGGAGAAGCAGGCGGCGCTAACGCACGCCGCGCAGGCTGGGAGGGGCAGGGCGAGCAACCTGGACAAGTACCCTGGTGGCGGCGGCCAAGCGCGGAGAGAATTGAGACGCAGGATATTTTCTTGGTGTTTTCTTGGTGTTGGTGCTGTCTTGGAAGGCCTACGATGTATGCCTATCGGGTCGGCTGCGGTGCGACCAGGATGTGCCCCACTTGACACCAGCTACAAGAGGGGAAAGAGCGACTAGGGAGACTTCGAGGCAAGGAGTTGGTGAAGAGACAGCAGGGCAATGGCGCTAAATCCCGGTGTGTGCTAGGGCACCCCTCCGCTGTTTTCGCTTCCCAACTGAAGTACTTTTTAATTATACGAATTAAGTACGAAATAGATACAACACATAACCCAGCCATTCCGAAATGTACAGAGTAGAATGAGGTCTTGCCCCCCTCCCCAACAAAGAGGATGGCAAATACGGCGTAAAATACAGGCCCCCTTGGTAGCCGATGTATTTTGGTGGATTCCGTGGGCCAGTGGCTAGAAGGATCGTCACCACGTATTTTGGTGCACGCCTCCACACTGTTTCCAAGCTGTTTTCTTCGGTGTTTCTTTGGCAGTTCTGTGCTCCACAGTGCTTTGAGCTGTCGAGCTTCAACTGCTTCTTGCTGGACTGTCAGACGGTCACTGCCGAGCTTCGAGACTGTGCCATTCTTCAGAGCATCCTTGCCAGACCGACGTGCCATCGTCTCAGTTGTGAGAATAGAGCTCAAACAAGCCAAGGATATTCCGCGGACGGACAAACCACCCAGCTACCCTGCCTTGCATCCCTCGAACCAGGCTCGCTAGCTTCGAGGCAACCAGTAAAGCTGTAATCTGTGCAGGAGCTGTCGTCGTCACCCGGCGCGCCCTGGAACCGGCCTCTCATATTGCTACAACTGGCAGAGACGGTTCAGGAGGCGCACGACTGTGCCACGCTCCATGTTAAGATATGTCCACACCGTTTTACGCTAATTTTATTTTTGTTGAGGGAAACCAGACCAAGGTGATAAGGCGGCAAGGACTATGGCTTATCGTCATGTTCCAATTTTGCCCCTTGGGGCGTATGTTCAGGGTGACGTGGAATTGTGTAATTGCTCCGTAAAGGCCGATTGGAAATGAAATGGTACGCCACAAAAAGAGGGCAAAATGCTCAGCGGTTCGAACTGTACGAAATATGTCAAGGAAGATGGCGTCAAGGAGATAACGGACCGTTATGTTCGAGAGGCTGATTGTAATCAGACGCCGACGGCCGGATTCTGGTGACACACGAGCACGGCCATAACGTCTTGCTCGATTTCGACCGCCGTTCGCGCTCAGCGAGAGGAAGAGCGGTTTGCGTGACACCCGGGACGGACATTTGCATTTTGTGATGCGGCGGGTTTGGAGCAAACTGAAGAGTCCGCCCGTGATACATCACGTGCAGTATGCGCTTTGCCTTTGCAGCGAAACTGGAAGTCGCTTTATGTGGAATCGTGAAAGTGGGCTTCTGGCAGTGGAGCGGCTGACGGCGGACCAGAGCCAAGCCCAAGCAAGCGCAAAGCACAGGTTTGACGCGCCTCGGAGACCTGGGCAAGGTCGAGAACGGGCGCTCCAGGGATAGGACGCTCGCCTGTGGACGAATCCGTCGCACCGAGTCCCGAACAGACGATCTTCGGGGCCAAGCTCTGGGACGACCATCGTATCAAAAGGGTGCGTGCGAAATTGAGGATGACACGATTTCGTCTCCGTAGCGGTTTGTGGACGAGTGAGCTGAGCTGACACGACAGCAAAGACCCCGGACACTTGCTGCATGTCCGCCTCGCCTCTCGACCGACTCCTGGCCCGCCTCGGACCCGAGGTCGACGATGCCGATGAGGAAACCTTCCTCCTCTTCGCCCACGAGCGCCCGTCCGCCCAGAACCTCGGCTTCGTCGACGCCCATGCCGCCGTCCTCGACCTCACCGTCGCCGGCCGCGACCTCACGATCCACCAGTCGCCGGCCGTGCTGGCCTCCAACCGGGCCGGCGGCACGACGGGGGCCGTGCTGTGGAAGATTACGCCGGCCGTGGCCGCGTGGCTGGCCGGGGCCCAGAACCCCTTGTTTGGGGAGGGCGTGCTGGGTCCGTCGTCGTCTGTCCTCGAGCTCGGCTGCGGCATCGCCGGCGTCATTGGCCTGGCCCTGACCGGGAAGGGGACAAAGGCGCCGGGGCAGACGGCCGCGACAAAGACGAAAACAAAAAAGAAGCGCCCCGGCCATGACACGCCGTCGCCCCCGACCCCGACGAGGACTGTCGGCCGCTACGTCTTGACCGACCAGCCGTATGTGGCCAAGCTGCTCCTGCGCAACCTCGAGGAAAACGGCGCCGCGCACGCGGGCAACAGCAGCCCGGCGGCCCCGCTGCTGTTTGAGAGCCTCGACTGGGAGACGGACGAGGTGACGCCGGCCGGGGGGCGGCGGCTGGGCGGCGTGGCCAGTTTCGACGCCGTCGTGGCCTGCGACTGCATCTACAACGAGGCGCTCGTGGCGCCGCTGGTGCAGACGTGTGTGGATGTGTGCCGGCTGCGCCGCGGCGAAGGCAGCGCCCATGGCACGGGAGATACGCAGCCCCCCACTGTGGTCATTGTCGCCCAGCAGCTGCGCGATCCGGATGTGCTGACGGCGTGGCTGACGGCCTTTGTGGCATCGTTCCGCGTGTGGCGCGTGCCGGAGGCACTGTTGACGCCAGGGCTGCTGCCGACGGCCGGGTTTTCTGTGCACGTAGGCATTCTCCGGACGGAGTGAGCGTTGTGATCTCGTTTCCTGTTACTGCTGTGGCCACTGCTACGATTATGAGAAACGAAATACGACGCTAGATGAAATCAAATGTGCGTTTGCATTGCTACCAAATCGTTCATATGCAGAGGAACGAGACAGCTAGATGAGAAAATGTATGGCACTTATAAAAGACCTAAATAAGTGGAACATAGATGCACAACGACTTCCGCCGCGCTCCCGTACCTATCTGTGCCATGTCCTCCCTCCGCCTCCCTCCTTCTCGACGAACACCAAATCATATCATGCCGTGCAGCACCTCCTGTGTGAAAATGGTCGTATCCACCGCGTGGCACATGAGTATCGACTCCAGGCGAAACTCCGGCGTGTGAAACATTCCGTCCTCGCCACCACTGTCGCTATCGTCCTCCTTCTCGGCGGCATCGGGCACCGGCATGTTGGCGGTGGTCGACGCCACCGTAGTGCTGCCACTGGGGCCGGGAGCGTGCAGCTTCCGCTCGGCCCGCTTGTTTACGCGCACAATCCGGTCGATCGAATGGCTGCCCTCTGTAGCGACGTACGTGAGCGGCAGGTGCGGGTAATGGCACAGCATGTCCATCAGGAAGTGCCTAACTTCCTGCATCACCCACACGCACGTGTCGTCGTTGCGCAAGCGCACCACGTGAAGCGCACGCAGCGAGCGGAAGCCACTGAGGCACCGTTGCAGCATGTGCAAGGACCCCATATTCATGCTGGCAGCAAGCTCCTGCAGGTTGCGGGCGCGTCTCGCGAGGAGGCGGATCGATGTGTCATCAAGGTCCCAGCCCTCGCTGGTCATGTCGCGCACGGACAGCACCCGGAGAGTGCGGGCGTGCTTCTGCAGGATGTTCTCGTAAATGTGTGCGCTGGTGACCGAGGACGTGGGCGCAGCGTTCTCGGGCAGGTGGCCCTGGCCGATGCGCTTGAGTAAGTAGATACGCTCGACCTTGTCGAGTTGCGCCACGCACTGCAAAAACGGTTGGCTGACGCTGTCGGTATGGATGTTCCGGAGTGGTAGCTTGTGAGCCAGGTTCTCCTTGCTGAACAGGTTCCAGATGGCGGCTTGCGGCCCAACGCTGAGAAGCGTGATGGAGACAAGGGAGAGCAGGTCAATGGCCCTGCCGAGGATCGATGCCTTGACGGGGATGAGATAGCACGACAGTTTCTTGAGCGAGAGGCCGCGTGTCTCCCGCGCATAGTTTGTCACGGCCTCCGAAGTCAACGAGGCCGGTCTTTCGCTGCGTAGCCTGCCCGCTGCAGTCGATGTGCTCTGCTTTTGCATTGGCGTTGGGGACGTGCTGGCGCCTTGCTTCGATTTCTCCTCTTCGGCCGTCTCCTCTGTCTCTGCTTGCGACTCGTCGGCGTCAATATCACCCGGGGCGTCGTGAGGGTGAAGAACGAGCTGTCCTTCGGGCGCTTCCACGTCTATATCTTCCGGCAAGACATCCCGGTTGACACCTGTGCCTAGAGGCCGCGTCGGCAAAGTGAATGCGGTACCGTTCCCAAAGAGAGAAGTGTCGTCGTCAGGGGTCGTCGTATCCAAGGCCGGCTTCGACCCAGAGCTGGACCCGGAGGCAGATGCTTCGCCAATGGTAGTTGCCTGCATGAATGGCTTGGACTCAACAGAGGCACTGGTAGCCGAAGGCTCTGGGCGAGCCGAGGCAAGATATCCCTTGGCAAGCTCCATAAATCGCTCGAGCGCCGCCGCTTCTCGGTCAGCCGTGGACGAGGCATTGGCACTGTCAGTATGGGGGCCTCCGAGCTCGACAGCGGCAGCCTGCAAAGCGTCAACAATGTCACTGGGTTCGATTGGGGTGATCTTGATTTGCTCTTTGCGCTCTTCCGTCTCCCGGTCGTGTTCCGCCACCTTCCCTTTCCCCTTGTCGTCTGACCCGGCAGTAGATATGCTTTCGGACGCGTTCGAGTCTGCCGATTTCTTTTGCATTTTCTTTGTCGCTGTTTTCGTCGACTCCTTCTCTGGAGACCAGTCTGGGTCGATGCCAAAGATGTGCGCGAGCGCCTTGTCCTGGTCTCGCAGAGCCTTTGTCATCAGAAACGCCTTCGTCTTCTGCGCCGCGGCCAAGGCTGTGGAGGCCGTTGATGCCGACGCAGACAAGGTAGGGCCGGTGCTGGCTGCACCGCCAAAGTGCGTGATATTGGCAAGACTCGCAAGAGCCATAATATTGGGAACATTTCCAGTATCCACACCACCAACAACCGGGCCGGGACTAGCTAGCGGGCTGTTCGTGCCGGCTATGCCTCCCCAAATGCTGTGAGGCGTGCCAGATGTCGTGTATGCAAGGTAATTGTCAACCTGCTGGGGCATGAGGTCCCAAGTTCCGTTGCTGTTGTTGATATTTCCAATGTTGGTGGCGGAGGCCGTGGTGGCGGTGGCCGCGGTAGCGGCATGCGGCGCAGTGGTGGTTGCAGTATGTTGTACGCGTTCGCGTTTCTTCTGAGTCAAGTTGCTAGAAAGGCTGAGACTCAAATGGGTCAACGAGCGGGCACAGTTGTGGACGCAAGCCTGGAGCTCTGGGAGAACACCGAGGTCCTCAATGTCCAGGACACTGAGGCGCTGGAGGTTCTTGAAGCCCGAGAAAGTAGGCTGGCTTCGGTCGGGGGCAGCGGAGGCGGGCGACGTGGTGGTTTGGCTGGACTTTTCTGTGCTGTTGGGGTGACCCATCTGCTGCAAAACGAGACCGGCTTGCGTCGTCCATGGCACGCCTTGGCCTTGGTTCCCGAGCGGGGGAACGTTCGTTGACAGCACAGCCGAGCTTTCTTGTGATGGAGTATCGCCATGAAAAGCATTCAGTGGCATGGCGTGCGTTGTTTGCTGGTGGACCGGTGGGTAAAGGTGGCCACTGGCATTGCTCGGCACGACCCTTGGACGACGGTAGGCAGACGGTCCGTGATGAAGACGCACATTGAGCTCCACGAGGGTGTCAATGTTGTACAGGACCTTGAAGAGGGCGGGGCTCATTTCGACATTCACATCCCAGGAGAGCGACTCGAGGCCGACGGCCTTGCGCATTGCAAGGACCATGAGGGTGTTGAGCGTTTTACTGGGAAATTCGGTGAAGCGGAAGGGGCTGTGGCTCCGCATAAACAGCATCTCGCAGATTGTGCCAAGACCGACATGGCGGATGTGGCGAGAGTAGTCGTAGTCGCTGGTCGTAAGCGTATTCAGCAGGTTGGGCAGACCTTTGCGGAAAGCTCTGCTGCGGTGTGCAATGGGCTCGCTCTCTGTCGTCAGAGAAAGGTTCAACGTGTGGTAAAGGAACTCGGAAGCGAGCGAATGGAAGTGAGCCGAGACAGGGGCAAGGCTGCAGAGCTCTCGAGTCGAGCACTATACGGGACGTGATGGGAGGTTAGTACGACGCAAAAAAGAGAGTGCGGGAAGAGGAAGAGAGAGACGAACATGCTTCAAGATCTCTCTTTGGACCTCCTTTGGGAGGCTCGAAAACGTGACCGGTCCGTTGTTTGCCGGACAGGACGAAGACGTCGCCGTCGCGGCGGGCAAAGTGTCGATGAAGGCCATGATTGGCAGAAGTTGCTCTCTGTGAGAGACCGGAGAGGCCTCGATGCAAGGAGAAGCAATGGTGTCTTGTAAGAAAATGGTGTCTTGCTGCCTGTCCAATACGAGACGAGCAAGATTTCACGTCTTGTTGACGCCTTTGCAAGGCAGGACCCCAAGGCTATCGCAAGCCTGGGGTTGGGGGTAGGAGTGTTGTGGCGCTGTTTGGCAGTGATGGATGTCTGTGATGAGAAGATGAATATGGAGGAGGGAGAAGAGAGAAAATTTGAGACCAAAAAAAAACTTGGACTGCTTGTCAAATAAACAATATTGGCTCAGGAAGGTGCGCAGTCTGTAAACCGCAGGAGCGACCGACTGGAAAGAGGGGGCAGCAATGTATAGAGAAGGCGCGAGGTTGTGAAGTGGGGGTCTTTCTCGGAAAGAGGTCAAGGGAGGCTGAGATGCAAGTGAGGAAGGAGTGACCGGGAAGCAAGACGATATCAACGTTGGAGAGAGGCCGTCACAGAACTTGACAGAACAGGAATAGAACAAGAGAAGAGCAGAACGTCAAAAACGAGTAGTCTCAGCGGACACGCGTACGCCTCTGGTAGTGTTATGATTCTTAAAACAAGGGTCCTCTTTCCTCAAATGCGGTTTTGCATGCTCGCATGTCGTCTCGTGTGTCGGCCTGGCCACGTTCTGGGCACTCTCTGGCCATTCCCTGGCCACTCTCTGGATTCCATAGTCTCGCCCTGGCCTCTGGGAACGTCTAGAAGACCTGGCACCTCGTTTCAGGATGGAGATCGCTCTACTGCGTTAACGAGGAATGAGGGCTGCTTCAAAGGAAGGTGCGGAGAAAGGGCGGGCTCTAAGTGTTAGGGGCCGCATGGGGCCTTTTTAGTGGGGCGTCTCTCCATGCAGGGGTAGCTGTCAGTTGTTAGTGGCAGGTGTGAAGACGACAGAAGCAGTCACAGTACGCCATACGACATATCGTACGGACTCACCGTAGATACAATATTTGTGAATTTGTCAGATATTGGCAGCTGACCTGTTTGATAGCTGTCTGGTGCTTGGATATGTTTTCTATTCTGTCTATTTGTCTATTTGTCTATTCCATATATTCTGTTTATTCTATCTATTTCTGCCTGTTCTGTCTATTATGATCGGATCGTTTTATTCGCCATCCTCAAAACTGTTGCACATAATATTTCGCAATTTTCGTCACACTTTCTATCCTTCCCCTTCTCATTCACCCTACCAAAAAAACCTTCATCACAATGAAACGGCACGGGCCTGGATATCGGACGCGATCCAAGCATACCACGACCCAACCACCTAACCAGAGCTAGACTTTGTTTGGTCTCCCAATAAGAAGGCGACGGACAAAGCTGTGTCCGGGGTTTTGGGCAGTCTCGTTACGGCCTAGTCTAGACTTTGCTCAACCCCCGGCCCCCTTCCCCCTTCTCTTTCTGCCTGTCCGTTCCTACTCTAGAAACGTCGGCTTTCCCGCCGTCTTGACGTCCACTTTCACGCCCTGCGCCTCAAGACGGGCCCGCAGCGCCGGGTAGGGCATGTCCCGGACACGGGGCTGCCCGGACAGCTCCAGGTCGGCCGCATTCGCACACGCCTGGCCCAGGGCGTGAAACTGGTGCTCGAGCCGCACGGCGCCGTAGCCGACGTGCGACGCGCTCGGGCAGGTGGCCGACGAGGACGCTGCGGGCCTCGGAGCGGTTGGCCGGGTCGTCCGTCAGCGGGACGCGGAAGGAGTAGGACTGGAGGTGGTCGTCGCCGTCACCGGGCGTGCCAAAGGGTTCGGGGAAGATGTCATATGGCAAGCCGCTCGCGGGGTTGCCGGGCTCGATGTAGGGGTCGACGCGGACGTCGAGCTGGCGGTAGGACGTGGTGCCGCGCATGCCGGCCAGGGACTCGCCATAGACGATCTGGGCCTCGCGGCCGTGGGTCGTGGAGATGCCGGCTGCGGCCAGCAGGTCGACTTCATAGGACGCTTCGAGGAAGACGCGGCCGCGGACGTAGTCGTCGCGGACGAGGCGGGTGCTCTCGACTACACCGGCCTCATTCTTCTGGACGGACGCTGCCCCTTCCGCGAGCGCCAAGTGGATAATGGTAATGTGCTGTTCCTTGCCCTTTTTCTTTTCTTTTTTTCTCGGTCCGGGAAGAAAGAAGAAGAGGGTGTGAAGGAGGATTTTTTTCTATTTTCTCTCTTCTCTTCTTTTTTTGTTTCTTTTTTCTTTGGTAGAAATATAAGATTGTCATCAGTGGAGTCTTCTGCCTTCTTCCCCCTTCTTTTCTCACAATCGTACATCGACCTAATTCCCTCCGTAGACGCATCATCCACCATGGCCGGCCGTGGAAACGTCTTCGTCGGCAGGGCCGCCTTCAAGACAGCTACACCGCGCTTGCTCTTCATCTGCATTGTCTACGCCTTTAGCAGCGTCTTCTTCGGTTACGATTCGGCGTCCTTTAGCGGCGTCCAGGCCTTCGGCACCTTTCTGCGCCAGTTCGGCACGTACAGCGCCAAAAAGAATGCCTACGCCCTCACCACGTAAAACAGCGCCCTGCTCAACAGCCTGCCGCTGCTTGGCAAGCTCGTCGGCTCCCTAGCCGTCGGCCCCGGCGTCGAGAGCTACGGCCACCGTGTCACCATGCTCGGCACCTGTTTGATCCAGATTGTTGGGGTCGTCGTCCAGGTCACGAGCACGACGACGGCCCAGTTCATCGTCGGCCGCCTGCTGGTGTACCTGGCCGTCGGATTCGTCGAGAACGCCGTGTCCACGTACCAGTCCGAAATTGCGCCCGGCGCCCTGCGCGGCTTCTTTGTCGGGTCCATCCAGCTGTGCCTAGCGTTTGGCTCGCTGATGGCGGGCCTGGTCAACAACGCCATGGCCTGCCGCATGGCCTTTGCGTACGCCGCCATCAATAACGGCGTCTCCGTCGTCACCGCCCTGTTCGGCATGGACGTATTGGACCTCGGCAGTCAACGTCGTCGTCTCCTTTGCCGTCGTCTACACGACGCCTTACCTGCTGGCCGACTTTGGCACCAAGCTCGTTTATCTGTGGATGGCCTTTGCGTTTGCCAGCGCCGTCTATGTCTGGTTCGTCATGCCCGAGCTCACGGGCCGCACGCTCGAGGATATTGATCAGCGGTTCCAGTCCATCATCGCCTCCTGGCGCTTTGCCGCCTTTGAGACGACCGGCCTGACCCACGCCGTCGCCGCCATTGAGCAGGGCCTCGCGCCGAGCAAGCTGGCCGGAGACTTTGATCTGGCCCAGGCGACCAGTGTCGCGCAGACGGGCCAAATGGCCGAGGAGGGCTCGGAGGGCTCGGAGGGTACGGAGGGCACGCCTGCTGCTCCTGCGCCGACTGCGAAAGGACGAAAGGACGAGATATAAGACACTCGTCGACAAGTTGAATCGGTGGACCGGTGACGTTCAATAGACGGAATATCCGCAGTAAATAATGGTAGCAACTACAAAGTAGCCATCCAAGGTCAATCCACAGGATAAACTAGTCGATTCGCGAGAGGACGATCTGAAGATTACCGAGACGACGGATGTAGATGCAATGCAGAACATCTTGATATCTCTTGAGCACGTGTTGGGCCCCACTGAAGTTACGGCGCTAGCGGGTCGGCCGTGTTGCTCTTGCTTGTCGTCTCCACGCCTCCACGCCCGCAGATCGTGCTTGCCTTGCGGGACGTTTTTGTCTTTCCCAAGTTGGAAAGCTGTGCGGCCTCAAAGAGAGCGACCACAAGGAAAGAGCGACCATAAGGCCACAAACTCGGAGATCGCACAGTAAACAGGACTTGTACCAAATCATACTTGAAAAATACTTGCAAAGAAAGATAGAAAAATGAATGTCTCAGTAAATACGACGAAAAGAGTACACGTCGCCCAGCCACAGGTTCTCGTATTGTTGGGCCTGGCCCTTACCTAAGGATCATCGTACAGGAGTTAAACACCAATTTGGGCCCTTGGCACCTGCCCCAGCGCCCCAGCCCCAGCGCCTTACAGCACCCTCAGCGCCTTCCGTACTTGACCAGTGGCGTTGCGGCTTCCAAATCCAACGAAGCCAGCCCTTGGCGCCCCTGCTCTTGCCTGCTGCGCCGCATCCGCACCCCACCACCCAACGGCCGTTTTGCCTGGTTCGTCGTGTCTCCCTTCTCTCCTCTCCTCCTCTCCTCCTCCTCTCCTCCTCCTCCACATTTGTTTCTTTGTTTCTTGTTTGGCCCATCCATTATTGTTTCATCTACTCGTTGTATGGTGTATTGTGCTGCCGATCGTGCATCACGGCAGCGTTCCTTCGTTACTGCCTCACTCGACAACGGCTGTCGTCGACGCCGACATCTCCATCGCTTTACCTCGTCACCTCTGACATCAATTCACCCTTCGCCCTTCACCCTTTCACCTCCTCGACCGCATCTTTATTAAAGCAGTTATCATCACTCGCCTCGACTCGTCGACTCCTCGACCACCGCCCCTACCGCCACCATGACGGAAGTAGAGGAACCCCAGTTCTCGACGCTGGCCGAGCGCATCGCCGCACTCAACAAGCAAAAGAACTTCAGCTCCGGACCGCCCGCCGCATCCACGCCGCCGCCGATCGTCCGGTCGTCATCTGCTGCTTCGACCGCGTCGACCGCCAACACAACGACCACAAACGGCGCCCGTCGTCCGCCGCCCCCACCGCCCACAAAGCCTGCGATCCCAGCCAAGCCCGCGAAACCGGTTGGGACAAAACCCATCGTCCCCAAGCCAGACGTCTCCAGCCCCAGTTACACCTCGCCGCCGCCCGCTATGGCTGCCGGTCTCCGCGGCCCACCGCCCAAGCTGCCTCCACGGTCGGCGACGGCCACCGCCACCGTCACCGTGGGTGCGCTGCAGCGCGCCGCCACGTCTGCGTCGCTTGTCGACCGCCGCCCGTCGTCCGAGTCCGTGCGGTCGCACCTGTCGACCAACACGACATTGAGCCGCGTGTCGTCGGTGACGAGCAACTCGGTGGTCAGCAGCGGCAATGCAAACGTGGGCGGGCGGAAGCTGCCACCAGCGTTTGGCACGACCAAGCTGCCGGACCTGCCGCCGTCGAGGCGCGAGCGCGAGGCCAAGGAGCGGGAAGAGGCGGAGCGGCAGAGGGAGGCGCAGGAACGGCAGCAGGAAGAACGGGAGCGAGAGCGGGAGCGGCAGCGAGACGAACGCGAGCGGGCGGACCGGGAACGAGACGAACGCCCCCGCGACTGGGACCGACAGAGGGACCAGGACCGCGGCTGGAACGACCGGCAGCGTGACAGCGGACGCAACTGGAATGACCGCGACAGACGCGACGACGAACGCGCACCGGCACTCCCATCCCGTCCCGGTGGTGGCCGCCGTCCGCGGTTGGAGGACGACGACGAAGGACCGGCCCTGCCGCCACGCCTACCTCCACGGCGGCCCACAGGCGACTTGGACAACGACGACGACGACGAGGGCCCGGCACCGGCCCTTCCTTCCCGACGCAACACGGTCAAGTCGGCTTTGGACTTGGGTTTCAGCTCGGGCAAGTCGCAGCCCCGACGACCGGGACCCCAGCAAGTTCCGTACGGCAACAACAACAACAGCAGCAGCTACAATAACCGTCGGCGGGACGACATTCCTGAAGAAGACGACGACGCACCTCCACCACTTGCCCCGCGGCCGTCGCGTGCTCTTGTCGACGCAGCGGTCCGCGGCGGCGGCAACAACAACAACAAAAGCAACAACAAAAACTACGACGACAACTCGGACGATCGCCCCAGTCTGCCGACCCGACCGCGTCCACGCGCCAACGGCGGCGGCGGCGGCGGCGGCGGGTTGCCCGGATTCTACCCCAAGAAGAGCGAAGACGAGGAGTGCATGAAGTGCCGCGACTTTTCTGGCCCGGACACGGTCGCCGCGCAGTTCCCCATTTCCCGCCTGCCGCGCCGTGATCCTGTCGGCTACCTAGCCCACAACCTGTGCGACGACTTCCCGTCCGAGACCGACAAGGCCCGCGCCATCTTTACGTGGTGCCACCACAACATTGCCTACGACGTGGACGGCTTCTTTGGCGGGTGCATTCCCCGCGGCCAGTCCATCGAAGAGCGCATCTTCTCGGGCAAGGCGGTCTGCGAGGGCTACGCGCGCGTGTACGAGGCGCTGGCGCTGGCGGCGGGTCTCGAGTGTGTGGTGGTCACGGGCCACGGCAAAGGCTTTGGGTTCCAAACCGTGCGGCCGGGCGACCCGGTGCCGCCCGCCGACCCGACGGGCCACGCGTGGAACGCCGTCCGCATCGACGGCGGCGACTGGAAGCTGCTCGACGCCTGCTGGGGCGCCGGCAACGTCTCCGACAAGCGCGCCGAGCGCTACGAGAAAAAGTTCAACCCCGTCATGTTCACCATGGACAACGAGACCTTTGGCGAGCGCCACTTCCCCGACAACCCGCGGTACTTTTTCCGCGCCGACGGGCGCGTGCCCACGTGGGCCGAGTACGTCGTGGACAAGATGGCGGCCGACCCCGTGATCCTGTACTCCAACGGGCCCCAGCAGTTCATTGCCCAGGAGTCCATGGCGCCCGCCAGCCAGGAGATTGAGGTCAGCCGCGGCGACCCCAACGAGCGCATTGCGTTCCGGCTGGGCCGCGCGTGCCGCCACTGGACCATGGCCGAGGGCGGCCAAGGGCTGCGGCCGTACCCGATGATGCTCAAGTCGGTGTCGCCCGACGGACAGCGGCGGGGCGGTGGCGGCGGCGACGACAGCGAGATGTTTGATGTGGAATTTGACGAGCCGCTGTGGTTCTGGGCCGACGTGCCGCGGCGGCGGCTGGGCCGGCCGGGCGACATGCTGTTCTGCTACGCGATCACGACCATGGACGGGCGCGACCTGCGGGGCGCCACCATGGCCGACTACCGTGCGCGCATGGGGCGCTGCAGCATGTCCATGCAGGCCATTTGTTCATGGAAGCTTGTCTAGGCGGGGCGTGGGCGGGGTGGTTGTGCCAATGCCCGATGGGATCCGAATTACTACCTTTTTTTGGTCTAGTTCTTCAGCGGCTGCTTTTGTTCTATTTGCTTCCCTCTTGCCATGACAAACCTACATGACTTTGTTTTCGAGTCGATCCTTTTTTTGAATATCAAGCATCATTACCCATAAAACACATCGATGCACAGACGCACAGTTCCGCCATGATGTGCAAGCCAATGTCCGTGATCTCCATCACAGCCTCTCCCCTGTTTATCGTGTTATGCCATGATTGCGGGCCGTCCTTTTTTTTCTTTTCTCTTTTTCTTTTTAAGTTACCTCATTCTTCATTTATCTGCTCATCCTTCACACAATTTACCAGGTAGGCGACCCTCCATTATCGACTTTATCCCCTGCAATACCGTGGCAGAATCCGTGGCTATTTAAACACGCGGGCCACGGCGCACGCCCCTCGAGGGTGTGCCAACATGAAATAGATTTCCTCTGTGCGCTCCGTCGTCTCCGTAGAGCGCACTGTACCGCACGCTGAAGCCATCTTTCTTGGCACCGGACATGTCGGGACCACGAAAGGCCGCTTCTCCGGGCTCTGGGACTCGTCCATTTCTATCCAATCCAATTCGTCAGATGCCAAAGGACTATCGACCCAAAAGTCGATTACAGTTATCACCGTTCCAAGTCTGCTTGATATGGAAAGTCCCTGTTGTCGGCCGTATAATTCATGTTTAGTATTTTCAGTATGTTTGGGTTGCCTGTCTTTGTACAACAAAACCCCTCCGCCAAAAATAGATTAAAAATAGATGCCATAACATGAATTGGATAGCAGTACCATATGAACAAAAGTAAAAAGAAACAGGAAACCAGAACAGCTCTCGACCCCTACTCGTAGGTCAGGCTCGTTCTGTTTACCTTGGACAGACGCACGGAATTCCGGCGTGGCTTGACATAGCTGGGATCCGACTCGCGGCGGGCCTGGCGCAGCTTGGCCTCGGCCTCTTGGCGCGCCTTGACGATCTTGGGATCGAGCGGCGCGGACTGGGCCTGGGTCTGTGATGCCTCGGTCTCTGGCTCTTCGGACGACTCCTTCTTGGCCACCACCGGCTCGTCACTGTTGACGGCCGTTGTGGCCGACACAGAGAGGGCTCGTCCCCTTTCACCACCCCCTCCTCCTCCTCCTCCTCCTCCTCCTCCTCCTCCTCCTCCACTACCACTGCCAAACGAGGTGCGGGTGCCACCAAAGGAGTTGCGGATGGAGACCACAGAGGCCGTCTTTGGGTCCACGGTGGGTGCCGTCGTCATGACCATTTGTGGGCGGCCGAGGCCGGCGGGAATGCCGGGACCACTGGGGCCGCCAGGAGCACCAGGCGCGCGGAGGGCACCAGGGCCTGGTCCCGGGCCCGGCCCCCCGGCTGGCGGTCCACCCGGTCCACCCGGTCCGCCGGGGGGCTTCTTGATGCTCCGCCACTCCATGAAAAACGCACAGACGAGCGACGCAAAGGCGAGGCCCATGCTCGTCAAAAAGATGCGCGTGCAGGCAAAGTTGTAGGCGTCGATGACGAGGGGCAGGAACTGGGGCGGGACGACGCTGGCCAGCTCGGTGGCGCCGACGTTGACGATGGCGGCGGTGTCGAGGCCGGGCACGTCCTTGAGCTGGCCGACGAGCAGGTTGCTGAGGATGGTCTGGCCGACGGTGGTGAAGACGGCGCCGCCGAGCTGCTGGACAAAGAACATGATGGCGACGCCCGTGGAGATGTCCTCGGGCCGCAGGACCGTCTGGGCGGCCAGGTTGCCAATCTGCATGCCGAAGCCGAGGCCGAAGCCGGCCACGAACTGGAAGGCGATCCAGTGCGACGAGCCGGTGGCGGGCGTGAAGGTGCTCATGAGCCCCTCGCCGACGGACATGATGACGGGCGCGAGGAGCATGGAGGGCACGTAGTAGCCGATTTTCTGCGTGACGATGCCCGAGCCGATGCTGGACACGACGAGGCTCAGGACGAGGGGGATGGTGTAGACGCCGGACCGCAGCGGGTTGACCATCTTGGCCGTCTGGAACCACACGGGCACGTAGTAGACGAGCATGAGCATGGAGGCCGACAGGAAAAAGGTAAAGAGCGCGCCGGACAGGACGCTGCGCTGCAGCACGACGCGCGGCGGCAGCGTGGCCGTGTCCGGCAGCATGACCTGCACGACGGCAAAGGCGACCATGCAGGCGCCGAACAGGATGAACAAGGGAATGATGCGCCAGCTGCTCCAGGGGTACTTGGAGCCGCCCCACTCGAGGGCCAGCAGCAGGCTGACGATGCCGGGCAGGAAGAGCGCCGTGCCGATGGGGTCGAGGCGCTTGATGTGGGTGAGCACCGTCGCCTTGGGGCCCTGAGGGCCGTGGCCAGGACGCGCCGGCGGTGTCGGCCGCGCCGGCGGGTTCCAGAAAAAGACCATAAACAGCAGCGTAAAGGCGCCGACGGGCAGGTTGATGTAGAAGCACCAGCGCCACGTCAGGCCGCTGCTCGTAAAGGCGCCGCCAATCAGCGGGCCGATGACCGAGGCCATGCCGAACACGACGCCAAAGAGGCCCTGGAACATGGGCCGCTTGTGCAGCGGGATCATCGGCACCATGATGAGCATGCACCCCGAGAAGATGCCGGCCGACGCGGTGCCGGCGACGGCGCGGCCCACAATGAAGATGGCCGACGTGGGCGCGGCGCCGCAGATGGCCGAGCCAATCTCAAAGACGACGACGCACAGCAGAAAGGTCCACTTCATGGAGTAGAACTTGTAGATGCGGCCAAACAGGAGCTGCGACGCCGCCGTCGTCAGCATGTACGCCGACGCATACCAGCCAATGTCGCCGAGGCTGTGGAAGTCGTCGGTGATGCGCGGCACGGCGGTGGCGACAATCGTGCGGTCGAGCGCCACGAGGAAGAGCGCGAGGAAGTTGGACAGCAGGATCATCCAGAACTTGACGCTCTTGGGCTGGAAGAGGTTGTTGGCGCCGGGAGGTCCTAGAGGTCCGGGAGGTCCTGGAGGTCCTGAAGGCCCTGAAGGCCCTGTAGGTCCGAGAGGTCCGCCGCCTGTTGGTCCCGGTCCGCCAAACGGCCCCTTCGTCTCCGGCACAGACGCCAGCTTCTCGACGTCCGTGGCATCGCTGAGCTCCACGTCGGACCGTTCAATCTCAATCTCTGTCGTCTGGCCGCTGCTGATGGACTGTGACGACCTGGACTGCTGTGACCGTTGCGACTGCTGTGACTGCTGTGACTGCTGTGACTGCTGCGAGGACCGGGCTTGTGGCGGCGGGTGAAACTGGCTGTTTCCGCTCATCTTGAAGCCTGGACTGCAAGCAAAGGCGTGAGGAAGGAGGAAGGAAAGGATGCAAACACGGACAAGAAACACCACTTAAGACGACATGGATAAGATCGACGAAAAGTACGAGATTGATGAGATGCAGGCCGCCGACAGAAGCAGACAACACGAAACCACTGTACACAAGACAGCTTCTGTCTGAGATGGGCCGCAAGTGTGTCTTGTCGAGTGTCTATGGGAGGGGATGGGTAGAGGAATAAGGATGCCGTAGTTGATGAGAAGAACCAGAGGTCAAACTAGAAAAGTCGATTCGTGTAGAGCGTCCGTCAGGGTGGAGAGCCGAGCGTCCGCTACGGAGATGGGAGACGAACAGGACAGCGAGTAGCCGAAAAAGGATGCAAGCCTGTATACAGGACGAAGACGGATTGGCAGACGGACGACAGCGAGAGAGAAAGGCCCGACGGGCAAAGTGCACCGAAAGAGTACCGTGTGTCGTTTATGTCGCTTGGTCTGTTTGGGATGCCGGACTATATGGCTATATTGCGCGGTGGTACTATATAAGTAGGCGAGGGAAGGAGGCGTGTGGGCACGACCGAAAGGAGTGCGAGGCGAATGAGGACGGCGGGCGTAGAGGAGTGGAGTGGCACGGCGTAGACGGCGTATGGTGCGTGAGGTGGATACGGGTGTAGATGTAGTTGATATGGGTCTTTGTATGAAGTTGACTATGGGTCTTTGTATGAAGTTAAGTCTGGATGTAAGAACGGTGAGGTGATAGCCAACGAGGACATGAGAAACAAACCTCAGGGGAGAGAGACGAGAGACGAGAGACGAGAGACGAGAGATGAGAGAAACGAAATTAAAGAAAAAGATACGGAAATAGACCAAGGAGACGACCCGGACGACGCTCTTTATAAATCAAAAAGTTCTTCTTCTACGGCTGTGTCGTTTGTCGGTCGGAGAAAAAAAGACAACCCAAATAGAACGACACATCACCGTGATTGCGCCTCGTCGTTGTGGACTCAATCTATCAATCTATCAATCTAAATTCGATCATCGTCCTCGGGCTCTTTGCAAAGTGCGAGAGCGACAGAACGGCCGCGCGAACAGGTAAACGCAAAGGCAAAATGGAAGAGGAGGGTGTGTTGACGATCATGGCAGGCAGTGAGGCATTGACATGGGAAAGGGAAGAAGAAAGGGCCAAAATAAGAGCACAGGAACAGGAAGAGACGTGAGAAGGACGGCACGAGGTGAGAGAATGGAGAGTGAAGGGAACAAAACGGGAAAGAAAAGGGGGAGTGGAGAGCGGAAGCCGGCAAGGCCAAGGATAAAAGCAGGAGGATGGGGATGCGTAAGAGTAGATGGACATTCCAAGAAATAAAGAATGTACAGCAGTCCGAGGGCAAGAACTGGAAAAGGCAAGAAGAACAAAATAAAGGAAAAAAGAAAAAGAATTGAAAGGCTGCAGCTGTAGGTTTGCATGCAGACGACATGCAGGTGAACAGGTTGGCATGCAGAGGATCGGCCACGACGGAGAGGAATGGATCCCGGTTTCGTTGATGTTCCTCTCTGTTCCTCACTGTTTCTTTTCTGTTCCTCTCTCTTTGATTTATTCCATGCCCAAATATTTTGTGCACTGACAATACTCCATGCAAATTGAATAGGGCAGGAGAACATGTCCGCCGTATATTGTGGTGACGGGCGGGCACGACGCCGGGGATATGCTGGGCATAAATACATAAAGCACGTACACAACACAGAGGAGATGAGAGAAAAAAAAGAAAATGAAAAGAAGAAAAAAAAGACATAAAATAGTAAAGAAAGCCCTCGCATTTAATACTAGAAAACAAGCTTCCAGTTTCAGCATAAGGTACACGGTCCATACAACAAGTCAACAGCCTCACCTTCCACATCTCAACGTCCCGTTGCCCCAGATCTTTCCAACCGGCTGAGATACCTCCCGGCGAGAAGCTCTCTCGATCGACACATCTCCATTTCGTGTCCGTTTTATGCACTGACGATGACGTGAGGGTCCCAAAACGGGAAACGAAGTACAGAAAAAGAACCCCCAAAGAAAAAGGCCAAATAGGAAAGCCAACCTTCCCATTGGGACCTCAGCATGCCGTTGTAAAAGGACTCCGTACTTATGCGGCAATGCTCAACGTCCCAACTTCCCCATCGGACCCGTAAATAGCCTTCATAGCCGGGGAGTCTATTCCTAATTAAGCTTAGCGCACCCGAAACTGCCATGCAAACCAGTCACCACAGAGTCTCATACTGTGTACTGAACAGCACTGAACGACACTGGACGACAGTAACAGCTGTCACTGGTTGCAAAGACAAACCGCGGACACGCAGAGTTGGACTGCTGAGGTTGAGATTACGTCGTGTTGACTGACCGTCCAACTTAATAGCTGTCTTTTATGGTGGCCAATTTGAGTGTGTCGCTCTTTCCTTTGTTTGCGTGCGCTGCACTGCGTTCTTGCCTGGTTCTTGTCCCGTTCTTCCCCCGTTGCTCCTGGCCCCTCGCACCTGCCATCCCTTCGTTTGTCGCTCTTTCCATTCTAGCCTTATCGACGGTCGCCCTTTCCTCATACAAGTTCGCTGAACGTCGTACTTCGTAGTTGAGAGTTGTGAACTATGCCCCACTTAAAATCCAGCCGGCCATCTGAAACTCTCTTTCGGGACCGAACGATTTAACCGCCCGACCTGTCCAGCTGCCGAGTCCCCATTTGCCCCTGTCGACCCTCTCGACGTTCGCCAGCTTCAAAGCTCACCCCTGCTGCGACAGTGCTTTAATGCCACACTGTGCAATACACACGGTCGGTCTCTGGCACCTCTCACCTCACTTGCAGTCGGAACGCGACGCTGAGCACCCTTTTGCTTACAGAAGCATACAGGAGCCCTCAAGCTCCTCGTCACCCCTCAAAGCTGGCCCCCAACGACCAGCGGGTGGCTCACAAAGGTGCGTCGAAAGAGGAGAAGAAAGGGGAGAGGAAAGAGCACGAAAGGAGGGAAACGACGGGTACGAGAAGGGGAGACAAGCGAGCTGCAAAAGAAAAAAAAAGATAAAGGAAGAAAAAAAGAAAAGAAAAAACAGAGAAGAGAGAGTGAGAATGAGAGTGAGACGAAAAAAGAGACGAAAACCGAGCAAACAGCACGTCGTATCTTCCTGCATCCTCACCCGTCTCCTTTCCAACCGGCACCCCTCTCTTCGTGCACTCTCAAACTCGACAACCAGCCTTTTTCGACACGCTTTCCTGCGTGTCTCGTTTGCACCTCTGGACCGCCTTTCAACCGTTTACAACCGTTTCTTCTACTTTCCCATCCTTCTCTCTGTCTTGATTTCTGCTCTTTCTCGTTGCTTAACCCACGCCCCTGGTCGCCCGCTTTGCTGCTCTTTACCCTTTTCTTGCCCCGCGCCACTTCACCCCATCCCTCCCTTCTGTTCCGCGCAGCTGCCCGTCTCGGGAGCGAGACGGCACTTTTCAACTCCTCTCCTCTCCACGCTTGGCTTCCCTCCCAACGGCTCCCCTAACGGCTCCCTTTTTTTGCTGACTACGAACGCACCGCGGTACGCGATCCCGCGTCCTACCGGTGATCATTGTATGTACCGTACGCAGAGTGTACGACTGTGTTGCTTTGCGTGCTGTCGTGCTGCGTGAACGGCATGTCTTTAATATCGGCCTCTGCAGGGCTACAAGGCTACAGGGCTACAAGGCGACAGGGCCATAGGGCCACAGGGCCACAGGGCCACAGGGCCGCAGGACAACAATGCATGCACAATACTGACGCGTTTGACAGCACGCGCCTCGAGACCGTCTTGTCGTCTCCAGCCAAGGAGCTTCACTGCACGCGGCTGACGGGAAGCCCTTTGTGTAAGTTGACGTCTTTTTTGTCTTTTGTTTTTTGGTACGGTTTCTGGTACGATGCACTCTGGATCTTGTCTGTGTCTCTCAACCGCTCGGCGTTCCACAGTGAAGGTGTCGATGCAGAGGACTGGCCCCTTATGTCCCCTTATGTCACCTTCTCCTCATTCCCTCACGCCCTGTTGTTCCACATTGTGTGGGCGGTGGCTTGTCTTGTCCCTCTTTGTATCTTGTGGGTTTAAAACTTACTCATCCTTTTGACTGCTGGCCTGCTGGCCTGGTTGCATGTCCTTGTCTGGCCTGGTTGCATCCCGGCAGCTGCGCCGACTGGCTGCGTTTGTTTTGTTCTACTTGTCTGCTCTCCATTCTGTCTGCTTGTCTGACGTCCTTGTACAACATCCTCCTGCCTCTGCTCGGAGACTATCTGTACCCGAACCTATGAAGTGGCTCCACCCTATGGGGTATCACGTCTCCATATCATTCCACGTGGACTAGCTGTTCCTGGTCTTGTCCATCTTTGGCCATTATTCCTGTCATGTCTTGCCATATCTGGAATTGTCTGGAATTGTCCTCCTTGTCTGAAGGAGCGCGTACAATGTACTGTGCAGGCACTTGAACCCGGGACCTGGAGTCGTGCAAGTGCAGATCGACTAAACAAACGGCGTGCACAATCCCTGAAGCACCATGTCCTGGCCACTTGACTTACACCGTGGAGCAGTGAGCCGATCCGATCCGATCCGACGTGATACGGTGTGAATCCAACGGCTTTGTTGGCGTCGTGTTGTTGATGCTTGACGTTGATGAGGTGGTAAAGTGGTGAAGAAGCGACGACGGTTTGTTGACTTTTTTCTTTTTCTTTCCTTTTTCTTTTTTCTTTTCTTTTTCTTTTCTTTTTCTTTTCTTTTTCTTTCTTTATTTTCTGTTGATTATTTTTGCTGCTTGGCAGTCTGCTGCCGTCCGGTGTTGAGCGTGTTGTGCCGTGTCGTGTGAGTCTGCTCCAATGCTCACATCGACACAAATCGTCACACCGATTCATTACACGCATAACTATCTGCGCCGCTTGCCCGTTGACTGCTGCTCCACCTTGGACCGTTCTCTTGTGCTTCTAGAATCTAGGTTGCGTCTTCCACCCGTTTTCTGTTTCCTAGACGGCCTGCCTTCGCCACACGTCCCGCGTCCGTGTCCCGCGTCCTGCGCTCACCCCTCTCCCATTCCGTTCTGTTTCGAGACACCGCTGTGCCGCAGCCACAGAATCGAGACGCTTTACGTCGCCCCTTCTCCTCGACTCCTCGCTCCATTGGCTCACGACCCTCCGACGATCGCCTTCCTGCCGCGTCCTCGAACCCCCCTCCTCCCCCTTTTTGGTCTTTTCTGCCTGCTTGCCTCTTTGATCTGCCGCCCGGGTGCCATCTGGCCTTGTCTGGCGTTTTGCTTGACTGTCTCTGTTTTTGTCTTCTCCCATCCAGTGCCCTCCTCTCTTTCTTGACACCATTTTGTTCTCTCTCCTCTCTTCTAATTCAATTTTTTGTCCCCCCAGCCCGCCTCCCTTCCCGCAGCACCCTTTTCTGCACCCTTTTTTGTTGAATATTGCCCTTTCCTAGAAGAAAAACGGAGACAGCCAACAAGCAGAGCTACAAAGCCGTCTAACATTTGAATATTCTTCTTTTGAACCTTTTGAATGTGCGTGTGTGTGTGTCACCTCTGAGCATTCGCCTGTTCTTCGATCGTCGACTTTTAGTTGCCACATCTTATCGACAACTCGTCTCCCGCCGTCTTTTCTGCATCTTCGTCTGTCATCCATCATCTGTCTTCTGTCATCGGCCATCTGGTCCAAAACTCTCACTCTTCGTGAGCTTGTCAAGGTACGTTGAACAACAAGAAGAAACAAGGCATTTTGTCTTCCTCAACACAGTAGAGCGTGCGGAGCGAGCAAATCAGCCCCCTAAAGCCAGACGAGACACCATCACAAGATCAAGTCTGGCCAGGACGAAGGAGGTCCGGCTTTTATATTGCATGTTCCCCAGCGGGAGCCGACTGACCATGGATTGACCCAACTGGCCTGGATCGCCCTTTGCCTCCCTCACCTTTGGCCATCCTTGTCTCTTGCATCCAGAGCCATGGCCGCTTAATCTACAAAGCGGGACTCGGACGGCCTCGATATTAGATTGTTTCTCTGTTTCTCTGTGCCTCATTTCTCTGTGCCTCTTTCCTTGCACACTCGCTCACTCTACACCCCCCCGTCTACTTGTGGTATACTTTCATTCTACCTTTAAAGCGGTGCCAACGCCTGGTCGTTCCGTGCCCACGTTTGTCAAAGTCCACGTCTGCCTCTGCCATCGACCTGTCTGCTCCGCGTTGCCTCCGTGTTGCCCCTCACCCCTTGCCCTCCCTCACATGGCTTGCCCTTTCCTACCCTGCGTTGCCCTGCCCTGGCCAGGCCCCAAGATCCTGTCGCCCTGACGCCCCGTCCCCTCGCTTGATCTGGACGTTTTCGTCTTTTTTTTGTCTCTCTCGCCCTGTCATTTCTTTCGGATCCGAAACTGAGCCTCAGCTAACCCGAAGACCGTCACTTCAGTCCCTTGTTGTCTCTTGGCCAGCAAGCACACGAGCGTCCGTTCTTTTTGTCCTCGAGTCTTCGATCTACATACGCCCGCGCTCCCTGTCCACGGCTCAACCCGTTCGACTCCCGAGCGTCGGCCCGTGGTGCGTCGCTGCGAGGTACGGCCTCAGCACCGGCTGTTCCGTGATCTCACGGCTTCGAGTCGTCTCCACGCCTTGGGGTACAAGAAGTCAAAGAAAAATACAAAGAAAAAAATAAAAAAATACCGAAAACAGAAAAATAGAAAAACAGAAAATCAATACAAATAAAAACAACGAGAGACTACCCAACAGCCAACCAGCCACATCACTCCCCGCCATGGACATCCCTGGCGAGACACCCTCTCCGCAAGGGATGCCCATGCCGGGCTTGGCCGGCATGTCTGGACCTGGGCCCGACCCCCAACATATGGGCCACCAACAGTTGCAACAGAACCAACTTCAACAACAACAACAACAACAACAACAACAGCACAGCCTGTTGCCGCAAATGTCGGCCGCCGACGCCGCCGTCGTCAACAAACTGACGCGCGGCCACTCGTGCGTGCTGTGCCAGCAGCGCAAGGTGCGGTGCGACAAGAACAAGCCGTGCGCCAACTGCGTCAAGGCGCAAGTGGAGTGCCGCGTTGTCCCGCCGCAGCCGCCGCGCCGCCGCAAGAAGAAGCCGCACGAGCGCGAGCTGGTCGAGCGCCTGCGCAAGTACGAGGCGCTGCTGGCCCAGCACGGCGTGTCCTTTGACCCCGTGTACGACGCACATGCATCGGCACATGCCTCGCACGGGTCCCATGGCGGCCATGGCGGCCATGGCGGCCACCACTCGACGATTGACGAGGTCGACGAGCTGCAGAACGACCTGGTCGGGCTCAAGACGTCGCCGTCGTCGAGCAACCAGGAGTACTCGTCCGAGGCCAATGCGGCCACGGCCGAGCGCCTCAAGTGGTCGTACCGCTCGTCCAACGAGGACACGCTGCGGGACGACGACGACTCGTCCGACGACGAGCTCGAGGGCTCCACCATCCACCACGCCTTTGACAGCATGTTTGACAACCAAGACGGCTTTCCCTTTGTCATTGGCGGCCAGACGACCAAGGTGACGGACCACCACCCGCCCGGCATCCAAATCTTCCAGCTGTGGCAGATCTACCTGACCAACGTCAACCCTCTGCTCAAGGTCACACACACACAGACGCTGCAAGCGCAGATCATTGAGGCGGGCGCCAACGTGGCCAAGATCCCGCGGCCGCTCGAGGCGCTCATGTTTTCCATCTACTTTATAGCCATTACGTCGATGAGCGAGGAGGACGTGCAGAGCACGTTTGACGAGGAGAAGGCGCGCCTGCTGTCGCGGTACCACCGCGCCGCGCAGCAGGCGCTCATCAACGCCGGCTTCATGCGCAGCCCCGACCTCGTCGTGCTGCAGGCGTACTTCCTCTACCTAGTAAGTCTAATTCCCATCGCACTGCCCACATACCAACAGTCGCAGATTTGCGTGCGCCAGTACGTCGACCCGCGCTCGCTCTTCTGTCTGATTGGCATTGCTGTGCGCATCGCCCAGCGCCTGGGCCTGCACCGCGACGGCACCCAGTTCGGCCTGCCGCCCTTTGAGGTCGAGCTGCGCCGCCGCCTGTGGTGGCAGATTGTCGTCTTCGACAAGCGCATCGCCGAGATCACCGGCTCCACCATCACGGCCCTCTCGTCGAGCCACGCCGACACCAAGTTTCCCCTCAACATCAACGACACCGACCTGCACCTGCACGCCAAGGACGCGCCCACGCCCTATGTCGGCCCCACCGAAATGCTCTTTTGCCTCACCCGCGTCGAGATGTGCACCGCCGCCGGATCGCCCGACAGCGGACCGCCCCATGCGGCGGCGGGCGGCGCGGCTAACCCTGCCACCACCACGACCGGCACTAACAACAGCAGCAACAACAGCAACAATGCTGGTGGTGGTGGTGGTGGTGGTGGTGGTGGTGGTAGCGGCTCCGGCAGCAACAGCAACGCCAGCGGCGGCTCGCCCGCCTCCGCGCCGTCGGCACAAGCGTCCGGCGGGGGCAACCCGTCGTCTTCCGCGGCAGGCGCGACTGGCGCCAACAACGCGGCCGCTCCTTCCACCAACCCAGCCCCACCGCCGGGTAGTGCCGCCGCTACGGTTGCCGCCGCGACCCGCAAGTTCCACTACTCGCCGAGCCCCAGCTCGCCCGACGTCGTCACCCACATTGTCAACCAGACGCTGCCCAGCGACCCCGAGAGCTACTACAATTACATTGAAAACACGTACCTCAAGTCCTGCGACCCCAAGATCCCCATGCACTTCTTCACGCTCATGATGACCCGCCAGGCCCTCTCGAAAATGCGCGTCATCAACTTTTTGGCCCGCAATGGGCCGGCCGCCGCCGCCGCCGCCGCTGCCGCTGCCGCTGCTGCCAACAACAACGGCAGCGGCGCCTCCGGCTCGCCGTCGTCCAACGACGCCGCCACACCCATGAACAGCAGCCACAGCCAAGGCGGATTCAGCCCGATGGGCGGGATGAGCAGCTTTGGCGGTGGACCGGGCGGCATGGGCGGTGGTCTGGGCGGCGGCATGATGGGCGGTGACATGGATGACATGATGGGCGGCATGGGCGGCGGCATGGGCAACATGATGGGCGGCATGATGGGCGGAATGGGGGGGGTGATGGGTGGCATGATGGGCGGCATGGGCGGCATGGGCGGCATGATGGGCGGCATGGGTGGCATGATGGGAGGGATGGGTGGCATGGGCGGGATGATGATGGGTGGCGGCGGCGGCGGCGGCGGCGGTGGAGGTCCGGGTGGCATGATGATGGGCGGCGGCATGGGTCCGCCCACGACTGCCTACGGTCCGCCGCCGCCACCTTCGCACACGCAGACCCATCTGGTCCCGCCGGCCCCTCTTCCGCCGGCGCCGGCGCCGCCCGTCGTCGACGACGCCGAGCGCGACACGCTGTTCATCGAGGCGATCAACATGGTCGAGTACGACAACATCATGCAGAGCGCCGACAGCCTGCGCGGGTTCGCCTGGTACACGTACATGCACTTCCCCTTCCCCGCGTACATGTTCATCGTCATTGAGCTGCGCACGCGCAAGTCGGGCGACCTCGTCGAGCGCGCGTGGGCCGCCATCACCGAGAACCACGACCGCCGCGGGCTCATCCGCAACCTGCGCAGCCCCATCCACGTGGCCTTTGGCGGGCTGTTTATCAAGGCATGGGACGCGCACGAGGCGGCCGAGGCGCAGGCGGGCCGCACGCGCACGGCGCCCAAGTTCATCCAGCTGCTGCGGCAGACGATGCCCAAGATCAACGCCAGCATCGCACAGCAGCATCAGCATCAGCATCAGCATCAGCATCAGCAGCAGCAGCAGCAGCAACAAGGAGTGGTGGGGGCACTTGGAGGTGCTTCTGGTGCGCCGCCGCAACGGCCGCTGCCGACAACGAGCAACAGCAGCAACAACATTGGGAGCGTCGGTAGCCGAACCGAGGAGGAGATTGTTATGGAGGAGCCGGTATCTCGGAAACAGCAACAGCAACAGCAACAGCAACAACAGCAGCAGCAGCTTGCGCAGGGTCTGCATCCGTCGTCGGCCTCGTCGACGACATCCTCGCCGCCCGCGGCGCAGCAGCAGCAGCAGCAGCAACAACAACACCAATCACATCAAACACACCAATTACATCAACCACATCCACATGCGCTGCTTCAACAACACCAACAACACCAACACCAGCAACGCCAGCATGCGCACCAACACGCACAGCACCAAGTACACGGACCCGTCTACGCGCAGCCCACCGGCGCCACACAGACGCCCGGTGGTGGCGCGGGCGGAGGAGGACAAGGCAGCGGAGGAGGACCGGGCGGACCAGGTGGACCAGGTGGACAGGGCCAGGGAGGAGGCGGACAAGGACAAGGCCAGGGTGGCAGCGGGCAGTACTTTGACGGCCTCGGCACGCCCCAAATCATCGGCGGGGTCAGCATGCCCGACACAATGGACTTTGGCCCGATGGACTGGAGCTTCTTTATGCAGAACGAGTACAACAGCAGCGGAAATGGTGGCGGCGGTGGAGGGGGCGCCGGCCAAGGTGGTGGCCCGAGCCCGGGATCCAACCCCAACGGAGCCGGACCTGGGTCCGTTGGACGTGTTGGTCCTGGCAATGGCGGCCCCGGGGGCGGGCCAGGCAATCCCGGCGGGCCAGGCCCAGGCGGCCAGGGCGGTGGCAGCAGCTATGCGAGCATGTACGGGCAGCCAGGCCACGGTGGTTAGGGTGGCTGTCGTTCCTGTGGCGACTGGCTGCACACGTATTGCATCACTTTGGAGGACTCCCTGTTTTGTTTGTATTTTTACATTTTGCCTCTTCGTTTTTCGTTGGTCTTCGGTGCCTTTGGGCTCACATTCGTTTCCTTGCCTTGCGTGGGCAATGCATTATACCAAAGAAGGAGTCCAGGGTACGGCGTGGCATTTTCTGTCTTGTGTTTTCATTTCGCCATTTCGTTTGCATCATCACGACATCTCGACATCTCGACATCTCGGCTCATACAGACTTGCACTGAATTCAAAACTCCATCTGTTTCCACGCATGGTATCATAAAAGTACATTTTGATTTTTGGGTTGTCTCTATCCAATGGTTTCTGTCTATAAAACAAACAAAGCGGGCAAGAGCGGTGATGGCCATCATCCCTGTCGTCACCACGAATTCGTTGAAAACCTTGTTCACTTGTTGTTTCTTTATGTACAAGACAACGCCCTCCCCCCCCCTCCCTTATTTTTAAACACCGCCGGAATGCAAGCTGAGGAAAAGGCGCATGAGAATGGGAATATGCTGACGGACAGCGTTTGTCCGCCGAAATGAAACGAAATGGTAGGCAGATCTAATTCGCGAGCGGAGAGTGTGTTTGGCCCTATGGCTTCTTTTCGTTGTCCTTCTTTTCGTCCGTCTTGGCCTCTTTGGTCTCCTTGGTGGCCTTGGTCCCCTTGGTCTCGCTACCCTTCCCGCCACCCTTCCCGCCGGCCTTGTCCTTGGCATCGCCGTCGTGCTTGTGTGCTGGGTGGTTCGTCAGGTTGTGCCAGATGCTCTTGAGGAAGCCTTCGTTGTTGTGCGACGCCGGGTCGTCGTCTTTGGAGGCCGGCCCCTTGTGGCCGTCGCCGGCCCCGGCATCGGCACCGGTCGCGCGGCCGACGTTCATGATGCGCTTGGCCGTCTTGTCGCCCATCTCGTCGGCCAGCATCTCGACAATGGTGCGCTGGTTGGCGGACAGGTACTTGGGCATGGCGACGCGGAACTCGACGCGCAGGTCGCCGGAGGCGCCGCTGCCGCCGCGGCGCGAGCTGCTGCCGAGCTTCTTCATGCCCATGCCGGACAGCGTGACGCGGTCGCCGGTGCTGGTGCCGGTGGCGACGCGGACCTTGACGGACCCATCGAGGGTCGGCACGGTGACCTCGCCGCCGAGGACGGCGGTGGTCAGCGGCACCGTGGCGGTGTGCAGGATGTCGGCGCCGGCGCGCGTGAACTTGGCGTCGGCGGCGACGCGCACAAAGACGTAGAGGTCGCCGCGGACGCCGCGGACGCCCGAGTCGGGCCCGCCGCCCGCGCGGCCCGTCAGCGCGGCGTCGCCCTGGCCGTCGACGCGCAGCCGCATGCCGTCCTCGACGCCGCCGGGGATGTCGACGGAGATGGTCTGGCGCTCGCGCACGGCGCCGTCGCCGCTGCAGGTGCGGCACTCGCCGCCGCGGGGCACCGCGGTGCCGGTGCCGCCGCAGGTGCCGCAGGTCGAGGCCATCTGGAAGCCGCCCTGGACAAAGTGCACGCGCGTGCCGGTGCCGTTGCAGGACGGGCAGCTGGAGCGCTTGGTGCCCTTCTTGAGGCCGCTGCCCGTGCAGGTGTGGCAGGTGACGAGGGGCGTGATGGTGATGGTCTTGGTGACGCCGCGGGCCGCCTCGAGGAAGGAGATGTTGGCCTGCACTTCAATGTTGTCGCCGACAAGCACCTCCTGCTGGAAGGGGTTCCGGCCCTGGCCCGCCGACGACGAGCCGCCGCCGCCGCCACCACCCGCGCGCCGGCCGCCGGCCGCACCGCCCGCAAACGCCTGGAACAGGTCTTCAAAGTTGAAGTTGGCGCCGAAGCCGCCGCCGAAGCCGCCGCCGCCGCCACGGAAGGGGTTGCCGCCGCCGTCAAACGGATTGGCTCCCGGGCCGTACGGGTGGGCACCGCCGGCGCCGCTGGGGTCGCCCGTGGGGTCAAAGCCGGCGGCGCCAAACATGTCGTACTGCTCGCGCTTCTTGGCGTCGGACAGAATCTCGTAGGCCGACTGGACTTCGCTGAAGCGCTCCTTGGCGGTCGCGTCCTTGTTGGTGTCCGGGTGGAACTTCTTGGCGAGGCCGTAGTAGGCCTTCTTGATCTCCGAGGACGAGGCGGTCTTGTCGACGCCGAGGACCTTGTAGGGGTCCTTTTGGGCCGCAACGGGGGCCGTGGCATGGAAGGACCGCCGTTGGGCAGAGGAGGTGGGGGAGGAGGAGGTCTTGGCTGCGGTTGTCCTTGTCGTCGTCGTACTTGTCGTCGTCGTTATCGTCGTCGTCGTCGTCCGTGGCCGGGACGCTGGCCGGAAGGCGGCTGAGCTGTGCTGGCGTGTCTGTGTCTTTTGCGAGCACGCAGAGGATGTCGAGCGGAGTGTGGCCGCTGTCGTCGTCGTCGAGAACGTCCGCCGGGCGGCCGTCTGCTTCGTCCGCGATGCTCGGCACACGTGCGCTGCCGGCGCCAGCGGCCGGGCCGACAGCGACGCCTTGGTCCAGAGGCTGGTGTTCATGGCATGCACGACAGTTGGATGCGGCCCTGGTGGTGATGTCTGCTGTGTTGTCGTGTGCCCGTGGCCGTTGGTCGTGTGTTGCGGTCGTCAACCTGTTTTCGGGCTTCGCTTTATCGAATTCGGGTTTGTGGCCAACTTTTTTGACTGGCGACTTTTTTTGCTGCGCTGTCGTTGGCTGGCGTCGGGTTTTTCGCCGATGCAGCCCGCGGCAGTCCCCAGTGGACCCCCAGCGGCCTATTTGCCCATCGCCAGCACTAATGGCCCTGGCGGGTGGTGGCTTGTGGTAGACAATTGTTGCCTCAGGCCACTCGGCTTAAAACTTTCAGCGCCTCTGCGCGCTAGCGCATGGGCCCACTCTTTTTACTCCCCGACTACGGCGGTGACGCGCTGTTCTGCCGCACCAAAAAAGTCACCAAAATGTCGTTTCTGCGAAACTTCCAGAGGTATCTTGTCGTTTGGTGGCGGCGAAGGAGAATCGCGTTCTGCGCGTTCGGGAAGCTTCGATGGGGCAGTGCGCGGTCTCTGGCTCTGCTCATTTTTCGCACAAGCATAGAATAAAGTATCCATTGGCTGCTCTGTATCGTGGTGGTATCATAAACGCGGCGCTCTTCTGCAGCCTTTCTGAGGCCATCACCAGGTGCTTGTTCCTGGCCCTGCCCTTCCATGGCCATTTCCATGCCCTCTTTTACGCAAGAGCACTCGTATCCTGCCAGAGAAAGAAAAGGTAAAAGGTACAGACGGTGAAGAGGGTCAAAGTTCAACAAAGAAGAGACGAAAAACAAAAACAAGAAGAGCAAGTCTATCGCAATGCCATGGCCACCATGCATGTCCCAAACGCCGTCCTAAACAAGAAGAGGAAGAAAGAGAGAAAGAGAGAAGGAGAGAAAGAGAAAAAGAGAGAAAGGGACAAAGGGGTCCCCCCCCTCATCCATCAATCTCCCGCGCATTCGACCCCATGCGCCGTGGCCGCCGCTGCCGCGCCACTTCGTGCGTCTGTATTTTGTGCAAAAAGTCCACCACAATGTCGTTCTCCTGGCCGCCCTGCCCGTTGAAGTGCTTGCGCACCTGCGTCGCGAGGCGCGCCTTGCTCTGCCGCCGCGCCTCTTTGCGGCGCAGCATCGTGGGCGACTGGAGGCCGATGCTGCCTGGCTGCGAGAGGATCCAGCGGGCAAAGTCGTTGCTGAAGGAGGAGGGTTCGTCGAGGTGGAAGGCGCGGGTGTAGGCGTGGAGGACGCCGCGTTCAAAGTCGGCCCATTGCAGCTGGGCGATGTCAGCAAGCGAAACGAGCGGAGCGAGGAGGGAGGAAAAGAAGAAAGCGAGCGCAGCGAGGACATGAAAGGAGGGAGGGAAGAAGAAAGCGAGCGCAGCGAGGACATAAAAGGAAACGGGAGGAAGAAGAAAGCGAGCGCAGCGAGGACATAAAAGGAGACGGGAAGAAGAAGGAAGCGAGCGTAGCGAGGACACAAAAAGGACACAAACGCGACGACGAACTCACCGTGGGGAGCACGACAGCCGGGACGGCCTGCTGGAGGAGGGACTGCTGGTGCGCAGCAGCAACGGCGGCGGCCGTAGCGGCCGACGCAGAGGCATTGGACGCGGCCGCGGCACGGCGGCCTTTGCTGGAGCCGCCGTTGGCCGTGCTTGCGGCTGCATGGCTGCTGTGCGCGCCGTTGGCCGACGACGACGAGTGGGCGCCGCCTGCAGCCACTCCGGCGCCAGACGCGCCCCCGCCGTTGTGGCCGTGGCCGTCGTCCGCGTGGTTGCGCGGCTTGGGAGGCATTGCGGAGGGTGTGTAAAAGAGGAAGAGGAAGAGGACGAGGAAGAGGGAGAGGAAGAGAGTCGGGGTCACTCTCCGTGTCAGTGTCGAGGAGACGAGTCCGGTCGATCACTCGGCAAGGAGGGCAAATATGTGGACGGGAGACGAGGAGGGGAGGAGGGAAGAGTCGGCGTCGCTGGCAGGCGGCAGAGGTCGCTGCACTTGGAGTATTCGGAGAATGAACGGGCTCGTAGGACGTGGTGCCAGCAGACAGCGCGTTGCGGCCGGTCGTGATTGTGTTGGAAAGTTGGACAGACGAGTGACTGCACGGAGAACGAGGAGAGGAGCGGGCGAGACGGCGCAGAGAGCAAGGGACCTCCCCTCCGAATTGCCCAATTGCCAGTTTTGCCAGTTTTGCCAGTTGCCAATTGCGTGGGCGGCGTGCGTGACTCGCGTGGGCCGTGGCCGATTAGTGGGCTGTGGCAGGTCAATTGGCAGTTCCATTGGAGCTGCTCGGCGCTAAGCCAGCCTTTTTTCTTTTTGTGTCGCGGTCGCTGTGGTTGCGATGCCCACAGCTATTAATTAGTGCCCTCTCTCTTTTTTTTTTTTTTGCGTGCCTTCCGTGACGACATTTTCTCGAGCCAATGCACATTCACAGTTGTCAATCAGCACTGGCGCCTGAGGCACCTGTCAATCGGCTCGCTCGCCCGACGGCTCTTTGGCCCAGCACCACCCCTGGACACTGGACAGGACTGTCGTGTTCCCAGCAGAGCATACTCGGAAAACAACAGCCTTGCGTGCCTTGTTGTGCCATTTCGAACAGTCTGCGTTGAAGGCCTCTGTGAGCTTCTCATGCCGGTTCGGGAAGGACCATCTCAAGGCACCACAGAGTGCAATCTACCCGATGCGCTGTTTCCATGTAGGGAGTCAAGAGCACATCGTACCTGCTCTTGCTATATGATTTCGCGAAGCTGAAAGGGAAGCTGCAAGACTCGTTCTTTCTGTTATTGTCTGGTGAAGTCGAAGAGGACTCGGAGAATAAAATGCCCAGAAGAGGCAGTCACCATCTGCGTGTCGTGTGTGAGGCAGGAGCTGCCACCCTCTCTCCCCACCACTTCTCTCGCGCCTCCTTTTCATCTTCCCCTCCCTCCCACTCTCGTGTTTGTTCCGATGACCTGCTCATTCTGCGGTGCAAGGTATCACGAGTCTTCGCCGTGCGACAACGAGGCGGAGAAGATGCAACTTTTGCATTGTTTCCACGAGTAAAGGCTGGGGAAGAAAGGCACGACGAAAAGACGAAAGGGCGAATGGACGAAAACTGCACTCACAGACGACGAATCTGGCCGTGTGCATTGTTTCTCACAATGTTCTTCGGCCGTCTCCCACGCCGTCGCCCACGCTCTCCCACTCTCCCACGTCCTCTTTCTCTTCTCCCCGCTGGCTGACATCGATCGTCTCCTTCCAAGGCCGCCGGCTTGCATCGCGTCCCACAAAGCACGCCCAGCACGCCTGCATCTGCCCGTCCACTCGACGCGATGCATAATGCACACCCGCCTGCACAGCGACGCAAGGCGACGGTTCGAACGCACCAGTACTGCCACAAATTTCATTTGCTCCTCACTTTTTCTTCCCCTCTCCCCCAACCTCGTGTCGTGTGCTGTCCATCTGTCAGTGAGCAGCCTCTGAACGCTCGTGCACCCCCGCTCTCCAGCTCCCCCCGCTGCCCCTGTCTGGACGTTTTCGTCGACCTGCAGATGAGATGGGGGATGCATGCTGGTGCGGTGCAGTGCAGCACGCACTGCACCCTCCCTTCACGTCTGCACGCCCTGTGCATCTTGCCCTGCGGGACGGGGGAAGAATCGACACTTTGTTGAGCTGGCCTCGCTTGCATGAGGGGAAAAGCGTCACCAAATCAGAGCACTTCAAAATGGTCACATGAGACAAATTCGAGAAGACGATGGAATGAAAAGACGCTCACAGAAACAGAAAAGCAGATTTGGCCTGACGACTCGTCAAAACCCTGCCCTAGGTCTAGGTCTAGGTCTCTAGGTCTCTAGGTCTCTTGGTCTCCTCGTCTGCCCGTTGGCGCCTGTTTCCGCTCACTCCCGCAATCCACACAACCCACATCGCCACGACCGCACAACCCCATCTTGTGTTGCAACAGTAATGGAGCTGATGCCAGCAAGAGATCCACATCAAACAGCAAGGCGAGGACGAAAATGAGAACGAGAAACGGCCTCGAAAGCGTCATTTTTGAAACGCAACGACAAAGAAAGGCTTCTCCATACTCGACATACTCCGTCTTGGTGATGGGCTGGCCACCTGCGGCCCCTCGCATTAGGGCATGCACCCCTTTCCTGAGACGACTTTATCAGTGGTTCCAGTCCCGTTAATTACAGCGCAGGGCTACCGGCTGGTCTTGTCCAGTCTCTCGAGACGACATCATGGGGGGAGAACAAAACAACCAGCATTGTGCAAGATGAGAGGCAATACGAATTACCGCTGGGGCCATTTCGCAACCGCCCGTCCTCTCAACTGTTTACGTCGTACCGGCACGCCGCTTACCACACCGCCCATTGCCCTCGGTGTCGTTTTTGGCAGAAGTTGTACGCTTCAAAAGTGCTAGGTTGTGTTCTCCATACTCCGTATTGGGTTCTGTTGTATCCAAACTTCTGACAAGTGTGGTCTGGCCAGCGAAATTTTTCAACCGGCAGGCATTAGTTTGAAAATGCAACATCATGGCCACTGTTGGGTAGCTGCCGAATCTAAACAATGAAGGATGCACGTCGTACGAATGTCCTTAACCATGTTTAAAGTCAACCTGCATGTTGCAGACCGCACTTTGCCAGCATCCAACTCCCATTATTTTTATTTATTTATTTATTTTTTCATTTTCAGAGCGGTCTTACACCAGACAAAAACAGCGAGAAATGGAACGACGTTCCTGTCCAAGAGACGGCAGTGCAGCGGCCCGTCAGCCCCAAGTTTGTCACATTACGGAGTACTTCTGCCTCTCTTGTCTCCTCCGTCGATCCGGTGCTCCGTGAATGCCACCTTGAAACAATGGCCACGCGGGCTCGTCGACATGCTGTATCGCCTGTCAACAGCGAAACATATGACACGATACCGTACTTCGAGCTCACGTACGATGCATATCATGACAAAACACAATGCAGCACACACAAGAATACGAATCGTACCCAGGACCTTTTAAGCTTTGTGCTAAATGTCCATCGGGCGCAGGGCGCGTCGGGGCGAAGCTGCTGACGGGGCTGCTAGCAAGCTGACATTAGTGGCATTTTCTGTTAACAGGCGCTGTGGCCTGTGGAGTGCCGTCCGTGTCGGTGACCAACACCACTAGCGCGGTGTGCTCGTATTAGTGCTTTAGTGCCTTTGTCTGGGCCTCCGCCACGCCAAACCTCCGACGACACAAGGACTCTCAGCCCAGATGCCATACTATTTTGGGTTACATTTCGATGCTTGACCATACGCAGGACAGCAGCATGAAAGATGGGTTTTGGCATATTCTAGTTTCCTAGTCGTACTGGGCCATAAAACATACGGTAGTCTACGATGTATTACATATTCTAATGTGCTATTCAAAAATAAGCAAACCCAAAACCAATCGAAATTACGTTGTACGTATTCTGTATTGCTCCCTGTTGAGCGCGTCAAAGACTGAAGAGGAGAGATGACCCCCGCTCTCTCCAGGAGTTGTTCTTACTAGCAGTGCAACCCCCGCCCCCATCTTTTTGCGCATGCAGATAATATGGAGGAGGAACAATGCCCAGTGCCCAGTGCCCAGTGCCCAGTGCAGAAATGTGCAGAAAATGTACAGATACATCGAAGTCGGTGTGCGGAGTTGAGACGGGGAGGGGGACGACTTGCTGGTTTCCTTAGAGACCCCTTGCATTGGATTTTGAATTCCGACGATGCACTTACCCCATAACAGCGGAGTGGCTGGGAAATAAAACTCGCGGGGGTCGCATTGTCATTGCAGCGGTGTGAATACGGAGACTCGGAGCACAGAGACAAGGAGAGGATGCGGGCACACACTGCACCAACATGGAGTGCTTGAAAAACTGCACGGCGTTGGATAGACGGGGAGCGCAGAAATGGCGATCCCGAAAGGTGAGAAGCTGCATGTTTTGTCTTTCTTCTGTCACAATTTCGGCGTGGCGGAAAAGACGCGGGGGGCGAGATGCAGAGAGACAAAAGGGAGGAGGCAAACAAGATGCAGAAGTTGGTGAGTCGGTGAAGATGTGCAACTCTTGCCAAGCAAACGTCTGTCAAGGTTGGTATGGACGGAGTACTCCGAACATATATCGTGCATGCTGTACCTTACCATCGTCATGTATGGAGTATATCTAGCCAGAACTAATCCTCACATCACAAGACTATGTTGCACGGCGTCGAGCTTTCGTCTTTAGTTTTACAAACAAGGAAACCGGTCGCATGCTCATTCCAGGAGGGCAAAGAAAAAAAACATTCAGTGCAACATAGAGCAAAATGAGGCGAACCGGACCATTGCCGACCCAGGGCTGGGTTTGTGTACGTAATAGTTTGTTTGGGAGAGCCTGGCGAGTCAGAAGCCGCATCGGACCTGGGCACTGTATTCGTATCATATGGACACCACGAATCTGGACGAGCCATTTGCCTTTGCGGTACCCTTTTATTGCTGTTGACAATGTTGTGTGAGGTACTGCACTTTTTGTCTTTTTTTCCCCCTTATTTTTCAGCTCGTGGATCTCGTCGACCCTCATCTCGCTGGTCTTGCTCCGGAAACAAAGCCCTTGGCACGACATTGGCGAGAACATCTCCGAGGACGTCAAGATGCACATCACTCTGATCCCGTCTTCATTGTTTTTTTTTTTTCTTTTTCTTTTTGGCCTCCTGTTTTCTTTTCCTCGTCTCCCCTGTTCCCTGTCTCGCTCTTCTCACACCCCCTCTTCCCTCTCCCCCTTTCCCCTTTCCCTTTTCCCTTTCCCTTTTCCGAAGGAAAAAAGGCCATCCCACGCCTAGTCTCCGTCCCAATCCCAAGCCACTGGTCACGCCACACGGCCCCTTTTCTGTTCCTACTGGCCAGGTCGCACGCACCATACCATATCGTATCGTACCGTATCGTCATCACCAGGCGACACGGCAGTCCCAGCAGGTCGGCGCTGGTGGCAAGCGGTTTTGTTTTTCGGGCAGTAGATGCCGCTTCCTTCTTCGAGTCACAAGGCGAAACGACGATGTGGGTGACCGGTCTGGGGTTTCTTGCTTCATTTCCTCATCACGTTCCCAAGGGACTGGTCCTGCCCATCACGGGCGTAGGCGGAAACGGGTCTAACATGCTGCAGATCGCTATCGTTTCGATGGTCAATTTCTTTCCTTTTTTTCTGCTGTTTTCTACATTTTTCTATTTTGTCCATTTTCTTCTTTGCTTCCTGTGATTGTTTATCTTGCTCGCCACTCGACTGCACTATTGTATGCACCCCCCTGTTTATGCTCGCAAACTCACAATACACGGGTTTCTCCGTTTCTACGTTTCAGTCCCATGCGCTGCTCATTGCGTTGGCCCCCAAAGGGTTGACGAAGACAGGGAAACAAGGCGAGTAGGTCAAAAAAGGGGAAATTAAAATCAATAAGTTTTAGCAACAGAAAAAGAAAGAAGAGAAAGAACTCGCGAAAAAAAGAGCTTGGCTCGTTAAACGATGCTAATTACTCGTTCCGCGCATTCGCTAAATCCACCATTGGCTGTACAGAGTCGACATACAGATAAATAACCCAACCCAAAGACAACAAAACACGCATAGGCGCCAGGGCCCGGTTTTTCCTGTTAGCCAGCGGGGCAAGCCGAACTGGAAATAAGAAAGGACCTGAAAGGGACTCGTTTGTGATCGATGCTGGTTTTGCTTTTCGAAGCAGCTGCTTCTCACTCGAAAATCCACTTTCATCTTTCCTTCTTTTTACTTGTTACTCGACTCCACACGGAGATGTTTCCCACAGAGGTCTTCTGACGAGTTCACTCACCCGACAACATGACCCTCACACTTGCAATTCGGCGTAGCTGTCGAAGTCGTATATCCCTTGCGTCCTATCTTGACAAGTCTGGGGTCTTGGCCTTTACTAGCTTGGCTACGGGGACATTCAGTACGGAAGTACATATTCAGTAGTCTTCTTTCCTCGAGTAGTCTGTGGGGCCTTGTCTCGTTAGCTGGCGGCAGGCTAGCATGTACGGGACCTCAGAGCGGGGAAAGTGAAAAGAGGCAGGCGCGTGAAGCAAAAGAATAAAGCCTGACGAGGACAATGAAATATCATGGCAAGAAGAGGAAAGAGCGAGGCCGATGGGCTTGCAGGCGATGAAGATGTCGCAGCCTGAACAGGAAAGCGGCACCTCATTTGGACATCGCTCTTTCCTCTCGTCGTAAGATGTGGACTGGGGGCCTCCTGGAGTCCCGGAGCTGGGCCCAACAAGGTAAACGGCTTCGCAAGCCGTTCCTGCCCTGCCCGCGTCTCGTTCCTTCTCTCGTGTCTCTCCACCTCGCTCACTCTTTCCACACCCCTGTCCCTTTTCGCTCTTTCCCTTTTTTTACAAAGACGCATACCCCTGTCCTGGTCAGCCCACCCCCGTCTTTCTCGCTTTCTCCCAATTCTCATTTGTCGTTCCGCTTTCCCCTTCTTCCTCTGACCCCCCCCCCCCACCCCCCTCCATTTCCGCCTTTCGTCTTTCTTTAGCACTGCCGCCACCGTCGACTTCGTCCCCAAGCCCCCATCGTCTCCCCATGTTTTTCCACGTCCATCTCATCTGTCTCTCCTGTCGCCGAGGACGCCTCCCACGAAGGCAAAGAACCCCCCCACGCCGCCCGTCGTTCATCTTTCCCAGCGTCTTGTTTCCATCCCCACGCCGGGTCTCTTTCGACATCTGCTGTGTTTACTAACGACTGAGGACCCCCGCGTACGGCATTCGGCCGCTCTTCGTGCTGTCGTGCTGTCGTTCCGTCGTCCTGTCGTGTAAGCCTGCTGAGCTGCCAAACACAGCTCGCCCATCGCCTCCTTTCTCCTTCTTTCTCCCCCGCGCCCCTGCTTTCCTTTTGCCCTGCATCCCACGTTTTGTTGGATCGACCCCAGATTGCGCACAAAAGGACTGGAAAACCCCAGCAAAGCCAGAAGGAGGCAGAACAATAGACAGAAAGGTGAAGCCGGGTGGTGTACGGAGGTAAGATACAAAGTACGACGTGCCCGTCTCCTTTGTCCCCTGCTGTCGCCCGTCTAGCGTTTTTCTTTGGCCAGCCAGCTACTCCCCCGGTTCCTCTGCGCTCTTTGCCCTTTTTCTCCGTTTCTCCTTGTCTCGCTTCGTTCTTGCTCTCATCGTCCGACGGGCAGCAACTGCTCGCCGGTTGACCTGAACCACTGCCCTGGAACGGCGGTAGTTGTTTGGGGGTCATTCTTCTTCCTTTTTTTCTTTCTTTCTTTTCTTCTTTTTTCCATTGTATTCAACAGGACGGCATATTTCCATTTTGGACATCTTCCACATTACACATCACATCCGGCTTCCGTCTCACCCGAGACTTTCCATCGTCAAACAGTCAACGGAAATCCGGACGCTTTCTTTTGGACCTTCGCCTCGTCAACATCTTGTCCCACTGTGAATACCTCCCACGCCATCGAACACGCCAGCAGGCCAGCAGCCCGAACGCACATCCTCCTCCAGACAAGCACAAAATAGCCCCTCCGCCTCGGCCCACACCTAACAAGATCACCACCCGTCGGTAGCTCCACGCCAAATCCTTCCAAGTCCCCCTCGTCCCCTCCCTCGCATCCTCGTCCTGCCCGCGTCAGCCCGCCACTACTGAGTAAGTATAGATTCGTGGAGTAAATTACGACATACTGTGGTCTCTTTTGTTTCGTTTGTTTTCCATCCCATCTCATAGCGTTGTGCGGTGTCACTTTACTTGTCTCGGGTGCAAGGTCGTCTTTGTTTACTTTGCTCCATACCGCCTGCATCCTCGAGAACAGAATTGCTCGAGTCTCTTCCGTCCCTTCTTTCCTCACTTGTGTCTTTTGACAGTATCTGTTCCTTTTTTTCTTCTTTTCTCGCATTTCTTTTGGACCAGCTTTGCCATCCCTGCTCTGTTCCCCTCTCCTTTCCGTTCACGCGGCCAATCAGCCGCAACCTTTTTCTTCTTTTTTTTCGTCCTCTCTGGAACCGATCGACCATGCCTGGTCCGCTTCGGGGTGTGTCCTGCACGGCACAAGCCAAAACCGCAACCGCACTTCATATTCTGCATCCACTGTGACCAGAACCATAGACCACAGGCATAACATGCATTTCACCCCTACCCGGCCCTGCTGTGGGGCAAAAAAGAGTGACAAAAGCTGCACAAAGCCTGTAACTGTGCGGTTCGGGCGGAGACACCGGGGCTGCATCCTCGACACTTTTTCCCCTTTCTCCTTTCACTCTCTGGATCCGCGTTCCTACGAGGGTCTCGTCTCTTGCATTCTGCAGCCTTCTTCCATTTCGTGGCCTTGTCGTTTCATTGTACTCTCATCTGCCTTTTCGCCCAACACAGTCTCCAGTTTTGTTTCCGTCCTGCATCCTCCCACTGCCTGGCGAGTAATTCCCTCGCTTTGCTTCAGCCAATCTTGGGCAAGACTGCGAAAAGTGCAAAAACTGCATAAACCGCAAAAACTGCAACAACAAAAAAAACGGAAAAGAGGCAAGAAAACGCACACGCCACCAAGTCGTCTCGTGCACACATGGCCACATTCGCCTGCAGGCCCCTTCACCACCACCACACTCACTCGCCTCCTCCATGCGCATATGTTTAGTTACGACGTACTCACCTCGCCGCGACAAAACAACAGAAATATATCATCAAACAGCATACCTTCACTTTGTGCCACACACGGCGTACTCCGTCTGCCCTTGTCCTCTCTCCTCCTCCGTATTGCCCTCGCGCTATTATTGTCACTAGTCCGCCTCAGCAGCGCTTGGTCCACCCCCTCTAGCCTCCTCGCGACACATCACACACCCCCTCCTCCGCTTCTTCCTGCTCCTCATTCCCCTCTGCGCTTCGTTTCCTCCTGGGCGAACGTTCTCTTGTCCGTTCTGTTGCCTCTCGAGTCTTCTACGAAGTCGTTTTGCTTGCGGCCGTTTTCACAGCCTGGCCTGATCAACCAATATCGTGCACCCGTGAAGCCTCGAGTGTTCTCTACTAGTGGCGCCCGCCTCTGTCTCTCTCCAAATCTCTGTTTTGCCGCAACAGGCGGCACCGCATTAATACCACCTCTTGCTCGGTGCACCCATACATCGGTCCTGTGTTCATCCTCCATCCACCCCCCTGGTCGTTTGCAGCAACCGTCTTCTTTCCATTTCCCATGTTTTGCCTTTTCTGTGCCTCTTTCTAATTTTTTTACCCTTCTCTCTTGCTTTTTATTATCACTTTTTCCCTTTTCTTTTTCCCTTTTCCCCCTTCTTCTCTTTCCCGGATATTCTATTCTGCCACCTCACCCAACTGACCTCTCGCTCTTTTGCGCACAGGTTCTGACGCGAAGCTCTGTGTCGCTTCCATTGTTGGCCTGTTGAATATCACGTCTCCCACGCACGGAGCAGTACTCGACGTCTAGCGATCCCCAAGACCTCGAGAAGTCCGTGCCTTCACCACAAAGCCTACCTCTCCGTTAAGCGCATCCGACGCCGTACACCTATGCCCGTCTACAGCATCGTGTACACCTTCTCGTCCCGCCTCACGACCTTTTGGTTTACCGTCCCTCGCCGGCAGACCACGGAACCACCACAGCCAGTCATGTTCTCATGAGCCCTCACCCAATTGGTATGGGAGAGTGTTGTTAAGAGAAAGTACAGAAACAAGAACAAGAGCACACTTGTTCGTATGCCACGTCTTTGACACAGACGGCCGCACTAGTTCTAATCTTGATCGACGACCATCACGACTTCGTCCGTTTCTATATTTTTATACACGTTTCTCGGCCCATGAACGCACGGCTGTCGTTTTCACACATTCCGTCCTTCGTCTTAGTCGTCGCCGTTTTATATCATCCATTTTAACCCCCACGCACAACTTGACAGGGACTCATCTTTTCTCTTTTCACTTTCTACTTTGGGACGGCCTTTTTGCTTCTTGACCGCGACCTGTTCGTTTCGTGTGTTTTTCCCCGCGAGACTTTTGGATTTGCCTGACTAACTCGTCCTGCGTAACCAATCTTGCACGGTCGCGCACAGCACCCTCTTCTTTTCTTGTCTCCTGTCATGCTTGTCTTTTTCTTTCGTTACACCTTGCCCCCTGTCAAACGTCGTGCTCCCAGCTTGTCCCCAAGCTCTGGTTGACAGTTCGCCGCCCGCCATTCTCGTTCTTTCATTCATTTCTGCTTGTCTTAACTGGCACAACCTTGCCCTCCCCTCAATTTCTCCTGTCATCCTTCCGATTCACCTGTTCTTGTTGTCTCCGCTCACCTACCTCTCGTGTCGCCTACCGGCCGTGTGTCTGTTTCTTCCGTCCGCCAAGACAAAACATCGACAGGCGCACTGCCGTCTTTCCCTCCCCCGCATGGGAAGAATCACACAGAGACACATACAGCATAGAAAGACAAAACACAGAAAGGAATGACGTCCCTCATAGCATCCCCGTCCACTGGTTCACGCCATCCGGAGACCAACAAACCGCCATCGCGGCTGGCTGTTGTTTCGCGCACAAAGCCATCCGCTGACGGCTCGAAATCCAAGACCATTCCAAAAACAAAACAAGCACCACCCAAGAGCCCACCCCACCCCACCTCAAGCTGGACGAGGAACAGGAACGCGAGCGCGGGCGGCATCGCAGCCGATCCCACGGCTCGCACGACAAGGAGGAGAGTGTCAGTGACACGCTGGGCGACGGCGATGGTGAGGCCAATGGGGACCATGGTGATCACAACGAGAACGCCGACAATGCCGACAACTCGTCCAACTCCGACGGGCCGGCCCGTAAGCGCCGACGGAGCCGCAAAGGCCTTGACAAAAAGTTTGAATGCCCGCACTCGGGCTGTGGCAAGAGCTATTCGCGCGCCGAGCATCTGTACGTCATTTGCAGGCTACCCTCCCAAATGTGTCGAGTCCCTACTGACAGTGACAGCCACCGACATCAGTTGAATCACACGCCGAAGCAGATTTACATGTGTGACTTTCCCGGCTGCGAAAGGCATTTTGTGCGACTCGATCTCTGTAATCGACACCGAGACCGCCATACCGCCAAGGGCTCGTCGCTGAACCGCAAGGACCCTCTGCCAGGGCTGTCTTCGCCAGCCCCTCAGGAACCGCGCACTCCGTTTGTCGGTGGGCCCGGCTCGACTTCGCCCGAGAGCCTTCGACCACGCCGCCCGGCCGCCCCAGCAGGACACAAAATTCAGACGAGCGGTGGTCCGATGGACTTGTCGCCCTCGGCCTTCAACAACAGCATGCCCTTTTCGCCCTTGTCCGGCACACCCACCGGTAGCTTCTCGAACGGCTTCCCTCCGGCACCAGGAGGAGGCGACTATACACATGCGCAAGCGCACGCCGCTCAGGACCACCAGAATGCCATATACGGTCACCACAACCACGGCGCCCAGACGCCCTCAACCCTCCAGAGACTCCGGCCCACATATCGGTCGCCCGCCATCCCCCAGCGGCCAGCCAGTACCCAGAACAGCGACATGTACGACGCCATGTCCCCCACGATTCCGCTCGCCCAGCCGCATCAGCCGTCGCATTCGCACCCCGCCGGTGGCTTCCACAATAACAGCCATCCAGCCGCGACGCCGCAGACCTCTGTCTTTGTGGCGACGCAAAATTTCCCTGCGTTTGACCTTCCGCCATCCAATTTCGTGCCAAATACCGCCACCGCAGCCAACAACAATAACAACAACAACGGCACCAATTCGACCATCCCCGGCTCGGCACCACATACGCCGACCACCGTCACCCGCGATCCTCTGGCCGCCGCTGGCGCCGCATTGCCCACGACGCCCGATAACAACGGCAACAACAATAACAACAACCCGCACTACTCCGCGGCTCACGGTGACTACGATGCGATGCCTGTACAGTCGGGCAGTGAAATGATGATGCTAGACCAAATGTCCATGCCAAACACAATGACCATGTTCGGTGCCGACGTGCTGCAAAAGTCCCCGCACGTCGGCATTCTTCCCGACGATTTCATGTTCTATCTGTTCCACAATACGCCCACCGAAGGTTCTCCGATGCTAAACTACCAAAGGTGAGCGCCCCCTTCTGCAATTCGCGTACTGCTCATTGTGACATCCAAGTGCTAATCCCCATCAAGTGCCTATGGCGACGTCCCGACTCGGTATGGCATTGCCTACCCTGGCAACGACATCTCGCAGCAAGGATACTTCCCCGCGGCTCCACAGCAGGTCATGTCCGTGACCAACCTGGTCGACCAAGATCTGCCAGGCTCGTCCTTCCTGTCGGAGGAGAAGAGCCAAGAGCTGTTTGAGCTCATCAAGGAGCGCTTCCATGAGACCGGCCACACGCCCATTGGCCGCCGCAACGATCTTATTACTGATGGCGACCGCTCCAACGACTCGCACATGCTCAGCCGCCACATGATGCAGGCGTACATTGTGTCGTATTGGATTCATTTCAGCGACCAGGTGCCCATCTTGCACAAGCCGACCTTCTCGCCCGACCTTGCACCCGACCTGTTGCTGATTGCCATCATCATCATTGGCGCCGCATGCCTCGACAAGTCCCACAACCAGGAGACGATCAAGGCGGGCGCGGAGCTGTCCAACTTTTTGGCGTGGCACCTGCGCTGGGAGCTCTTCATGGACCCCAACTTCCGCCCGCCTGCCAAGCTCTGGGTCTTCCAGACGTTGCTGCTGCTCGAGCTGTACGAAAAGATGTTCTCAACGCGGGAACTGCACGAGCGCGCCCACATCCACCACGCCACAACCATTACGCTGATGCGCCGTGGCCGTTCCCTTATCGGCAAGACCGCCGCCGAGTCCCCGCCCAACCCGCGCGTCGACGGCAGCGACAAGGACCATACCTCGCGCCACTCGTCCACCTCGGGCGGCATCTACACGCAGGACCAATGGTGGAACAACTGGATCACCAACGAGGCAACACGCCGCACCGCCTTTGCGGCCTTTGTCATTGACTCCATCCACGGCACCATGTTTGGCCACTCCACCGTCATGGTCGCCCACGAAATGCGGCTGCCGCTGCCCTGCGACGACCGCCTGTGGAAGGCGACGAGCGGCATGGACGTGACGCGGGCGGAGGCCCAGCTCGCGTCCGAGGGCACGCGCTCGATTGCGTTTCTGGAAGGCATCAAGAAGACGCTGAGCGGCGCCGAGGTCAAGACCAACGCCTTTGGCCGCACGATCCTCATGGCCGGCCTGCTCAGCGTCGCCTGGCACATGCACCAGCGCGACCTGCAGGTCCACTCGCTGGGCGGCTCGCAAGGCCTCGGCGGCCGCGACAAGTGGCGGGGGACGCTGAACCGCGCCTTTGACTCGTGGAAGGGCGACTACGACAAGTCGCTGCGGCGCCGCGACAGCAGCGGGCAAGCCGTGGACCCGTATGCGTACAACAGCGGGGGCGCCGGCGGCGACAGCGACAGCGACGTCAATGTCGTCTTTGAAAGCCGCGTCGTCCTGCACCACCTTGCGCACATGGCCACGCACGTCGACGTGGTCGACCTGCAGGTGTATGCGCGGGCCAAGCGGCTGCTTGGCCGCGCCATTGCCAGCCCGGACCTGGCCACGGTCAAGCGGCGCATGAAGGACATTTGGGCGCCCACGGCCAAGGCGCGCGACGCGACCTTTTACGCCATCCAGTTCCTGTGCTCCGTGCTGTTGCGCAATGAGGGCAACAGCCCGCTGCAAGTGGCTGCGGCCGTCAACGGCAGCGGCGGCGGCGGCGGCGGTGTCGGCACGCCTGCGGCGGTATCCGAAAGTGAAGAATCCACCTACTCGGCGCGGGACGACGTGCTGCTCAACCGGCCCTGGGTGCTGTACTTTGCGGCGCTCGTCGTCTGGAGCTACGGCTACGCCGTCGAGGGCGCGTCGCCCAGCACCCCCGTGCCCTCGACGTGGGCCGACCAGGTCCGGGAGATGCGCGAGTACCTGCACCGGTTCGGCAGCATCGCCTCGCCCGAAGACCTCAAGGCGCAGCGCGGCATGAACCAGAACACATCGCTGCTGCTGGTGCTGCAGAGCACCTTTAGCCGCGCGCGGTGGGAGCTCCTGCACGAGGGCGCCGCGCTGCTGGGCAACTGCATCCAGCTCAACATGGGGCAGATGGAGTAGAGCGGGGGGGCTTTTTGCCTTTGGTTTGCACCTTCTTTCTCTTGTTTCGATATACACGCATTCTAATTCACTTTTACTGCCCGAGGAGCGGGTGGAGGTAGGGGGATGGCATCAAAAAAGGGACTATTGGAACGGCATTACAAACTCTGGGGCGGTTAAAAAGGGGAGTGGTGGTGAAGAGACAGAGGCTGGGCACACCGTACATTTTGTTTTGGTTATCTGATGATTATTCTAATGTTGTGTTGGTTTTTTTGTTTCTTTTGTTGTCTTTATGATGTCTTCCATTCTCGCCACACACTTCTGTTCTATGTTTTACATATACCCATACCCTTTATACATCAGAGGAAACATAAAAACTCATGGTTTTCACCTAATATTTTGGCAAGTCAATCTGAAATAAATTTGAGTGTATTATTAATATATGCTGGAAATTTGTTTACACCAGTGTTAGCTTTTGTTTGTTGTAAATGGGCTGGCAAATAATTAAATGTTTGCAAAACAAATAAGTAAATTATGAATTTCTTTTTTATATATATATATATTTTTTAACAAAATTTGCCGGACCAAAATCACACGAGAACAACTCTTAACGAACCATACAACGTCTGATGACGATCCTTGCACAAGCTGACTACAAGGCAGTTTGGTGATCCGGTCCAGATCAAGAGTGATGCACATGACGGATCTTCCCAACGTCTTCTGGGCTTTTTACATATGTCATTACAGGCGCCCGAATCAGGAGCAGGCGAACCGTTGTGTGACTTCACACTGCGACATGCAAAACGTGCCTAATAAAGACGACCGGCTTCTGGTCTGGTCTTGTGGAAACAGTCCGTATTTTATAATCACCAACACCGGCTTTGTGATGCCCGCTTGTCTCTCGAGTCACCCACCCACTGACTGAAATCGGTGGGCTAGTAGGTTTCTGTTTGTATCTTACAATGTGAGAAGGGACTTGGGGGCCGTGTAAATGACGTTGGCGTTGTCTCACTGACGATTCTTTTGTTGTACGACGCATCGGCGCGGATGCCCTCGTCCGTGTTAGCCGGCCGAGAGCGTTTTTTATTTTTCTAGAGACCAACGTGAGGCTGACAGCAGTAGAATTGAGAGGACTGGTCGCCGCCTTCAAGAATATCTCCCAGCCAAGTCTCCCAGTTGTGTCTTTTTTCTTGTGTGAGAAGCAGTCGCTTTCTCTTTCCCCAGATGTTAACTCCATTTAAATCCTTTCCCTCGCTTGGCCGCTGCGGCGCTTAGTGCCCAGTCCCAGTCCGGCGTTAGAGCTGTGCCTACGGGCTGTCTCCGCGCAGTATCGCAGTTATTCGTGTTCTCCTCGCGGCCACCGCCCTCTCCGAATCTACAGGTCGCGTGGATATGCTTGCCTGAGCCGCTTATTCTGTCGTCATCCGCCGCTGTGCTCGCACTTTCCCAATACTGTGGTGGCTCGCGTTTCCGAACCATCGTGCCTTCCCCACACATGTCAGTGGCGCTACGTCAAAAAGGCTAATCAGTGGTGCTTGTGAACCCCGGTCGCACCTTCCCACGTTTCCCTCCCCTTCTACTTTGTCATTCACTTCTTTCCTTTTTATAACACGTTTGGATGCTCCGCCGGGATCCTGAAGAACGTCACTTCCCTTTTCCGGTTCCCCCTGTTGCACGTTTCTCTGCCCCGCCTTTCAACGGCTCACGCCTTCCTTTTGCAATCGACCCCAATATTACGTCGTAATCGCTCCTGCCCCAAATCTAAAACTGTCCGAAGACGCTCCTGCCCCGGCCAATCCGGTCATCCTAAACGCAGGCGTAAATCTTCAGGGCATCCTTTTTTCTTTCTGTCAATATTTCCTTCTCTGTACAACGAACACCGAAAGCTCTAACCCGTGGCACGACGCCACACGACGCAGACTGCTACGCTATACACGGCTTTCCAATTGTCGCAGCTCCGCCGCTGGCCTCATTGCCCGCCGCATAGGCCACCGTTATCGGCCGGCGCTGTATTACAAACCCACGATATTTTATTCCCCTACGCCTTTTTTCTCACCACCGACGCCTCCGACACCATCGGCGCGATGATACTCCTCTCCGACCTGCCCCTAGAGGTGGGCACCGCCATTCTCAGCTATGTATCGCCCCTCGACCTGCTGTCTGTCAGCCTGGCCAGCAAATCCATGCAGAGCTACGTGCAGGGCAACAGCCAGCTGCACCGCCTCGTCTACTGCAACTACTTTGTGCGTCCTCTGCGAGCGCTGCTTGTCCCCTGCCTCGAAAGTTGACTAACATCGCATCGGCTCCACAGGACAAACCGGCGAGATCGGATATCAATTGGGAGCGCGAGATGGTTGACTTCCGGCGACTGCGCAGCATCTGCCACAGCAAGAGCACCTCCAAGGAGACGGGGCTCGACCTCGTCGCCCGCCTGGTCAAGCAGTACCTGGGCGTCGCCTGCGAGACCACCAAGGGCGGCGTCGACCTCAGCACGCGGACCCACCGCAACGCCCGCCGGCTCGCCCGCCTCATCAAGGGCCGCCGCAACTACGAGGCATTCTTTTGCCGGTCGTTTCTCTACGACCGGATCCGCAACACGGCCGCCGCGGCAGGGCTGCCGCCGGCATCGACAGCAGCGTCGACAGCAGCGTCGACATCGTCGTCCCATCCAGTCGCCGCACTCACCTTCCCGGCCACGCCGCAGGCCCACCACCAGACGAGCGCCGAGCTGCACTGCTTGCTGGGTGCCGTGCTGCTCAAGTACGTGGTGGCGTCCGACCGGGCGGCCGATGCGTACCCGTTTGCCGTCAGCAAAGTGTACGACATGCGCGAGTACACGCGGGCCAGCCTCTGGGGGCCCTTTATGGCGGACGGGTCCGGGCGGGTGGACTGGGAAAAGGTCGAGGCCATCATGATTGTGCTGCGCGCCAACATTATGAGAAAGGGGTTTCTGCGGTACGGGGTCGTGGCGGCGTACTGGAACAGCACGTTCCAGGGCAGCTCGCCGGGCAGCTACCGGCCGCTGGTGGCCAACGCACACATGGACGCGCTGCCGGACGACACGGTGCCGCTGGATGCGGAGGACCCGTACGGCGTGACGGGCACGTGGATGCGCTTGGTGAGCTTTCTGGACTACTCGGACTTCTTCCGGTTCAATTTCCCCGAGGAAGACGACCAGCCCAACAACGTGCCGGTGCCGGACGACGTGCCGCGGCCGCCGTTCCTGTCCGAGGAGGAGCTGCGCTTGATTGTCATGGAGATCCACGTGACCCGAATCGAATGGCGCGATGGGCGGCCGCAACCAGACGAAGCGGACAGCGCGGGGCAGCGGGCCAGCAGCCCCGCGGTCGACGACGGCATGTACGACAACACCCACCCGGACTTCCCCGTCGTCCACTTCCACGGCATGTCGCACAGCGTCGACAGCCCCTGGGACGACAATGCCAACTCGGGCCTCTACGGCACCGTCCGCACCACCAAGGAGGGCCACGTCCGCTGGACCACGTTTTCCACCTTTGACGGGCACCCCCGCTGGCGCAGCGAGGGCATCCAGGTCGGCGGCCGGCGCTCGGGGCGCGGCGTGCTCGGCAACTGGTTCGACGCCGGCTTCGACCGGCGGGGCCCCTGCGGGCCGACGGCGTTTTGGAAGGTGCATGCCAAGAAGGTGGAGCCGCTGCCGGCCAGTCCGCCGGGCTTCAACGGCTTTCCGTTTGGCGGGACGGTGCCGTCGTTTATGTACCTGCTGCACAGCACCAATGCCTTGAATGTGGCCGCCCGGTCGCGTCCGGCGGACCAGGGCGCTGCGGCAGGAACGTCCGGCCCCACGACGCGGAGCATGACGGCCGCAGCCGCCGACGACGACAACCACAGTCACGACAACAACGACGACGACGACGACGACGACGACGACGACGACGACGGTGTGTTTGACGGCGCCAGCGAAGACGACCAGCAGCCCGTCAGCTTCTTTCCGGCCTTCCAGGAACCCCGGCACCTCTACACCTACCTGGAGCTGCCCCTGGGCGCCTACGTGGAGGCCCAATTCCAGATTGTCGACGAGCTGGGCGGCAATCTTGCCATGTGGGACAGCGACGAGGAGGAGGAGGAGGAGGAGGAACAGCCGTTTGCCGTGTAACGTGGGCGCAGCACTTTTTGGTTTGATCATGTGAGATGGGAGACATACGATGGAGTCGTAGAACGTGGCATTGGATGGCCGGCCTTTTTGTATATAGATACCCATACAGCGCACAGGTTCCAGAACGTCGAGAACGTCCAGAACGTCTAGTCCGCGTCTTTCGCTCCCGCTCCCGTCTATATCTTGCTCGGCCTCGGCACATTGTCCGGATCCAAATTCACCTTGCCGTGCTCACACGTGGCCAGCACCGCCCCGTCCTGGGCCCGCCGCAGCACGCCCCGCAGCGTCGACAGCCGCTGGCCCGCGTGCACCTGCTCGCACTCGACCAGCACGGCCAGGCCCATGGGGGCCGGCCGCACGTACGTCACATTCAGTGTCCGGCTGACGCCGAGCCGGCGCCACGACTTGATCAGCTCCTCTTCGTCGTTGTCGTCGTTGTCGTCGTTGTCGTCGTCGTTGTTGTCCCTGGCAAGCGCGGCATCCGCCTGGGGCGACGACGGCGCCAGCGCCAAGGCCAGGCTGGTGCAGAAATCAAACAGCGCCGCCGTGGCGCCGCCGTGCATGTTGTACATGCGGTTGCAGTGCTCCGGCTGCACGGAGTAGCCGAACACGATCCGCGGCGGGTGGTGGTGGCTGGCGGCCGTCTCAAAGTCGTCGGCCGACACGAGCGTCAAGTGCGGGAGGAAGGACGACATGAAGTCCTCGCTGTGTCAGTCGACGTGTTTGATCGTGTCTTGCCACATTGGCTTGCTCGAACAGGAGAACGTGCACCCACCTTGATGCCTACACTCTCGAGCCCGGAAATCATCTCCAGCAGCTTCGAGATGCGCTCGGCATTGGTCATCTTGGAGCCGGCCATGGCTGCGGTGATGGAGGCAAGTTGGCTGTGAACGCGGACGAGACGAAAGAACGTAATCCAAGAATGAAAGAATTAAACACCGTGACGAAGGCGTCGGCGCGGCCAGCTTGTTTCGTCGACTCGCTGAGGCGCAACGTCGTCCCCAGAAGATAGAGTCGGAATTTGGGGATGCTAAAGGACTCCGCTATCTTTACTCCGACTTCCGCCCGGAGTATTTCCAAGTCAGGTTGTCCCCTGTAGCGCTCCAATTTACAGCACGATTCATACGATATTACAGTGGATACAGGGAGTCAGCGAGTCCCCTACAGATTCAACAGTGCTGACTTGCCTGAATGGCAGGTGCTAGTGCCGGCAGCGCTAAATGCCACCCCAGCTTTTGGCAGCAATTCGTGCCTCGGCAATTACGCTCCCGCATTGCTCGGTCGCGCTTACCTAGCGGGTCCATTCGTGTGAACGCACCTGCCATTTCGCTTTCGCTGCACTTCACATCTGACACCAAACGATCCATTTTGCATCGACACTTTTCACTCCAACAAATACGACACGATATCCGACGCGAGACTCGCCACATACGCCATCCTTAACGGCATCCCCATCTCCGGCTCTCCGACGACTGACGTCCCCAACACACACGACACCCGCGCCGCCGCCATGGACGCCAACGCCGCCATGGACGCCAACGCCGCCATGGTCGACGAGCAGAAGCCGTCGCTGTTTGAGCTGCTCTCCGAACAGCAGCTGCACGGCCTGCTGCCGCCGACCCTGCGGTATCTGCTGACCATTGCGACGCAGCGCTACCCGCGCTACCTGCTGCGCGCGCTCAACTCGTTTGACGAGCTCTACGCGCTCGCCATGCTCGTCGTCGAGCACTACTATCTCCAGACGATGGGCGGCACGTTCACCGAACACTTTTACGGCCTCAAGCGAGAGCGGGTGCTGGAGGGCGGCCTGCGTGCCGCCAGCAGCGAGGTGCCGCGCGCCGCCGCCGGCACGCCCGCCGTTGTGCGCACGTTTTTGCAGCTGCGCCGCAGCGCCGACCTCTGGCGCAACCTGGGCGTCGTGGTCGGCGTCCCCTACCTCAAGCGCAAGCTCGACGACGCCTACGAGCGCGACGCGCCCCGCGCTCGCCTGGGCGCCGCCTACCAGCGGCTGCCCGCCCGCCCGACCCTGCGCGACCGCCTGCAGCACGCGGCCCGCTGGTTCCTGCGCCACGTGTACCCGAGCGTGCACGCCGCCTACGGGTTTGCCGTGCTGGCGTTCCACCTCGCCTACCTCTTTGACGGCTCGCGCTACGCCAGCCCGCTGCTGTGGCTCGTCGGCACGCGCGTGCGGCGCATGACGGGCGCCGACTACCGGGCGATGGACGACCTGGCCGAGCGGCAGTCGACGTCGTCGACGCCGCGGTCCGTCGGGAGCCGCCTGCTGGGCGGCCTGTCCATGGTGCTGCCGGCGAGCATTTTCGCGCTCAAGTTCTTGGAGTGGTGGCACGCGTCGGACTTTGCCAAGCAGCTGTCGCTCAAGGCGGCCGCCAGCCTGGACCTGCCGCCGCCCGTGTCGGCCGGCCTGCCCGCCGGTGGAGGTGGTGCCAAGTCTGTGTCTGCGGGGACCAGCGCGGCGACGGCGACGGGCAGCAGCAGCAGTAGCAGCAGCAGTGCCTCCAACACGGGCAGCATCGGCCGCAAGGGCATTCTGAAGAAGGAGCCGTCGTGGCGCGTCGACGAGACGGCGACTCCCTCGACGACGGCAGCAACGGCAGCAACGGCAGCGACGGCAGCGGCCCACGACGAGGCGGGCCCGGACGCTGCGCCCACCGAACAAGACCTCGCACGCCGCGCGCCGATTGCCAAGCCGTCGCTGCGCCCCATCTACACGGTCCCTGCGCCCGCCGACTCGGCCCTCTGCCCCATCTGCTGCGACGCCATGACGACGCCGACGGTGTGCCAGACGGGCGTCGTCTACTGCTATATCTGCATACACAAGTGGGTGGCGGGCCAGCACGACAAGCAAGAGGCGTTCATGGCCGACAAGGCGGACCGGTGGGAGAGCGGCGAGGGGCGGTGTGCGGTGACGGGCCGCCGTGTCCTGGGCGGCACCGAGGGCCTGCGGCGGTTGATGGTGTAGAGGTGGAAGGGGAAACGAGCACATACATCAGGTCTTGGACGTGTACATATACAAGCATTGGCAGGCGTTTTTTCTCATAATGGGTATCATTTTGTTTTCTTCTTTTTTTGTCATGTTCCTTGTCCCGTTCCCAGTCGTCCATGTTGTACTATAAAGAAGCAATTTACATGCCCACCCGCCGACCCTGCGCACTTACATGTCGACAACCTGCACGCTGTTGCCCAGGCGGCCCGAGTTGCCGTACATTTGGCCCGCGTTCACGAGGATCGAGCTCGCGCCCCGGCCCTCGGCCGCCAGGATGTCGGGCGCAAACAGCCACACGGGCAGCAGCACCGTCGCCATCGTGGCCGCCGCCACGAGCCGGCCGAGGTAGCCCAGGCGGCTGCCCAGGCTTTCCTCCCGGAACGGCTGCCCGAGCTCGTTGCCGTCCTCGGTCAGCACTTCGTACGCCCGCTGCGTCTCGTCCCAGAACACGAGCTGGCGGCCTGCGCCCCAGTGCACGTGTCCAAAGACGTGCAGCGGCGGACGAACGCGCCAGACTTCGGCCAGCAGGCCGGCACAGCCCAGGCCCAGGTCGAGATGGTGGCGCTTGCAACGTCAGCGAAAAAAAAACCAAAAAAAAAAAAAAAAACACTAAACCATACAAATAGCGCAACAGCACACGACGACCATGACCTACCGGAGGCGGATGGGTGACGAGAATGTCGACGTCGGGCGGAATCAGCCCCTGCCAGGGCGGCGTGCTGCGGTCGTACTGGTAGCTGAACGAGTCCGGCCCGCACCGCGGGATGTCGGCGGCGCCGTACACCTTGAGGGACCGCCCGTTGGCAAAATGGAGCGTGCGCGCCTCGTGCTGCAGGTAGTGCATGTTGTCGGCAAACCGGGGCCCCGGCGCGTCGGCCGCCATGCCCTTGGCCACCCGCGCGGCCGGGTCAAACCAGCTGTCGTGGTTGCCGCACACCACCACCTTGTGCGGGTGCGGCAGCGACGCCAGCCAGTCCAGCTGTGCCTGGAGGTCGGCCGGCCGCCCGTGGTCCGTCAGGTCGCCCGCGTGGATCAGCAGGTCGCCGTCCGGAATGTCCGGGACAATCTGGTCGTGCGTGTCCGAGATGCACACGACGCGGATGGTCGGCGTGGCCCGGGCCTCGGCCGCGTCCAGAAAGTGCCGCCGCGTGGCCCAGCCGCGCACGCCGACGATCCAGGCGTAGAGGTAGTGCGCGGCCGCGCGGATGGGCGAGGCGAGCAGGCGGTCGAGCAGCGTGGGCGGCTCCCAGGGGCTGCTCTGCCGCAGCCCGAGGCGCACGAGCAGCGACGAGCTCATGTGTGTTTGAGGGCTGTGTCAACTCTACAGATGGGTGGTTTGAGGCGGCGGGGTGCCAACGGTAAGTCGACGTCAATATGTCGACGTCAATGGCAGGTGAGTCTTATGCTGTTGGCTTTGCTCTTTAAGCCGACGACGTTGGCGATAGTGGGGTATTTGGTTGGTCCTTTCAGAGGCCGAGAGGCCCTACCGGGACGAATAAAGTGGGACCAACTGTGAAGCCGTCGCTGAGTCGCTGCTTCTTTTTCTGGCCCTCGTTTAAACGCACTTTCCGTGCGAAACAACCTTCAACGGCTTTCCACAGGCAAGCTCCAAGGCAGGAACGAACCCTCCGTGCCAATGGCCAGTGGTGCCTTCCCGGATCGTGCTGTTGTGTCCTTCCGCTGTTGCGCAGACGCCAAGCTTTTACCCGCTCTCAGCGCACGGGCCAATACAAGGCAACTGCCCTCTGAGCTCACAATTACTATGACGCATGTTCTTCTTTCTCCTCCAGTCGTCCTACACTGTACTTTTTCCACTCTGCCATGTCAGCTGAATCCGTCCCACCGTCTTCCTAGCGCCGCCGTCCAACTTCTGCCCCTTATCCCAATCTTTGTCGCTACATCGTATGAAAGGATCGGGAGTGGAGCCGTCCATCGAGTTTTAGCAGCTTCCGCCGTCCAGCTGGCGCGCATTGGCTTGGCTGATTGGCCGACATGCGGGGCTGCTCCTGCCTTACGTACGTAGTGGCCAGCAACATGGCAGGAGCTGTAAGTCTCGCTGGTGACGTCCTGCCTTTTGTGCCAAGGCCCACACACCTGAGCTCCTTCCTGCACAGTTGGAGTCTTGGATCGAGCTTTTTCTGCTTCCTCTCTTTTCCTCTTTTTCTCTTTTCCTTTCTTCACTCTTCCTCATTGCGACGCGGCATCGAGGTTGGCAGCACCTCTCGTCCTGTAGCAAGCATTCCTATGATCCTTTCTCGACTCCCGCCTTGCACCTAAAACTATCTCGGCCGCCGCCCTTCCTGCAGCTTCTTTTGTCCCTCCTCGAGGCGACCCCTCTGTCTCCTCGGCTTCATCTCTTCTTCTCGTGACGCTTCTTCTCTCGAGAGACTTGCAGTTGCTTTCGCCAGCATTGGCTGTGTCCCTCGTGCTTCCAGCCTGCCCCGCCGACGCTCTGGGCGAGCTACCCGCTCACCATGGCCACCATCTCCGACATCTACGGCCCGGGTGCCGCCGACAAGCCAGAGCTGAACAACAACTTCCAGTATGTCCACAGCGTCCCCGAGACTCTTCCTCTCCGCATCTAACTTTTTTTTCTCCCTTTCTTCTCTGTTTTGCTTCCCACCCGCAGCGTCGACTATGTGATCCACTTCTTGATCCCGCCCAAGGAGCGTGACGAGGCCGAGGCCGCCTTCATCCAGGTCATCCAGGCCCTTGCCAGCGCCGGCTTTGCCACCGAGGTCCGCCCCGGCGGCGACCGCGCGTCCCTGCTCATCTTCTGCAAGATCGCCTCCGAGAAGCTGCTGCGCGCCCAGATCTACCGCAGCCGCCTCCAGGACTACCTCTACGGCATCCGCACCACCGCCCCGCCCAGCCGCAAGAACCAGGGCGGCGTCGAGGTCGACTACAACTCGTACTTTGCCGACGAGCCCGTCTCCGAAGCCGAGCGCCTGCGCCTCGCCTACCTGCTCATCAGCAAGCCGCGCGCCGAGGGCGGCGCCGGCATCACGCCCAAGGGCACGCTCGGCGCGTCCGCGTCGCCGGCCAAGGGCGGGCCCGGCGCGCGCCAGTCCAACGTGGCCGCGCAGAACAAGTTTGTCGCGTCCATCTTCCCGCTGCACGACCACGCCTTCAACCGCGCCTGGCTGCGCAAGTGGAGCACAAAGTACATGCTGGACGCCGCCGACCTCGACGCCATCCGCGACAAGTTTGGCGAGCGCGTCGCCTTTTACTTTGGCTTCATGCAGAGCTACTTTAGCTTCCTGCTGTTCCCGGCCGCCTTCGGCTTCTTTGCCTGGCTCGCCATCGGCCAGTTCTCGTGGGTCTACGCCACCGTCAACGGCCTGTGGTCCGTCGTCTTCTTCGAGTACTGGAAGAAGCGCGAGGTCGACCTCGCCGTGCAGTGGGGCGTCCACGGCGTCTCGCAGATCCAGCTGCCGCGCCCGCAGTTCCGCTTCGAGCGCGAGGCCAAGGACCCCGTCACCGGCGAGACCGTCAAGATCTACTCGCCCTTCCGCCGCTTGTCGTACCAGCTGCTGCAGGTGCCCTTTGCGCTCGCCTGCGTGGCCGTCCTGGGCAGCCTCATCATCCTGTGCTTCTCCATCGAGATCTTCATGACCGAGCTCTACAACGGGCCCTTCAAGCAGTACCTGACCTTCTTGCCCACGGTCCTGCTGACTGTCCTGCTGCCGCTGCTCACCGGCATCCTGACCAACTTTGCCGAGCAGCTGACCAACATTGAAAACTACGAGACCCAGGACGACCACCAGGCCGCATTTGTGCAAAAGATCTTTGTCATCAACTTCATCACCTCCTACCTGCCCGTGCTCCTGACGGCCTTTGTCTACGTGCCCTTTGGCAAGGTCCTCGTGCCCTACCTCAACGTCTTCCAGGCCGTCACGCACCGCCTCGCCGGCGCGCACAAGGGGTCTGCGGCCACCGACCACACCACCATCCAAAAGGCCGCCTTCCAGGTCAACACGCACCGCCTCACGCAGCAGGTGATTTCGTTGACGGTGACCGCGCAGATTGTCAACTTCTTGACCGAGGCCATTGTGCCCTACGTCAAGCGCAAGGTCTTCAAGGCCGCCGAGGAGATTGCGTACCGCGGCCAGAACGACGTCACGGCCAAGGACGCGCCCGAGGAGGCCGCCTTCCTCGAGCGCGTGCGCGACGAGGCCACCCTGGCCGTCTACGACGTCTCCATCGACTACCGCGAGATGGTTGTCCAGTTTGGCTACCTGTCGCTCTTCTCCGTCGTCTGGCCGCTCACCGCCTGCTCGTTCCTCGTCAACAACTGGGTGGAGGCCCGCTCCGACGCCATGAAGATTGCCGTCAGCAGCCAGCGGCCCATCCCCTGGCGCGGCGACTCCATCGGTCCCTGGCTCACCTCGCTCGGCTTCCTGTCGTGGCTCGGCAGCATCACGAGTGCCGCCATTGTGTATTTGTTCCGCAGCAACACCTTTGGCCCGGACCACTCGCCCTGGGACATCAAGGCCTGGGCCCTGCTGCTGAGCATCATCTTTGCCGAGCAGGTCTACCACACCGTCCGCGCCGTCGTGCACTATGTCGTCGCGAAGCTCGACAGCCCCGGCCTGCAAAAGGAACGTGCCGAGCGGTTCGCGCTGCGCAAGCGGGCGCTGGCGGAGTCGCTGGGCGAGGACGAGGCCGAGAAGGCGCTGAGCCCGGGCGTAACGGGCGGTGTCGGTGTGACAGACGCCGAGAAGATTACGCGTGCGGCCGTCGAGGCCGAGGCGCGCGAGCTGGCGGTTAAGGGCCTGGACAAGCCGGAAGATATGTGAGTCATTTTGTCATTTTGCTTCTCTCCCTCCCCCCCCCTCGACCGTCGTGATCAAAAACGAGGTCGTGGTTGGCTGTTTCTGGGTTTGCGTCGAAGAGGGCTAACGGTGTCGAAATAGATTCTGGCTGCGCCAGCGCGGTCCCTCCGAGTCTGTCCAGGTTGGTCGCTCCCTCATTGCCGAGTTCACCGACACGTCCAGCAACAATACCATCCACAGTGGCAACACGACGACGGTTCCCGCACCGGTCAAGGAACTGTAGAAAGTCCTGATGCCGTTTGTCAGGGTGCTTGTGAACGTCGCGCCTAGCTTGCTTGCCGTATCGTTGTCGTCGGTGAGACAGAAAGGCACACGCGCCTGGGCATGTGCGGGTGAGCGGGTGAGCTGGGGCGTTGTAAGGAGCTGTATTTTGGATGAATTGAATATGACGTAGGCGGCGGGAAGGCGGGCTAGGTTTCTTTTTCTGGGCTACAAGGGTTTCTTTGGGTTTTGGATAGCTTTTCATTGCTTTTTGGGAACGAGTGGGAACGGAGGAAGGATGTTCAACGGACCGGAAAGGAGCTCAAAATGGGGTAAATGCACTTGCAGGCATGTCATTGGTACCAATGCCGGTAATCAGGGGCAATCAGGGGCTCTGCTGCCAAAAACGGCATCTCTTCAATTACCACACGTGCTTCCATTTCGTGGTGATGTGTCGTCTTCGTTCCTTCTTCGCCATGTGCTCTCAGGGATCGTAGCCGAGTGGTTGGTTTTGACAGCAGCCCGCATGAGCAGGATGATGGGAGGAACGGCAGTCCGGATGTAAGCGATCGGTATCTCGATGCGGCGTCGGTTTTGACAGACAGACAGGGGTACAGCATCCATGCTCTCTCGTTACAGAGGCCACCTGCTCGTGTGCTCATGTCTTGACAGCTCCCTTTAGCTTCCTCCATCATGACCGAATTGGCTGGCTGGGTGCAAGGTTTGGCCAAGCGGACTGGCACATGTCTCAAGACTTCGGCCTTGTCCTCTGTAGACGAGGCCTGTTGAGTCACTCAGTGGCTTGAGCACACTACCATACAGTAAGTGCCTACTGCCCTCGTGCCTCTGCTTGTCCAGTCCAACGACCTCGTGTCGGTGGAACGACGTCATGGTACCTAAATGCTGCCACCGAATGAAACCATTCTTTCCTTCCCTTCCCGTGCCAATGGCGCCCGGGATCGTGTGGTGTTTGGACAACACAAAAGGTGCATGGGTCGTTTCAGCCTTGGGAAGAGCCTTTCACCATAAATTAGCGGGGAGCCAAGGGAAACCGAAAGGGACAACAAGACTGGGCGAGGGCGGGTGCCAAGTTGCGACAGTCCCGACAGTCCCTCCCAAGGCAAGTTTTCTGGGGCTATCAAAGGCAGAACGGACGCGCTTGTCGACTGTCGAACCCAGCCTGTGCTTGTGTTGGGCCAATGGGGACAAGCTGCTGGCGGGCGTGCTCTCGCCCTGTAAGCTAATTTTCGACAAGCTCCCAAAGCCAAGACAAGCTGAGCACTATGCTTTTGCAATATCGACACCAGGCGGGGAGGCTGAGCAGCAGCTTTATTGATTTCTCCTGTCGCGCCTGTCATTTTCCCGCCAGTTGTGTCTCTGTCCCACGACCAGCTTTTCGATGCCAGCGCCATAAGGTTCTCGTTGGTGTGGTGGACGTGCTGGAGCGTCTGTCTGCTGTCGGTTCCCTGTAAGCCCCTCAAAGCACAGCCTCGAACAAACGTGCAACTGCAAAATGTGCCCGTTGCCTTTCGCTCATTCGCTTCTGCCTGTCTTTCTCTGGCCTTTGGAGGCCTGCTTTGGGACTGCTAATTGAAGTTAGCCATGCCATCTTGTGAGGCATCTTCTGGTTTGCAGGTTTGCAAGCCCTCCCTTCCCTTTGACACGAAACACACTGGCCGGGGTGCGCCTTGCCCTTTTGCACTGTCAACTTGTCGACTTTCCTTGTAAGACTTGGGCCTTCTCTCCCTACCATTGGTCGTGCGTGGTTTCTTCCCAGGGGTGATAGGGAAATCCACAGAGAGCTTCTGCTTGTTGCCTTTTGGGCCACTTCCCTTGGTGTGCTTGTGCCTGACGGCGCTCTGCCTTTCCAGGGAGGCTCTTGACCCGGCTGGTAATTATCTCTTTGTTCCACTGTGGTTGCAGTGGTTTGTGGAGGGTTTCTTTCTCGGCCCAAAGACGTCGACGCAGAGGGGAACAGGGGAGCAGGGGAGCTCATGCGTCCATGTTGATAACAGTCTACAGCGTCCGTGCAAAGTGGATCGCCTTGTCGCTTAGCTTTGATCAGAACTCTGTTAGTAAACTGAGTATCTTGTGTGGTCCATAAAAAGCATGGTAGAGGGGTTCCATGTGCGGCTCGACAGGGAGCATACCGAGCAGAGCTGGGGAGGAGAGAGGTTCAAGACAGGCGTAAACGAGGTGCGGAACGAGGCGCATGCCAGCCCCCCTTCATCGTCTCTGCGACTTGGCTGTCCAGTCCTGTTCTATCGATGCATAGAGAGCTCGTGTTTCCGTCCATTTGTTTTGTTGCCTTGAGGCTCAACTGGACATTGTCTGGTGTCCGGATCGAACTCACCGACAAGGCTACCACTGCGTTCTGGCATTTGAGGCCCGGCGTGTCCTGTTCTTGTCTTGTTCATGGGCATGCGCGAAGCGCAATATTGCAATATTGATTTTAGTAAAAAGCTGAGGAGGGGCCACGACACACGACAGAAAGAAACGCAGAGTAGTTCCTCGTGCAAGTTCGCCCTCGTTTCCTCTTTCCTTAATTATTGCAAGTGTCCTGAAAGCACCTTCCCGTTTGCTGGAACAACTCCCCTTGGCTCCTTCTGTGCCCACTCCTGCCTGTCGTTTCTGCCTCGCAGCATTGGCTTCAATCGACTCATAAAGGTGCCCTGCATTGCTTGCGCCTGCCTTCTCATTCTGTCTATCCCCTTCGTCCCTTCCTCCTCTTGCGCTTTCGTCCCCTCTGCTGATCGGAAGCCCCTGCTGCTTTAGCACTTTGCCCCCTTCTCTGCACTTTCCTGTTCTGTCCTCAGCTGTGGCAGACAATCGTTCTTGCCTGCTCTTGACTCCCCCCTTTTCTCTGTCGTCTGGTTGGGCTGATCTCCCGCCCGCCTAGCGTGACGCTCGTGCACACTGCCTTCAAGGCTCTTTCCTTGAAGAGGAACGATATCTTGTCGCGCCTGCCTCTTTTGGCCAGGCAACTTTTCCTTCCTGCAACCGATCACCAACCCGTCTTACCCAGTCAGCGCCTTCCCTTGTCTCTGATATCTCCCCTGACCACGAATAAAGAAAAAAGAACATTTCTAGAAGGTGCAACCCAGGTACCGGCGCAACCCCAACGCAGCTTCCTCCCCCAGGGCGCGACTCGCTTGCAACACTGAAAGGCAGTCGCGGCCGGCAGGGGACGCACAAGACGCACCTAGCAAGGAGAGCATCGCCGATTCCTGACTTGTGAATACGTTGTCCGTTTGTCAACATTATCTCCCGGCCACTTTTCAATCCCCCCTCCCACTTCCATCGACACTATTTACTGCCGTCGTCCCACCTCCATCTCTTCCTTTCCTCTTCATTTCCACTTTACTGCGCTCACCTCAAGGCACCTGTTGTATCACCTACCCACACCGCAGCCATGGACGAGGAGATCGACTTTCTCCTGCTCGGCCCTTTCGCAGAAATTGTCGAAAAGGCTCAGGCTGCTCTCGACACTGCCCAGGATGTCGACAACCAGGACATGGCCAAGGCGGCACAAGCGCTGCTCAAAGAAGGCGAGCGGGCCCGCAAGGCCCTCGAGCCCATTGCGAAGCGGAATCTGACGCTCTATGGCGAGAACTTTGTCACGGCCCTGAGAGATCATGGTGAGTTTCCCGTGTCCCAGTTTCCCCGTGTCCCAGTTTCCCAGTTGCTGCATTTTATTATTTCGTTTGTGTCCAGCTTGCAGTAGACTAATACGCACAGATGGCGTTGCCGAGCACATTGACGCCCTCAACAGCCTCGTGTACGTCTTTGACGATTATACCGAGCCAGACAGCTTCGACGCGGACAAGTTCAAGGAGCTCGGCAAGACGGCGCAGCAGACGACGCTGCGGATCACGCCGATCCTGCGGCGGATGAAGCTCGAGGCACCGGCAGCGGCAGCAGCAGTCGTGGCACCCGGCGCCTCGACACCTTCGACGCCGCTTGTCCCCCAGTCATCGCCCTTTTTCAACGCCGGCGTCTCGCGCGTCAACAGTCTCGGCGGCTACAGCGCAACCAGTTACTCCGGCGCACGCAGTCCCGGACCGGACGACGCCTTGGACCTGAGCGAGGGGAGTGGTGCACCGGGTGTCGTTGTTCCCAGCATGCAACGGTATGACACGGTTGTGCACGTGCCCGCGGATGCAGTGCCTCTGCCACAACAGCGCGAGGACGCACCACCGGTCATGGGCACCCAGGGCGGGCCGGACATGGGGTGGAACAACGGGCAGCCGCAGCAAGCACAAAACCCAAAAGGTGGCGCGTCTCCCGCGCTCTCAAGGCACTCAATCGCGAGCCCGACCATGTTGCCCTCCATCCCCGAGCCAGCTCCACCGTCTCCCCCACCACCACCATCCCTTCCCGAGCCTCCACCGCCCGTTCCAGGTGTCAACCCCTGGCAGATTGGCGAGCGGCCCTCGGTGGACACAATTGCTGAAGGACAAGAGGGCGAGGAGCAGAGCAATGGTGGCGTGGGCGAGGGTTCCGGCCCTGACCAGACGGAGGACGGAGAGGTGCCGGAACGGCGGCGGCGCATCTCGACACGGCCCGACTCGCCCACACTACCGTCACCAAAGGCAGCCACGGCCCCACAGGTGTCCAGCTTTATAGTCCCACCACCACCGCCACCAACATCTTCCTTCCCGCTGCCCAGTTCACCGCAGCAATATCCTCGCCGTCTCGACGACGGTGTAGACGCTTGGCAGCAGCAGATGGCGCAGGGCTCCGACCCGTCGCCCCGTACCATGCCAGTGCGGCCAGAGCAGCTGTCTTCACCGCCCGTAAATGTGCCGGTCATGTCTGCGACGTGGTCGCTGCCGTCACAACAGCCGGCATCCGGGCAAAACTATGTCTTTTCGCAGCAACAGCAACAGCAACAGCAACAGCAAGCGCGGCAGTCTCTAACCGGCCCGACATCGGCGGCATCTGGCTATGTCTCGCCCCGGCAGTCCCAGATCAGCAACACGACGGCTTCGACGGCCAGCTCAACCAACGGGTCTGTGTTCAGCTTCGACTCGTACCTCAACGGACTCAGCAACCAGCTGCGCGACTCGTCTCTAGACCCAATCAGCCCCGTGGCGGGACCGGCCACCGCGGTGGCTGCAAGCCCCAACTCGCCAGCCAGTCCGCAGCCGCAGCTCTTGGCATCCTTTGCGTCTGGATCCCAACAGCAACAGCCACAGCAGCCACAGCAGCCACTGCAGCCACTGCAGTCGGAGATGCGGCCACCACCAATACCGTTGAACGTGCCGCAAGCGCAACTCGATGAGCAGCCGGGCCTGGAGCCAATTCATCCGGTTGTCGACATTGACCAGGGCTTGATCCCAGTCGAGAGCTCGAACAGCGAAGATCTTGCCGGCGGTGCAAACGAGGAGCGTGTCGTACAACGCCGGACGGCGGACTGCAAAATTGGCCCTGGCAGCTCGTACCATCTTCTCAAGGGCTTCTGTGAAGGTGCCAGGGAAGTGCAGCGCGGCCATGCCGGTGTGCGGCAGATTAAGAAGCTGGTACGAACCTCCAAGCCTCAGTTGACTTTTGTACTCTCCTCGATTTTGTTTGCTAACATTCAGACAGTCATACAGCGGAGCAGGCGCGTATGCCGCCAAATGCACACACTGTCTCTACGAGTTGCAGTGGTCTGAGGTCGACAAAGACCGCCAGAATTTGCGTACGTGCCTTTTCCCGCTCGTCCCTGAAACCTTCTGTTTTATAGTTTTATATTTTCTGTTTTTGTTCGCAGTTTGCCCAAACTAACAGCGTACAGCAAATGCCAACTACCGTATGCATGGCATCGGCTTCCGCCTGCGGTTCTTGTCGAAATGCCATCTCCCGGCCAAGCAGGTGGACGACCCGCTGTACGCGTGCATCTTTTGTCTACAAGAGGGCCGGACGCTCGAAGAGAGCGACGCCACCGTCTTCTTCACGCAGGGCCAGCTGTTTTCGCATCTGGCGCGCCACCCGCGGCCGCTGCCCGAGGTGTCGGGGGTCACGGTCATTGACGGCCCCGAGCGGCCCGAGCCATACCGCAATGACTATGACTTGCACTTTACCACGCCGCCCGTGCCGTCGGAACTCGACGGCATCCGCCGCGAACTGCTGCAGCTGCCGACCGCCGTGGCCACTGAGACGTTCCGCAAAGCCCACAACGCGCTGCGGCGGCCGTTTGACGGTGCCGTGCCCATCCAGTTCCCCGTCGGGTCCAAGATTGTCGGCGTCGAGTTCCCGGCCAAGTACAAGGGCGAGTGGGCCGTGGGGTGGTTCGACAACGTGCGCGGCCCCTTCCCGGTGGAGCACATCCGGTTGGACCCGCCGCCGCGCAACGAGATCCGCACGCAAGGCACGAGCGCGCTGCGGGCGACGGCGCGGTGGAAGTGGGCGTCGTCGAGCGCGTACCGGAACTCGGAGTGGCTCAAGCTGGACCGCAACGAGACGGTGACCAACATCATCTGGTCGCACCCGGAGCACTGGTGCTGGGCGGGCACGAACGCGCGCGGCAAATGGGGCTACTTCCCGCAGTCGCACATTGAGCCCAACTCGCTCAAGGAAGGCCCACCGCAGGGCAGCGATGCGGCGAGCATCCTCAGCCAAGAGCGGGGCGGCGGCGGCGGCGGCTTCCTGTCGCGGCTGCGCAGCCACAATGCCCACAACAACAGTAGCAGCAGTGCCCCGTCGGTCAAGCGGCCGGTCAGCATTGCGAGCCAGTCGACATCGTCAACCCGGTGATACGTTGCCGGCGTTTTATTTTGCCCTTTCGGAGCGTATATTTTGGGACAGGCATTGGATCTTTTGGTATAGATGCGTTGGACTCGGCTTCGTATTGTACGTTGCATGTCTCTGGTTTGATATAGACTTCTTTTATTATTTTTCCTTCCTTCTTCTTTCTTCTTTCGTCTCTTTTTGGGCCTCATATGCCACAATATGTTTATATACCCCGTTCATTCAGCGGCTTCTTTCCTTTTCAAACGGCATTTACTTGTTCTTTCTATCTCTCATGCCGTGCCTTTATTTTTGTTGTTCAACATTCTTATTTTGGTATTCGGCACTCCAGCGTCCTCGGAACTCGTTCATGAGTGCAATGTGCCCGGCATCCTTGACTCTGCTAGGCACAACTCCTTCGAATCGTCGCGAGTTCTCATCACCACGTGAAGTTTCACAGATTCTATCTACGCAACACACAAGGAGGTGGCGGCCGCAAATGTTCTGGCGGCCGTATTAGGCAATGTTTCCATTTCTGGTTTAGTGCCATCTAGATGTCCAAAGACTGCGGTCTGGCTGGTCCAGCAATGGCTACACCAGACTCCCAAGACCCAGCTTTTTTATTGGGGTCGGGACACCAAATGCGCTCCCCGCAAAAATAGCCGACCACTCGAACCACTCCGCAGAGGAGAAAGACGAACGAATGAGAGAATAACCAGGAAATGCTTATGGCCGTCGGACGAGCGCAAGGCAGGAGAGACCACAGAGACGACAGACAGCGATTGGATGCAGCGCCTTTTATGGATTGACTTGCACATGGTCGAAACTTTCTTTTATTTTTGTTTCGTTTTTATTTTACTTTCGTTTCCCATTCTTCTTTCCACGTTTCTTTTCTGCATTGTTTCTTCTCGACTTGAATCGACCTCCTCGTCTCTAGCTGTCGCTGCTTTTCTACGTCACCCATCTCAGCGAAGTCGACTCGCCGAGCAATACCCGGAACTCGGATCTCCCCTCTTCCCAGCGCACACTGCAAAATGGCCTTGTCCGCAGCAGAAATCGGCAAGCACAACAGCGCCGACTCGTGCTGGGTCATTGTGCGCGGCAACGTCTACGACGTCACCGAGTTCCTGCCCGAGCACCCCGGCGGCCAAAAGATCATCCTCAAGTATGCCGGCCGCGACGCCACGTCCGCCTTTGAACCCGTCCACCCGCCCGACACCCTGGACAAGTACCTCGACAAGTCCAAGCACCTGGGCCCCGTGGCCGACATGGACGCCGTCGCGGCGGCCGACAAGAACCGCAAGCGCACCCCCGAGGAGGAGGCCGAGGCCGCCGAGGACAAGGCCGTCGCGGAGGCCCGCGCCCTCATGCCGCCCGTCGACAGCTGCTACAACCTGCTCGACTTTGAGGCCGTCGCCCGCCGGGTCATGAAGCGCGGCGCCTGGGCCTACTACTCGAGCGCCGCCGACGACGAGATTTCGCTGCGGGAGAACCGTGCGGCCTTCCAGCGCGTCTGGTTCCGCCCGCGCGTCCTCGTCGACGTCGAGCGTGTCGACCTGTCGACGCGCATGTTTGGCGCGCGCGTGGCCGCGCCCTTTTACGTGACGGCCACGGCGCTCGGCAAGCTGGGCCACCCCGAGGGCGAGACGGTGCTGACCAAGGCCGCGGCGCGCCACCAGGTCGTGCAGATGATCCCGACGCTGGCCTCGTGCTCCTTTGACGAGATCATGGACGCCGCCGCCGGGCCGGGCAACCCCTACCAGTGGCTGCAGCTGTACGTCAACAAGGACCGCGAGATTACGCGCAAGATCATCCAGCACGCCGAGGCCCGCGGCTGCCGCGCCCTCTTTATTACGGTCGACGCGCCGCAGCTGGGCCGCCGCGAAAAGGACATGCGCGCCAAGGCGGCCGCGCTGGGCGGCGGCGGCAGCTCCGTGCAGAAGAAGGAGGGCATGGCCTCGGACACGTCGCAGGGCGCCGCGCGCGCCATCAGCTCCTTCATCGACCCGAGCCTCTGCTGGGACGACCTGCCGTGGTTCCGCTCGGTCACGCGCCTGCCCATTGTCCTCAAGGGCGTGCAGCGCGTCGAGGACGTCGTGCGCGCCGCCGAGACGGGGCTCGTCGACGGCGTCGTGCTCTCCAACCACGGCGGCCGCCAGCTCGACTTTGCGCGGTCGGCGCTCGAGGTGCTGGCCGAGACCATGCCCGTGCTGCGCGCGCGCGGGCTCGACCGCCGCATCGAGGTGTACGTGGACGGCGGCCTGCGGCGCGCGACGGACATTTTGAAGGCGCTGTGCCTCGGCGCCAAGGGCGTCGGCATCGGCCGCCCCTTTTTGTACGCCATGTCGGCGTACGGCCTCGAGGGCGTGGACCGGGCCATGGCGCTGCTCAAGGACGAGCTGGAGATGGACATGCGGCTGGTGGGCGCGCGGACGGTGGACGACCTGGGCCCGGAGCTGGTGGACACGCGGTCGCTGACGAGCCACCCCAACGGCGTGCCGGACGACAAGCTGGCGCACAAGGTGTACGACCCGCTGCAGGTGCCGGCCCAGCGGGACAGCAAGCTGTAAGCTGGTAAGCTGGTAAGCTGGTAAGCTGGCAAGCTGGCAAGCTGGCAAGCTGGCAAGCTGGCAAGCTGGCAAGCTGTATATGAAAGTTTAAAAAGCAAGGGAGTGTATACACGATAGAACATGTACCAAAGAGACCGAGCGGCAGCCAAATCCTTGTTTTTCCAATATTCATTGCTTTTCCTATCGTCTATCCTGCTTGTGCCAAAAGCACAATCGCTCGCTATGAAATCCCCAAGACAAGCCAACAATGCACGGGTGTAAAAGATCCAAAAGAAAACTCAAAATGCCAAGAAAAGGACCAAAATAAACCAAAGGTCCATGCATTTCCCACCTTTTTCACAGATCCAGAGGGAAGCGTTTCCGCAGCGTACCACCAAAGCGGTAGATGAGCAGCGGCACGGGGATGAGCGCAATGCAAATAAAGCCCAACAGGCTGTTGCCCCAGCCCACACCCAGCGTGGCGTACATGGTCGGGCCCGCCAACGGCAAGAAGGCGGCCACGACGGATCGGAAGACGGTAAAGGCGGCGGTGGCACTCGCGGCATAGTGACCGTAGGCGTCGATGACATAGGCCTGAGACGGCTGCCAGACGCCGATCACGGCAAACCCGTACGGGAACAGGCCTAGCACGGGGACAATCCACTACTCTGTTAGACGCGAACACCGGTAGCCAAACTAAAGGGGAAAGAAAGAAAGATAAAAGACAAAAAAAAAAAAAAAAAAAAAGACAAGAGAGGCTGTGACATACGTGGACTTGCTTGTCGGCGGACCAGCCGTACCAGAAAAAGGTAATGGGCAGGCAGCAGGCAAAGTAGATGCAGTCAACAAGACGCATTTCCGGCTCGTAGACGCCGCCGTTCTTCTTGGTCAGGCGGACGACGGTGCTGTCGGAGATGTTGGCAAAGAGGAGGAGGCCAGCGCAGTATCCGAGACCCATGGGGATGTACACGAGCCCCGTGATGCCGATGCTCCAGTGGTAGCCCTCCTGGAAGACCATGGGGATGGTGTTGAAGAGCAGGTAGAGGACGCCGTACGCGAACGCCGTGTAGATCGAGATGACGAGCAGCACGGGCGACAGGGCGAGCATCTTGAGCGGGCGGATGAGGCCCAGGAGCAGGGCGCGGCGGGTTGTGGGCCGGGGCTTGTCCGGGTTGTCGTAGCAGCTGCGCAGGTCGTTGCGGCCCAGCTCCTTGGAGAGGCGCGTGACTTTGCGGCGGATGAGGACGTGGTGGCTGGTTTCGGAGCTGAAGACGGCAATGACGATGGTGTTGATGGCGCCGGGGATGAGGACGATCCAGAAGTCCCAGCGCCAGCCGATGGTCTGGGCAATCCAAGCACCGGCAATGGGACCGACGGACGGGCCGACACTGCAACGGGGACCAACCGTCAGTAAGAGGCTGCAATGGGGGATAAACAAACAAGAAGGGGATGGCGCGGGCTTACAGCGGGCCGACGGTCCAGATGGACAAAGCCAAGCCTCTCTCTTCGATCGGGAACTATGTCTAGTCAGTCCTCAAGATCCAGCATGCTTTTCTGCTTTTCTGCTTTTCTTGTCTTTCTCGTCTGCCACCGACTTACAAGATCACCAATCACGGCACCGCCCAAACTTATGCACGCACTGCCACCAATGCCAGCCAGGACGCGGAACACGATCAAACTTTGCAAGGACGGTGCCAGCGCGCAGCCAATCTGCCAGGCACAAAAGAATATGTTGGAGGCCGAGAGCACGACGTGACGGCCGTACAGCTCGGACATGCCGGCAAGAACTGTTTGCGGTTAGTGGTGCGGAAGTGGTACATAGGATACAATACGGAGTGGCCTACATAGTGGTCCGACAGCATAGCCTCTGTACGAGTGGTAGATGGTTAGCTTAGTGTCCGGCATCTGCAAATAAGGACGGGCCGAGTGGGCCAGTGGACAACCACGCACAAGAGATAGATGCTCACGGCCAGCGAGCCAGTCGTCAAGTCGTCGTTGTTGAAGTCGGCATCCATGTACTTGATGCCGGGCGCCAGGATGGACGACGCAAAGGGCGTCATGAGGGTCATGCACGCCAAAAAGACAATGAGGAGCCACTTGCGGCGCGGCGCAAAGTTGAGCGGGTAGTGGGGGTCGTCGGGCGCGTCCCATCCGACGATGCCCTTGTCCAGGTCCATGAGCGGGATCGGCGACGCGGCGAGGCGTGCAGCGGCCGCGGCGGCCCTGTTGGCGTTGCTCGTTCTGCTGCGGACCGCCGAGCTGGCGTTGCTGGCTATGCGTGACAGGGTGGCCGAGATACGGCTGCCGCTTGGGTGGTGGACGACCTCGTTCCCGTCGAGCCGTGCCTCGTCCTTGTCGACGATGCCGGCGACGCCCTTTTCGGCCGCTGAGAGGCCGGCGGCATCGACCTGCTCGATCGCGACAACTTCGTACGGGCCCGCATCGCGGGTGTCGTCGCCATCGTCGCCGTTGTTGTTGTCGTCCTCGTCTGTTGTATCCTCGTTGTCGTCTGTGATCTCGTTGTTCGTCTCCTTAGTCTGTGTTGAGATGGTCGGTTCAGTTGACGGTGCTGTAGTTGCGGGCGGTGTTGAAGCGCCTGGGGCAGTTCCCAGAGCCACCTTTTCTTCGTCGGCTGCCATGCTGTCAAGGTACGAAGCAACTTGACTGATGCTCCGTTTGAGAGGTGGGAGAGAAGAGGGAGAGAGACGGGAAGTGGGAAGTGGTGCCTTTAACGGTCAGATCGTCTTGATGCACTCGCGGTGGGGGCCACACACACAAGCATTCGACCGGGGCACCCTGGCGTGTGTGGGTGTTGGACCTGAACCAAGCGGTCTGTGAAGCTCCGGCGGTTCGAGTGCGCTTCGGCAGCTTTTGCTCACTCGAGACGATCCTTTACTTCTTTGCTTTTCGTTGCATGCATCGGGCATTGGTGTCCGCGCTGACACCTGGGCCCTGCTGTTGCTTTTTCAGCCCGGCGTTGGCTTGCGCTCGTCAGTGTAGTAAACACAAAAATGCCACCAGAAGAGCGGTGTTCGTTGGGGTAAACTCGTTCGGGAGGGATGTGTAGATTGAGAAATAGATGTCATCTATGGGAGAAGGAAAAAGGGGGAAGCAAGAAAACGAAGGGGGAAATAGTTGGTGACAAGAAGCCGTGGCTTGTGAAATCAAAACGGGAAAGAGTGACTCGGCCATGGGTTTCCATCGCAGCTTCCCAACTCGGCTTTATTTTCTTTCCTTCCCAATTTTATTCTTTATCCTCGCTCCTTCCTCCCCTGCCATCACGCGGCCATTTTGGAGCGTTGCGTGCGTTCCGTCTTTGCATGGCTGACGTGCTCGGCAAATAGGTGCCGGAACACGGCACAGTGCAGCGCGCATCGGAAGGAGAATACACACGAATAGCTACAACCAAGACAAATAAAAACCAGTCAAGGAAATACGCCATTGTCCCATGCATGGCCGTTGCGCTTCCCCCAAAATTTGTGTGGTGCGGCCCGTGCAAGCCCGCAGACGGAAGGTGCAACGAAGGGGAAGGAAAAGAGGCGGTGGACGGAAGGCGCTAACTGCATTTTATATCCGCACTTTGTACATGTCAAACACAAGCACCTGGCCTAGATGGACGACTGACTGGTGCGCCGGATGTGTATAGGCCCATAACTCCGCGCAGAGAAAAAGAAGAAACAGTAAAGCAGGGAATAAAAGAACCGAAAAGGGTAAAGACGGCTTTAAACTACGCCGAGCGCCGAATCATTCCAACCCCCGTATGCAACGTCCCGCAGAAGTATCTCGGGCCGCGAATATGCTTCAAGCCTGCGTCTGGTAGGAACCTTACTTTATCTTGGGAGTCGTCTGCCACGCGGTGTCTCATAAGGACGTGTGTATGTCCTATTACTTTGCATATTATCAAGCCCATATTGAGTAGCCACGCAATGGGATTCGTGGTTGCTGCTTTCGGAAAGGACGGCACGGATTTAGAGACGACAATGAAGGAACGAATCGCGACGGGGTATAAAGCGCCGCGGGAAGGAACAACCATGGTGGACGAGGCCAGATTTATCTCAACTACCCTGCCATTGAGACTGAGACTGAGACTGAGACGGACGGCTGGAGATAAAGTCTGAAAACAGACATGACAAACTTGCATGCCGTCCCGGTCAAAACGTTGGAGAGAACTGAGCGACTGAATGGCAAATTGCAGGGCAGGAACGACCCGCTTGCATCCTTTCTGTTCCTACTCTCGATGTCGACTTTGCACAACTCATACATCGTAAATGCACCGAATGTTTGGCCAATCACGCAAGCCAGCCACAGCACCGTATGCCACTAACATTTGCCCTTGGGTGCTAACAGTAGCGCGAAACGGGTCGCCCAGTACCCGTGGCCAGGCCCTAAGACAGTAAGAATACAGGCTAGTATGAGCGTAAATTGCAGGTGCCAGCTGCTGTGGGGCGTTTTGTCACTTAACCGTTAACGCCACGTCACATTGCAGCGTCGACGGCAGGCGCGTTCTCGCCCGTTCCTGCCACTGTTGTCGACGCAAGAACAAAAGGAAGCAGGCAAGTCAAGCTGCAAGCTGTCCATTGGCTCCGACTTCCTATTCGAGACAGCACCTTTGCTTCCAACAACCACAACGCCTCAATTCGACATCACTCGACAACGGCGTCTTCTTTTCGACACCGACAACCTGGCCTCGACCATCTCGCACCTCGAATCTCGAACGTCTCTTTCTCGTGGCCGTTGCCGCGGCCGGCAGCAGATCTCGAACACGGGCGTCGCCAAGACCGCGCCACCTGCGTCACGTCCTCGACCTCGACCTTGCTTCATTCTCCTCGAAGCTCTCCTCCTCCTCCTCCCCTCCCCCCCCTTTCTCCCTCCATCTCCTCGCAATGGCGTCCTCGGCCTCGTCGACGCGCGCCGCGTCTCCCAACGGCCACGCCCACACGCCACCCCCGCCACCCCCGACCACGCTGAAGCAGGAGAACGCCGCCTTGGCCGCCGGCATCCCCAGCAGCCTCTCCCCGACCGAGACCTACAGCCTGCTCGCCCTGGCCGTCGCCTGTGCCACCGTCCTCGGAAACACCGTGCGCCGCGAGGACGGCGCGCCCTTGACCGCGTCGCTCGCCCTCAGCGGCATCGCCTTTGCCGCGAGCTACGCCATGATCCGCTGGCTGGGCCCGTCGTTTGTGCGCGCGGGCATCAAGGGCGCCGACCTCGGCAAGGCGAACCGCCGCACGCTGCCCGAGTGCATGGGCGCCGTGTGCGCCGTCGTGTACCTGCTGGCCATCATCGTCTTCATCCCCATGCCCTTCTACAAGGACATCGTGGCCGCCACGAGCGGCGGCGGCAACCGCGACGTCGTCCTGCCCGACGTCCCCGCCGCCCACGTCGAGCAGGGCCGCCTGCTGCACCGCTTCCCGCACTCCAAGCTGGCCTCGTTTCTGTCCGCCATCATCTCGCTGCAGTCCATCACGCTGCTCGGCATCGGCGACGACCTGTTTGACATCCGCTGGCGCCACAAGTTTTTGATCCCCGGCTTTGCCGCCATCCCGCTGCTCGTCGTCTACTTTGTCGACTTTGGCGTCACGTCCGTCGTCGTGCCCACGCCCCTGCAGCCGTACCTCGGCGAGCTCGTCCGCCTCGGCCCGCTCTACTACCTCTACATGGCCGCCGTCGCCATCTTCTCGCCCAACAGCATCAACATCCTCGCCGGCATCAACGGCATCGAGGTCGCCCAGTCCGTCGTCGTCGCCGCCCTCCTCGTCTTCAACGACGCCCTCTACCTGCTCGCCGGGCCCTACCCCCACCCGGCCACCGACAGCCACCTGTTCTCCCTCTACTTTCTGCTGCCCTTCTTGGGCGTGTCGCTGGCCCTGCTCGCCCACAACTGGTACCCCGCCCGCGTCTTTGTCGGCGACACCTACTGCTACTTCGCCGGCATGGTCTTTGTCGTCGTCAGCATCCTCGGCCACTTCTCCAAGACCCTCGTGCTCCTCCTGCTGCCCCAGATTGCCAACTTTGCCTACTCCGCTCCGCAAATCTTCGGCCTCGTCCCCTGCCCCCGCCACCGCATGCCGCGCTTCCACGCCCGCACGGGCCTGCTCGAGCCCTCCGTCACCGTCTGGCGCCCCGACCGCCAGCCCAGCGCCCCCGTGGCCTGGGCCCTGCGCCTGCTGGCACGCCTGCGCCTGCTGCGCCTGACCGCCGACCCCGCGGACCCGGCCGTGATCCAGGAGACGTCCAACATGACGCTCCTCAACCTCTGGCTGGTGTGGCGGGGCCCGCTGCGGGAGGACCGGCTGGCCCTGGAGGTGGTGGTCATGCAGGCCTGCGTCGGCCTGTTTGGCCTGTTTGTGCGCCACCGGCTGGCCCTGTTGATCTTTAAGGAGGACAACCTGGGTGCTGTGCGGTATTAAGCGTGGCAAAGGGAACGATTTCGAATGCGAATGCGAATGTGGCTGTAGAAAGGGGTTTCGTGTTTTCATACCTTAAAAAGGCGTCAATCTCTAGATTGACACAGGCGTTTACGGATTTATCTTGCAGCGTGTTTATTTTTTTCGACTACGAACGCAGGGCCATGCGATAGACAGAGTAGGGAATCATCTACAGTGGCAACAATAACTCAGATATAAGGAGTTTCGTAAATACACACCTTACTGCTTTTTACGTGAGGTGAGCAACTTTAGTAAGGTGAGAGAACGAGGAAAACTGTACCCAGTATAAAACAATATAATCGGTATATCCAAAGGACCTAGCGTGATCAAATCCTCCTCTCCTATACAGCCGTGTGGAAGGAGAGCAAAAAACAAGTACTGATCTCCAGAATACTCAAACCTAAATCATGATAAAAAGAGTGGCAAACATAGGCTGGGGAAAGCAACAGGCTTTTCCACCGGAGGCTAATTCCATTTCCCGTGCACATACATACATACATTGACAAGGAAGGTAGGTAAGACGAACTGAGAAGAAAAAGGAGGAACTGAAAAAGAAAAAGAAAAAAAGATAGGAAAAATAAGTAAAGCATATCCCCCATTGTGTGCCTGAACCCATTTTGTTTTCCCTTTTTTGTTCCTCCCCAAAAAGGAAAGAAAACCCGAATAATAACAACCCACGTTCCCGCTGTTTTGTTTTGTTCTCCAAACCGAGAGAGCGATATCATAATCAACCACAAACGCCATTGTTTTGGGGTTCGAGCACATATCAATTAAACTCCTTACGCCCCGTTCCACCCAAAAAAAGGTAATAATAAAGAAGACAATAAAACAAAAGAAAAGAGAAAAGGGAAACGAGGATTGAAGGATACGTTGCCGTAGCGCCACATAAAAATACTGCCACACCAATAGTGGAGGTCCAACAAGAAAGAAAAGAGGAGAGTAGGAAAAAAACTGAGGCGAAGATGCGTGTTGCTGGTGTAGCAGCAGCGTAACATCGTTTGCCGTGTCATTGCACTTAAGAAGATGCAGCCGGAGGTGCTGACGGAGTCTTCGTTGCCGTTTCGGTCTCGGTTGGCGGTGGCGGTGCGTTTTCTGCGCCAATAGGGGGCTTAACTTCATCCGGGCTCGAGAGAGACGGTTTCAATGTCGTCGGTGGCCGGGCTCCTGCAGCCTTCCGGCTCTTGGTGTAGTCGCTGAGGCTCATCTTCTTCTTAATGGGACTCGGCGTAACAACAGGCGAGCCAAACGGGTTTCCGCTGGTCACAGCAAACGGTGACTGGACTATGGATGACGCCGTCAGAGGCGTCGTCGCGCTGTTCATCTGTGACAGAGAGGCATCGCTGAACGACGGCACCTTGGGCAGCTGAACACGGAGGTCCGGCGATCTCTTAATCGGGACGTCAATGCCACTGCCACCACCGTCGACCGGCTCAATCTTGGCGGCTATAGCATGCGTCGAAGCGTCGGCCCGAGTCACAGAGCTCGGGGCATCAGGCATCGCGACGTCGCCGTTGCCGTCGCTTGATGGCAGTGCCTGTGCCATCACCGACACCTTGTCCTCAGGAGCGGTTGGTGAATCAACGTCCATCTTGGGCGAGACGGCTGGCACAGCATGTTCGTCATACCGTGCACGGCTTCTGTAGTTGAGCAACCGGCGAGAGAGCGAGATCACACGGCGTTTGGGGCGCGGCGTGGGAGGCTTCTCGCTGTACCATTCACCCTCCGTCGGGTCTGTCTGGGTTTCTGCATCACGGTAGCCTGCAGAGGGGCCGGTTGAGGTGTGTCGCGAAACACTATATGTGGAGCCGCCGACGGCCGCCGACAGCGACATAAATCCTAGGCCGTTGCTGACGCTCATCAAGTTAGGAGAGGTAGCACTGGCAGGCGATCCCGACTTGCTGCGTGACGTCTCGGCGTCGATGTACCGGTGATTCGCAGTACCGTTGGGAAGTTCGTGGTGATCACCAGGCTGCGCTGGCGAGCTCTTCGCCCGGGATTTTCCAGAATGGCCAGTCGCCGAGACACTCGACCGTTCTGTGCCGTCGGATGTGCGCTTCTTTTTCTTGGGCTGCTGTTGCTCAAGGCGGCGGAACGAGTCTTCCACCATGGCGACTTTTCGCTTGTCGCGGTCGGTGGGCTCAGTCAATATGCCCAGAGTGTCGAACGACCCCTGTCGCGGGGCGGGGGTCATGTCGCGGCTGGGCGGCTTGCTGCGCGATGATGTTGACATTTTGTCTGTTTCGGGGAAATCTTCTGGGTGGCCTTCGCTAGCGGCACGACTGTTTGTCGCGTGGCCAGTGCTTGTGGGAGACAGGGCGTGAGACTTGGTCTTCCGCGACGTCTTCTTTTTACCGTGGCTGTTCCGTGCGTGTTGCGCTTTGCCGCCGTACAGGCGGTGGAAACGGGCAAATGCACATTCAGGGCCTAACTCGCAAGCACAACCACCGTACCGAGAGAGGATCAGATACACCCAACGTGCAATATTGTTGTACTCGGCTTCCTCCACCTCACTGTCGTCGTGGCTGCTTTGGTCGTCGTCGCCGAGACCAAGAAGGCGGAACAAGCGTCCCTTGACGTCCTGTGGCAGCCGTAAATCCCACGGAATCGTAATCTGCTCGTCCACGCCAATCGGTCGATCGCTGACGAGCCAGAAATGGTATTCAGATCCGCCCGACAGGAACGTGTCCAAGATCGCGTTGGGCCGGCAGCTGCGACGAACGTAGCGGGCGAGAGACCCTTCTCTCCGCGTGTCAATGTAGAGGGGCAATAAAGGATGGAAAAAGACAAAAGGAAGCGGGCACGACAGCTCCTCGTAGCGGTTGGAAGGAATGGAACAGTAATCGTTTTGGAAACCGACTTGGCCATTCAGTTCCATGAGAGGGACGCCCTTATCGACAGCCACGGACGTGACCAAGTACCTCAAGTGCAGAATCGTGTCCTTGTCCAGCGCGCGCTTCTTAACGTCAACGCGGGGGGGCCGTCGAAGTGCGTCGATATAGGGGGGCGGTTTGAAAATGTCGACAAACTTCTGCCCTGTCTCTCGCAACATGCGCTCGGGCTCACGGAGCCAAACAGACGTCGCGTTTGACACGGCAAGACTGGCGAATGAGTTGGTCTGGACAGTCTGGGCGGAATCCTGGTCATTGCACAGGTTGTGCAGGTCGCTGGAGTAGCCGTAGAATTCGGTGCCGTCGGGAAGATCGGGTGGTGTTGTGGCCGGACTCAACGGATGACTAGCCTGTAATGATGCCCTCGCAGCCGAGTAGGACGGACTTCTCTTAGAATGGGATCCGCCCACGGACTGGCTCGACTTGTGGGAGCTCTTCTTCTTGGACGATTGGTTTGCGTGTTGGCCCGTGCCGTCAGAACCAGGATGCCTGGCGACGTCGCTGGCGGACGTCGTATGGCCGTTGATTTGGAGATCGCCTGGTTTCGCCTTCTTTTTGTGGCTGTGGCTGTGGCCTTTGGATGGTGGGCGTTTTGATTTTTGATGGGCCCCGGCCCCCGCCCCGGCCCCGGCGTTGGCCGCCTGTAGCCGCTGTTTTTGGTATTCGATGGCGTGCGCGACATTCAATTGCCGCGGTTTGCACTCATGGCACGCGTGCGCAAACTCTTCACGCGTCGCTTCTTCGCTGTTGTTTGGGTAGAAACACTCAATGTGTTGCCACGAGTCGCAAATCTCGCAGTAGATTGTGTTTCCGTCGTCGCCTGTGAAGCCACAAATGCACTTTATTGTGTAGGGCTCCTCCTCTGCAGCCGACTCCGCCTTGGTGACAGGCGCAGCATTGTGTGTCGGTGATGTTACGGCGTTGGCAGCCACAGGAGTTTTGGGGTGTGAAGAGGCAGCTGCAGAGGGAAATGTCGGAAGAGGAGCGTATTCTTTCGGGAGAGGCGTAGGCGAGAGGGGGTTGAGAGGAGGAAGGCTCGGGGTTGAGAGCGCGGTCTGTGTGGACGGCGGTGGGTGCTTTTCTGTCATAATCCAGGAGAGACCTCGCTGAAGGGGAGGGTTGCCGTAAAGGAGGGTTGCAAAGGGGATTGAAAAAGTTATGTCTTTAGTTGTGATAACATGACTGGGTCAAGCGCGGTAGTACGTGTCGCGAAGACGAGGGCAGGGCAAAAACTCGGCCGTGTCGTGTCGCCTGTGACGAGGGTCGGAAATGCTGGCGCGGTCGATGAAAGGGGTCCAAATAAACGACAGCGTCGCGAAACCAAAAGAAACCAAGAGGAACAAGTGGTCGTTTGAATCAATGGTTTCACAGAGGCGACCAGTCCAAAAAACCACGCGGTAGGGGAGCGAAGCGACGGGCCGTCTTAGGAAGCAGGCTTTCGCGAGCGTTCGTCCTTTGTGATGTGGGACAGATGGCAAGGCAGAAGTGACTGTATCGAGGAGTTCACAGGAAGACGCAGTACGACTGAGAGCGACTGTTTAGCGACAGAGACGACGGTGTCAAAAGGGGGACGAAAGTAGTCGTGAAGTGCCGACTCGACTCGAAAGAAACAGCAGCGGCGCGCCAGGGGGGAAGAGGAAATGCTGCAGATGCAGGAAGGGCGCCGGGGCAGGAATCGAGGCTCTGTGTCGTGGAGAGGAAGTCGAGGACAGAGATGACGAGAAAGGAGGCGACTTTGTGTGTTCAGAGCGTCTTTTCCTTGGATCGCGCAAGTGAATCTGGGTTGAGAAAGTCGAGGACGAGAAGGCTTCGCGGTTCGAGAACGCCTTGGAGGGTCGAAACGGCGGCCGTATTGACAAGAGAAGAAAGGGACAGAGGGGAGACTGATTGCAGACGATGGTGGAGGAGAAAGGAAGCAGATTGTCGGAGGGAAGAGAGAGGGAGAAAAGTGCGAATCTGCGAGTTGGGATGGTAGGAGAGGAAAGAATGAGAGGGGGGCCAAAACAAGAAGAACGGGGAAGGAAAGCGAAAAAGAGAGGAAAGAGCGGCGCCCAGCAGAACGAACAGACGGCAAGCGCAGGGGACACACGCTGAATCGGGAGAGGAGAAGGACGAGGAGAGTGCAGAAGACAAAGGGTCGCTAGCCAATGGGCGGTCGGCAAGGCGCCTTCAAGAAAAAAAGGCAAAAAAAGGCAAGAGCCAGGGAAAAGAGGGAAAGAGCGAAAGAGGGAAGGAGGGAAAATGGCAGGAAAAAGGACGAAACCGTGCAAGAGCAAAATTCCCCCGACTAGCGTGGCTCTGGCGCGGTGCTCCTTCACCCTGGTCTCGTTCGTAGCGTCTTAGTGCAGAAACCACAGCGCAGTTCTCACTGGGAGTCGAGGACACGAGGAAGGTGGGCGGACAGGGAAGGAGAGAGGGAGAGGGGGACGACAGACGATAGCTTGTACCAGTACAAGGCAGCAATGGTAGCAAGTGGCTACTGATGCCTGAGGCATGAAACGCCGCTCTCGGGGGTTAGGTTTCGTTTTTGGTGGCCGAGACCTAGGCCAAGAAACGGTTATGCGTGCGTGCGTGCGTGCGTATGCGTAAGCAGCCCGAGTCACTCACTTGAACAAAGTCAGGGTCGTAAAATAAGTGGAAGTGTGTGAAAAAAGGGACTGAAAATGAGAGGCTGCAAGCCTCGGTGCCAAACTTTTGACGGCCAGTCAAAATGATATTGCGTTGCCTTACCACAGCAACCTGACAGCATCAGATATTTGGAAGCAGCAACCTGTGCGGTTCCTGTTCTCGTAAAACGGCTGCCATCTCGAAGAGGACAGACAATCGCTCTGCTGATGGGAAATGGTGATGAAGCAGATCTTTTGTTGACAGGCAAAAAGGGTGCGTTCGATGCTTGGATTGGTATGTCCAGTGAAGGAGACTCGAGTCCTTGAGGATGGAAAAATTAGAAGAGAAAGAGAATAGAGCCGGAGGCACGGTGTATAGAGGCAGAAAAGGGTCATGGGCGCCGGAAGAATAATGACGCTCTTTGAGGGAAACTGGAAGCAATTCCGGTAGTCAGAGTGCCGCTGCCTGAATACAGGACAAGGCAGGAAGAATCTGGAGAGAAAGCAGGCTACAGTGACCGCAGTGCTCTGTGTCATACGCAGTTGTGTGAGTGCATTTTGCATAAAAAGAGGAGACGTACAGCCCCGACAGCGACCAGGCGAAACCAAAAGCTGGAACTGGAACTGGGCGCAACTCAGGCAAAGGCACCAAGGCAGCAGTGGGTCCCTTTTCACCACCACCGCACCCCCAAAGTGGACGAGCAATGTATCGGTACTCCGCCCGCGTGCAGGCTCGAGGACGTCCTTTGTCGCGAATTCGTCCCTATTTAGCGTTCCTGCCGGACCAATATCGAGATACCGCGTCGCCCAACCACAGAGCTTGTTTGCTGCGCCCACCGCCCAATCGAGTTTGATTACCAGCCGTCTCTTGGGGGGGCAGACAGAGTACGACGGACGAGGATGCGACGGAGGGCGGTCAATACTGAGGGCAGTCAATTCTCGAGGCTTCTGCAAGGTGAAGACGGTGAATGTCGCGTCTGCGCCGAGAGGGAGCTCTGACGGCGACTGATGTTGGGCGGTGAAGGGGCAAACGAGGAGCATTGTCGCTTTTCAGCTGCATTTCGAGGGCCAGCCACTGTATTCGGCTCCAGAAGACGCTGACGTCCACTATCGGAACCTGTCCTCCACTAAATGGCCGCTAGCTTGCTGCTGCGCTCATCATGCGAGAGTGTTCACAGTCATCGCTTCGTGCTGTTTGCAGTCACAGAGACACCAAATCTGGCTCGCACTGGTATGGATCAGCAGAGAACGTTCGAAACCGGCCAGCTCGCCCGCAGAGCACGACGTACTTCCACACTCTGCCTTCGTCATCACCAGAGCAGTTTCTCAGCTCGAATTGAACTATTAAGGCCGTTTGGTCGCTCTGTCCTTCCACAGCAGTCATGCACCGGGGCTTTTTGTGTGGCAAACAGCAACTTCCATTGAAGGCAAACTTTAGCAGGCAAATGGCAGTGGCGGAGGCTGCGAACGCCACGTGTGGCCAACAGCACAGAGCCCCAGAATGCACCTTGACGATGAAATCTCCCGAGGCTCGGAATCAAAACCTGCAGCCCTTCCTAGCCATTTTTGTCTCGCCCATAATCTTACAACAGATAATCTTTAGCTTTCACCGCCCGGCACTCTGCCATCGTCCCTCTTCCTTCCAGTCACTGATGTCTCCTTTTTGCCGCGTGCTCCCTGCCGTCGGCGAGCTCCTGAAAGCAGGGCTGAAACAGAAGTGGCTTGACGCCGCTTGGCTTTTCTTTGCCTACCGATATCCCCCAATGCGAGTGAAACGAAGTGCGCTTCTCGCGCTGAAGGGTTTGACAGGTATCAACAACGAACGCAGGGCATCTATCCTTTGATCTCGAAGGATGGGGCGGTGGCCATGTGATGCTCGAGATAAGGAGCCCACTCTGAGAAACGACGCCCGCGCACGCCTCCACTTCGGCTCCAGGTTCACCGCCAACGGCCCCGTAATACAGCATCTAGTCGTAGAGTCCGTAACGTGCGACGTTCGTCGTCCGCAAGAAGCCACAGATGCCATGCGATGCTTCTGTCTGCACGATGCAATGCCGTCATACTGTTCGCTTGTCTGTGGCCAGCCCGACGCCTGAAATCTGCGACCCTGGGACTTCTTACCTGTCAGCAGACCCGTATCTGTGACAAAACACCCCAATATCTCTGGCGCGCATTCTCCCCATATCCTGCGAGCGGTCTTTGATTCGTATATGACCCGCTTTTATCGGTCCTAGGCGACCGCTGGTTGGCCCGCTGTGACGTGCCACCAATCACAGGCCGCCCTGCCCTCTCCCATGACGCCAACCTCGCCCGTTTCCTCTGCCTTGCGCCTTCCTTTTTAACGGCCCCCTCCTTCGCAATCGTTTACAGTGAGGGAGTGGGTTTGGCTCCTGCCGGTTCTCGCCATTCACACCTCCTCAACAAATTCGCCTTCGACTCAACTTCGTCACTCTTCCCTCTACCACTATACGACAGAAGAAAAGAGAAGACAACCAACAAAACAGCTGTTCTCCTTTCTCCGCCCTTCCCCTGTCCTCTTGACAAGTTGGCCACTGTTTCATTTTCGAAGCAGTAACGATTGCTGATTGTATTGTCAGTGCCGCTCGCTCGTTCGACCGACCACCCGCCGTGCTCTCTGTCGTCTTTCCATTCTTCCTCACCAAAACAAACGACATTTCACAACCATGCGGGCCGGCACCGTTCTCCTGGCTCTGCTGTCGACGGCTTCGGCCGCCAGCCTCAACTTCTTTGGCGGCGACGTCACGCCTCGTGAGGACCTCGAGGTTCCCGGCAAGTCGCCGCTCGAGTTCTGCCCGTCCGACCACTCCAACGACATCTTGACCATCAAGAGCGTCGATCTCTCCCCCAACCCTCCTCAGGCGTGAGTTTCTGCCCTGTCCTGTACTGTTTCTGTTTTGTTGTTTCTTTTTGTTGTTTCTTTTTGTTGTCTTCTTAATTTCTTCTCTTCTCATCCGTGCATGCACTGACCGACCAGCGGCGTCGAGCTCGTCATCACCGCCGTGGCGGCTGTGTCCCAGACCATCACCAAGGGCGCCTACGTCAACCTCCAGGTCAAGTACGGCCTGATCCGTCTCATCAACACCACGGCCGACCTGTGTGAGCAGATTGAGAACGTCGACCTCGAGTGCCCCATCCAGAAGGGCCTGATTTCCATCACCAAGTCCGTGGACCTGCCGCGCGAGATCCCGCCCGGCAAGTACACCGTGCTGGCCGATGCCTACACCGTCGACGACGAGCCCATCACGTGCCTGACGGCCACGGTCACGTTTGCCCGCGACGGCTCCGTGAGTGTGGAGCTGTAGGACGGCCACCGCGCTCTCGTCACCAAGGAGCGTTGCCTCTGGCGAGAGGAGGCAGACAAGATGATTGACGCCCTCCTAAGAAATGCCGCAGCGCACGAAAGACTGACCGGCCTGCTCGAACAACCTCACATAGCGATGCTAGCCCGGTTTCTATATCCGGAAGGCTTTTTTGCGCGCTTCTCCGCGTTGTCGTTGCTGCCGATCTTCTCGGCCTTGAATATTTGCCAGTTTCTGTGGATCAAGTCTTTGATTGCTCGCCACAACGACGTCTCGATCCCGCAACTCCTCATGGAGTCTGTGCTCGTCGCTAGTCTTTGGCCCCTTGTTCTTTCGTTGTTGTTCTAGCCACGCCATGGCTCTCTGGCATCCAACACGCGGCTACTTGTGTTCCACCATCCGTTCTCTGCTTTCTACTTGTCTACTTTTTTAGCTGTCTCTTGTCCGTTGGACTGTTGTCGTTCTCTTTTCCAAATGCGTGCATTGCTGCGCTTGTGTTGTTTATATTCTTACTTTTCGATTGCATCTTCGTGGCGACACACACTGTCGCCATGCATATTTTCTCAGCAACCAAACATGGGCCATGCTTCCGTCAATAGATCGTCTCGCCCGCAGTCTACTTCTTAATGAAATACACCCTTCTGTCTGCTGTACAGATTGTATTATACCATTTCAAACGTCCTTTCTCTTTGGGTGACTGCAAGTGACAAGTGTAATGTATGATGATGAAACGCCAGTCTTCTATCATGCCATGCCGCAACCTCAAAACCAGAATCCCGTATGGCCTGAGGCACAATAGGCGTCTCCATCTCAAGGACAACATACTGCATCGTAGTATCCAAGTCCTTGTCTGAGCCGTCGCTGCTCCTTCTGTCTCCGTCGTCCCCATGCCATCTCCTTCGGTTTCGTCATCTACTCGCCAAACAGCCGTCTCACACGCCGCAGAACACTGTCCTTCTCCGGGTCGTACGGATGGTCTTTGCTCGGAATCTCGAGCACGGTCGGGAAGGCCGCCGTGTATGTGTCGACACGGTACCGTATCCGGTCGGCAATCTTGTATGGTCAGCAAGGTCCTGCCAAATGGTCTCCTTCAGGCTGCCAGCTCGTCCTCCACCCTCCTTGTATCCTTGACGTACGTGCTGGTTGATGAGGACAATGCCAATGTCCTTGCGGTCGGTGGTGAACCGGTCAAACGCCGCCTCAATGGCCGTATTGTCCGTCTTGCTGTCGACGACGAGGAAGTTCTTTTGTGCATCGGGGCCCGGAGTCACATGCTGCAGACGTCTTGTCAGTGGTGCCGAGAAGAGTGGCTGAATGGGAAGGCAACTTACGCCAATGCCAGCCAGCAGCAGGCCAGTCACAGAGTCCTGTATAGATCACCAGTCAGCCTCGTCTCCCATGGTCCATGGTCCCATACAGTCCCTTCTCCCGCTTCTTGTCAGTCAGCCGCACCTCGTCTCCAATCACAGCAAGGAACTGCCGGTCCTTGAAGTCCGCCGCCGTCGTCATCGTGGCTGTGAGATGGGCGTCCGATCGGCCCCTCGTCGCGATCTATCTTGGTAGACGTCGGCCGGGATAGAGGGGGAAATGCGTTGGTGTTGTGAATCCAAGGAGGCACTGGTCGCCCAAGTTGCTGCGTGGTTGGGATCGTAGGGAGTGTCGGCAATGGGTTGATTGTTGGAGCCAACTGTGGATTAATTGCTCACTTTTTGCTGGCAGCGATAAAGATGCCCATGATTGTCCTTTCTCCAGCTGCTAATAGCGCTGCCTAGCTCCTGACGACAGGGCGCTGTAGCACGTCGAAGCCCCGCAGCCAGTCGAAATGATTAGGTAACTTTTACTAGCGCCTTGTAATTACCCCCAAAACGGCTTGTAAACAAATAGCAACCGAGACACGATCCACCAAAGCAACGATTTTACGAGCTGCTCGTGTTCTTACTGCTGTCCATCGAGAACTTCAACAATCAGAACGGCATTCCGCATATACACGGCTCGCGGTGCCCGAGGTCAGTCGACTCCAACTCGAAAACGAACGCTTTCTGACCTTGCGGCCATGTTTTGAGCTTCCCAACTGCATCCCTGGCGCGACGACCGCAAAATCGACGACATCCATCTTCACGGCACTCTCACAACGTATTTCCCCCGTTCCCGCTCTCTCTTCCCAATCGCATACACGATGCCGCGCCTCGTGCGGCGGCAGACGCTGTCACAGCGCATCACGGCAGCTATGAACCCCTGGGACTTCTTGCTCTGGCTGTCCGAGGAAATTGAGACACGCGAGCTCGACGCCGTCGTCGTCGGCAGCCAGGTCGGCGTCGTCGCCAACTTCCTCTTCCTTCTCGCCCGCGCCAACCTGGGATCGTCCAACAGCGCCGACGACGATGTGTTTGGCGACGGTTCGGGCCGCAGCTGGCTCTCGTATCTGGTAGGTTGGGATCACCACGTTTGCTCAGATTCAAGACACAGAACTAACACCCTCTTCTCTCAGATCCAACTCCTCGTCTGGGCCGGCTTCTCCCTGTCCGTCGCCAACGCCGTGTTTGTCTACACGCGCAAGCGCCACTACCGCCTGTTTGAGGCCAACATCGACCGCCGTCCGGGCACCCCCTCGGCCAGCCGCGTCCGCGTCCAGTCGTCCCCTGCCACCAACTCGCCCCTGCGTGTCCTCGGCGACCTCGTCCACAGCGAAAGCGCCGAGTCGCGCGCCCATCCGGACAGTACCCGCGATGTTTGGGAGCTGGCGGTGTGGGACCCCCGCCCGGCCTCCCTCGCTCTGTTGTCGTTCTTCAGCCCCCTCCACGTCCTCATCTACCTGTTTGAGCTCCCGCTCGACCCCCTCGAACCCCGGCCGAGCGTCGCCGTCCTCAAGTGCATTGTGCTCCAGGTCGGCCTCTCGGCGGCTATGCGCCTGCTGCAGGCCCGAAATGACCAGCGCCAGCGCGACAACGCCATTATCCAGAAGGAAGTGCTCAACGAGTACAACACCAAGTTTGTGCAGCCGCGCCTGCACCCCATCGTGCGCGACATGGGCACGCAGGTGGCCATGGATACGACCGGCGTGGCAGCGCATGGTTCGTCGGCCGACGGCACGGTCAGCGAGGCGGTCGAGTGTGGCACACCGACGACTGTGATCCACCGCGGTTTCCAGACGCACCCCAACGCCAACTACATCAAGCACATTGACCCCGACTTTGGCCGCCGGGATGCATCTTCGACCGGCCGCCATTCTGGTCCCATCGCCGCCACGCCGCGCCACCTCACGCCCGCACAGCAGAGACCGGCTAGGTACTCGGACTCGTTCACGCCGGGCGGCAGCACGAGCGTCGCAGCCAAGTCGCGCCAGAGCATGCCGGTAACCGCGACGCCCAGCTATGCGTCGACAGGCGAGGGTTCGAGCACCAGTTCGATCCACGCGGGTGCCGACGCAGCCAGTGGCGTCATTGGCGAGGGCACACGATCCAGAACGGGGACCGCCTATGTGGCCAACTCGCCCTTTGCACCGGCCAGCAGCGTCCGCCGCCCCGCCGGTCTCCCCGCGAGCGCCACCACCAACTTTGGCGGCAGCATGGGCGTGTACAGCCACGTCAACTCGCCGCTGAAAAAGGCCATCAGTATGAACGACATTGGCAGCAGCAGTGCCGCTGGCGGGTTCCAGTCGCCGCGCAATTCACGCGAGCTGGCCGCCGTCGAGCAGCGTGACGCCGCCGAGCGGATGCAGCGCATGCGCAGTCCCACCAAGTCGCCCAGAAAAGAAAACTTCCAGCCGCCCCAGCCACAGACCGAGTCGCGGCTGTCGTTCCAGCCGCAGGAGCTATCGTCGCCACCGGTGCCTTTCAACCCCTTTGCCAAGACACGGCCCAGCAGTCAGTTCGCCAAGAATGAACGGTTTCCGTCTCGGTGGTAGACGATATACGGGGTCGTCATCGTCCTTTTGTTTCGTCCGATATCTTACATATTTTTTTAATACATCTACGACTGGTTGGCTGAACAGTCGCTGCATTGCATGGCGGGCGTTTGGGGAAGGTACACTCGTTTCTTGTTTCCACTTTGTTTGTCTTGTTTAGATCCTGCCCCTTTTTGAGTGATGCTTCGTCGTGCCTTCCTCCCATTTATAATAATGCACATTTGTTCCTGCTTCTTTTGATCCTTTTAATTTGGCTTTTCAACCTCCTTCTCAGAGAAATATAAGAAGGAGCGATCGACATTCTTGCTTGAGATGTCATGAGGTGCCAAGTCCCCACACCTTTTTGGGCACAAGATATTCTGACAGTCATCTCGATTCCCACATCAATTCCTTTGTGACATCTCGTCGCCATTTTATCATTACCACTTTCATGTCATATCATATACCAGTATGCTGTTTAGATTGCTAAGACTGTATCGCGTCTATTATCGTCTCGATAGCCACAGCCAGTCGCCCCTTTATCGCCATGTCAACAGATGGTCTGGCCAGACAGAAGAGAGACGCAACACGGACATTCAGCGCATCTGCCGCGCGTTACCAGAATGCAAACGTGTATAGTCGATCCAGAGCTCGCCACCGATCACAAAGCGACTACTCGATCGTCTCTCCGGAAAAATCCGTCCTACCCGACTTCATTACCAAGCTGTTCCCAAGCAGCCGCCCAGAACGCGGTGGCACACTCCGTACACACGGCGTCTAGGACGAGCTGGACGCGGGTGTTCCTGCTGCCACGCTCAGGTACAGCGAACGGGGGTTGGGTCCATATTCGCGTGACCCATGGGACGTTTCGAGCAACGTTTCTAGCCGGACTGGCCCAAAACTTTCTGGCGGCCGGCTCCGGCGACAAGACTCTTTGACAGATCCGTACCTGAAATCGATCGGCCAACCGTCAGTCATCTCTCCGTCCGGCGGCATACCGCACTACAAGTCGCCCCCGCCTCTGCCTCTTCCTTCCAAAGCACCCGGTGCGTGGCCGAGCACGACCGAGTCACAGTCCACGATTGCACCTTTTGTGTCCCGTGATACTTGTCGTGGCGACCGCTGGGACCAACACCTCTCCCCCGAAGACGACAAGCCCTTGCGGCAGAAGAGAGAGGTCCATCGCCGGCGCAAGGACCTCAAAGCCAGCGGCGACTTTCTCGGCGTCCAAGGCATCAACCCCGAGACAGGCCAGCTCGATGTCTTGACGCCGACCACCGGCTCGAAAAGCACAATCTCCAGCGGTGCGTCCGGTGTGCCGGCGAGCGTGGCCCAATCGAGCATTGAAAAGTACGAGAAGGAAAAGGACGAGCTCCGGCGGCAGCAGAGCCTTGTCCGGTGGCGCAAGGATACAGGGCAGTGGTCGTCGGTTGCGGAGCCGACGCTGAGCCCCATTGCCCAATCGAGAAGCTCGACGCCATGTAGGTTTATGGTGCCCTAGGATGGAGATGAGGCTTTTCTAATAGTTGGTGCTTTTACACAGCCCAATCCAAAGACACCAAAGACGTAGCCATCCATCCATCGACAGCTCATTGGAGTGCCGTGCGACTTTCCAGCCCTGGATGGGAAACAGCATCCTCTTCAGCAACCACCGACGTACCTCCTCCTGCGCCGCTGAAGCGGATTCCAGTTTCCGCACCAGGCATTGACCGAGGCGGCCCCTGCGAACCAGGTCCTGAACCAGAGCCAATGCCCATGCCAATGCCAGAACCATTTTTGCCTCTTCCAAGCCTCAACCAGCCAGATCCTCGCGGCGACATGGACTGGGGCCTTGCAGGTACACGGCTCGTCGATGAACAGGAGAGTGAGAGTGGCGATAGTTTGCAAGGTATGGCGGTCTATCCTGGAACGGCCAATGGAACGTTGAATCTTGCTCCATGCCCAACTACACCTCTACGCGTACGTGGTGCCAACCCGATGTTGACTTCTGGCGATTTACAGCCTCATCATCACGTCAAGGACATGCAGCGGCGGTGCTACCGTCAGCGGCGACTACGAAGGACCATGCCGACTATCGGCCGTCGAGGGTCCAATCGGTTGGCTCATCTCAGCATGGACGGCTACCCAACCAGGCGACCGACGAGACGGGCGTTCGTGACCACGTCCAGCACGCGCAAGGCAACGAGCTCAGTCGTCGAGAGAACACCGACACCGGAGACAATAGCAACACCACTGGCCAATGCCACAACGGTGACAGAGTCTCAGAGCACGCCAGGACCCCCAACGCAGATGTGGGCGGAGTCGGAGTCGGCCCCAGCGGCAATCCCGGGCAAGGTCAGCAAACCAGAATCTGTCTCCATACCCACCATCATCATTACTGGATCCGTTACGAGTCTGCCCCCAGCCGGCGCCGGCGTGGACACGGGCAGGAATCTGAGCAAGGATCTGAGCAAGGATCTGAGCAAGGATCGGGGCTTAGACGGAGCCATCGCAGAGTCACATTGTCGTCCCACGAGAGCGGCGGAACGCTCAACACCAACGGTGTCCACGGCACCACGTACGGAATTCAGGCTGCAGAACCGCAGCATGAGACCCTCTTCAGCGTCTTCCCACCAGAATGTAGAACCGAGCAGCTCGTCGAGCGCAAGCGACCTCCCTCTCGAAACAGCCATGAACGTTACTACGTCGTCCCGGCGCCTGGCGGCGTCGATGAAAATGCGCGTTGAGAAGCTGTCGCCGTCCACTCAACACAAGCGAGACGCACCATGTACGTCTGTGGCAAATGTGAATTGCATGCCGCGCCATTCGAACGGCATCAACAAGGAACACTTACCAGAGACCTTTAGCTTTCTGCGGAAGATTATGCCACCTCCTTCCAGTCCACGGCCGCCTTTGGTTGCAAAGATGCAGCATCAGAAGCTGGCGATGCCTATTGCGCTGCCCACGCAGGAGATGGCACAGGGTGCTGCATACATGGCGGTGGCGCGGACTGGCCGGCTTCCACGGAACAGGATACAGCAAAACAGAGTAGCAGGTATGGATATCCAGTGTCCAGCGCAGCTTCAACGACCTCAGGCGCGAAATGGGAAGCAAAAACAGGAACAGAATGGAGTTGGCAAGCAGCCCAAACAAAACAAAAGATCCGCCGGTACCGGAGGTCCTCCTGTCCCAATGACGACCAGAAAGAGGAGGCAGCAGACGAACAATCATCAGCGTGATGACGCCAACGTGCCTCTGGAGCTCATCCAGAAGGCAGGGGTGATGATGTTTCGGTTGTTGCTGCAGTACTGGACACATGTCCGCCCCGTCTTCCATCGCCGGTCAGCCCTGCGCGGGCGGCTTCGGAGGGGCTGTTTGACGTTCACTGATGCGTTTCTTTGCGTCCAGGCTGCTGGGTTTGTGCTGACGCTGGTGATGGTCAGTGTCGTCGTGTTCCGCGTGCTTGTGGTCGTGGGCATTTGCTGTCATTATACATCGGGCATGATGAGTTTTTTGTTGGGCATGTAACAAAGGGGATGAGCAAGCACGTGGGATTCTAGACAGAGTAATTTTACAGGAGCATCACTACAGGAAGAAGAGCACAAAATTAAATTCCCGGCTTGGACGTGCAATATCTGAACAGCATCGCAAGGCTGTCACCAACCGGATCCAGTGCAAAGCTCTCTGTCGTCATCGCTCCTCGGCACCGACCCAGGGACAAGCTTCTGAATCCGGGCCTCCGTAGACCGGAGCGGAGCTGCCACCCAAGTGTGACGCTGTCAATCACAATGAAAACAAAACGTAGCGCACGAGAATACGAGCCGTTGCGCAGTACCTTCCTTTGGGACAACGTAGCCTTGAAAGAAAACCTAGTGGCCCATTTCAAATCGCCAAGTGACTGGATCAGACTGTGCATTTGGCATTTCAGCCAACGATTGGATTCCACATTGCAAAGCAAAAGAGCATTGACCTTCCTGTTTGCCCATATTTACGTTTCCCTGTCGGGTTCGTCTCCCATCTCCATGTTGTCGATCTGCGCAAATCGTCGTAGTACCGTGGTTGCAAAGGACAGGCTCCGTGTACTCCGGGGCGTGCTCCAAACCATGTCCGCTGCAAAGCATCACTGCCATGCAGCTTGCTCCGAGATCGCAGCTGGAAAGGGTGGCATGGGCTCGTTGGGGTCGAAACAGCTTCGTCGCCCATTTGCTGGCCTGTGGGCCCTCCAGCCCTCCTCCCCCAATGGGACGATCGCCCATCACGGCCCTGTGTCGCAACCAATGACACATTCGCGGTTTATCATACGGGACGTACGAAGAGACGGGACGCAGGAGCAGTGCTGTAGACATGGGGGATTTCCAGCACCATGTCTATATGTCGTAAGATAACAGTCCGTTGGTCGTAGCTACCGGCGGTCCGAAAGGGCGGGGGACGAAAGAGATGCGCACAAAAGGCCAGACCCAGAGTGGGGTTTTGGAGGTGGAGGCTATGGGGCAACATCAAGGCCGATACCGCCCACAAGAGGCTGAGACAATGAAGTTGGGGGTAAGATGAACGAACACGAAGTAGACGAAGACAAAGGATGGAATTGCCAGAGAGAGAAATCAGCAAGGGTTGGGGGGATGCGAGTGACACAGAATAGGGCGTATTCGACGAGTAGGATCGATCTGCAGTGCTGGGATCACCATGGAGGGCAGACAATCGCCGAATGTTCAACAGGCTGAAGGACATATGTCAAGAGTGCACTGGACAGCAAAAGGCGGTGATGGACTGTACCCTGCGATCGCCAAGTTTCGGCAAGCGGACGGAAATCCGGGAGTAGGCAACAGGTACGCTGTACGTTGCTTGATGTACGTCGTCTGACGGCAGGAGCGACTCGGCGCCGTTACACGCTACCAGGCGGTGCCTTAGCGGGCCCTGAATCATACAGTCAGAACCACGGGATGCCAACATCCAAGACAGGACATTGTGTCGTGGGGATGTCTCCGCTTTCTAAGCCTCTTTTCTTCTATTATCGTCGGCCGTGTTATTTTTACTTTGGCTACCGTCCGTATCTTGGGACCATGCTTGGAATGCCCGTCGGTGTGCGTTTGGAGAGAGTCACGTGCGTTTTGCACATTTTTCTTTGCGCCCTCGGCAACCCAAAAATTACGTCACTCGAGGCCGCGCCGGTGAACGCACACTGCCACAACCCGCGTCCACGATGCTCTCCCTCCAAACTTGTAAATTCTGATGACCTCTTCATTTTCCTTTTATTTCTCCTCCTTTCTGTCGAGGTCCTCCTACCGCTTCCTTGTACTCGTCCTATGGCGCGACATGCAAGCACGGATACGGAAGGAACGAGTGGTCCAAAAGGTGTTCCCAACAAGACCACCTGCCACTCACAGTCCAGAGAGACCGAGCGACGTAAAGAAAACGGAAGGCGCATCTGGCTACTGCAAGTGCCGCATGCCGGGCCCCACCGCCAACCTGCTTTGCCCTCTCTGCCTTGAAAGGCCAGTATGGTGTGTGCTGTGAGATATGAGCTCGTATCATGTATGCAAGTGCAAAACGAGCACAGAACCAGCACAGAACGTCTCCCAGAAGGACCCAGTAAACCACAGGGCGATTCAACCAATCTGCGTGGACCGATTCTCAATCAAGCAACCCCGCGTTTTTTAGCTATTTTGTTGTGTGAGGCGCTCCTTCTTTCAGCAGCAAAAATTGGTGACGAGGAGCTAAAACCCACATCGTCCGTCTTCCGGACCAGCAATGAGGGCCCTCCGATCATCGGCGTCAAGCTCTCTGGTGCGATGAAAAATAGTGAACAGTCGAATTTAGTGTCGACTCAAAGACCTACGGGGGCTTGTTTGTCTGATTTCTTTGTGAATTTGGGCTGGATGTGCTTGGACTGGTCATTGGGAGTTTGGGGGCAGGCGCGCCGCACCAGCGCCTCCGGGAGGCGAATTGTGTCGTTCGCGCCTGCCCTCCTCCGGTTGCTCCTGACACATGGAGCTTTGTGTCGGCCTCGCTCTTTCCTCTGTAGACATGTTAAATAGTAGATCGTTCCTTCCACGTCGTCTTTTGTATTTTGAAGGAGCCAGATTTTATCTGAGGCACTCTCAAGATTTGCAACTGTGGGAAAGAACAACCCGGAACTTGCGACGGGTGCATCATCTCACCTTCCTTGCCCGGAACTTGATATCAGCTTGCGGTCGCCGCCCACCCACCTGCCCTCTACCTTTGCTATTTTAGCTTCCCCTTTTTCCTGTCCCCAAAGTCCGGCTTCCCTTTTTTCTTCCATTCACATTCTCGGCTTTTTTCTGCTCGTTTCTCCGTCATTCATTCTGACGACGGATTCCTTCGTGCAACCCCCGAGACTCCGTCTAACACCATATTAAGCCTACTGCCTGGCCCTTTTCCTTTGCCAAGGCCTTGTTCCCGTCCTTCGCATCCTATTCCATCTCCCATTTTACTCTTCTTGGAGATCTTCGTTCTCTTTTCTCCTCTTCCCTTTGTACCTCATCATCACACAGTCACAATGCCTGGAGTTGAGAGCGCACCACGAACCCTCTACGACAAGGTCCTGGGCGACCACATTGTCGACGAGAAGCTGGACGGCACCCTGCTGCTGTACATTGGTAAGTTGTCCGGTCGCGGCCGAGACGTGTGCAGAAAGAAAAAGCAAGATATTGACAAGAACCCCGACTAACTCTGTTTTTTTTGTTTTCTTCAACAGACCGGCATCTCGTCCACGAAGTCACCTCGCCGGTAAGTTTTCAAGTCGAGAAAAAAAAAGGCAAAAAGCAAAAAGGGGTGAACGACGCGCAAACGCCGACGCCGGCATCGCGTCGATCGTGGGTTGCCAGCGAGCATATAGCTCAATACCTTACAGACTGCAGCGCAGCAGCTGCGCCATGCCCACTGCATCTCAGCCACTAACAATCTCTCCTCTGCAGCAAGCCTTTGAGGGCCTGAAGAATGCTGGCCGCAAGGTCCGGAGACCCGATTGCACCCTCGCCACCACCGACCACGTAAGTCACAAACCATGTCCCTTTTTGGTGTATTGTCCACTCCTCTAACCAACCGCCAGAACATCCCTACCTCGTCGCGGAAAACCTTGAAAGACATCGCCAGCTTCATCCAGGAGGACGACTCGCGCACCCAGTGCGTCACCCTCGAGGAAAATGTCAAGGACTTTGGCATCACATACTTTGGCCTCGGCGACAAGCGCCAGGGCATCGTCCACGTCATCGGCCCCGAGCAGGGCTTCACCCTGCCCGGCACCACCGTCGTCTGCGGCGACAGCCACACCTCCACCCACGGTGCCTTTGGCGCCCTGGCTTTCGGCATCGGCACCAGCGAGGTCGAACACGTGCTCGCCACCCAGTGCCTGATCACCAAGCGCAGCAAGAACATGCGTGTCCAGGTCGACGGCGAGCTGGCCCCCGGCGTCAGCTCCAAGGACATTGTCCTGCACGTCATTGGCAAGATCGGCACGGCTGGCGGCACAGGCGCCGTCATCGAATTCGCCGGATCTGTGATCCGCGGTCTGTCCATGGAGGCCCGCATGTCCATCTGCAACATGTCCATTGAGGGCGGCGCCCGCGCCGGCATGGTCGCGCCGGACGAGATCACGTTCGAGTACCTCAAGGGCCGCCCTCTGGCGCCCCTGTTTGGGTCGGACGAGTGGAACCGCGCCACCGCGTACTGGAAGAGCCTGCAGTCCGACCCGGGCGCCAAGTACGACATTGACGTCTTTATCGACGGCAAGGACATCATCCCCACCGTCACCTGGGGCACCAGCCCCGAGGACGTCGTCCCCATCAACGGCGTCGTTCCCGACCCGGAGACGTTTGCCAGCGAGTCCAAGAAGGCCTCCGGCCGGCGCATGCTCGAGTACATGGGCCTGACCGCCGGCACCCGCATGGAGGACATTGCCATTGACAAGGTGTTTATTGGCTCGTGCACCAACTCGCGCATTGAGGATCTGCGCGCCGCCGCCAATGTCGTCAAGGGCCGCAAGATTGCCCCCAACGTCAAGCGCGCCATGGTGGTGCCCGGCTCCGGCCTCGTCAAGACCCAGGCCGAGGAGGAGGGCCTGAACAAGATCTTCCTCGACGCCGGCTTCGAGTGGCGCGAGGCCGGCTGCAGCATGTGCCTGGGCATGAACCCGGACATCCTGTCGCCCAAGGAGCGCTGCGCCAGCACGAGCAACCGCAACTTTGAGGGCCGCCAGGGCTCCGGTGGCCGCACCCACCTAATGAGCCCCGTTATGGCTGCTGCCGCCGCCATTGTCGGCAAGCTGGCCGATGTCCGGAAACTGACGCAGTACACGGCCAGCCCGCACATTGACGCGTTCCGCGCCAACACCCTGTCGACCGGGTCCTCGACGGGCAAGCCCCACGTCGACGAGCGCGTCGACGAGGACGACGCCGAGAAGGAGCAGATTGGCGATCAGCCCGAAGACAACGCGCCCCACACCAACACGTCGGTCGCCGGCCACGGCAGCTCGGCGGGCCTGCCGACGTTCACGGTGCACCGCGGTATCACAGCCGTCATGGAACGCACCAACGTCGACACGGACGCGATTATCCCCAAGCAGTTCCTCAAGACGATCAAGCGCACCGGGCTGGGCAAGGCGCTCTTCAACGACTGGCGCTACCTGCCGGACGGCTCCGAGAACCCCGACTTTGAGCTCAACAAGGAGCCGTACCGCAACGCCAAGATCCTGGTCGTCACCGGCGCCAACTTTGGCTGCGGCAGCTCGCGCGAGCACGCGCCCTGGGCGCTCAACGATTTCGGCATCCGCAGCGTCATCGCGCCCTCGTTTGCCGACATCTTCTTCAACAACTCGTTCAAGAACGGCATGCTCATGATTCCCATCCAGAACCCGGCCGACCTCGAGGCCATTGCCGTCGAGGGCCGCGCGGGCCGCGAGGTCGAGATCGACCTGCCCAACCAGCTCATCAAGACGGCCGACGGCACGACGATTTGCGGCTTTGACGTCGAGGAGTTCCGCAAGCACTGCCTGGTCAACGGCCTCGACGACATTGGCCTGACGATGCAGCTGGACGACAAGATTGCCGCCTTTGAGAAGAAGATGACGCGCAACACGCCCTGGCTCGACGGCAAGGCGTACCTGAAGCGCGGTCGCAACGGCCAGCTGCTGGCCAAGGCGGCGCCGGTGCCAAAAACGAACCGCGGCGAGGAGCTGAAGGAGCCTCTGGAGTGGTAAGAGAGAGCGCTCGCCTGGGGGGTGAAAGATAAAATCCAAGCAAAATTCGAAATGGTCGTTCTCTTCGCATTGGCATTCGCCTTGCAGTGTACGCTGAATTTCGTCAGCATGTTTCCAGTGTTTGTGCGCGTCACTTTGGGACAACCAAAGTTTGGCCAAGGTGTTTTATGATGAACAAGGACGTCGTGACACAGAGAGTAGGCGAGCTGGGGGGAGGATATAGAAAGTGTTTTTTTTCCTGTCCCTGTCGTTTATAGGAGTGGCCGTCGTCCCATGAGGTTTTCTTTAAAATAGGAGTGACAGATCTTGCGTCTTTTTTATTATGTTCACGATCAACATGTACTTTCGTCGTTTTTCTCGTCCGAGCATATTTCATGCGCTTGAGACCAAGTTTTACGTTGATGCATAACAACAATATAAGAACGAAAAAACAGCCAGTGTTGTGCTACTCACATTCTGCCCTCCGCCCTTTTTCGTGATGTATAACCATTTTATTTATATGTTTATGTTTTACTAAAAGGAAAATTAAAATTGCTAAAAAAACCACAATAATCAAGTTGGGTATCATCTCCAGAACCAAATACAAGATGACCAAAATACACATAGACGTATGTACGTACCACCACCGCCCCATGCCTGCCCACTTAATTCCACCAGAAGCTCACACTGAAGCTCACACTCAGGCTGCGCACATAGTGCCACCAGCCTTGGGGGATGTACAGCGTGTCCCCGGGCTCGAGGATGCAGTCCATGTAAGGCACGCACTGGAAGGACGCCTTGTCGTCGTCCGTGACCTCGCCGTCGGCGTCGTGTCCGCCCGCATCGGCATCCCACCCTTCCATGACGCCCACGTCCACCTGGCTCGTGTTGCCCATGTCGACGCCGCCCGCTTCGCAGCCCCGCGGCCGCAGTGCCGGCGTGTTCGCCGGCGCATACAGCCGCACATACTTGCGGCCGACGACCTGGGCCAGCAGGTTGTGGTGCGGGTCGGTGTGCAAGGGGGTAATGGTGCCGGCGGGGCCGAGCCAGGCATGGAGGAGGACGTCCGCCCCGGTCTCGGCATCGCTGCCGCTGTGTCTGTCGTCGTCGTCGTCGTCGTCGTCGCTGTCGTCGACCCAGGTTCGGGTCGTGGTGTAGCAGGCGTCGGGGATGGCAATGTCGTGTCGGAGCTGTGGGATTTGGGTAAAAAGCGTGTGCTGCGCGAGGTACATGGGGCCGGTTCCCGCGGCTGTGGGCAGTTCGGAGCGCCGCTGCCGCCGCCCCGTCAGGTGGTCGAGCACGTCTCCCATCGGCACGATCGTCTGCGTCCACCCCGCATCCACGTAGCTCCGCCCGACCTCGACCGGAACCAGCCGCCGGCCTCGGAGCGTGCGCCACCGCAGGTACGCGGGCGACGACCAGGGCCGGCCGCTGGGCTGCTGCGCAGGCCAGTCGTCCTGCATGTCCGTCAATACAAGGGGCTGCCTTGAGCGGCCACGGTCGCGGTCTAGGTACTCCTGAAACTCTTCGAGACCAAGCGGACCGTGGCACGGGACGGGATGGCGGACGGGGGGAATGAAGGTGCTGTTTTCTGTGTTTTCTGTGTTTTCTGTGTTCTCTCTGGTCTCTGCGCTGTTTGTATCACCCTCGTTGAACATAGGCCCAGCGGAAAAATCGGGCATAGCACGGGGGTGCTTGGGTCCATCGCCGCCGAGCCGTCTTCGTTTCTGCGGATGCGGGCCTTCCTCACGCACATCCTCGTCGCCGTCTCCACCGCTGTCTTCCTCCTCTAGAATGGAGTGCAACAAATCCAGCGACGCATGTATCCAGGTGTGCCCGCGCGACGGCGGACCGGCCCCGCCGGCCAGGATTAGCGCCAAGTCGAGCGGCCGGACCAGATTGTCAAGGTCGTCGTCGGAGAGCCGTGCTATGTTGTTCCAAAACGCGGCCCACCGCAATGCAAACAGCAGGATGCTTGCGTCGGTGTAGAGGTGCCGCCAGCAGGCAGGCACATCGGAGGGCGCATAGGCGTAGAAGCGGGCATGGGCGATGTCAATGAGGTCATCGAGGCGGCGGGCGACGAGGGCGGTGTTCACCCGCACGTGGCTCGCGTCGTCGTCGTCCAGATGCACAATCCGGGTGGCCTGCCGCCGGAGGAGGTCGACGAGCGGCGCGCCGCAGCCTTCGAGGCCGGACAGAGTATTTGCGTCATCACTGCCATCCTCTGTCATTTGGCGTGCCGCCGTTAGACAGTGTGCCCACAGTGCTGCATGCAGTGTGGCCATCGCCGTCGTGGCTATTTGCGATGCCTCTCGAGCCGTCTTGCTTGCGTTCCCGGTGGGACGATGTCCGTGAGGAAGAAGAGCTGTTGGACTAGGGCCCAACATGGTTAACGCGGGGTGCGGTGGCACGTCTTAGTGGAGGAGCGCTAATTCTGTAAATCGTCCCGCATGTAACGACATTCGTACATAGTACGACATGCAACGTGCGGACTAACCACATCGTAACAAACCGTAATTCCTCCACACGCCGCATGCAGTCGAAATTGCTCTCGCAGCACCAGAAGTTGGGGGCTTGAGGACGAATAACGAAACAAATCAAAACAAAAGCTTGTACAATCATTAGATATGAACTGACAATAGCAGAGCAGAGAGGAGAGAGACACCCCAACACAGCCAACGCAGATAGAAAGCGACGGCAGTCAATCGTATGCAGCCAGAAGCAACAAACCAGGGAATCAAGAGAACCAAGAGAGTCAAAGAGCATCAAGAACGAAAAGCGTAGGACAAAATAGAACAAGCATACAACAACAACCCCTGACTTCCCTCCCCCACCGACTCCCAAGCCTACGCCGCGACCGGGCCGGCCCGAGTGATCTTGGTCGTCAGACCCGACTGGATGAAGATGCCCGCGTTGATCGAGTGCCACGGCTTGGACGCGTTCACCAGCGTAAAGTCGTACCGCTGCAGCAGCTCGACAAACACCTTGTTGAGCTCGACCAGCGCCACCTCTTTGCCCAGGCACTGCCACTTGCCCGCCTTGAAGATGAGGCCCCACGTGTTGTTCATTTGCTTAAGGCGGTCTTCTCCCTCCTTGTCGGCCGCCGCCGCCGCCTCGGCCTCCGCTTCCAGCCACCGCTCCGGTCGGAACACGTCCGCATCCGGCCCAAACACCGACGACAGGCTCTGCACGCCAAACTCGGAGCAGCCCACCTCCGTGCCCGCCGGCACCGTGAACCCGCAGAGCACGTCGCCGCCCTCGGGCACCACGACGTCCATGGTGCCGGCCACGGGCGGGTTGATGCGCATCCCCTCCTTGATGACGGCCTGCAGGTAGGGCAGCCGGCGGGCCTCGGCGTCCGTCACGACGGGCGACGAGATGAGGCCCGCGGCCGCCGCGGCGCGCACCTCGTCGGTGAGGCGGCGGTACGAGTGCGGCGACGACATGAGGTACAGCAGGGTGGTGCGCAGGGCCGTGGCCGTCGTGTCGGACCCGGCAATGATCTGCAGCAGCGTTTCGCCCTCGGCCTCTTCGCGCGTCAGGCCGTGCGCCAGAAACGAGCCCAGCATGTCGCGGCGCTTCGGCTGGTCCGACGCGAGCCGCTCGCCGACAATCTGCTTGGCCACCGCAATGAACCGGCCGAACCCGACCCGGTCGTGTTCCGACGGCATCAGGCGCCGAAACAGCGGCGACTGCAGCACTTTGGCGAGCCCGGGGAAAATGGACAAGAACATCATGACGGGCATGCTGTCCTCGGTGATCTTGATGTACGAGTACACGTCGGCGTCCTGCTCCGTGTAGCCAAACCGCTTGCTGAACGCCAGCGCTGTGATCACGTCGAGCGTGAGGTACTGCACCTTGCGCGCCAGGTCGACGGGGCGGTAGTCGGTGTCGGTCGAGATGTACTTGCGCTCGAGGAGGTCGACAAACGCGAGGATCTCCTTGTCCATGGCGGCCTCGATGCTGTCGTTGTCCTTGCCGCCGTACCCGTTCGCCATCTTGGCCCGCAGCTCGGCGTGCAAGGCATCGTCGCGCATCGAAACCAAGTTGTCGCGCGCCGGGTTGAAGCGGACCGCCTCGTAAAAGGGGCCCCTTTTGTAGGGCGAGCGGACGCTCCACATCCGCCGGAGCACCTCCGGGTCATTGGTGACCAGCTGGTTGGGCCCAACGCGGACAAGGGGGCCTGTCGAAGAACACAAGTGTCAGTTGCTAGTGCGCACAGGATTGCAAACGAGACTGGTGGCCAGAACAAAGCAAGCGGGAGCCAACGAGAACCGTCTGCAACGTCGCACAACGTCGGTCGTCAGATTTTGGCCCGGCCCCTGGCACCTCTTAAAATGGAGCGGCTTTGAAATTCGTCCAATTTTTCTTGTTGATTGCATGGCCGTCTCTTCCTCTGTGTCGTTGTAGTTCACTGTGGAAGCCTTACCGTACTGCCGGCATGCCGCCTTGGTTGCCAGATGCAAGTTCCCACCCAACGTGTTACGCAGCAACCACCACTTGCTGAACCCAGCACCTCGTGGACCGGGGATGTGTCTCAAACGATGCCACGTTTTGACGGTCGCTGCGGCGAAATAGGCGAGGAGGGAGAGGGCCAGGACCAGACCGACCGAGGTCCAAGTGGCGCCTGTCCACAAAAGGTGTTCCAGGATCATGGTGGCTGGTGTTGTCTGCCTTTCTGTCGATGAAATGGACCAGTAAATCAAACGGCGAGCCGCAAGCGGAAAGCTGAAGAGCACAGAGCGAGTCGAAAGCTGAAGCAGCAAGAGGTGAGCGACGAGGCGTTGTGGAAATGCTGTGGAAGCTGAAAGGTACAGAGGGCTGTACGGAGGTATACGTGGTGTGCAAGTCCGTGTTCGTGTGTGCGAGTCTGCGCAGCGGTGGTTGTCGTACGAAGAAAGGAGCAATCAATAAGCAAAAGAAAAAGGAATACCAACGCAACACAAAGGTGCGAAAAAGAAAATAAGACAAACAAGAAAGTACAAACTCAAGCAAAAGCCGGCGTTGGACAGCTACCTTCGACGAGAAGGAGGGGTGTTGATGAAGGAGGAGAATACGCGACCTTAATACCTTGATTTCTTGCCCCGCGAGCTGACCCGTGCGTGAACACGACGAAGTGAACCAGACCACTGGGAACCAGACCACTGGAACACTGATAACGCAGGGTGATTAGAGTGATGAGAAGCGGCAGAGTCTTGAGTGAGTGCAGGGTGAGCGGAGTGGCTGGAAGGTGACGGAGTGCAGAGTGAGTGCACCGAGGGGAGGGGGAAGAGTGATCGGATGAGGAAGTGACTTTCGAGGAGCATGAGCTGGCCACACACGGCGGCCGACCAATTGTGTGTATTTCCTCTCAGCGTGTTCGTGCGCGTTCTTGCTTTTGCGTCCGCGACAATCTGCGCCGTTTTGGCTTTGGCTGTCGTCTAGATGCAGCCTAGATGGTTTGACGGTGCATCGGAAAGCTGCAAAAGGCAGGCGGGCCGGTGGCATCGTTGCAAGAGGAGTGAAGACGGCAGACTGCAGACGACAGACTGCATGTCGACTAGAAGACAGGGTCGACTCATGTGAGTCAAACGACGCTGTTCCTCTCACAGAAGTGAATGCCAGACAAATAAAACCATGGTGTTGCCACGCTTCCTCATCTCCTTTTCGTCACTTCCGCATTGCACATTATCCGAACGGGGCTCCTTCGCATCTCTTTGCAGCACGTCACCCGCCGTCGATCCTTGGTCCCCGTCGAAGAGTGTCGGTCGACACCTCCAGCTTCTCGACGACCAGTGTTGTCACTCCATCCTCCATCCTCCATCCTCCATCCTCCATCTTCCATCCTCCCTTGGCATCTGTCACCCTCTGTGCATGTCCTCTGTGGAGCTGGCTCATCAGTCCATCTTTGTCTCATTTTGTATCCTTCAGTGTACCAAGTCCGTCCCGAGGTATCACCCTCCCAAATATGACAGGGCTGGCCTGAGGTAAATAAGTAAACAGCCCTTGGTGTCGATCAACAAGCGGTGGGCAGAAGAGGCAAAAGAAAAGACAGGGAGGACAGAATAAGACAATAATAGATAGCCCCCGCTCCCGTCCCGCAATGCTGCAGCCGAAGAGCCCAAAGGTGCTTAGCGTTTCGTCTTGTGTGTGTCCGTGCAGCTTGTGATAAACACAAAACATCAGTGACTTAGGGCTGCATCCACCCTTTTTGTGCAATTTGAGGGTTGCCATTTGTGTTGCGAAAACCGGGAACGAGACGCCTGTGTTGGGGCGCGTTTGTCGATTCTGCAGTTGTGGCGGACTCCTGTCAAACGTCTGTCTGTTTTGTCTGGCAGTCCTCTCTTGCATTGCTGCCAACCACAGCCGTCTTACCATCCCGCCTCAGTTATGCCAGTCCCGGTTCCGATGCTTTGGTCATTGGGACACTGTTGCGTACCAGGCGGGAGGACAGCGGGCCACCGCGGGATAGCTTTGAAGGGTGACACTGTCTGTTGCCTACAAGGCCATCAGTGCACTCGAATGGGAGGGGACTGACTGCCCGAGGCAACATAGAGCAAAGATTGCACAATTGTCGATGCCCAAATGGCAAATGAGAAAACCGGAAGATGGACAAAAGAGAGGCCACCATTTGCCGACTGCTTTTTCCCGTTCTCCGCACACACAGTTGCAGTGCAATGGACAATGTGACGCACCGTGCGTGAAACTCTCTCCTCTCAGGGCGACATTCTAGAGGACTGTATGATCACGAGTCTCGAGTGGGCATGGCACCTTTCGGACTGCAGAAGTAACGCTGGGGGAGGTGGAAAGCCCACCACCTTGCGTCGCTTGCTCCATTTGGGTAACTTCTTGCCCATTTGACAACGTGGCCCTCAGGACAAGATCATCTCCACACCCTCTTCAGGTCGTCGTACGTCGTGTTCTGCAGCAATTTGTCGCAAAACTCGTCGGGACGCAGCCTCTGTGCTCGCATGAACAATACCTTAGTTCACTTGTTGCCGCTGTCTCCCAATGACATGCAGTCGAGGCTGCCATGAGCACCCTGCAAAGGTTAGCAAAACGTGAACCGCACTCGCGAGAGACCCAATAGGGTCCTGTTCCGCCCTCTGTGCCTCTGCTGGCAGGGCGGGCACGAACATTAGTGGCAGAGCTAGAGCTGCATTGCATGCCTTTTCCAGAGCGTGGCTTGACAAGGAGCATTACTCCATGCAGAAAGGACGAACCTTGAGAACGCAACCTCCCCTCAACGTTGCCAGCCACGAAATTCTCTTTGAGTCCGCAACAACCCAGAGCGACTTTTGTTCAACGAGACATATTATTTCTGCCCCCCACCAGACTCGCCTTCGTCGTAGATGGGCCTTTGCTCCTTTCGCTTTCGAGATGTCCCCTCTTCTTTCTGTTCATGGCTCGCTGTGGCGTCCAGTTAGTTGCCAAGCTTTTTGCTGCATATATTGCCGCTTATATTGCTGCATATATTGGCTGCACCAGCGGTCCTGACGTGAGTTCTGGTGTCCAGTAAAGATCGATGGTTGTCGGAAAGACGGCGCCTGGAAGACGGAGGACACATCATGTCGTCAACTTGGGAGCTGTCTTCTGATCACAAGTCGGGTCGCGTGAATGAGCACAATGCTCTCGCTCTCCGCCAGTTGTTAGCTTATTGTTGACCCTAGGAAATGCAAAGTTCTCTTTGAGACTGTCTAGGACCTGGCCGGAGACATCACAGCGGATCGGAGACGAGGGGAAATTAACGCCGCAGCCATGGATTCACAAAACCGTGTTCAGCGTCTCTCGAGGTGTTTCTAGAAGCGTGTTCCTTACACAAAACATACACTTACCATGTCCTGTCAAGGTGCTCATAGACGGTGACTTGTTGTCCAACAGTCTCAAGGGGCGAGCTTGGGGTGTCATAAAAGACAGGCCTGCCACGTTCTGTACGCCGTGATGGAAGTTGTCCTCATGGCGTGGCGTTCTGGTGTTTTTGGTTCTTTGACAATAATGACAAACAGATAAAGGAGGGCAAAGAGGAGTTCTCTTGACCCGACAGAAACGGCATCTGTTGGGATGCGTGCTCCTTCTTAAAGGGGATCGTATAGCTTGCAACATGGTCGTTCTTGCCTCTGCTCTCGTCCATGGCTCTTGCCCTCCCATAATATCTCTTACCGCACGGGAGGTTCGACACATTTGGAAAGAGCCCTTAAGCGTGCAGCCCCGTGCCTGCCTTGCATTATGCCTGCCTTCAAGACATCGTTCTCAGCCGGCCTTGTTGCTTTTTCTGGTGGTCTGGCCGGGCCTGTGATATCTTTGGCCTGTATGTTTTTCGTCTCGTTTCTCTCACTGTTCAGATTTTGCTTCCCGTCCCTGCGTTGTCTTGTCATGCTCTTGTTCTCTTTTTGTCCCATTCCCGTCCCCCTCTTCCAGTTCGCAGCTGCCGGCCACAATCATCATCCCGCTCCTTCCTGGACGGGCACAGGATCTCGTGCAGCAAGAACGGACTGGGCAACTGCGAATGGCACCGGTCGCGCTGCACCCTGTGCAGGGGTTTGCATGCTCGTACACGCGGAAGTCGCCAACAGCTGCGTTGTGTGGTTTCTTGTGGTTGTGCGGTGCGTTTTTGGGCATAGCACGCTAAGAATGCAGCTGCAAGGTAGTTCCTTCCTGACCAGAAAGAAGCTGGTATGGCATCGACCGGAAAGTGCAACCCAACGAGCCAACGTGCCTTCTGTGTTTTGAGTCTTTGCTATGTTGACCCCTTGAGTGTCTTCTTTCCTGGCCGTTTGATCTTCTCCTCTCCATCTTCCAATTGCCCATGATCGCCATCGTTCTATCTTTCTTTCTCCTCTCTTTTTCGTAACCACAGTCGACTGTGTGCTGGCTGCCCACAACCGCGTCACGACAATTCGCGGCGGTTCAGTCTTGTCCACCGTTCGCGATAGATCACATTCGGGCGTTGACAACTCCTCGTCTGGCTCGTGCTCGCTTCAGTCGGGTTTTCTCGCTTAATCCTGTGCATTTTGTCGCCTCCCTTCTTTTCACTCTCGTTCCGTGCTCCGTGCTTTTGCGCCAGTCTGTCTCCCGTTTCTCGCCAGCACTTTCGCCCGCCCTCGCCTGCCAGACATCTTGCAATTCAAACTCTCTTCGTCACCAACGGCGTCACGACAAAGAAAATAACTGGTCAGGTGCGCATCTGCGGCCAGAGGCTGCATAATGCGGCGACTATTGCGCTCGTCTATATGGTTGCTGCGTACCCTTCAGTCTCTGACGAGTCATATATCATTTCTATCGTCATGTTCTTCTTTTGCCCAACAGTTTTACAGTGTTTGTGATATTCTCATCATCACGTTGACATACTTGAAATTCTTACAATTCCAACCACGTCAGCCATGCTCCACGATATCCATCCTAATCTCTTTGATTCTCGTCTCTCCCCCTTTATTTTCTTTTCCACGTGTGGACGCGTGGACGTGCGGACTGTCATCTTGCTTTCTCAAGTCTCAACCAACGTAACACAGCTGCCTCCATAGCCTCCATATACTGGATCGAACCTTCGCGCTCGTACTCGCTACACACTGTACCCGGCAAAATAAGCATCGCGGAACACCAACGACAACAAACGGAGCACGACGATGCTTCGGTAATGAACGCAGCACAGACAGCACAGACGGCAGGCATACCTCAAGGAAACAGAGGAGTAGGACTGCTATCAGAACAGTTAGGCCTAGGTGTCTGTGCTACTCGATTCGCTGTTGACCGTATGTCCGCCTATCGCTTATATGCAACCCCACCAATGGTGGTGCTGCTGCTGTTGAAGAAATCTGAGCTCTCGACTTTTTGTGACTGTTTTTTGTTGCTGTTTGTTGCTGTTTGTTTCGTCTAATTTTCCTATTTTGTTTCGCTTCCTTTCTTGTTGCGCTTCGTTCGTTCCGTGTCCTCCTGTCATGCTCTTTGTCGCCGTCGGCTTTGCTTCCTTGTCTCCTCATTTCCTCTTCTTTTGTAATCCTGTCTAGGCTGCCCACCGAAACCCGCTCGAATCTTGTCCTACTGTTGCTGCATTTGCTTCATATGCGGCATCTCGTGTCCGTCTATACTTTCTCTATTTCGTGTTGCTTCTTCCACTACGTCTGCTGCTGTCCGTCGTCGCCGCTGCTACACCCCGGCGACCATGGTTTCACCCGAACCGAGCCAACCACCGTCTCTCGCTTCTCTTCACAACAGCAGCCTTCGGGCATCTCGTTATCTGTTTCTTCTACAGCCAATGTTGTCCTGGGCACCACGGTAACGGGCGGCCCCTCCACCTCTCTTGCCCAAACCTTCTCATCTCGTCTTGCCGGCAACATATGTTCTCGTTTGTCGACCAGGCGAGAGAGCAAGAGTGATAGTAACAGGGTGGACAAAGGAGTACATAAGAACATCGACATCCGCTCTCAGGACAGACGCAACACGGGATTCTCTTGCTTCTTTCTGTTTTCTTTCAATCTCATCACAGCCGAGTCATCACATATTTTGCTTTTTGAGTGGCTAAGCTCTCTTACCCACCGTCTCCATCTAACGACACCACGGTTACCGACCTTGTTTGGAAGCGTCCATCCAAGGCATAGCAGCCGCTGCTGCTTCACTCATTCCGACACCACGACGATCTATCCCCTTCACCGTTGGTCACCTTCTTTGGAGCCTTTCTGATAGCCACCACTTTTATTTTATTTTACAATTTCTACATACTCGCAGCTGTGACTGCTCATTCAGAAACAAGCAGCAACCATGTCTGAGCACAACTACGATGACGATGAGGCTTTCCTCTTGGAGCCTGACAGTGATGTGAGTAAGACCAAAAAACATACATTTTGATTTGTGTTGGCCGGTCCAGTAGCTAACTCGGCCGTAGTTGTCGGCTGACAACGTCGACACGGACTCCGCTTTGGGCGATGTAAGTAGACTTGAGAATCGCCCCAACGCATGCCCCTTCTCGTCGTGGCGCAGTGTCCGATGAACTGGAGAAAGAGAGAAAGAGGTTTGAAATGCATTTATTTTATGTTATTATTTTTAATGTTAATTTAGTACGGACTGACTGAAAGGTCACCTTGATTGTCGCTGCTAATGAATTGTGTGCACGTCATAGGGCATGTCGGTTTTCTCGTCTACGGCGTCTCTTCGGTCAAGTCTCATCAACCACCGCGATGAAAATGGTCGCAAGTACCATGCCTTCAAGGACGGCAAATACCTTTTGCCCACTGACGATGTAAGCTGGGTCAGCGCACAATCATTCCTTGTAACTACTGCGCAACTAATACAGCTTGTTTGCAGGAGGAGCTGGAACGCCAGGGTTCGTACTTGTAGCCATGGCACGCAAGCCACACAAATTTCTTGTCTCATTCGTCTAACACCTTTGCAGAGTATCAGTACGCCCTGTGCCTCTACACGTTTGGAGCGCTGTCCTTTGCCCCCCTCACCAAGGTCAACAGAGTCCTCGATGCCGGCTGCGGGCCTGGCCACTGGGTCATTGATTTTGGTAAGCAGACGTTTTATGACGTAGTGTGTACGAGTAGGTGAGTGCAAGTGCGTTGCTAACATTTTAACCAAGCCGACTGCCACCCTGAAGCGCATGTCATCGGAGTCGACTTGTCCCCTGTCCAGCGATAGTAAGTAATGCGCTATGCCCTGCCCACTACCAGTAGTGCTGGAGAAACAGCTGACACGGCACAGCACCCCGTCCAATGCGTCGTTTGAAATCGACGACTTGGAGGAGCAGTGGACGTTTTCGTACAAGTTTGACTACATCCACTCCTTGATGATGACCGGCGCCTTTCGTGACTGGCCAGGCTTCTACAGGCAGGCATTTGAGTATGTTGCCCTCGCCCCAAATTAGCTTAACAATTGGTGAATGTCATCATTTCTCACATGGGTAGATTCCTCAACACGGGTGGCTGGCTCGAAATCCAGGACATTGACTTCCCCCTTCGCTGCGCCGACGGATCGCTGCCGCCCGGCAGCGCCCTGCAAAAGTGGACGGACGTCATGATGGAGGCCAGCGGGAAGGCCGGGTTCTTGCTCAACACGTGCGGCAAGGCGGCCGACTTTATGCGCGAGGCCGGGTTCGTGGACATTGTGCGCGTGCCGTACAAGTGGCCGATTGGGCGGTGGCCCAAGAACGAGCGCATGAAGGAGCTCGGCGGGCTCGTGCGCGAGAACTTTGTCGGCGGCGTCGAGTCGATGAGCCTGGCGCTGTGCACGCGGTTCCTGGGCTGGAGCCTGGACGACGTCAAGACGTTTGCGGCGGAGGTGCGGCACGACATGAGCAACTCGAGCTACCACACGTACTTTGACCTGTACGTGACCTACGGGCGGAAGCCTTAGGGGTTGGCCGGGTCCGGGCGGCGCCGTCGTCTGCCATGGATGCTAACGCCCAGCCATATTTGGACACTCTTGGTTATAGTTTTTGGATTTTGGTATTCTGGGCTATTTATGGCATGAAATATACTTTAAAATTTTCTGTTTCGTGCTCTTGCGAGAAGTGCAAGCAAACGACGAGCTTCCGTGCCTGGCGTCGGCACACCCTTCCGAGCGCGATCGAGGCATCGAGATACGACTTGGCTTACTGGGCATTTCAACTGCCCTGCTACCTCGTGAACCACACTTCCCCGCGGCGGTTGACGCAAGCACCCCATCACGATGCAGTACCGGCAACAGTATCAGCAGTAGCCACATTGGCTTCCTGCTGTGTAACGGCCGCTGGCTCTTTCGACTTGTTCCACTGCCCCCCTCCTTGGCCTTGGGGTTGCCTGCCCACCAGCAGACTCTCTTTCCGTGCCGCCCAAAAGGAGCTATGTGCAATATTTGATCTGGCTGCAACCCTCCTTGACTCTGCGGGGTGAGCGGCAGGATGGGTGTCGGATACCTGGCGATTTGGGTATTCTGGTGTGGTCCAAGCCCATGCGTTGGCCTTTTGGCTCTGGCATTTTTCGTCTGTGAGACATGACAGACCCTGTGGTGGGTCCAGACTTGGTGTCTGTTTAATGTCTCGTCGCAGGCTTATGAGGTGTGCAGTTCAACGTTGTTTTTGTTCGTGTCCTTTGTCCCCTGTCTTCCCTCCGCTCAGCCACTGGGCGGCTGCTCCGGCTTCTGGGCCCAGATGAAGTGAAAGGGAATGTAGGCATGGACGTGCTTGGCGCGCAGGGCGGCGCGGACCTCGTGGCACAGCGCGTCGACCTCGTCGGCGGACATGACGACACGCGCGCCGCCGTCCTCGCCCTCGTCGGCCGCCAGATCGATGCCGCCGCTGAAGGGCTTCGCCTGCATGGCCGCCATGAACTCGGTCAGCGTCTCCTCGAGCAGAAACGCCTGCTGCATGCGCCGCGGGTCCTTGGGCCAGTAGCCGATGGGGACGTGGCAGACGCGGCGCTGGACGCGGACAAAGCCAATGTCCTGCAGCTGGCGCGGCAGGTGGCCGGCGGCAAACAGGTCCCAGCCGTAGCGGCGGCGCAGCACGCGGGCGGCCAGGCGGTAGAAGCGGGCGACGACGTAGTCGCCACCCGCGCCGGGATGGCGAGTGCTGTTGTTGTTGTTGTTGTTGATGATGTTGTTGTCGTCGTCGTCGTCAACGTCGCCGTCCTGGCAGGCGATGCGCGGGTACACTTCCTGAAACTCGATCCAGCCGCCCGGGCGGAGGCTGGCAAAGGCGGTGCGGGCCACGGCGGCCGGGTCTTTGAGGACGACGGCCACCATGCGGAAATGGAAAAAGTCCACGTCGCTGCCGTGGATCCAGGCATTGTCCTCGACGTCGTCGACGACAAACTCGACGTTGGGCGGGATCCAGACCGGCTGGATGGGCGACAGGTCCAGCCCGACGACGCGGGCCGACGGGTAGCGGTCGCCGGCCTCGACGGCCCAGTCGCCGAACCCGGTGCCGACGTCCATGATGTGCTGCGGCCGCGCGAGGGGCGCCAGGTGCAGCTGGCCGCCGAGCAGTTCCGAAAACAAGGCATTGCGCACGTTTTCGCGGCTGGCCTCCATGTCGTCGTTGGGGATGGGGTAGCGGCCGGACTTGTAGCGGTGGTAGCGGCGGCCGTTTTCAAAGACGTGTTCGGTGACGCTGTCGGTGAGGGAGCCGACGAGCGAGGCGCCGGCGGTGGTGCTGGTGGCGGTGCGGCGGTGGTGGAGAGTGGGATCGTAGTCGGAGGTGATGGCGAGGTGGTCGGTGGTACCGATGGAGGCGTTGTCGTCGGAGGCCGACGCGGAGGCCGAGGCCGGCTCGATAAAGCTGGCGGCGTCGGCCGTATCGTCCAAGTCATCGATGCCGTCCATGAGGAGTGGAGACGATTGGATGGGAATTGGGGGGGGGGATGGGGGGGGAAGAAAGAATAAGGGGATAAAAGGGAGGGGATTGAGACAAGAGAGTGAAATGTACGAGAAAAAGAAAAGAACGCGAAAAGAAAAGAAACAAAACAAAAAGGAAACAAAAATGAAAGGAATCGTGAAAGGCCCGACGCAGGACCACATGGACCTTTCCGGTGTAGCCGTCCCGACAGAGTGGATAACACAGAGAGGGGATGCAGGGAGGGGGGACGAAACGACAGGCGAAAGAAATGCAAAGGAGGGGAAGAGATGCACATCGCTTCTTCGGACAGCCAACGGGACGAAGGAGATGTTTGGCGATGCATAACTAAGCCAAAGCGAACTAGAACTAGGACTAGATGGGCCGTCGACTAGACGGAAGCGGACCGCAGCGGACAGAGAGGGGACAAAGATGCATACAATATACGATGACCAGCCGACACAGAGACACAGATTGTTGACGCCGAGGATGTTTGGAGATCTGGCTGCTGGAAGACGCACGCAGATGGAAAAAAGACAACGAAACGAAAGCAATACTAGCGATGAATATAGGAATATAGGCCTCACCAGGAGACCTGTGGCGATCGAGTACGGAATACTACAAGGGCACTCCGTCCAGGCACACAACCCGGCTCGGAGCATTCCGTGCGAATGGCTACGTGGTGGAAATGCTACGTGATCGCGGCCATGTCGACGGCAGTTGTGTTGGGTGCTCATGCTCAGGGCTCTGCTGCGGGCGGTCCAGGACGGCGGGTCAAGTAGGTGGACCGGTATGTGGAGAGACTGCACGGTGCCTTGGTGAGTTGGTGAGTTGGTGGGTTGGTGGGTTGGTGCTACGGTTTTATCTGGAGTCGTCTGTGGTGTAGCATAAATAGGTAAATAATGACAGGAGTAAGGGGAAAGTCTGCCGAGGCCTGGACTTGGCAAACGTAAAGACGACCGAGAAACCAGAAACCCAGCAAAGACGGATGGTGGAAATGGAAAAAGAAGGCGACCAGCAAACACGGATTGGGGTTAAAAAAAAAAAAAGAAAAAAGAAAAAGAAAAAAAAAAGAAAGAAGCATCTCGCAGAGCTTAAAGAGCGGGACAAAGCGAGCAAAGTGGCGATGTGACTGGACAAGCGACGAGCGGAGGACGTGTGGACTCTGTCTGATCTGTCCCGTTATTCTAGTTGGAGCTGTCGTTGGTTTCCTGGGACGAAACATGGCATCATAACATAAGGGACAATGGACAACAGCCCGTAACCCAGACTCGCGAGTCAATATCAATATAATGGTCGTTTTCTTTCAGTCTTACAGAGTGAATTGAAGCAACTACATATCGCAAAGCAGACATTGTCTATCGCAGTCATCGAGCGCAGATGCTGAAAAGATAGCAGACAGCAAAGGTCATTTATTCTGATTTGTCTTTTCTCATGATATTTCGTTGTGTTTTTTTTTTTTTTTTTCTCTTTTTTTCCGTCTCTTCCTTCTCCTTCTTCTCAACAGCACAATTCTTCACGGTGACCGTCGACGCCGGACAGACGATTCACGCCACGACAACACGCCACGACAACACACCATCCACACACCACAGCCCTCATGACAATCAAAAATCACGCCCATGCGGTCCACCGACACCGTCGCCATGTACGGACTCTCCAGCAGCGCCACGTCCGTGATGGCGTCCAGGTGGCTGCGCAGCAGCTGCTGTTGCTGCGCGGCAATGACGGACGCGCGCGACAGCCGGGGGACGGCGTCGGCGGCGGCGGCGGCAGTAGCGGCGCCAGCAGATGTGGTGCCGCTGCTCGTCGCAGCAGCAGCGCCCGTGCTGCGTCCTTTGCTCGAGCTGCTCGGCGTCATGGCCACGCCGCCCGCCCCGCCGGCTGACCGCGGCGGGCGTTCGGTGTTGACGGCCATGGCGGTCGTGACCTGCGTGGCGGTAAACGTCGAGCGGCCGGCGGCGTGGCCGACATGAGCCGCCGTGCTCGCATTTCCTCCGGCACCACCACCATGCGCCCCATGCGTCCCAACCCCCCCAATCCACCCTTCGTCCTGGCCGCTGTACACCGTGCTGTTCTCGATCCGCCACAGGTCCCAGAACCGCAGCTTCCGGTCGCTGCCGCCCGTCACAAGAAACGCGTGCCGCACATCCCGCTGGTCGTCGACGGGGGACGACCCGGCCACCATGGCGCGTACGCCCTTGTCGCCGCCCGCGCCGGTCGTGCCTGGCGCGACACCGGCAGCCGCAGCCGCTGCCGCTGTCGCGGGGGTCCCCCCGTTGGCCACCCCGGCCGGGTCGATGCTCGTGGCAAACCGGCCCAGCATGCCCTCGGGCCGGTCCTCGTCGACGTCCCAGGGCTCGTACAGGTCCTTGGTGGCCGTGCTGGACGTGGAAGCGGCAGCGGCCGCCCCCGTTCGGTACACCTCCCGGCAGAGCGTCTTCTCGAGGTCCCACACCGTCACCTCGCCGCCCTGGCCCGTGCCGCCGGCGACGCACAGCCACTTGCCGCGGCCCTTGGACGGGTGGATGGCCAGGCGGTAGATGGGCGACGCCGCTGTGCCGCCGCCCGTGGCGCCGGCCGCGCCCCCGGCAATCCCCCACCCCTTGAGCCGCATCTTGAACCGCAGGTCCCAGAGGTCCAGCACCCCGTGCGACGTCGCCACCACGAGCCAGTTGCGCTTGCGGTCCACGGCAAAACACGTCGGCGTGCCGTGGTGCACCGGGTTGGCCAGCGCAAACAGCAGCGTCATGGTGCGCAGGTCGATGCCCAGGACGCGCGACCGGTTGGTCGCCAGCACGAGCACCGAGCTGGCCTCCTGCTTGAAGTGGTCGCACCAGACGGCCCACTCGCCGCGCGGCAGCTGGTACTCGCGCAGCAGCCGCAGCCGGCTGTAGCGCGGCATGCTGCTGCTGCTGGGAGGCGATGTAGACGGCGATGTCGACGACGGTGCGGTTGCCGACGACGCCGCCGATGGCACCGCGTACTCGACCTTGACCACGTGCACGCTGCCGTCGCTCGCGCAGCTGATGAAGCAGTGCGTGTTCTCGATGAAGCAGAGCGCCAGCACGCGGGCGCCCGGCGCGTGGCGGTGCACCTGCCGCGACCGGTGCGCAATGTTGCGCTCGAGCCGCTGCGTGTCCCAGACGCGCACCGTGCCGTCGTCGCCGCCCGTCAGGAAAAACGCGTGGTCCGGCGACACGACGACGCGGTTGATGGCCCCTGCGTGCTCCGAAAACGTCGCCACCATCCGGCCCGCGGGCCGCCACACGTCGGCCGCCGCGCGTCTCCCGCCGCTGCTGCCGCTGGTCGACGACGCCGTGGACACCGCGGCGGTCGCCTTCTTGCGCGACAGGGGCGTCACCAGGGGGCTGAACTCGGCCACGTCGTGCGGGTAGTTGTCCACAAACATGGCGTCCAGCATCCGCAGCACGCTCGGGTCGTTGCCGCTGTACGTGTGGTGCGCGCGGTACCGGCTGCCGCTGGCGGCCAATCCCGACGATGCCGCCGCCGCCGCCGGCGACCCCAGCTCGTCCGGCTCGCTCGCGCTCTGGTCGTCGGACGGCACGGGCGACCGCGACGGCACGCGGCCGCTGAACGCCGAGCGGCCCTCGACCTGCCCAAAGGCATTGGCTTCCGTCGTCGTCGTCTCGGCCGCGCCGCTCTTGCTGCTCTTGTGCGCGGCGCTGTCTTTGCGGTTCAGCAGGGAAATGGCGCTGGGCCGGTGGCGCAGCGACGATGCGGGTCCGGGAGCGCTCGCAACACCACCAATACCACCGCCGTTGCTCACCGGCGGCGACAGCGCCACCTGCAGCGACCGCAGAGACGCCGCGTCGTCGTCGCCGCCGCCGCCGCCGACCGCTGTGGTGGGCGAGCCGGCCACGTCCCGTTGTGGGCTGTGATTACGGCTGCTGCCTGTCGTCGTCGGCGAGGCGGCCGTCAAGTAGCCGTCCCGCACGGCCGGCGATGGCGACGCTCCACTGCCGTGGCGGTGGTGGTTGTGGTGGTTGTGGTGGTCGTGATGGCCCAGCCGGTTGCGGTGCACATTGAGGGCGGCCCGCCGGCGCTTGGCCACCGGGTCGTCAATCGTCATGGACGCGTCGTGCAGGGCGTCCTCGATCGAGCGGGGCGACTCGCCAGGGAGACGCGTGTTGTTGTTGGTGGTGAGGGTGATGGTGGCAGCAGGCGGCGGCGGCGGGACGGCCAGGTGGGTTTGTTTCTGCGGCTCCTCGTCAAAGAGGACCGTCTGCGGCGTGATGCCCAGGCTGCGCAGCGGCACAATGTTGTTGAGGTTGGGGTCGCCACCAGACGCAGACGCAGACGCAGACGCGGGGCCGTCCGCATACGCGTGCTGCTCGTGCATCTTGCGCCGGCTCAGCCGCCAGATGAATTCGCGCAGCGCCAGCAGCTTGAACTCGTCGTCCGTCGCGAGGCCCAGGTTGCGCAGCCGGTTGATCCACTGCTCGTCCTCTTCGTTGCGCGCCACCTTGCTCAGCGAGCGCGGGACCACGAACCGGCCGGTCGCATGGCCACCGCCGGACCCGCCCGCGCCCCCCGGACCACCCGTCGCTGCTGCTGCCGCCGCCGCCGCTGCGGGCGACGGAAACGACGCCGACGCCGACGCCGACATGCCAAAGGGGAACCCCCGCAGCTTCTGCACGGGCTTCCAGAACGCGCCGCGGTCGGCCTTCATGGCCCAGTTGACCGCCTGGTCGAACACGGCGCGCGACAGCGGCCGTTGGAGGTGGTCCAGCAGCACCAGCTCGGGCGACGACGCGCCGGCACCGGACGAACGGGACGAACTGGACAAACTCGATGAGCTCGAAAACGGAGGGAGCAGGAGGCCCGGCGGCTTGAGGTAGGGCGCCACAAGCGGCAGGAAGAGACAGCGGATCTGGGCCGGCGACAGGAACTTGGTGGCCGCGGCCAGGAACCGCGCGGCCGCTTCGCGGATCCACAGGTTGGGGTGCACGGCAAAGCGCGCCGTGGCCTCGACCAGCTCCCAGACCACGGGCTTCGCAAAGAGCCCGACGTCGGCCAGCTCGGCCAGCGCCTGCAGCACGGCCTGCACGACGTGCTCCTCGGGGTCGGCGAGGGCCTGCACCATGAGCGGCAGGATGAACGCCTCGAGCGACGCGCTGCCCAGGAACGTGGCCACGCCGACAATCGTGTCGAAAAACGCGCACTTGAGCATCCAGTCACGGTCGTTGAGGTACGTGTTGAGGTGCGTCACGATGATGTCGTTGGCGTCGGCCGCCCCGAAAAACAGGCACAGCGCCGGCACCGACGTGAGAAACGCGCGCCGCACATAGGGGTCGGCGTCCTCGATGAGCGCCTTGGTGTGCAGCTCAAACAGGTCGACCAGCTCGCGCTGCGCCGCGTCAAACAGGCCGTCCTCGAGGTGGTCGTCGTCGTTGTCGTCGCTGCTCCTCCGGCCTGCAGGAGGGGGCGCTGGGCGCGCTGGCAGAGCCGCCGTGGGCCCCTCCACGTCGGCGTCGCCGTCCGTCACGCCCACCATGCGGTCGACCCGCGCCGCCATCTCCAGGAACCGGCGGGCCGTCGTCGCCAGCGTGCCCAGACACGCCGCGTACGTCGCGCGCACCACCGGGCTGGCCTCGCGCCCGCTGCTGGCCGTCGTCGTCGCGCTGCCCAGGAGCGCCGCCTGCATGCGCGGCAGAATGTACTCCAGAAACACGTGCGCGTTGACGGGGCTGACCGTGCGCACGAGCGCCAGCAGCTGCGTCACGGACCGCACGGCCGCCACCACCACCATCTCGGCGCGGTCGTTGAGCAGCGCCATCAGGTACGGCAGCACGCGGTCCAGCTTGGCCTCGTCCGTCAGCCGCTCGGCAAACGCCAGCAGCACGTCGCACGCGCGGATCTTGGACGCCGCCCGCGCCGTGTTGCGGATCGACGCCACGATGAGCGTCAGGAAGATGAGCGCGCCGTTGTCCGCCGTGGGCTCGGCGCCGGCGCGAACACTGTGCTCTTTGGTGGGAATGCTGAGGCGCACAGGGAACAGGCCGAGGCCCAGGCGGGGTGCCCGTGTCGCCATGCTGGACGCGTCTGTCGTCGTCGTTGTTGTTGCTGTTGTTGCTGCTGCCGCCCCCGCCGTAGCGTCGTCCTGGAACCCCAAAAAGTAGGATATCTTGTCAAAGTCGTAAAACACGCGGTCGATGCGCTCGTCCGCCTCGCCCAGGTTGCGCGACGCGCCCGACGCCGAAAAGTGCGCCGCCACCGGGTCCGTGATGACCTCCATGTACTGGTGCAGGAACGAGTAAAAGTAGTCGGGGAACACCTTGCCGCGGTAAAAGTCGAGGTACTCCTCGGCCGCGTACCGCTTCTGCGGGTCGAGCTGGATCATGTGCGCAATCATGTCGGCGAGGTCGCGGTCCTGGATGCGGCCGAGGTGCGCCGCCGACGGGTCGTACTCGCCGCGGCGGTACCGGAACAGCTGGCTCAGGCTGAAAATGGGCGACTCCAGCACGAGCTCCGCGATGACGCAGCCCGCGCTGAACACGTCCATGGCCCATGTGATGCGGTTCGGCGGCGTGCCCGGCGGTGCAGCACGGCGTCGACGGCCGCGGTGTCTGCGTGGTTGTCTGGTGTGGTCGTGCTCGTGGTCGTGCTCGTGCTCGCCGTTGTCGTTGTCGTCATCGTCGTCATCGTCGTCATCGTCCAAAACCGGACTGTCCTCCTCGGCATCGTCGGCCTCGCCCCCCTCGGCTGCCGCCGCTGCTGTTGCCGTCGCCGACGGCACAAACCGCTCCGGCGCCAGGTAGCACGTCCGCCGCCCCGACGTGTCGAAAAAATACGAAAAGTCCGCCGGGTTGTCGTCGGGCAGCAGCACCGGCTTGAACGCCGACGAAAAGTCCGTCAGGTACAGCCAGTTCCACGACGTCACCAGCACGTTCTCCGTCTTGATGTCGCCGTGGTACACGTCGCGCGCGTGGCAGTCGCGCAGCGCGCACAGCAGCTGGAACGCGAGCCACTTCTTTTCAATGTCCTCCAAAAAGGGCCGCGTGCTCATGCGGTCGTAGAGCGAGTTGTACAGAAACTGCCGCACCAGAAACCCGTTGGTGTCCGTCTCGACGATGCGCTGGTACGCGAGCGCGTTGGGCACGTCCGCCAGGATGCGCCGTTCGCGCACGAGCCGGTCGCGGTAGACAGCCAGCGTCATGGGCGTATACGGCTTGACGAGCACTTTGACGAGGACGACGCCGTCGTGGTGCCGCGCGCGGATGCTCTTCATAAAGCGCGCGATGCCAATCGACTTCTCGTAGACGAGGTCGCCGAGCTCGGGGACGTCGATGCCGGCCGACCCCGCCGACGGCGTCGTCAGCGAGTAGCCCTGGCCCATGGCGGAGAAGAGGTGGGCGGTATTGGGGCAGCGGTGTGATGGAAGGTGGATGGAGAGAAAGGTATCGAGAGCTCAGGAGCTCGCTATCGTCGCTCGATGGAGGTCTGTCGAAGAATCATGGCAGACGGGCTGAGAGTACGAGGAAAGGCGTGGTTCATAGAGCTCGAATCTCAATAGATGCTAAATTGCGTGTTTGTTGGTTCGGCGTTGGTCGGTGTTGACGAAGGTTTTACCATTAGTACGCAGCTTGGATCTGGACGATGCTGGAGCTGCTAGACGCCTTTGGGCGGTCTCCATGGGTCCATGACAATCACAGCAGGCAGGAGGCAGGTGCCCGCCACTAAGCACCGGGCACTAATAAGGTATGTGCAGAGGTACGATAAGATAAGCAGCGCCACGTGATACACGTGATCCACAGACAAGCTATAAATAAGACGACATTGAACGTCCACCGTTGCTGACAATAAATTCACAATTAACCACGTCGAATAAATGCATCGAATAAATACTTGTATTTTAAAGCTACTGTAATGGGGATAAGCTGCTTCGTCTCTGGGACTCACCAAAGCAATCCCATCGACAAGAACGCTTGCTATTCTCAGCTTCCCTCTTCCTGTCTTCATGCCCCTTCCTCGTCCCTTCCTCCCAATCTCCCCTCCCCAATCCTCAAGATGGGACAAATGAAAGTAATATTGACAACGAATATGGTCAAGAAAGAAAATAATACGAAATTACATGGTCAGAACGTCCCTCAAGAGGGAACGTAGACGAAACGAAGAAGAAATTATGAAAATGCCCGCCCAAACACCACGCGTCCGTTTCCTGTCCTTTCCTCGCCTTGCTGCTCTTTGGAGGTTGTTGGGTATCGTGTGGGAAAGATTGGTTCGAAAACCAAAAGGAGCATATGCACACCATAAGAATGACAAGCATGCACTCCCAGCGATTAAAGAGAGTTGTCGGGAATCGTTGACGAGGGGTGAGGCATTACGCTGTATCGTATCAGATCGAAAAGACGAAAGGCGAAAGATGAAATGGTTGTATATGAGAATCAAGGAGAGTGATAGCAAATAGCTAAATAGCTTCGGGTCGTGTCTATGCGCCGTAGCTGGTTGGCCAAAGGCCGGAAGTGAGAATAAAAAGCCAGACATCGAAAGGAGAGTCGTGAAGCGAAACTATGACGTATGGACAAAATCGAACAAGCGCTGCGTAGTAGAACAAAAAAGATGCCGAAGACGAGTAGAAGATTGTTGTTGTTGGATAGGTGACCAAGGTCGCCCTGAGGCAGAGTCGGTTGGGTAGGTCCCAAGACCATATCCACAAAAAAGACAACAAAAGAAACGCAACAATGGTAGTTGGTAGGTGGAAGGCGTATTGTATATGTTGTGTTGGTGGTGGTGGGGCCATGCGAGGCGAAAAAGCGCCAAACTCCGAGGCTGGTAGTGTATTGTAGTATAATGATGGGTTTGAAGAGGACGTCGTTTCATAAGACATTATTCGCGATGCGAGCAGAAATACAAATGAATGAGTTTGCACCATAGAAGCGCCATGGCTATAACCCGTGCATCGGGTGTGCACTTGATGCCGTCTCGGTCGAGCTGTCGCCCTCAATAGTCTTGCGCCAGTGCTCCGGCAGACAGACGCAGACAAGCGGGAAGGCCTTAATCTCGCCGCTGACTGCCGGGGAGATGTCGCGGCCGCGGCCAGACGTGTTGGACACACCGCTGTCCCGCTGCGCTTGCCGCCGTGCCTCCCATTCGTCAGCTCGCTCGTCCATCATCACACCCGTAGCCCAGCCGTCGTCCCAGATGCCGACGACCTTGAGCATGTCGCCACGCTCCAGCGAGAACTCGTCGGCCGCGCGCGGCTGGTATGCCCAGAGAACAGCCACGCGGTCACCCGGGTGGATGTCGTCCTGGGAATAGTAGTCCTTGAAGAACGGCAGCTGCTCGGACTGCTGGCTGGTAATGGCCTGGGGCGAGGACATGCCGGCGCTCGAGGGCGACTGCGGGTCCTCGCCGGCCAGAACGGAACCGCTCGACAACGACCCGTTGCGGCGCATCGTTGTTGGCGGTGGCCGGAGAATGCCTGTGCGGTTTTCGGAGTCAGGGCTATCGTTGTAGCCGTCGGACGAGGAGTGGTCGTCACCGCGCCGTCTGCCGACAGCATAGCCCGCAACGGCGCCAGCAACGGCGCCAGCGCCAGCAGAGGCACCCCGGCCCGGCGGGCTGGGGGAGTCACCTGCGTCCACACCAGGACCCTCAAGAGCCGACATGCGCGCAATGCGACCGCCTGGATTGACGTCAAAGGGCTGGTTGCCGTGCGAGGACGGCAGAGGCTGATGCGGGTGAGACATCTGTGGGAGTCCTCCTTGCCGCGCGGGAGACGGCTGGTTGAAGATGCTGCCGTTCTGGCTGCCAGTGCGTCTCCGGCGGAGGGCGATGATGGCAAGGAAAATGAGGCCGGCCAGTAGGGCGACACCAGCGACCGATCCAATGACGATACCGGCAATGGCGCCACCAGACAGGCCATGGTGGGTGCCGCTGACAGCGGCAACCGGCGAGGAGGTGGCGGGGGCAGTGGACGAAGGGGTGGAGAAGGTCATCGTCGACGTGATTGTCGGCAGAACGACGCCCGCACACCGGCTCTCGGCCTGGGAGTTGTAGCAGCAGGTGTCGGTCGAGTTGATGCCACCAGATGCGCAGTACGAACACAGGCCAATCGTGCTGTTACCGTATCCGCAGTTGTCGGGTTCGTTGGCGCTGCCGTAAATGCAGTCGCTGGAAAGTGAAGTATCCGGGGACGAACAGATGGCAAAGTCGGATTTTATCAGCTTGATGGCATCTGACGTGGCATTTCCGCAAAGGGCGCCGTCGTCCACAATGTACAGCTCGCTCTCGGCAAATTGGGCACATGTTTCCGCGCACAGCGGCTGTGCGTTGGCCGCCGAGAGACCACATGTTGAAATGGACGACTGGACAATGGCACTGCAGATGGTGCTTGTCAGGTAGCGCGGGTAGATTTCGCTTGTATTGGCAAGATTTATGGCCTGGCATCCTATGCGGGCTTGGAATCTGAATGGGGATATTAGCTACCGCAAGGGGAAGTGAGAGGAATGGAACGTGAAAACGTGAAAACGTGAAAACGAGAGCATCAGCCTTACTGTTCTTGAATAAATGTTGTCTGGATGTACGTGTCGAGCTGTGAATCGAACGTCACCCGGTCGGAAACGAATTTGAGAAAGTCACTGGATCGAGTTAGCAGAGGCCGACATGGCGAGGCAAGACCAGGTCCAGAAAAGGAGATGCAAGGGAACGACGCACTATTGACCGCGAGCAGCCGATGGTGATATGGAGGCTGACTGGAAGGCCGGGCACCTCGTCGAGCCCTGTAAAGAAAAGCAGTCCGACATGGCGGCAAGATGTGTCGATACGCAGGTGACTGAGAGTGTCGCAGCTGTCGCAAGTCCGTAGGAAACTGGCAGGAAAGCTCTCAGGGGAGCTGCTCTCGAGACGAGTCCCGGTTGTCGAGAGGTGTGGTCAGATTTCTGCTGTTCGAACGACCGGTCCTATGTGCCGTGGAATGGATAGGCGTAATAAGTGGCGCGGGATCGGGGAAGTCCAGGCTCGTAGCAAAAAGAGAAGAGCTTTACTGCGCACACATCGACATAATTGCACGGTTTGACGACACAATTTTTGGAGTTCGTTGTGCTTGTCTTGCTGCTGAGTCGCCAACGCGTCGGGCTGCAAAGTCCTGTTGTCCTGTTGTGCTATTGTTCTATGTATTGTGTCTTGTGTCTTGGACCTTGGCTCGGGTCCAATTGGCTATCGATTCAGGTTCCAGGTAACGACTGCGTGGGCCGATGGAAGCTGGCTGGAGAATGGCGACTGAGTTAACCGGTCCGGACTGAACAACGTTGAGGCGATGTCAGTGATTTCGTGTCGACGCTGGTGAGACCTTTGGCGTTTTTTTTGTCGTGAAATCCGAAAGGAATGCAGAAGCAGAAAGAGAAGGAGAAAGATAGGACACAGAGTGACGATGAAAAAGGTAGGGGTGGGAAGGGGGAGAAAACAGAAGAGAATGAGAGGAAGAGGAGTCGACCGGGGGTACAGGGTAGTAGAAAAAGAAATTGGCGAGGTAGCAATAGGCGCAGGAGCAGGGCCACAGTTGCAGGCCAGGCCAGACCCAGCCAGTTGAGACTACTCAGTAAGTTTTGAAAGAAGCAGCCGCCGGCAACAGAAAAAGGAGCCCAAGTACAGAATAACGAGCCCAAGCAAAACGGAGGGCTAAAAGAGGAACTGCGCACAAGCAGATGGTGTGGAGGCAATAACGGTGTCGCAGACGGGGCAGGCGGTTGTCCGCTTGGCTCACTCTTGGGATCTCAGGCCTTGGGGAACGGGAAGAGAAGGTGTGCGAACGGACAGATAAGAGGGGCGGAGCGAGCGGTGATCAGTGGTCGCAGTGCTGCGGCTACAATAGAGGAGCCTCAGTGAGTTGAAATGATGAGTTGACTCCTGCGTTTGTTTGCGAATCCGCCTGTTCTCACGGGTTGCTGCTTGTTGCCGTTTCCTGGCCACTCGAATTACCAGACAAGAGGACAGTGCTGGATCAATGGGTCAATGCGAGGCGTCCTGCAGGCCTGCGGACAGTGTGGTTTGCTGCAGGATGTGGTATGCGCTGCAGTGATTTTCCATGCAACAGGACAGAGTCTAAGTTTGGAGCGCAGATGTTGGATCTCTGGGTGGCTGGGAAGGGAATGTGGACAAAAGACAAAAAAAGAAAAAGACGATTATTAACGAAACGAACGAAAAAGAACGTGGGAGGCTGGGGCTGGCAGCAAATCGGGCGTAGAGAATGCCGTTTTGAGTTCAAATTGCAATTTGTTGAAAGTGGAAGTACCTTTGGCCTGCAATGGCTTGGCGATATGCTTGTAGTACCGACAAAGGATACGTAGAGACCGCCAAGAATGCTTAATACAAAGCATCAGTCTCGGACGACAGCGAAACCGAAGAAAGTTGAAAGCCAAAGGCTGAGAATGAGATGCGCCAAACACACTCGAAAATGAAGTGGAAAAGGAGATTAGTGAAGGACAAGAAGCAAAAGGGGGTGCGAGAGAAAGACGAGGTAGTGTGAAATTGCTCTTCTCTCGATGAGGAAGGCACCACAGGCGACACAGCAGGCTGGACGTCAACCATAAGGTTTGTTTTGGGGGAGGAACCACCGGGAACTGAGGTAAATACGGAAGGAGCGTTCGAAACGGTTTCGTCGGGCAAGAGCGACCAGGTAAACACAGCGAGCAGCGATGGGGCTTGACAGCCCACGGAAATTCTACGCCTTTAGGGTGCGGGATGTGCGTGGAGAGAGGAAAATCCCCCTGGCGGACGGCGAGACAGAGACACAAAACATGAGAGACCCAGGAATTCTCCTCTCTGCTCGCGGTCTGCCTCCCCATGCAAGGGTCCGATGTTGATACAGCACGGGGACTAGCCCAATGAGGAAAGGGCCAATGAGACTGACAGGGGCAGAAACGCAGCCAAAATAGAAGGAGTGGATAGAAGGCAGGCAGGAACACGTTCGCTAGCGGAGGAAAGAGCTAAAGGCAAGCTATTGACGGAGCTAGACCGCGCGCTGTCGTGGGAGCAAACGAGGAAGGAACAATACTCCGTAGCTTGCGATGCAACTGCCTCTATTCAAGGCAAGTGCGGATTGCTGCAATTCAGCCGGCCAAAAGTAAAAGAAAAAGAGGCTTGTCAAGATTGTCGGTTTCGTCCAGACTAGACCTCCATCCGAACTCTGATTGCGCCAGACGACGTATGCCGTACGCGTCTGCTCGTTTTTGCGTTCTTCTGTTGGGGTCTTGTGGACTCTGTGGGACGTGATACAGCTGCTCTGCTCTCACATTCACAGCGCTGCTCCTTCCCTAAAACGCGACCCTGTGGACCCAATGCCCTGGCCCAGGCCGCCCGCATTCCAGGCCTTTCGCCGACAAAAGTTTCCATCTCCCGTCTGCCGTTTTCTACTTTCTGTCCTCGCTTTCATACGATGTAATTACTTCGTATCGTCCAACCCACCATTGACACGCGCCGCAACGGCATCCGTGTTCGTGTCGTGTCGCGTGCCGTCTTGTGTTCTTGTTTCTCGTTTGCTTGTTTGCTTGTTTGCTTGTTTGGCTGGGTGTGTGGCTGTCTGGATTCCTACATATTGGATAATTTCAACATCTGCAGACGGCCCTGTGCCGGGATGTCTTGTCTTTCAGTCGGCAGAAGGCCTTTCCGTGATATCGATCCCATCTGTGCCGTCTTCTAGCACTACGACGTATATTCCACGACGTATCCTTGCCGTGACGCGGATAGACAGTCAAAACACAGCTAGCAAAAGAAGCAAGAACAGCCCGAATCGATCGCCAGGCAGTCCTCGCCTGAAGGCAGTTGGCGGACACTGCGGTTTGGCTCACTCGCCCATACGCAAAGTACGAGGAAACGGAGACCCGAAAGGGCATGATTTCCTCCCGCGAGATACGAGCACAGCTTCGTGGCCCACAACGGACTGAGACACAAAGACGAGCTACGGGGTGGACAGCGCGACGTCCCGAAGCCAAAAGGCTGAAAACCGGACCCAGAAAACGGATTCGATTCTCGAAAACAAAGGCCAAGACTCCAGCGACGCCTACTTCGTACACGTAAGATATGTCACCAAGAAGTCAACGCCGGATGTTCCGATGCAAACGATGCCCGCCAGGCCGTCGGATGCAAGGAGGTATGTTGTGCGTGCAACGAGGCGAATCGTCGCGAAACAGACTGTAGGGGAGGTATGTGTAGAATTGTGTTGTGCAGAGCAAAGCACTTTGTTGTGCCGACTAAGAGGCCGACGAAAAGATAAAGTATGCAACTTTGCACGTCGCCGGTCCGTTTATTGGCATGGCCGCAATCAGAAACGTCGTTGACCGTTGGGCGACGACGAACAGCAACGCAGACAGAGCTTGCCCTGAGGAGCTTGGGTCTTGGGTTGCACTTTTCTCTCGTGGACAGGGGCCACCCCTGCCACGCTGATGAAGCGAAGCTGGGGGGATGCGGGACCTCTTTCGTCCTGACGCACTGAAAATAAAATGACTTGTGGTCCCGTCGAGTGTTCCGGTCCACGGTGATTGGTCTGTCGGAAATTAGGTTTGTTGTGGTTTGGCGATGTCTTTCTTTTCTGCTGCACATTTCCTTCTCTTCTCGTCTTTTTCTTCTTCACCTCGATCTCTTTCCTCCCCGTTAAAATTGAAACGAAACAGGATGCACCACGATGGTACTCTGTTTTATTAGGGAGAACCCACTTTCGTCAACGTATCTACAAGGTACTCTCCGTGCGTGTTTTCCAAGCCACAGAGACAAAAACAATACGGGAAACAAGAACGGACGAGCAAATTTTACACCGAATGCTACGGTGAAAAGCAACTGCTGCTCCATAAAAAGAATTCGTGAAGAGACCACAAAAACCATGATGTCCAAAACAACGCCAAGTAACATCAAGACCATAATTCGTACATGTACACCGTTCCATTGATTCCACCGTTGACGTGCTCCCCGTCCCGTGTCTCTGCGAGAGCTCTATCGCTTGTGTATTTTAAGGTCAAAAGCACCAATTCCGTTCCAAGTTCTTTGGTTGACGGGATCGCTGAATGGGAAGCCGAAAACGGTTTCTGAAAATAGGTATCAATTACCACATAATTACGACATCCTCTGTACTCCACCCGGAAGCAGCTGAAAATGGCCAGAGACAATCTGCGCAAGACGAATTATGACATCCAGAATAGGAAACGGTACTTCGTATATTGCACTGCACTGGACGTGCATTGGGAACTGCTCGGCATCCACAATGTTTTCTCATTCGTGAACCAAGATCGCGCAAAGAGCCTCACGTAATTGTATAAGCGCTGGACGTATCCCAACAGCACTTTTGGGGAGCAGTTGCTGGCCAGCGTTTTCTGCCGTGCCGCACGGACACGTCGATAAATATAGAGCGACTGCTGCAGTTGTGCAAAAGTACCAAAATACTCTCTGGACCGCGTCTGAACAGCCGCCATGGGAACGCTGCAGATGCGGTTGGCGATGCAAGCTACCTTGTTGTTATACCACGTTCGGGAAGACGCACATGCTGTTTGTCCACATCTGGAGAACATGGCATCGACTCGTCTGGTTCGTTGGATAATACTTTGCAGAGGCTCATGGCTTACCCAGACTTGATCTCATCGTGTCCGGTTGCGTGCAGTGAGCAGTGCGATGCTGTACCGCCCCTCCACTCCCGACCGGAACCAAACGTCATGAACCATCTCTCTACATTTGCAGGCGACGCAAAGCATTGGTCAAGCAAACGAAGAAGGGGGGGATTACGGAAGAAAAACTATGCCCTTGGAAAAAAAAAAAAAAAAAAAAAAATAGGTTGCACATCAAATATATAGCCCGACGGTACCAGCCAAAGCCATTCGCAGTCGAGACAATGCGGTTGGATGAGCGTTCGTCCCGGCGAACAATACCATGGGTGGCGGGTGAGGATACTGTCCATCATTGCGCTGGTTTCCACGGCGAAGCAGACCAAACGTCATTGCAAAGGGGAAGGCATAGGATGAATAGACAAACAGATGTACAATGCCAGTGTCCCCGACAGCACACAAAACAAGTAAGTCGGTCCAAAACGACAAAATGCGAGGCTAGCTAATGTTGCTTGGGTGCGTCATAGCTTGCATTATGCATGGTCTAGATATGCACGAATGACGACCAGTTGCCTACCCCTCACGTCCACAGTAAGGGTCAAAGAGTGCCGTGCACGAAATGTGGTAAAAGAATAAACGATGAAAGTCGACTTTACACAAGAATCATCCTAAATATACAGAAGTAAAGTTGTAAAGAGCATTGGCCCTCTCAGACTGTTCATCATGTCCGAAAAAGTGTGTATATCAAGACTAAAATAAACACCAAAAATAAAAACAAGACTTTAGATATATAGCAAAATTCCCCCCTCCCCAAAAAAACCTGTCAAAGTGAGCAAAACCAATACAAAAAAAGCCTAAAATTCAAGAATGTCCCGAGGATCTTCCTTTTGGATGCCAGAGTGTACTAGATCTGCGTTTGCGGCCGGCGTGACCGTAGACACGAATCCCATTGTCACTTACATGTCTCCCTTGCGTCCTGTCATCGACAATGCGCCCAGAAACGACAGGAGGGGCAACCTTATGCAGAGCAAAGGTGGTGTAGACTCTCTCTTTCCCCTCAGGGAGACACCCCAAAAAACCTACGACGCATGTCTCACAAACTGGCCGCAGCATCGTACTTTTTGCCATAGCCGCCGGCTGTACCGCCAACACATTGTTGCGTCTGCACATCTGCACACCCTCGTGGTCGGTGGCTAACCAGACTGAGTCGTGTCCCGGTCCAACGCAACATAGATCGACGATGCTCTTTGTCAGGATATCAAGTTGTGCCATCCCGATTCAATGCCGTCAATATGTGCGGCGCACAAGCCTCTTTTTTTGTTGTCCCCGCCATTTTGCGTTTGCATACTTTCCTTCTTTTCGCGTTTTATGTTTTATCCGTTTTGGTCGTTTGTATGTCTTGCTGCGTTTCGTGGTCTGTGTGCCACACAATCTCCTCCACCATGGGGCATTGAAGCATTGAATATGTGGGAGCGCAGGATCTGTGCGCATGCTATCCAGGCAAAACAGGAAAACAAAAAAAGCACAGTCTCAGAAAGGAAACCATCCTTGCGTCCGACACCGGGGACGTGTGCAAGTTGGCATATTGACCAAACGACGAGGAGAGGCAAACTCGACATCATCAGGCTTCTCCCCGGCAATAGACTCTTTGTGGCCGATCAAAGCGCCGGCTGAGCATCCAACGAACCCACCAAACCAAGCCTTCCATATTCGATATGGTGTAATGGCCAACATCCGACGCTCTGCCTTCGAGCTGGGGTTCGAAGCCTCATATCGGAGCTTATTAACCTTTTTGTAGCCCTTCACATCTTCTGTTCGTGGGCGGTTGACGTCACCTCGTAATTTTCCTAGTATTCCCTCGTCGTCTCGCTAGCGCGCTTTGCTATATAATTACCATTCGGGGCGAAATCCCATAAGCGACTAAATCCGATATGGTGTAATGGTTAACATCTGACGTTTTCACCGTCGAGCTCGGGGTTCGATTCCCCGTATCGGAGTTATGATTTTGTCTTTTTTTATTTCTTTTTTATTTCTCTTTTGCGATAGAGGAAACAATCTCTCTCTCTCTCTCTTTGTTTTATTATTTGTTTTATTTTTATTTTCCATCTGCTCTGCTTGCACAGCCTCATATCCACGAGGCATTAATCCGCGGCCCCTGTCAAGCGGCTGGTGAACCAGGTTATCGACAAGGTTACCAGCTGCGTCCGAAAGCTGTGGTTTCGCATTGACGTGAAGATCCAAAGAGCCAGGTTTTGACAAAGTAATGAATGAATTCAATGCCGAGCAGATCGTACTGGCTGCAATGCGCACAGAAGTTGAGCTTTGGCCACATCATGATCTCCGATAAACGATGAAAGTACGACTTGCAGGTCCAATGAACTGAAATGAACACTCGGTAGGTGGCGATGCACGTCAAAGGAAGACAGGTGAGAGACAAGGTGTGGAAGTGGACGGAGGAACAAAGAAAATGCAGGGATTGTCACAAACCATACGAGGTGGACATGCCAGTTTTTGAAGGGGGCCGACTTGTCAGGCACATTTGGCGCATTGGAATAGTGAGATGGCAATGACATGGAAGCCTGAAAGCGCTGTTTGTCCCCGCATTTCGCTGGGCCGGGCCGCTACTTATGGCGCTTGCAGTGAGGAGTTTTGTACTTACGTCTTCGTACGACATACTTGTAATTTGTATGCACTCAAGACTAATTAATCAGCCATGCTCCAAAATAGACGTCAGGCACACACATGGCCACATGCCTCTCCTTTAATGAGCAGGTGTTCAATAATGAGTCACGTTGGCCAGCAAACGACAGCATCGGCCTTCTTGGGAACTGCAAAAGTCATCACCTTGACGCGGACGGTGGCTCGGTGCTTGCCGAGTATTAATGCCACAGCGAACTCCTTGAAAAATAACAGCTCCCTTTGCCAATCGTTTTATTTGTGGCCATCGGAGCGACTGTACACCACTCCGGCCAACGGGGCTCACGTCGGTCGCATCCCACCCTTCCCCCCACAGTTCCTCATCCCCGTTTTATCATCTGTCGCCGTAGTCACATCTCAAAACGATGCCAAAGCCGCGCAGTTTCGCCAACGAAGGCTACAAGACCGTGGACGCCTCCACCGCCTTCGAGGAAGAGGCTCTGCCGCACTACACGCGCGAGGCGTTTTACCCGGCGCGCAATGGCGACATCATCCACGGGCGGTACCAGCTGGGGGCCAAGATGGGCTACGGCACAAGCTCGACTGTCTGGCTGGCCCAAGATCTGCAGTGCGTATTTGTCACCGACCTGACGATGGCTTCCTGTCTCCTATCTTGTCGCGCTGACTTTTGTCCAGGGACGGCACATACTGGGCGATGAAGATCCAGGTCAACACAATGCCAGAAGAGTATCGCACGAGCGAGCTGGACGTGTACCGCCACTTGACGGTGCACGGGAGCCCAAACCACCCCGGCAAGCAGCACATCTGCGAGCTTCGGGACGCGTTTGAGCTGCAAGGGCCGGATGGAAGTGGAACACATCAGGTGCTTGTCCTGACGGCTGCCGGCGTGACCCTGGGCGAGTACCGTTACCGGCCCGGCAACGTACTGTCGCCTCTTATGGCACGGCTGGCTGTCAAGCAGGTCCTTTTGGCCATCAACTACCTGCATTCGGCCGACGTCATCTATACAGGTACCAATTCTTCGTTTTCTTACGTTTTCGGACACGAAATGATACATTTCTAATGCTCCTGCTAACCATAAAGACCTCCATGCCGACAACTTGCTGATCGGCGTCATGGACCAGGCTGTGTTTGACAAAATTGCCAGCCTCGAAGCAAGAACGCCGTCGCGGAGAAAGTATGTCGATGGCACCGTGATCCATGCAAGTCTCGGTGTCGTAGACAGTATCGGCCCTCTGGCGCTCTGCGACATGGGGCAAGCGCGCATTGGTCCTCGACACGAAGGAATCGCCATGCCGGCACCCTTTCGGGCCCCCGAGGTGATTCTCGGCATGCCGTGGGACAAGAAGATCGATATGTGGAACGTGGGTGTTCTGGTAGGTCGCACCCTCTTCTGGCCTCCTTACACACCACGGATATGACGTGTTCTGACAATCACCAACCCTAAAGGCGTGGAATCTGGTGGAAGACGACATTCTATTTCAGCTAGAGGCCGATGAATCGCGGGAGCAGAGCAATGCCCGCCACCTTGCCAACATGGTGGCTCTCTTAGGGCCACCACCCATCGAGTTTCTAAATCGAAAGACGTCCGAAACATCCAAGTATTGGGACGATCAAGGTATGTGACAGTTACGAACCACCGCTGCTCGTGGGAGCCACAATGACTCATGTATGTTTCTAGGCAACTGGATTGGGTCGCCAGCCGTGCCTGAGGGCGTGAGCTTCGAGACGCTGGCAAAGAAGCTGCAGGGCAACGAAAAGACTGCGTTTGTTGACTTTGTACGGTCCCTGCTTCGATGGCTGCCAGAGGACCGCCCCTTGTCGGTCCAGGCATTCTCTCATCCTTGGGTGCAAGGCAAGAGCAATGCAGACGAGAAAGAGAGCAACAGGTGAAGAAGGTGAAAAAGTTGGATATTCTAAAGGTCAAGGATTTGGTTTTGCACCTTGTGCGAAGCATAAGTTCACGATGAGGGGAGGGCAGGCTCCCCGTACGATGATTGTTAGCATTAGAGAGCCGGTTACGTAGGCGGAGGTGTTGTAGGACAGGATGTTCATCATGAAAATATTCCTTCTCAAATTTGAGTTATTTTGGGACAGCATCGCTGTGACAGTAAAAACGACAATGCACCTGAATGACCTGGCTGCATGAACCGAAGGCAAGGGACAAGAGTCTCAGCAAGTACAGCCCACTCGAATGTGGCGGTTGGGTCACTGGGCAGGGCTCATTGAAACAAAACCAAATCTGGCCTGACCTCGCCCCTCTCTGTCCTCCACCAACTGTCTGCGTCTACAGCATTCAACGTCCATCAGTCTTTCTCGACACGTGCATATATCTTCGACCTTGTCAACCACCATATCGATCGGTCTGGTCTGCCCAATTCCATCGCATCCTCCAAGATGGACAAGACACCCTCGCTCAAGGTCGGCTATGATGCTCTGTTCTACGCAAAAGGCACGGATGAGTACGATGCGTGGAAGGGCCGCCTCGAGGGAAGCCACTTTCGCATTCTGGAGGCGTTCGTCAGCGATCACGTCAAAGGCCGTGGTCCCGCGAAGCTCGTCGAGAACGACACGTACGGAGGTTCCTACAACCGAGTGTTTCGTTTCCGATTTGCGTCCGGTGGCGGCGATGTCGCCATCAAGGTCGCCAAGCCCGGCCATTCGGCCGCTGCGCTCGCCGCCGAGAAGATGATGAATGAAGCCGCTTGGATGCAGCGCATCCGCATCAAGGACACATGCATACCCGTCCCTCGCGTGTACCGCTCTGGCAAGGAGCTGTACCATGAGTCGCCTCTCCGGCTTCCCTACATCTTGATGGACTGGGCCGAGGGTGACAACCTCCGCGATGTCCTGGCGCGTGGGCCTCCTGATGAGCTGCAATCCATCATTCTCCAGCAGCTCGCGTCGTTCCATCTTGATCTCTATGATCTGCAGTTCGAGGCGATTGGGTCCGTCGCCAACGACACGCCCACGGGGCCAAGGACACGGACCATTGCGAGACCCCCGCTCACCATCGACATGCACCAGAACGCCCTCGGGATTCCCAACTACCCGACCGACGACTGGCCGACGGAGCCGTTCACCAGCGCCAGGGCGTACCTCGACTTTGTCGCGCAGCAACAGTCGACCCAGCTCTGGACGCTGCGCAACATCAACGCCCCGCAGACGAATGACAACGAAAACGAGCCGGGCGCGTACCACCAGCCGGACACATCGGAGGCGATTGCACGCCTCCGTTTTGAGGGCCGGTACCGTTTCCAGCAGCTCTTTGCGACGCCTACGCTCTGCCCCCCAGGTGACAACTTGGGCCCCTTCCGCGCGTTCAACCCGGACCTCGACACCCGCAATATGACGGTCCATCCCGAGACGGGGGTCATCACCGGCGTCTTCGACCTCGAGTTCACCAATGGCATGCCGGCACAGTTCGCCAGCGACCCGCCTCTGTGGCTGGCCCGCTATCTGCCCAGCACCTGTCTCGACCGCGGCTACTTCGCCTGATTTCTGCGGGAATACGAGCCTCTGCTCCAGCGGCTCCTCGACGCCATGCGACGCGCAGAACGCAAGCGGCAGACGACGACGACGACGACGCCGCCGCCGGGGCAGACGCCGCTGTCGACTCTGATGCACGACTCGTGGACTACGGGACGCGTCTGGTTCGACTATGCGCTGAACAACTCCGACCACGTCGACGGCATCTATTGGGCTGTGTTTCACCGGCCCGAGTCCCCGCCAGAGCTGCCCCCGGAGGCCAAGGCGGAGATGGAGCGGTACGTGCAGTTTACCGCATCCCAGCTCGCAGACTATGAGGATTCTTGGGATTCTTACCTCCTTGCCAAGGCAGAGGCGTAATGGCTCTCATATGAACCAACGGGAGGCAACTCACAGCGACACCACTTTACTCTAAGATAAGAATCTGCATGATAAAGTCCTTTTGCTCACACCACCCCTTGCTTACCATGCGCAGCCATACAATCGATTTTTCTGGATCACCAACCGCGGACCCCATAGATCGCATGAATGATCTACGGACCCTAATGCCGCACATCGTTGGGGGGCGACGAGGAGCTTAAAAAGTTTCAGATGAAGGCTTCGTGGGGCAGTGTGATTTTTAATTACAAAAAAGGGGTGTGAAGGAGTTGAAGGACGACGCTAATATTTGAGATGGGAAAAGGGAACACCTACATTCTGGTTGCTGGGTGGGCGACAAGGATGGGTACGTGCTGGGATGTCACTATAGACGTTGAAAACTTTCTCGTAGATGGTATAATGCTTCTAACTGTAAGACCGTGATGGGCTATAGGAACTGCTGGCCGGCAGAATGGTAGTCAACTCGTTCGCGGATTCTCGTGATGTTTTGTTGACGATGCGCTTGAGATTGCACCCAAAAAGGGCAAGTGCTATTAATATTGTGGAATACGTCTAATACATTTTGTGGGGATCAAACGACACCGTCAAGCCACACCGCACTGGACCAGCCACATCTGATGGATTTTACGGGCACTTGCACTTCATACGGTAGCAATATCAGCATCAGCATCAGCAGAATGGCTGGACCCACTTTTCAGCGTCAGCAGAAAACGGACAAGACAGCCAAAGGCACGCCACATTGGAATGCTGATTCGGCGGGATTGCGTGGGGAACTGTCGGTTGCACACTCCCAAGTTGATATCTGTCGTCATCAACAAAGTGCTAGAGTCTGCCGGAGCCTCATATTCACACGCCCGCACGATCTGCCGTTGAAGCTTAAGAACGCCACGTTCCCCGGCTGACGCCATGATCGCCCGCCCTACTGACTCCAAGCAGCCTTTGGCGGCCTGGAAAGCACGCGGAAGAAGCAGACCATAAGCAGTGTCTCTTTCTGGTCTTTGGCATGTAGTCATGTCGCTTTCTCCTTGGCGCCATCACGACCGTGATACATCAGCAAGTGCTGTGGAAGATATGGGCGCTGGCGGCACAGCCTTTCTCAACCACCTTGACCGGGCAACATCACTTTTGTCTCCTGCACTGTCGTTGTCCTCCATCATCACCGCTGTCAATTGTCTTTCAATCGTTCATCATCAAAACCTGTCGTCATCATGATACAATGGTAGGAGACGCTGTCGGGAAAGGAGCGACAAATGTCTATAAAAGAGGGAGGAGCCGTCGAAGTTGTTGATGTCGAAAAGTTTGATCACCACCAACAACATCACTCGCGACACTCAACCGCCTCTCGACATCTCAACAGTCTGCATCTGCACCCTCGATCACTCGACCCACTACCATAACCCCGTCCCATCACCACCTCTCAAATATCAACAATGTCTGGCACCGTTGCTACGGCTGACCTCAACAAGCTGGACGTCGGCGCCGCTAGCACTGCGACCTCGGACGAGATCGCCGCCCAGCTCCACGACCACATGGTCGGCAAGACCGTCTTGATTACCGGCGTGTCGCCGTCGGGCCTGGGTGCCGAGGCCGCCCGCATCGTCGCGGCGCACGCGCCCAAGCTGCTGATCCTCGCCTCGCGCTCGCCCGACGCCATCGCCGAGGTCATTGCCAGCCTCAAGGCCGACGCCGGCTTCGACGCCGCCAAGACGGCCATTGAGCCGCTGCCGCTGGACCTCGCCAGCCAGCCGTCGGTCCGCGCCGCGGCCGCCGATCTGACGGCGAGACACCCGGACCTGGCCCTCGACGTTCTCATCAACAACGCCGGCATCATGATGCTGCAGACGTACCAGGGCGTGCCCGACGCCGCCGGCAAGCTCGTCGAGAAGCAGTTTGCCACCAACCACATTGGCCCCTTCCTCCTGACCAACCTGCTGGTCCCCGCCCTGCGCCGCTCGACGGCCGCCGGCGGTGCACGTGTCGTGTCCGTCATGTCGGGCGGGTACCTCGGCTCGCCCGTCAGGGCGCTCGACGACCCCAGCGTCCTCGACGACACGCCGGCCAACCGCGCTGCCTACGACGCTTTTGCCGCCTATGCCCAGTCCAAGACGGCCGGCATGCTCCTGACCGTCGGTCTCGCCCAGAAGCTGGCCGGCAAGGGCGTCGAGGCCTTCTCGGTCAACCCTGGTGCCGTTGGCACCACGGGCCTGGGCCGCTACGTGCCCGAGGCGGTGCAGAAGTCGCTGGGCTGGCTGCTCGAGGACGGCTCGCTCAACCCGGCGGCGCCCTTTATCTCGGCGGCCCAGAGCGTGGCCAGCTACGTCACGGCGGCGTACGACCCCGCGCTCGCCGGCCAGAGTGGCGCGACCATCTCGTCGTCGGCCGTGGACACGGGCATCCTGGACTACGCCAAGGACCCCGAGCTGGCGGCGCGTCTGTGGACGCTGAGCGAGACTCTGGTTGGCGAGACATTTGACTACTAGCTGCGTGGAAGAGTCGAAGTCGACGGCGTCGCTGATGGCCGATGGATGGTGTTGGACGATCGCTGACAAGCTGAGGTGTATGAGTTGACGATCGATTTTTGCCCGCCTGATAATTATTTACAACCTTGCAGACTGTTTGTACTTTTTTTGATTTGCACTGACTGACTCTACGCTAATATATTGTTCTTGGTATTATATTCAATCTTGACAAAACATCGTGAACCGTGTTTGTGATCATGCCTTTAACAGCCTTAAGCACAGCCTTGCATGTGATGTAGAGGTACTCTTTCCGCACCGACAATAGCCGGCAAAAATGATGCGAATATGTACCTCTACTTCAACGCGTGTAAGTCAGTAATGTACTAGTACGAACGATGCCGCATATATAGGTAGATGACAGAGGTACCTTTACTTCATGCCGCCTCTGCTAGCGCGCTTCCCAACCACTCCAGGAGCTTCCATTGCTTTCCATCGGCGGGGCTGGGGCGCCACTTTCTGACGCTGCATGGAAGGTCGCTTTCCACTATGACACTCCCTCGGAAGAGTTTTAGGCTCTCCTTTCACTGTTTTAGCGCATTCAGGGACTTTTGGGCCGCTCGCTCTGGCCGCAGCCGACCATTCGGAGCCTATCTTGAGACTTCTAGTTTTTTCTTTGCCTCACCGCGGCCTCTTTGCCCCTGGCAGAATGCAGAATCCGTCCGATGGACAAAGAAATCGCAAGAAGGCGTCCATGAGAAGGGTGTTTGTCAGTTTGTAGGCGACATTTACAGAGGCAAGATTTATTGGCAGAGAAATACAGCGCTGGTCGGCGTGCAGACACAAGAACGACGCCGGAAGGAACGCCCTGCAATTTCAGCCGTTCTAGCCTCTGACCGCCTGGCTCTCCTTCCTCCGCCTGCAACTGCCTGCATCCACGGTTTCCTGCGCCTATCACAGCCCGCGCCTTCCCCAGCAAACCTTTCCGGACGCCCTGCCCAGAACGGCCAACCAACTTCCAACTTCCAAGTCCGAAAACAGAAAACCAAAGAAGAAAAACGAATACTCCAGCAAAACCAGCCCGTCGTGTTCCCTTTTCCTCCTCGACCAGGCCTCCCTTTTCTTTCCGTGCTTTTTTGTCGTTCGTCCTCTCCGCCCTCTGCGACCTTTGCACATCGTCTCGAGCTCTTCGACACTTTGGCGTCGCAACTATCACCAAGTGAGTCTTTTGCTCTTTGTGCACCTTGTGCTCCTCTCTGCGTCTTCCCGTCTTTGCCCTCAGCCTCTGCCCTCGTCTGCCGTCCGCCCTCCGTCTCTGCTTCTGTGTAGAGTGCAGAGTATCGCATTCCAATGCCCAACGCCCCACCGAGAGACACTTCCGGCTTGCGTCGTCTTGCTAGCACATTCTCTGCCTTTCTGGCGCCCTTCATTCACTCCGGCACCCCTCCTCTGGAACTCCTCTGCCTTTGATCTTCTGTTCTGCAGTCATATTTTGTATGGCCGCCGGCCCTTGCTCTTATCCTTCCTCGCCTTCCGTCGTTTACTCCCCCTCTGTCTGTTGCTTGGATAAGCCTTGCACCTTCGTTTGCCTCTTTCTCCTTTGTTCTTCTCACTCCCTTTTCCTCGCCTCACTAGATTAGATCTCTCGTGTTGTTGTCTTTCTCGTCTTATACCACATGCCTCAGTCTTGATCTCGTCTTCCACCTTTCAAGATCCAACAAAACGTGTATCCCGGATACTAACCGACGAATCAGACCTTCCACTCATTGAGATAAAGCGAACATACAGCGACGAGCGATACGACTCTCCTCTCGTTTCGATACCCCTTCTGTCCCGTAATAATATCCCCTTCGGTTTCCGAATCCCACCACATCCGCCACGATGGTTCGCGAGACGAAACTCTACGATGTCCTTGGCGTAAGTTTTGGCCCGCATATGCCAGTGCGCCCGCAGCCCAGACACGTTTCGAGGGACTCTATTGTCTTGAGGATTGTCTTGGGGCAGTGGCTGCTGATCTTGCCTCTTACGGTCTCTGGTCAACCGTGCCTCTTCTCTTACTAACTTCATTGTCAGGTTTCGCCAACAGCTACCGAGCAGGAGCTGAGAAAAGCATACCGTGTCGGCGCCCTCAAACACCATCCTGGTATGTCATCTTATGGAATATACTTGTTAAACTATGCGCTTGTCCAGAACGCTTGACTAACGTCCCCATTCAGACAAGAACGCACACAACCCGGCTGCCGAGGAGAAGTTCAAGGAAATCTCCCACGCCTACGAGATTCTGTCCGACGCAAATAAGCGCCAGGTCTACGACCAGTATGGCGAGGCCGGCCTCGAGGGCGGTGCCGGCGGCGGCGGCGGCATGGCCGCCGAGGACCTGTTTGCCCAGTTCTTCGGCGGCCAGGGCTTCGGCGGCGGCCTTGGCGGCATGTTTGGCGGCGGCGGCGGCGGCATGCAATCGCGCGGCCCGCCAAAGGCCCGCACCATCCACCACACGCACAAGGTCTCCCTGGAAGACATCTACCGCGGCAAGGTCTCTAAGTTGGCCCTGCAGCGGTCGGTGATCTGCCCCAAGTGCGAGGGCCGCGGCGGCAAGGAGGGCGCCGTGCGCGTCTGCCCGGGCTGCGACGGTCACGGCATGAAGACCATGATGCGCCAGATGGGCCCCATGATCCAGCGCTTCCAGACGGCCTGCCCCGACTGCAACGGCGAGGGCGAGATCATCAAGGACAAGGACCGGTGCAAGAACTGCAACGGCAAGAAGACGGTCGTCGACCGCAAGGTCCTGCACGTGCACGTCGACCGTGGCGTCAAGAGCGGCACGCGCGTCGACTTCCGCGGCGAGGGCGACCAGGCCCCCGGCATCCAGGCCGGCGACGTTGTCTTTGAGATCGAGCAGAAGCCGCACGCGCGCTTCACCCGCCGCGACGACGACCTGCTGTACAACTGCGACATTGAGCTCGTCACGGCCCTGGCTGGCGGCACCATCTACATTGAGCACCTCGACGACCGGTGGCTGTCCGTCGACATTCTGCCCGGCGAGGCCATTTCACCAAGTATGTTCAGACCCATCCCCCCTTCCCCTATTTTACGTGCATGCGTAGTGCCATCCCATGCTAACCAACCGGCTTAGACGCTGTCCGCATGGTCCGTGGTCAGGGTATGCCCACGTACCGCCACCACGATTTCGGCAACTTGTACATCAAGTTCAACGTCAAGTTCCCCGAGAAGAACTGGACCGAGGACCCGGCCGCCTTCGAGGCCCTCCGCAGCCTGCTGCCCTCGCCCGCTGTCGAGAACGTCCCGCCGACCGACGCTATGACCGAGGCCGCCGATCTCGAGGACGTCGACCCCACCGCCGGCGGCAGCGCGCGCGGCTTTGCGGGTGCCAGCAACCCCAACGCCATGTCCGACGACGAGGACGACGGCCACCCGCAGGCCGAGCGCGTGCAGTGCGCGTCGCAGTAAGCGAAGGTGGGAGCGGCTGGGCGCGTGCATCGACCCTGGCCGATTGCTGCTGTTTACAAACTGCGCCGAAAGATATATGCAAACCAAAGAAAACGAAAATATAGCATGGATGATGATGACTTTGAGAGAACGAAAGATGGTGCATTTTCTTGGAGCGTGGGGCTGGAGTGTGACAGAATGGGCGGTGTACAATGGTGGGAATGAAATGTGCGTGTGGCGTGTGGTTGCCACGCCATGATATCATGATGTGGGAACCGGAGAAGGACGAGAACGAGGCCAAGGGTCGTGGTCCGTGGACCGGTACGACTTATACTCTTTGCGTTTTTGCCGTTCTATTACGTTGTGTTGTCTCTTTTTCCCATTCATTTTCTGACTTTCCGTTTTATCTTCTTCGCCCTTTTCTTCTTTATAGTTTGCTCTTTTTTTGGCGTTTAAGAGGATTCCATAGACGGCATTTGTTTTTACACCCGTTTTACAATGATTTAGGCCTGAAACCATATTATACTTTACACGTTCCTTGTAACGAACTGCACTGTGACGCTCACTCATGTCTTCCAATGACAAGTCTCTTGTAAAGCCAAACGCTAGATGATGCCCAAACTTGATTGGTATGACGAATGCTGCAGCACTTCCTCCAACTACTCCTCGCTCTCGTTGTCCTTGCGCAGGCTTTCGTTGCTGTGCAGCAGCAGCTTCCGCAGGACAGCATGGTCGAGGGTGGCCGAGTCTGGGTCGTCTTCAACCGTGGGCGGCGGCAGCGCGGCAAATGGCGACGTCTCGGCCACCGTCCAGCCCTCTTTTGTGCTCATGAGCGACAGCAGGGGTGTGGTTGCCAACGCGTCTGCTGAAGTATCCTCCTCAGCCGGTGCGGCTGCCACGACCAGCCGACGGGTTTCGCCGTCACCGACCTCGGCCACGTCCAGCGGCAGCTGTCCTTCCGGCAGCTGCACCGTCTGTGTGTGCGCCAGCGTGGCGCCGTCGGCCGCCAACCGAAAGAAGAAGAGGGCGGGGATTCTGTGTTGTTAGTGCATGCACCAAAATCAAATACAAAACGGATGATGGCTGCCAGGGGTGAAGCTTAACGTACCGTTCGCAAATGGCCACGAGAAAGGCGTCCGCGGCAACGTCGTCCGTCATGGCATCGGGACCACGCGCCGCTCCAGACCCCAACGCGTACAGCCCGGACAGGGCCACCTTGGCCTCGGCACCCGCCACGCTCGCCACCGGCGCCGCCAGGTCGGCCGTGCCCACCAGCCGGCCCTCGGGCCAGAAGTTCCACACACGCAGCTCGCCGTCGCCGCCCCCCGACACGAGACGATCGGGCCGGCTGGCGGGGATGCACAGCCGGCTCACAAACGACGTGTGGCCCAGACAGAACGTCTCAATCACGTGGGTTTGGCTCGTGGCCGCGGTCGGCCCAACCACGCCGCGCGTCACGCGGATGTGCTCGTCGCGGTCGGCCGTCAGGATGAGGGGACGTCGGACGCGCGGGCCGCCCTGGCCGCCCTGTTTCGGCAGCTCACCCTCCCGGAAACCCGCGCCCACCGCCACGGCCGTCAGCATGGACACGTGGCCCAGCAGCAGCTGGTACTCGCTGGCGCTGGCCTCGGCATCCTTCTTCTGCGGGTCGAGCCCCTGCTTGATGAGCAGCTCCTTTTGGCGGCGCTGGTTCTCGAGGGCCTGGCGGTTGCCCTTGGTGTGGACGGTGAACTTGTTGGCCTCGAGGCGTCGAGGCGCGACAATGGCCTCTTGCGCGGCCTCTTGCGCCGCCTTTTGCTCGGCCGCCTCTTGTTCTCTCGCCGCCCGTTCGGCCGCTGCCACTTCAGACTCCGTCTTCTCCACCTCGATCAGGGGCAGCGCATAGACATCGCCAAACTTGTCGCCCGACAAAATCGTCTGGTTGTCGGCCGTAAATGCCACGGCCGAGGGGCGCTTGGGCATAACTCGTGCGCTGAGTTGCGTCAGGTGGCCCTGCAGGTCGTGTGCCAGCACGCGCAGCGTCTTGTCATGGCCCATCATGACGACGAGATGACGCCCATCGGCGGTGGCCTCGAGGATGCTGACGACCGGCAGGTCAGCTGTGCGCAGGGCTGCCACTTTTTGGGGTTTGGCCGAGCTGGCCGGCGCCTGCTTGGACTTGGACTTGCTCTTCTTCTTTTTTGGGTTCGCATTGGCGTTGCCGTTGGCACTGGTTTGTTGTGGTAGTTGCTCCTGGCTGTTTGTGTTGTCCTTGGCCTCCGTCTCATGTCTCCGTTTTGACGGGGGCACATCGTCGCCACCCTCAATCTCACCGGCATCTTCTGATGGCGGACGTACACCCTCATCCTCCTGCTTCTCCTCCTCCTCCTTGCTTGCTGGCTGTGGCACTCGCCATGCAGCAATATGTGAGCCGTCCGTGATGTTGAAGGTGTGGATGCTGGCGCCCCGGGCGCCGACCAGGATGTTGCCGCATACCCTAAGGCGGTGGAATGGAACGGCCATGTCGGCAGATCTTGGCAAGCTGTCAATGGTGAAAATTGACAAGATGCCGCCGAGATCTGGTGAACGTTTGCGACATCGACGTGTATAAGTGACTTTCGTGAAAATTGCGAGCCTCACAAAGCGACTGAGAGGACCCACATTTAAAGGTCACACGTGAACTAACATGTGACTGGGTTGAAAGATGACATAATACAATGCACTAACCCTATATGGAAACTAGCAAGCCCTACATAGAAATCCCACAGGAAAAATATTACTAGCGCCGACCGATAATTTTTTTCGCGACAGCTTGGGGCTTTGCAGGGCAGGCGCAGGCTGGGGGTGGAATACCATCTCGAGAAGGCGCGGCTGGCGTCCTAAAAAAATCTTGGAAAGCTTCATCATCACCACTTTCCACCACCACCGACCCCCCGTCCCCTTCCACGAACAATACATTTCATTTGCCCTTAAACATCCTGCCTTCGTAACAAAAGAAGATATGGGGGGCAAATCGGCAAACAAGGCTGGCTACTTTGACAAGCTCAAGGGCTTGCTCGAGACGTACCAGTCCATCCTCATCGTCAGCGTCGACAATGTCAGCTCGCAGCAGATGCACGAGATCCGCCAGTCGCTCCGCGGCGAGGGCGTGGTCCTGATGGGCAAGAACACCATGGTGCGCCGTGCCCTCAAGACCTTTGTCAACGACACCCCCGAGTACGAGCGCCTGCTGCCCTTCGTCAAGGGCAACATCGGCTTCGTCTTCACCAACGGCGACCTCAAGGCCATCCGCGACAAGATCCTCGTCAACAAGGTCGCGGCCCCTGCCCGTGCCGGCGCCATCGCCCCGGTCGATGTGTGGGTCCCCGCCGGCAACACCGGCATGGAGCCTGGCAAGACTTCCTTCTTCCAGGCCCTCGGTGTCCCCACCAAGATTGCCCGTGGTACCATTGAGATCACCACGGACCTCAAGCTCGTCGAGAGCGGCAACAAGGTCGGCCCCTCCGAGGCCACCCTGCTGAACATGCTCAACATCTCGCCCTTCACCTACGGCATGGGCATTTCCCAGGTCTACGACCAGGGCAACACCTTCTCCCCCGATGTCCTCGACATTGGCGAGGAGCAGCTGCTCGGCGCCTTCTCGTCGGCCATCACCACGATTGCCTGCGTCTCGCTCGCCATCAACTTCCCCACCCTGCCCTCTGTCCTGCACTCGCTGGTCAACTCGTACAAGAACGTCCTGGCCATTGCCATCGAGACCGAGATCTCGTGGCCCGAGATTGAGCAGCTCAAGGACCGCATCGCCAACCCCGAGGCCTACGCCGCTGCGGCCCCTGTCGCCGCGGCCGAGGAGACCAAGGCGGAGGCTGCTGCCGAGGAGAAGGAGGAGGAGGCCGAGGAGTCCGACTCCGACGGCGGTTTCGGCGGTCTTTTGTATGTCCTCCCCCTGTTTCGTGACGTCGTGCCGGTTGATCTGTTCGAACCCACTGCTAACCTGTGTCCAGCGACTAAATGCCACACCATGCTCCTGGATCCTGATACTGTCGAGGGTCAGTGTCTCTCGGCGCTGGGCCTTTGTCCATCAACAAAAAAGCTACTTTATATCCCCGAATATAAAAAATCCGAAAATATTGAAACCTCAACCAACTTTTGTTCCCATGGCTCTCTTCTGTGACGTTTTGCGTGTATGTGACGGCAGCAGCAAAAGCACTTTATTCTCCCCAACCCAAATGGTAAGCGCATTTGTTTCCCTTATGTTATTCCCCTCTTTTATCATATCCTGCCAGCCGTACCGGGGAGCTCTGTCGAGGATTAGAACCAAAACATCATTCAACGAGCTTTTTAACCCTGAAGTCTTACTTCTGAAGACACCCATCACTTTTATGAGACACTAAACATACTCCTCGGGTGCTGTTGGTTGATGGATATTCTGTTTTTGAAACAAATGATATACCATGTATATCTACACTTCCAGGGTATCAAATGACTAACATTTGGAAAAGAACAGGACACTCAATGCGTGCACGACTTTTCTATCCAACAAATGTAAATGCGTAACCAAACCACAACTCAAATCAGGCATGCCGTAGCCCATGCATGAACCTCTATTGTTTTGCCTTTCCTGTCCGTAGATCCCATTCCTTTATTCACACTGCGTCCCCTGTGCAGGCACAGCGCTCTTGGCCAGCACACGCTGTGCGATCTGGATCGCCTGGTCTGGCAGTCCCGCCAGACGTGCCACCTTGAGCGCGTGGCTCTGCCGGTTGATGCCCTTGCGCAGCCGGTGCACGTAGACGAACCCCCCAGCACCGTCCTCTTCCACGTCTGTGCAGTACAGCTCGACGGGGAACGAGCGTGGCATGGCCGTGCCTGCGTTGGCGTCTGCGGCGGCAGCGGCGATGCCGTCCGCGGCCGCCAGGTCGGCCAGCCCGTGGAAATGCGTCGCGAACAAGCCCCGGCACTTGTTGACGTGCACCAGGTGGTGCAGCGCCGCATAGGCCACGGCGGTGCCGTCCTCGGGCGTCGTGCCGCGGCCGATTTCGTCCATGATGACAAAGCTGCGCGGCGTGGCCTGGCGCAGAATGTGCGCGGTCTCGAGCATCTCGACCATGAATGTGCTCTGGTCGCGGAAGAGGTTGTCGGCCGAGCCGACACGACTAAAGAGAGCATCCACGAGGCCGAGGTCGGCGTAGTCCGCCGGCACGTAGCAGCCGATCTGCGCGAGAATGGTGATGAGGGCGTTCTGCCGGAGGAACGTCGACTTGCCGGCCATGTTGGGCCCCGTGATGAGCCAAATGCGCGAGGCGCCGCCTTCGGCCCCGTCGCCCAGCATGAGATCGTTTCGTGTAAACGTGCGACCTTGCTCCGTCAGGCCACCCTCGACGGTGGCGTGGCGGCCGCCGACAATGGCCGTGGATGTGCCGCGGTGCAGGCGCGGGCGGCAGAGGTTCTGCTCGAGGGCGAGCCGCGCAAATGAGGTGGCAATGTCGAGCTCGTCGAGGACGGCGGCGTTGCGGCGCAGGGGCACGAGACTCCGTACGACGGCCGCGCGCAGCGCATGGAAGACGCGCTGCTCTTCAGCACGGATGTGGAAGCGTACTTGGTCGAGCTTCTGGCCCAGCGACGTCCACTCGGGCACATGCAACGACCGCGTCGTGCGGCTTGATGAGATGGTCGTGGGCCCGTCTTCCTCCTTTTTGGGCCGTCCACGTTTGGCGTCGCGGCCGCGAACGTGACAGATGTGGCCCAAGCCGGGTGTCCACTTGAGGACCAGACTGGGCGCCTCAAGACGTGTGCGCAGCTCGTCCGTCAGGGTTTCGCGGTCGCGCTTGAGGTCGGCGAGCTGTGCATGGAGCATCTTTAAACTCTTACTAGCAGACGGCTTCATCACCCATGCCTCGTTGTCCTCGCCGTAGTAATCGCGGATGGACGCGTTCTTATTCCGTCTCGTCGTGGCCGTGGCTTTTGTTCCGCTTAATGCTGCCTCGGAAGCTGCGGCTGCTGCGGCGGCTGCTTTCGCATCCTTGCCCTTGCGCCGCAAAACGGACCCGTCTTCTTGCAGAGAGCCCTCCGCTTGGACGACCTCCTCAGCCAGCGACATCATGGCGTCAGCCTCGTTCTCGTCCATTTCATGCTGGTGAATGAGGCCCTCTTCGTCAACCGAGTCGCGGATGCGTCTGGCAATCGCTAGCGGCCGCTCGAGCTGGATGCGCCCGGCAATGGCCTCGAGGCTCTCTTCCGTCTCTTCATCGACGGCGTCCTTGTGGATGGGCTGCGCGTGCCGCAGCAGGCCGACAATGTCGTCCGTGGCCGTAATGGTCTTGGCCAGGTCGAGGAGATCGTCCGGGTCGCCGCGGCCGAGGGCAAACTTTTGGACGAGGCGGTGCGAGTCGTGGCTGCGGCGGAGCAGCTGCGTGATGCCGTCGCGGAGGTCTTCGTCCTGGACGAAGCGCGACACCAGATTTTGCCGTGCTACGATGACATCCAGAGAGGTAGAGGGGGCACTGAGCCACTCGTTGAGAAGACGGGCGCCGCTCTTGGTCACCGTCCGGCGAATGGCATGCAGCAGGCTGCCGCGGAAGAAGCCGTCACGCACAGTCTGCTTGATCTCGAGAGAGCGCATACTGTTCTTATCAATGGTCATGACCTGCATGCCCTCATAGCGCACGGGCGGCTGCAGCTTCATGGACAGGCCTTGCAACCGGTCTTTGACATAGTGCAGCAACAAACTGCCGGCAGAAATTTCATCGCCCGTCAAGTCCTTTGCGGTCTGAGCCGGGATCTCCGACTCCAGCACCGGCTTCCAGTCCGACAGCAGTGCAGACCGGTCATGGCTAGCTTCGCTGCCGGTTTCATCGGCCGCTGTTGGTGGTGCCGAGGCATACGTGATCAACTGCTGCTGCTGCTGGGTGCGGTCTTCGTCTATGATAGAAAATAGCGGGTGGACTGGACTCCCACTCCCACTGTCACTGTCGCTGTGACCGTGACGGCGCAGCAGCTGCAGCCTCTCGTCCAAAACAATCTCACGGGGCGCTACACGTGACAGGGCCGCACTCAGGGCAGCCAGGGTCGTAGGTTGCGTATAAAAGTGGCCGGTCGAGAGATCCAACCAGGCCAAGCCAAGGGCCACAGACGACAAACTGGGCGACGCAGACGCGAGGGGCGCAGACGTCAGGGTCCCCTGTGACAGGAGGGAGAGTGGAGATTGGGCTGCAGACGGGGCTGACAAAGTGGCATCACCGTCGTACGGGCGGGCACTCGTACCAGTACGGACATTGACAGGAGCACCTGCACCAGCATCAGCACCAATACTGGCACTGACACTATCCACCGCATCGACGTGGATGGCCATCACATAGTTGTTTGTGTAGGGGTCCATAAAATTTTCATCGATGAGTGTGCCCGGCGTGACAATACGCGCCACACGGCGGTCATGCATCAGACCGCCCGACTTGACCTTGTCGGCGGCTGAGTTGGGAAACTCCTCGGCTATGGCTACATAGCGGTTGAGGTCGTGGACGAGGACCTTGAGGAAGCGGTCCAGCTGAAAGAAGGGGAAGCCTGCCTACGGATATGATTAGAGCCGAGATGTCAAGGAGACCGCCAACGAAACGAAAATAGAATCAAAGACGCAAACGATGGTGGGCGTGACACGGAATCAACATCGAATGTTATAACGGAACACTCGATGACAAAAAACAGTAGCAGAGGGAAAAGGCAAAGACAGTGTGCGCGGGCCGTGGAGAGTGGATATGACAACTATCGGCGGCGATCATATCAGGAAAACCGAACGACAAAATGGAGAAATACGACGAGAAAAGGAGGGGTGGTGTGGGACAAAATAAAAACAGGAGCAAGGCCGCGCGGACAGAGGATGCAATACCAACGCAGCCGGTTGACTGTACATCAGGACAAGGAGTGTCTGCGTGAGATGGCTCTCCGCTGTCGGGGTTGTCCAGAGCGTTGTGAGATAGGGCAGGATGATACGATGCATGATACGAGATGGCCAAAGGTGCGAGGGTAAGAGGGCACAAAAAGAGTGACGAGTTGGGACAAGACGCAAGAGAAAGTCAGAGGAGGGAGGAGAAAGACATACCATAGGCACAGGGCCGGCGTTTGTCTTCTTGGAGGCCACCTTGATGTTCAGAAGTGGCCCGTATTCTTGTGCATGCTCAAAGTACAGCTCGTAGAAGCCGCCCACGCGGGTCAGCAGCACGCAGTTGGCAAACTTGTGCATGTTGCGGCGGGCCTGCAGAATGACCGTTGGGTACGCAGGGCCACCCGTGTCTGGGCCCGCACTGGGGGTCTCGCTGGACTGGCTGTCCTCGCCGGCATTCGAATTACTAACATTGCTAGCACTGGTGCCACGTTCGTTCGCCCCAATTGGTGCGGCGGGCAAAACGATGCCCTGCGGCAGATCTTCGAAACGCACGACGGTCCTGGTCTTCTTGCCTCTCGTCTGGCATTCGGGCCTGGGATCGGACGATAGGGACCCTCGGTAGACAGCAGACGCAGCAAAACGAGCCGCTGGCCAAGCCAAAGGTCGTCTTTGTAAGCATGATGATCGTGTCGTTGTCGTCATGGTCTCGGGAACCGCTGCTGTCGAGAAACCTATTGCTATACAGCGCGAACGGTTTAGAGACAGGCTAGCCGATTCTGCCTCTCTCCGAGCACAAAGCTGGCGCAGATGTTGCTGGTGATGACGTTGCTGGAGCTGCCATGGCCGCTGGTAGATGGAGCACAGCCGCATGCCTCGTGTATCTCATGTGGGCTGTTTGCCTCTCCCAGACGAGTCTGAATATATCCAGATATGAGCTGTGGAGGGGGCCACAAAAGGAGATCAGCGCAGGGCTGGACGTCGGGAGCGAGCGGAGGAGGACCCGTGGGTGGGGAGATAAAGCAGGGATGCCAAGGAGCAAGGAGAACATCAAAGAAGACAAAACTAGCAGAGGCGTGGACAAAGTCAACAACGACCGGGACGCTACCTGTCAACACGCGACCTCGGGTCCACAAAACGCCTCAATCAGGGCAGCCCAGACGGTTGTGGCAACAGATCCGGGGATCAAATATTGTCCCGACCGCCCTCGCGGTGATGGACAAGGGCAGTGGCACCCACAGCGTGATCTCGCGATGTCAAGATGTAACAAGGTCGCAGTGCGATGCGCCCAACCGGACAGCCAAAGCTACCAGCCCATTTAGCTAAAGGGGCAAGCAAAACGTCCTGGTGCCAACAGACGATCGGTCTGGAGTTGTGCTTCGTGGTGGCCGGGACAATGGGTGCTATTATGGCCGGATGTTTACGTTTTCAACGCGTCATCGTTTGTTTGCCGTAATTTTGGCAGTTCAGCTTCGACGAGGCGCGGCCGAGGCTGGAAGTTGGCGTGTGCCCCCTGGCGCCTTCCCCCTGGCGCCTTCTACAGTGCCGGAGACCGTGCATGTTTGGCGCTAGCACGGATGGCAAGAACGACTGCTATTTTCGGGGGAAAGAGCACGCCACTCCCAAACAGTGGCCTGTTCACAACGCCCTGCAAGCCAACTTGGACAGACTCGATGTAAACACAAAGGCAGAAAATGACGAGCGTCCGTTACCCGACATCTGAAGAATCCGTAGATGCACTGGTGGTCGAAAAGACCGAGAGGAGAGAAAACGACCCGCTCTCCAGTTGCGCGGATCAGAAGGCAGGTGCGACGGACTCGGAGCGTGATAGCCAGGGGCTTGGTACGGGGGACGGTTGCACTTTCCTTGTCCGTGAGTTTTGTGTGAACACTGCTTTCCTTTTTGGCAAGAGTTGGCCACAACGGGCACGTGCTTCTACATTCTTCACCAACGTCGACATCACGACAGTTTACGAATGTTCGTGCCCAGCACCACAAACCGCAGCACACGCGGTGCTCCTCGGGCGTAGTCCTCGGGCTTTACGCTCCGTAACACGCGCGCACAAAACTTCAGACTGTAACAACACCGCACATGCGCCGCCCGCGCGGCTCAACAGGCTGTCCTATCCACGACGACGTCAAGGGGACGTGCAAATCTAGTGACAAAAATCAGACGAGAAAGCAAATCCATCGAGAAATAGACCAGGAATGCGTGGCTTTTTAAATGCAGGTGTGTCAGGTCAGCACAGAAAGGCGTGTTTTCCATGTGGTATTTAATCAAACGGCTACTAACACGGCCTCAGAACCCACGCGACTGACGCAAGGGTCTTCCGTTTTCTGAATCTTCAACGTCAGCATGTTTTGCAAATCCGCTGCCTTTTGCCCTCGTTCCTCGCCAGCCAGCATCCCACATTCCCACGTCCTAATTGGGGCGGGTCAGGCTCGTGTTTGTCAGACTTGGCTGGATGAGGCTGGAAACCCTCGCTCTGCCCATAGACCCCAAACACTGGCATGACACGAGCCAAAAGTGGCACCATTTCTTCGCCGACTAGCTCCCGTCGAACCGCTCATTAGTCCGACACACCCGTTCCTAGGCTGTTTTGCTCCCTGTCTACGGAAATGTTTCTTCAATGTGATAAGTGACAAGACGAATCAAAGAAATGCCAGAGTCCCGGAAGACAAAATGCCCGTTAGAGCAGCTCGTGTGCCCTGCAGGGCGCTGTGCATATGCCAAAGAGGGCTGACATGGCCGCAGGGGAGCATGGGATTGTCAAAAGTTTTTGAGATTCAGACAAATGCAAGGGCACGCGGCCTTCACATGGCGTGTGTGCTGATGCACATGAGAGTACAGTATGTATATGAATCTCCTTACATGACAGGGTATATGACACATATCGTACTTTCATTCTTGTCAGTCACTCCCATGTCCCAACCCCAGTGCCTCTTTCCGTCTAGCTCCAGCATCGACCGATTCAGGCCCGCGGGCTAACCCAACAGCGGCTCAGGCCATTCCGCTTGTCTTGTCGTCTGTCACGCCTCCCGTTATTCGCTGCGCCCCCTCTGGCCAACTTGGCCTCGCACTACCAATCGACAGATGTTTTCAGCTCAACATGATGCTCCCAGAGGCACTCTCTGGCCTTGATACTGTTGGGAGGTGACCTCACAAAAGTGGATCGAGTATAAACAGGCAGTTCTTCACACCACAACCGATGACAGCTTTCCCGGAGTGTCGACCTGCTCCTCCGCCGTCGTCGTCTCCTTTTCCTTCTCCTGTGCGTTATGCTGATCTGCCCGTCTTCACAACCAGCTCGAGTTTCCAGGGTATTGCCGCACCTGACCATCATGAAGCCATCCAATATCCTAGATGCCCGGTGCTGATGTCACCGCATAACCACAAGCTGCTGATGACCACAGCGAAGGAGGAGACGCACACACACAGGCACGGGCACAGGCACAGGCACAGGCACAGGCACAGGCACAGGCACATGCACAGAAGCACACCCCCCGAAACACACGGAACATACGGAACACACGGAACACACAGGCACACACATTATAAGACCGTTTCTGTCCAGCCTTCATACTTGTCACACACCCTGTCCATGTCTCTCCCCCTCCCCCCTCGTCTACTCCCCATACTAATTCTCTAACTATCCTGCTTCCCATTTTCCGTTTCCTGATACTCGCTCGCACACCATTCTCGATACTCATATCCTTCTCTCTTGGACATATTCACGCTGCATTACCATCTCTGTTTATCTTTACCAAAACTAGCAACACCGCAGCAACTCGTCCCGTGGTCTCGTCATACTGGGCGGTCCAAATATTGATGAAGCTGTTCTAAACAGTACGATATAAAGTGCAAAACTAACACAGGCCATAACCGGACCACAAAACAAAATTGATATTTACACCAGCCAGGAGGCCACAGTAAACACCTGACAATCATCCAAGCGACTGTGAGGTCTCTATATCTCACAAACCTATAGAAAGGGTGACGACTGCTCTTACACGAGACACAAAAAAACGTCCATTGGTATACGGCGACCTCATTTGAATTCAATACCATGGCTGCGTCCATGCCGTCGCTGCCCTTTCCTTTCGGTCCTCAGATCCCTCTGACTCCACCTCCTGATTACCAGTCATTTTCACTCCCCGGGGGACCGACACCACTCTCACCAACTCTGCTCAAATCTTTTACGCGGGAAACGTACGGACATGGCAACGGCCTTCTCGGCAACAGTCTCAGCGGTGGACCCGGCGGCCTTGCCGGCAGCCTCAAGGGCGTAGGCCCTCAAAGCGGGATAACGGCGAGCCAGCGGCCGATGCCGGGTACCGTGAACGCCGGTATGAATGGAGGACCAAAGCACGCATTTCCACCACCGGTCCCACCACTACCGTCACTAGTACAGCAGCAACAGAGCGGTCAGCAAGGGAGTATCAAGGTGGAACAAACAACGGCACCATCTTCAACGGTAAAGACAACAACTGCCTCTCCATCGACAACGGCAGCACGTCGTCGGGCCACGCCGGGAGCCAAGACGACAGGGACGGCTTCCACAAGACCAACAGCAGAAGCAGTAGCAGCGACGTCGTCCGAGGGTGGGACCCTGTCGCCGTCCGACCCGCGCTACCTGGCCATCGCATCCCGTATCGCCGCCTACTACCACCAACGGTGCCAGGCCGTCGCCAACCTCCAGCAGCAGCGGTACCTGGCGTGGGCCAGCATGCAGCGCCAAAAGAGCCAAGAGATGACGCAGGCAGCCATGCTGGTGGTCGCCTGGTACATCCGCGACCGCATCCAGCGGCGGCGGCGGCGGAAAAAGCGGCAGTTCCGTCGGGGCCTGGCAGTCAAGGCAGCAGGCGAGGACAACAAAGTCAGAGTCGTAGAGGGTGGCGGCCGTAGAGCACGCCGCTCGAGTGCTGCTGTTCGCACCGGACGCCCTGTGACCAAGGGCGAGGCCGTCCGCAAGTGGGTGCTCCAGGTGCCAGAGTTGGACGACGCTGTATCGCCCAACACGCCCGGCGCACGCGACCGCCCGGCCGACCCGGACGAGGTCGCCTTTGACATTGACCGCGACACGCCGTCAGACAACGACACGCGGTTGTACAATGTGGCCGACAACCTGATCAAGAGCCAGCTGGCGCGCATCAACGTGCCCATGATGGGCGCCCTGTCGTTTGACGCCAGCGAGAGTGAGAGCGAGAGCGAGAGCGAGAGCGAGAGCGGCGATGACGAAGAGGCCGAGGGGGACGACGACCTATACGACGACAGCAAGCCTGTCGGCCTGGGCGCACACAGCGTCGAGGACGATAGCATGGTTGACTACGAGGAGCGCGGGGCGCCCATCGAGGCCGTGGCGGTCGGCGTGGAGGCGATGATCAAGGACGCCACGGCCCCAGCGACGGCTGCGCGGGCCGGCCTCGGTGCCGGTGCTGTCCCGCAGCCTGCCAGCAAGCGCGGTCATTCCGATGAAAACGACGTCAAGAATGACATGGACGACGACGACGACGACTACGACTTTGACGACGACGACGAGTTTGAAGAGGAGGACGACTGCGACGACGGCCAGGACGGCGCGGACCCGCAGGTGTCGGAGCTGAGGCACAACGGCACGGGCGCAGGCGGTGGCAGCAGCGGCCGTCGTCGGGAGACGAGCTCGTTTTTGTAGGAGGAGAAGAGGTATACGAGTACAGAGGGCGTTTAATGGATGGCCCGCTGTTGCTTTCGTTTGGCTTTCCCCTTCGCTGTGACTACTCTCCTTTTTCATCCTTTCTCCGCTCCATTCACGAATCATTTGAAGCAACGTCTCAGTATATGCCACCTTCGTTTTAGGGGTTTCTTGTTCTTTGTATTTTAGCACGACCGTCTATGATACATGTCTACTGCATTTATTTCATTTGTCCTTTTCAGGTTCATGGAATCAATTTCTATGTTCTGACAAGCCGAGGATTCTTGTGCTTTGATCGTATGTTTACTCAATCACTGCTGTTTATTCGATTTCCGTGTCAGTTTTGCCGTACTTGCCACTCTATCACCAACTCAACGTTATCCAACCGAGCACAGTTCACACCCAGAATACGATAATGGCCGAACGTGACAACGAACGACGCAGCCCCTGGTAGCCGTCCATGTCAGCAACTAGTAGTTTACCAGCCGACCGAATGCCCTCATCCTTCTCTATCCCTTCAATTTCGGTATCTCACAACTGCATCGTCTTCCACTTGGCGAGATGGACGACCACAGCGGCAGTCAGCATCCGCAGCCATCGTGATAAAGGATCGACCATCCGTCAAGAGGCATGAATATCGCTCCGTCTCCTAATCCTTACTACTTTTCAACCACGATACGTTCTACTTTATTCTCACGCCTCGAGTCCAGCGCCGACGTTTTTTCCTTGCCTTGTCGGATTTTCCGTCGGGGCTTTTGGTCGTACCACTTCACTGCAGGAAACGTTGTAATTTGCCCCGGCCACGCAAGTCCGTTTGAGACACAGACGTGAGGAACGTCGGGCGGAGAGCTGCCGAGTCGTTCCATCACAGCATCAGTTCCCCCGCCTATGCGCCTACGAAGTAGCGACCACATCCCACGGTGTCGGGGGCGGGGCCAGAGGCCCTACGCTAGGCCGTATGCGGCAGTACAAGAGAGAGGAGGGGGTGGCCCACGCAATTACGTAGGGGAGAGCGGTGTCCTGTTTCAAAGAGGGAAGCTGCGGCCCTTTGTTGCAGGAAAATACGGGGTAATCCTACTTCGTGCTCTTGCCTTACCGCCGTAGCTTGGCTAGTGCTGTGTGAGCTCACGCGGCGTAAGGTGGCAGGTGCGAACGCGAGGCCGTATCGGCGTTTCTTAGTGACCTTCCTTGCCGCCCTGACAACTTTCTTGCTCAATTCCTCCTTCCTCTTTTGAGATTTAAACAAGCCCCTTCCCCGACCCGGCATTCCTCCCCTTTCTCTCTTTGCATCGCTTTGTTATTTTCTTTCTCTGCAATTCACCTCGCCGTCCTCTCGTATCTCTCTCTCCACCGACTCGTGTGCGCGTCTCACGTACATCACTCTCGTTCGTTCTCCGAGCTTGTCGAAGCCCGCATTTAGCCGGACCCGCTGACCGAGCTCACAAGACCCGGTTTTGTCGCCAGAGCCTCACCGTACGCTTCGATCTCGAACCTTGCTCTGGCCCTTCGTTCGTTTGCATCCTCGACGCATCCTTCCCTAGACACACCCAACACACAGATACACAGAGACACAGCCCTGCACACAATACATCATGGGCGGCGGCGAACGAGCTCCGCACGTGTGCGGCCACCACAGCTACCCGCAGCTGGCCCACCGGCCCGTTGGCCAGAAGATCTCCAAGATCTACCGCGAACGCATCGGCCAGTTCTACTCCCAGGGACAATGGGACAAGGTCAACCTGCTATCGTATGTACCACCCCTTTGCGGCTGCAAAGACACAGAGACACGGATTGTGAGATGCAGCAAGGTTAACATGCCCCAGCATGATGGATGACGGCGTCGCCGCCGGCAAGCCACACGTCAAGCTCTCAAAGTGGTCCGTTCCGGGCCTCGACCGCCCCACCTTCGCCGAGGCCGTCAAGCAGAAGTTCGAGGAGGCGTCGGTGGGCGACTCGTTTGGCCCCTCGTGGTCCACCCACTGGTTCCGCGTCGAGATCACCGTGCCCAAGGAGCTGCAGAAGAAGGAGCTCCTCGAGTTCCACTGGGACGGCAACAACGAAGGCCTCATCTGGTCCGAGAACGGCGAGCCGCTGCAGGGCCTGACCGGCGGCGGAGAGCGCATCGAGTGGAAGCTGCCGGCGAGCTTCCGCGACGGCAAGCCCCACATTGTCTACGTCGAGATGGCCTGCAACGGCATGTTCGGCAACGGCAGCAACGGCGACAGCATCCAGCCTCCCGACCCGAACCGCTTCTTCCAGCTGACCAAGGCCGACATTGTCGCCGTCAACTACCCCGCGCGCCAGCTCTGGATCGACGTCTGGATCATCGGCGACGCCGCCCGCGAGTTCCCCGAGGACTCGTGGGAGCAGCACAAGGCCCTCGACGTGGCCACCCGCATAATCGACACCTTTGAGCGCGGCAGCCAGGAGTCCATCCTGCGTGCCCGCAAGATCGCCGAGGAGTACATTGGCGCCAAGGTCGACGACCCCTCCGTCTTCACCACCAAGCCCGGCAAGGAGCCCATCGTCTTCGGCATCGGCCACTGCCACATCGACACCTGCTGGCTGTGGCCCTGGGCCGAGACCAAGCGCAAGGTCGCCCGCTCGTGGACCAACCAGTGCAACCTGATGGACGAGTTCCCGGAGCTCAACTTTGCCTGCTCGCAGGCCCAGCAGTACAAGTGGCTCAAGCAGTTCTACCCCTCCGTCTTTGAGCGCGTCCGCGCCAAGGTCACGAGCGGCCAGTTCCACCCCATCGGCGGCAGCTGGGTCGAGCACGACACCAACATGCCCAGCGGCGAGGCCCTCGTGCGCCAGTTTGTCTACGGCCAGCGCTTCTTCGAGGGCCACTTTGGCGCGCGCTGCCAGACCTTCTGGCTGCCCGACACCTTTGGCTACTCCAGCCAGCTGCCCCAGCTGTGCCGCCTGTCCGGCATGACGCGCTTCCTGACCCAGAAGCTGAGCTGGAACAACATCAACAAGTTCCCGCACACCACCTTCAACTGGATCGCCCTGGACGGCAGTCAGGTTCTGTGCCACATGCCGCCGTCCGAGACGTACACCGCCGAGGCCCACTTTGGTGACGTCCGCCGCAGCGTCTCCCAGCACAAGTCCATGGACCAGGACCACACGTCGCTGCTCGTCTTTGGCAAGGGCGACGGCGGCGGCGGCCCCACGTGGCAGCACGTCGAGAAGCTGCGCCGCTGCCGCGGCATGGCCGACACCGTGGGCCTGCTGCCCCGCGTCCACCTGGGCAAGTCCGTCGACGACTTTTTTGACCACCTCGAGGCCAAGGCCGACAAGCTCGTCACCTGGTACGGCGAGCTGTACTTTGAGCTGCACCGCGGCACGTACACCACGCAGGCGAACAACAAGCGCAACAACCGCCGCGCCGAGTTCATCCTGCGCGACATTGAGTACCTGGCCACCCTGGCCTCGCTCCAGCCCGGCTCCGAGTACAAGTATCCCAAGGCCGACATCGACGACATGTGGGAGGCCACGCTGCTCTGCCAGTTCCACGACTGTCTTCCCGGCAGCTCCATCGAGATGTGCTACGACGACTCGGACGAGCTCTACGCCAAGCTCTTTGACACCGCCGACCGTGTCCTCAAGGACATCTACGACGTGCTGGGCTTCGCCCCCGTCGCGTTTGGCGCGGCCCAGGCGCAGGTGGATGATTCAACCTTGGCGGCCGTCAACACGCTGCCCTGGCCGCGCAAGGAGCTGGTCGCCATCTCGGAGAACGAGTGTGCCGTCGCCGACGGCGCCGGCTCGCTGATCCCGCTCCGCCCCCTCTCTTCGTACGCTGCGCCGAACAAGGCGCCCGTCACGGTCAGCGAGGTGTCCAAGGGCGTGTTCGTGATGCAGAACGCCGACCTGCGCGTCACCATCCAGAACGGCGTCATCACGTCGCTGTACGATTACCTCAACGAGCGCGAGGTCGTCTCTCCCGGCGAGAAGGCCAACCAGTTTGTCATCTTCGACGACAAGCCGCTGTACTGGCAGGCCTGGGACGTCGAGGTGTACCACCTGGACACGCGCAAGGAGCTGGAGACGACGGCTGTGTACATTGGCGAGGAGAAGGCGCACCGCGTCAGCATCGTCACCGAGACGCGCATCAGCGACAAGAGCAGCATCCGCACGACCATCAGCCTGGCGGCCGCCCTGCCCGGCCAGCCGTCGACGGTCGAGGTGACGAGCGACGTGGACTGGCACGAGACGATGCAGTTCCTCAAGGTCGAGTTCCCCGTGACGGTGCGCAACACCGAGGCCACGTACGAGACGCAGTTCGGCCTGGTGCGCCGTCCGACGCACTACAACACGAGCTGGGACATGGCCAAGTTCGAGGTGTGCTGCCACAAGTTTGCCGACCTGTCCGAGAACGGCTACGGTGTCTCGATCCTCAACGAGAGCAAGTACGGCTTCGCGACGGTGGGCAACCTCATGCGCCTGTCGCTGCTGCGGTCACCCAAGGCGCCCGACGCCCACGCCGACATGGGCCGCCACCAGATCCGCTGGGCCATCATGCCGCACAAGGGCGCGCTGGGCGCGGCGACGATCCGCAAGGGCTACGAGTTCAACAACCCGCTCCAGTCGGTGGTCCGCGCGCCCAAGCAGCTGGGCCTGGGCCCCGCCGGACCGACGGCCGCCAAGACCAAGACCAACCCGCTGCGGCTCGTGGGCGACGCGTCGCTGGTGCTGGACACGGTCAAGCGTGCCGAGGACGACGCGGACGTGCGGTCGCAGACGGCCAAGGACGCCGACGGCCCGCACCTGCCGACGCCACGCAAGAGCCGCAGCGTGGTGCTGCGCATCTACGAGAGCCTGGGCGGCCAGTCGCGCGGGTCCGTGGTGGTCAGCAAGGCGGCGTGGCCCGTAAAGGCCGTGTACAAGACCAACCTGCTCGAGGACGACCAGGAGACGGTTGCGCTCCGCACTGCCCTTGACGAGAACGCCGACGAGACGGCCACTTTCGACATTGAGCTGCGGCCGTTTGAGGTGGCCACCTTCCGGGTGCAGCTGGCGTAAGAACGCCGGGCGTAAGAACGCCGGGCGTAAGAACGCCGGGCGTAAGAACGCCGGGCGATGGGCGAACAGAACGAAGAACGGCAAACGACGATTGGAACGACAGAATGGGAACGGTACGGGTTGGGAAGCAGACTGAGACACGTCTTTTTGTTTTTGTTTGCTTGTTTTGTTTTGCTTTACTGTGCTGAGGTTTTACTTTCTTTGTCCGTAGCATTGCAATTTTGCGACTTGTTATATATATTTGGGTTGCTTCTCGACCTTTCAATTGGAATTGGCCTTTTCACGGGCGTACGATACCATACGATAACAACATTGCGAAAGAAGAGGGCAAAGAAATCTAAAACGGAACGAAGAGCAGAAGGAAACAAAAGATGCTGATTAAAACTCGCTCATAGCAAAAAGATTGACAATATGTGTCGTCTGAAGTTTGAGAAATCTGGGTGGAAAGTGAAGATCCTGGCAAACACAAGGGCAAATCCAATGTACAATCACCATATCGTACATGTCGTTGTTGTTCTCCATTTCGTCCAGCTACCGTCGTCATCCTCGTCGTCGTTGTCGCTGCACGCCGTCTACTCCAACTGCTCCAGCGTGTCCTCCACCAGCTGGATCAGCTCGTCAATGTCGGGCCGCTCGGCCGGCTCGACGCTCAGGCACCGGCGGACAACTTCGCGGACCGGTTCGCTGATGGTCGTCTCGTCGGCCGGCACGGACGCAGCAGCACCAGCAGCAGCGCCGCCACCGGCCGCCCCACTGGCACTCATCCCCGTCCCCGTCCGCTTGGGCGGCCCTGAGGGCGCCTTTGGCTTGCGACCGGGTCCTTCGTCGGGGAACCGCCAGTCGCCGCTCAGGACGCAAATCGCCAGGGAGCCGCCGGTCTCGTCGGACCGCATCTCAAACGGCGACTTGCCCACGAGACACGCAAACAGGGTGGCGCCCATGGACCAAATGTCGACCTTGGTGTCGACGACGCCGCCGGTCTTGACGTCAAAGAGCTCGGGGGCGCGGTAGGGCATGGTGCTGTGCTCGGCGGCGACGTCCTGGGTGGCGATGGCGAGGCTGCGGGAGGTGATGGCCAGCGGGCTGTCGGCAATGGAGCCGAGGTCCATGAGGATGGGGGTGGTGCCGTCGTCGGCGATCATAATGTTGCCTGGACGGTGCGGTCAGTGGGCGGGGGAAGTACACGAAAATGAACAATGAACATGGGCCGTGACGTACCTGGCTTGATGTCACGATGGGCGTAGCTGCGGCCGGAGCCGCCGCCGCCGCCGACACGCGGCTCCTCGTCGCCCATGAGCGGACGCTGCTGCTCGGCCTCGAACTCGTCGTCGGCACCGGCCGCGCGGGAGCCACCTGCACCTGCACCGCCAGAGCCCGAGCCAGAGCCAGGGCCAGACGCAGACGTGCCGGCTGCTGCGCGGGGCCCCCCCGCTGCGGCACGTCCATGTGCTCGTCACTGGTGCTGCCGCCGCCCGCGGCCGCCGCGGGACTGCCCCGGTACACGTGCATCTCCCGCAGCGCGCGGCAGATGCCCAGGAACAGCTGCATCAGCTGCTTCTCCGGGAAGTGCGTGTGGTTTACCAGGTTCGCATTGATCAGGTCCTGCAGGTTGCCCCGCCGGTAGTACGGCAGCACAATGTACACCGTCTTGGCCGGCCCGCCGCCGCTGTCGCCAATGTTGCCGCCGCCGCCGCCGCCGCCCCGTTCGGTGGCCACGCTATAGTCGACCGAGTGGATGATGCCTTCGGACCGCGCAAACAGCCGGTACGCCTCGACCTCGCGCATGGCCTGGGCGACGGACTCGGCGCCAAAGGGGCACCGGATCTTCTTGAGGGCAAACAGCTCGGCGGTCGCAGTGTCCTGGACCAGGTAGACGTAGGAGAAGCCGCCCTCGCCGAGCAGCCGCAGGATCTTGAAGCTGCGGCCGTTGATCTTGAGGGTGGGCGTGCTCGGGAAGCACGACAGGCAGCTGCCCATGGAGTAGACGAGGTCGAGAATCGTGCTGGCCATGGTGCGCGTGCGGAGGAGGCACTGGAGGCAGTCGAAGGGGAGGATTGGCGAGGTTGTCGAGATGTTCTTTCGGTGTCTTTTGCCTCGTCTGGTTCTCGTCTGAGGTTCGTTTCCAACTCTTGTTCGATTCTGTGTTTGCAGCTTCGAGGTCCTTGTTGGCGTCGTTCATCAGCTTGTCTCCGGAAAACACACGTCAGCCTGTTCTTTTTTTGTCCGTTTTGTCCGTTGCGCCCAATCTCTCAGCCACGATTAACGGCCGACGCAACTTCACTAGGAGCTGCCACAAGGTCCGCAGCGCGACGCCGCAAGGCGGATCCACTGGAGAAGCTGTCTCGTTGGCTGGTTTTAGCGCAACTGGCCAGCCCCCAAATTGGCCCCATTTCGTCTCACCATTCTGACTAATCATTTGTGTCACCTGATTCGGCACGTGTAGGCACACTGAAGTCGTATGGCTAGAAGTACGATTCGTAGATGTGGGAAGACCACGGTACTGCAGACCTGTTATCTAGCCTTAACGTTAGAGCCTTCTATTTTGCCAGTTGGCTTAGTGGTAGCGGTCTATTCCTATAATAATGCAGAGTTGATGCTAGTCTTCAAGGTCGTTTTTGGTGGCGAAGGGCCATGGCTCAGAAGTTGGATGGAATTGTTTGCGGTCGTGCTCACAATGCCAGAAGTTCTGGATGTCGTGCATTCCTTAACTCGTGTCGCGTTGTCGCTGCTGTCTTTGTTTTCCAGAGGGACTCCGCCTTGCCAGGTGCAGCAGACCTCTTCTCTTGATAGACGACGATCCTCTGATCTCCTTCCTCCCGTCACGCTTGGGCCTGGTCAGATGACGGCTCCTGAGAGTATGTCGTACACTGTAGATCGTGGTAAGGCTGGGCTGGGCCCTTTTACATCGTATTGCTTTACCGTTTCGAGAAGCGCAAACGATCCAGGCTTCAAACGATCGTGGCAAGGCATTGCGTGCTACAGTCGCACGTACAACTTATAATCTCGCCCTCGACACCCAACGGAACGACAGATATGCCGTCGTTTGGGTTGTTTTATCCGTCTTTGAAGCTCATGAGAAACGCGTTGTCATATCGCTACATTGGCTGATTGGCTGCAAAACAAAAATATGTAGAGACTCGCCGGCGGCCGTTTTTATACACAGAGCGTTAATGGTTGCCTCCAGACTTCTTTAGTCGCTCGCTTGTTGCAACCGTTCCTGGATTGCCTAGTGGCAGTTTCGTAGTTTCCGTAAGACTCGTTCCTTGCCTCCGCCTCCTTTTCTTCTTCTCCCTTCACTCTATTTATTACGCCGCCCTGCCTGCCCATCATTATCAAAAAAAAAAAAAAAAAAAAAAGAAAAAAAGAAAAAAAAGAAAAAAAAAAACACGGATTTTTGATAATTTTCGTTTTCAGAGCAGTTTCTCCCTTTGTCGCCTCTCTCCCCCTTTTTGTCTGTTGCAACGGCTCCTATTTAGAGCTGCGGCCGCGAAAACGAAGTAGAATGAGGAGTTGAGAGTTGAGGAGTTTGGCAACGCAAGGGTTCTTTACACGTGATAATTAATCTCTTTCATCGTCCGGCGAGCCTGGAGAGCCTGGAGAACCAGCGAGTCAGACCAGGCTTCTCCAAGCACATGCATATGGGTACATCGTACTTGATCAAAACCGATTCGCCTTCTTCAGACCGACCGAAAGATCAGAAAACTGGAGCCGAGTTCCCACATTCAGTAGCCTTGCAAGCCCGAATCGCCGCCCCCTTTTCCGCCTAGGCGCTAGCAACCAGTTTTTTTGTTCGGCATCAGTCGCATCATTCACCCAAGCTTCTTGAAAGAACGTCGCCTTCGTCGATGAGTGAGGATCGAGCGAGCAGATACGTATTCGGTATACTCTGTGTGTCGTTTTGGACGGTTAAGATGGCGTTTTATAACACAATGGAACAAGGGATATGTCTCTCAAGTTGGGCAAGAAAAGAAAATATGGCCGCGAGTACGACGTATGGAGAAGCTTAATCGTAAGCCTATCCTCGATTGAGAAGGCGTGAAAGTGAAAGCGGAAAGTTGACGGCACCCGAGCAATGCAGGCCACTTACAAAAGGTACATCCGCCCAAGCTTTTCTCCATCGTCAATGTGACATGCCGTCGTACATCGTCCTTCGTAAACGGGACGGAAAGCTTCAACGTCGCCTCTTTGTGAATGTCCTTTGTTCCTCATCTCTTAATTCATACAACCTCCCTGGACTTGACAGAAAGCCACAAAATCAATGTCTTACACTTGGTACACTCAGTACACTCGGCACTCTTTCATCTCGTTTGTTAGAAACACACCCCCATCACCGTGTTTGTCCACGTAATACGAGGGCGATGATCCTCACAAACGGTATGGGTCTGTCTAGGGCAGTACACAAAACAACCACAACCGCCGCCCAGGAACTGTTTTTTTTTTTTTTTTTTGGTGATGACGGCAAGTGCATGAAACATTTGTTCCTGTCTCTCCGGTCGAATAATAATGCCACACACCGGAGCCGAGTGTCCCTTGCAGAATTTCTACACTCGGAGCAATGTCTTGAAGCAGAGAGCTGTTCTCTGTAATAAAAGACATTACAGAACTAGGACTCCATTCTAAATTCTCCATTCTCCATTCTCCATTCCCTATTCCCTATTCTCATTACTCCATACTCCCTCCGTACTCGGGATCTGAGGGGGAAAATAAAAAGAAATAGAGTGACAGAAAAGAAAGAATGGGTCCAGACCGTCTGCTTTCGTCCATCCTGTCCCACCCGCCTTGAACATCGACAACGGCGGTAGCCTCGAACGCATCTTTTCAACATCCTACTCCAAAGTACCTCACACTGGCTTGTCCTTCTTTCAACTTCTTACGTCCGACTACAGTACGATACCAGAGTCAACTACACTCGCTGGACCAGATATTGGCCTAGAAAGGAGGACCCTACAGCCTTCACACCATTACCAACAAACGTCTTCCTTCGATACACGACACTCAGCAGCGGCGACGAACTGGTCGAGGCAGCGCCCTCTCGACGATGTGATGTAGAAGAAACACGACTCTGTGTACAGTTTTGTACAGCAAAAGTGCAGCACGGGCAACACTGCGAACTAAATATATCTGAGGGAACGGCCACGGCCGTTGGACGGCTGTGGGGGCTCTCACGAAGCAAGGCGGCCGCGTTGGTGTGCGCAGACGGCCGAGAGGCATCACCATCCCTTTTACTATTTTTGCCGTTTTTTGATGCCCATGTCCTCATTGTGCTTTTATATCTCCTACCAGCCGCTCTATCCCATTCATTTATGGTTCACCTCCTCGCGACCCTCGATTTCATGAAACGATCGCTTCGACTCTTCGACATCGCCATTGTACCAACACTCTTTTTATCGCCTTTGCACTCATCAACACACCATGCCTGTCTACAAATACCCACCACCCAAGAGAGCCAAAATGCTCTTGCTCTTCCAGCGGCACCGCCCACGAGCCTACCTTGCGTTTCTTCTCTCGATTGTCCTTGGCCTCGTCGTCATCATAGCCCACGTCGGCGCCGGTCTCGCCCGCGCGGCCTTGGTCCCGTCGCCACCCATCATCCACGTCACCAGAAGCAGCAGCAGCAGCAGCTTTTTGGAGGGCACGCGGGCGGCGGGCCTGTCTTCCCGCTACGGCCTGCAACGTCCACCGCCCAAGGGCGGCGTTCCTCCGTCCAAGGAGATGCTGCGCTACTGGAAGCAGCTCCTACAGGCCATGATGGACGCCGGCCCCAAAACAATGAAGGAGGTCGTTCTCCAGGACATTGTGACGGACGACGACGTCCAGCCGAACCCCGAGCTTGACAGGTACCGCGAGCGGGTCGACAAGGTCCACCTGCCGGACGACCTGCGGGACGCCATGAAGGCGGCCCATGCGGATTTTGTGCGAGCGGCGCGGAGCCTGGGCCAGCAGCTGCCGTATGCGGGCAAGACATATGGCCGGCGTGTCGAGAATTCCGAGGCAGAGGCGCAAGCGGCGGCGGCAGACATGGAGAAGCAAGCGGGGAGGCGACTGAAAATGGATGCCGCAGGAGGAGCGCAGGCGAGGGTCGGAGGCAGAGGCAAAGCCACGGGCTTTGTGACCAAGACAAGAGCAAAGGCAACGCCCGAGGCGACAGCCGCCACCACAAAAGCAACGCCGGGCAAGACGGCTGCCAGCGGCCCCGGCGCCGTCCCCACCCGCGGCATCGTCATGACGGCGGGCGGCAAGTACGTCGGCATCGCCGTCACGTCCATCCTGATGCTGCGCCGCAACGGGTCCCAGCTGCCGGTCCAGCTGTTCCTGGACAGCGACAGCGACTACGACGCCAATCTGTGCGAGACCGTCCTCCCCGCGCTCGGCACCGAGTGCCACCTGATGCAGCGCTTCTGGGAGACGACGCCCTGGATGCCGCCGCTCGCGCGGTTCCAGTTCAAGGTATTTTCCATCCTCCTGTCGTCCTTCCAGGAGGTCCTCTTTTTCGACGCCGACTGCTGGCCCATCCACAACCCGGACGCCCTGTTCGACGCGGCCCCCTTTCGCACGCACGGCCTGGTGACGTGGCCCGATTTTTGGCTGTCCTCGACGGCGCCCGTGCTCTACGACATCCTGGACGTGCGGCCGCCGCGGCTCGCGGAGCGCCGCAGCTCCGAGTCGGGCGTGCTGCTGTACGACAAGGCGCGCCACGGCACGAGCCTGGTCATGGCCGCCTACTACAACTTTTACGGCCCCAGCCACTACTACCCGCTGCTGTCGCAGGGCGCCCTGGGCCAGGGCGACAAGGAGACGTTTCTGCACGGCGCCATGGTCATGGGCAACCCGTTTTACGCCGTGCACACGCACATTGGCATCCTGGGGCGCTGGATCAACGGGACGTATATGGGCGCCGCCATGCGCCAGGCGGACCCGAGCGACGACTACCGGCTGCACGGCGACGGCGAGGGTGACGACGGCGACAACAACAACAACAACGACAACAACAACAACAACGACAACAACAACAACAACGACAACAACAACAACAACGACAACAACAACAACAACAACGCGGTGCGCGCCCGCTGGATGTTTGTCCACCACAACATTTTCAAAATCGACCTGCGCCACCTCGCCGCGTCCATGCGCGGCGTCTACGCGCGCAACGAGCAGGGCGCCCTCTCGCGCCTCTGGCAGGCCGACGGCGACGACGACAGCTTCAACCGGGACGCCGGCTACGACGTCGAGCGGGCCATGTGGGACGAGGTGCGCGGCGCCGTGTGCACGCACACGTTTCTCACAAGCCGCGAGTGTGCCGACCTGGAGGCGTACTACAAGACTGTCTTCTTGTAAGGGGCTGCGTTCATCACAACCGTCCTTGTCGTTGTGCTACTTTTATTCTGGTGCTTTGTTTCTCATCATGGCTTTTGGGGGTTTGGGATAGAAGGACTTGAGGTCTTGGGGCGTTTTATTCTTTTAGAGTACTTTGTTTTCCTGTTGGATGTCCATTTTCTTCGCATGGTCCGGCTCCTACAGGATCTATTCTCGGGCGAGCGCGTTTCTATGGCGATTGGTTTCTTCGCCACATCTAGATGCATACAGCCGGCCCTCAAGACGGGACCAATAGAGGCTGGGATCGTCGTACTTTGGTGTACAGTATGGGCTTTTGGTGGTGTATACACGACGGTAGGAAGCCGTCCGATCGGGGATTGATAGACGCGTGTTTTGTAATGAATTCGATCTTGACAATTCAGAAGGTTCAATGAGACCATTGTCAAGATCTTACTTTGGCCGGTCACCTGTACAACCAAAACGAGTGTCAAATGGCTGACCACGGTTTCACTCACTTTAAGATGTCGTGCAACGTCACGCAGACACACGATGCAATGGTAGGAGCGTGTCGGTACACCGAGCAACCGTCACGGTTGTTGCGTATAAATGTCGTATTGCATATTGCGTTGCAGTTGAAGAAGTGGCACATGAGCACGTGTCGTGCTTCCAAGACAGAGTTGTCAGACATGTCTTTGCAGTATTTTACGACTGTAAATCAATTGTGAAATAGAGAACATAATTCATGCTAAAATTCACGACCCCGTCTCAGAAATTCACGAAAAAATACAGAACCGGTAGAAGTTCCTATAGGGTCTTTAACAACTTGAGATATCACTTCCACAGTCTTATTCGCCGATTCCATGCCATACTTGTGGAAGTATCTCGACATGCGAGGTTGGATGCTCTGGAGTGAAGATGAACGTGAAGCTCACGTGAGCGGTCCTACGGTAACGTGACCACGCGTTTGTTGCTTATCCCTGTGTCCCCTGTGCTTTAGCACATGGCTCCCCTAAAACGCGGTGCGCGACATGTGGCCCGTACGTCATTTGTTTACTTTCTAGGCGCCCGCGACGAAACCTCACAACATTATGCCATTGTTCAGACGACATGATTGCTTTGCCGCACCAAGATCGCTCACTGCGATCACGATGAGAACACATACTCGACGATGGCATCGGCAAGCACTGAGACGGAGAGAGGGAAAAAGAAAGAGCGGTGAGGGGTAGTGCGTCCAGGTTAGTGATGGCGGCTGAGCAGAAAGGGCGCCAAAGTAAACAAACCGGGAATATCCAAGAAAAGGAGCGGATGACCAACGGCTGCCACCACACCTTTGCGTCACCAGTCCAATACACAGTACTTGCTTGGTAGATTTCATTTATCCCTTACACTTTGCCGCTGTTCCCTCCTTTCCGCGGAACGCCGATGAAAAAGGAGGGCAACGGAGAGCAACGGAGAGCAACGGAGGGCGCCAAAAACAACGCACCCGGCGACGTTGTCCAAACGCACGGTAGTTTCTCTTCTTACTCTGCAGAGTATGTCTCTCTCCTTTGTTCCATCTTTACGACGAACCCCCTCAGCCGACCAATTTAAATAGAGCAAAGGTCGGGATCATATGCTTTGTTTGAGACGACTGTTTCGGGTACACAAGGGGCAAGGGGAAGGCGAGCGATGGTCGCAACAAAGACGATTTCTTTCTCCTCATTGTTGCGGCCAGATCCTTTGATGCTGCCGTTGCCTGCCATCCCGGGCGGGGTTGTCCATTGCGCACTGCGCATGCGCATTGCGCCTTGCAGCTTGTGCCCAGAGTGGTGTGGTGTGATGCAATGTTTTGTCCTCTGTCCTTTGCGAGACAAGGGGTGCACACCAAGAGTCAACGACGTAATGCCCGCCGCGACACCGCCCGTCCACGAGTTCTGATTTCAAAACATATGACATGCTTCGCATCCTGTCACGTTGCCCCCCTTGTCGACTGACGAGCCCTGCATGCGATGTACTCACACGGGCATGGCAATGGCACAGCCCGCCGCCGTTGTTTTTAGGCGTTTCGTATCGTACAACTTCGCTTCCCGGGCGTCGGAGTAGTTCGAGGGACTTTATTCTTGAGCCGCACCTCCCGAAACTTGCTTGGACCGATGGTTTGAGAGAGAGGCCCATGCTCTCTTTCTGCGGGTGTTCCTTGCAATACTCGCACTTTATAGACAAATACATATGTATTTCGCGAACCGGTGACGGCCGACACTCTTGAGAGGTTCCCGACGCTGGGGTCAAACGAAAAGACGGGACAGCTAGAAAAGTTACGCAATGGATAAAGAGGATTATGCATGCAATATGGAGGCAGACCACGCCGGCGCAGGAATGCACAACAGGGCGGCAAAACAACTTGCACGTCGTCGGGACAAACGGGACAAGACACAGAGCGGCATGCATGCATGCACGTGAGACTGCCAGGCTACCAGACCGACAGCAACACCTCCTTGATCGGGCAAGCTGGTCGCGCGCTTTGTCCAGACACTCTTCCCCGGTTATCGCTGCGGAAGAATGTGCCGCGGACTGTCACTTTTGTCTTGTCTTCTCAGCTCGTCCCGCGCCGACCAAAGCCACGAAACCAGCCATTCCAGGACGGAAGCCATTCCTCCGTTCCATGTCAGCCTTCTCTCAAGGGGGGACAATAGCAACGAAAGCAAATGCCTCGACGAGAGGTCTACGTGTACGGAGTACAGATGCTGGTTATCATTGAGACATCTTGTGGACAAGAGAAAACATATGACCCAATACGGAAACCGAAAGTCAACGAGAACGAGGTAAAAAGACTCGAGGAGTTTGGAGTTTTCGTGTCCTTGATGACAGGGATGCGCCCGGAGACGAATGGCACAAGGGTACTTCTGCGCTGTGGCTTGTCCGCCAGAGTAAACTGGATGACGACTGTTGAAGTTACGGCGCACTGAAAAGAGGATAGCTCGCTGTAAGAAGTAGAAGGAAAGGGACCGAAACAGGAACAAGGCAAGGACGAGCAGAGACGACAACGGAAAGAAACGCGAGACGAGTCCCCACCGCTCTCCATAGCTGCCGGGGCGACGCCAGGGCGACCAAGAGGAGGAGAGGGGAAAAGAGGGGAGGTGACAAGGGTAGCTCCATGTCCCCTGTACGCGTACGAAATATGTTGAGCTGAGACAATGAAAAAACCAAACCAAAAACAAAAAAAAAAAAAAAATACATGGTGCATCGGAGATGCAAGAGACTGGAGACACATGTAGGTACTTTACGCTGTAGACGGCTTCGTTTCCTTCTCAGCCCAGCTTCCTAAACCGTTCTTTGCCTTTGACCGGTTGAGATTGATACTTGAGAGTCTCCACTGGGATCGTTTGGTCACATACCAGGAGGTTACCTGAGAGCGTGCGTGAACCAAAAACAGCGAAAAAAAAAATGAAAGGAAAGAAGCTTCATTTTGAGTTTGCATGTTTTCACGGAGAGATTGGCGAGCTCAGCGCGTTGAATAAGCCTCTGCGTAGCAGGCGTGCTGTCGGTCGGCCAAGACAATAAACCAAGGCCTTTGGCGTCCATTCCTGACTCGACGTGCTTTTGCCGTTGGCCGCCGGAATGGCGTGGTCTTTGTCGTGTGTTCTTGTCGTGTGTTCTTGTCGTTTTTCTATGAAGATTACAAACCGGTACGTTTTTTTCCCGGTCCGCCGCTTCTTTGTGTCCATCGAGTCCATCGAGACTGCCGCCGTGCCGATCTATGGAGACGGAGTACTTTTCCATCGTTTATGTCTTTCTTTCTATTTTCTCTTCTTATACGGAAGAGTTTCTTTTGGAATGGGCGACGCCACGACCGACTGAGAAGGCGGCTTCGCGGAAACTGGGAAACGAGAAGGACGAAGAGGGCAGCTGGAAAAGGCTAGTTGAAAACGTAAAACTCTGATGCAGGCGAGAAGATGGACCAATGTGGACCAATGTAGACCAATGTAGACGTTTGTGTTCATCTGGCGAGAAGAGAAGCTGACATCACTGGCTACTTCCCTTACGCGCTAATAAGATGGGCCAACGCGGCACAGCAACAGGGACGGGAACTGCGACAGTACAGCAAATACACTGGACGGAGGAATACGCGGGTCCAAAAACACCTGGCAACCACGTTTCGCCGCTGTGGTTCACCCGCTGTGGTTCACCCGCTGTGGTTCACCCGCTATGGGTGTAGTAATACGTCGTATGACATACAAGGCCGCCACTACACCGCCACCACACAGTCACGCTCGGCGCGTCCGCCCGCCAATGCAGCTCTATTTACTTTCGCGTCGCCAGTGGGCCAATCAGCACCCAGGAAATGAGGTCCTAAGGAGACAACGTGGAAAAGGCGCAAAACGTGAAAAGTAATGATGGACAACGACAGCACCAAGGAGCGGCAGAACAGGGCACGACAATGCAAATGGGATCGTGCAAACGGCTCTGCATCGACAAAGACAGAGACGGCATGGGGCAAAAGAGCAGGAGTTGCGCCAGCTACCAATTGCCGTATCCACACTCTTTGTCCTTTTTGACAACGACATCAAACAAATATTCATGTCTCCTCCAACTGGGGTCTGTTGGCGATTCATCTCCCTCGCTTTCGTTTATTGCAAGCCCCCCCATTTCTGGAGCCCATCCGCCCGCTCGCCTTGTGTCTCATTGGCCAAGACGTACTTGGGGTCTTTGCGCATTCTCACGGAGGCTGTCATTTCTGTCCTTCCTCTGACTTTCATCTCGGTCTTTATCTGCCCCGGAGCGGCACGCCTGGCCCAAGCTCCCTTTTTCTCTCTTTACCACAGAAACCTCTTCCTTCAATCTCTCCCTCGCCTGCTCTCAGACACTTGGGTTGCAACAGACAGAGTGTGGCCAAGCTTGTGCACACGGCACGATCCCTTGTCTCTATCTCGCCGTCTCCATTCCTCGAATCCCGGCCCAGTCTGCCCATTCCTTGTAAGATGAAGGGGACGACTCTTTAACTCTTTTTGGCTCTTTGCGTGTTTCTTGTCTCTTGGTGTTTTCCTTGGCCTGGAATGGCAACGTGAGCCGCCGTTTAAGGTCACCGGTCCAAAGCACCCAAAGTGCACGCTCTCTATAGACATGCAATATTTGGAAATTGATACGTGATCCAATCGACCTCCTCTCACATCCTACATCGTAGGTCGAATCTATTCTGGCCAACTTCGTATAGCTCCTGTCTCTCGTCCTAGGATCCAGATTCCGAAACAAGGCGACTGGGGTAGAGAGACGGCGACACTCACAGACGCAGACGCGCGACTCCACGACTCACGGCTCACGGACCAGGTCTGTCATTGCTTTTGCCGGTTGGCAGTTCACTCGAGTCCAGTCCTCCAGTCCAATCCAGTTCAATCCAGCCGACTCTCCACTTTCAGCGAGTCCACATTGCCACCAGGGATGAGACGAAATTGTCAGAAATTGGCCTGCCGACGAAGAAAAAGAGAAAAAAAAAAAAAAAAAAAGAAAGACAAGACAAGACCGCATATGGTTTAGAGCGCATTTCTGCAATCTGGCCCTGTCGTCCACACGAAAATGTTGTAAGATAAGGACAGGCGGGCCGCGTGAGGAGAAGGAGTTGGAGGAGATGGAGAGAGACTCGAGAGATGACGACAAGCGCCGCTCGTTGGCGCTGTTTTGAAGCTGCTGGCGTTGCTGTGTTGGGATTGCGACCGGCAGACCGGTGGAGGACCCGCCCATACACTCGTTCAGCTGGCCGTACGAAGATTGATGTGCATACGACGGTCTGCATCGGGCGGTCGTTCATCTTGGGCTTTGTAGACTTTCGCCGGGGCCAATCGGTTTCCTTTCCCTCTTTCTTTCGTTCTTTCTCCTCGTCTGCGCTGCTCAGCGTTGCTGTGATTTCCGTGTGTGATCGGCCATCCCATCGTTCATCTTCGTTTCGTTGCCTGGCATTCGGCTTAGTTGACGCCAACAAGCTTCCAGCACGACATCGCGTGCTGCCCGCGACAATGCCAGGCGTCGTGTCGACCAAGAAGCTGATCCCTTCTTGGGAGGGAGAGCGGACTGGTTTGTCAGTGGATCCCACAGCACCTCATAGCGCCCACACAGTGGAGCAAGGTACGTAGATACGTACCTCTGTTGCTATGGGGTCGCCCTGCCGCCGCCCTACCGATCCTCCGCCACAGCGCTTACGGGGACCCAGGCGACGGCACTAGCAGAGGAGGACAACCATGTTGCCGTTGTTGCATCTGCCCCAATGAAATGACCTCTTACTGAGTAATACAGAAGTACTCTGTAGAAGGATGCACAGCGCCAAGGACCGAGGAGCGGGCGGGCTGTGCTGAAAACTTGGACAGCGCAATGCTCTGATGGAGCAAATCATGACGCTGAGAGCTGAGAGGCTGAATGCTAGCCTCTAGCGCGCCGTAGTGCGCCGTGGTCAGGAACACTGCCAGGGGTTGAGGGGTCGGCCAATCCGCTGCCAGCTGCAGGGGGTTGCTCTTCCCGTCGCTGGCTGGATCGCTGTTGCCATGGTCTTGTCGTCGCTGTCGTTCGTTGCTTCTTTGTCGGGCCCTGTAACCCCACTGAACTTGAGGCCTGAATGCAGGTGCGACCTGCAGCGACGAACCGCCGCTGCATCCTGTTGCATCCTGTTTCTTGGGGCCTTAGTCTCGCTCACTGACTCCGTTCGTACTTGCACGATCTCCCCTGACAACCTACTCCTCTTTTCCCTCTTTCCTTTCCTTTTGTGCTCGCCCTCGCCGCTGGTGCTGCAGAGAACAGGACTTGCGAAGGAAAGAGCCCAGCGACATTCGACGTTGGAGACCCGAACGGGAAGCTACGACGGTGCAGAGGTACTTTCGTTGCCATCGCCCGCATGTCCTAGCCGCCGCCGCCCGCCAGAGAGGGAAGCAGCGATACGCCCGCCTGCCGAAACGAGACCGTACCTGCAGATTCAGACCTTCATTCTGAAATCCAGCTCTACACCGAACACCGTGCAGATCCCGCGTCGTTCCTTCTCTCTCTGCCCCGTCTCTTGACTCTCTTCTGTCTCGTCGTTTGGCTTCTCTTTTTTCTTTTCTTCTTTTCGTTTGTTCTTCACCTCACCCACATCCTCCTCCCCACTCCACCTCTCGCCTCTCTCTTCTCTTCTCCCATCGTCGGGCCCATCCTCCGCCCTTGCTTGACGTCTCTTCTATCACACGCTGCCCACATCCCCTCGTCCCTCCCTTTGGACTTCCGTTGCTCGGTGCAACAGCTCGAACCAGTTGTTCCACCATTTTGCTTCCCCTTGACCCTTGACCTTCTTCTACTCTCTACTTCCTCACATATCTTGTTCTTGGTTGTCCCGTCCCTCGACAGTTTCGACCATTTCGACATATCGACCACCTCGACACCTCGACACCTCGACATCTCGCCGTCGACCACTTCGCCAACTGACTCGATATCACGACATCGACGCTCGACCTCGTCTCTCCCGACCACGACAGCTGCAGACCTCGTCACCGGTCCTTGTCCATGGTCTTCGATCCGCTCTCTCGTCCACCGCCACCATTCCGACGACACATCACCACTCCAATGTCGACCGGCACATCGGCGCTCTAACACCCACCGTCACCCTCCTCCTCTCTTCTCCCTCGTATACGTGATCGCAGGATCGACCACGAGGACACGCACACGACGACAAGACGACTGACGACTGTATCGTGCCTTCTCTCGCCTTGTCCCAAAGGCGTTTGCTCTTTCACCCTGCATTAATACAGCAGTCGACGTTGGTCAGGCTCTCGACGGCCTGATCAACTCTCTTCACCACCCCTTCCCCTCCGCCTCCCTCTTGTCTCCTTCTACCCTCACCATGGAGACCTCCTCGCCGCTGGCCGCCATGCACCGGCCAGCGGCTCCTTTTGGCAAGCGGGACCTCTTCACCAACTTGCGAGTCCGTCTGTCGCCTGGCAAGCCACGGAGTGGCGGCCGTGGCCTCAATGGCTCCGGCAATGGCGGCGCGTTTAGCATCCGCGACCAATTGAACCAGGAGAGCTTCGGCCCCGTCCACGGCTCCTCCCCCGCCGGCTCCCTGGCGGCGGATCTGTGCCAGAACTTTTCCATTGGCGAAGACGCCAGCCCCCGTTTCCCGACGCCGCGCCGCGCCCTCTTCACTAGCAACTGCCAGTCCCTCAAGGCTGCTCCGCCAATGCCCGCCTCTTCGTCTCCGCTCCCCGCCGAGGCTCTGATGGACATGACGCCCGTGCCGAAAAAGGTCGTGGCCGCCTTTGTGGCTGCCGAGACTGAACTCCAGATGGCCTCCATGTCGTCACCGGCCTCCCCTTGGCCAGCAAACGCCGCGGACGACCAGATGATGCTCGAGTCGCCCTGCCCGCCACAGCCGGCTGCAGCACCCGCACCCCCACCTGTAGCAGCTTCTGCACCGGGAGCGACCTCTGCACCAGGAGCGTTCGAGCCGCCGAGAACTCTGGCCAGTGCTCTTGAGTATGTTGGCGTCCGACTCCGCAATATGACTTGGTATTCCTGACTCACTAACAAATTGTAGACGTAGGAAGCTGCCGCGGCGCGCCTCGCTCACCCGTGCCAAGGGTTACTCCTTTGCTGGACCGACCCGCATGCACTCTGACAACCAGCTCCCTTTCTTCCGCTTTGGCGAGAACCGTGTGCCATCTGCGTCGTCTACCACTTCCTCCTCCTCGTCCCTCTCTCTCTCCGAATGCTTCCAGGAGTCCCCGCCGCAGCCCGCTGCATCGCAGCCTCTTGCCGACCGCCGGCCCCAGACCTCGCATAGCCCGTGTGCCGCGGCCCAAATTCATGCTCACGCCAACCCCTGCAGTGGGTCTGGCGTCGGTGGGCCCATTCGCGCGCGGCCCTCGTTTGTCTCCATGAGCAGCGCCGGCTCTGCTTCGAGCTCGCGAACCGGCTCGCCCATTAACGGCCACATCCGCCGCCAGTCGAGCTCTTTTGTTCGCCCGCGTCGGCAGTACCGCCGCTCACTGAGCATGTTTGAGAACCCTATAGACATGATGAAGCCCAAGTCTGACGAGGGCGCGGGCGTCGGTGCCGCTGCACCGTCCGGCCTGCAGCCTTCGCTGCTGACCTCTGTCATGGACACCGACGAGGCGGCCACTGCACCCCAGGCACCGATCCTGCCCCACTTCTTCCCCGAGGGCCAGAACGACTCCATCCCCCGCATCGACCGCGCCACTCTGCTGCGTGTCCTTGACGGCCAGTTTAACGACGCCTTTGACGAGAAGCTCATCATCGACTGCCGGTTCGAGTACGAGTACGAGGGTGGCCACATCAACGAAGCCATCAACTACAACGACAAGGACCTGCTCGCGACGCACCTGTTCCGCGCGAGCCCCAAAGACGGCACGCCGCCGCCGCTCGAGCGCGGCAGCCGGACGCTCATCGTGCTGCACTGCGAGTACTCGGCCCACCGTGCACCTCTCATGGCGCGCCACATCCGCGCCGAGGACCGTGCGGTAAATGCCGAGCACTACCCGCGCCTTTCGTACCCGGAGCTCTACATCCTGGACGGCGGCTACAGTGGCTTCTTTGGAGAGCACCCCTGCCGCTGCTACCCGCAGGCCTATGTCGAGATGGACGCCGCCGAGCACGCATTTGCCTGCGAGCGCGGCATGGGCCGCCTGAAGCAGAACCGGAAAGGGCTGCACCGTGCTCAGACGTTTGCCTTTGGCCAGCAGAACGCGAGCCCGACTGCTGCTGCCAGCGGCCGTGGTAGCAGTGCGCTCGGTGCGCGCAACCAAATGCCCTTGCCAGCCTCCCAGGTCCACGACATCGCCTCGCCCACCTCGCCCGGTCGCACCACCGGCGCGAACGCGTCGAGCCTGCTGTCGCAGGACTCGTCGCCTGTGCCTGCCATGGCCCTGGGCTTTGGCTCGCCGATTTTGGGTAGCGACCGTGGCCACGCCCGGCGCATGGCATCGTACTGATCTCGTTGGGTCTGTTCTTGTTCTTTTTTGATGAACACCTTTTGTTTTTGCCCTTTTCTTGTCCCATGATTCCCCATGATTTTTTACTCTTTTTTTGTGTTATGGATCATGCGGTGTACAATAATGTCTGATCTTTCCTTACTTTTGTGTCTTTTTGATCTTTTTGATCCTTTTGATACAGTTTTACTACTACTTTCCTTTTTCTTTTCTTTCTCTGGCATGTCAAGCCTGCATCATTACGGCTCTTGGTCTTTTCCATCATCTTTTTCGAGAACCTCGTTTGCTTCTTGCCATGGAGTTTGGCTCTGGGCCTGTGTATTATCAGCATACTTTTATTTCATCCTCATTGCATTGTTTTTCTCTGCGGAAAACACTCTTGCATTGAGGCTTCATCGGCATTCATTTTTTTGTCTTTACCACTGCGTCCAGCCTTTTTGCCTTGCTTCTTGCTTCGTTTTACCAGTTTTTTTGCCAGATCTTGCTTGCCTTGCTTCTTGCCATGCTTCTTGCCTTGCATGTTTATTTTGCGACGCGACACTTTTTACACGCCTTAATCTTATTCCTACCCATCGATCGTTTACGACGAGACGAGCCACCACACACACACAACAAAGAGCCAAAAGCGCAAGGGCATTCATCCATCACGCGACGCTGACAGCACCGCGCGAAGCTACCGGAAGCATATCTACACATTTTTTTTTTTTTTTGCAGCATTTTGACGTACGCCAGACGACCACCTTGTCTTCCTATTTCTCCTTTTCATTGTCTCTTTTACTGTCCACCCTGCATTGCTGCGTTGCATCGCATTGCATGACAGTCGCCAGCTGCTCGTCCTTCAACCCGTTGACCACGATATACAGTCGACACTAATAGAGGAAGGCTGGCGATGTCCAGTTGGCACATGGCATCTGCCGCATTGGTTTGCTTTTCGTATTGTTATTCTCTTTGCCACGCATTGCCCTTGCATCGCTATTCGCCAATCGCTTTCCGTTTTCGCATTGTACATACGTTGCATACCATACACGTGCCCCCAGTTTGTTGATATAACGCACTGGGCTAAGGCGTGGAGGAAAACAAAAGATTTAATGTCGCGGAAGAACGTTAATGTACGGGCCGGAGAGAGAGAGAAACAATTGGGCGAAGATGTGATTTGGTTGCACAAAAGTTGATGGAGGGACATATGTTTCTTGCGTATGTACGGATACCTTGCTTTGTTCGAAAGTCTTTTTTTTCTCTTCCTCTTCTTGTGGGAGGCCTTTGTTCGCTGTTCACTGACAGAGCTGCCTCGTATGATACCTCTTTGGATTTTCTTTTTGCTTGTTTCTTTTCCTCAGTTGTCTGGTTCCTTTGTCATTTTTATGAGTCGCAGGCTGCCGGCATTCGACCATTTCATTTCATCTCGCTCTGTATCGTGACCATTGTGAAAAGCGTACTGGTCGGTAAAACAGCAAAACGAAAACCTTGTAAATTATCGACTTTGTTGCAGTGCTGTCTTGTTCGAGGAATGTATCTCACCGTCGGCTGGTGGCTGCTCGGTTGGCCAAGACATGACGTTCGCGTAAATGCATACGGTGCATATAAGCGATCTTCAGGTGACCGTGTAACTAACTATGTGATCATCATCGACGCTAGTGATTTGCAGAAAAGTGCTGGTAGCTGGAATTGAGACGCGACAGGACAGCTTCGACGTGTATAACAGAAAATGCTTCTTCATCGCCGGCTTCAGCAAGCCATTTGATTGATTCGACGACTCACTCGTTGGTTGCAGTGGCACAAACTATGACACGTCCATAATACGGGCGCCATTTTACTTCATCTCGCCACGCCCCTTTTCGAGTTTGGCTTCTTCTTTTGTTTTTCTTGCCTCCTCACATTGGAACTGTGTTGGCCAGAACGCACTGATCATGCAGGCTGTGATCTGATGCTTTATTGTTACTGTACAATCTCCGTTTCATGCTCGACGCCAGCTCACGAGGACACGACTCACAAGCGCCCTTGCACCGGGGCTCACCGCGTCACTCATTCCTATATTCTCAGGGCTTCCGTGTCACGACTGACAAGCTCCTTCTCACATATACGCAATGTCGTCGAAACTGTAAGGACAATCTGATTTATCTTGTACCTCATTTTTGTGTATGCCCTTTGCCTCTTCGTCTTGCTTCTCTCTTTTCTCTCAACATACTCCTGTCTCTGAGCTCTTCTCTCTTCTTCATCGTCCACACGCTTCACTTGCTTCACCTGACATCTCATTTCGTGGCGGCGCATTTCATCACCACACCTGGCATCCCATACCATAGTACCTCGCCTTTGCCTCCCCATCATGTATCCATCACATTGGTCTCCTCCCCGTCGCCGGCGTGCGCTGCCTGTTTTGGCCTGCCTTTCTCGGACGTGAGGATTGCCCGCCCCGCGGCTCCCTCTCTGTATCAGTCTCGCATCTCCTTCAGTTCACTTGCCCACCGTCTGCTAACGTGTCTTAGGATCGTCCTCGGCTCGGTCAATGGCCAGTTTGCCGCGGCCTTTAAGAAGCTCGGCGCCCTCCACGCCAAGAACCAGTTTGCCTGCTGCATTGCCACGGGCAATCTGTTTGGCGAAGACGGCGACGGCAACGACGACGACGACGACGACGAGCTCGCGCAACTTTTGGCCGGCCAGATCGAGGTGCCCGTGACGACCTACTTTACCGTCGGCACGCGGCCGTTCCCGGCGCGCATTGCGTCCCGGCTGGAGGCGGCCGCCCAGAGCGACGACGGCGAGGGCAACGAGATCTGCCCCAACCTGCACTACCTCGGCAAGCGCAGCGTCACCAAGACGGCCGAGGGCCTGCGGATTGTGGCGCTGGGCGGGCTGCTGGTCGACAACGACGGCGCGGCCTCGGCCGACGGCGTCGTGCGCGCGGGGCCCTCGACGGATGCGTGTCTGCCGTTCCACTCGGTCGCCGACGAGACGTCGCTGCGGGGCGCCCACGGCGCGGACATTTTGTTGACGGCCATCTGGCCGCGCGGGATTCTCAAGGGCTCGGCCCAGACGGTGTTCCCGGAGGGCTCTGGCCTGGACCCATCGCGCGTGATCCCGGCCAGCGACGGCCTCGCGGACCTCGTGGTCGCCCTCCGTCCGCGGTACCACGTCACGGCGTCGCCCGACGTGTTTGGGAGCGAGGGAGGCGACGGTCCACCGACGACGACGAAGACGACGACAACAACGTTCTTTTACGAGCGCGAGGCCTTCTTCCACCCGGAGCGCCCCGACGCGTCGCACTCGCTCGCCATTGATGTGACGCGGTTCCTGTCGCTCGCCGCCTGGGGCAACGCCGCCAAGGCGAAAGCCCTCTACGCCTTTGCCCTGTCCCGCGAGGCGCCGACGCTGGTGCCCGCGGGGTGCACGCCGTCGCCGTTTCTGGGACGATCCGACGCCAGCGGTCACGCCAGCGGTCACGGTCCACGGAAGCGCCGGCAGCCACTCGAGGCCGAGCCGTACTCGCGCTTCGCACAAGACCAACACCACGGCGGCGGCGGCGGTCGTGGTCGCCACGGCAAGCGATCGCGCCGCAACCCCTCGCCGCCGCCCGGCCCCGACCGCTGCTTCTTTTGCTTGTCGAACCCCAACCTGCCGACTCACATGGTCGCCAGCATCGGTGACGACGCCTACCTGGCCACGGCCAAAGGCCCGCTGCCGCTGCCGACCACGTTTGCGGCGCAGGGGTTGACCGCGCCGGGCGCAGCGGACGGCCACAGCGAGGACAGAGCCGGCTTTCCCGGCCACATGATTATCGTCCCGCTCAGCCACGCGCCCACCATCACGGCCGGCGCCATGCACTCCAACGACCCCAGCGCGGCCGCCGACAACGGCCAGGTCACGGCGGCCAACACGTTCCGGGAGATGACGCGCTTCCGCGAGAGCCTGCAGGCCATGGTCGCGAGCCGCACGCGCCAGCAGCTCGGCACCGTGACGTGGGAGATTAGCCGGCAGCGCAACGTGCACGTGCACTGGCAGCTGGTGCCCGTGCCGGCGCCGCTGGTCGTCGGCGGGCTGGTGGAGGCGGCGTTCCGCGTCGAGGCGGCGCACCTGCAGCTGCCGCCGCTGGTGGAGGACACGTCGACGGCGCCCAAAGACGGTGAGGCCTACGTGCCCATCGAGGGCGACTACTTTCGCGTGTGGATCTGGGGCGAGGCGGCCGGCCAGGAGGGCGACGGCCCGAGCGAGGACAAGATTGTCGGCAAGACGCTGGTGATGCATCTGGACGAGGGCGCGCGGTTCGACCTGCAGTACGGCCGCCGCGTGGTGGCGAAGCTGCTGGGGCTGGAAGCGACGCGGACGGTGTGGCAGGAGTGTTCGCAGACGGAGGCCGAAGAGGAGGCCGACGTGGCTGCGTTCCGGGCAGCGTTTGAGCCGTGGGATTTTACCCAGGAGGCGTAGGCGAATGTAGGCACGCAGAGGCGCGGAATGGACCGAAGGGAACGGAGAACAAATTATAGATACCCTATTTATATGCTGGGGTCGGCGTTTTCGTTGATTTAGGATTTTTTATATAGAGTTTTACGGATGCCGCGTGGTAGGAGAGGTATCTTGTGGACGTTTATGATTTTCATAATTTGTAATTCGTAGGGAAATCAAATGCTATCAGATGATATTTGGTATATGCATGCCGCGTCTCCGAAACCCCTCCATGCTCCTCCTTGTGTCCTTGGCTTCCGTTCCATGTGGACTTCTGTTGTGCAATGGGGTATTTGATGGTGTAAGAAAATAAGAACGAATAACAAGCGCAGAAACAGAAAGCAGAAAGAAGCCGGAAAGGAAAATGCAAAGACATGAAAAATGCAAGAGTACACCCCGCCGTCGTGCCCATGTGATGATTAGAAGAAAAAAAAGAAAAGGAAACTAAAGAGACCGTTTCGTTGTCCCGCGTGACCCGTCGTGTAGTGTGTGAACTTTACATCTTGCAAGAGAAAAGGACTGACAAAATACATATGTACAGAGTTTGACAAAGGAAATATGAATGAGAGACGGCGTAATAGGAAAAAAGAGATTGACAATGTAGTTGACGTAATGTAGCCAGGACTAGGCCGCTTTCACACCGAGGAAACGCGACTGGCGCAGGGTGCAGGCGGCGCCGGCGCCGGGGAAGCCCGCTGCCAGCGCGTCCTCCACGTCGGGAAGCAGTGCACGCTGGGCCATCGTCTGCGGCTGTGTCGTCTCGAGCTGCGCCTGGCGCTGCTGCTGCATGTGCACATCCAGGATCTTGTCGACGAGAGCCTCGACCTCGCGGTACAAGGCCTCGAGGTCGTCCTTGTCCTGGCGGCGGGCACGCTCGTCGACGAGCTCCTTGCGGCGGTAGGCGACGAAGACGATGCCGCGGTTGTTGGCTGTAGAGGACGAAGACGACGACGAAGAAGAAGAGGACGACGTGGACACCTTGCGGCGCGGGCGGGGCACCGCAGCGCGGGCGTCCTGCTCCGTGTCGGCGTCGCAGTCGTCCGTCGACGGGCGGCACTGGTAGCGCTGCTGCGTCACCGGCGTGGCAGAGACGGTAGGGTTCACAGCGGCGCGACCGCGGTAAAAGGCACAGCCATAGCCGCGCGAGAACTCCTCGGGCTGGGCGTCGGGCTCGCTGAACTCAAGCCAGCGCTCTGAATTCAGAATCTTGGCGTGCGTTGGCGCCGACAGGCTGTAAGGCGCGCGGACGGTGGCCAGTCCGTAGGCAGCGAGGAACTGCGCCTCGAGCTTGGACTGGCGCATACCGACGGGCGAGAAGACACCGCTCTGCTTGATGCTGCCGCTGCTGCTGTTGCTGTGGGTGCTGGACTGGCTGCCTTGGCTCACATGGCTGGCGCGGTTGGCGCCGCGGCCGCTCAGCGGCGGGCGGCTGCTGGTCTGGCTATTGGTGCGGGACATGAGCTTCGCCGCAGTCGACGGCGAGGACGGCGACGATGGCGACGAGGGCCAGCCAATGGACTGCGGTTGCGGCTGGGCGGCTGCCGCGGACACAGCCATGTTCTTGGGCCAGATGGTGGCAATGTAGGCTAGGTCAAACTTGTACTGGGAGGCAATGCGCGCAATCTCAAAGGCAGCCGCCATGCGGGCCTCACCAGCCGGCGTCCGGGGACGAGCGTTGGCAGTCACCGAGGTGGGTGTGACCGCCATGGGCGAGGGCAGCAGTGGCATGCCAGGCAGCAGTGACAGGAAAGCAGGAGGCGGTGCCTGGAAGGCAGGCGGGAGAGAAGGAGCGGCGGCGGCTAGAGCGCGTCTGCGGGCCAGGGACGTCGGCGACACAGGCGGCGACGACGTAGCAGTGGGAGTGGTGTTGTCGGACGGCGCAGGCGGCAGCGGCTTCTGGAGAGCCAGGGTGCTCTTGGCCTGCCGTGGCGTCTCTGGCCGCGCACAGGCAGAGGAGACGTTTTCGGTGGCAGCAGGGACAGCGGTGATGACCGAGGCACGGGGCGTTCTTGTCTCTTGAGCAATCTCCTTGTCCTCAGCAGTCGCGGCGGCGGCGGCGGCAGCAGCAGCAGCAGCAGCCACGTCCTCCGCGATATCGTCGTCGCTGAGGGTCAAGAAGTCACCCAAGTCGGGCTCCATGAGCACAGAGTTCGGCGACGACGGCTTCGGCTCAATGGGTAGGTGGCGCTGGTAGCGGAGCGACATGGGGCGGCGAGCGAGGCGGGACCGGTGACAAGCCGAGACCGCAGACGCAGAGGATGTTGTTGTTGCTGTAGTCGGGCCGACGTTCTGCTGAGGCAGGACGATGGATGAAAAGACCGAATCGCGGCGGAGTAGCGGCGTCTCGGTAAAGATGGGCAGCTCAGACGGCTTGGGAGAGGGTGGCAACGGCACGTCCTCGGCTTTAATAAGCTCCTCCTCGTAGGCAGACAACGGCAGCGGCGAGTCGGTACGATCGTCTTGCTGGCGCTGCTGCTGCTGCTGCTGGGCAACAGAGAAAAACAGCGGCTGCTGCAGATCTTTCAGAGGAGGCGTGTGCTGCAGGTCATGGAGGCCTTGCAGCTCGCGCAGTTCATGTAGCTCGTCGCCCTGGATCTTGATCTTGGGCTGTTCGTCGTGTTCCCGCTGCTGCTGCGGACGTCCCTGCTCGTCCTGGGCCAGGCCGGGCGAGTCAGGGGACGACGACGGGATAATGGGCGTGGCCTGGACGGTAGCCGGGCTGGCCTCGCCGGAGCTGGTGGTGATGGCGACAGAGTCACAGCGGCCCTGGTTCGAGATCTGGTAGGTGTCCAGGTTGGCGAGGGGCGAGACAAAGACGTCGCGGCGCTGCAGAAGAGAAGACGACCGCCTGGGCAGGCGCTGGACGTTGACACTCGCCAGAACACGGCCGTTGTTGGGAACGGCACGGGCAGCAGCGTCGCTGAGCTCACAGTTGGTCTCGACAAAGGAAGAGCGGCGATTGGGATGACAAGTGCTGCTGGTGCAGCTGGTGTGCGTACTGCTGCTCATGGTGCTGCTGCCGCTGCTGCTAAGGGTGGCGGATGTGCTGCAGTAGTTGTAGTTCATAGAGCTGCTGCTGCGACGGCTGTCAAACGTGCGACGGTGCGGCGACGTGACGGACATGGACCTCGCCTGCGTCGTGTAGGCAACCGGGGGCCCATGCGGGCTACGTGCTGTGGGACCACCAGCACTCCGCGGCGGTGCAACGACTCGCGTTGATGCTGACGATGTCGCTGTTGTAGACCCAGAGAGAGACAGGGCCGGCAGAGCGGGCTGGCCGTCCGGCGCGCTCATGCTGCGATTGGCCGTGCCAGGACGCGAGAGCGAGGTGGGAGCGTGGTCGTCGCGGGGAACCATTCTTGCGGCCTTTGGGCGGATAAAGGACGGCTGCGGGAAGTGCATGTCGTTCAGAGGCGAGTGGCGGGTAGGCCAGGAAGGGGACGCGGCAGCAGCGGATACTTTGCGGAGCGCGAAGCGAGATGAGTAGGAGGTGGATGGTGGTGCATAGTCGGCTGCCTGCTGCTGCTGCCGCTCACGGGACGCTGCAGCATGCTTCTTTTTGGAAAACAGGCGTTCGAGCCTGTCGATTCCGTTGGCCATGGTGGTCGAGATGGCTTGCGGTATGAGATCTGGAGGTGCCATGTCAGTCCGTGCTTGTGGAATTGAAATTGTATAGAGGAACGTTGGGTGTGAAAGTGAGAAAGTAAATATGAGAGTGAGAGTGAGAATGGAGTGCAAGAGATGTTTGAAGAAGCGATCCGCCCGAGACTCAACACCACAACGTGTGCTTTTTAAAGCAAGACAACACAGAACGGCAAGAGGCAGGTAGCCGCCCGCTTGGCTTTGCCCTTCCCGCCCCCGTCTTGTCCTCAGTTCTCAGATGCCGTTCTGTCTTGTGTTCTGTTTTCTGTGTTCTGCGTATGCCTTCCACGACACCTCGTCACACGTAGTTGTGGTCTTACACCGGCAGAACCGTGAAGAAAAGCAGCGAATAGTGTGGAGCTTAAGTGACGCACACAATGGAAACGAGGAAATGGAATCTTACATTGTGACCGGTTGGAGGGGAAGGAAGGCCCGGTGCCAAACTGTCCGTCGACTGTAACACGCGAGAAGCGGTTCACGGCAGCGAGGTCCGTTCCCAGGTCGTGAAAGGCGAGTGCAGCAGTTGAGTGACAGTCGATACAATTTTGGTTTGGTGTTGGTCTTGGTGGTCCGTGTATGTGTATATCTTCTTTTGTTCAGTCTGTGTCTGTGCCTGTGTCTATGTTGTGTGTGACGAGTGACTGAATTATGAGGAAAGTAAATGATGCAAGAGAAGGAAAGAAAGATGTTGGATGAGATGTTCAAGATGGGAAGAGGGGAAGTGATAAAGGTTTGAGAGGGGGGTAAAGAACAGAACAACAGAGCAGAAGAATAAAAATAAAGGGACGAAAAATGCTCATACGAGGAGGGACGAGGGGGTGTGGCTAAGAAAGGCTAAGAGAAAGGGAAAACAAACAAGTGAGACACTCCAAGGCGCTGTCCAGCAAGAATGTGAAAAGGCGGGCAGGGGCTGGAAATAGTGTGTGGTGGTGGGAAGGTTTTTACACTAATAGCAGAGGCAGGGGCGTGCGAGTAATGCAAAGGTGGGAATAGAGTGAACTCGGAGAGGTGTAAGTCGGCAGTGTTCATCTGCGTTCGCTACTGTCTGGTCTCTGCTCTGAGTTTTGTGTTTTGTTCTGTTTGTAACATCACTGGAAAGACAGCAGGATGCCGGAAAATAAAATAAACACGAAACGTCGAAATATGGGCGCTCAGTCTTTGGTCATGGAACAGGGTGGAAGGATGCGAGAAGTGAAGAAGAATGAGAACGAGGGCGTGTTAATTGACGAGGTGTTGAGGATGGTCCCTGGGTTCCGGGTTTGCGGTTTATGAGGTTTTTTGTTCTGTGGATCTTCCTGGCTTGACTGTGTTAAATTGAGTTTCAACGAGAAAGCCAACCAACGAGTATGGGCAAACGGTTTGTTCGGTTTTCGGCCGCAAATGGAAAAGGATTGTAAAGTAGAATGTTACGCTGGACGGTTGGACGAATCGAAATCGGATAGTGGTTGGTAGGTGACGAAAGTGACGAGGTGATGACGCGGTGATGAAAAGTTGACGGTTGACGGGTTGGCAGGAAGCTTGCACAAAATCGGTGGTATAATGTGAAGAAAGAACAGAGAAAATAGGGACAGGACGGCAATTGGAAAGAACACAAGCAATAATTGCCATAACCAAATGCGGGAAAGCATAGACCAATGTAAAGAAAAAACAGGATAGGATTCAGACGACGTTGAAAGAGACAAAATAGACGCTTTGCCCAAAAGGCTGAGAGATACCCAGTTTGGCTGTGACGGTCTGGGGGTGTAGTCGTGAGTGGATATGGGTCCGGGATTTGCGTGGTGGGCGTTGGGCGTGCAAGGATGCGAGTACGCGAGAATGCGAGAGGACAATGATGCCAGGATGCCTGATGCTTGCATGTCGTATTACTCTGTACGGGGCATGTAGGTGCTAGGATGCTAGGATGCTTGCACGCGCAAGCGAGATGGATCGCCTTTTCGTCTTGCGGCAACGGCTCGTAGTGGTATTTGAAAGCCATCTTGTTTAGAGCACTTTGTGGTAACCGTTGACCAGACGGACCACAATTGACTGAGAGTTGACAGTTCACAGTCGTGTTTGGCGTTGTTCTGCGTGGGAGTGGAGTTGGAGCAGGTGAGAGAAAGAGACTGAGCGAGAGACAGGGAGAGCGCGGATATCAAGGGAGAGAGATAGGGTGGAGAGAGACAGAAGATAGAGGAGACCGAAAAGGGTTTAAAAAAACCAATGAAAACAGGAACCAAAATACCAAAAAAGGAAACCAAATAGCGCATATCGTAAAGACGACGAAAAGTGTAGCAGCCATAACAAGTCAAGATGGAGAACGGGGAAATTAGCGGACACGATGAGACGGACACAAAGAGACAAAATAGAGCACAACGGTACGCGACCTTAAGAACATACCCAAGCAACGGAAATAGCAAGTGCATGCACAAGTTTTGGCTGTAGCCAGACCCTTGGGAAACAGAGAGGGGATTCAAAGAATACAGACAGGGGTTCATGCAAGGCAATGGGGAGGGGGGCAGACGAGGGAGGGTTGCCATTCAAGACAGGAAGAAACACCGGAGTCGAAAGCAAGAGGGGATTTGGGCAAGTCGTTCTCGGTACGAACCAGTTCGACTCGAGATTCCTTTTTCCTCTTTTTCTTTCTTTTGGTGTCGTTTGGAGAGCCAGCCAGAGCCCAGGACCGTGCCAAGATCAGAGACATGACGAGCCAGTGGCCAAAGAACAGCTAGCAGGTACTTTGTCGAGACCGCAGACTTGGAAGGCGTCAATACTCCGCAAGGAGTACTTGCCCGACAGTGTGGTGATGGAGGGGGCGTGTGCGTGCGGCCGGATGCAATCCGAGGGTTACATAGGAAGTTGAGGAAGCATGTGGTTCAGCATTAGGAGGAGCGGTTTCAGCAAGAGTGAGTTTGTGTTTGTTTCCTTGCCAGCTTGCTTGTGCTTGTTCATAGCTTGATACATCGACTTGCTCGGAGATCCTGCGCTCGATACTCAACCGGTGAATCCGTAGATCTTTGCTTGTTAACAACGGCCGAGAGCCTGAGAGAGGCTCGAACAAAACGCAGAGAGGCTTGGGACAGCTTGGGGCGGCGTTTCAAGGATATCAACGACCGAAAGGGATGCTGGCCCCGCCAGATTGGGTAGTGATGGGGAACATCTGGCCACTTGGAACGGCCAAAAGAGGCAGGCGAAGAGGTGCAGTGAACAACGTGCTCCAGAAAAGAGAAAGAGGGGCAGCAAGGAGGGGAAGAGAGGGGGAGCATGCGAGCTGAGAGTTGTGAGAAGAAGAAGCCGCAGACTCGGCTGGGAAGACGCTCGAAATGGGAGTGATCGCAGGGACACCCAGAGACAAGTGGCCGAGGCAGCAAAGTACACCTTTGTGAGCAGCGGACGGGGCGAGCGAAACACGGCCGATCTGGAGGAGGGCGGCGGGCGGGAGATCGCCGTTAGGGTCGGAGTTGAGGCGATTTGCACGCCTAGAGGGGGAGAGCTGAACCAAAAGTTTGGCGTATGGCGTGCGATACAGCTGGGCACTACAGGCTGGGGAAGAGTTGTCTGAATCACTGGCCGAACCACTAGGCGAACCTCTGGGCGAACTTCTGGGCGAGCCTCTGGGCGATGGCGGTGACTCGCTGTGGAGAGGAGTGGAAGGGAGAGTGTCGATCATTGCCACTTTGCAGTTTGGTTTGTTCGTCTTGTTTCGTTTTTCGAGTTTTCTTGTCGGCGAGTGGATTGCGAACCAGGGCTTGCGAACCAGGGCTTTCGGTACCGAATGCCAAAGACCGGGGGTAGACCGGGGGTTCGAGCTTCGGCGACGCCACGGCTTTTGTTGTTGAGACGAAATTATCGCGAGAAGCCGAGCGAGAGTGTGAGAAAAGCGACAGCGACGACGACGAGCGAGAAAAAGAAAAGGAGAAAAGTGAGCAAAAAAGGGGGCACGCAACAAGAGACCGGAAAGGGGCTGAACGGGGCCCGTTCATGCAGAGCGCCTTCCTTGTGGGCGTTATTGTATGCCAGTTCGTTCCTTCTCCGTCGCGTTTTACTCATTTTGGCTCCTTCTTTCCTTTTGTCTGTTTACAAAGTGATAGCTCGCGTGCAGAGGCAGGTGCGATGCAGTGCCATTGTCCAATCAGAGGTAGTGAAAGTACGTCGTTCGTCGAACATTCCAAATACACCATACAGTGTCTGACCTGTCACTAAGAGCCGGTGCTGACCGCATCCATTGCGCCTGCCCTTTGCACGCCACATTGCTGCCGCCATCCGTGCGGGCGCTCCTTCTTTGCCCGGGATAGCACATGCCCGGCAAGTGCGCGTAGATGCATAAAACAGAAAATGCAACGACGACACACAAAAAACAAGCGACAGGCAGCACACCAAGAGACGGCACGGAGAATAAACGGGCGGCAGAATTCGAGTCAAGAACAGACACGTGCGACGACCTGCACCGTGCACCAGCACGGACGTTCAGTGGATAGGGCGCTGGATAGGACACGGGATAGGGCACGGAAGTGCATCCAATTCGCCCCCGTGAGGTCGCCTTTGAAACTTTGACCGCAAGACCAGGACGCATCTTTTGTGGTGACGGTTTGGTGACGCGCCCGTCTTGTAAGACTGGGGACGAACCTCATCGCTAGGAGAGGCGCGCCCAATGGCAACGGCAACGTCAACGTCAAAAACAAGCGAAGGATGCTAGTGCCAGTGCGGAGTGAGCACGGACATTTTGCAATTTGTGCCCCCCCCCATGATAATATGCCTTGACAGGAGAAAAGTACGAGACTGTTGGCAGCTGAATAGATGCGCACGTTTGCTTGAAGTACGACCTACGGCGTATGTACACATATTGGACGACCTATGCAAACGTCCTGACATTGAAAAAGGTGACACTTCAATGCAACCGTCGGAAAATGGGACAGAGGCCCGCTCTCATGAGCGCTCCAAATCCCTGGGCTCTTTGACGTACAAAGTACTTGGTCCCTTGTCATGCCCTTCCCACCCTGGTCGGTTACAAGGGAGAAAAGCCCACGAGCAAGGCTCTCTGTGATGAAATGCAGCGGCAATACGACGTCAGGAAAGCCTTCACCACGACCCACGACCCAAAACGGAATACGTTGCAAAGTGTCAAGAGATGAACACAGAGACCAGCATGGGGGTAAAGAAGGTGATTGAATGCGGAGTTTCCCTGTGCGCGTCTTTGCGACGTAATACTCTGCAGGCTCCGTCCTCATGGGTTCTCACGTTCTTGAGTGTGGATCAGCCTCAAGGCGAAAACAGTCGATGTTGAATGGGGCAGAGCGAGCGAGCGGTGTAGCGGATCGACAGCTCACAGGGCAGAGGGTGGGTAAAGAGTACATGTACCGTACTTGGTTATGTACAACATACGTAGTTGGGTAATTACTCGGCACTCCTCACGCAGTACGCAGCTCAGTGCTGTGGTCGAGGTTGATGGACAGATAAAGTGCGGCCCTCCCCAGCTTCCAGCTTCCAGCTTCCAGCTTCCATTTTCCATCTCCCCAGGGCTCAGTCGAGATCGACAGACTATTACGATTGCATTACGGGAGGAAAGAGATGGAAGGGGACCAGCGAGAGGAAAGTTCAACAAGAGCGACACCGAGAAGGGGGGCCAGCCCAGCGCAGATGAGACATGCATGGGGGCTGGATCGACTCGGGGAGTTTGAGAGGCTCAGAGGTATTGCATTGAGGAGAGGCGACGCCACAAAATACGGACGATGGAGGGAGAGAGGCCTTGGACAGAGCCCTAGTTTGGTCCCCTCTGGCCCGTTCTGACCCATTTTGGCCGACTTTGATCCCTTTTTGGCACTCTCGCCTAACAGGCGTGGTCCGGGGCGGCCAGACTATGTTGTAGATCAAGAGGAGGCAGAGACAGAGACACGCACAAACACAGAGAGAGAGAGGATGGTGGTTGGCCAATGGCATGTGAAGTATGGTCGCCGGCGGTTGGTCGGATTGACGACAGCGGGACCTATCACCTCCGCTCCCCAAAAAGAAAGCAAATATCGAATGCAAGGGAGTGGAGTCGTGTCTTGGATGGCGACGTTTAGCGGGCGGTGGTCGCGCACAAAAAGAAAAGAAAAGGAAAGAGAAGGAAAGAAAAAGGAAAGAAAAAGGAAAGAAAGCAACCAGGTTGAAAGCGGGGAGAAGACGAAGAGTCAGTGAGAAAGAAAGCAAAAAAAGGAGAAAGGCGACGCAAATGACAAATAATTGTACGGCGTTCGTCGTCACGATGAGAAAAAGGCAGACAGAAGGATACCAACACGGCCAATATGCAAGCGAGGCAATATTTAATCTGCGCCCGGACAAGAAGGCGATGGTAGCACAAGTGCTTACTGTGTATCGATGGTGGACGGAGAAGACACTTTCTCAAACGAAACAAAAGAAACTAGGCGTGTATCGTCCTGTATCGAGTGGTTCACGGCCATCTCAGCCCTTGCTTCTTCGGCTTGCGATCTGTCTTTGGGCGAGCAGCAGCAGAAGCAAGGGCGGGCCAAGGGAGAAACGTCAACATGAAGACAACGAATCAGAACGCCGTGTGAGCACGACCACAGGCTAGGGGACTGAATACGGCTTCCTGGGAGTGTGCATGCGCCTGCGAATACATTGTAGTGTGGCTCAACCTCAATCAACCTGGACAGCGAATAATACGGGGCCTGTCCCCTGAGAGACATTATGGGTTCGCTGGCTCCCTGGCGGATTTGTGGCTTGGAATTAAGATACATCGTATGAGATACTGTAGAGAGGAAATACTCCGCACTCGTACCTCGCATGGCATCTGCTCTTGGATGCTGACGCTGCTTCTGCTAGTCCATTGACCCCAAGCTCCCTCTCCCCTGACACGCCAAAACTGCGTGGGTGGGCGCCCGGCAGAGGCCGACTGGGGACGTCGTGCACAAAAGAAATGCACTCATATTCGACCGCTGCCTGCACAGGAAAGCACATGCAGGCGATGGAAATGGTGGAAAAGGTGAGCAGACAAATAAGAATAATAAAAGAAGATGTGCACTGCAGCATGCTGAAGCAGCCTGCAGGCGACAACCTGTGCATAAACAGGGAAGATGGGAAGATGTGCACCGAGTTATCCGCATGCAGCAAGTTCCAGCAAGGACGAGAACAGTGAGGGAGGTCATACGTGATGGCATAAAATGACAAGAAATATGACGCACGAATAAGTAGACAAGCAAGTAAGCTAGCAAACAACCAAACAATATTGTACCGAATCGTTCGAGTCCGCAAAGGAAGCACCAGGCAAGGGAAACCAAAGGCAAGGGCGTGCATCCGTGAAGAATATGAAATACGGAAACGAAAAGACGAGACGAGACTGACTAAGATGAACGGCATAGAAATTCAAAAGGGATGAGAAAGAGTCATCGTGACATCAGAACGGTACGCAAAACCCGAAGATACAACGTACGGCGCTCTGGTTGCGAAAGGGAGAAGAAGATAGGAATACGGACCACGACGGATTGCATTGGACACACGCCGCGTGTCCATTCCATCCATCTGTCAACACCCGTGGCTGATGGCCGGGACCGACGCCTACTGAAGCAAGCGAAGGCGAGGGCGGAGAACCGCGTCCCCACTGACGCAGTGCCGACAGGGGACCCATGATGCCACCACACCGACGCTACTGCAGAGCTAAAAAGGTCCACTGGACAAACCTCCAGACTGCCCGAGTTGGCGTAGGGTTCTCGAGACACTCTACACTCTTCCCAATTTCACTACTTTGTACTTTCAGACTGTTCCCACACGCAAGAGGGAGGGTTGCATTGCATCTGCTAGCTTCGAGGCTGTCCCGCGGAATGGGTCCCGGGAGACAACCGAGTGACAATAGGCGGAACGTCAAAAGTCAGAAACAAGATCCGCACGCAAGAAAAACAAATAGAAAAAAGAGGAGAAAAAAAAAGAAAAAAGAAAAAGAAAAAAGCGCGAGCAGACGTGACAAGAGTTGAGTTGAGACGGCCTCAAGTCAAGTCAAAACCGACACAGTGTTGGCATCCCTTGGGATGATGTGATGTTTGCCGTTTCCTTCAGAACTCATCGTCTGTGACAAGTGAACTGCGGGAGAATGTCAACAGCCACAGGTAGACTGGGACAAGGGACGGAGGGACGGGAAATGGGCTGGAGATGGCTGGAAATGGGCTGCTTAAAACTGGAGATAGACTGGACATGGCGGGACGCGAGGGAGCCAGGCCTCGTCCCGTCCTCCCCGACGCCACTAGCAAGCCTAGGCCGGTTGGTGACAGGATGTGCTGAGTATGAAAGATTCTGTCGTCAGACAATAACGTCGAAGTGGTTCGAAACGGCTGGTGCAAAAAGCAAAGAATCAGAAGAGAAACAAAAAAAAAAGAATCCCAGGGAGGGCATGTGTCGAGGAGGCGGACGTTGGCAAGATAAAAGCGCAAGAAAAAAAGAAAACGAGTCGAATCGACGACTCTCATTGGCGGCAAGCGGTTCGGTGAGACATGCAGCAGCTCTGACGGAGGCAAAAGAAGCCACATCGTAAAGAGTTGCACCCCTTGCAGGCAAGCCTCCCTCCTCCCTCGCGGGGTTTTGATCTGGCAGACTCGGCTATCAAACAGCAGCCACAGTTTTCCGCAATCCAGAGAGGGATACGCAGCACGCACTCTACTTGTTTTACGGTCGTCTCGGGCGCCCTTGGCTGTTTGGAAATGTCTTGCATAAACGAGAAGAAAAACAGCTGTTTGGACGAGAGCAAAGGAAGGCGAAGCTAGAACTTTTTGAAAAGAAAATCAACAGGACGAGAAAAGAAACGAGCAAATAGATGATGCAACAAACTAATGATGTGAAGGACCACCCGTTGGCAATACAAGACAGCACCAACTTACGACACGACGGCGGACAGCCGACTGCCAACAGTGCACGGCCAACAGTAAAAGAAAGCCTGGACCCTGGGACGAAGGAAGACAAAAGAGTCGAGGCCGTTCTTTTGCCAGAGTAGCTAACGCCCTTTGCACATTGTGGCGACGATCCGTCAGATCCTTCAGGACTGGAATGCCCACTGCAGGAGAGGCGGGAGGCAGGAAATGCAGGAGATGCAGGACATACAGGAGATACAGCAGGTGTTATTGCGCGACAAGTTGCACTTCCACTTGTAGTGCATTTGCAGTTGCTGTGGCTTGCAGGCCTGCTTCGAGGTGGTCCACGTTTTCGGTCTTTGTTTACATTGAGAAAACTAGCAAGCAAAATACAAGCATCCTATCGACGGGCAGCACTTCAACTAGAGTACTCAGCATAGCTGTACAGGACACGCGTAATATCCCTTCCAAACGAAAGACCCTCTGTCTCTTGTCTTGCTTGGAAACGGGGGCCATTAAACAACATTAGGCTGCATCAGACTGAAGCACGTGGACAAACATATACCCAAGATAGTACATACTCAGGGGGACCAAGCACGCTTATTCTGTATATCCAACGGAGTCTAAATTTGCACATTGAATGCCTGCCGACTTTGATAGCTTCTTCTCACCAGAGACAATCTCACACGTTCGCGGAGATGATGGTCAGGGACGATGGGGACAAAACGACAACTTTTCTTTTCTTTTTCTTCCTCTTTATCTTTTTCTTTTCATTTCTCTGTTATCTTTTCATAACGCCCTCCGTGCCGTATGCAGGACAAAAGATGTAGCATGCACACTGCACGATGCACGCCTCCCCGAATGAGACATACAAGGACACTATTGCGTGTGGGCGCTCCGTGCAAAGAGTCTAGGCCGGTGATGCAGCAACTCAGGGGAACGGGCAGAAGGGACTACTAAGCATGGCGGCAGACATTGTCATTTCGTGAGAGTACAGGGGAGGAAAGTCGGGTGTCCCGTGCCCCTTTGCGAATGGCGGAAACAAGAAAAGACAAACAGACCAAAACAAAACACTACCGAAATGCCGGCTGTCATCGGTGAGGCATCCAAAGGAAGATCCAAAATGGGTCAGCCCCCAGCCCTCGTCCGGGGTAATAATAACTGACGGGAGTACCGCCGCAATGGACGATGCTGATCTCGCAGACGAAAAAAGAGGAGCAGGAGGAGAAGGAGGACGACGAGGAGAACGACGGCGACGAAGAAGAGCAGCGCGTGAATATTCGTAGGCTCCCTCCTTGCGAGGCAGTTGATCACTGCGATCTTCCTGTGTCCTATTCCACGGACGCTACGCTGTGGCTTTTCCATCGTGCTGTTTTCAGCTCTCGTCTATCTGGCTCAGGTTTTGGGCTGACCGCTAGTGCACCTGCTCTCGCTGTCGCCCTTTCCAGTGTCTCTCGCTTTGTGGCCATCGTCCTGCCCTATTCTGGTCTGCTCTCTCTGCGTCTCCGCGTCTCTGAGATGTACGACGTATGTAGACCCATTTTGACCGTATTGATCGACAATGCATCTTAAAAGGAGTCTGGACTTTTTATCGGGCAGAATTAATTTCCCGAATTCAGACATGCAGGTTACGTTATCCAGAACGGTGGGAAGAGAGAAAGAGAGAGGAGGACCGAGTAAAGAGGCTGCTATTTCCAACGGCAGAGCGCACCTGTTTGTGCTGATCCTCTCGAAGTAGCATTTACAAGGACTGAAAAGGGCTGAAAAGGGCTGAAAAGAGGCCTAAAGTCAAGTGGTCTCGCCTTGCTCGTGAGGTTCAGTGTCTTGCATGTTCAACGGGCCCTTATTCCTGTTGAGCTGCGGGCTACGTTGCGGACGATCGTCTCTGTTGGCAGGAACGCTACAAGGTCGTATTGTCAGGGATGAACAACAGGATCAAACACGTTGCGGCTGCAGTAGAGATCTTGGGGTGTTGATGTACACGGGCAAGGAATATAAGGACATTGACATCCAAACGAAAGAAAAAGCCATCATCATATGCTCAGCAAGTGTGAGCGGCAGGAAAATAACCTGAGCGTCTTCATCCGGGAGATCTCTCCTGGCTTCCTATTTGAGTAGATTTTGGCGAGTTACAAGTTCTGTAGTAGACCACAGACATTTTCTGTTTTCCCATGCCTCTGTTTTGGCCAAAAGCACAGACTCGGCTATCTTGCGTTTTGTGCTACCGAGGAGGAGAGAAGACAAGGGCAGGGGCAGAATGTCCTCAACTGTCCTCAAGCTATCCTTGGCTCTGGTGGTGGTTGTACGACACGACAAAATCCAATGACCAGGCTGCCTTGCACCGCGAGGAGAGACATGGAGAGTGCACATGTCATGTTGTACGGCTGTGGCGTCCCAGAAAAGCTCTGAAGCTCGTTGGATGTCCTTGGACCTCGCTTCGGGACAAAACCAAGCCACCGCCGTACAGAAAGAGAGATTCACGCTGTTCTCCCTTTGCGGCCTTGGCTGCTATAATAGAATGGGCGTACATGATCGATCGTGAGGCAAAAGAAGGAGCTGGTTATGATGATCTACGTCGACGCATCGCGGGGTCCAGAATGGCCATCTCGTGGTATACCATCCGTCAGATCCTGGATGCCACCGGACAATTATGTGCCGCTACCAGCCGTTTGGAAAACATTCTAGAAGAGTTTCGTCTTTCGTGTGGTACTCTATTGTGTGTCCGCGTCGCCATGCCTTTGTTTCTGTTGTCAACCAGGGCATCTGCTCGGCGCCACCTTCCAGCCTCGTTTTGCCGACTCGTTCGCTGTGTATAGATTCTGTACCACGCTGTTCGCTTCTCGAAGCGAGTTTGTTCCTTCCACCGTCGGATCATCTATGGGTATCCTATAACGACCACAGCGTCTCTGCCGGAAGCACGAAAAAACGTGGAAGCCCATGTCCCCCGTGTCTGCATGACAGATGCTAACAGATGCAAAACATCACCGACTGGCATCCCATGCAGTGGCTGACCGACATCCAAGGTATTCTGAAAACACCCACTCTCTACTCTCCACCGTATGGCAATGCACATGTAGCAATCGGTAAAGGGCCTCCCATGCCCGAAACCACGTTTCCGAGCCACGGTGCCCTGCCTTGTGCACACACTCTGCAAAGATCGAACCATGGAAATCTTGGCGACGATGTTTATTCGAAACAATAGCTACATGTACAGGGTTTGCATGCCAGACATTAAACCCGGGTAAATAAAGTAACCGACGAAATATCACGAGGGGGCGTGGGAAAGAGAATTCGGCATGTAATGTAGGAAACGGACAACTCGAGAATGTAAACAACGAGTCAAGTGAGCCTCCAAATGTCAAAAGAAAAGCAGACTATAAATAATACAACGTCGACGGAAAACAATGGCATTATGCGATTCTCCTCGTAGAATCAATCGTAACGTGTGACTTGCCTACTTTTGCTGCGTCGTTCGAAACGAACAAACACGAGGCTAGAGGACATTGTGGTTGCAAGACGCATTCCAGTGTCGAAAATAAAGTTGGCATAACACCACCCACGATGACACTTGACTCTCGATCACTAACGCGAATAGAGACATTCCCGAGCGACAGGACAATGGCCGGTGGACTGATATCAAACGTAGACAAGGCGCGACGCCATGTATTGTCAAAAACGGCATGCAGATACACTGGCTGGATTCATACACCGACTACCTGTCTGTCACCCATTTTGTACTTTGTACTGCTCATGTCCTCCAGCACGTCATGTTCACAACTCGTTGGCGTGGACGTGTCTCATCCATGTGCTTGATCACAGCTTGGATGCACCCTCCCCGCTCGCATCCTCATCCTCGTCCGCTCCAAACAAATTTGTAAACGCCGTGTGCACCTCGTCTGTGAGGTCGCTGGCCTGCAAGCTGCGCCCGCGCTTGACGAACGCCAGCCGAGAGCATTCCTATAGTGTGGTTAGCCGAGACAGTGTATAATGGGGGTGCTCTCGCGGACCTCGCAGAACCAACCCTTGTAATGGCGCTTCCGGCAAAGGCCGCGAGGAGGACCGTTTCCCGCTCGTCCAGCGGCTTGCCCGACTTGGTGGTGTCCCACAGACCGTCATGGTACGCCTTGCGCCACCCGAGGAGCGTGCCGATGGCCCCCGTCAGCGTGTCGCCCTGCCCACCCGACCGCTTGCGCCCGCCCGTCAGGTCCGACTTGTACGGTCCGTATGCGCTGTCGTCCGTGTAGGCCGCCACAGTGTCCACGGCGCCCTTTTCCACAATCGTCACGCCGCCGAGCGCCTTGGAGAGCCGAAGCGCCTTGCCGCCGGCGTTTTTGTCATCCTTGCCGTCCTTGTCCTTGTCGTCGCCCAACAACGCCTTCTCGAGCCGGCCAAACTCCACCACATTCGGCGTCAACACCGCCAGCGGGTACCCCCGCACCAGCTCCGGCTGCTTCTGCACCAGCTGCAGCGCGTCCGCGTCCAGCACCAGCGGCAGGTTCGCCTTCCGTGCAGCCGCCACCACGTGGCCGACGGTCTGCTGCATCAACGGGTCGCGCCCGAGCCCCGGCCCGACCACGAGCACGTGCAGCCGGGGCAGCAGCTCGTCAATGACGCGCTTGCTAATCGCCTTGGGGTCGGTCTCGGCGCCCTCGGAACCGGGCTCGCGGCCCTCGCGCATCAGCGGGTGCACCATGAGGTTGGGCGAGTACGTCTTGATGACGGCGCCGGCCGCCGGGGTGCAGATGACGTGGGACATGTCGCAGCCGAGGCGGGCGCTAGCCATGGCCGAAAAGTACGGTGCGCCCGTGTAGTTTTCGCTGCCGCCGATGACGCCAATGCGTCCGAGCTGGCCTAGCCATTAGTTAGTGACTGTCTTCACCTTTTCTCGAACTCCACGACCTCCTGCCAACGCACCCTTGTGGAAGCTCGATAGCATGGGCGGCACCAGCTGGCGCGCACGCGCAAGGATCTCTTTTGTGGCCGACGACATCTCGGGGACAGGTGAGTCGACTGGCGACATTGTCGGGGGCTGTTGGAGTGGCGTAGCTGGTGGTTGTGGATGCGTTTGGATGCGTTTGTTGTGCCCGACGTTCTTGTGCCAATTGATGTCGTCTGAAGTATGGAGCTGTTGCCTGTGGGGAAGAGGGCTGTTTCAATAGGGGTGGAATAGAGAAAGAGCGAATGGATAATGGGAAGAAGGGCAAGAACGACCGTCGGATTTGTCGCCCCTTCCAATTTGGTTATATTGTCTATAGGACGTCGTTGCTTCCCGTTCTGGCCTATCCATGATGTCACGCTCTTTCCGTCTTTGCACTGGATTTTGGCGGAGCCAGTCCGCAATTTGACGCCGGGAGGGGCCGATGCACAGTGGGCGCAGCGGGCCTTTGTCAGCAGAATCGAATCAGAGACGGAAGGTGCTCTCAACGACACACTAGAACGGACGGACAACACAACATAATATGTATATACGACAATTTCTAAGAAAGCGAGTATGGTTGAAAATTTTATTGCTTCATTTTACGGGTTTTTTGGCGCCGACAAGTATAGAAATTGGGTTTTGTCTCGCCTTCCACATGATCGGCTTCCCATCATTAATTTCCTTCTTTTCTTTCACATACTTCATACCGTTTCGTCGCCCGTAATTTTGTCACAGATGGGAAAAACAAATCAAAAGATGTGGTAAACCAATTAAAGCACAAAACAAAAAAGAGCCAATTCAGATGGGAAGCAAAAGACTGAAATACCAAAATATAAAGCTGACCTCAGACAGTCGCCCCAACAAAAAAGACAATACAACACAAGGCACAACGAACCGCCTTCTTCCCTCTGTAAAGGTTTATAAAAATGAATTCTACAGGTTCTCGCTCCTGGTTCCGCAGCCGCCCTTCTTCTTCGTCTCCTCCCCGGTTTTGTACCTTGCCAAATCCTGTACGGTGGCAGAGAACTTTTTTTTATTTTACACCACACCCATTAACAAGTCCATGTCCATGTATATTTGTCCATTTGCATTGTGTCCGGACGGGAAGAGCGACGGGGAGACAATTATCCGCCCCGAGAGTTCAGTAAGTTGGATGCTTTAACCCAGGAAGCTCTTGGTGAAGGAACCGGTGATGTCGCGCAGCTTGGCCTCGGTGTCCTTGCTCAGGGCACCTTCCTTCTCAATGGTGGCCAGGATCTCGCTCTCATTCGTCTTCAGGTGGGCCAGGAAGTCGGCCTCCCACTGCAGGATCTTGGCAACAGGAACGTTGTCAAGGAAACCGTTGACACCAGCGAAGATGAGGGGAACCATCTCGTTGACGGCGTACGGCGAGTACTGCTTTTGCTTCAGGAGCTCAGTCAGGCGCTCACCACGGCTGAGGGTCTGCTTGGTGGAGGCATCCAGGTCGGAACCGAACTGGGCGAAGGCGGCAACCTCACGGTACTGGGCCAGGAAGAGCTTCAGCGAACCGGCGACCTGCTTCATGGCCTTGAGCTGGGCAGCGGAACCGACACGCGACACGGACAGACCGACGTTGATGGCAGGGCGGATACCCTTGTAGAACAGCTCAGCCTCCAGGAAGATCTGGCCGTCGGTAATGGAAATGACGTTGGTGGGAATGTAAGCAGACACGTCACCGCCCTGCGTCTCAATGACGGGCAGGGCAGTCATGGAACCACCGCCAAGCTTGTCGTTCATCTTGGCAGCACGCTCCAGCAGACGGGAGTGCAGGTAGAAAACGTCACCGGGGTAGGCCTCACGACCAGGGGGACGACGGAGCAGCAGAGACATCTGGCGGTAAGCGACGGCCTGCTTCGACAGATCGTCAAAGATCACAAGGGCGTGCTTGCCAGTGTCTCTAAATGCTTCGCCGATAGTTGCCTTCGTAAAAAGTTAGCATTACAAACCCTTATCATGATCGAATTGTATTGGAAGAGAAAAAAACTTACACCTGTTTTTTGTTTGGTTAGCGAGAAAATCAGCCACGTGACGAAGTCAAATACCAAAACTCAGATAGGAAATAAACGCGCAAAGAAAGCCACAAAACCCTTCTTAACCTCTGGGATATCTTTTAAATCCTTTTGGAACCATTTTGAGATTGTCGTGAGGTCGTTGTATTGATATCTTGAAATTGTCTTGCCAGGACCCACTTTTTGCGGGATCGGGACTTGAGACAATCGCCGAGAAACACAACTGGGAAGGAGCGACCATCCACAAAAACAGGAAGGTACGACGGGCATCTTCAACATAGGGCAGGTGCGCCCTGGCAACACAACGCACAAACGATGGCGCAAAAATAAAAATCAAGTAACAAAATCAATAGGAGAGTGGCATTGGTTGCTTACCAGTGAAGGGGGCGAGGTACTGCAGGGGAGCGGCCTCCGAGGCGGTGGCGGCCACAACGATGGAGTACTTCATGGCGTCGTTCTCCTCGAGGGTCTTGACGAGCTGGGCGACGGTGGAACGCTTCTGGCCGACGGCGACGTAGACACAGTAGAGCTTCTTCTTCTCGTCGCTGCCGTCGTTCCAACGCTTCTGGTTCAGCATCGCGTCCAGGGCGACAGCGGTCTTGCCAGTCTGACGATCGCCGATAATCAGCTCACGCTGGCCACGGCCGATGGGGACCATGGCGTCGATGGACTTGAGACCCGTCTGGACGGGCTCGCGGACGGACTGGCGGGGCAGAATGCCGGGGGCCTTGAGCTGGGCACGGCGGCGCTCCTTGGTGTTGACGGGGCCCTTGCCGTCAATGGGGTTACCGAGAGCGTCGACGACACGGCCGAGCAACTCAGGGCCGACGGGGATGTCGACAATCTGGCCGGTACGCTTGACGGTCTCACCCTCAGCGACGAGACGATCGGAACCGAACAGCACGACACCGACCTGGCCGGCCTCGAGGTTCATGCACATGCCCTTGACGCCCGAGGCGAACTCGACAAGCTCCTCAGCCTGGACGTTGGCCATGCCGTGAACACGGGCGATACCATCACTGTGACGTTAGTACCGTGCACAAAGAGGACGGTGCGTGTTGGCCAACTACGACCAATAGCAACACTATCATCAACAACACACGACTACCACACACGATAACTTACCCGACCGACAGGACACGGCCGGTCTCGGCGAGACCAGCCTCCTCCTGGACACCGCGGATCCGCTGCTCGAGGATGGTCGAGACCTCGGTGGGCGAGGCCTTGGCATCGGCGTAGGTGCGGGCCTGGATGAAGGCAGGGGCGACGACGCGGGCCTATTGGGAAGGATGTTAGTATGTGATGCTATCGTTGCGACGAAGCAATAGGCCGATGAAGCAGTAAAGTAATAATGTAGCTCCTGTATTGCTTTGGGATGCGCGACACGACAACGGAAGACGGAAGAGAGCGGTTGTGGACAGGTTGGAGTTGGATCGCGACACCCAAAGCTTTGACCCCCAAAGCTTCAAAACCCCGAAAGCTCGACGAATCAGAAACGCCAAAAGAGACAAAAATGCCGCGGCCGCCATTTCGAGGTCCGCCCCGGCGCCGGCACGCCATCAACGTGTCGGCTCTCAATAGAGCAAGCTTTCTCTGATGGCGTCCCCGTCCGGGCTGTCCGATTCCATCGAGCCTTGTTGTGTTTGGGGGTGGAGGTTGCGCTGTTTGAGGTGTTTTGTCGGCTTCGGGTGCATTTGTGTCCGTTCGTTTCACTTTGACGACAACCTCGCCAGTTACTAGCTTCGTCTGTCCTCGTCACGATGTCCGATCCGCGTCCGGCCCTGTCCATCGTCTTCATCATCGTCCTTGTCTTCCATCGTCGTCGTCGTCGTGCCGTTGTGTTCTTCGTCAAGAAAACTCTTTCGCCTCGGGACAACGTACCCCAGCCACTCTGCTGGCAGAGATGGCGCCGACGGCGCGCGTCGACTGTCTGAGAGCGTTCCGGAACATGGTCGGGACCGATTTGATGTGAATAAAAGAAAAGGAGAGGAGTTGAGAAAAGAAACTCGAGTAAACAATTGCAAGACCAATTGCAATTGAGAGCGCGGGAAGGGGGAGGGAGCGAGAGGTCTTGGGGGGAAGGGAAAAACAAGGAGCAAAGAGAGGAGGTGTTTTGGGAGGGTAAGGGAGGAGGAGACGAGGAAAGCCGGAAAAGCCAGGAGAAAAATGCGAGACTTTTTTTTTCCCGCTGGACGAGACGAAGAAAAGCGGCCGGGGGCTCTATGGCGCAGAACGTTATGGGAAGGGATTGGGCGTTGGAAGGGGGAAACTGGGTGAAGACGCCAGTGGGAGGAGCCAAGGAAAGTGGAGACGCTGGTCGTCCTGGGTGCAGAGGGAAAGAGCGAAAAAAAGTGAAGCAGCAGGACACAAAAGGGAAGAAAACGAGCAAATAGTGGGGCGTGCGAGCGGGTCGGTCCAATCACAGCGGGCTAGCAGGTTTTTCCGCCCTAAAACTTCCGGTAACAGGCCCCAGCTCAGATTGGAGAGGAGGTCCAGGGGAAACAACAGGGACAACCTACAATGCAGGAGCGACACAGTACAGGCATGGCCGCTGGTCCGGCACGGCGGCAATAGAAAGCTCCAGTATGCAATAAAACCTATGCAATTAGGCCGTATGTGGCTTTTCGTCCTTTCTTACCTGCGATTTCTCTGTGAGACAAATCAACAAATTATACCAAGCGAATACAAAATTGACAACAGACGACGACACTTGCATCATGCACAACTCAACGACGGCGCGACGACTCCCTCGATCAAATCGACCAGCCTCGTCTCTATGCGACGCTCTGGTTTGCCTCGTGCGTGAAGTCCTCGGTAATTCGGAAAGTGGAGAGCGCCAGATTCTGATTACCGAAGCGCGACGACTGTAATTTCAGAGACAATTTCAAACTTGACGTCCGATGGAGACGAGACGGGGAGACGCTTCAGACATACATGCACCCTATTGAATAGACACATCGTAGACTGCCAACAACATCATGCTACTTCAGAGTATCCGTGTCGACATGTGCATCCTCGACGGCTGCGGTCGTCTGCAGCCGGCTTGTACCGGAGCTGCTCCACTTGGCCTTGCGCAAAAAACAAGCCTGTATGTTGTATGCCGTAGATTGAGGCACGAGCTACGCGTTTGATGGGTCCGGGAGGGCAGGCTCCCATGAAGAACATAAACGCAGGTCCCGTGACTCGCCGCCTCAGGCTTGTGCCCGAAAAGGGTCGTTTTTCGAAACCTCAGCTCTGAGCAACTCAGGCCTGGCTAGGGCGAACAGGGTCTACTTTGTACGGTACAGCGTGAAGATAGGTCAAGGACAATGCCATCCATCTATATTGTATTTCACATCTGTATTTTTCATCTTCACAATCCGCTTCCTCGACATATTGACTTTCAATTCTCCTTCCCCTTAAGCAGCCTTCCACCAACGTGCAGATACGTGCTTTGCCTGATGATATGCGTGTGGCTTCCACCGTTGGCTTTGACCGTTGACGTGAATGGCGAATGGCTGACCTCGCCTACAACGAGATACAGCCGTTGGCGCTGTCCTCGATAAAGATGCCGCCATAAATCTGGCCCTCTTTCAAGCCGGACTCCTGGAAGCCGCTGTTGACGACATCGCTCGTGCCCGTCGGCTTCTTGAGGATGCCGATCTGGAACTGGCCGGCACCCGAGAGGTCGTCGGCCGTGGCCTTGAGGACGGACGCCAACGGATCGGTGCCCTTGGAGTAGTAAACTTGGACGGTGCTGGAGATGTCAGTTAGAGGACAAGACTGCAAACCCAAGACACACACACACACCCAATCTCTCTCTCTCTCTCTCTCTCTCTCTCTCTCTCACACACACACACACACACACACTCACTCACTTCTTGTTGAAATCCAGGGTAAAGGCAAAGTTTTGCCAGTCGGTCGTCGAAATGGGCGTCGACCACAGCTGCTTGTTCTGCCGGCTCATCACCTTGAAGGTGTTCTTGGGCAGGCCCGCCTGGTCAATCAGCGTGCCCGCCTGGAACATGATCTGGTCGGCCGAGTAGTCGCTGGCCTCGTGCCAGACGTTGAGGTACTCGTGGCTCAGGTTGAGCGGGCGCTGGGCGTCCTGCTTGACGCTAAAGTGCAGCGTCTTGATGCCGGTGAAGCCGGGGCTGCCCGTGTTGGTGTCGCCGTTGAGCTGGAGACCGGCGCGGCGAAAGCCGTTTTGCTTCTGGAAGATGGACTTGTCGCTCAGCGTGACCTCGAGGGCCTTGAAGGCGGCGGCGCCAGACGTGTTGACGGCGGCGTCGAAGCGGCTCGTGGGCACGCTGGGCAGCAGCAGAATCTCGCTCCACTTGAGGTCGTTGCCCTTGACGTACTCGGCGTTAAAGGGCGAGCCTTTGCTGTACGAGTCAAAGTCGGTGAGCGCCAGGGTCGACGGGACGCGGCCGTCAAAGACAATGGGGCACTTGACGGTAGCCGCCGGCGTGTCGGCGTCGGCGGCCTGACCAGTCGGCACGGCCGCGGCCACGCCAGCAAACAGCAGCGACGAGAAAGCCTTCATCGTTGTTGCAGGACGTAGGTGTATGTGTGGCGACGATCGGGAGCAGCGATCCTATGCTGTGCTTGTGAATTGGCCTCACTGGAAGAAGATCAACACTCGTTGCCGGGTACGGGAGATCAAGACGTCGCTTGACGCCATTTCGCCTACCCTAGGCGTCCTTTTATTGCCCTCTCCGCTGCGTCTTGTCAAGGCCGAATTGGCGTCTCCTCTCGTAAATTGAGACCAATTTGGCGATTTTCATCTGGTTCCGCGCAGCGATGTATGTGCTATGTGCTGGTATGTCGGGCCATCGTCTTTACGGCTGAATAGGCCCAGTCCACCGCGTAAAGAGGGCACAGGGCACAGGGAAGCGATCCAGGCTCGTCCCGTCTTTTGGTCTTTTGGTCTGCCCCTTGGAGCTCATATGCTGCAATTTGAACGACCCGGGGTTGTTGTTTCTCTTTTGCTGTCTCGCCCGCTAGACCATATTTCGACATCTTCCGTCACCCGGCAAATAAAGGGCAGCGGCAACGACTTCCATATTGCGGTTGCATTGGCGCGTCTGGACGCTGGTGGTCGGACACAACTGGATGGAAATCTGCACAGGGTATTGTGCTTGTCGTTCCATGGCCACGTACAACATATTTTGCTTTCGTCTGTTCGTGGCTTCTGCGATGCAACATCCCCGGCAGCCGACGTCGCTGTCGTCTTGAGTAGCGCGGCGTAATTCCTCTTTCGGCACGTCGACTGTCCCAATTGGGCAGCTGAGTACAACATAGACATGCAGGAGCCTTGTGGCCGTCAATGGTCCGTCGAGTCAGACGACCTTATGCTGGTAAGATAACAAAATGGACCAGAACAGAGAAACAGCAACACTCGACTAGCCCACCCAGGGGGACACATGACGTCAGAAGCAGGACGGACGAGCTCTCACGGCAACGGATGCCGAGGAGCGAGCCAATTGAGTTCAGACGAAGGAAATAGCATCATGGAAAAGACGAGGTCGAGAAAAGGGTTCACCGGCATCTTGATCTTGGCCTTGGAAATGTGGCTGCCTAAAACACACATCTCCGCGCCGCGCTTGTGGATGTGACCAGAAGCGCGCCAGAAGAAAAGAACACGGGACTGTGAAAGGAAATGAGCCACAAAATTGCGGGCTCGGTCGGAGAAGCAAAAAGTCAAAAGAAAGCAAAGAAATGCGATTTACGATTGGATGGTTCGCGATTGACGTCTGCCTTCACGATGCATGGATCCATTGAATGGCTTGCTAAAGGCAGCTGCCAATGTTCGCATTGGGGCGCCGTTTGTAGCATACTTTGCAGGGCTTTAGTGCACTGCCTTGGCGAGTTGTGGCGGCAAGCAAGGCGCTGGAAACGCCTCGTTTTTCGTATCGGACAGAGTGGGTCCCGCTTTCCTTGGGCGAATGCCGATGTGCCGCCATGGCAGGAACCACCTCGATGTGTGCCACACGAAACACTAGAAAGGAAGGAACCTGCCTCCCAAAGGTCACACTGCGTGTAGATGGAAATACTGTGTATGCAAAAGAAGAAAATGGATCGGGCTGCAAGGCGAAGCCGGCGATCTAGGCTTGTGGACTTGGCGCGGGTCTTGGAAGCTAAGCTCGACATCATGATCGTCGAGGCCGCTTTCTTCAAAGGGAGTCGAGCTGCACACCAACCTCCATTGTAGATATAAAAGACGTGCATCTGCCACTGCATTTGGGATTTCCGTTTCGCTCCTTCCCATCATCTTCATCTCATCTCCTCATCGTGCCTTCCTCTCTCTTCTTCCTCACTTCACTAGTCGTCCCAAAAACGCAACTACCAAATCGGGCAAGCTACATACCAACCACAATTACCAACCACATCCAATCACCAGCACCTAAACGACATCCCCCATCTCCCTTCACAATGCCTCGCAACGACATGCCCCCGGAGCTCAGTGACCTCCACTGCTTCACCGAGACCAACGGCGTCATCACGACGACCATGATCGACATCCCCGGCTACCGCGTCGTGCGCGTGCTCGGCGCCGTCTACGGCCTGACCGTGCGCTCGCGCAACTGGGCCGCCGGCCTCGGCATGGTTCTCAAGAGCATGGCCGGCGGCGAGCTGAGATGGTTTACCCATTTGGTAGGTCCACTGCGGCGTGCACTCCGCTTTTCAATGCCTGCCATGTCTACCTCATACTAACTTGCTGACCCCCCCCAGCTCTACTCGGCCCGCAACGATGCGATTTCGCGCGTGGTCAACGAGTGCCAGAGCCGCGGCGGCAACGCGGTGATTGCGCTGCGGTTCGACGCCGGCGACATGGGCGGCTTTGCGCAGGTCTGCGCGTACGGCACGGCCTGCGTTGTCGAGAAGATTGACGAGCAGCTGCCCGAGTACCCGCAGCTGGTCCGGCAGCAGCTGCTGAACCAGGTGTAAGGAGGTGTATGGAGGAAAGTGTATGGAGTGCTGTGATACCAGTTTGATTTTATACTCTGTCGTTATTTTTGTGTTGAAGTTTGGGAGGTCTTATCTAATTAAATATGAACACGTATTTTTTCAAGAAAGTTATTAACGAGGGTTTTTTTTAAAATAAATAAATAAATAAATAAAACAATAAAGTAACACTCTCGCGATAGTGCTTTATTTCATACAAAAGAGGTGCTAAAATACAACTGGCTCGCAAACATAAATACGAATGGTATACAAACATGTCTTACACAGAATACATAACGCCATGCCACGCCAAACGCCTGCTCCCTCTACACGCGATCCAAAGACAGCATAGCCAAAACTACGCAACGGGCTGGCCGACTGCTTGCCGCTTCTTCTCCTTGTTGTCCACGGGCTTTGCATCGTTGACCTTGAGCCACTCGCCATTGAAGGCATTAATGAGCCAGTTTTCAAGTTCTGGGGTGGTTAGCAAGCAAACAAAGAAGACACAAAACAAAAATACAGAGTCGAGCACAAAACCTACTGTCGTAGACAATCGTGTTGCCGTTGTGAAAGTAGATGCCGTGGTCGCTGTCCGGGAAGACGTGCACGTCGTAGTTGCTGACGCCCGCCAGGTCCAGGCGGTCCAGCAGCGCCAGCGAGTTTTGAAAGTGCACATTGTCGTCGGCGACGCCGTGCATGACGAGGAAGCGCGTGTTCTGCGCGAGCGCGGTCGCGTTCTGCACGCTGCTGGCGTCGTAACCGGCCGCATTGGCCTGCGGCGTGTTCATGTAGCGCTCCGTGTAGATGGAGTCGTAGAAGCGCCAGTCGGTCACGGGCGCGACCGCCATGCCGTACGAAAACGTCTGCCCAGCATCCTGCTCGAGCGTCTTGAGCGTCGTGAACCCGCCGTACGACCAGCCCCAGATGGCGAGGCGCTTGGCGTCCACGTACGGCAGCGCCGCCCAGTGCTTGGCCGCCGCAATGTGGTCGTGGGCCTCGACGACGCCGATGCGGCCGCGGACGAGCACGCGGTTCTTGCGCCCCATGTAGCCCGTGCCGCGCGGGTCGACCGTCACGACAACGTAGCCCAGACTGGCGGCCACGTACGCCTGGAAATCCACGCGGAACTCGTGCTTGACCTCCTGCGACCCGGGGCCGCTGTACTGCTGGAAGAGCACCGGGTACGTCTTATGCGGGTCAAAGTGCGGCGGCCGGCGCTCGACATAGTTGAGCTGCACAGGCGGGTCGCCGGCATCGTAGCCGGGCGCCTCGAGCGTGCCGTAGACGCGAAGGGGTAGGGCGTGCTTTTTCGCACGGTCCGCCAGCTCGGCGTTGTCTTGCAGCATGTGCTCAAAGGCCGCTGTCGATCCGGACGACGATGCTGCCGCGGCTGCGGCCGGTGTGCTAATCACCTTTTGCCAGGGAATCCCCGGCCCGCGGTACTCGAGCAGCACGTAGCCCGCGCCGGCCGAAAAGGACGCGGCGTAAAAGGCATCGGCCGACGTGTCGGTCAGCGCCGTCGGGCCGCTGCCGCCGTGCAGGTCGACACTGTAGACGTGGCGCTGTGTCGCGCCCTGGATGGTGGCAACAAAGTACACCAGGTTGCGCTCGAGGTCGACGCCGGACGGCGCGCTGACCACTTCCCAGTCCGGGCCCGTGGTGAGCATGATGGGGTCGGGGTTCTCGGGCGGCGTAAAGTACGCCAGGTGGTCGCCGTTGTTGTAGACAATGGTGTCAATGTAGCCGTCGTCCGGCCGTTGGCGCGCCGGGTCGGCGGGCACATAGCGCGTCGTCGTCGAGATCTCGAACCAGCCGCCGTCGATATGGCCGACGTCGACGGTGCGCACGGCCTGGCCCGTGCGCGCGCCCACGTCGACCACCACGACGCGCATCACGTCGCTGATGCGGTTGGTCTCCTTGACGAGCACCTTGTGCGGGCCGGCCCACAGCACCGTGGTGATGAGGCGGTTGTCGTCTGCAAAGTCGCCCGAGACGGGCACCGTGAAGACGTCGCCCTTGGCCACGTCGTAAAATTGCAGGTTGACGACAGGGTTGTGGGCGCCGGCCTTGGGGTACTTGATCTGGCGCACCTCCGGGTAGTTCTCCTCGCCCGGCAGCGGGTCGGTCAGGCTGGGCCGCTCGATAAAGTACTGGACCGGGTACTCGGGCACCCCGGTCTCGTTGGTGCGCAGAAACGCCAGGTAATGGCCGTCGGGCGACCACCACGTGGCGCTGGCGCCCGCAAAGACCTCTTCCTCGTACACCCAGTCGGGCACGCCGTAAAACAGCTCGGCGCCGCCGTCGGTGGTGACTTGCTTCACGGGGCTCGCGGCGAGCAGGCTGGCGTCGGCGGGCACCGGCCGGAGAAACAAGTTGTTGTCGCGCGTAAACGAAACGGCGTCGCTCGCGGGGCTCCACTGCGCCAGCTGGACGCGCGCGTCGGGCTCGCCGGGCACGAGCGGCTCGACCGCCTGCGAGGCCACGTCCAGGACAAAGTAGGACGCCGTCGACGAGTGCCGCCAGTTGGACTTGGTGTTGACGCCTAGTAGCACCTTGGCCATGTTTTTGCTGGGCAGCGTCGTGCTGATGACGTAGCGCGTCGAGCCGTACTGGAAGGCGGCGTCTTTCACGAGGGTGCGGCTGAAGAAGGTGGAGCTGGACGAGACGTCAGCACCGGCACCGCCTGCCAGGCTGCGCACGTCTTCGGCCGCCAGAAACACCTTGCCCGGCACGTCGCGGCTGGTCTCGAGCAGCAGGCCGTCCTCGCCGGCCGGGCCGCCCACCCACTTGATGCTGGCGCGCTTGGGCGAAAAGTAGCCCTCGGCCAGCTGGGCGCGCGTAATCTTGCGCAAGCTGCCGCGTGCTGCCGTGGCCATCGGGTCGTGCTCGTAGTTGGAGCCGTGCAAGTAGGAGTGGTGGGTCACGTAGATGGCGAGACCACCGAACCAGGCGACGGCAATCACGGCGGTGAAGATGAGGACCAGCCGCCGCAGGCCGGGGTCCATTTTGGTGTAACGGACGGACTTGGTATACGACGGGCTGTCTCCGTCCGCCGCGCCGTTTCGGTCTCGCTCTCGGTCTCGGTGGTTGGCGTCTGCGCCATGGCCGTTGGCACTGTTGTTGCTGTTGGTCCCGCCCAGGAACGGCCCGGTCTCGAGATCGTAGTCGGCGCTGTTCTCGTCCTTGAGTGGGTCGTCGTCGTCAAAGTCGGACAGCCGGTCGCGATGGGAACGGCCGGGGCTGCCGGCGTTGTCCTGTGTGCTGCCCTTGCGCGAGGACCTGGATGCGTTGGCAGCCGACTCAATGTCGGCACGCTCGCTGATGCGCTCGAGGATGAGGCTGGCTGTCGAGACGGACGACAGCGACTCGTGAGACATGCGGTGGTCATGGTCGTTGTTGTCGTCGTCGTCGTCGGCGAAAAACGGCGGCGTCAGGGACGAAGCGTCGGCCGGCGGCGGCGGGGAGAGCGGTCGTGCGGCCATGTTGGGGGGTTTGGGGAGACGTAGAGACGGACGTCTCAAGGTCTTGGGTCGGAGGGATGTCGGGATGTTGTCGAGGCAAGACTGGGTTATCGTTTCGGGTTACCGTCTCAGACAAGGCATGGTTTGTCACCTGCCCCTGTGCTGTCTGGCGCTCCGTCTGTTCAAAGGACAAGGGCCGAGCATCAATCTAGATAGCAAGACAGAAATTTTGACGGCTTCGAGAGCCAGTCGAGAGAAACGAGCGATTGACAAAAGCAATGGACTGTCGACAAACGCAGTGTGCAATGTCAAAACAAAAGACAAAAAGAGGCCAGCCTCTTTGGTTGCCTGCGGGCGGATGGGGTGTAGTGTCGCAAAGAGGTGTCTGTGTGTCCGTTGCGTGTCAAACTGTTGGATGGAGAAAGGAGTAAAGAGAGCTGTCTCTTCTTCGCTCCGGCGATGCTCTTTTGGAGAGCTATTGAGCACCCGATTGGGAAAGTCTGGCTGGCACAGGCTACAAAGGGAAGGACCAAAGGGAAGGAAAGAACGTTGTTGCCCGTTAAAGGGAGTTGACGAGAACGAGGCAAGAGCGATCGATGGCGGGCTAGCACGCGCAATAGGGTCGCGACAGTTTCCGTTGGTGGCACGCCTTTTGGCCTTTTGGCCTTTTGGCCTCTGGGCTTCAGCCGTCAGGGGCATCTGTTTCCGGCCACCTGCTGTTTCGTCATCTGCCGCCAAGCAACCAAGGCCTGGCTTATCTGGGCGGCCTGGGCATTGGCTAATTCGGCGCAGGGGTAATTACAGTGGAGAGCTCACGCTCACGTCTCAGGAGCTAATGTGCTAACGTGCTAATAGTGTTAAGCCAACTGCGGCTGCATCGACAAGTTCTTCATAACACATCACGACGACCTTCAACAGGCACAGGTTGGTTAAGAGTGATTAAAATATCTGAATTTAGCTATGGTACATGAAAGCGCAAAGAAAAATAAAAGAGATAAAAGGAAATGGGTGTTTTGCGAGAGACGTTTTGGGTCGCGTGTTTTTTTTGTTCAGATGATCGAGAACACATTTCCACCACCACACGCCGTTTTGGTTACATAGCCACAGAGAAGTAAGAAATGATAAAAAGCAAATCAAAGTCGGAGACGCACAAGGCAACAGAAAACAGCAACTAAGAAAAAAAAAGCGCAGCAAACACCCCTCGTTTCGTCGAGGCTTATACAAACCGTCTTTTTTTCGTCTCTTCTCCAGCCAACCTCGACTCTTTTTCGCTGCTCTCCCAGAAAGGGACAACAAAACAGAATAGACCAGGTCAGCTAGCACGCCACCGGATTTTGGCAGGTGCATGGCTGGCGAGGAACCGCAAACCGCGTCGGCGCATACGGGAGTGGATAGAACCACGCGTGTGGTGCGCCAGCGCCGCCGTGCGGCTGGAGAGAAGCAGGCGTTGGAGGGGTGGGCGCGGGCGCGGGCGCAGGTGCAGGCGTCGTCATGGAGGGTGTCATTATTGGTGTAAACATGGGGCCAGCCGAAGTCTGCCTCTAGAACCCGAATCCGGTAGGCTGCGGGGCGAAGCCGTTCGCGCCTGCAAACGGCGCGGGCGACGCACGGCCCACGCTGCCGCCGGGGGCACCCGTCGGCCCGGCCGTGATCATCAGCCGGTTGCCGCCCAGGATCGGCGTGTTGTCCTCGACCTTCTCCTGCTCCTTCTCCTTGGCCTTGCGCTCTTCGTTGTCCGCCTTGAGCACCGCCAGCTCCTTGGTCTGCTGGGCCAGCAGGTTGATCAGGTACGGCATCGTAAAGTCCGTCAGGCCGTGGCGCCACGAGAGCTCCAGCACAACGTCGGGCCGGATCAGGTCGTGGCACGCGTACAGCATGCCCACGTAGCACTCGCGGTTGCCCGTGTCCACAAAGTAGCGCAGCAGCTCCTCGACGACCTCGCTCTTGCCCGAGATGGCCGCCGTCTCGACGGCGTCCTTCCACAGCTTGTCCTGCTTCGAGAGCGCAATCGACTTCTCCCACCGCTTGTTCTTGCGGTAGATGTTGGCGGCAATCTGGCGGAAGAAGACCAGGTCGTGCTTCTCCAGCCGGGCGGCCAGGTCCACGGGGTCGTAGTTGTCGTAGTGCTCGACCGAGTCGCGCAGCGTCTTGTAGTCCTCCTCCTCGATCAGCAGGTCGTTGATCGCGTCGTTGACCGCGCGCTTGTTCTGCGACTGCACGTTGAGCAGGAACGGCTTGATCAGCGGCAGGTTGTCCGACTTCTGGAACATGCGCACCACGCGGTTGACGTCGATGCGCGGCGTCAGCGCCTGCAGCAGGTCCGTGATCAGCGACGGGTGCTGCTCCAGGTAAAAGTTGATGGCCTTGTAGTAAATCTCCAGGTTGGCCACCTTGACCACAATCTCCTTGAACTGCTGGTGCTCCCACGAGTTCTCGGGCCGCTCAATCACCGCCAGCGCCGCGTTGTCAAACTCGTCGTAGTGGTAGTAGCAGAAAATCAGCTCGGGCCACAGGTTGGCCTCCTCGCACGCACGGATCATCTTGGGCAGGTTCATGCGGCTCCAGAACAGCTTCAGGTGCTCCATCAGGCGGTCCGGCGTGTATCTCGACAGCGCAATGCCGAGCTCCGTGAACATGGCCATGTGCGCACGCTCCAGCCCGAGGCCCTGCTCGAGCAGGTTGATCAGCTCGTCAAAGTAGCCGTTGCGCTCGTACTGCTTGACGAGCTGCTGCAGCTGGTCGGCGTCGATGATGAGGTTCAGACCGCAGATCAGCGCAAGGCGGAACTCCTTCTTCTCCACGCACGCCTCGTGCACCTCGCGCCACACCTTGATGTTGTTGGCCTTGCGGGCCGCCTCCACAGCCGCCTGGTAGTCGCCGAGGTGCACCAGCGTCGTCGCGAGCTTGGCCCAGTTAGAGATGCTCGAGAAGAAGATCTTGGCCGCCTCAAAGAGACCCTCGCCGTACGCCTTGTCGCCGGACTCCTCAATGTTGGCCACGTTCGTGCCGCGCAAAAAGTCCTCCAGCTCCGGCAGGTTGTCCAGGCGCGCATAGCAGAAGGCGAGGGCGGTGTCAATGGCAGGCTCGCGCAGCGTCTTGCGCGACATCAGCAGGTACTTGACAAGCTCCTCGTTCTTGCCAGCGTGGGTGGCCGTCTCGATGACCTCCTCGTAGTTCTTGGGGTCCTGGGCCTTGATGTACGAGTCGATGGAGTCGCTCACGCGCAGGCCATCCAGCTGGGCTTTGGCAACGCGGCTCCAGACCTCGGGGCTGTCGACCTCCTCGGCGTATGCCTGCGCACGGTCGATGCTAACGACGTGCTCGACGAGAACGTTGACGGCGCTGGCGCTGTCGTTGATCTTCTTGAAGATCTCAAACGCCTCCTCGTACAGGCCGACGTTGATGCAGGCCGCCGAGATCTCCTGCGGGTCGAACGCATCGAGCTTGTGGATGTAGTCCATGACACGGGCCTTGTCGGCTGTCGTGGCCGTAAACAGCAGCAGGTTCTGCAGGCTCTGGTTGTCGCTAAAGGGAGACGGCTCCAGCACGATCTTCTCGAGGAGCTCGATAAGCTCGGCCGGCAGATCGGCCTTGAGGAAGCAGGCAACGGCCTCCGACACCTTGGTGGGGTCAGTGCACTCGGGCACGGCCGTAGAGATCACCTGGTCGATGACCGAGCGGCGGTGGATGTTGTTCTCGCTCAGGACGAACTGCCACAGCTCGCGGTCGGCACGCTCAAGCAGGTAGCGGGCTTGGGCGCGGTACATGGAGTTCTCGTTGGTGACGTTGACGAGCTCCAGGTCGTTCTGGCCCTTGCTGTAGGCGATGTAGGCCAGGTTGGGATCGCGCTTCTCGCAGTACTTGCCGACGGACAGGGTGTCGTACTGGTCGTTCTCCTTGAGGAACTTCTCGGGGTTGTTGTTGGAGTCAATGTAGATCTTGGCGAGGGCGTTGTAGATGGCCTGGTCGTGGTTGCCAGCAGCCAGAGCAGACTCGAGGAAAGGCAGCAGCAGCTTGAGGCGGTTGCGCGACTCCACCTCCGACACCAGCTGGTCAATGGGGATCGGGCCCGGCTGCACGGACGCAAGCAGGTTCTTGATGATGTTCTCGTCGCAGTCAACATCGAGCAGACCGCCGATGACGGCAGGCGTCCGCGACGGGTTGATGCGCTGAACATAGGCCTCAATAGACTGGAACTGCTGGTTCTGGTAGAGGAAGAGGATCAGGTCGTGGACAAGGTTGAAGCGGTCGCAGACAATGATCAGCGGCAGCTGATCCTGCAGCTTGGCCTCCTTGAGGAAGTTCTTGACCTTCTCGGCGTTGTAGTGGTTGCTCTCGCGGCAAATGCGCTCGACCTCCTGGAACTGGCCCATCTTGGTGGCAGCCTCAATGTACTTGAAGTGCACCTCCGAGTCCTCCGACAGGTTGACAATGCTACCCAGGTAGTAGTACAGGCCCTCGGACGTCTTGTACTTCTCGAACAGGTCGACGAGGTTCTGGGGACCCAGGAGGTCCGAGTACTTGGTGGCGATCTGGACAACGGACTGGAGGTTCTGGCGGATGTTGTGCTTCATCATGGCATCCAGGCAGTCCAGGGATTGCTCGACAGAGAGCTTGCCGAAGAACGTGGTGAGCCACTCCGGGTCGAAGTCGGCCGTGCCGGGGACGTTGATAACGACACGCTTGACGGCAGCGGGGTCCTCGTAGAGATCCAGAGCCCAGCGGAACAGACCGGCCTGCTCACACAGCTTGGCAATCTGTGCCTTGTCGAAGTGCGTGAACATTTGGTTGCTGAGGATGGCGTCGGCCACCTGGGGCGCGTTCAGGAGATTCATCTCCAGGAGGCGGGTCTGGAGGTGAGCCTGCTCGGGGCGGTTCTCCTTCAAAGCGTCAATGAGGAACGCAGTGACCTGCGGCAGCAGGCTCTGCGACTGGAACACGTCGACGGCGCGCTCGAGGTCGATCAGGGGGCCGCCCTCGTTGTTGGCCAGCATGGTCGCGAACTCGACAGCCTTGTCTGGGTTGGCGCGGGCGACGTGCTGCAGGAGCTGCATGTAGTCGGGGGTGTAGCCGGCTTTGGTGGCGTAGGGAATGATCTCGTTAAAGCGGTTAGCTTGGGCGAGCGAGGCGACGACCTTGTGGGGCACGTTGGCCTTGAGGTAGATGCGCAGAGCCAGGGCCAGATCCAGCGGCCGGACCATGTCACCCAGCTGCTCCGAGCTGTACAGCTTGTCCTCCTTGGCCCACTTCTCGAGAAGCTCTGTGCGCTTCTGGGCGACAACGGGTTGGGCCAGCTCCAGCGTCTCGGTCATGTTCAGACTGCCCTTGTCGAGCAGCAGACCAAAGTACTGCAGGATGTACGACATCTGGCCGGGCTGCTGGGGAAGCCGCTTGAACTTCTCAATGGTCTCCGACGTGCGCAGGAAGCCCTGCGGCGAGTTGGCGGCCACGCGGGCAGCCTCAACGTAGTTGCCGGCGTTGAAGAGCTGCTCGAACTGGCGGCCATAGAGCTGCTCGGCGCCAGGCAGGTCGCCCCGGGAGGCAATCTTAATTGCCAGCTCAGTGTTGGCCGGGTTTTGCAGAAGGTAGGGGATGATGGTCGTCTCGTCAACCTTGACGGACAGGGTCTGACCCTTGCGGTTGATACCGACGACGCCGGTCGACTCGCTGTCCGTGCAAGATACGAAGATGGTCTCGCTCGACATGCGGTTCATGAAGATGCAGGTGCCAGTCTCAATGTCGTACAGGTGGATGAAGCCGTACTTGGTGATGAGGTAGACGATGCCATACTTTTGCGACACCTGAACCGCAACGGGGAAGTCGTTAACGGCCTCCGCGGGGAAATAGACATCGACGGCCTTCTTGGGGAAGGCGGGGTTGGCGTCGGGCTTGTCGATCTCGACAATGTGCAGCTTCGCGGCGGCGGCAGTGCGAACGGCAAAGACGAACAGCTTCGAGACCTGAGGGGCGCCGTCCATCTGGTATGTGGCGAAGGAAGCGGCGTGGCCCTCGATGGCCTGGCTGACACCGCGCTCCTTGGAGTAGAGCTGGATGGAGCCAACGACACGGCCCTGCTGCTGAGAAATGCCGACGACGGCCATCCATTTGCTGTCGGCGTCGATGCGGTAGTTGATGATCTGGCAGGCCTGGAGTGGGAAACAGTGGGGTTAGATTACTGTGGACTCCATTGGACCGTGGTAACTGAGCAGCCATCTCTAGCAGACCGATAGCGACCAGAAATCGGACCTGCCAAAAACAAACAGGAAACGGGGGAGGGGGTTAAGAGCTTACGTTCATCGCGGCATTCCGCTTGAAGACCTCCACAGGGGCCTTGTTCGCCTCAAACACGTCCCAGTGGTGCACGCCGGTCTCGGTGACGAGGCCAATGGTGCTCTCGCTGATCCACTTCCAGTAGACGACGTCCTCGTTTGTGGTTGCCGAGTTCAACTTGGCCTTCTTCTCGAGGTCGAAGATCTGGAGTGTCCGGGACTGGGCCCGCAGGGCAATGACGGGACGCGACCAGTGCATGATGGCGCTGTCGGCCTTGATGCCACGGCGCATCACATTGCTGAGGTTCTGGAGGTCGACGATGACGACTTCGGGCGAAGCGGCCTCGTTCTTCTTCTCGCGGACGCAGACATATCGGTCGGACTCTAATGTCTATAGAAGGGATTAGCAGGTTGTGTTGTGAGCAAAAGGCGAGACGAAAGAGAAGACGCCAGATGAGATTGGGCCCCTCTTTCAAGCTCGCCCAACGGAACGAGGGGGGGGACGCAGAAAACGCGTCGCAATGTCGACTGCACGTACGCAAGAGTTGAAGCCGATGGCCTGGCTGTCGATACCGATCGAAGTGAGCTGGACGATCTCGCCCAGCTTGATGGGTAGCGGTGCCATGGTTGGTGGCTGTGTGCGGGAGACAAGCTCTCGATCAAGCTGACGAAAACAAGACAGGGCGCGGTGATGCGCAGGCTAGGTCGACGAGCTCGCCGACAATGGGTGGGCGAAAGAGAGAGACGTTCGATTCGACGACGGTTGGATGAGGGATCGCGAGATCAACAGGAACCGGGTCTGCTGAGAAGACAAACGAAAGCTGCAGGGACGAAAAGGAGTGAAAGAGGAGGTAGTTTACGGAATCCGTTAGCTTCCCGCACAAGCGGGAAATAGGCGGCAGGGGGGAGTTAGAAACTGAAAGGGAGCGAACAGAAGCAACAAATCAATTAATGACACAGTCAAAGAAGAGAAGAAGGATGCAAGGTGCAAAGAAGAGATGGGCCTCGAATGGGGGGTGGAAGATGGTGAGAGGCTCGGATGCGATGGGATGCGAGGAGAGAGAAGAGAAGGAGGGAAATTTGGGGCCTGGAGACGGAAAGGGTGAAATTAGGTTGCTACAGGGTACCGTATCCTCTTCTGATTCCAGAAGGAAGGAGCGACCCAGGGCGTTCTAGGGGGGCCGACGCGCTGTGTCCCTTGCTGCAGTTGGACGTGGCGCTGGTCGCAGCTTGCCTGGCCTGTGCACGGGCCGTTCAGGGGTGAATAAGCGGGAGCTCTGCTGTCACGTGCAACGAGTTAGATTAGGTTTCTTCAGGAAACTGGCAGGAACGCGCAGAAGAATGCGCCCAAGTAGGAAAGAACGCGCACACCAATTGAGGCCAGATAGCTGTTGAGCTTCCCTGTTTCCGTACTGGGCAATGGACACACCACTGTAGCCTTTTGTTTTTACTTTCTTTTAGGTTTAATTTTTATTTTCTAGACGTTCTTCTTGACATCGACCAACATATTCACTAGTTTTGCAACACGTTTGTGTGATTCCCTGCCCAGCACATCCCGAATATCTGCGGCAAACCGGGACTTTAGGCAGCGACAAACCGGGAAGGGCAGGTCCTCAGGCGCGGCTTCATGCAGGAAGTGACGCAACAGTTGTTTCCAATTCGGCCAATTCGTCACGTGATACAAAGTGGTAACGGTCGGCAGAAACGACGATCAACATGAGCTGAGCGAAGCTTCTGATGTGATGTGTACGTTACAGTACAGAGTACGGTTACCAGCGGGTAACGTGTCTGACAACGTTCAATAAAACAGGCTCTTGAAGTTCAGTGCCCAAGCTACGAGTTGGCCGCGTATCTGAACGGGCTATGAAGGTGTCGGGATCAACAAATCAGACCGCAAGGACGTCCAGTACTCTCGACAAGCGCAGGCCGGAACAAAGTACAAAGGTGGTCGAGCGAGGGACAAGAAAACAGTTCGGACTGGGCCCGTCAAATACCGGCGTTGCGCAGTTCTTTGGTCGGCGACGTCGCAACAGGATCCGCTGTCCAGCTCGGCTGCCGTCTCGTCGCATCTTTCTTTGTGCTATCGTCGACCTCTCTGCCACCGCCCCCGACCGTGGCTGCCAGACACATGTCACCGTCTTATATCTGTATGCGCAAGGAAAAGAAATGTTTGCTCAATCATTGCGGCCCTTCCCACCGCCCAGAAGAGGACAGGGAAGCGCCGCACCCAAGATTGTTCAAATATGGTTTGTTCTCCGTTTTGTCGAAAAAAAGATAGGAAAATGTCCTGGGAGCTACTTGTTCCGAGGAGCAAGGTCCTCGTTCACCCAATAAGTCATCGATTTCGTAAACGTGTTTTAATTGCGTTGTTCATGAAGAAGAAAAAAGAAGAAAAAGAAGGACAAGAAAATTTGGGCGAGCCCCAATCGGTATATATTATGGTGCCTGCCAAAAATTAAAGCGGGGAACCAGCTGCCAATGTGCCTCAGGCTAAAATCTGCTACCAACCAGCGTCGTCGACCTTTCCTACAGCGCCAGGACCTCCTTGAATAGGGAAAGTGGGGCCTCGTCAGTGACGCGGGCTACAGCGGCATTGCACTCGCACTTTCCCAGCTTGTCGGTCACAAGCTGCGACGTACAAATGCAGGCTTTCAGTCGTGAAACTACGAGCGCATCTGTCTTCAACCTCCCAACCCCAGGAGCGCATCTACCCACGCATCACAGACCAGACCACAGACCGCGATGGCCCTCCAACAATCCCTGCCGCGCTTTTTGCTGCCGCAACTGAGCTGGAATGCACCCGTGCGCCAAGCCCACGCAAAGCCGATGCTTTTCCGCCTCGCCGCGACCGCGGCCGCCTTTTCTACAAGCACAACAACGGGCCCCCGCTGCCGCCCACAGACACAGACACAGACAAGGCATTCGCCAAGCCCAGTCTGCAAGGCGTCCACAGGACCGCCCTCCTCCCCTCTGGCCCGCCGCGCGTTCCACGCCGCAGCGGTGCGCCGCCGCGACCACCACTTTGACACGCTCAAGTTTGTGCAGCGGCTGCAGGACGACGGCTTCACCGAGGACCAGTCGGTGGCCATGATGAAGGTGCTCAACGACGTCATTGAGGAGAGCATCCAGAACCTGACGCGGACCATGGTGCTGCGGGAGGACGCGGCCAAGGCGACGTACACGCAGAAAGTGGACTTTGCCAAGCTGCGGAGCGAGCTGCTGTCGGCCGACAGCACCGAGACGAACACGACGCGGGCGGCGCACGAGCGGCTGGCCAACGACCTGGCCAAGTTCAACAGCCGGCTGCGCGACGAGGTGGGCCGGACCCAGGCGAGCGTGCGGCTGGACCTGAACCTGGAAAAGGGGCGCATCCGGGAGGAGGCGCTGGGCCAAGAGCTCAAGGTCAAAGAGACGGAGACGAAAATCGAGCAAGAGGTGGCGGCCCTGCGGCAGCAGCTGGAGCAGGTCAAGTTCCAGACGCTGCAGTGGCTGATGGGTGTGTGCACGGGCTTCGCGGCCTTGATGTTGGGTGCGTGGCGTTTGTTGATGTAAGGGTGATGGGGGAAATGGGGGAAATGGGGGAGGATGCACCATGGGGAGAATTCGACATCAAGACGATCGTCAAACGCGAGACTATGCAACAACGGGCATGGCGTTTGAATTTTTCTACTTTGTTCATTTATATTAGGTCGCTGTAAAGACCGAATCGTACATATAAATCGTACATATAATTCAAAAATGCTGCATCGGCCACACAACGAATACCATCATGAATGTGCTGGCAGTGGACAGTACAAGCAAGCGACCTTTGATGTATTGGTCTGTCGCTATCAGAAAGTAAGCAGAAACCTGCTCCTATGTAGAAAAAAGGTATGGGAAACTATGTAAAAAAGTGCGTGTTGCTAGTAAATAGTGGTAGCAGCCGCCTGGTATATATAAACAGAAAGACGACAAGGAAGCGCAAGGTGACTCCCAGGTGACTGGGCCCTTGCTTCTTAGCCATCAGAAGAAGAGTTTTGGAAAACCGACAAAGGAAGAAAAGAAAAAGAAAAGAAAACAAGAAGAGGGCAAAGGTCAAGCAAACTTTGACAGGCAGACAAAGACAACCACCCCTTGTGCATATCCAAGCGAGAAGAGCGAATCAGTAACACCCCCGAATAGATCGTCGCCTTTCACCTCCTTCTTGCCTCCCTCTCCTCCTGTTTTTGTCCACCCTTTCGGTATTGAAGGTATATATTGTCGAGTAAGGAAATGGAAAATAACAAGCAAATATTTGTTGTCATGTTTGCGTCATACTGGTACACGTGAGAAGGGTAACACCACCGATCGAATCAACAGCGAATCCATTTTACTCTGCCTTTGGGAGGCTTTCAATGACGGAGCGGGCGGCGTTGTAGATGGCGTGCAGGTCGCGGCTGGCGTTGGCGCAGGCACCGCCGGGGGCGTAGCAGCGGGTGCCGACGTTGCGCTTCCAGCAGGACTGGCCCTTCAGGGGGCAATACTTTTGGGCCTCGGCATCCGCCTCGGCCTCGCGCTTGTACTTCCAGCACGACTGGCCTTTGAGGGGGCAGTACTTCTGGGCATCGGCCTCGGCGTCGGCGTCGGCCTCCGCCTCGCGCTTCTGGACGGAACCGCCCTCAATGGCGTTGATGACGGCCTCGGCGGCGCGGCGGGCCTTCCAACAGGACTGGCCTTTCAGGGGGCAGTACTTCTGGGCCTCGGCGTCGGCCGCGGCGTCGGCCTCGCGCTTGTTCTTCCAGCACGGCTGGCCGGGCAGGGGACAGTATTTTTGTGCGTCGGCATCGGCGTCGGCCTCAGCCTCACGCTTCGTCACGGGCTCCTCGACGGGGACGGGGAAGTGGGACTCGAGGGACAGATCCGAGTAGAAGGAGCGGGGGTTGTACTGGGTGGATGCGACGATGGAGGCCAGGCCGTCGATGGCGCGAATGGCGTTGTTGTGCACGCCGCCAAAGGACAGCGAGCGGCGCGAGACACCAGCTTCCGGAGCGCCCAGGTCGGCAATGGCCTCGGCGAACGCCTCAGCTGCGCGCTTGACCTGGTAACACGACTGGCCGGCCTGCTGACAGTAGGCCTCGGCCTCCGCAACGGCGGCAGCCGAGGCACCGACGGCGAGGATGGTGAAGACGGCGGCGGTCTTCATGATTTTTGATTTTTTGATTTTGATGTTTGATTTTGTGAAAAAAGTAAAATTGTGCAAAGAAGAATGGTTGATAGAGAAGAAGGAGGACGATCTCTTGGCTGTAGGAGTTGACTTGTCCTGAGAGGATTAGAAGAGAAAAGAAAAACACAAAACAAATGGGATAATACAGAGGTGGGGAGGATCTTTATACTTCAATAGGCCTCGTCGACAAAGGTCTATTGACGGAGGTGAAGGTGGATATCTATTGAGGCCGAATCGAGAAACGACCAAGGGCCATAAACGAATGAACAAAAAACGCCAAAATGAACAGCCGGGAGAAAGAACAAGGATACTTGCGGTGGCATGACTCGAGACTATCGCCAAAGCATCCTTTCCCGGCGTCTCTCGCCTCGGTCTTCTGTTCTCTCCCTCTCTTTTTGCCAAGGTAGAGACACAGCAGGCTTTCCGTTGGCTGTAGCCGCATCCGATCTTTCTCTATCTCCGTTGCCATCTTTTGTTGTCTGGCGGCCGGTTTCCTGTTTCGACGTCGCCCTGATCACACGATGTCTGACAAGGAGGAGCAATACACAAAGTTCATTGTTGCGGCCTCGTCCTCGTCTCTACTGCGCTTGCCTTGCGACGGATGAGTTCTTATTGACACCCCAAAAGAGAAAGGACCAAACCCTGCGAGCCCTTGTCCTGCCTCCTGATAAGGAAACAGTCCGCAAGACTACAGTGCTAGGGGACATTAGAAAAACGGTGGACGTTGATCGCCAGGGTCTGGGAGCAACGGAGGAAGACGATGACAGATCAAGAGAGGGCTAGCATGACGATGGCGACAAAACAAAGAGGCCGGGGGCGTCGGTTGATGAGCATTGAGCTGGCGTTCTGGGCGACGGGGGAGATACGCAAAGCTGGATATGGCCTCTTGCCGAATTCGTCTGCTCGTCGTGGCCTCCTCTTAACGTCTTTCTTGACAGCGTCTTTTTTTAGCTTGTTCATGCCGCACAGTTCCGTTTGTTCCTGGATGCGTCAAAGGTACGGGAGGGTGTGGTGGCGAGTCGTGTAGGAAGGGGTTTTGGGCGTCAGGCAATTTGCCGAGTGAAGCTCTATTGATACCCCAAAACGGTAATTGAGCGACCCACACTGCGATGCGCACTAACACGCTAGACCACAACGCAGCTCAACCACCTCAATTGACAGCAATTAACCATGGACTTTAATTGACGAGAAAGGACGGGAATAACATGTACAACGGCCAAAAAATCGAGAATAAAAAAGAGAAATGACCACTACCAAGTCTCATCTCGAATGCGGTGCCAACATTCTGCGCTTGGCGAGACGCTGCTTCAGGACAGCGGCCATAGCAACCGCAGAAACGAGGAAGACGGAGAAGACGCGGACGGTCCAGGAGATGAGAGACCAGGGATGTGGACGCCAAATAGCAATAGTCATACGCCCGGGCAGGCACTGAGGCAGCGGTGGAATGCTAAATGCTGCTCTGGTCCTTTTGGGCCCGGAGATGATGGCGTTGAGAGCAAGGGCGGCTGTCACAGCGCTCGTGAGTGGAGGGAGGCTCTGAGGCGGCAGGGAGAAACGGTGTCTGGGATGGTCTTGGACGGTCTTGGACGGTCTTGGATATCAATAGACAGAAAGATGAGAGAGTGAGGTCTGGATAGCAATAGACAGAAAGAGGAGAGAGTGAGTGGTTCCAAGGGACGAGCGGCGAAGAAAGACGTACGAAACGCTGTTCGCCTAGCTAAATGCAAGAGATGTGCTTAAGAGATGCTTAAGAGTTCTGAGGAGATGCTTAAGAGATGCTGAAGAGCCGCTGTAGAGTCGTAGTTGTTCGTTTCCGCTTTCACTTGACCAAGTCTATCCTGAACGGCCAGTCTGCGCAATGCTCTTTGATACGCTCCTGCACCATTGTAACATGGCATCGTAAATCGTCCGGTCCCATTCCCAAAATGGGCGCTGTCCGCATCTCGCCACCTCACTTTGTGGCTTCCTTCTTCTTTGTTTTCGTCTTCGTCTTCGTCCCTTCTTTCTGTTTCTCCTCCTCCTCCTCCACGACCCCTGCCTCTTCGCCCTCCCTCAGCTTCTTGGCTGCTTGGGCCACCATGGCCTCGACCTGCCGCCACCGCAGCGCCAACAGGCTCCGCTGGCTCTCGGTCCCGACGTTCGCCTTGGCCAGCCGCTCAATCTTGGTCAGCGTCTTGTGGGCCAGCTCGGCCATGTCGTCCAGGCATTCCAGGAGAACATGCTCACGCTCGTCTCGTCCTCTGTGTCCCGTATCCTCGTTGTCCCCGTCGTCGTCGTCGTCCTCGTTGCCACCGCCCTCGACAAACTGCAGCCAGGCCGTCCGCTGGGCCGCGCCGTTGCCGCACAGCAGCCGCCGCAGGGCCACCTGTGTGCGGTAGCAGCCGCCCGGCGTGGCGGCGTCAATCATGTAGTTGCCCCAGAAGCCGGCGGTCTCCAGGTCGTCGCGCACAACGTCGTGCGGGGACGATGCGAGGCGCGGGACGAGGACCGCGTCGAGGGCGACCTCGTCCCAGCGGTTGTCGGCCAGGACGAAGCCGTACTCGACGAGCAGGGCGTCGTTGGCGTGGGCGCCGTAGCTGATGGGCACTTCGTCGCCCTCGCTGTACGGGCGGTCGGCGACAAACGAGAAGCCCTGGGCGGCGTAGGCGGCACGGCAGCCGCGGTCGGCGGCGTGGTTGAACAGGTCGGCCACGGGCTGCATGGCGATGCGGTCGTCGTGGCTGGGCAGGGCGGCCTCGGAGCGCGGGGTGGTGTAGTAAAAGGTACGCGAGTTGACCAGCAGCCACGCGCGGACGTAGTCGCTCTTTGTGAGGGTTTTCCTTTTGTCCTTGTCCTTGTCACTGTCCTTGTCACTGTCCTTGTCACTGCCCCTGTCCCTGTCCCGGTCCTTCTTCTTGTTACCCTCGGCCGCGCCGTCTCCAAACGCCGCCTTGACGGCCGCCCAGTCCGCATTGAGCTTGGTCTGCTGGCGCTGCAGGGCGTTGCGTGCCGGCGTCGGCAGCAGCTCGCGCAGTTTTGTCGGCCAGAGCAGCGGCATGCCGGCCTCCAAGTCTTCAGGCGTCGGCAAGACAGCGTCCCAGGCTGCGTAGTCGCCCGACTCGTCGAGCACGAGATGCGCGGCCAGGATGCCGTGCACCGACACGTCGCGGTCCAGGGTGCGCGAGATAGCCTTGGGCACCGTCGCCAGCGTACGCAAGGCGCGTGTGGGCACGACCAGCACCGTCTCGCCCTCGAGGACGTCGCGGACGGCGACCATACCGTAACCACGGCCGGGCAACCGGCGGGGCGCAATGCCCGTCAGCTGGACGCCCTGCTTGGCGGCATAGTGCAAGAGGTCCTGCAGTGTCTCGTCCTGCATCGTGGAAGGCGGCAGAAGGGCGACGTGACGAAGCCCGGCGGCAGAACTTTCCAGCGGATGAAGCTAAAGTGCTTAAGAACGTAAATTGTTGATTGGTCGAGATGGACCACTACTATTGCAGTTACAAAGACATGGTACCTTAAGACATGCTGGAAATGTAGAGATTGCCAAAAAAAAAAAGAAAAAGAAAAAAATAAAAATAAATTGAATGCAAAAAACAACTGGAAGCTACCTTGCAAGACGTGATGCTGTCGCAATGCACAATTACTCGATTGACTCACCGCAGGACAATGGCCGAAAAGGGAAGAAAATGGTGTACGCCACGGTCACGGGATCTGGGGTCCTTCACGAGACAAGTCTCGAAAGAAGCGCCAGTGCAGAGACAAGTGCAAGGATCTTGATTCTTCCTCCTACCAACCCATTTTTTCGTATCAAACAAGAGTCTGCTTTGCCTTGCAACCACGTCGATTCTACCGGTTTTTCTATCAATTCTACAACGTAAAATTCGCATCCTCCTGTTTTCGTCCGTCAGATACGCATCACTTCTTTCTCAACGGTCCATCTTCTAAATTCTGTTGTCTACCAGTGTCATTTTTATCTTTTCCGTGACCATCACTCACAGTTTCCATCAGGAGTCCTTGTGGTCTTCGCACAGTTGTCTCCATCAACAAGTCGTGCATCTTTGCCATCCACCGGCCGCCCTCGCCTCTCAACCTGTCTCGCGTTCACCGCGTCAACGTCTTCCCATCCTGCAGCAAAATTTGCTACTTACAAGGGATAGTTGACTCATCTTCAGCAGAACAGGCGTCAATTATTTTCTCGCATATTCTGTCGCAAACCAATCAAGAGGGCACTATTATTGCAAAATGGCCAACCAACCTGCTAATACCTTCCCGACCCCATTACCTGCGAGTGTGCACACTGAAGAAGGTTTCCGTGAGATAAGAATCTCGCATCTCAAAGAGCAAATCCCCCAAGTTCCCGACGAGGAGATTAAGAAGAATTTCGAATTTCTAGTACGCTACTATGAGAATGGCGGCACGCCTCCGCCAAATAACCAGACGTGGTTGGTATATGACGGCAAGTTCGTAACCAGTGCGAACGGCGATCGGGCGACAATGAGAACGATTGGGCCGATGGCGAGCTTCCGAGGCTACACCTTGGAGGCTGTGAGTTCACTTCCCTTGATACGAAGTCTAAACATGGGTAAAATCCGAGTACTAACGTGATATAATAGGGTTTGCACCGTATGGGCCTCCAGACGACTTTGCTGCCTGCCGATCATGCCGGCCCTTAGTATAGGCCAGCAGAACCGCAGCAGATGGCTCAAAACAGCCACATTTGGCGCTGTTCCTGGGTCGCACATTCACCAAGTAAGTTCCCGAGAACCCCCCCCCCCCCCCCCCCAACTAACGAGAAGGGTTGGTCAGTTCTGACATGCAAGCAAAGATGGTAGCCTCTGTGCAGTATAATGCCAACGCGCGTTTTGATGCCATTTTAGCCACTGTACTGTCGAACGACACCGGATCTACGGTACAGACCCTTACGCCCTTGGACGTAGCAGCGCTCGGAGTCGACCGCTCGCTCATGAACGAGATCTATGACACGACAGCCGCAGGCACTGTGCCGCTCAAGGCCATATACATCATGCTGTATTTCGTACGTGTGTACGTATCGCCGACGTTAACAGCCTTGCGGCACGTATTGCCTTGCCTGCAGGCTCTGGACAAAGCACATCCATGTCAATTACGCCCGTTGGCCAAACCGTACAACATACTTGATGTTTCTTTTCGATATACAAAGGGCACACAAGTTAGTTTGACTGGACAGGACTTTATTCATACAATTTGGGAAGGTTTCGAGCTTGGGAAGAAGCTCGAGATGCTCTATATAAACTGCCAGAGCGACCTGAAAGCATGTATCTTGGAGATGTCAGAAAATTAAAAATGTTCAAAATGCATTCTTTTCCTTGCCATAGGTCGTACGTCCGTCTAGATTCTAACAGCCGTTTTTCTATTTTCCCTTCGAATTGGGTCATTTCGCCGTGACCCAACCAGAAGCCGTTCTTTCCTTGTTTGTGCGCCACGCGCGCTAGCAATTACACGGTCTTTCCAATTGTGGTTTGCGTCTGCCCATTGTCCTACATTGAACATCTACGCCGTACTTTCCTTTGCATGGAGCACTCCTTTTCTATCATCACTTCTCTCCAATCGTCACGACGAACGCAAACATGCCCTCCTACGCACGCTCTCTTTCTCTCTCTCTTCTCTCTTTGCATGTTGCACGTACTGTGTCGCAGTCGCCCTCTGCTCGCCTCTTTCCTTGACCGACGGCGAAAACGAAACGATCGACAACGCACGGCGCGATGCATCCACAACGGCCAGGCGCACGTGAAGAGAAAAGGCTCTGCGTGTCGTTCAATGGAGTGAGACGATGGGGACTGGGAGACTGTGACTGGGCAGACCGGCACAAGATGCAGATGACAAGCTTTTATGCATGCACCCGCCTCTCAAAAGCGTGGCTGCCCGCCTCGGCGCATCGCCCCCCAATTCGGTCGCCAGATCCGCGATCCACGTAGGATTGCGACCAGGGCTGCAGGGGTCCTGGCAAGCCGTCAGGCCGTCTCTTTTTGTCCGGAGTGAGTTGAAGGTACAGATGACCCCGCCATTTTGTGGCATTTTGTGTCAACTGTGTCAGCTTTTGCGAGCTTGCGGCCTTTTGGGTCATTTGACTCGACATCGACTTTGATCTTTGATTCTTTTTTCCATGGTCGTGGACACACGGCCCCATGTCATACACTGCTGTCAACGATGCCGACCGCCGGACGCTTGCTGCACATGGAGGGCCAGAACACAAGGGAAATGTGACCAGGAAATGGGAAATGCCAGTGGCTCGCAGCACAGACTTGACGTGAACGACCAAGATACAAACAGTCGACACATGCAGCGGCATACGGGGCACCTGCAACGACGTGGACGGGGTTGGTGTGGTGGCACATCGGCCAAATAGCCAAGTATTGGCCAGAGTCGCCAGGATGGCCAGAATGGCCAGGCACGGGTACGAGGGTATTCGTCGACAGCGTCTCTAAAGTGACGAACAGGAAGGTGTCAAAGCTAGGGGTGTCCATACTCGCAATGTGACCCGACCGGCATTCCACAAGATGCAACCTCGTTGTCTTATTCGTTCTGTACGGGAAATCGTCCTTCTGTTGCCTTTTCTGGCTCTAGCTGCGGTTCAGTTTGCTGCACGTCTTTACACCTCCGTTTACTATGATAAACATTCTTTTTCTTTCTTCTTCTTTTTTTTTTTTTCTTTTCTTTTTTTCATTCTCATTCCAGCTCGACCTCCGTCTCCACGAGCTTTCTCTCTCTTTTCCCTCGTTTCTTTACAAACACGTTTTTTTTTCCCTGCAAGCAAGTGCATCACCGCGGGCCCTTGTCCTTTGACGGTGTCCCGACACCGATTCTGTCAAGGAGCGCCTCTCTGCCTTTCCCGCTTTTCACAGGAAGGTAAACCGGTCTAAACATACGGCCGGAACGAAAGTATAAATACACACGGGAAGGCCCGTCTCTGGTCATTTGTATTTCCATTTTCTCCGTTCAGGATCGACAGAGACCCTCAACCCTCCAAACACCTCCAGCCCTATATCATCACTTACACCCTTTGTCTCCCTTCTCTCCACTACTCCATCATGCCCTCCATCCGCCAGCTGGCCGGCATTCTCGCCGCTGCCGCCGTCTCCAGCGCTGCTCCGGCCCCTGCCCTCTCTTCCTCCGCCGGCAACAACAACAACAAACGCCAGACCACTCCGCTCCCCGACTACGCCCTCACCTATGCTCCCATCTCCTACCTCTACAGCGGCGAGAGCTGGTGGCCGTCGGATGTTGCTACCCACCTTGCCAATGTGATTCCCGAGGTCGACTTTGTCCCCGTCTCCGGCTACACGTCCGCCGGCTCCGTCACGCTCGCCACCCTCAACGACCAGAGCAGCAGCGTCTACCTCACCTCCAAGGACAATGTCGACACCAGCCCGGCCTGGCTGGTCTCGGCCTACGGCAAGCCCACAACCACCACCGGCGGCTACAGCGCGGCGCCCGGCACGATCATCGCCGTGCAGAAGAACGCCACCTGGGTGGACGTCTTTTACTTTTACTTTTACTCGTACAACTATGGCGGAAAGTATGTTTGTGCTGTCCTCGCTGCGTTCGCTTTATTTAGTATCCTCGCTACGCTCTCATTTGGCGCCCATACTTACTCTTCATAGGGTCATCGGCATCAACTTTGACGACCACGTCGGCGACTGGGAACATACCATGGTCCGTTCCTCTCCTCTCGTCCTCATCCTCACTGTTTTGCTGCAGCTCCCGGCTAACATGTTGCCACCGTAGATCCGCTTCGTCGACGGCGCTCCTACCGCCATGTACTTTTCCCAGCACGGCTCCGGCTCCGCCTACACCTGGGCCGCTCTCTCCAAGGGCACCGGCGCCAACGCCGGCCGCCCGCTCACCTACATTGGCACCGGCGGCCACGCCAACTACGCCAAGCCCGGCAAGGAAGACTACACCATCGCGCTCGGCATTGTGAGCGACACCACCGACGCCGGCTTTGCATGGGACCTGGCCCAGAACTACCGCGGCTACTGGTTCGACACCGCATCCGCCACCTTCTCGGAAGCAGGCGGCGCCAATGTCGGCGGCAGCGAAGAGGGCAGCACGTCGCCCGCCGAGGGGGCGACGTGGCTGCAGTGGGGCGGCGCCTGGGGCGACGAGCAGTACGCGTCGAGCCGGTCGGGCCAGTACTGCATCTTTGGCGAGTGCCACTACACGTCGGGCCCGACGGGCCCCGTGGCCAAGAACCTGGGCCGCACGGCCATGTGCCAGACCGAGTCCGGCTGCACGGTGTTTACCAGCGTCGACGACCTGACGCACCAGTCGAAGCGGACACACCGGTCGAAGTGAGAGGAGGAGGCGGGTGAGTGGATGCTAAAGATATAATGGACGTGCTGGTAACTCGTGCTTGGATATAATGACGTATGACAGATGAATCGATGTATATAGCAGAGACTTGTTTATCTCAATGCGTGAACAAAACAGACACGTTCCCTAAACTATGTGGTAACGATATACGCGGCATATGAGAAGCTGGATAGAGCAAGCTAACGTTGGCCCCCAGAATGTGCCATGTTCCAAATTTCGTACTGTCGTGAAGTCGTATTATCTTGATATCATAATATCGTGGTATGTGGTATGTGGTATGTGGTATGTGGTATGTGGTATGTGGTACGTGGTATCGTACAAACACTGTTGCTGCTTGCACTTAGTTCCTGTCCCCCGCGACGGTTGCAATCACACGACCTTGCCATCCCACCAGCCGCCGAGGCGCAGCGTCACCAACGGCCCAAGACTGGTAGAGCCATCCGCGTTGGCCATCTCGTCTTCGGCCTCCCGGAAAATGTGGTCCCAGTAGGCGCCGGCGCCGCTCAAGTGCAAGATGCGGCAGATGGCAGCGTGCACGGCTAGCAAACGCGGGAGGGGCGGATCGACCGTGTCCGATAAAAACAGAGTTCTGGTGATGGGCTGTAACGGCCTGCGTCCCCTGCTTTGCAAAACAGACTGTATGCGGTACGTATGCAGTGGCCCGTCCATGGCCTCGAAAAATGTCCGAAAGGAGCCAAAGACGCTGTGGTAACCCGAGGTAAGGGTGATGGCATTTGTTGGACGATCCATGCTGGCGCCTTCAAAGAGATGCGGAACGCCAGTATCCAGCATTTCAAGAATGGCTAGTGCGTTGCGTCGTGCAATGCTCCTGTCGTCGTCGTTGGCCATGCTCATGAGTGAGTGGGGAAGGATGTGGGCAACTTCCAACAGCTCAAATTCGTCTGTTTCGGGCATGTCGGCAAAGCGGACGCCATCGTCGTCGGCCGCATCGTAGCCGTGCTTCTTGGTGCGACGAAACGCCTCGTTCTCATCGAACTGTCGCGTAATAACACACCGATGCCTGTCCCGGATCAGGCAATCTCGTCGTAGGGTCGCGACGCGAGATTCAGACCCGGGAAGACTCTGTTCTGACGATAGGAAGGGAACCGAGAACGAAGCAGGCGTAGGCTGGGGCGTTCTCTTTCCCGCGGCCTTGACTGTTCTGGTGAGTTTGTGCGGTGGGTGGCGTGGAAGAAACAGGGGGCGGGGGAGGCGGGCAGGGAAACAGAGAAAACCACGTACGAGGGCCAAAGAAACTACCGTTGAGAAATTGAGCAAACTCGACGGCCCGAGATCGAACGTCCTTGATGTCAATAGTACTGGCCATGCCGACTGCCATGTCGACGCGGATACTTGCGAAAAAGTAGTTTAAAAAGAGGTCTTTGGAGAGCTGCGAGAGGCTGACTTGATGCATGACGCGGAGCATCACGACGGGACGAAAGCCGTGTCCACCTCCATCTCCATGTCCATCGCCAAGTCCATCGACCTCGAGCTGGTCTAGAAGCGAGGAAAACAGTTCCTCGGCATGGCGTCGGCTGGCTGCATCGTGAAAAACAACGGACGGGTGCGGCGAGTCAAAGATGCCTTCCAATGAGGACTGGTGTCCAATTGCCATGGCGGCGTGCTGGTGTCATGCTGGCATTTTTGATTTCGCACGGCGTGGGTTGTCTGGAAGATGTCGAGGGAACAATCCGCATAAAGTAGTTTCGCAACAAGGCCGGATTCAAATATCAACACTATCACGTGATACAATAGGATACATGCGCTGGCCATTCACGTGAAGATTTTACAAGGCCTTCATCTGCTCGATTGATCGAGACTCTGTTGTGTTCTTTACCCGCTGCACGAATGGGGCCTATCGTGTTTTATTCAGGAGTGAGACGACAACGTCATGCTTGGTGTGCGATATTGGTGCACCGCAACATGTGCCGTGGCCAAAGAATAATAAAAAAAGAGAGAGACACAAAAATGAAAATAAAAAGACGAAATAAATATCACGCGAACTAAGCAGCAGATAAACAGTTTCGAATTCTGAGCTCGACGGTGAGAGCGTCGGATGTTGACCATTGCCATATCGGATATCGGTTGGCTGTCGAAGAGAAAGGGTGAGAGGAGGGAACATATTCACCGAACGTGGAGTCGCCTTTCACATTTGGCTGCTCTCGATTGCTTTCCACCTCTGCGGAGTGCATCGTCATGGTACACAATTTCACTTCACCTTTTTATGTCGTCATTTTGCGTCAATTTCATATTATTGGCCTGAATCATAGAAGGCATAGCATCATCTTCACCTCCCAGAACGCCAGAACCCGCCATGCTGTAAAAGACGATGCACCAAAACGCTACAATACAACTCAAAACAAACAATAAAATATCAAGAGGAAGGAGAACAACGTCCCCCCCTTCCTCCTCTCCCCTCTCCCCTCCCCCATCACGCAACATACCGGTACGCCGCCGGCTCCGAGTCCTCGATACGCTCCAGGTACTCGCGCGAAATCAGGTCCTCGATGCGCTTCTTGACCATGGCCACCTCGGGCCGGAACCGGCTCGCCAGCTGCGTGACCACCTCGGTGACGAGCGCCGTGTGCGTCAGCTCTTTGCGCTGCTTCATGATGCGCACGACGGCGGCGTCAATGGTGTGCGAGCGCGTCTGGTTGTTCTTGTCCTCGGTGGCCTTGCGCTCGTCCTCGCCCTCGACCTTGGACAGCGCGTTGATGACGGGCACCTTGATCTTGAGGGACTTGCTGGCAAACTGGGCATTGAACGCAAACGTGTCGGTGGGCTTGATCGTCTTGGTCAAGGGGCTCTTTAGGAGGACGCGGCACTTGGGCGGGATGCACAGCGAGGCGAGGGCGCGCGTGAGGTCGGCGGCGGGGATGTTGGTCCGGCCCTGGATTTCGTCGAACGACAGCGCCGGCGTCGAGCCGTCGTCGCGGGCCGGCAGCTCGTTGAAGAGCAGCAGGACAATCATGCCGTGCGTCGGCGCATTGATCTCGTAGCGGCGCTCGCGGCTCAGCGGGCCCTTGTCGTAACCGGGGATGCGCGGGAAGACGCAGCGGATGTCGGCGCTGCCGGCCGACCCGACCCACGAGAGCACGCGGCCGCTGCGGTTGCGCAGGTAGAATTTGAGGAAGCTGGCCTGCAGCCGGCGGATCTCGGGCGGGTAGGTGCAGCCGGCCGGCGCGCTCGACAGGCCCGCCTCCAGCTGCGACGAGCGCCCCATGACCTCAGGGGGCCAGTTGTTGCTAGTCAGCACGTTGACGCCGAGGTCGATGGGCGCCGCTGTGTCGGCGCCCACGCCGTCGTCCGCGCCATCCCCGTCCGCATCGTCGGCCGTAGATGATCCGGCCGTCTCTGTCGACCCCAGATTCTGCACGTAGCTCGCATAGTCGCGCGTCAGCTCCTCGGACGTCGCCATGTCCTTGAACATGCCCTCAAACTTGCTGGTAAAGGCCTTGCCGAGCTCCGACTGCATGCGCGAGATCATGAGCTTTTCGGCCTCTGGGTTCTCGCTCTTGTTGTGCAGCAGCCGCCGCGCCAGGTGCTTCTGGTAGTAGCGCTCCAGCATGTCCTTTTCCGTCACGTGCTGCACCATGACCGTCGCCTTGTCGAGGGCCGCGTCGATCTCGGCGTCGCTCTTGCCGCGCAGGCCGCGCTTGAAGTTGTCGTCGATGAACAGCGAGACGTACTCGGCGCTGCGCGTGCACAGCCGGAACAGCTCGGTGAAGCTGCTGGCAATGGCCGACTGGATGGCCAGGTCCTGCTGGAAGCAGTCCCGCCACAGCCGGTCGAACTTGTCCTTGAGGTCCAGGATGTCGTTGACCCACTTGATGGCGGCCGCCGTCTGCTGCGCCGACGCCGATAGCGGCGCCTCGCCGGCCACCGAAAAGTCCGTCTCGCGCAGCGTCTTCTCGACGTCGACGCCCATCTCAATGATGCGCACCTGCAGCGCGTTCCGGAGCACGACCTGCTTGCTCTCGACGCGGCCCACCAGGTCATAGAGGATGGCGAGGTCGTCGGTGCGCTCGTCGTCTACCATGGCCTTGAGGCCCGTGCCGTCCATGGCCAGAAACTCCTCGAGGTGCGCGGCAATCAGCTCCGCCTCGAGCACGCGCGCCGTCTTCTGCAAGGTCTCCTGCGACACCGTGTGGCCGCAGCGGTCGTGCTCTTCGCGCAGCCGCTGCCGCGTCTGCCGCAGCCAGACCCGCGTGTCGCCGTCCCGCAGCAGCCGCTCGCACTCGGCCTTGTAAAAGTCGGTCGTCGCCTGCAGGAACTGCGGCTCGAACATGGTCAAGTAGAGTTTGTCGTCTTCCTGCTCCTCGTCCGTCTCGTACAGCGCCTCGAGCATCGCCACGCAGCTTCGCAGGAGCGGCCGGTCGACAATCTCGCCGTCACGGTCCATGTTGATCTGGTCGAGCACGACGGCCGCGAGGGTCGTGTAGATGGTGGGATGTTGGTAGGAGACGCTGCCGCTGGTTCCGCTGGTTCCGTCGGATCCGCTGGTGCCGCTGGTGGTGCCGTTGATGCCGCTGGCGAGAGCATGGCCGTCCGCACCGCTGCCCGCAAACTGGTCGGACTGGCGGTTCCATATGGATGGTGGGAGCGGTGCTTTCAGGATGTGGTCGCGGTAGAGGCCAATCGTCGTCGCGTAGATAAAGGGCCGGTTCGAGTCCTGCGCGTCGCGGTCCAGATACATCAGCACGTCCGCCACCATGTTCATCGACATGTTGTGCCGCTCCCAGGTCTCCTTGAGCCCGCGCAGCAGCCGCTCGCCCATCTCGCGTCGGCTGTGTGCCGTCGTGCTGGCGGCATTGTGCAGACTGACAGCCACCAGCCCCTGCGTCACCAGCGGCCAGATCTGCGAGATGACCTTGTCGGCAAAGTACCGCTCCTCGAACCCCCTGACCCGGTTGTAGAGCTCCTCGCCACGCTTTTTGAGGACGCTCTTGTACGAGGCGCGGTACAGCTGCTCAAAGGACAGCTTGCCAGCGTTTTGGTTGTGGATGTCGTCGAGGGCGTCGCGGATGAGGCCCCAGTTCTCTTCGAAATCGTCCACGCCGCCCACGGCGCGTGCGACACCACCGACCTGGACAGAAACCGGGTTAGTATGTCCTTACAGAACGACAAAAAAATAATATAAAATAGAGGCTATTTCACCATTGACATACTCGTCGGGGTGCGCGGATCTTGCCCTTATACATGGTGGGCGGCCGTCGTGAAAACGTGAGGAGACAGAAGCGTGAGTGTAAAATCCGAGATTCTGGTTCCGGTATATAGGTAAAAGGTAGAAAATAAACGTGAAAAGGATGAAACAATAGCTTTGGCGTGGCTCGCTGTCGATAGGTCGGGACAAGTTGTGTCGGTAGCTAGGACAGAGATACCGGCGCATGGATATGTAAAGAGATTTCGGCGAAGACGCTGAAGCAATCCATTCAGGTGATTGTCAGGTACGAGAAGCGAAAAGAGGTGAGAGACGCCGAGACGAGAGGCAAAAAGAGAATCGAGGAGAAGAGGACGTCGGCTTATATACAGAAGTGCCTGCGAATTAGCGGCAGAGGTGGGCGACGCAGAAGAGTGCACTGTTAAGGCTGGAAGGTGCTCGGCGCGCAACACTGTCGGACAGTACTCGGGGATGTTGTCGTGAGGCTATGACGTAGCGCGTTCAGTGCGGAGTCGACGATGAGAAGATGAGAAGATGTTGGGTGAAGTTAGGAAAGTCTCCTTTGCCCGTGGTAATTTGAAAATGACAAGCCGGGCAAGAACCCCGCGGCCGTGCCTGCCCTGTTGACCCTGTCCACTGACCCTGGAGCTCTGTCCAATTACAGGCTTGGCCTGCCCAACGCCGCCCGTTTAGTAGCAGGCTTTGGGTCCACAACAGCGGGAGGCGGAGGCCTTATCGATAAGGCCGAGAGAACGTCGCAGAAGCCGCTGGCAGAAAATCATAAAAAACAAAAGTTCAAATTAACGAGTTCGTCATCAACACACCACTGGCTGACACCGTTTCTCTTCTCGTCTCACGCGTGACGCCTACCACTGCCAAACGATAACAAAGCAACCCTGATCAGCCTCCTATACCAGCGTCTCGTCATGGCATCTCGAACTGCCTGGTCGCGTCTTGCGATGCAGCCTCTCTCGACTCTTGCGCAGCGCGGCACAGCGCCCGCCGCTGCCTCGTTCTCGTCTTTGTCCTCTTCTGCTCTCCGTAGCCTCGCCCGACGTCCGGCGCCCGCACCAGTTCCATTAGCGTCGTCTCCAGCTGGCACATTCGTCCGCCTCGCCCACAACATTCCGCGGCCCAAGGCGGCAGCACCTGCCGATCCCTTGTCTGAGGCGTCCACTCCGTCCATGCCAGCACGACAGCGCGGCAGCGTCGCCGGCTCGGGAAAGAACCCCAACAAGATTGGCCTCGCACCGCACTACGAACTCACGTTCACCTGCCTGCCCTGCGGCACCCGCTCGGCCCACCATGTCTCCAAGCAAGGGTACCACCACGGCTCTGTGCTCATCACCTGCCCGTCGTGCCGCAACCGGCACATCATCAGTGACCACCTGGGCATCTTTGGCAATGTGAGCAAGGAGGGCGGCAGCGGCGGTGGACGCACGATTGAGGACATTTTGCGCGAAAAGGGCCAGCTCGTGAAAAAGGGCACGCTGGGCGAGGACGGCGACGTGGAGTTTTGGGAGGACGGCACGACGAGCGAGCGGCAGACGCGGCTGGCGGCGGAGGATGTGATGCTGCCGCAGTCAAACGAGAAAAAGGACAAGGACAAGCGGGCCGACAAGGAGGCGGCCCCCGGGTCGACCTTTACGAGCGCCGGCAAGGCGTGAGGCGAAATGGGGAAAAGACGAGGAACGAGAATTCGTTGGAAAGAGCCGCTGAGCTGGTTATGAATATATCACATGGCGTTTGGACTTGGGATCATACTGTGGGACGGGATTGAAAGGCGTTTGGATCTCTTTTTTATTTGCATTTGTGCTGCTGTGCAGTTTCTCACATCTCCCTTCTCCTTTTGCCTTTAGACTTGGCACGGAACAAAAGGCATCTCTCTTTCATAGACACAAAAGTGCACTGCAATGTAACAATGTGCTTTATTATAATTGCGAATGGCTACAAATCTGCTCCCAGTGAATTGCGTATCCTGCCCGTTCCACCGTCGTGCGTACCATGCAATGTCCCACCCATCGTACTCCGCGATAAAACATTTGTTACTCCTCATCATAATTTTCTCACGCCCCCCCTCCCCGCCTACTTCTTCCCCAAATCCTCCTTGAGGGCCACAATCCGGTTCAGCACAATCTTCTCGTCCGTCGAGTCCGAGTCCTCGGCAAAGTACGCCACCCGAATGCCCTGGAACCGCACGCTCTCGGGCCCGCCCTTGCCCAGCTCGCTCTCGCCGGCCGCCTCGGGCCACGGCGCCCGCCGCCGCACCTCGTCGAAGCCCGACTCAATGAGCGCGTCCGGGTAGACGATCTCGCTGTCCGGGTTGATGTCGGCCAGGTAGCCGCCCTCGGCGTCGTTGGGGTTGTCGGACTTGAAGAGTGGGTTGTAGACGCGGACCTCGGCGCGGCGCGAGCCCTTGTCGACGGGGGGCACCCACTGGATGTACGTCTTCTGCTTCTTCGTCCCCGCCGACCGGTCGAGCACGGCGCGGATCTCGGTGACGCGGCCCGTCGTCTCGTCCTTGGTGTACGACGTCGCGCGGATGGGGTAGGGCACCTGGAGCAGGCCGACGGACTTGCCGGGCGCCAGCCGGAAGAAGGAGGGGTCGGCGTCTTCGCGGAAGTCGGCGCGGTCAATGTAGATGGTGCGCGAGAAGGCGACGTCGTGGACGCCGACCTTGGGGTCTTTGGGGTTGAAGGGGATCGACAGGGCCTTGCCGTCGAGACCGCCGAGGTTGGCCGCATCGGCATCGGCATCCGCCTCGTCGCCGCCCTCGCCGCCCTCGACGCCCTCAATGACCACGGGCACAGGATCTAGCACTAGCATCAGCCGCGGCACGGTGCGCTCCAGGTACTTGCGCACGGCCTGCTCGAAGCGCTTAATGTCAATCACCGAGTTGGTGGTGGTGACGCCGAGCTCGTTGACAAACTCGAGGATGGCGCCGGGCGGCACGCCGCGCCGCTTGATGCCAATCAGCGTGTACAGCCGCGGGTCGTTCCAGCCGCGCACGATGCCCGACTCCACCAGCTTCAAGATCTTGCGCTTCGAGAGCACGGTGCCGGTCATGGACAGGCGGCCGTACTCGCGCTGCATGGGCTCGTAGACGCCCAGCGTGTGGTTGAGCCACTCGTAGCTGACGCGGCTCAGCACAAACTCGGTCGTGCACAGCGAGTGCGTGATGCCCTCGTACGAGTCGCACAGGCAGTGCGTAAAGTCGTACGTCGGGTAAATCTTCCACTTGGTGCCCGTCCGGAAGTGCGGCGTCGCCAGCACGCGGTACGCCGCCAAGTCCCACATTTGCGGGTTGCCGTCCGCAATGTCCTGCTTCATCCGCAAAAACGCCTCCTGGGGCTTGTACTTGCCGTCGCGCATCGCCCGGAACTCTGTCAGGTTGTGCTCGACCGTCTGCTCCGCGTGCTTGCACCGGTACCGCGGCCGGCCCTCGCCGCCGCCGCGCTGGTCCTTGATCTCCGCGTCCGTGCACTGGCACACGTACGCCCGCCCGCATTCAATCAGCTGCTCGGCGTGTGCGTACAGCCGGTCAAAGTTGTCCGACGAGTACGTGATCGTGCGCGGCTGGAAGCCCAGCCACGTAATCATGTCCAGGATCGCGTCAAAGTACACCTGCTCCTCCGACTCCGGGTTCGTGTCGTCGTACCGCAGGTTGCACGACCCGCCGTGGTACTTGGCGAAGCCAAAGTTGACGGCGATCGCCTTGGCGTGCCCAATGTGCAGGAAGCCGTTGGGCTCCGGCGGGAACCGCGTGCGCACGGGCTTCATCGGCCGGATCTTGAACACCTCATCCAGGAAGCCAACCTTGAACATTTGCTGCGGGTCGATGCTCGGCTCGTCGGCCTTGGGCGCCGCCGCCGGCTTGGGGTTGGGCGCCACCGGGTTGCTGGCGGCGGCCGCCGCCTTGGCCTCCTTCGCCTTGGCGGTCGCGGCCGCCTTCTCGCGCTTCTTCAGGCGCTTCTTGAGCTCGCCCTTGGACACCATCTCGCCCGTCTCCTCGTCGAGCTGGAGCTTGGCCGTGCTGTCCACGAGGTCGGCCATGGTGGCGGTGGTCGGTGTTGGTCGGTGTAGGTCGTATGCTATGAGGGTCGCAGCTCGTAGGAGGACTGCCGCGTTCTCAATGGCGAGATACCGTGCTCGGTCGGTGTTGTTTTGAAGGTTTTAAGTCGGATAAGTTGAGTCAGAATTCAGCGAAGAGAGAATGGACAGAAGGTCGAGTTGGTCGTCTTATAATCGTCTGTCGCCCTTACCAGTCCGCTGGTCGTCCTCTGTCGTGTATGGACTGTTGACCGATGTGTCTATCAATGCCGTGGTGGTCGAGTGACTCAATGCTTCCCGTGTTTTGCTCTCTCAGGCTCGCCTCTCCCCTCCCTGAAACACTTAAAATGCCTGAAGCTTTTTGGCGCGATAAGAGATAAGACATACGAACCGCTGGACTCCGCCCCGCACCTTCCTTTTCTCGGCCAAAGTCACTCGAACGTAGCACGCCGAAAATGGATTAGCGGGCCAATTTTTGTGGCAGGTGCGACCGTGTAAGTGTGCAGGAGTGCACGAGAAGCTGCATCGCCCCTTTTTTCACTGCCTCAATGACAGTTAACAAACACAATGTCTACAACAGCCGTTACATGCCGCTTCGATCACGGCAGCCGATGGAAAGCGGACAGTTACGGAGAATGACAGCCATCGATGACCTTGGCGGAATACACGAGTGTCTGCGCGTTGGCTTCCGCTCGACGGCACGTGCGATGTACTGACTACAAAACAAACGTCTACGAATAGTGACGACAAGCCAACGTGGCAATAAACGTTCAAACACTTTATTCATTCGTGTCTATCATACTGTCATTGACCCTCCCTTAGATGGAAAAGTCCTTGATGGCCTTGGTCAGGCCGAGCTCCTTCTTCTCGGACGCGTCGAGCAGGCCCAGCGCCTCGCGACGCGTCGGCGCGTCGGCCTTGAAAAAGGGCTTCTCGGCCAGCGAGGTCACGCGCGTGCCGTGGCGCGGGTGGCGGCCGCCGTAGTCCCAGCTCGCGTTGTGGATCGTGATGCGGTTGTCCCAGAGCGCGCTCGTGTTGGGCGTCCACTTGAAGCGCACCTGGATGTCAACGTTCTGCTCGTAGACGTCGTACAGGTAGTTGAGGATGACGTCGCTCTCGGCCTTGTCGAGCCCGACAATGCGCTCCGTCATGACGCGGTTGACCCACAGCGCCTTCCAGCCCGTCGCCGGGTGCACGCGCACGAGCGGGTGCGTGCGCTCAATGTACTGCGGGCCGGCCTCGGGCTTGTTGCGGTCGAGGTACTGGTGCGCCGAGCGGTAGACGGCGAGGCGCCCGTCGATGATCTTGCGGAACTCGGGGCTCAGCTTCTCGTACGCGGCGTAGCCGCTGGCCCACAGCGTGTCGCCGCCAATCGGCGGCACCGTGTCGTTGTGCAGGTGCGTGATGCCCGCGGGCTGGTGCTCGTGCACCAGGTCCGTGTGCCAGCGCGACGCGCCGCCCGGGTGGCGGAAGTCGGCCGAGCGCTCCGTCGCCTGCAGGTCGGGCCAGATGACGGTGACGCCCTCGACGCCGGGCACCTGCGGCACCTGCGGGTGCACCTCGACCAGGCCGTAGTGCTCGCCGAGGCTGCGCTGCTGCTGCGGCGTCAGGTCCTGGTTGCGGAAGAAGACGACGCTGCGCTCGGCGATGAGCAGCGCCAGCTCGTCGCGCTGCTGGTCCGTCAGGTCCTTCAGCTGCAGGCCCTCAATCTCGGTGCCAATGTGCGTCGTCAGGTCCGTGACCTTGGTGGCCGCCGACAGCAGCGCGCTCTTGCTCTTGTCGGCGCGGGCGCCCGCGTCCTCATAGGGCCGGTCCTCGCTGCGGATCTTGTACACGTCGTCCAAGTAGAGAGGGCGGGAGGGGCGGTAGGGGTAGCCGTTGGAGAGGTCGATGCCGGCCTTGGTGAGGCGGTCGGCGGCGGTCTTGGGCAGGCCGAGCGTGTCCTTGCGGGGCTCGGCGACGTCGACAATCGACGGGTCGATGGGAGCAGGGGCCATTGTGTATGGGCGTGTGGAGGTTGTGTTGGGGAACGGTTGTCACAGGGACACAAGACGGGATGCCTCTTTGGGTGTCTTGTACGTTTGACGAGTTGCAGGTGAGTTGGGTGTATACAGCAATACGAACGACTACAGGACCAGGCGCAATACCTGCTTTTATAACGGGGAAGCATCAACGGCAAGTCACTCTCGCATTCATGATCTCATAAGCACACTTGAGTTGCCCACCCTTCACAATCCCGACTTCGACGCCATATGCCAGCCGAAGACGACACAGCACTACCCCTCACACTTGGGAGCGACGGCCTACCCTTTCCAGAGGCCACTATCGGTTGTGTCGTCGTTTCGTCGACTGTGATTTGTTTGGGTTCAATACGTTAGCTCCAAAGGCGTCACGGAAGGAAGGCTCGGCTACATCGCGTGAGCATTGTGTGCATTTGGCGTGCGCAGAGGACAAGTCAAGGATGTCGCAAGGCAGGTGTCGCAGAGACAGGGCGAGCAAAAGGTCCGAAGGCCGTGGGAAAGGGCATCCCATGATGAGGCAAGAAGAGACCAAGGCCAGAGACCCAAGGCTATGGTGAATGGGCATCGACAACCCCTCTTTCGTGGCTTTGCTTATAAACCAGGCAGGACAAGCTGGGGAGACGGAACGTCTTAAATGCAAGGAGGAGCAGAGAAAGGGTGACAAAAGAGTGCGGAGTACGGAGTACGGAGTCTAAGGCAGGCTTCTCGGACTCTGCACGCCAGTCAGATTTGCTGGAGAATGTAGGCGATCGTCGCTGGTGGGATGAACAAATTCAAGGGCCAGATGACGAGATTTGTGCAGCAGTTACTTGTGAGACGAGAAAAGAAGAGGATAGGGACTAAAGCTAGCTGGAGATAGAAGGACAGACAACTTGTCGGCTCCAACGTGGGATATAAGAGGATGGCTTTTTTGGAGAAGGATGTGGGGAGGTGAGATGACAAACTAGCCACAACAGCGGACTGAGAGGTGTTTGATTTTCTATTCTTTTTCTTTCTTTTTCTTTCTTTTTCTTTCTTTTTTCTTTTTATTTTGTGCCTTGCCCTTCTTTAGATATTCTTGTTTTTCTTTTTCTTTTTCGTTTTCTTTGCTGTTTCTTTTTTATTTATTTTGTTTTATTGCCCCCCACCTTTTTCGCTCTCTATTCTCAATTACTGACATTTGATACTATTGCCTTTCGCATCCATTTCGTCCCCTTCCTAGCTCCAACTCCTCACTAACACCATCAGCACGGGAGTGGCGCAATGCGTGGGCGGTCGATTGTGTGATCTGGCCTGGGCCTCTGCAAATCTCCAACTGGCGCGGCGATTGGACAGGGTACTGCGCTTTTACCACTCGATACGGTGACCTTCGTGAAAGTGGAAGAGAAACGGCAACCAAGGCAGGGCAGAAATGGGAAATAGTTAAACTTAAAAAAAAAAAAAAAAAGGAAGAAAATGACAGCCGTCACGACGTTTGCATACGGCCGATACATTTGAATTTGAATGCCGCTCGTTTTCCCCTTTGTCTAGACCCTGTACAGGAAAGCGCCGTTGAGCTTGTTTGGGCTCCATGTCTCCTCTAGACGACACCCAACGTCTTTTTAAACGTCTTTCCCGGCGCATGTCCTGGTTCAGTCTCGTCCGCAGCGTAGTCGTATTGTCGATAATTCTAAATTGTCTCCTCTACAGTATGCCCCGTTGCCCCCACGCGCTTACCGGCTGTTGTTCTTGTCTTGGCTAGATTCGATCTTGTTTTTCGTAAATCGTTCCATTCACGGATTTGAAGCTCTTGAGGCGCTCAGTCTCAGTCTGATTCGTATTCATTATAGATTCGCAGACAGCACAAGCAGTAGGATGCGGTTCGTAGTTGCCCATTTGAAATATATCTTCAGCATCGTCGTCTTGTGCCGCCCGATAGTTTGCCAAGTGCAAAACGTCCCGAGAGGATCCCGCCGAATGGAGGGCGACTACGACACTTCCTGTTCCATCGGACCATTTATCTCCACGGCCTGGCCGGGGTTGCCCATTTTCGTTTCCATCGTCGCAGGCAATAACGATGGCTTCAGTGGGGAGCGAGATCTCATCATCACAGACGTCGTCGTCCTCATCGGCTTTTGTCCAACCAGAGTCGAGAGACAACGATGATGGAGCCGGAGGAAAAGCAAGACTGAACGTTGTGGCCCCGTTGCAACGATAAACCTATCCATGCTGACCTCGAACTGCTCGGGGAAGGCTCGCGGAAACAGGAAGAGGCGACGTTTGGCAAAGCACGCAACGACATACAAAGTACATGGGGTTGGGTCAGGAAGAGGAGATGATCGGCGGGCGTGTAACCAAAACGCGTATACTGTGGGTTCACCAGATGGATGCATGGCACGGAGACATATTTTCGGAGACCTAGAGGTTAAGTAGAAAGGAGAAAAAAAAACCGGATGCCATGCATACCATTTGTACATTTGTAGCTGTGCGGTCAAGCTATGGGTGGCCTGGCTGCAGTGATTATGGACGGATTTGGGTCTGGATCAGCTAGGTCGACTGACTTACACGGGACAAGTTCTCTGGCCAGGCGAGTAGACGAGAATCTTGGTGTCTATCTTTGCCATACAAACAGTCTACAATGTGCTAGAAAATATGCAATGTATGACAAGATTACGGAGTATTAGCAGATTCTTAACAACTCCCTGTCTAATATCTAATGTCTGACGTCCAGCGAGAGCAGCGTGCAAAGTTCTGCATCATATCATCCGTGCTCCCATGCAGGCCGTGCAATGCAGCTGTCAACAGATCGTCACCGCCCTGCCGCATATATAAGATTCCGCGTGTGCCGCGTGCACTCTTGCAGGTCTCTTCCTGCCCAGTGATTTGGTGCTTCTTTACCTGCACTTTTCTATTTCCTTTTATTGCACTTTCTTGTACCATAACATCACCTCACCCTCCCCGCACGCACGCTCACTCCATGGCCAACGACGAAAAGACGGCCGTCGGCCAGACCACGCCAGTGTCGACGACTGCCGACGACAGCACCGCGCCCACTGCCGACCACGCGGGCCATCTGCACTCTGCGTCGCCCTCCGACGACGATGTCGACAAGGACGGCCTGACGGCGGCCAACCGCGCCGTGGCCGAGCGGCTCGTGGCCCAGACGCCCAAGCAGACGTGGCGGTCCAACTTCTGGGACACGCTCGACAAGAGCCCCGAGGAGCGCAAGTTCCTGTTCAAGCTGGACGCGGTCGTGCTGACGTTTGCGTCGCTCGGCTACTTTCTCAAGTACCTCGACCAGGTCAACGTCAACAACGCCTTTGTGTCGGGCATGCGCGAGGACCTGGGCCTCTTTGGCAACCAGCTCAACTACATGACCACCTGCTGGACCGTCGGCTATGTCATTGGCGAAATTCCTAGGTAGGTCGTTCGGGATTGCGGCCCCTTTTCCTCTTCCTTTCCTCCCACCTGTACCTGTTCTCCGGTCTCACGCAGACAGCAACCTCATTCTCACGCGCGTCCGCCCGTCCATCTGGATCCCCGCCTGCGAGGTCTTGTGGTCGGTCCTGACCATCGTGACGAGCAAGTGCAACAACGTCACGCAGCTGTACGTCCTGCGCTTCTTCGTCGGCCTCGCCGAGAGCACCTTCTACCCCGGCATGCAGTACGTCATCGGCTCCTGGTACCGCCGCGAGGAGCTCGCCAAGCGGTCCTGCATCTTCCACGCCGCCGGCGCCATCGGCACCATGTTTTCGGGCTACCTCATGGCCGCCGTCTACCACCTCGACGGCACCAGCGGGTACCGCGGCTGGCAGTGGCTGTTCATCATCGACACCATCATCTCGCTGCCCATTGCGATTGCCGGCTTCTTCATGCTGCCCGACGTGCCCGAGATCACGCGTGCCTGGTACTTTTCGCCCGACGAGATTGCCATTGCCAAGCGCCGCATGCAGCTCGAGGGCCGCGCCAACCGCGCGCCCTACACGCGCCAGAAGCTCGCGCGCATCTTCCGCAGCTGGCACCTGTACCTGCTGGTCCTCCTGTACATCCTGTTCAACAACGGCGCCGGCTTCGGCGGCCAGCCCGCGTTTGCCCTCTGGCTCAAGTCCCAGGGCTACTCCGTCACCCAGTACAACGTCTACCCGACGTTTGCGTCCGTCGTCCAGGTCGTCTCCACCTTTGTGTACGCCTGGACCTCCGACACCGTCTTCAAGGGCGCCCGCTGGCCGCCCATTGTCTTTGCCGGCGCCGCCAACTTTGTGGTCTACGTCAGCTTTTCCGTCTGGACCATCCCCGCGAGCTGGAAGTGGGCCTGCTTCCTGCTGGCGTATCTCGGCGGCGGCATCTCGGGGCTCACCTTTGCCTGGGCCCACGAGATCTGCAAGGACGACAACGAGGAGCGCGCCCTCGTCACCGGCGCCATGAACGAGATGGCCTACGTCGTCCAGGCCTGGCTGCCGCTCATCATCTGGCAGACCGTCGACGCGCCCAACTACCACAAGGGCTTTGTCACCGAGATTTTCATCAGCGTCGGCCTCATCTCCGTTGCCTTTATCATCCGCTTCCTGCACCGGCGCGAGCTGCAGCAAAAGGCGCGTGTCCAGCCGGACGCGGGCGGTGATCAAGAAGCGGCCGTAGACAGCGGCATCGAAGAGCGGAGCGAAGGCGAAGGCGTCGAGTCGGAGGTGGTGGCGGTCGACGGCAAGGCCGTCCCGGTCACGGTGTCCGAGAAGTCGGGTTAGTGTACTGGAGGAAAAGGGCCGTGGCCGATGACCGGACGAAGGCAGTGAAGAACAAATCAGGGATAAGACATCTTGAGATCAATTAGCGCATTCCCCTAAAACTCTTGAACACGTCGTACAGAGCGAAAAGAGAAAGAGCGACCCTCTACACCGCAGTGTCCCCGTTTCTTCCACCTCGTCATGGAAGGAGCTTGATGCGGCCTCTAGCGCCTTCCTGCGCTGGGATCTTATCTCCCTTCTTTCCCCTTTTATCAATCGTCCCCTCCCCCTGGACAAAAAAAGGCGTACACACAAAATGTTCTAGCAGTCTTTCAGTGCAAGAAATCTTTAATTTAGCACTGTAACAGTGCGGACATCTCAACCAAAAAGCGTTTGTGTGTACGCGTTTTTTTGGCCAGGTGGAGGTCCCTTAACACGTGCACGGGCCAGGCCACTACCATCCAAGTAAACTACCGGCGCGCGGACCCTCCCTGTGTCACAGGCCGTTCCAGGGTAGCTCTTCAGGGGAGATACCCACTCTGGGACAGCTACTGTCTCACTATTGCCCCCAAGTCCCTTCTGGGGTTTGCTCACGGACAGAGAAGGAGCGAAGCTGTTTGCTCTTGCTGCTTGGCCAACGGGATCGGGTCATTGCATTTCTACTGCCGAATTCTGTCCTTTCATTTTTAATCTTCTTTATTTTTTTATTTCTTTTATTCTCAACAGTCTCAACAGCCTGTCACTGCCCCTGGTCTCTTGTCGAGTCACTGGTCCGCGAAATCCTGCCCTCTTGGCGAAACGCTCCTACCGAGCACATTTTTCAGTGGTTGCAACTGGTCTCCTGATTTTGAATTTGCTCTCCTTCTTTTCTTCCCATTTCACCACGCAGTCAACGGCTTCGGCGTGTTTCTAGTTGTATCTTCCTCAAAACTCTACTCTTGATTCCTCATCACCCCAACTCCTCATATTCCAACATCCACCATGGGCGACAAGCCTGTTGAGACACCGGCCGCGGAGGTCAAACCCGCCGACGGCGTCGAGGCGTCAGCTGCTACAGCGGCTACAGCAACTACTGAGGCTGCTGAGGCTCCGGCCACCGAGACACCTGCTCCTCCTGCTGCCGAGGAGAAGCCTGCCGAAGACAAACCTGCAGTTCCCGAGAAGCCTGCCGAGGCCGCTACCGCGGCTACCGCCGTCGAGGACAAGCCGGCTGTGCCTGAGAAACCTGCTGCCTCCACGTCTGTCACCACACCCATCCAGACTCTCTATGCTGCCCAGCAGGAGCACGGCCATCCCGAGATCTGGGGCGTCACCCTCGCCGACCCGGCCACCCACGTCCCGAGCCAGGTTGTCTTCCAAAAGTACCTGAATGCCAACGATGGCGATCTCCCCAAGGCCAAGGACCAGCTGCTCAAGACGCTGACCTGGCGCGCCGCCACGAAGCCCCTGGAGCTGCTGAACCAGACCTACAACCGCGACAAGTTTGCCGGCCTGGGATACGTGACGTCGTACCACAAGGACGGCGCCGACGGTCCGGAGGCCAAGGAGGTGTTTACGTGGAACGTCTACGGCAACACCAAGAGCATCGACAAGACGTTTGGCGACTTGAAAGAGTAGGTCCCCCGCTGTCGGCTGCGAAGCAGAGTCAACCGCAATGCCGCCACCACCACCACCACCACACCATCACACCACCACACGTAGCTAACTTGGCCAGATTCCTCCACTGGCGCGTCGCGCTGATGGAGCTCGCTCTCCTGGATCTCGACCTCGCCTCGGCCACCAAGCCAATCACCGCCGACTACGACCCCTACAAGATCTACCAGGTCCACGACTACAAGAGCATCAGCTTCCTGCGCCAGTCGGCCAGCGTCAAGGCCGCCAGCACCGAGACCATCAAGGTCTTTGCCCAGAACTACCCGGAGCTGCTCAAGGAGAAGTTCTTTGTCAACGTGCCGGCCATCATGGGCTTCGTCTACGCCTTTATGAAGCTGTTTGTCGCCGCCAAGACCATCAAGAAATTCCACCCCATGTCCAACGGGGGCGGTCTGGCGGCCGAGTTTGGCGCCAGTGCGATCCCAGACCTGGGCCAGCGTCTGCCCAAGGAGTACGGTGGCAAGGCTGGCGAGCTCAAGTCTCTAGGCAAGGAGACGAAGCTGGAAGCGGCTGCGGCTGAACAGCCTGCCAAGGAAGCCCCCAAGGAGGCCCCGAAGGAGGCTCCCAAGGAGGAGACCCCGGCGGCGGCTGCCGTCGCGGAGCCTGCGAAGCCGGCGGAGGAGGCTGCTCCGGCCAAGGTCGAGGAGGCAACCCCCGCCGCTGCCCCGGTGGAGGCCGCTGGTGAGACGGCTGCCGAGCCCGCCGTCGAGGCTGCTGCCGAGACCAAGGCTTAAACTAAACTGTTTGCCAACACACGAACAAAACACAAATGGCGACGAAGGAAGGGCGATATGTAATGGAACGATAGCTGTGAAATACCCAGAATGCACGTGTCAGGCGACAGGGGAAGAGATAAAATAGGGAGAGAGAAAAGGAGGCCTGGTGTTGAAGACGGACGAGAGCAGCAAGCATTGGTTTTTTTTGTTTTTGTTTTTTTCACATTTATTTCTGTTTCCTTTCTTCGAGTCCTTTTTTTGTCCAGTGATGGCCCTGGTGTCCATCCCACTTAATACCAGCTGTCGAAGCAACGAAGCGCCAGTTTGTTTTCACATTTGCCAAGCCACGGCCGACACAGTTCATACATACCATAATGCAGTCGATCTATTGTCCGTAGCAATTGTATAAGCTAGCAAACCCCACTACTGAGGATCGTTCTGTGGGGGAGCATGGCATTACTATATGAAGAAGATGCAGGCACTGGATGTGAACAGAAGGTTTTACCTCCCGTCCACAAAAACCCAAAACATGCAAATGGACTCGAACACGGACACCGTACAGCAGTGGACAACCCTCCAAAACGGCCTCGAGCATCTCGCCCGGGCCACGGCGCCCATGCCGACGCCGGGTCCCGATGAGGTCCTCGTCAAGATCCACGCTGTCGCCCTCAACTACCGCGATACAGAGGTCTGCATGGGTCTCTACAACCACCACAAGGCCGTGGCGGCTGGCGGGCCCGAGCCGCTCGTGCCCTGCTCCGACATGTGCGGCACCGTCGTCGCCGTCGGCCCGAATTTGGAGCATGCGCACAACGTCGGCGACCACGTCGTCTCCCTCTTCAACCACATGCACCGCACCGGCCATGTCCGCGCGTCCGACATGAGCACCACACTGGGTCTGCCGCTGCCCGGCGTCCTCCAGACCTACCGCGTCTTTCCCAGCATCGGCCTGCTGCCGGCGCCCGCGTACCTCTCCGACGCCGAGGCCTGCTGTCTGCCGATTGCGTCCATCACAGCCTGGATGGCCATCAACGGGATGCGCCCCTTGGGTCGGTCCGGCGGACAGGGCGAGGTGGTCCTTCTGCAAGGCACGGGCGGTGTCAGTGTCGCGGGCCTGCAGATTGCCAAAGCCAGCGGCGCCACCGCCGTGGTGACCTCGTCGTCCGACGCGAAGCTCGCCATCGCCAAGAGCATGGGCGCCGACCACCTGATCAACTACACGACGACGCCGCGCTGGGCGGACGCCGTGCTGGAATGCACCGCGGGCCACGGCGCCGACATCATCTTTGAAAACGGCGGCGCCTCGACGCTGCGGCAGTCATTTGACGCCGTCGCCTTTGGCGGGATCATCAACTGCATCGGCTACTTGGGCGGCAAGACCGACAAACGGGTGTCAGACGACAACGACGACGACGATCGCACGGCCATCAATGTGCTGGCACTACGGCGCAACATGACGCTGCGCGGCATCCTAAACGGCCCGCGGGACCGTTTCGAGGAGATGCTCCAGTTCTACAAGGAGACGAAAATCCGGCCCGTGGTGCACCGCGTGTTTGCCTTTGACGAGGGCCGCGACGCGATACAGTATCTGTTCCGCGGCCAGCACTTTGGCAAGGTGGTCATCCAAGTGTCGGCAGAGGCCACGCTGCCGCCGACATCAGAGTGATGCTACGATAGGAATATGGAAGAAAACGGTACAAAGTTCACACAAAATGCATCTTTGGCATACGGACAAAAGATGGGGGAAATGGGAAAGCCGGCAAGGGGCGCCGGTCGGTCTCTGAGGCCGTTGCTCGATTTGAAAATCGTAGCGAATTGGTTTTTTGTCTTCGTTTTGGTAGATTGACATATCCTGCCGTTGCCCGTAGGCCGCTCAAGGCAAGGAAAAAGGGGGGGGATAAAGCAAATTAAACAACACACAAAACGCCTTTTGTCGTACCGTAGACCCATGCCATGAAATTGTACAACATCATTTCATTTTTGTCCTTCCTAACCCGAATTTTTAAGTGTTTTTGTATATTCTCCGGTGGAAGAGACCCGCTCAGCGGACAATGCCGTCGAAGCGCGACTTGAACCACTTGATGGTCTCGTCGCGGTTGATCTTGTGGCTGGAGCCAACGCGGGCCTTGGCGCGGCGGCGGCGCGAGACACGCTCACCGGGGCGGGTCATGCAGCAGTAAAAGTCCATGCCGTAAATGCCGATGCCCGGGTCGTACTTGATGCCCAGGTCGATGTGCTCGCTGATACCGAAGCCAAAGTTGCCCGTCTCCGAGAAGTTGCGCTTGCGCAGCTCGTACTCCTTGACCTTGAGGCCGCGCTCCAGGATCTCCTCGGCCTTGGGGCCGCGGATGGTGACGTGGACCGAGATCTTCTCGTTACGGCGGATGCCGAACGTGCGGACGGTGTAGCGGGCCTTGGAGTAGACGGGGGTCTGACCAGACAGCTGCTCCAGCACCTTGGCGGCACGGGTCAGTCTGTCACCAGACTCGCCCACGGAGATGTTGAGGACGAGCTTCTGGATGCGGAGCTCCCGCATGGGGTTGGCGGTCTTGTCGGACTGCGACGAGTTAGATGTGAACATGATCAAGAGATTGAGATTGAAACGAAGACTGGGCGGAGAATGCCTACCATTTTGATGGTTGCCTCGAGGGTCGTTGAGGAATTGGGCGATGTTGTCGTTGGTTGGCGGTTGTCGATGAAGAAAGAGTGAAAAAGAGACGATGCAAAATTTCGGGGGGAATATTAAAGTGGGCGATTTTCTGGGTGCGAAAATATTTTGTGCGGGCGGTGACAACGGCCAATTGCAGAGGGATTGGGAACAAGAAAACCCTATTAGTACAGTCACGTGTGACGTCGCTAGCTGGAAACCATATTGGGTGGGCGACGACCTTAACTCCGATGAGAGCTCTGAAAGGCCATCTGTCTTATGTCATCCGACCCACAGTCCTCTCACCGCCCGCCGCGGCAGAAACTTCGGCATTGGCGCCTGGCGTTTTGTTGATGGCGGTTTCGCGATACCTCACGTCGACCTCTCCCTTTCCTTCTCCCTCCCCTCCTCAGGCATCCCCAAGCATCCCACAGCGGCCACTCTTGTCAAGACGAACCATCTTTCCAAGACGAAACTGCGCCGAAGCTTCTCCTACCGAGAGCTTTGAAGAACCTCCCTCCGGGAAGACGCTTGGCGAGAAGCTTTGGCTCAATTTTTGAAACCCCCTTCTTTCACAAGGAAGCTTGTTTGGCTGCCCAGCAGCAGCGAAAGTTGCCCAAGATGGCGTCCAACAAGCAGGGCAAGATGGTGCGTTCCCTGCCCCTACCACGAAGCTACTTTTGTGTCCACGTCCATACTAACAGTGTGTCTCTCGTCTAGGCCGGATACGTATGTTCCACATGTCCATACAGCTCCATCGAGAGCTCCCCTTTCCCCTCCCTACACTACGCGTTGCTGACTTTTGCTATCAGATCAACTACCGTATGCGCATCACGCTCAACGACGGCCGCCAGATGACCGGCCAGATGCTCGCCTTTGACAAGCACATGAACCTCGTCCTCGCCGATACCGAAGAGTTCCGCCGCATTCGCCGCAAAGAGACCAAGCCTGCCGCGTCCGGCTCCGGCTCCGGCGCTGGCGGCCAGGCGACGACGACCACCATCGAGCGCGAAGAGAAGCGCACGCTCGGCCTCGCCATCGTCCGCGGCGCCCACATCGTCTCGCTGTCCGTTGAGTCGCCGCCCCCGGCCGACCCCAGCGCCCGCCTCGGCAAAGCGCCCACGGCCGGCGTCGCATCCGGCCTGGCGGCTGGTCCTGGTGTTGCGCGGCCGGCCGGTCGTGGCGCACCTGCGCCCATAGCACTGGCCGGCCCGGCAGCGGGTGTCGGTGGTCCCGGCCAGCCTTTCCCGCCTGGCTTCCCAGGCGCGCCCGGCTTTGGCCGCGGAGGTCGTACGTCTACCTTTTGCCTTCTCCCCGTCCGATCGTTTTCCAGTGCTAACAAGACAGCTCCCCCCGGCTTCCCTAGCGGCAGCGGCTTCCCGCCGGCTGGCTTCCCCGGCGGCCCTGCTGGTTTTGCGCCGCCGCCTGGCTTCCCTGGTGGCGGCGGCCCACCACCCGGCTTCAACGCACCCCCACGGCGGTAAAAGCTTTGTGGCACGTTGCGGTTGGCTGTCAACAGGCGGTTCGACGGTGTGTTTGCCGAGATTATGGCAGCATCTAGTGTGCACTGGTCATAAGAGGCTAAAGGTTATTTTGTTGTTTCTACTTTTCCACATACGGCGTTTCAGAGTTATGGCACCACATCAAAATGGGGCGAGAATCCGAGCAAAAGGCAATATACAAAACTTGGGGAATGTTATTTCATACGACTACTTTGTGCGTCAGTCAGACCCTTGACGGTTGAGTTGTGTTAGCTGCTAGCCAGGGGCAAGATCAATGGGTGGGCATTATTTACATTAGAGTGAGTTTACTCCATTCCACGAGTGTTGCACACGTTGTTTCGTAATTAGCATCTGTTACGCTCTCGGCAGATTGTTCACAGTTGTTCACAGTTGTTGCGTCCTCATTGTCAATATGCGCACGTGACCGTTATCGCGCGTTTTCGCTCGGTGCGATTCAGCGCGAGAAGCCGTCGTAGGAAATCCGGACATAGAGGGGCAAGTCCGACGTTTCCGCCTGTTATCAGGGCGAAGCACCTAGGACTCTCAGGCCTTTCAGGGCGTTTTCGGGGCGCACAAAGTCCCTGTGGAACATTTTCCCCAACCAAATTCCCGCCAACCAATCACTCCACATTATTCTCATTTGGTGACCAACCAACCCGTTGCGCATCAAACTTTCTGGTCCAAACATCGATCCAACAAACGACACAATCCCTTTGTCGACGACGTCTCTCCTGTCTTTCCTCCCTCGACAACACACACCATGGCGGCGTTTATAAAGGCGGCGAACGCCAAGATCCGGTCGAACCCGGTGACCGACTACATCTGCTCAACGCGTATGTATTTTGCGGTTTTGCTGTTTTGCTGTTTTGCTTTGCTTTCTTCTTGTCCCAAAATTTATGACTCCCTCCGCTCGCCGGACCGCCCTTGTCCGCAATGTCCGTACGACCAACACTCTGCTCTACCACGTCCGCCCGTACTGCAACGACGAGGACACACGCAAGCGCACGATACGCAAGAGCGGGATATGCCATTGAATCGACTTTCGACGGCAAAGGGACTCGAGATGCGGTCGTCGGCGTGGTTCTGCCCTTGCGCCGTTGTCGCCGATGACTGGCAGTGAGCCACCTCGGCCTGGGTTCGAGCGATGCGGATGCAGCATGTCTATGCCTCTCTGTGTTGCATACATATGGTGCGCGGGTGGCCAATGCGGCCGTGGCGAAGCCGGCAGCGTACATTTGGGCTCGTCCCGGCACCGGCATGGAACGGGCAACAGTGGACGCCTTTGTTGAAGAGCGTTGGACATTGTGTTGCTAGGACGCTACGGTGCCTCCGTCACCAGCTTGACTGCACTCCATCTTTATGTTTACGAACTGGCGCGTGCTTTTCTGTACAACAAGACCGACAGCGGACAGCAACGATCGGCGTGCGGACAGAGTCATGTGCCTCGTTCTCGTCCTGTGCCTACGTTGGATCCCTACTAACACTCTGTTCTCGCATCTAGACTTCTGGGGCCCCGTCTCCAACTTTGGCATCCCGATCGCCGCCGTCATGGACACCCAAAAGAGTCCGGATCTGTAGGTCATCTGTCCCTCTGACGAACCGACAAACACGTTTATATCTGTGCGCTCCGTTCCCAGACGTCCCCGCTAATGCCTCCTGCAGGATCTCCGGTAAGATGACGTTTGCCCTCGTCATCTACTCGGCCACGTTCATGCGCTACTCGCTGGCCGTCACCCCCAAGAACTACCTCCTTTTCCTCTGCCATTTCATCAACGAGGCCTCGCAGCTGACCCAGGGCTACCGCTACATGAACTACCACCACTGGGGCGGCAAGGACGCCGCGTCGTCCGCCACGTCGAGCGTAAAGGGCGCGCTGGAGGCGGCCAAATCACAGGCCAAGGCCGCCGAGGCCAAGGTGGAGGCTGCCGTGAAGAAGTAAAGGGTGAACGACGGAGGCGACTTGGTTGCGAGGCGGAGGGGCGGAGGCGACATACAATGGGATAAGGGACGGTTGAGGACGAGGAAATGCAAGAGGTCCTTTATAAGCAAGGGACGTTCATCTGTCATGTCAATCTATCGGCACGTCCTACTCGGTCTGCAAAAGCTACCAAGATCAACAAATTCAAACGTTTTTCATGTGTCCAAAGCGGACAGCAGGGTGTCGATAAAGGAGGAGACCATGGGATTTGTCCACAAGCCTATTAGGTTGTCAAGTTGCGCGGATGCACAACGTCGGCATTGCATCGTTTCTTGGAGATATCCTAGACATATATGAGAGCTTGTCCTGGCATCGGCAATGGGAATAGTAGAAGCACATAATTTACTCGCTCATATATCTCGTTACATTGTCTCTCATGCTGAAATAAACCAGGACTACCCAGTCACGGCTGGAACCAGCACCGCAGATGCATAGCAGGCAATGTGACACCTGGACTAGCCAAGACCGCGCAGACTTGTCCTGTGCAACGGATAGATAGGGCAACCGAAGCGAGCGGCAGCAATAGTAATGCACCACGGGCGCCCGCGTGCTGGGAGATGCTCTGCTGCTTTGCAGGGACCGATGGTGAAGCTACAGGCATGTCCGGTGTCTCGTCGTACATCTTGCTGGGGACACAATGTCTGGCCACTCCCCTCATCTCAGCTGATTCTGTAAGTCCTGTCTGTTTCGTGACTCCTGTCCAACCGCCGCGGCTTGGCAGTGTCTGTGAGTAACCTCTTGGCATATCTCGTGATGGTTTGACATGGAGTTGGGGCTTGTTCCGGCGTCCTACGAGGAGTGGTTATGAGGTAGGCTGGATCCATACACATGGACAGTACCATTGGACGTGCACTACTCTCTGAAATCGAAAACTAAGACGCGTTGGTGTCTACGATGCATCATTCTGTGATGCAAAACTATCGCGTCTGCTGCTGTGGTTGGCCAGTTCTTGATGCGTACGCATCAGAAGAGTATCTACGTTTTGTGATGCCTTGTTGGAGAGATTTATTTGGGAAACATAATACAACTATGTTATTGTGTTTCTATTATTTTGTATTTGAAATTGGTCTTTTTGAGATATATACATGTACGTAGTAGAGGTGTGCTTTTATACATTTAAGTATATTTCATATTACACATTGATAAAATTATTATGAAAAATTCCAAAATCATATTTGAAGATTTAATCACAAACATTGTCTTCCAGAACAAGTCTGCCCGAAACTGTCAGAAGTCCTGGGAGTATGCTTCTCTCCCCACACTTTGTGGTCCTTATGTCGGTTGACGACTGTTGTTTACTTGTTCGATTGGCCAATCGGAGGCTGGCGCCGGAAGTAGCCTTACCGGACATATACTGAACGACCCAACAGTCGGCATGGAAGAAGCAGCTGGACATCCATCCATGCTCCATGCCCCATGCCCATTGGCTCCTCATTTCTGCTTCATGTCTATTTCATACATGGCACACGGCTTCCTTTCTTTTGTCATTGGGTCTCGAGGGCGCCTCTTCTTTCCCCGGTTTCTATTTTCTTCCCGAAGATTTCCGGGATCCCGGGACCACCCGGACGACCGACGGCAGAAGGACCCAGACGAGGGGAACGGGGCTATGAGTATCCCAGTATATGTCGTAAACAGGGGTTAGACAAGAAAAGAAAATCAGGCGCAGGAACGGCTGTCGTAGTCAAAGTCCTACATAAAAAGTGAATGAAACCTGTTGAGCCAGACCTGGAGACAGTTTTGTGGGGAAGAGCCCGAGAACGACGAGAAACATGAAGGTTACAAGGAGAGCTCCGTAAAATAAGAGGGAGAAGGGGACGTACCAGTCATTCTTCGAAGGCCGTTAACCTGTGTAAGTGATAGCATGCTGGGGACCCAGCAGCCCTGGGAAAAAGGCAACAGCAGCTCTTCTTGTACGTTTGCCTTACTCTTTTGTTTACGAAGAACAACCTTGCGATCCATTTGCTTGTTTCCACCGTCAAGGTCACATTAACAAGCACACCATCCTTGTTGTCGGTTCCCTCGTCCCTCGCCCTTCTCGCCCTTTGTTCGGGGAAAGCTTGGGATGATAATGGACGAGGATGTTGGATATATGGCTTGCATGCTTCGTGCTTCTCGTGTTGGTATACATGCGGATTAGCTTATCATTTCCCCCGTACCCCAGCCTTGAGCATGCCATGTATTTTGTTGAACTCCGTAGTGTACCTGTTGACCGTAGTTTTATGGGGGCCTACCTGGCCCTTTTTCGTTTACTTCGTCTTCCTGGCACCTTTTTGGGTGTCGGGAGAAGCCGGCAGTCTTGCGTGTTTGATGGGCTTTGCCATGCTCTCCATGCCGTCAAGTGAAGCAGCTCGGCAGACCAAAGCAGAAACGACGGACGAGTCTATCGTCACAAGAGGCAGAGACCTTTTATGCTGCATTTTGCAGTTTTGTGTCGGCTGTGGAATGCCATATTCTTCTTTGCGTTGCCAACACAGATTATACAGTCTGAAGGCTGTCTAGTCAATGCAGGATTTCATCTGTATCAGCACTGTTCTGCACCTCGTTGAAAAGGATGCAGTTGGTATCAGGCAATACGATGCGGGCAAGCTAATGAAGAAATGCGTTGGGAAATAGAGCAATGCCAGTGTCAAAAGGAAAGCTAACGCGGGGTCCCGCGAAGAGAGAATGCTGGCTGCGGCAAACGTGGTGATTTGCTAATACTACCCCAAGTCCTAAAGCTCTGTAAAAGGCATTTGTTTGCGAGCAAGGCGCCGTCCAACCGGAGTGGGTGAGCCGTGACCTGCTGTGAGGTAACAAAAACAGAATCCTAAGACGTAGATCCAAAGGCAAATTGGCTGGCCCAGTAAAGCAAAGAGACAAAGAGGGACGGAGGGACGGAGGGGCAAAATGAATTCCGTTTTTCACCCGCGCCATGCGATTTTCCATGATCAATTCATATTTGTTTCATATCAACAGAAAATGGGGGGCATGGACTGGGAGGATGCAGGATTGGGGATTGTGAGATGGGGGTCCTGGCTGCCGGCGGAGAACCCAAGCCGGGCCCAGCTTGGATCTAAGATGGTGGTAAACTTCAGCCTCTAGACGCAATGCAGACTTTGTGAAGGTGATGATCTTGTCCCGCGAGGTACATTCGTATATGACTCAGTCGCGGTGACCCGTGAGCTGTGGTGAGCACGAGGGACAAAAAAAGCAAGGATGGCTCTATGGGTGGGCCGGCCAAGATGGAGAACAGGGAAAATAAAAACCGCATTCTGTTAAAATGCCATCTTTTTTGAATTTGAATTTCGATTTTCCGTTCTGATTTTTAGTGGTTCTTGTAAAACGTTGTATTTGTGTTGGTGGTCACATTCGTCGCTATTTTCGCTGCCTTTCCCACGGGTAATTTCACTCGCGTCAGCCGAGGTCGGAGGCGCCAATGGGAACAAGAAAAAAAAAGGTTGGACAGGACATGCAGGACTTCGAGTTGGTTTAGGTGCACTCCGCCCGTTAACTCGGGACGGTAGGGCGATGGCCCGAAAAGGCTAGTTTTTTGTCGGTGTGGTTTCCTTTTTTATCTCCTGTCTTGGTCTTTTACCTGCTTGGGTTATGAATGGACCTGGGCTTTGCCATTGTTGTCCTTCCGCCTCTCAATGGCACTGTAAATTAATGCGGAAGCGGCTGTCCGCCTCAGTATAGAGAACTCCGAAGGAGATTTTGCTTGACGCGCCAGTGATGGGCGGGCCACGGCGGCGACAAAAGACATGTGCACCTAGGCGGTGTACGACGAAGTGCTGTGCTCATGCTGTTATGTTCCATGTCTGTGAGACTCCGGGTATGATCATTGCCCTGATCTGATTGGCATCACAATTGTGGTCGATAGATAGGCGGTACTTTTCCTTGGCGGTCGACGCCCATTATTTCACAGGCTGATGGGCATAGCCAAGACTCCCAGAACGGCCGAGATGCAATGTATGGCAGTGTCAACAAGAAAAGGCAATTGGCAAAATGACGGTGAGGTTGCACGCGCTGTTGCCGAAGGCGCGTACCCCAAACAGCTTGATCTAGATTGGAGCGGCCTGGCCATCTTTGTCGAGCCCAGCCTCGGCCTCCCTGGTACCGCCTTGTGGCACACTCCTCTCCCGCTAGTGGGGGTCTCCAACAGAAGCTGGCAGCTGGAGGTGTTGGTAGACTTAACATGGGCCCAGGACATACGATTTGCTCGGCACAAAGGAAGACGAGAAACGTCCCATGATAAAGTCGTTGGTCAGACCCTGGAGGACGGGGCCGCGCCCTATCTAGCCACTATCAACGGACATTTGGCGCTTTGTGATTTTCGTCTGTTGGCCTTGTCACGGCGATCTTCGATCTGGGAGAAGGCAGGGGTTTTCGCTGGTCACAGGCGTCGAAGTTGCTTGGCCGTCGTTATCCTCGGCTGAACGAAAAGAACGATAACGAGAACAACGAAAACGAGGCGATGACGACACATTGGATAAAAGAAAGGCCAAAGGGTACGTTGATATGGTTAACCGCGTGCGACAACGTGCATTTCATCGTCTATATCGAGGGAATGTTGTGTTTTGGAGATTGTGAACGGAGATGCTGTTTCTCCCCTGGCCATCTCCCTTGGCTCAGGGGCAGCCAACAAGGAGCTCGAAAATGGCCCGTGGATTAAACAGTAATTGGCAGGAACGCCGGTTGACAAAGGTCGCTCTTGCAGCTTCTGTTGAAGAGGACTGCACAGGCTTGAATGTTGGGGTCCCGTCTAGAGAAGGCACGACGGGGCGCGCCTTTCCTATTGCTCGGCAGCAATTGGCTATTGGACCCCTCGCGCCTCCTATATCGTTTTCTCATGGTTGGCGGCGTACCTGCCCTGGGCTTGCTCTTTTAAGCACATGCTGCCCCTCCTAGTGGGAACCGTAATTCGTTGGCACCTGCCGTTTTGCCTGCCCCTCCTCACCGTTCTGAAGTCTTTCGCCTTTTTATTTTATTCGCCGTCTTTTTTTGGTCTGCTATCCTGCTCGTCGCTTTCCGAGGCGAGTGGTACCTTTGCCCACGGCAAACAACGCCTAGCCTCGCTTTTTGCACGCTCTGTAGCCGAACTTTCGTGGGGTAAGATTACAGACGTACCCGTGCCGCCAGGCAGTTGATTGGATGGCGGCCAATTGGGTAGGCAGGTACGCATGAGTGATGGTCTCGGTCGGTCTTGCCTGTGATCGACAGGCCGCAAACGGTTGGGGAAAGGGCGACCAAGACATCTCTCACTTCTTATATCAGATCAGAGCATCTCGCACCAGAATGAGTACAAGGTCAACATTTTGAAGCAGAAGTCAATTGATAATAGGGAGAGGGAGTACATCGTATTACGACGGAAAATATAAAGATATAGACTGAAGGACGAAAATATGTGGTGCTCCGCGAAAAGGCTAGCCAACCCCACCAAAACTCTGAGCTGCCCACATGCATCGAAGCTCTGCGAACTCTGACACGCCGTCATTCTGTCCTGCACGCTATTGAACACTTGCTCCGTAGTCCGTAGTCTCTTGCCATGTGTCTGCTGGACTTCTCTTCCAGGTCCGCGGATGCTCGCTCTCGCCCGGCCTGGCGTTTCAGAGTCTTGTTTTCCGAGCTTCTTGTTTGTTGACGCTTTCTCTTTTCTTTTCGTCCTCCTCCTTTCGTTTGCCTTCTTCTCATTAGGTTCCCGATTGGCTTTACGGTATCTTTACAGTTTCTCTTGAGCCGCCTGCCCGGTCCATCCCGCTGGTATTGCCGCCGCAAAGCGCTCTGCCGCCTTACATCAACAGGTCTTTTTTCCTTTCCTCTTTGTCGATTTCTTTTGGTTTACCATCTCTTTCCATCTTGTTCTTTCTGGTCTGCTGCCGCCTCTCTTTTATACCAGCCAGAAACGCGCATCCGGTCACGAACTCCGTTCCGCCTGCGTGTGTGCATCGGCCTTTGCCTCGCTGTTTTTCTCTCCCAAACCAAAAGGTCAGTCACAAGGCATTGCAGCCACGCGGTCATTTTTATTTGTATTGTTCTCCAGTTCCACCATTCTGCCGTCTGCACGGAGTCCATTACACTGCGTCACATCCCGCGCCGAGACTACGAGCGATCCCATCAATGAGAGCGAGCCGAAAAAGGAGGGACGAACTTAAGAACCAAAAAAAGGCCGAAAAAGGCAAAATGACCCAAAAAGAATAATACGCGACCCCAGAAGGAGCTCCAGAAAAGTCGACCTCAGAAAATCCCGCGTCCCGTCTCGCAAGTCGCTAAGCAGAGCTAGCCGCCATACCCTCGAATTTGTTGTGGTTGTTTGGTCGAGTGATTGAGCGGCCGAGTGTCTTTTCTGGGGCTTCTTTTTGTGCCTCGTCGCCTCTTTTGTTGCTCGGTCTCTGTTGCTCATGTCGTCTATGTCTCTCGCGAGACCATGTCTGTCTCCTCTCCACTCTCTCGTGCGCTTTCGCTCCTTCTGTTTCGCCACACAAAGCATAATTTAGTACCTCACGCCCATGGTTAATTCCCTCGTCGCTTTTGCCCGTCACAAAAAGTCTTGGCTCGCTTTGCAGTTGGTCTTTTATTTCACTATTTTCACTGGGATTTTTGGAGCCGGTACCAGTGAAACAGTTGGCTTTTTTTTGGTCATCTTGTCCGTTTTTTGTTGGCCCGGCGTTCTGGCTTCTGGGTTTTTTTATTGGCGTGACTCTTCGCCTTTGTCCCGCGACTGTCTGGTCTGCATTCCCTTTGGGAAGCTTGCCCCAAACGAGAGCTTATCTGGTCGCACTTGTGTCGTATTAGCTCCCCCTCTTTCGATTACTTTTTTAGTTTTCACCTCTCCTGCTGCTCTTATCCGTTTACCTTTTTCTCTTTTTCCTTTTTGTTTCTTTCCTTTTCCCGCTTTCTTTCCCCAGCTTCGTTTTAACCATTCCACCTTTCGTTTTACTTACAAATACCTAACAGAGCGCTCCTCTGTTCCCACTGAGCTCGGAGCTTCGTCCAGCGCGAAACCCCGCCGCTCGACCTTACTCGTTTTTTTCCCTTCCCGCAGCGAGCCGTATCGCCAAATCGCAACTATGGCTACCGCACCGGTTCTCGACAGCGCCGCCCACAAGGAGGCCTTTGCGGAAGTCTTTGACGACGATGCCCCGCCCAAGGAGGGCGCCTCCATCCAGCGCATCCGCGCCAACTCCAGCATCATGAAGCTGCGGAAGCTGCTGGTCGCCAACCGTGGCGAGATTCGTGAGTTGCGGCCCGTTCCCAGGCGTGATTAAGTGACAATTGACGGCAATGACTTGCTAACTGTTTTGTAGCTATCCGTGTACGTGTGAACCCGGCGACAACGTCTTTGATCGTGCTGGAAGCTTCACATGTAAAAATCAGATGAGAAACTAACGCGATCCTCTTTTCCCTCGTTTGCAGATCTTCAGAACCGTGAGTAACTGCCTCCTCCCCAGCTCCCACTGCCCGTTACGATGTAGCTGACCATGCCACAGGCCCACGAGCTGTCTCTCCACACCGTGGCCGTCTACAGGTAACGCACCGCCTCTGCAACCCCGCGCTGTGTTCACCGCCGCCTGTGTCCCTTCAGCATGCTAATTGTGTAGTTACGAGGATCGCCTGAGCATGCACAGACAGAGTACGGCCCTCCCTGCTCTACACATCGTATACGTTTCTCACGGGGGCTCTCGCTAACAAAAACAGAGGCCGATGAGGCGTATGTCATTGGCAAGCGCGGCCAGTACACCCCCGTCGGAGCGTACCTGGCCGGCGACGAGATCATCAAGATTGCCGTTCAGCACGACGTCCAGATGATCCACCCCGGCTACGGTTTCCTGTCTGAGAATGCCGAATTCGCCCGCAATGTCGAGAAAGCCGGCCTTATCGTATGTTCACTTGCCGTGTCGCTCTTTCCAGTTTTATTGTGTTTCTGTCGCCTCCGTCGCTCTTTCCTAACTCGCTTAGTTCGTCGGCCCGAGCCCCGACGTCATTGACGCCCTTGGCGACAAGGTGTCTGCTCGCAAGCTCGCCATCGCCGCCAACGTCCCCGTCGTCCCCGGTACCGAGGGCGCCATCGCGACGTTCGAGGAGGCCAAGACCTTCACTGACGAGTACGGCTTCCCCATCATCATCAAGGCTGCCTACGGCGGTGGCGGCCGCGGCATGCGTGTCGTTCGCGAGCAGAGCGAGCTCCAGGAGGCCTTTGAGCGTGCCACGTCCGAGGCCAAGTCCGCCTTTGGCAACGGCACCTGCTTCGTCGAGCGCTTCCTCGACAAGCCCAAGCACATTGAGGTCCAGCTGCTCGGTGACAACCACGGCAACATGGTCCACCTCTACGAGCGCGACTGCTCCGTCCAGCGCCGCCACCAAAAGGTCGTCGAGATCGCCCCCGCCAAGGACCTGCCCGCCGAGACCCGCGACGCCCTCCTGGCCGATGCCGTCCGCCTCGCCAAGTCCGTCAACTACCGCAACGCCGGCACCGCCGAGTTCCTCGTCGACCAGCAGAACCGCTACTACTTCATCGAGATCAACCCCCGCATCCAGGTCGAGCACACCATCACCGAGGAGATTACCGGCATCGACATTGTCGCCGCCCAGATCCAGATCGCCGCCGGCGCCACGCTCGAGCAGCTCGGCCTCACCCAGGACCGCATCTCCACCCGCGGCTTCGCCATCCAGTGCCGTCTCACCACAGAGGACCCGGCCAAGGGTTTCCAGCCCGACACCGGCAAGATCGAGGTCTACCGCTCGGCTGGCGGTAACGGTGTGCGTCTCGACGGTGGCAACGGCTTCGCCGGTGCTGTCATTACGCGTAAGTCTGACAATCGGGCCCCTTTGTCCCCCCTTCGCACCTTCTTCCCTTTGACTTATTGGCTCCTTCCCTTTTTTTATTTGCCATCCTCGGCGCTCCTTCCGTCCACGGTTTTGTTCTGGGCACTCCCGGCCAAAAGACCCACAATTTCCTAGATGCCCCACCTCAAACCGCAGCCGTTCTTTCCACTGCGCAGAATGGCATCGAAGTCGCGATATCTGGGACGTTTTGATTTCTTTCACATCGCGAACCTTCTAGCTAACTCTGATACTAAATGGTAGCTTTCTATGATAGCCTCTTAACCAAATTAATTTGCCACGGGTCTACGTACGAGATTGCGCGCCGCAAGATCCTGCGTGCGCTCGTCGAGTTCCGTATCCGCGGCGTCAAGACCAACATCCCCTTCCTGGCTTCGCTCCTTACGCACCCGAAGTTCATTGATGGCAACTGCTGGACGACCTTCATCGATGATACTCCTGCGCTGTTCGACCTGGTCGGAAGCCAGAACCGTGCCCAGAAGCTCCTGCAGTACCTCGGCGACCTGGCCGTCAACGGCAGCAGCATCAAGGGCCAGGTCGGCGAGCCCAAGCTCAAGTCGGAGATCATCCAGCCAACGCTGCTTGACGACGCCGGAAACGCCATCGACGTGTCGCAGCCTTGCACCAAGGGTTGGCGCCAGATCATTGTCGAGCAGGGCCCCAAGGCCTTCGCCGAGGCCGTCCGCGCCAACAAGGGCTGTCTGATCATGGATACTACCTGGCGCGACGCCCACCAGTCGCTGCTGGCCACGCGCGTGCGCACCGTCGACCTGCTCAACATTGCCAGGGAGACCAGCCACGCGCTGCACAACCTGTACAGTCTGGAGTGCTGGGGCGGCGCCACCTTTGACGTTGCCATGCGCTTCCTGTACGAGGATCCCTGGGACCGCCTGCGCGCCATGCGCAAGCTGATCCCCAACATTCCTTTCCAGATGCTGCTGCGCGGCGCCAACGGCGTCGCCTACTCGTCGCTGCCCGACAACGCCATTGAGCACTTTGTCGAGCACGCCAAAAAGAATGGCGTCGACGTCTTCCGTGTCTTTGACGCGCTCAACGACGTCGACCAGCTCGAGGTCGGCATCAAGGCTGTGCACAAGGCCGGTGGTGTCGTCGAGGGTACCGTGTGTATCTCGGGCGACATGCTCAACCCCAGCAAGAAGTACAACCTGCAGTACTACCTGGCGCTCGTCGACAAGCTCGTCAAGCTCGACATCCACGTCCTGGGCATCAAGGACATGGCGGGTGTGCTCAAGCCCCAGGCCGCCCGTCAGCTGATCGGCTCCATCCGCAAGAACTACCCCGACCTGCCCATCCACGTGCACACCCACGACTCGGCCGGCACCGGTGTCGCCTCCATGGTGGCCTGCGCCGAGGCTGGCGCCGACGCCGTCGACGCTGCCTCCGACAGCCTGTCGGGCATGACGTCGCAGCCCAGCATCAACGCCATCCTGGCGTCGCTCGAGGGCACCGGCCTGGAGCCCGGCCTCAACGTGCACCACGTGCGCGCGCTCGACACCTACTGGGCCCAGCTGCGCCTGCTGTACTCGCCCTTCGAGGCGCACCTGGCCGGCCCCGACCCGGAGGTCTACGAGCACGAGATCCCCGGCGGCCAGCTGACCAACATGATGTTCCAGGCGTCGCAGCTCGGCCTCGGCTCCCAGTGGGCCGAGACCAAGAAGGCTTACGAGCACGCCAACGAGCTGCTCGGCGACATTGTCAAGGTCACGCCCACGTCCAAGGTGGTGGGCGACCTGGCCCAGTTCATGGTCTCCAACAAGCTCGGGCCCGAGGACGTCAAGGCCCGTGCCTCGGAGCTCGACTTCCCCGGCTCGGTCCTCGAGTTCTTTGAGGGCCTCATGGGCCAGCCGTACGGCGGCTTCCCCGAGCCGCTGCGCACGGACGCCCTGCGCGGCCGCCGCAAGCTCGAGAAGCGCCCCGGCCTGTACCTGGAGCCGGTGGACTTTGCCAAGGTGCGCAAGGACCTCGGCAAGAAGTACGGCCCCGTCTCGGAGACGGACGTGGCCTCGTGGGTCATGTACCCCAAGGTCTTTGAGGACTACAAGAAGTTCACCGACAAGTACGGCGACCTGTCGGTGCTGCCGACCAAGTACTTCTTGTCCAAGCCCAGCATTGGCGAGGAGTTCCACGTCGAGCTCGAGCGCGGCAAGGTGCTGATCCTCAAGCTCCTGGCCATTGGCCCCCTGTCTGAGAACACGGGCCAGCGCGAGGTCTTTTACGAGATGAACGGCGAGGTGCGCCAGGTCACCATTGACGACAAGCAGGCCTCGGTCGAAAACGTCAGCCGGCCCAAGGCCGACCCCACGGACTCGAGCCAGGTCGGCGCCCCCATGGCCGGCGTGCTGGTCGAGCTGCGCGTCAAGGAGGGCTCCGAGGTCAAGAAGGGCGACCCGCTCGCCGTCCTCAGCGCCATGAAGATGGTAGGTTGCCCACCCAGACAATCTGTCTTGTCAATTCGCCCCGCTAACAATCCAGGAAATGGTCATCTCTGCGCCGCACAACGGTGCCGTTGCTGGTCTGGTCGTCAAGGAGGGCGACTCCGTCGACGGCTCCGACCTAGTCTGCCGGATAACCAAGGCGTAAGTTCTTGGCTGACGACGGCGGCTTGCGTCCATTTGGGAGGAAAAGTCTATTTAGAGCATACGGCGCTGTGCTGCAGACGGGCTGCAGCAACCATCAGGTAAGGCACCGGGTAGCAGCTACACGCGATGGAGGAAGGCCGCTGGAGGACACCCGCGGGCTACACAATACTTTTGTTCGTTTGATTTTATATGTATTCGCTTTGCGTAGTTTTACCCTGCAATTGATTGCAGTACCATGATTGTCCTAGACGGTGACTGATGCAGAGTAGTAAAGAGAGAAGTCGGGTGGAGCCGCGATAGTTGCATATAAGTCCGACTCGGTACATGCATACGAAGCGTTAAAGTAAAGTGGACCCAATTCTTATCGCTTATCGCTTCCAAAATTTTTGGACGGCAGAAAAAAGCTTCAACGGCAGGCACTAAGAAGAAAAAGTAGCAGGAGCCACCCGCACCACAGGCAGATCGCTCCTGCCCGTTCATCACCAACCGACACCTGCCATGCCTGCCTTTAGAAGAAGCTGAACCACCGCGGCGGCAGCAATTACCCCTGAATAGCTTCATTATCCCCCTTTCCCCCTTCTCCCTTTCTCACCAAACAATCCAACACAACGGGGAGACTCACCGACCACATCGCCCACCATGCCGTCCAAAACGGCGGGCCGCATCGCGAAGGCGCAGCGGACAAAAAAGCCGCCCGGCCAGCAACACCAGAAGAACCATCGCTGGGAGTCCTTCAGCAGCAAAATTGCTCAGCTGCATTCTCTCGATCCGCTCCACAAGGTCCGCCGCCATGACCTCGACGCCGACGCCGCTGGCGACCTGTCCGCGACCACCTCCTACTTCCGCAACGGCCTCGAGCGATGGACCGACCTCAACCTCTCGCGCGGCTTCACGGCCTTCCGCCGCGCGGTGTCGCCCCTCTGCGATAGCCTCGCCCAGATTCTGCACTTTGAGGACCGCATCATGGACCACCTCGCGGCGGCCATTCGTGGAAGCCAAGGCCAGGACGACGGCCGCGAGGCTCTGGAGCCCCTCCTCGACCTGCTGGCCGCGTTCGCGCACGACCTGGGCAGCCGCTTTGTCGCTCGCGGCTACGATGCTCGCGCCTTTGCTCTGCTGGTCGACGTGGCACGGCACAATACTGGCGCCGGAATTGCGCGGTCACACCACCAGCAGAACCACGAACTCGACGCCGCCGTCATCGAGTGGACGTTTACGTGCCTCACGTTTCTGTTCAAGTACCTCTCCAAGCTGCTCGTTGCGGACCTGCGCCCGACCTACGACATCCTGTCTCCTCTCCTTGGACGGCCCGACCTCCGACCTCCGACTGACATGACCTCCTCGTCTACTCCTTCCGAAGCCGCTTCTACGCCGGCTCCATCCTTACCACGAGTGCCCGGGCACATTGCACGGTTCACGGCCGAGGCCCTCAGTTTCCTTGTCCGCATGACGGCGAACCCGTCGCGACGTGACTCGGCAATGCCGTTTATCGTCAACCACATCCGCGACGACTTGCTGCGCGCGACCGAGGCCGCCGCCAGCCAGACCAAACACAGCAACAAGAAGGTCAACACTGTTCAGCTCTACACGCAGGGCATCATGACCCTCTTTGCAGAGTCCACCAAGGGACCTAGTATGACACTGCGGCTGTCTTCGGCCGAATTGTTCGTCGGCATGATTCGTGCCGTCCCCGAGAACGAGCTGGATCCGCAGCAGGCGGCCCGTGGCACGCCCTGGAGCGATGTGTGCTGTGGTGTTCTCACCAGCATCATCCACCATGCAAACCACGATGCCCTGCGGCCCGTGGTTGACGCCATCTTGGCCGATGCAGCGTCGGAAACAAAAAAGGTCGAGGCAGCAGCAAAGTCGAAAAAGGCGACAGTTGTTGCTGCTGCGGGCCCATGGAGACTGTCCATCTTCATTCGCCTATTTGGGATTCTTGCCGGTGTGCGTGGTGGCGCCAAGATCCACGACTGGACAGCCCTCGTTCCTGCTCTGGCCGAGACGCTCGAGGCCATGGCTGTAGCACCCGAATCGCAATGGCCGCCGTCTACGCCGCTGACTGCTGACGAGTCAGCATCGCCCGCCTGGCGCTACATTGTTGCCAATGTCGCCATTGTTTGGAACCACGCACCACCCTCCGACCTCCGTCCCCAGCTCCCCTCTCTCACAAAGTCGCTGCAGCGCGAGCCGCTCGCCCGCTGGTTTGTTCCCTTCTGTGCCTATGCCGCTGAGCTCAATGCCACCAAATTCCACAGCACGTTACAGACACCGTTTCAGGCGTTTGTGTCGGCGCACTGGGCGCATGACGGCAACGAGGACGTCCTCTGCGCCGTCTTGGCCGATATGGTCAACGTCGGTGCCTTCCCCGTCGACCGCGAGCGCCTGCGTCTGCCCCAGTCGTGGCAGGACAGCATTGTGCGCAAGTTTGAGCAGCTCGAGGCCACGCCGTTCCCCGAGCGTGGTGTTTATGGCAAGGACCCGGCCACGTGGCGCGACCACTGCCTGCCCAAGTACGCTGCACTACTGGGCGTGCTCGACACGACGATTGTGCACCCCTCGACGCCCGCGCGCATCTCCGAACTGCTCCTGCGCAAACTTAAGCTGGCACTACGGCCTACCTCTCCACAGCTCGCCAACAACGACGAGACGACGTTTATTGTCACGCAAGGCTTCCGTGCTTACCTGCGCATGGCCAAGACCTTGGCTGGAAAGCCGGATGCCGGTCTGCGGCCATTGTTGCGGGCGGCTGCGCCGCGCTTTGCCCGTCGGACAGGCTTCCTTGAGGCCCTGCTGCAGTACGAACAGCTGGTCCCTGAAGAGCCTGCGGCTCAGGATGAGACAAAGAAGGACAAGAAAAAGTCAGATACGGGGGACGACCAAGTGGAAGAGGATCCCTTCGTCAAGGTCTTGGTTAGTAACCTGTCGGCACCCTCGCACGCGCTGCGCCTGGTCTCGCTTAAGATCCTTGAGCGCATTGGTGACAGCAACACCGCGACCGACTTGGCCACCTTTCCGGAACACGCCAATGCGCTCGCCAACATGTTACAAACCGAGGACGTTGGATTCGCTCCGCACAACGTCCGCAACATCGCCGCCCACCTGCGCAAACTGGCCCAGGTCTACGCCCACGTCACGCCCGGCTCCTGGATCCAAGCTGCCATCCCTGCCTTCCTCTTTGGCATGCTGTCTGTGCCCCTTGCGCCAGTCTGGGACGACGCCGTCAAAGCCATGAAGCAGGTCGCCGAGACCAACAAGGCCGGCGAGGAGGCCATTGCTACGCTCGCCTTTGACTGGCTTGAGGTTGCGTCGTCTTCGTCACGTCGCTCCTCTTACAACGGCCAGGCCGAGAGCAGCAGCAGCACCCACGACAACCATGGTACCCGAAAGGGCACTGCGCCGCGCGCCCCGCCTACCGACTTTGAGTGCTTCAAGCTGGAAAAGCTCAATGACTTGGCGCAGCAGACCGAGACGGTCGTCGCGGACCCCTCGGCTGTTATGCTTCAGGCGTTCCAGGCCAAGCAGGAGGCTGTCCCAGCCTATGCAGGCTATGAGCGCGGCAAGGCCCTCAAGGTCCTTGCCGCATTGCCAGGTGTGGCCGAGAAGCGGTCCCGCAAGCTGGTGCCACACCTCTTGTCTTGGACCGAGGACGTGGGCCCTCGCATCGACGCGACCACGGAAGACGACCACGAAGAGGAAGAGGACGGCAATGCTGAGGATGATGCCGTCTCTGAGGAAGAGAACCAACAAAACGGCACAAACGACGAAGAGATGGACGATGCCGACGACGTGCATGCCGATGTTGACGCCGAGGCCGCCAATAGCGAACTCGGCAGCTGGTCATTCCCCGACAAGAAGGCTCTGATCGTTGTCTTCTCCCTCTTTACCAACTCCCAGGTGCTCTACCAGCACGAAAAGGCCTACGATGCTCTTCTCAAGCTGCTGGCCAACGGCGATATTGAAATCCAGCGTCTTGCCCTCAAAGCCCTTCTCGCTTGGCGCCAGGACAGCGTTGTCAAGTACAAGGAGCAGCTCGACAACCTGCTAGACGAGAGCAAGTTCAAGAACGAGCTGACGCTGCTGATGCAGTCTGACGATGAGAACAGCGCCAATGGCATCTTGCCGGAGCACCGTGCTGACCTGATGCCTGTGCTGCTGCGCTTGCTCTACGGCCGCACGATCTCCAAGAAGGGCGCTGCCAGCGGCCGCCAGGGCCTCCATGCTACGCGTCTATTTGTTATCCGCAACCTGGACGTTGCTGGTGTTGGTGGCTTCCTGCAGGTCGCTCTCGGCAACCTCCACGGTGTGCGCATCCTGGACGGCGAAGGGGAAGAGGCCAACCTCCGTGAAAACATTTTCCCTAGCGCGGGTGGTGTCTCGAGTTTTGACAGCGAGGACGATGCGCTCTTGTCTGCTCGCAAGCAGGTCGGCGTACTTAACATGCTTGAACCTATTATCAACGAGTTGGGCAGCAACGCGACGCCCTTCCTCGATTCACTCGTCAACGCCACGCTCTACTGTTTGATCTGTGCTTGTCGTGGGTTGCAGAATGCGACGTTGGCTGCTGCCGAACAAAACGGTGGCAACGCCGTCGATCTAGACGAGGACGAGGATTCTGCCAAGTCGTCGGCCAACACGTCGCTCATGCGCGCCGCCAAGACAGCTGCACTCCGCTGCCTCTGCGCCCTCTTCCGCAACGCGCCCGACTACAACTGGGTCCCCTTCCGGAACACCATCGTGACCGAGGTCATTAGCCCCGTTATTGACCGCCTGCCACAGGAGACCACTCAGGGCGTGTCGTGGACCTGGAAGCTGCTGTCCACCTGGGCGCAGCTGCCACAGTGCGTCCTGTTCCTGTCGGTTGACGCTCGCGTGCTCCCCAAAATTCTCGAGAGTCTGGCTGCCAAGGCCAAGGATCCTGTCAAGATCCACGCCCTCAGCATCGTAAACAGCCTTGTCCAGCTGGCCGCCACGAACGAGGCCGTCTCCACCGACCTGCTCATGCTCAACATGGACACGGCGCTCATGCGCCTCAGCGCCGTGCTCCGGTCCACGGCCGATGGCGGCACCACAGGCGGCAGCGAGATCAGCCGGGGCCTGCTCGAGGCCTGTGTCGACACCGTCGTCGCACTAGCCCCGATGGTCCAAGCCACGACGCACGTCCGCAGCCTCGTCGACATTGCCACCTGGCTTCTTAACCAACCTTCGCGGCGCGTCAACCCGCGCGTCAAGGGCTCGCTGCTCTTGCTGCTGGAGCGCTTCATCCAGCTGGACAGCGAGAACGGCGCCGAGCCCGACACGACCCTCCAGGACAAGGTCTACGCGACCATCTCTTCGCTCTTTTCCTTCTTCAAGGACCGCGAGAATCGCCAGACGCTGTGCCGCGTGCTGTCCGTCTTTGCTGCCGCACAAACCGGTAAAGGCAAGGCGGCCGTGGCGTACCACCAGCAGCTCCAGACCGTGGCCGACCTGTGCTTTGACCTCAACTCGTACACCGAGAGCCAGCTCGACGAGCCCAACTACGATCGTCGTCTGGCCGCGTTTGGTACCATTGCTCGGCCTGCCGATGGTGCTGTGCCCTTGACCGCGCAGCAATGGCTGCCGATCCTGCACAACATGTTGTTCTTTGTGCGCGTCGACGAGGAGTACGGCATTCTGTCATCCAATGCGGCGGACGGCCTGTGTAAGCTGGTCTCGGATGCTGCGAACATCAAGACGCACCTGCCGAAGGAGGACACCGAGGACGCCAAGGCCCTGACAGGCTATCTGACGTCGCTTGTCCTACCGGCCATCTATGCAGGTGCGCGAGACGCCTCGGAGACCGTTCGCCGCGAGATTGCGCGCACCTTTGGCTTTGTCATTGCGACGTTGCGTGCTTGGCCTCCGGTCGCGGACCTCGCTCCGCTAGTCCCGCTTGGCTCAACCGCGGAAGGCGACGAGGTGGACGGAGCGGAGGGCGACGACGCCAACATGGAGGACACGAGCGACGCTGAGGACGACAAGGAGACCAACCGTGCCTTCTTCAGCAACATCTTGAACCCCACCATCGCCAAGCAGATCCAGGCCATGCAGGTGCTCGAGGGCATCAACACACGTCTGCCGCTGAGCAGCAAGAATGTCAGCCAGTTTTTCATCCCCTTCCTCGAGCACTTTATCTTTGGCCGCGAAGACGGTGTCGACGATCGGGGTCTCGGCGCGCAGGCCACGAATACGATTGCAATGTTGGCCTACTCGCTGGAGTGGAATCAGTACCGCGCGATGTTACGGCGCTTTATCACGTTCATCGAGACCAAGCCTGAACTGCAGAAGCAGGTTGTGCGCCTGCTCGACAAGGTTGTCGACGCAGTGGCTCAGTCTGCGGAGAAGAAGAAGAACGGCGAAGATACGGATACCGCCATGGATGGCGCATCACCGACCACACCGACCGCACGGACTGCCCCTGTTACGCCGATTGTCAAGTGCCGTCTCGCCGCCACTCTCCCCGACGCTCCGAAGCTCTCCGACGATATCCTCAACAACCTCACGCCGTCCCTCGTGGAACACTTGCACGATAAAGATGAGGAGACTGTCAGTGCGCGTGTTCCGGCCGCTATCATTCTTGTCAAGCTGCTCAACCTGCTCCCGTCCGAGACGCGCGATCAGCGGCTGGCTGGTGTGCTAACCGACGTGTGCCACATTCTTCGTAGCAAGAACTGGGACTCGCGCGAAATGGCGCGTGAGACGCTGTCGCGTATTTCCACGATCCTGGGATCTGGCGCTTTTGGGTTCGTGCTCAAGGAGCTGCGCGGCGCCCTCACCCGTGGCTACCAGCTGCACGTGCTTTCGTACACGGTGCACACGCTCCTGCTGGCGGTGATTCCGCAGTTTGCGCAGGGCGATCTCGACTACTGCATCGAGCCCCTCATGGCTGTCATCATGGACGACGTATTTGGCGCTGTCGGCGAGGAGAAGGACGCGGACGAGTACGTCAGCAAGATGAAGGAGGTCAAGAAGAGCAAGAGCCAGGACTCGCTCGAGCTCATTGCCAAGAATACATCCGTCAGCCAACTCGGCGTGCTGGTACAGCCCTTGCACATGCTGATGCTGGAGCGCATCACCAAGCACGTTGCCACCAAGATCGACACGCTGCTGGCGCGCATTGCTGCTGGCCTGGCCCAAAACCCGGCGGTGGCCGAGACGCGCGAGACACTCGTGTTCTGCTACGAGATCGTCCAGGACGTGTACCGCAGCCGCACGCCGGCGGCCCAGGCACAAAAGATTGACCCGCGCATCAAAAAGTTCTTATTCCAGAAGACGGAGCGCAACAATGCGGGCCAGCGCAAGGGGGGCAAGTTCACGTACAAGCTGATCCAGTTTGCCCTCGACGTGCTGCGGACGGTGCTGCGCAAGTACGATTCGCTGCGCACGCCCGAGAACGTATCGGGGTTCATTCCGGTGCTGGGCGACGCGGTCCTTGTCGGCGAGGAGGAGGTCAAGATTGCGGCGTACAAGTTGCTTGTGGTGCTCGTCAAGGTGCCGTTCCCGGACATGACGGCGTTCTCGGGGCTGTACCAGGTGTGCACCAAGGAGGCGATCAAGACGATCAGCACGGCCACGACGACGTCGGGCGACCTCGCCCAGTCGGCACTCAAGCTCGTGTCGGTGGTGCTGCGCAGCCGGCACGACGACGTGCCTGTGCGCAGCGTGTCGGTCGATGCGTTGCTCACGAAACTCAAAGACGACCTGACGAACCCGCTGTACCGCCACGTGACGTTCAACTTTGTGCGCGCCGTGCTCGACCGCAAGATCGAGTCGGCGGTTGTGTACGACACTCTCGACTACATTGGCACCGTGATGATTACCAACGACGACCAGGACACGCGGGATCTGGCGCGGCGGGCCTTCTTCCAGTTCTTGCGCGAGTACCCGCAGCGGCGCAAGCGCTGGGAGCGACAGCTCGAGTTCATCGTGGCCAACTTCAAGTACGAGCGCGAGGGCGGCCGGCTGTCGGCCATGGAGATTGTGTACATGCTGCTCCTCAAGGCCACGGCGGCGCTCGACACACCCGCGGCAGCGGCCAGCGATCCCTTTGTACAGGACATTGTGGGCGCCAGCTTCCTTCCGCTGGTCATGGTGCTTGCCAACGACGAGAGCGCCAAGTGCCGGCGCGTGGCAGGCGCGCAGCTCACAGCGATGCTGTCCATGGCCAAGCGCGACTACGTCAACGAGTTCCTCAAATTGTTCCGCACCTGGCTGGCGGCCGACGCGCGCGCCGACCTGGGCTCGCTCAAGATGGGTCTCGAGCTGTTTGGCGTGTACTTTGCGTCGTTTGGCCAGGACGGCGCCAACAGCGCCAACGGTGACAATAGTGACGGGTCGGGCATCCCGGTGACGGCCCTGCCGTCGCCGGCGCTGTCGACGACGCAGGTGCAGGATATCCAGGCGGTCATTGCGCGCATCACGGCGCTGCTGGCGTCCGACAAGGTGCGCCGCGGCGAGGTGTACAGCAAGCTGCTGACGACGGCGCTCGAGACGGTGCAGACCATGGTGACCAAGTTCCCCGTGCTGGCGCTGGACCGGGCGCTGGCCGAGGATATGTGGAATGGCATTGAGCAGTGCCTGTGGCACGGCACGCACGCGGTACGCATGGCTGCCATGCGGCTGGTCGGGCTGTACCTGGCAGACTTCGCACGGGCCGACAAGGCCGGGGTGGACGTCGAGCCCGGCTCGGCGTTTGCTGGCACCTACGGCATGACCCTAGACGACGAGACCGTGTCACGGCTTGTGCGCGGCAGTCTGAGTGTGCTGTCGGGCAGCAGCGGGGACGATGTGGATCCTGTGGAAGCCGAAGAGGCGGCCAAGATGTTGGTGCGTCTGGGACAGTACCTTCGCCCCGAGGCGGAGGACGATGACGAGAGCGATGCGAGTGACGACGAGGCGGAGGAGGACGACGAGGAGGAGGAGGCTGGTGAGGAAGAGGCCGAGGACGACTCTGATGATGATGAGGGCGAGGTTGTGGGCGACGACGAGGCCGAAGACAAAGAAGAGCAGGCCGCAGCCGCTTCCCAAAAGAGGCGACCCATTGACCGACGCTACGTGCTACTGCGCCTCGCGCGCATTGTCCGCCGCGAGACACCGCCCAAGCTCGCGTCGCTTGTGCCCAAGGCGGCCGCCATGGCTGTGCTGGAAGCCTTCTGCAGCGTGCCGGGACGCAAGGCCAGCCACCCGGCCCACTTCGCGTCGCTGTCGCCCGTCAGTGTGCGGGCGGTCCTGCGGCCGCTGCGCAACCTCACCGACACGTCCATCCCGCCGCCCTTCTCGGCGGACCCGCAGTTTGCGCCCCGCTACGACGACCTCAAGCTGCGCGCGCAGTCGCTCATGGACGCGCTGCAGACACGCCTGGGCACGGCCGCGTACACGCAGCACCTGCTGGCCGTGGGCGCGGCGACGCGCGACCGGCGGCAGCACCGGGCGACGAAGCGCAAGATCGAGGCGGTGGCGCAGCCGGAAAAGCACGGGCGGGACAAGCGCAAGAAGCTGGACAAGAAAAAGGAGCGGCGCAAGGTGCGCAGCCTGGAGCACCGCGGTATGCGGCGAGGTTACTAGATGTGAGACGGCGGCACTATTGACTGGTTTGTGCTTTAACGGCGTTGGGATACCAAAAGGGGATCAAAAGCATATTGGGCATCTTTTTGGTTCTGTTTGCATATAGATTCTAAGACATATATAATTCATCAGCATATTTGCTTTTTCTTTGAGTCGTTGTCAGCTTCATCTGCGTTTTTCTTGCGTCTACACTGCAGAAAGAATTGTGACAGTCTACGTGATAGGTTTTACAAACGAACTGGTGGAGTCGTGATACAAGTTGAGAGGTGTGGCCAATGTGAGGCCGTTCCCTTTGTTGTCTTCACCCGTAGGACATGTCGACACGGCCGTTTTCCTTGCCACAACTGCCGGTAAGTTGTACTGTCTCTTTTCATTTAGATTACGTTCGTCTGTTATTGCTCCGACGGATGAATGGATTTAACAAAAACTGAGAATGCTGGCTATGATACACACCACTTGCAACCCCCATCTGATCACTGCATGGGCGTGGCCATCTTGCTGCTGCTGATGCCTGGCAGCTCAGTGAGCCCTGTGTCGTTAGTAACTGAAAACAAACAAAAAGCAAACAAAAGCAAATACCGACCACATCACTTACATCCATCAATGTGCTCCTGGACGATATCGGGCGCCGAGCACTTGTTCTGCTCCGCAATGGACTGCGTCGTGACGTTCTGGCAGTTGATGTAGCACGGCTCGTCCATGGCCCGCTGCAGCGCGTCGCCTTTCCAGCCAAACATGTAGTCGCCGTGGGTCGCGTAGCCGGTGCGGTCGCCCATGGACCAGACAAAGGGCTGCGGCTCGGTCGCGTTGGCGGGCGGCCAGAGGTCCGGGTCGTTGAAGGCGGACGTGTCCCAGATGGTCTCGTACATGAGCTGGGGGATGCGCACGGGATGGGTGTCGGGGCAGAGGGAGAGAAGAGCGAGCGAGCGGGAGAAAGAAAACATACTCGGCTAAAGCACTCGATTTCCGGGTGCGCATTAAGCATGCTGGCCGGGCCGGGGATAAAGGCTCTTAGTGCGTCGACTTAAAAGAACTAGTGCCACTGAGGAAAGCTTTAATAAAGCAAAATCTTTATAAGAAGTTGTAGCCGGGGATATAATATGCCGGTGTAGACTCGCGCAGATGTAGTCTTTCTGTCCGTCACTAAGTTGATAAGATGCCTTAAGTTGAGTCGTCGTCCTTTTAAAATGGGGGTGTTGAATGTTGAAATGTAGTAGCCTTCGTCTGTCAAAGAGGAAGGAGAGCGGAAGGAGTGCGAGGAAAAAAAGGAACGACAGGGACACACACATACACCTTATCTAAGATGTTTCTCAGTAAAAAGGGGTTGGCTACAATTGCATGTTTTGTTTATTTTTGTGGTACTTTCCGCGTCTTCGTCAGTAACTGCATCCCTCTCGATCCTGCTCGGCTCACTTAAGCTCGGCCCAGCCGGACAATGTACAAATGCCGATAAAAGAAAACCGACGTGACCGCTCGTTTATACAGCAAAGATGAAAAAATGTGTTGATTCTTGCATTTCATTTTACTACATTGTATTTCCACGGCTATGAAATACCAGTTCCGGATGCTTCTCTAAAAATTCTTGCTCTGAGGATAGAAGCTTATGTCCCCACTTCTGTCTCTGTTCAATCCTTCCGAGAATCAGTTCACAGAACTTCTCCTCACCAAACTTTTCTTTATATTCGTCATCGGTATAGCCTCTTGGTGTGGCCTCGGTAACATTGAACGGGTATTGCTGGAGAAAGCTCATGATTGTAGGGTTGAGTTGCATCGAAATACTACTTTTCGATTAGCAAAGTCGGTCAGACACGAAACAGGGAAGTTGCTTACAGCTTGCCCCCATCCCATCGATACATAGACGTAGACACTTCTTGGGAATCAGGTTCGCCGTTGTCTATCAAGACGTAAACTCTGTCGTTGTCGGAACGAAATTGACCAGAAGATCGGATACGGTCCTGGTCTTTGTCAAAAGGACGGTTCCATATGTGAGTACAAATTATATTCGCCAAGGTCAGTCGTCTTTTATCAGGTTCGCCGGGGATAGTCTGAGAACGACATTGTACAAGAATGCGCATCGCCATAGTGGTGTTTTATGGTGTGGAGGAGGTAAAGAAGAAAACGAAACGAAGATTTAAGCGGGGTATGATATTCGCTGATAGGCAGAGAGGTACGTTTTGCCTTAGGCATTATGTTTAAGGAGCTGTGAATGGGCCAATTAGAGACCTCTACTCTTTCTGTAGTGTGACGCATTTTAATATACACTCACGTGACGTAGTGGCTCGACGAGACTTCATGGATTTATGAAGAATTCTATCATATTATACAGCAAGCAATACACCTTCACTTTCGGTCGTTCATTCGACAACGCTCTATTCGCCTCCATGTCGACAGACCATTGATAATACGTCACTGACTCTCTGGGGTGGGGTATGCACGCGTCGGGCACTTCCCATTCATACTTTCTGTGCGGGTAGCCCCATTGCCGCAATTGTCCAAGCCATGCTCGTCGCACTCCTCCCAGTCCTGAAACTCAATGTGGCCACATGTAAGGTATTGAAACCAGACCTGGATGCACATGTTTGCACGAATCTAATTTTTGCTTAGCACGTTGCCTTATTGTATGTATGAACTAAAAAGCTAACACTAGCTTACAATTGGAAGTCTTCGGTGACCACGGACACGAGCAGGTTTGTTTTCTATTCAGGTGCAAGTGAGATGCAAAGATAGAGGCATGGCAACTTTGAGATAGAGAAAACTAGGCGAGATAGGTGTAATAACGCTGTACATATGCTGATAGTTGCAGAAAAAGTTGGATGAAGGTGAAGCCGTTGCGGTGCCTTTACCTTTGCTTATAGGATTTGAAAAGGGATTTGGTGAGTGCCTTTTGGGCTATGCGGGGTTCCTCCCGTTCTAAAAATAGTCTGACCGATGGAAGCTTGCAGAAAGTCATGGAAGTTTTTGACGTCATTTGAAAAATGGCATCTCTCGCCACGTCATCGAAGTCGCAGCTCCTCCTTAAGGGCGCGCCTATCAAGGTGCGCCCATCGACGGTCGCTAGCTCTCGACTGAAAAGTCATATTTCCCCGTTCTGCTGACAATGTGCAAAAGAACGGGCAATTAATTAGCTTGTAGTTTGTTCGGCCGGTCACAACAGCAATCACAAGGCCAACGGACGACGGTTATTGCGATAGAAAACGTTTAATTGCCCTCTTGTTAGTGGGAAGGAGGTACAAAGCCTTCCGCCACCTCTCCTACTCCATATGAGAGCTTTCTCGTTTCTCAGGCTCCAAACTGTGTAAAATAAATATGTATCAGGCCCCAAACTGGGGAGTAAGGCCCATATTACTTGTACGGCGGCAAATGGTTGGCTGGCAAGTCTCGGAGAAATAAGTCGCCGACCCCCTCTTGTTTTGTCTGCCCAATCAAATGTCCTGTTCTCGACAGCCAAAGCGCGGACGAAAACGCGAATAAGAGTGGTAGTTGGCGCTTCACACTACCTTCCTTGAAACGTGAATATTTCTTTCCCACTCCCTTTTCTTATCCCACAATGTACACTCCATCTTGTTTCTTAGCGACGATTCATTTATAGTAAGACGACTACGAAAACGACAGTATCTCGACGACGGGTTACAAGCCGACGCCGAACCCCCAATAAAAAAGACTAAGTGTTATGAGTGATTGTAGGATAGGTCTTCACAATAGATTAGTTGATGAAAAGTATTGGTTTCGAGGGCGAAGGTAGGTGTGTATTGTAACAGAGACTAATTCTTACCCCTTCTTCTTAAAGGGAAGAAGGGAGTCCTCTTATTTAAGGAGAAAGGCTTTTCACTAGCGTGGCGCTAGCGTGTGGCTGGGGACCAGCCACACCGCGCCCCATTATGTAAGCCTAGTCACCTGATTCGTGGCCTTCGGCCACGAATCGATCATGACACTTTCAAGAATCATAATTAAATCGATCTTTTTCGATATCTATAGAACCCGTCATCGACTTGGCATTGTCTTCCGCTATGTATTCCGAATCGACGCGCATTGCCTATCTGGAAACTGCATGTTACCTGCAAAGTCATCTACCATGGTTAGATTAGGGCCAGCGCGTTGCACACTCCCACAGACGGTATCTGGCAGAGTTCCCGCTTTTCTCTCACACAGTCCTTATCTTGTAAATTCGGGATTTCGGCCTGCATGTAGCGTCGGCTGCGAATCTGGGGAAATTCTCCGAGCGTCGAAACAAGGCGAGATAGAGCTGACGGCAGTCGGCATGCCAAGGCCATAATGTTCCTAGTGACACGACGCTGCCGTCGCTTCCGCCATCTGTGCCGAGATCTGCCTCTTGGCACGACGGCCTGCAACGTCAACTTTGATTGTTGCAGTCTGTTTTCCATATGGCCGAGGCACGTTTTGCGCTTTGTCTCACTTTTCTGGTGTCTGCTCTTATCTCTTTCCAGGAGGGCTCCTAGACACTGGTTGAAGCACCCGCCCCCGGCCTTTTGAGCTGACAGTGACATCTCCCAACGGAGACTGTGCAGCCGCGCTCTTCTTGTATCTTTGCATATTTGCCAGTGGGCATGCTCGTCCCGCTGACCAGCCGCTATTGGAATATTTGTTTATTGTTCTGCTATTCAATTGTTGCGGTATATTCGCAGATGCTATTACACGCAATTTGAAAGCCGTTAATCCGGTACACTCTGATGTCCCCTTTTCCCGGCGCAAACCAGCTTGTCAGGTTGTGCGTTGCATCTCTTCCAACCGTTTAGCCGCCAAGCCTGGATACGAGTCGTGCTGAGTACATGAGTGTGTTGTGTACATTGAGGACGGTATTGTTTGCATCATGACATGCGACAGCCATTTTTCTCGCACAATGTGATTCCGAAAATACGTTCCGACATTAAGACACACAGCGCTGTCAACACGGCCCCGGACCATTATCATGACGTGGGTGGTTAAGGGAAGCAACAAGTAGTCCATCGTTATTCCTGCCCACGACATCCATGGATTGCCTGCAGATACTTGCGTGGCATGACTCGTTTGCATGACCACGTAGACGTTCCCTGTGAAACATGACCCAGTGTTTATCTCTTGTTTCCTCCCTAGATTGATAACTGGTAGAATATGCTATTGTCCATGCTATTCTTTTTTAGGCATATCGCCAGCGCCGCTGATCCTCCGCTCTCAGCCGCGTTTTGTTTCCGCGTGTGGTCCTGTCGTCTCAGTGTTTGTCTCTTTCGTCTCTGTTTCTGCTTGGGCTTCCTTATTGCTTCCATGTTTCCCATACACTGCTCCCTAGCTTCCCCTCAGCCAAGTCGCCGAGTACGTCGTTCCTCTTTCATCGAGAGGGGCTTATGAGAGATTGCGGCTCGGTACTTTTACACCATGTCACGTCGATAGTATTCCCTGGACCATCGTTTAGATGCTATGTAGAACCCAGAGGGAGCCGCGCGTCGTTGTCTGTTGCTTGTCTTGAATGGTATTGATTTCATCTCGTCCGGCAGCTCCATCTGGAGATTAATATCGCGACATGGAAAGGCGAACCGTCTGGATGCGGAGGCTGGAAACGGAACGACGGGGTGGTGCGGCTCGAACGAACTTTGTGGGGAAGTCAATGGAGGAGAAACATATTTAGACGTCGATAGACGTAGATACATGTCTGCGAAGGAAAGAATAATACGATGAAAAATAAAAATAAAAATAAAAATAAAAACAATCAACACAACCTACGATATCAGGTTTCTTTTGTTCATCCGCCTGTATTTTAGTATACACACATCCTTCGCCCAACATGGGCTCGCACGAGATCAATGGCCCGCCCCACGAGCCGACCGACGTCTCTCTACCGTCGTCGCTGACTGACTTGTCGGAGAAGAAGGCGGCACAGACGACGGCGGTCGAAGTTGAGGCCGACGGGGACGTCGACGAAGCCGCGGTTGACCATCTAGAGAACGAGCTGTAAGTCGGTGCTACACAACGAACACCAGCAATCCACCACGGACATGGACATCATTTAACACAATGTGCCGCAGGGCCTCGTATGGCGTCAACGAAGACCAGTACGCCGAGGTCAAGCGGCTGGCCGAGTCCTACTCGCTGGAAGACACGCGCGAGCGCATCGTCAAAATCATCCAGATCCACGAGCACGACCCCAACTTCCGGCACGACCTGATTGAGGCGTTCAAGGCGTTTGTCCAGGCGGACGCGCAGCCGCTCGCGCCCTCGCCCTCGCCCTCGCCCTCGCTCTCGCTCTCGCAGATCAAGCTCGAAGTGGCCCTCATCACGTACAACAGCCCGTACCCGCAGGTGCGGGCGGTCGTGGCCAACGAGGACGACCCCAGCATGCCGTCGTCGACGGTGCGCGCGTGGGCCATCGGGCTGTCGTTTGCGGTGCTGCTGGCGTTTGTGAACCAGCTCTTCTCGATCCGGCAGCCGGCCATTGTCGTCGGCGCCACCATTGCGCAGATGCTGGCGTACCCGCTGGGCACGGCGGCGGCGCGCGTGCTGCCGGACTGGGGCGTGGCGGTGGCCGGATCGCGCGTCAGCCTCAACCCGGGGCCGTTCTCGCCCAAGGAGCACATGCTCATCACCATCATGGCGAGCGTCGGCGGTGCGCCGCCCTTTACCGGCCTCATCATCTGGACGCAGTACCTGCCGCAGTTCTTCAACCAGCGGTACGCCGGGCGCTTCGCGTACCAGATCCTGATCGGCCTGGGCACCAACTTTATCGGCTACGGCCTGGCGGGCATCTGCCGGCGCTTCCTCGTGTACCCGAGCTACTGCGTGTGGCCGACGAGCCTCGTGACGATTGCGCTCAACACGGCCTTCCACGGCGACCCAAACCGGAGGGTGCGCCACCGCGGGCCCTGGGGATGGGTGGCGACGGCGTCGCGGCTGCGCGTTTTCTGCGCGGCCTTTGGCTGCATGTTTGCCTACTTTTGGCTGCCCAACGTGCTGTTCCAGGCGCTCAGCGTCTTCAACTGGCTCTCGTGGATCGCGCCCGGCAGCGTGCGCCTCAACAGCGTCGTCGGCTTCAACAACGGCCTCGGCCTCAACCCGTGGCCCACGTTTGACTGGAACATCCTGCACGCCGGCAGCGACCCGCTGGTGCTGCCCTTCTTCACGACGCTCAACAAGTTTGCCGGCAGCTTCGCCTCGCTCTTTGTCATCCTGGGCCTCTGGTACGCCAACGCCTTCAGCGCCGCGTATCTGCCGCTCAACTCGAACCGCGTCTTCGACCACCACGGCGCGCTCTACAACGTGTCGCGCGCCGTCGACGCCGACGGCCTGTTTGACGCCGCCAAGTACGCCGCCTACAGCCCGGCCTTTCTGTCCGCCGGCAACATCAACGTCTACGTCTTCTCGTTTGCCATCTACACCGCCACCCTCGCCTACGCCGTGCTCTACCAGTGGCACGAGATCCGCCTGGGCTTTGCCGCCGTCTTTGACAGCCTCGTCGGCTTCGTCCGCCCGCGCCGCGCCCGCGCCCGCGCCTTCTCCCGCGCCGCGCACTACGAGGACGTCCACAACCGCCTGATGGCCCGCTACCCCGAAGTCCCCGCGTGGTGGTTCGCCGCCGTGCTCGTCCTGGCCACCGTCTGCGGCATCGCCGGCGTCGCCCTGTGGCCCACGCACACGTCGCCCGGCGTCGTCTTCTACGGCCTCGGCCTCTGCGTCGTCTTCATCGTCCCCATCGGCGTCATCCGCGCCATGACCGGCATCGACGTCAGCCTCGGCATCCTCGCCGAGTTCATCGGCGGCGCCCTCGTCCCGGGCAACCAGCTCGCCATGAACTACCTCAAGGCCTACGGCATGGTCACCGCGTCGCACGCCCTCTCCTTTACCAACGACCTCAAGCTCGCCCACTACGTCAAGATCCCGCCGCGCCAGACCTTTTCCGTGCAGATGGCCGCCACGCTCGTGTCTACTTTTGTCTGCACCGCCGTCTTGAACTTTCAGGTACGTTTTTTTGGTCCTCGCCGCGCTCGCTTTCTTTCTTTCCTCGCTGCGCTCGCTTCCTTTCTTTCTTTCATCGCTGCGCTCGCTTCCTTTCTTTCTTTCCTCGCTGCGCTCGCTTTCTTTCTTTCCTCGCTGTGCTCGCTTCCTAGTCATTCCTCGCTACGCTCGTGCTTCGCTCGTGCTTCGCTCGTTCGCTTCGCTCACTCACTCGCCACTCGCTCTAGATGAACAACATCCCCGGCGTCTGCACCATGGACGCCCCCAACCGCTTCACCTGCCCCTGGGTCAACTCCTTCTTCACCGCCTCCGTCCTCTGGGGCACCATCGGCCCCCGCAAAATCTTCGGCCCCGCCGGCCAGTACACCCTGCTGCTGCTCGGCTTCCCCCTCGGCCTCGCCATCGCCCTCGCCTTCTGGGCCGCCAAGCGCCGCTTCCCCCGCCACTCCTGGCTGCGCCAGGCCCACCCCGTCGTCCTGCTGTCCGGCGCCATCCACTGGGCCCCCTTCAACCTCAGCTACGTCTGGCCCGCCGTGCCCTTTGCCTACCTGTCTTGGCAGCACGTCAAGCGCAAGTGGCCCGGCCTCTGGGCCGAGTACAACTTTGTGCTGTCGTCGGCCCTGTCCAGCGGCATCGCCGTCGCCGGCCTCGTCATCTTCTTTGCCATCCAGTGGCCCGGCATCCAGATTTCGTGGTGGGGCAACACCGTCTCCTACCAGGGCTGCGAGAGCAAGCTGGACCCGTGCCGGCTGCGGTACCTGGACAAGGACAAGGCCGACTACTTTGGTCCACGGATCGGGGAGTTCCATTAGGGGGGGAGTTTGTGAAGTTGTCTGTTTTTGATTTTATTTGAATCTTGCACAACACTGATGTATATTTGCTGCATTTTTGCCTCGGTTGGTTGGTCTCTGCTCGGTCTTGTGTGTTTAGTTGTCAATTCTGGATTGTATTGCTCGGAAAAGGTCGTTTTTTTGGTGTCTTGTCTTGTGATATTCCGATTCCCTGTCGTTACAGCCATTGTCTGTATGTTCATTGCCTATAAGCGTACTACTAACAGTGGTTGCATCAACACAATCTCCAGCCCCAAGGCAGCAACAAAAGTGATTGTGCGCACGAATGATGGCTTTGAGGCCGTCCATGCCAAACTCCTCTCAATTTTGATTCTGCATTTCTGCACATTCCCGATTCCGTTTGTTGCATCGCCACGTGATGTGCTGTTTGGAGGGGTTTATTCTGTCTTGGATGCCAGCCCCTCGCTCTGGCATTCATGTTTTGCCCTCCTCTTTCTCTGTTATGAGCTCGCCCTCTTCTTCGCCGAAAGAAATTTTGCATGCAAGGCGAAAACAACAGTTCTTTTTGAGGATTGACTTTACCTAATATCAACTATCACGGCCGGCATATCAACATCCACAATCGGCACTAGGGGACTCAACACCATGTCTGCCTGGTCCTGGCTTTACCTATACCCGGTGGTACGTCTGTGCAGGATCTTTTCTATCCTTGGTGATGCCGTACAGACGATGCTGACTTTGACAGCTTCTCATTCTTCTCTTTGGCGTCGCCATGTAAGTTGCAGCGGCCCATTGTTCTTGACGCATTGACAATACAGTGACTGAGTCTATGCCCCAGCTACGAACATGTCCATGCCACGGCCCTCGCGCTGCCCCTCTCCCCAGCCGTGACCGTCCTCGCCATCGTTCTCCCCGTCGTCAGCTTTGCCAGCACAATCGTTCTGCCGGCGGCCTTGACTGCCGATGACGGGAGCAATAACAACAACAGCAGCAGCGGCCGAGTCCTCGTTTTCGCCCGGCGTCGACCTCTGCTCGTCGCCAGCCTCGTGCAGGCCCTAAATGCCGGCCAGGTTTTGTTGGCGGTTGTCCTGGCCGTCTTGTTCTTGGAGCGCACGGCCCCGTCGGCGGTCCGCGCGTGTGTGGTGGGCACCGCCTGGCAGCACCTGTTTGCCACCAAGAACGCAGCCGTCGTGCGCCGCATCCAGGACGCCCTCGACTGCTGCGGGTTCAACTCGGTGCGGGACCGCGCGTGGCCGTTTGCCGAAGACATTGGCCGCGGCGGCGGAGGAGGTGGCGGCGGCGCGGCGTGTGCCGAGCGCTTTGGTCGGACGCAGGCGTGCGCGGCACCGTGGACGGCGGCTCTAGAGAGAACGTCGGGCGTCGAGGGCGGCGTGGCAGCGGGCGTGCTGCTGCTGCAGGCGGTGCTGTACTTTGCGGCGCCGTGGGTGGCTGCCGCGCTTCGGCAGCGGCAGCGGCAGCAGCAACAGAGCCAGCGACACCGAAACACACAGTCATCGCCGTCGGAGAGCGGCTGGACGCGGCTCTTGCTGCCGTTTGCGGCCGGCGAAGCCTTGCAAAGGGGAAGGAACAACAACGACAACAACGACGGCATTCGCCGGCCGCTCCTGGGCACTGGGCATGGCGACAATGGCCCAGGAGACGGCCACGGCGCACACCCTCCGCCGAATGGAGGTTACGTCTACGACGAAGACAACAACGCGGATGAACAGCCGAATGGGGACGGAGGCGACGCCGGCAATGGCCACGAGAACAACCGCAACGGCGAGACTGTGGACGAAGAGCAAGCTCGTCCGGCTGGCCAAAATGAACAGTCGCCCAGCCAATATGGCAGCATTGCACCGCACGATGCGTGGGGTGCGGAGTGAGTGGTGGGTGGGTATATGTACCAACTCGGAGAGAATGGAAAAGACTGAACGTAGTTTGTAGGATATCATAGGCACAAGTGTGAATTGAGTAGATGGAAACAACGCATTACGGTCGTATGGCCGTATTGACCGTATCAACCGTATAAGCATCTATTGAGGTTATTTATGTGGATGTTTTGCAAATACTACCTTGTCTCAAGCGGCAGTTTATAGTCACTTCCGGCGTCCTTTTTTATTCAGTCTTATTCAATCCACATTTCCTCCCTTCAATAGTTACCACAAACATCACTCCGCCGTAAACAAGCAGCGTTTTTTGTTCTTTCGCGTCTTGTAAAACATTGATTATTATGAGCGCTTAAGCAATATTATACACGACACGCTATATACATTTGCGGACCTTGGCAGTTTCCAAGACGACGACTTGTCCAAATTCATCATCCTGATTCGACAATTCTCCAGCCATTTTCCGAATATTTTCCGCCTCCTTCTTACAGGACAGCAGCAGCACCCAGGACAATCACTAGGGCCGCCGCACTGATGCCCGTCAGGGGCACGTTGTGGCCGCCGGCGTTCTTGTCCGTGCCTGTCGTCGTGGGCGACGCACCGGCCGACGTGCGCGAGCTGGTGTTGTTCGCGCCAGCGCCCGTGGCCGTGGTGCTGCCGTTGCCCGAGACGCCCGTGGCGCTCTTGCGTGCCGCGCTGGCGCGCGACTCGACGCCGCTGGCAATGTCCGTGGCGACGGAGTGCGCAGCCGAGGTGATGTCGCCAAAGACGGAGGTGGCACGGCTGGCGGCGTCGTTGCCGGCCGAGACGGCGTGGCTGGCGACGTCGGTGGCGGCCGAGACAACGCCGTGGGTGATGTCAGTCACGGCCGACGCGACGCCTTTGGTGATGTCGCCGATAATGTCAGCCTGGGCGCCGGAGGCAGCGGCGAGGGCGAAGACGAAGGTGGTGGCGGCACGCATGATGGCGGTTGTGTGGTGAGTGGAGAGGAATTAGAAGTGGTTTGTATTGGAGAGGGTTGGTGTATTCTGTAGACGGAAGAGTCTGAAAAGGTTGTATAGGAGTTGGGCTGGGTATCTTGGTGAAGAGAAAGATGAGAACGCCAAGTTCTGGACAACAGGACGGCCTGTTTATATAGACACGACAATACGGAGTATGCTGTGCTCAACACTGCCAAGTACAGAGATCGGCATAAGAACCATAACGCAAACAAAGTTAAACCACCAGCAGTCCCCCTAATTTCAACAAACAGGGGATCCTTCCGGGGCTTCTCTTGGTTTCCTGGTTTCTGGTTTCTGGTTTCCTGGTTTCTGGTTTCTGGTTTCTGGTTTCCGTCTTTCCGGGTTTCCGGGTTCCTGCTTTCATCTTAGTGCACGGTCTCCTGTTCCTTCTCACCAGTTCCAGGCGGTCTAGGCTGCCTCTGAAACACAACGTCCCGGGGCCTTTTTCTTTTCTTTTTTGGAGACTGTTCCTGCTGTACGACGCCAAGCAGGTTCTTGGAATGAAGTCATATCATTGCTTATTCGTTGCATGGTTTACACTCCAGAAGGCACTGCCAAGGGTCCTTCCCCCCATAATTACCACGTCGCCTGCACGCTAATCTCGCGCGACCACGCTGGAAAGAGTCAAGCTCCAACACGCTGGAGCAGAGCTCGGGTCAATTCAGTGGAGATCGTTTGCAGGGAGTGGGACAGGTGGACACTGTCGAAAAGGAACAACTGCTGGCCTGCGCCTCTTGGCGTGGCTGAGGCAGGAGGGAGACGAAGACATTCACGTACTTCGTAATTCGTAGCACGACCATGTCTGGCAGTGCATCCCAAAATACTCCGTACGACGTATTTCCTCTGCACACTGGCAGAGGACGTGATAACACCACCGACAATATGACTTGTGGCTGAAATTGTACATCGCACGCCGTACGTCGTCTTGCCAAGGACCAACAGTGATGTTGGAGCTGAAGTAATTTGTAGGAAACGGACCCTTGCGAGAGCCAGCACAATGAACTACAGGACGCCTCCTTTCATTACGACGTTGACAGACTTTAGCAGCATGGTGTTGCAGTCCCCAGAGCGTGCAATTGCATCCACGTTGCAGTGAAATCCGCAAGGAACAGAAGGATGCAGAGGGGGAATCGTAGTGCCTCCGTCGTCGTGGCGATCGTTTTGTGTTGTGGATAGTCCTTATTTCACAGTACCAGGTATTGTTCCCAAAACCAGAAAAAAGTGAAAAGTAAAAAAGGTCCGAAAAAGGTCTCTGTGCTGACTTGAAGAGGATGAGACAACAAAGCCCACCGCGTTCAATGCGTGTAAGCTGAGCATCTCACGGTCTCTGGTGAGATAACCTGCAACCCGTAATTACGTAGTAATTACAGCTGTGCACGTCCTTCTGCCGACAGATGTAAGTCTTACTTTTGTTCTGAATGGAAGCAAGACTGCCAAAGACAAAAAGAAAAGAAGAAGCCTCCCACGCAAGCTGCTATTTTTACCGTTTTGATGTCGGACAAGGCTCTCTCAGCTGTTGCTGCATACGCCGACCCAACGGCCTATTATTAGCAAATGTCGGTGCCTGGACTGCCGTTACGCCACAGTCTGCGCCAGCGTCTGCGCTACAGCTGTAGTGGCCGGGCAGTGCTGGTATTACATTTCGCCACAGGGCACTGGCACAAGCCCAGGGCGGTGTCGATGTACACACTGTCATGCGCCTTGGACGACACCATCAGTCCAACGTGGCAACATAACGTGGCCCGAAATGGCCCGAAAACGCGGACTCCATATTTTTTTGCTCCCTGGCTCCCTCGCAGTCCCTACTCGTAGTTTTCGGAGTATCGTCGGCGAGTGATCACGGCGCACTACCGATGAACGAAGTCGAACGTATCGCATCCAACATTTCAACGATGCGTGATAAAATTGCATCGTCTCAAAAGTATGGGCATACACACAAGGGGGACGTGTCCGTGTATCCATGGCAGGTTCAAATAATGCAACAAAATGAACTGCCCGTAGACATTCGCTTGCTGCACAGCGACATCGGCCACGGGGACGTGCGAACAGCGACGTACTCGAGAGTAATGACGATATACTCATCATGTGCTGCTCACACTTCTCTACCACGATGTCTGAATAATGACCTCCACGTTGGCATGGGGGGCCTTCCGACATACAACTGTCATGACAGCCACTCACATCGACGTCGTCAAATGCAAGCCGGAACCAGCCTGGCGCCATTGCCGCTGCTGCCGACGTGCAGACACGCCGATGGTTACGAGGGGGGTCCTGCAGAGACGCATGCTGGGCGCTGCTGCATGGCCGGACCAAGAAACACAGCAAGTATTTTGTGTAAAGACTGCATCGTACAACTGTGGGCACGAGAAGGCTTATGAGTGAGCTGGCCCGGCCGCTAATGCAGCACGATCCTTCATGCCTCTTCCAAATCCTGCATCAACGTCTCGGTCGGATGTCTGTTCGGGCGGGCCCTGGTGCATGATGTCGCGATAGGTTCTCATGGCAATTCAACGTGGCCGAACGCGTTTCAAATGGCTGCCAAAGCTTGTCGACGTCTATGCTTGCATGAATGTGCCATGTCGTCACTTGCGCTGAACAGAGCATGGGTCTGAGGACCGCGTGCATAGTAAGACTTGAACACTTTACTAGTGACGTACGGTGTGTATAGTTTTGGTCTTTATTGGGCAACATGCCTCGGAGTATACTTTGTCGACTTATCCTCGAGTGCCTTTCCAAAACATCTCGTGGATCGTTATCATACGACACAGTCACATCACATGCAGTGTTGACGCGTAAATAGAGTGAATTAAAAGTATTAATCCGACATGTTCATTGCATTCGGAGATGGAAGAGAAGATGGACGAAAGTGAAGCTCCCTTTGATCGTTTATAAACAGGGACACAGACCTGCAGAGGTCTGCCAGGTCTGCCAGGTCCGTCCCTGTTGGGCCCTCTTTGGACATCCGCCCCGTCACAATCTGAAACAATTCGCAAAAAAGACAACCATTACCGGTGGAGGAACAGCAGCGCGGCGCCCAGCAGGACCCAGAGGACCTTGGCCGACACAGCGTCCGCCTTGGTCGCTGCGGCCGTCACGACGGCGGACGGCGACGACTCGGTGGGCACCGTCACAGGGGTCGTGTGTTCGGTCGTCGGCAGAAGCGTCGGGCTTGTGTTGGCAGGCGGCGCCGACTCGTGGGGCTGCGACTCGTGGGGCTGTGACTGCTGCGGCTGCGACTGCTGCGGCTGCGACTCCCCAGGCGGCGGTGGTGCCGACGGGGTCGTTGTCGTTTCGGGGCAGACGGTGGTCGTCGTGACGGTCACGCCGCTGATGACGGTGGTGATGGTGCTGACGCTGCTCGCCGGCGGCGGCGGCGCAAATGCACTCACCGTGGTGTCCGTTTCGGGGCACCACGTCGTGGTGATGGTGACGCCGCTAATCACAGTGGTAATGGTGCTCACACCGGACGTCGGCGGCGGCGGCGGCGCGTTCGTCTCGCTGACAGGGCACGTCGTGATGGTCGTCGTCACGCCGCTGATGACCGTCACAATCGTGACCGTGCTGCTGCTGCTGCTGCCACTGCCGCTGTGCGACGCCGACGAGGTCGGCGGCGGCGTGGCCGTGCCGGGGCTGCCCGACGAGAACGGCGGCGTGTCGCCAACGGCCTCGACGGACCACGACTCGACGGACAGGTCGCCGGCGGTGGTCTCGGCAATGAGGGCGGCCGAGTAGCCGTAATCGTCGAGCACGGCCGTGAACCGGTACGTGGAGCCAGACGTCGGGGATGTTTGCCTGTGCGGATGATTAGCGAGAGAACCGAGAAAAGAAGTGGACATTCATTATAGGTCCCTACACGCTGTACTCGTTTCCGAGATTGTCGCCAATGAGGACGCGCGAGACGACGGCGTTGGGAGGGAAGGTGACTTCGACCGAGTAACTAGAAACGTCAGTAAACGGCAACGAAAGCAACAAGACAACACTTTAACTCAACACAACGGACCTTCCCTCGTCAATGTCGCCGAGCGGAATGATGAGAGTACCCGGCGAGCCATTGTAGGAATCGTAAAAGACGCCGTCGGCCGACGCCGTCGCCGACAGCTCGAGCTGCCGCCGGGTCCGCTTGTTGCAGCCCGGGATGGAGCTCGCCTGCACCTGGGCGCAGCTGTAGTCCGGGTCGATTTGCATAATGTACGGGCAGCCCTTTGTGTAGTGGAGCTCGTCGCGCAAAAAGTTCTTGAGATAGACAAAGCCGCCGGCCGTGTTCTGGAAGCCGAGGATGCAGCCGACGTGCGACTTGGCGCTGCTCTGCGTCGTCGAGGCAAAGGGGTACTCATCGCACGTCAGCTTGGCGCCCTGGTTGACGCCGGAGGCTTTCTTCTGGCCTGGGATGTGTGAGTGGCGATGCTGGTCAAAAGGGAAACGGAAAAAGGAGACGGGAAAACAGAAAACAGAAAACAGAAAACAGAAAACAGAAAACAGAAAACAGAAAACAGAAAACAGAAAACAGAAAACAGAAAACAGAAAACAGAAAACAGAAGCAGAGACGACCTACCCTTGCAGCACTTTCCATCGCCGCAGTCGGTCAGCTTCCGGTTCTTGGCGCCTTGGCCGGGTCCGGCGTAGTTGAGCAGCTGGTGGTCGGTGAGTCCCTGTTTCCGGAGGCCTGCACTTGTCAGCGTTGATCGTACCCATCTGCTCTGCAGTCTGCAGCCTACATACCGACGCAAATGTTGTTGATGAGCTGTTTGTGTCAGTCTGTGGACAAACAAAATGACAAAGTAACAGAATAAAAAAACCAAAGGAGGACAGAACGCACCTCATCCGTCTTGTCCTGAATAAAGGGCATCACGAGAGTCGGCGTGCCCGAGGGGCAGGACAGCGTGCTCGACGACCCGCTGGACACGGTCGAGCTTGACGCGGGGGGGCTCGATACGGGCGGCGACGACGCGGACGGCGAGGACGCGGGGGGCGAGGACGGGGGCGAGGACGGGGGCGAGGACGAGGGGGAAGACGATGACCCGGGGGGAGACGAAGATCCAGCCGGTGACGACGACCCGGGGGGAGACGAAGACGCGGGAGGGGGAGAGGACTCTGGCGGCGGCGACGACTCGGGGGGAGGAGAGGACTCGGGCGGCGGCGACGACGCCGGGGGAGGCGAAGACTCTGGAGGGGGCGAAGACTCGGGAGGAGGGGACGATTCAGGCGGAGGACTTGACTCAGGAGGAGGCGATGACTGCGGCGGGGGAGACGACTCAGGCGGGGGACTCGACTCCGGCGGCGGGTTGGACGACGGCGGCGCCTGCGAGGTCGAAAAGCGAATCGACGACTGCTGGGTCTGGCCGGGCGGCTCCCCGGACGACGTGCTTCCCGTGTCCAGCTCGCAGAAGCCCGGCGCGTCGCTGCAGTCGGAGCCAATGGGGCAGCACCAGTCGTCGCACGACTTCCAGCCGGGCAGGCAGCAGACGCTCTCGTCCAGGCACAGGTAGCCGTCCTCGCAGCAGGCTTCCTCGCCGCAGCACGTCGTGCCGTCGGGGCACGCCGTGGTCGACGGCTCCGGGCAGCAGATGGAGCCCGGGTAGTGGCAGTAGAGCGGGTTGTCGGGGCCGCAGGCCGTGGTGTCGACGGGGCAGCACAGGTCGGGCTGGCAGACGGGCTTGTCCAGCTCGCAGCAGCCGAACTCGGCCTCGCACTGGGGGTGTTAGTCGACGTGGTGTGCGAGAAAGGGGAAGCAACAAAATAGACGACTGCAACAAAGACAACAAAACGGCAAAGACAACGTACGCAAACCGTGTCAATCAGACAGCAGAATTCTCCGCAGAGCTCTAAAGATTTTCGTCAGCAGTCCGTGCCGTTCACATCACTGTTGGGCGTTTGTGTATGCCGCCACACCTTCACCAGGGGGACAGGTCAGTTGACGTGGTGCAAAGCGTCCGGCCGGCGAGCTCGGGTCGCGTATGCTCCCAAACATGTTGGTCCCCTTCCGGCCACCGCCGAGCGGCAGCGTTGCGTTCCGGGGCCTGGCACCGGCCGCGTCTCCCTTGTGGCGGAGGGCGAGGCCATGGCTGGCGAGCAGCAGCAGGGACAAAAAGGACAAAACGAGTGACTTTGCCATGGTGGCGAGTTGGGTTGAACGAGGTGATGTTGACGGCAAGCGTCTGGATATTTCGATATCTCGATATCTCAGCTCAGATACCTCAGATATCTCAGTTCAGACATCTCGGACATCTCAGATATCTGCGATTATGTCGACGGGCAGGCTGCTCTTTTATCTTTGAAACGGGCCTCGGCGGCTGAACGTCTTGCCATTTCTGACAGAGACGAATGCCTCCAAAGTATCCTGTACGATACAAGACACCAGTGTCTCTCATACCCAACGGCACCGCACGATGCTGCACAATGCGCTGTAGATGTTACCCAGCGCAGCGGCAGCGTCTTCTGCCCCAGTCTGCAGCCTTACGCTTAAGGAAAACGAGAGATGGGATCGGCAGACCGTGCAGGTCGACGTAGAACGCGAGAAATACGACAGAGAACAGTCCTGGTCAGCCCTGGATCGACCCTTGCACAACCTTGAGCAACCTCCAACGACCTAGAACAGCCCTGAGTCGACCAGACGAATCCCTGCCATTGTTTTGCCATTGTTTGCTGAGCCCCAGAATGTTCGACGGTCGATGGGCGATCGCGGCGGTTGAATGGTTGCATTTTCTACTTTTCCCCTCTCCACCCCGGCAAGCTGAAAGTTAAAATCTGCCTTGTACCTTGTAACACTCGGTTTATCAAGAACTCTAAATTCCAAGTGCGGCATACGACGGGGCGAATACAGTCATGTGTGGTGAAGAAGAGAAGAAGAGAAGAAGAGAAGAAAAAGAGAAGAAGAGAAGAAAAAGAGAAGAAAAGAAGAACAAAAACAAGGACAGAAAAGCGCTCACGTCCTCTGGCTTCTCAACAAGACCACATCCAAGACAAAACCACATCCAAAAAAACTTGTTCTGCTGCAAAACAACTTGACGTCGCACTGGAACGAGCTGATCCGTCTCGGCACTCTCCCTCTTCCATTCTCGTGTTCCTGGCCGGCCCTGCGCCACATTGCGCCGAACCAGTCAAACTGTCGAGACAACAAGCCCATCGTCTCTCGTGCGTTAGGCCAGAAACAGCTCTCGCTCTTTCACCTCCTTTTCGTCCTTCCCCGCCATGCAGAATGCACCATACGGAGTACACACTACACCATCATGTCCTGTAACCGTCAAATGTTGTCCGTTCGCTTGGCGATGCTGATCTCCACAAAGTCGTCTGCGTGCCCAGCTGCGCTTTGCCTGTCCAGGAAATGGCCGACTGGTCTAAACCAGACGCCCTGGGCCTTGGGTCCAAGACTTTTTGGACTTTTTCGTCTTTCGTATGGGCCAACCAAATCACTCGAAGCTCTGTTTTAGTGGGTGGTCAGACGGCATGCCCCCTGCAACCTTAAATGCGCCTTCCATTGGCCAACATGCAACATGGGACGAGTCATAATGCCCGCAGTTCGTCAACCTTGGTTCAGAAAGGTTGCGGCTCAAGCTGAGAGGAGACTGTCGAAAATGACATTAAAAAAAGGAGTCGGGTCTTGGCTGCACACCTGCAGTGCCAGATCGTCGAAAGTAGAAGTAGAAACAAAAGTTCGTCGTCGCTTCTTTTTTTCTTTCTTCGAATTCTTATTCGACTTCTGTTCGGCTTGGCGTGGCTTTCCACAGACAAGGTCACAGTGCATTCGCCTTGGTTGCCTATTGTGGTATCTTCGCCGTGCCGGCCGACAAACCAGACAAACCTTGGAAGCCTTGTCTGTGAGTCTGTGTTGTCCCTGTCTGCCTGTCGTCCTTGTCCCTTGTCTTGCAAACTCAGCGGACGCGTTCCCAACTGCGCCGCCTTTACGTCTACTTTCTCCTTGTCGACTCGTCTCTGATGTGGCCGTGCATGACACGTCGAGTTCCAAGTTGTGCCCGGCGTTCGTGTCGTGGCTGCACGCAACTGGTCTGGCCTAGATCGGAAATGAAAGGGGAAGCTCTCGCTCAACTTTCGACCGCTGCTGCCTGACTGCGCGACTGCGTGAATGTGGTAAACTAACTGATACCAGGCCACGTAAACTCCAAGAGGTGTTTGTACTCAAGCTAGGTTAGAACACGAGGCGACCTCGATATAAAAGAGTAAAAACGAAGTGAATTTGTGCGTATATTTTAAAACCACCAGAGGGGGAAATAATAACATAAAACAAAAACATAAGCCATAAAATTCAGCCATTTTTAAAAGAATATGAACTAAATGAGGTCTTACTGTGAACATTTACTTCATTTAATAGGTGACTGTGCGGGCTGACGACGTCGCCGTCGCGGTAGGCGTACAGGAAGACGCTGACAGGTGCCGTACTGTTTGCGAAAAGTGAACACATACACCCATACACCCATACACCACCACGACCAGCCAATCGCCCTTACAAAGCATATCGAAAGTCTGCATTGTCGAGCTCCGTGATGTCGCGCATGCCCTTTTCGACGGCGCTCTGCGCGCGTTCTTCGGGCGAGCGCGGGTCGTCGGCGGCGGCGCGGTCGCGTTTCCGGTTGACGGCCCACATGTAGGCATAGAGGACGAGGCCGAAGATGGTCTTGAACGAGAAGCCAATGAGGATCCTGGGGAGGGGGGGGGGGGTTAGCTGGGCGGCACGAGCACGCGGTCTGACACAACAACGAGCAAAAGACAAAAGGGGTGAAGCGAGGGGACGCACGCAATATAGGCCGAGCGGTACAGCGGCGCCTCGGAGGCGCGAAAGGTCTGGGGCCCAATAATGTTGCCGACGCAGTAGCCGACAAAGACAAAGGCGCCCGTCAGCTGCTTCTTGGTGTAGCCGGCGACGTTGCTGCTGACCATGGTGAGGCTGAGGCTGAAGCCGACGGAGATGAACGACAGCAGCCAGACGGCGACGAGGCGGCCCCATTTGTTGCCTGTGCCGTCCGGGCCGGGATCGAGCCCGACCAAGACGCCGGCGGCAACAACGCACACGAGATTGCCAGACAGCATGGCGAGGCAGCGCATGTTGGGCCAGCGGCTGCAGACGTAGCCCGAGGCCAGCAGGGACACAATCTGGACGACGTTGCCGGGGATCTGCATGTACTGCGTCTGCAGCGTGGTGAAGCCAAACGTCTGGAGGACAATGGACGTAAAGGACGACTGGGCCGCGTTGGGGATCTGCGCGGCCACGGACATGAAGAAGAGGATCCACGTCTTGGGGTCGCGCAGCGTCTGCCACAGCTGGTACGCCTTGAAGTGGTGGTTCTTGACGCCCTGGTGGTTGGCGGCGACGCGCTCGACGGCGACGACGGCGGCGCGCCGGTCGAGGAAGCGCGCCGTCGTCGGCAGGTCGGGCATGGCCGCCAGGAACACGACGGCCCAGACGAACGAGACGGCCCCGAAAATCAGAAACACGTACTGCCACTGCGCCAGCCCCGTCGTGATGTGGCCGATGGCGTAGCCCAGCAGCCCGCCGAAGATGCCCGCGACGCCGTTCATGCAGTAGTAGGCCACCAGCCGCAGCGGCTGCTCGTCGCGCGTGTACCACATGGACAGGATGAGCACAAACCCGAGATTGACGACGGCCTCGGTGACGCCCAGCAGAAACCGGTTGGTCGCGATGCCTGTAAAGTTGCGGCACGCCGGCGTCGTGAGCAGCAAAACACTCCAGCCGAGCATGCTGGCGCCGAGGAAGCGGCCGGCCGGGTAGCGCTGGAGAAGGTAGCCGGCCGGATATTGCGCGACCAAGTAGCCTGGCACGTTAGACGAACTCTAGTATAAAAAAAAAAAAACATGAGACCATCAAGGGTAGCGGACCAAAATAGAAAATGGACGCCAGCCACGAATACTGCTGGCCGTGCAGGTGCGTGCCGGCCTGCAGCCCGTAGACGCTGGCAAAGTTGATGCTCGACTTGTCCAGGTACTGCAGCATGTACGAGCCCATGAGCAGCGGCAGGATGTGCCAGTCAATCGCCCGCAGCACGCGCCGCGCCTCGGCCGGATCGACAGACGCCGCGTGTTGCTGGGCGTAGACATCGTATGTCTCGTCAAATTCGTTGGACGACGCGGTGCCAGTGTCGCCGATGGTCTTGCCGCGGTTGACCGTCTCGTCGGGGACGTGGCCGTCGATGACGGTCTCCTTTTTCTCGTCGGCCATGATGTCGGGTGAAGGAGTATGCAGCACTTTTTTTTTTTGCTTTTTACTCTTCATACTTCGTTCCCTTCTTTCATCTTCATCGCCGGGAGGACACACAATATAAACATTGTGGCGTCTGTTCGTCCCGCGACAGTCCCCGCGTGCTGCCAGACTCCTTGGGAATGCAACGTGCACATCGCATGCCGTGATGATGCCATGGCGATAGTTGGACGATTGTGCAGGGCATCCGCCAATGAGACACGCCCGCGATGCCGTGACGGTCTTGGACCCCTGCTCGAGGGCTATCTCCGAGCATCCTACCGACAATACGGAATACGGGATGGGCCTTAGTCTGGACAGGTCGTTATGTAGGCAAGTCGTTGTACCGTATGCCGCTGACAACCCAACTGCCTTATCAACCTGTTGGATGTAAAATGGATTCCATGTTTCAATCAGAGTCATCGACTTGCAAAGTAATTAGACTCGCACCATGGCACGCAAACATAGGGTTGCAGTATGGAAAGATACGACACGGGAATAACACTTTGTTATATGCTCGTGTGGAATTGAGATTTCTTTTTTGGGACTCCGGTAGGTCCCGGTGGCTTAATTTACACGACTTTAAAATAGCAACCAATTTCGGCTTATCTTTGCTACTCATCGGAAATGGGAAGTCGGATGTGCATTCTCAGATATTATTAACCGAGCCTTGTAATGAGACGCATTTGAGACTCTGAAGATACCCAATGGCCGGTCGCGGGCTTTTACTGGACTGCAATTGTTGGTTTCTCTATAGTTTTCTTTTCTTTTTCAATTCATTTATGTTTCGGTCTCGTGAGAATCCCCATTTATATATATATAATTCCAGTGTATTACAGTGCCACTCCATACGCTCCGTTACACAAATGATCGTCAGCTTTCCATCTCATATAATTATGTTCTGTCCATTATAAAAGGTCCACTCTACCATCAACACCTGTCCTGTCGCGTCCCAGTCACCCTTCGGCACGCAGAGTCCTTCAAATCACAGGCGTTGGGTCAGTGCTACTCTCTAGGGAACTTTTGCATCGGCGCCTTTACGCTCGGTCATTTGGAGGACCTCTGTAAGTTTCTTCCCGCCTGCTGGCCACTTGCCTGCTCCATCTTGAGCTGGAATTTCGCCATTCAAGATTTGTGCGCTGGTGAGTTTCGCTCCGTAGAAGTCGGCATTGACGTCGGGTCGTTCCTTGATCACAGTGCCGTCCAGGGTCAGGCCACCGTAGAGGCCCCGTGACTTCGTATATGTCCAGACCGGCTTGATTTCCTTCATGTCTGCTGTGCCACCAATGGGTCCAGCGGCGAGGGCCACCACGCCACCAAAAGACATTTCCGGGTTTGTGTACGCGTCGACGGCGGCGTGTGTGTTCAGCACACACACGCAGTCGTATACATCCACGCCGTACGCGAGACCGACGCCGCCGGACCGCACCGAGAAGGCAGACGGAGGCGACCAGGTCCCGTCTGGAAGACGCGCAAGAACGATGCCCGAGCCCCCAGAACCGGCGAGGTACATGGCGGCCCGGAAGCCTGTGAAGATAGCTAGGCCCTTTGCATTTGCGATAACGTCTGCGGGTATCTTGCCTTTGTCTACCGTCCGCATGGGTTAGTTACAGGATGAGGAAGAAGTCGCTTGAAAGCAGAAGAGTACGTACCAAGAAAGTCATGCAGTATCCGAGCTGCCTTGTCGCACTCTTTTTCGAATCCTGTTGCTTTGAAAACCCCCATGTTGGATGTTGGATGTGTTGTGTCTCGCAAGAAAGGGGTGCGCATGAAGCAAGTTTAGGATGTAGGTAAAATGTATAAGTAAGCTGCATAGTCAATACTGACTTTCGTTGTTGCATGACTACTTAAGAAAAATTAAATGTTATGCATTGCACAGGGTTTTTATATTACTGGTCAACCTCTAAAGAGAGAGCATTGAGAGGCGTATTTGGGTGGGGGATATTGAGGAATGATTCCAAACTCATTGCAATATCTCAATTATGGGTAGCTCTATGTGCGACGGTGACATAACCTTGCATGAACAACCGGCCTGATTCCAAATTGATTATGGTTCATGATTTGTCTGCTTACTTCACGTGACGGTGTCCATTACCAGACTATGGCTATAGAAGGCGGACAGCGGGTCCTCTCTGCCCAATGTGCAGCCTGTTTTTGTTTCTTCTTTGTTAGTTTTTGTCTCTGGTGTGGTTGTTTTGGTGAAAAGAGAATCGGAGATCCATAATGTCGAATAGCTGTTGGACTGTAGTACCAACGTAATTAAGCATTGGACTGTTATTCCTATTGTTGTCTATGTGCTACAGGAAGTATAAAGTTATAGACCCAAACAACCAATTCTATACGTGAGAACCAAAAGCAACTCTAGACTCATCCTGGCGGAGTGAAGCTGAAAAAGAAGGCTGATGCTCACATGTAGAGCGTACAATGACCCCAAACATCAGAGCTACCCCAAATCCGTAACGCGTTATAGCATGCTTGCTCCACCGTCGTCTGAGTCTGACGATTCATCTGATGCACTGCCAGTAACGTGGCGTCCTTCCACGGTGCTCCAAATTTCCTCGTCGTCGTTATAATACGGGCAGAGATGTTCTCGCCCAACCCAAAGTTTTTCAAAGTCGCGCCTGGTATAAAACCGAGAGTAGCGAGCCACACGGGGGTGTTCCCGGCGAAAATCTGCAACGCCTAACCCAAAATCCGCCAGTACAGCATCCCACACGTCTCCCATACGACTGGTTCCAAAATCCGGGTCCAAATAGGCCGCTTCGGAAACGGACACGCCCATGTCATCAGTGGCGAAGGGATTAGCACCGTGGTCAATAAGATACGTCAGGGCAGCCTGCGCCCGCTGCTCATATCCTCCATCCGGATACCAGGAACGTCCAAAGCATGCATGTAGACATGTTCTACCCAACGAATCGCGAGCGGAAAGTTTAGCACCTCTGTCTACCAGGAGCGACAGGCATGCAACGTTGAAATGCCAGGAAGAACAGTGCGCGAGTAAGGGTGTGAAATGGTAGTCGTGCATGCCAACATCGCTCTCGATTGTGAAGAAGCCAGAAGAATTGTCCAAGACAATCTTCATCGATTCCTAAATCGTGCTGTTAGCGCTGGTTACGATGCAGTCTGGCTGAATGCATAGGATTGAGTTACCGGAACGCCTAGTTCCAATACTTCAGCGACGAAATTTCGCTCGCCCCGTCCTTGCTTGTCGACCAGCGGAATCGTGGGATCACAACCAGCCTCCAGAAGCAATTTTCGACATGCTAGAATCGGTCCCAACACGTCATCTCCTATTTCATCATCACTGTAGTCTGTCAATAGTGCTGTTCCTGAACAGTCCCATAGAAAACCTGACGGCCCTGTTCTGCTGGCAACATGATCTATGTCTGCTCCATGTTGGAGCAGAAAGCGACACATTTCTGGCTGGCAGTTTGCATACTTGATCGAGTCAGTACGAATGACATACGCTGGTATCATGTTCAAGAACGCACATGTAAAAGAGAAGCGCCAAATTCGTCCTGATCCCTAAGTGAGGCTGTTCCGAGACGCAACATCTCTTGAAATTCTGCCATGCGGCCTTGGTGTACGAGAGAGAAGACACGGGAGGTACAAGGAAGAATATTGTTGACGAAAAGCCTGGGTATAGCATTGAAGGTTCCTCGGTCGTCGCTGTACTGTCGCACGATTACCTGAAATCCCTGTCGAGGCAGCTCGGATTGGGGAATGAAGCAGATTCGAGTCTCAGTATCTCTGTCGGCAAGAGACGCTCGCCGTCTTGGCTTCTTCCGCTGTCTCAGTTGTCTCTGTTGTTTTTGCCGTGATCTCTCAAGCGACATGATCGATACATTGCCGAGAGAGAGATTGCATGTCCGCATCCTCATATGAACACTGGTGACCGTTCCTGCCCTGTGTGTTGGTTTTCCTAAACGTTCGTTAACATAATTTTACATGAAACACTTCGTCATCATTGTTTATGGCAGCAAGATACTCACCTTTTTCATTGACAGAAACTTTCTGCGAGGAGAGAGCGATTCCCTGGACCGTCTTCAAGTTCTTTCGCAATTGCGCAAGGTCACGCTTGGTGCCTGTCTCGCACCAGTGTTGATATGTCGACACGGACGTCGCAGCCGACGCGAGAAATGCGTCAGACGCCATCGTTTGGAGAAGAGCAACCAAGGCATCGCCAATGTCTGCGGCTTCGTCGAGAGAAAAGACGCCTTGCTTGTTGTGAAGAGCCGTCAAGATGGATGTTATGCTATCCTTTAGCATGGCATACGGCAGGACGTCCTCGGCGGGCATGTCATCAATTGACTGCATGTCCTTTTGGGCGTCGTCGTTTCCTTGGACGTCGTCGGATTGCTGGTTTCCCTGTTCGTCTCGGAGTTCCTCGACACGCGCGCCAACGTCGCGCTCGACAGACAAACGAGAGAGTTGCTCCAGAATCTGGTTGAGCATGTCAATCATCTGATCTCCTTGGACTTTTGATCCCAAACCCAACAAAGCAGCACGAAATGCCTGTCCATTACTGCGCGTCTCGTCTGTCACTTGCGCCATTGTATCGTGAAGGGTTGTCGTCACTGTTTCGCGAACCGTTGCCGCCATGCTCGTGTGGTGCTCAATCACAGCAGCTCGGCTCTCTCCGATGGCCTTCTGTATTGTGCGCCCTTCTCGTTCCACGATGGCAAGCTGATCCCGCACCTCGAACAGCATATCGCTGTAGCACATAGACGGCATCAGCAAAGTTGATCTCTCCATTTTATCGCCCCGGTTTGAGAAAAGACGTACCTTTCTATGGCGTTCAGGTGAAGGCTCAATGCTCCTCTGTGCTCAGCCAATGCCGTACTCATTTTTTCCAAGTCTTTGATTTTGAAGGAAGCCTTGAGCGTCTTCCATTGCCTCTTGACCATTTTCTCCGCACCGCCCACTGCCATCGCCTTGAGCATTTTGTCGTAGGCTTCAATGTCCTTCGCGCATGCTTTGATCTTCATTGCGAGAGTTTCATCTCTCTCATCACTTATGGCGCGAGACCTCGAAAGCCTCTCCAGCGTAGAGAGTAGGCTCTCGATGTGCTTGAGAAGGCGGTTGACCTGTTCTTTTGTGTCTTTGTACGTCGACAGGACGCCACAGCTGAGCTTGATACTCTGGAGAAACAGAACAGCGAGAGGAATGGCGGCCGCCGCGGTGCTGAAGGGATCCATGGCCAAATGAACTGCTGATACGGTCGGTTAGAACTCTTTCAACTTGCGAGTGATAGCAGGGGAGAAGAAAACATTTGATTTCGACGACAGAAGGGATGTCCTCGAAGGACGTGAGTCGCCTTGGTCGGGCGGGGCTTCTTTTGGCCCCCAATGTATTTCTCTCAGCTGGGTCTGCCTTGCAAGGCTCACCGCCAACTTGTATTCTTTCATTTTTGTTATGTTTACAGGGTTTTATGTTTTATTGCATAACTGCAGTTTGGTTGGCTGCGCATGTGACATTCAAGCAGCAATATTGATTGTACAATGGGGCATGGACCTTGTGCAATCTTTGCGCTCTGAAGCGTAGACAGCAGTGACCGCGTCACACTGTGACATTACAAAATATACATATTTCGCAGGCAGCCACTCAATGTGCATGTAGACAACATGTGCCAAATTGCAAAAGTGCATGTCTAAATGATTCGGATGGGAGTCCAAGGCGTGCGGCTATGGACAGGATTGTCGTTTTAAAATTCACGCGCGGGACAACTTTAACTGCACGCAACATTGAGGGTGTACAGAAGTCTGTTGTCACTCATCAGAAGCTTAGGGTCTGGCTGCCTATCACAGTAACATTGTGCCGATTTCCTCAGGCGCATTTGAGCAATATCAGCCAATACATCGTCGCATGCGCTTCTCCCAGTCATGTACTTTATGCTTTCGGGCGCTGCTGGCTACTGTTTGCATCTTCTGGTTCTATTGCATGAGGCTCTTTAATGTTTTTTTCCGAGTAAACTAAAATCAACGTCGAAAGGCACTGTATAAAGGTTGCTATCTTTCCGTAGCTTTCAGCATGGCCCCATGGGTCTATTATTTTCTTCTGCCTGTTGACACACAGCAGATCACATTGCATTTTTTTTCTTTACTTTTGACATACAATCGTTTATGATGACAACCTCGTCTGGAGAGAAGGGATTTTGCATGCACTGTGGCCATTCTATGAACAGTCACACCAGTGCGCGAGATTCGAAATGTAAGAAGTGCAAAAAGCGAATCATCATCTGTCAGACCAACTCCCACGGCACTGGTAATGATACACTTGGTTACCGCATCTGTTTCTTGCCATGCCATTGCGGCGCCGACTTTTATCCGGCCAAGGCTCGGGCCGCTACCCTGTTGCAGCCACACGAGCACCAAGTGGATCATCCAGGGTACCGGCCGCTTGAGAACGAGTCATCCGAAATTTACGATTACGAGGAGAGCTCGGTTACAGGTGCTAGTTTTGTTGGCGGTTCTGGAGCCATGTCAAGTGCGAATGCCTATGACCGCAACGTACGTTTATTTTCTTTCTTTCTTTCTTTCTTTCTTAGGGATAACGGGGATTCGTTGATTAAAAGGAGAGTCTTACAGCATTCTTGAGCGGGCCTGCTGACTGATTATAATTGGTCGTCACACAGGAAATACTACGGGCCCATCGTAAACATCCATCTGACCTGTCTGACGACCCCATTACGACTCATGACAACACTGCTTTACTTTCGACCGCTGAAAGTAAAGGGAAAGAAAAGGTACCGAGCCAAAACGCGTTACAGCATATCCGCCACTTGTCGCACGAATCCATCGACCCGATCTCGCTGGAGGCGATGACGCACGGTTCGGTACCGGAACTAACTAGCTTAATGGCGGAAGCTAGTCTCGGAGACAATACTGGACAAGTTGACGCGATGCCTCAACTATATCCTGACATTGGACAGAGTAGTCCATTTGTGGGCGATTTACCGTACGTGGAGGCCGACAACGACGGGGAGCACATCCGGTTTAGCCTTGCCAGCGGAGAGAAGTACAAGACAAGGCTGGAAAACTGGGAGGAGCGTGTTATGGGTGAAGACATCTACTACTTGTACACGTCCAAGTCAGGCTGGCAAGTTTGGACGGACGATGTCACATATCATCCGATGGAGTCAGGTAGTAAGGACAAGAACAAAGTGCGCAAGGGAAAACACGGAGGAAGAAATTGGAAAAAATGGATCTCGTAACGAGAAAACATCAGAGGCTTTCTTTTGCTAGCATATCAGTTCTTGCAATTTCCATACGTTAGTCAAAGCCTCCCCATCCGCGAATCCACATATGCGACTGGATTCCATTGAAAACCGCCAAGCTCATGTCGTGTTCGCCGCGCATGTCGACCATACAAAAGCTAACCATACGCCGCGTTGCTTCCAAGGACGGCTCAAGCTTAACGACTGCGTTTACTGACCGTGTTGTAATGGTACGGCTCTCCTTTATACACATATCAAGCTGATCCGGCACGTCCTTGACGGTGCGGCCTGTGTCGGCCTGGAAGCCGCGCTGCTCGCTGCATGTGACGCTGTTGTTTTCCTTGATCCACCATACCCATGCGACGTACTGGCGCTGGCAGCCGCGTTCGAGCCAAGGCCAAATGTCCGGTTCGATACATGATTTGCGAACGTGTCCAAAGGGACGCCACGCAAGAGGGATCGAGGCTCTGTCTTGGAGGTTGAAGTTCATCCGGTGCCACAACAGGTCGCTTCTCGCAATCGGCTGCGATGTCGCCTCATCGCCTTCAGCCGTGTCTGTGTCTTCGTAGGGGTCCGGTGGCGGAGCGTGGGAAAAGGCGTGCGGGACGCCGGACCAGGCGAACGCAGTGAGGTCGGGCGTGGCCAGCGAACCGCATCCTTCCTGCTCCTCCAGCCTCTCCAGGTACCGCTCCACCCAGTCGAGGATGTGCGAGTTGCCCAGCATGCTCATGCCCAACCACCAAAGAGCCACGCGCGGCCTACGCAGGGCAAAGACCTGCACGAGCTTCAAGGCGCTGCGTGACGCCAGAACGGGGCGCAGGGCATCCAGCGTGCCGGCCAGCCAGGGACTGACCAGGCGGGCATCGACGCCGGGCTGCCAGAAGACGCTCCAGACGATGGAAGCGACCAACCGCGGGCTGCTACTGAGCGTCATAAAGTAGTTCAAGTCGGTGACATACCGTTGAATGCTTGGCAAGCACGGCACCGACCCCTCGTCTCGGCCGTATCGGTAGTTCTTACGCCTCCGCAGATGTGGCAACGGAAACTGTGGCTGTAGGCCGTAGAGTCTATACAAAGGCAGTGTGAGTGCAGCCATGAATGACGCGGTAATGGGCGAAACCGTCACCACATCATTCGCCTCATCCACCGCGTCAAACCCATAGAGAGCACAAAACTCGGCAAGCAGGATCGAAGCACCGGCTGACGACGGCGGCGCGGTCTCTTGGATGTCGTCGTTGGCGACCACGGCGAAGACGGCATCCCCCGTCCACAACGACGCCCACGGCGGCACCATACGAGCGCCTCTGGCGCGCCAGCCAGGCTGTGGCGACAGAAGTGCACACAGCCATCGGACCAGCTGTGGCGAGACGCTGTCGCCCGTCAGGTTGAGGACCAGCCTGCCCTGCTGTCGCAAGCGCGCCGCGTTGTCCGCACTCTGTGGCTGCAGCGCCTCGGGCGTATACACGACCGTCCGACGCTGAATTTCAAGGAGACGCACCGACAAGATGTACGCCCAGCCGAGTGTAAGGATCAGATGGCCGCGTGACGGTGCAGCCGGTGTATGTGCATGTGCGTCTGCATCGATATCCGACGGGCGGGCCGGTGCAGGCAAGGTACCGAATGTAATGGCCCTCTTGTACCACAAGACAACTTCTTCACGCCGGCCTGCCACCGTTTGCAGGTCCACAGCACTGCCCCGGTCTTTCGTGTCGCGTATGCCCGTTGCGCCGTTTGTTGCGCCCTGGTCCTGTAGGGGGTCCGATATGTGCCACATCGGCTGGCCGGCCAAGAGCAATGTAGACGGCATCTGTCTGGGCAGCGGCGGCACGTCTTGTAGCAAGATGTACGGGTCGTTGAGATGGCACGGGACCGAGCCCGGTGGCAACGCGTCGGCTTCGCAGACAAAACGCTGCCACGTTGCACGGGCCTCGTGAAACATGCGGTCGATGACGGCCGGCGTGGGGATCAATGGATCGCCTTCGGCGCCGATCAGCTCGGTCGGCAGGGAGGACAAGTCCGAACCGACCTCTTCCACGCCATGGTTGTACGCAAAGTCAAACTTGTCTTCCGTCGTCTTGGGCGGCGCCTCATTGGACGCGTCGCCGTCGACCTTGGGCAGAAACGCACCGGTGCGTGTCCAGTGCTCAACTTGGCAGCCGCCCATTCCGTGGAGTTCTTTTCGCTGCATCGCGTATCGCTATATCGATACGAAGGATCTTCAGACGGGCGCCTTGTCGCTGTTAGCATACTTGAGGCAAGAGCCGCCAGATACACCGCCGGATGCACAACAGGGCCGCGTATGGCCGGCTGTCGGCCAAAGTGAGGGCGGATCTGGTTTGTTTGCAAGACGGTTTTTGCACAAAAAATCCCAACTTCTTGCGAGTCAAAATATACATCACGTGATATATCATATGACTTTTCCTGTCGTCACGACATAACATGGACAACGTCCAAGGACAACATTCGTAAATTCGCCAGGAGTCTCAACGGCTTGTATTATGTTTCAAATGTCGTTGGTTACATCAAAACGCAAACTCTACACATTGTACAAATTCCCATCGATCGGCCATTTTGTCAGCTATTGAGCTCATCGCCCTCTGAATTATTGTATTGTTGCATTGTAGTGTATTTTGATCCGAATTTGGTAGAGCACACCTCATATTATTCAATCACTCGTCCTCCATCACATGGGTATTCTTAATGGTACGCTCCTCCGGCACGTTCATGCCTTCCGTGCCCGTGATGCGGCGGTTGACATAATTGTTCAGCAGGGCGTCAATGTCGGTACTGAAGTAGGCCGCGATGATGCCGAGCCCGGAAAAGGCTAGTGAGGCATAGTACACGGTGGAAAAGGTGTCGGCCCAGGCGGTCTTGATGCCGCCGGCAACGGCGTCCTCAATGGCAGCGTTCATGCCGGGCACGGCTTCCAATGCAGGGATGGTGCCGTTGGCGACGGCGGCCAAGGTGGCCTCCAGGGAGCTCGCGGGCAGACCGGCGCCGAGAGCTGCTTCCGTCACGGCCCTGGGCAAGTTGGCGGCCTGGCGGTTGGACAAGATGGCGACATAAACGCTCGCTGTGGGGGAGAGCGTTAGCAGGAAGCAAGAAGAGAGAACAAGAAAAAGGGGGACCGAGGGGTGACGTACTCGCGACGGTGCCAATGAGCTGCTTCATGGACCCGAGGAAGCCGTTGGCCAAGCCGAGGTCGCCAGGCTCTGTAACAAGGCCGTTGGCGACGGCGGCGATGATGTCCATCCATCCGGCGAAAAATGCGGCCATGGTTGTAAACTGGCGAAGGGGGTAGATGTTAGATCGTTGCCAGAGGTAGGAACAGAGTTTACGGACAACCCGCGACGTACCGCAATGGCGTAGTTGTCGCCTTTATGGGTGGTGCCACCAAGGGCAGCAAGGAACGCGAACAACACCGACGTCGAGATGAGGAGCTGCAGTCTCGTGTTTCCAAAGAATCTCAACAGGATACCAAAGAAGGCCATGCCGACAATCAAGCCCAAGCCAGACGTGAGCTGCAATGGTCAGTAATAACGTAAGAGTCGGTGTAAAGTAGATCATGGAATGGACGGCTACGTACCGACATCCATCCGATTTTGATATTGTCCGTCGTAAACGTGTATTGGATTTGCTGAGGCCAGAGAATCGCCAGAGCAAAGTAGGCCATCTGCCCAACACAAGCGACACCCACCATGGCGAGGTAGTTGCGGTTTTTCAAGAGCTTGATGGGCAGGATTGGCTGTTCCAGGGGCATATACGTTTCTTTAACGGGGGTGTCAGTTCCAAATGCCCACCAACTTGATATGTTCCTACCGTTGTTTTGTACGTAACCTACCATAAAGGGCAAAGACGATAATCAACACGCAGCCAACGACCAGAGGCCCCAAAACATGGGCGTCGGACCACGGGTACGTGCTGCCGCCCCAGTTCAGACCCAGCAGGATCAGGACGCACAGGCCGGTGAAGATGAAGATGCCGCCGTAGTCGAGCTTGCGGAGCTCCGTTTTCCAGGTCCAGTTCGTGTGCAAATGCGTCAAGGCCGGCGGGAAGTAGCAGACGGCCAGGAGGAGGAGCGTGGTCGCGTTGAAGACGACGTTGATCATGTACACCCAGCGCCAGCCCCAGGCGCTGTACTGGACCAAGTGGCGGGCAATGACCGACCCGAAGCCGGCAAACGGCAGTGTCAAGACGGTAATGCACGCCTGCGCGACGCCGCGGTGCTTGTTCGGCACCAGCTCGTGGATGAGAAAGGGGAACGAGAGCTGCGTGGTCGTGGCGACGCCGTAGAGGGTGGCGCCGGCCACGAGCACGTGGATGGACGAGGCCGTGGCGCACACGGCCGACCCCACGACGCCAAACACCTGGCCGCCGATCAAGAAGTGGCGGCGGCCCAGGATGTCGCTGAGGCGGCCCATGACGAGCACGCCGACGCAGCTCACGACCGTGCTGGCATGGCTGATCCAGATGTAGGCCGGCGAGTGGCCGAGGTCCTCGTTGATGACGGTAAGTGCGCTGGCCTAGAGCGAATGCGACTTAGATAGCGAACAATAAAACGAAAAAAAAAGGAGCGTCGACAACGTACCGGCAAGTTAAAGTTTGTAAAGAGCGACGACGCGAGGAGGACGACACTAAAGGCAGAGCCCAGGAAGCGGTAGGACAGCCAGTACTTGGCCGGGATGTCGTCGAACTGGACACCGCGAGCGGCTGGTGCTTCGTGGTCGCCGTCAGACGATGCAATCTTGCTCTTGTCCATGTCGATGTTGTCGTGGCCCGCGGCCTTTTCGCCTATTTCGACCTGCGCAGGATCCGTCGTCATGATTGTGTGGCTCGTCTCTGCGGCATGCTTCTTTTGTGAACGGTTGCCGTCTCTGGAGTTCGAGACACCGGACGTGCAAAAGGAGAAAATGGTCAACGGATGAATGCCAATCTCCTATATACCTGCAAAGAGTCGGGTAAGGGGCACCAACGCAGTGGATGTGTAATTACGGCGTACGGAGTGCTCGGTAGCGTTGCTCAACTAAACACATCCCCAAATTCCTCAACTCCTGACCTCCTGAAAGCGTCGACGCAACACCTGCCCAACACGGAGGAAAGAATGGAAGTGGACGGGCGGAGTTGACTTACCCCAGTCGATGCCCAGTCTTGCCCAGCGTTGCCCAGACATGCCCAGACATGCCCAGACCTCAAGACGTGCCCAGAATTATCCAAATGTGCTCACACCACAGCAAGCGAGAAAACAAGCCTGCGGCGCGGCTGTTGACTCCCGATGGTGTTGAATGGAATTTCTTGACTCTGTGCAAGCTTTCGCGGGGCCTAAAATACGTCGACAAAGTTGACATAGGCAGTTTATATGCGCCGACCATCGACGTTAGCGTGCTTAGTATGTTGAACGAGACAACACGAACAGGAGACCACAAGGCTACGAGGCCACCATACGGCTGGTATTGTTGATGCACGCGGTAAAGACTGCACAAAACTGTGCGTCAGCTCTGCCGCCGTCTTCCTGTGACCCGTTTCCCGGTAATGAACTTGACGAGGGTGCGACTCACCGTTATGACTATTCCCTACTTGCCGACGTTGTTGTCTCTCAGACGCGTCTCGTGTGTAATTTGATTCTGCACGTTAACGTTTGCTGCTAGAAGAGAAGCATATAACTTTCATACACCAAATTACCAGGCAATGGGCTTCATTGCCGTAACGGCGGATGATGGACTCTAGCCATCATCATCTCGATTATGAACCATGTCCTCGAGTCGCTTTTCGACGACAGCGATCCACGGGTAGTTTTCCCTATCTTTCTCGCTGATGGTGGCACCTTTCTCCAGTAATTGCAGCGCGATATCATCATACTCCGCCACTGTGGCCCAAAACAGCGCCGTGTGGCCGTCCTTGCCTTTCACCTCGGTGTCGGCCCCTCTCTCGAGCAACAGCTGTGTCACAGCAGGATGATTATTTATGACAGCCAAGCACAGCGCCGTCTGGCTCTGCACGGTTATCCCGTTGATGTCGGCACCTTTCTCCAGCAGCAGTCGCGCGAGAACTTCCTTCCCTTTCCTGGAGGCGATTATCAAAGGTGTCGAGCCATGTACGTCCTTCGCCTTGACGTTGACGCCATTCTCGAGCAACAGCCGCACCGCCTCCTCGGACCCACACAAAATCGCTTCCATTAATGGCGTAAACTTTGTGGTGTTGTCTGGCTTATCGATGTCGGCGCCCTTCTCAAGCAGGAAACGGATCATGTCCGCGTGCCCAGACCTGGCCGCCAACAATAGCGGCGTTCGCCCATATTGGTCCCAGGCGTTCACGTCACCTCCCTGGTCGACAAGCAGCTGTACAACCGAAGGATGCCCCAGCTGCGATGCTAATAGAATGCCACTGACCGTATCAATCGTCAAGCCAAGGCCAAGCCAGTCCGCGAACGGATCAAAGATTTCGGTCCAGATCGTACGGCTCCTTGACTTTTCGCCACAAACAGCCGCAGCGAGCAGCACGATGGCCGCATCGTCGGCGGCATCGGCATTGCGGAAGTGGCCCGGCCAGTTCTCCGCCGCGTAAGTTAAGAAAGTGATGCGGGCCGGAATCAATTTTGACGTTTCGCGCTCTACAAAGTTGAAAATGTTGAGAAACTGCAGACAAATCTCGGCAAGTACCATGTGTGCCTGGCGCATAGTGATCGAATGCTGCCACTGTAGCCCCGGCACGGTCGGTACAGGTACAGACGACGACACGGACAGGAGAAACTCCCGGGCGGTTTGGTGGAGGAAATTCACGCGGCCATGGTGAATGGAGACAAACAGGCCACACCAATCGCGGAGACGTGATTGGAAGTCCGCTTCGGTCTCCAGCTCCAAGTCGGCGAGCGCCGTCTCCTGGCCGGTGGTGTTCATGGCAACGTTCATTTCGGCGAGCGTCAGGGGCCGGACCGCGGCCAGGATGACGCTCAGGGCCTTTCTCACCATCGGCTCGTCCTTGGACTTGTTGAGAATCTGCTCGTAGGCCTGGTTGACGCTCTCGGGCAGCTCCTGCAGCGCAGCGACGACGCCGCGCGACGTCCTCTTGAACCCGGCCTCGAGGCTGTCAAAGGCAAGATGCACCCAGAGATAGGTGCGGTGCTCGATGCTGAGCAATCGTGTCTCCAGCGCCGACTTGACGTCGGGGGACAGCTGCTTCTTTTTGGCCAGCTGCTCGACGCGGTAGTGGATGACGTGGTTGACCTCGTGGCTGATGGTTTCCGACGCCTCCTCGCCCGGGATGCGAATGTGCGGGAACGCGTCCGACAGGCTCCAAAATTCGTCGACAATCTGGTCGTAGGGGCGGCTGGTCAAGAGCATCTTGAACTTGGCATGGGACGACTGGGTATCGTGTAGCAGAGTCTCCAAACTCCGCATCAGGCCGTCGAACTGGGACGCGGCACATTCATCCAACGCATCGAGAACAACAATGACCGGCCCGGCGTGTGGGTCGCGTACCGCGTTTCCCAGGATCGCCCAAAGATCCTTCTCAAACTTGTTCAGATGGTGGCCGTGTATTCTGTACAGCGGTATGGCATGCAGCAGAAGATGTGGCTTCTGGGAGAAGAGCTGGTACAGAAGAGCACAGAGGGCCTGGCGGGACGTGTTCTGGTCTTGGTCTTTGAAGAAATAGTAGCAGATTGTACTGTTCACGCTGTTCGCGGCGTCCGGGGACTGCACGTTCTGCAATTGCTCTGCCAGCCCCCGGTCAATCAGATACTTGGCGAGCACCGACTTGCCGCACCCGGGATCGGCCGAGACGAGCAGCGGGCCAGAATCTTGCGCCAGCCACTGCCGGAAGTGCTCGTGCTGGAGGACCCACTGACACGTGCCCTCGACCAGGTCTTCCACGCGGTCCTTGTACCACTCGTACGTCGCATCGTCGGCGTTGGTGAGGCAAAACAGCTCACGGCACGCAATCTGCTCGTCCGACAGCCGCTGGCGCACGGTGTCCTCCCGGATGTCCGTCTCGAGCTGCAGCTGCTGCTGCAAGACAGAGAGTTGCTCCGACAGAAGCGAGCCCATCACGTCGAGGGCCTGTCGACTTGTCTCGTTGAGTGCGGCCAGCTCGCTTTGTGTCGCCTCTGCGTCCTGGTGTCCCACCAATTCCGTGATCTGGCTCACGTCTTTGCGGATCGTCTCGCCGCGCGCCTCGATGTCGAGCATCATCTGCGTCCAGTCTTGGGGCAGAACCATGTCTTTGGCGTAGGTCTTGAGGTGGTTGGCGTAGAACCGCAGCACGCTGCTGATTTGGAACTCGAGAATCTGCCGGTACAGGTCGACGATGTTGCTGTCCACCTGCTGCATTAACCCACGCATATCAACATCGCCCCGTGCGTTGGCAGCCAGGCGGTGTACCAGAGGCTCCAGCTCGACATAGTACCGCATACGGGCGGTGACTGTCTTGAATCCGTGCTGGTTGGCCTCTGCAGCTGTTGTGGGGTTTGTGAGGAGCGGGAGAACGAGGCAGACGGCCGCCCACGCAATAGATGCCTGCGGTGATGCCTGGACGGCCTCGCCCACCCAGTCTTTGGCCCACAGCAAGAACTTGGAGGCCTGGGCAATCTGCTCTTTGAGGACAAAGTCATGACCGGCAATCGTGTATTTCGTAGTCTTCTCGTCCATACGCTTTAGGCCTCCATCAATAACGGTGGTCAGTTGGGCTTGGCGCAGAGAACGCGAACTGTCTTGTGGGGCAGCATCCGATGCAAGATCTGTACACATCGATAAGTCAATTTGTACGACACACGGCGACTCCCAGCGTATGTGGTGAAACGTACTCGCTGTCTGTACCTCCTTGGCGAGGAGCTTCTCATACTCCGTGACCAATTGTTGCTTGTCTTTTTTGAGGACTTCGTACGCGCGATCCCAAAGCGATTGTGATCGGCAGTTCGTTTCCGTCGCTTGGATTGCGGGTGTAGCGTGCAGTTCCTCATGATGAACAGCAGAGGTCAGCTTGTCTTCGTTGCCGTTGACGGGAAAAGTGGAGACAGCGGGTGCGGCATCGGCTTCCGGTCGAGCTAACCGACCGTGGTGTTCGGGCCGGTCCCGCTGTTCCCGCTCGCCGTCCTTTCGGTGCCGCCACCAGCCTCGCACCTTCTTGCGAAACCCTAAAGGTTCCACGGTCTTTTCGTCCGAGTTTGCATTTGCGTCCGCAGGCTTGAGCTGATGCGCGGGACCTGGCTCGTGGCGGTCGTCGTTTTTGGAAGATGGCATGTCAAGTGTGTTTTGTTGGTTTGAGACCTCCACTACTTGTGGAACATTTCACAATCGCCGCTTCGCCGCCCTGGGAGAGAGAAGGCAAATCCCGCCTTTGGATGCAAGTGCGACAATGCGCCATATGCCTAATTCCGCTGGCGATTAATGCTGTGACCTGCCGAGAGGCAAAAATGCGCGCAAGATGAGATCTCGGGCGGCTACCCTTGACGAGGGGAAGTTTGTGGCTACGAGAGGTGGGGCATTGTTAGGGACCGTTCCGTTGCGGCTGTGCCCAGCAAATGGGAGCTCATTCAGCTTGTGGAGAGTAGGAGACTTTGCAAGAAGCACTTCCATAGCATTTTCCATGAAAGACTCCTTTGATGCATCTATTTCAAATTTCCGTTTTACAATGAACAATATATAAGGATGATGACTCTGTATTTTTTTATGTATTTTGTAAATATTCAAACCGAAACCAAAAAGAACGAGTGAAGAATAAAATATGCCCTAATTTCCTTCCACTGCCAAGAGTCGGTTCATCCTTGCTGGTATAGTTCTATCTCTGAAAATTAATTAGGTCCCTGGGGTCAATAATAGACAAAAACAACTCATAGACTTCACTTACAAAATTTTGATGCCGTCTTTTATGTCAGCTGTGTTTGGTGGGTGGGTTGGAGTCCTGCCACCATTGCGAGACCGTGGTAATGTTGACTAGACAATGGCAAGATGCGTCATCCATCATTTGGTTTTTCCGCTGCCGCCGCATGCGTGACATTCAACGGTCGTTTTGCCATCACAGTCATCACAACGGCGGTCGGGGTCGTCACCATCCTCCCCTGATCCATGACAACGAGAACACTCTATTATTTTGTGTCCATTACAGAGGCGGCATTCATCGCCCTCATCGTCGCCCTCGTTCATGACGCAACTGCCGTACAGAGCTCACAACGCCGGCCATTGTTTGGTGGGTGGTTGATAAAGGTATTTATCAGAAGGTGTTTCACTATCGATGTCGTACTGCTGGATCGGTTTTGAGATGTGGTGGGAGAAGTTGATGTGTGTGGACAGGACCAAAACACATCATCGACGATGGAATGATACAGTATCTTATACACAGAATCTGCGGTCACTGATTTCATTCTTGTTTTACAGTCAGTCGGAGCTTTACATAGCAAATACGCCTCGAAATAGAACTCATTGATCATAATAGGAACAGGTTTGATGTCTATTTCCGAATATGGAAGTGGACAATCAGCTCATATTTACATCTCAAATGTCATGGACATGTGGCCACAGTGTCGTCGTTTCTTGATATCCCGTTCCCATTTTAGACCTCTGTCAAAGGAGTAGCATGCAGTGCGCTTCTACACGTAACCAATTCCGTCAGCCCCCCAAGGGTCGGGCCCTAAAACCGTACCGAGCCGCGCGTTGTTGTGACTATTCATAAGTCGGGTGAAAGCGTTGCTCATCTCCCTGACACGACAGCAAGGTGAACTATGAAAAACGGCCATCAAAGATCTTCCAAAATTATATACAAAACCTATGTCACAACAAACAAGGCAAGGGGGTCTTCACCACCAAGAAAGACGTCTCTGTGAGTACCCCATTGCGTCATAATTTATTCTTGACAGGCAACTATGCCCAAGTCAGACTTGTCCAGCACCCACATGCATTAATGTACGTCTTAGGTCTCGTACATCTACAAATACCATCGTAAAGCAGCCGATAAATCCATCTAGATATCATCACTGGACGCCACGTACCAACGGCGGCGGTCTGGGCCCAGCCACCGTAGACAACTGCCCACCAGCGCCGGCTCAGAACTAGATCCGGCCCCTCGGGGTCTTGGCCTCGAGACATGCGGTGAGGGCCACTTCCTCGTCAGCGTGGACACCGAGGCTCAGCTGTATTTCGGCGCCAAAGCCAGTGCCCAGCGGCCGAGGTTACGATCCGTAATGCTCCGTACCTCATGCCGCGACCAAGGCCTTGATCTTGTCAGCGTTTCTGTCGACATGTACCGCGCCTTGGTTTCGTTTGCAATGCTGAAAGTCAAGTTGTCGAACATTGATTGCGTTGACTCAAGAAAGCATTCAGTAAACAAACCAAATAAGGCCGCGGGGGGGTATTCAATGATTGTAGTGGGGGAAACTGTAGCTAGGCTAGGCCTAGGCAGGGCATTCCCTTGTAAGTCGGATGTGTAGGCTATGACTGTGTGTGCAGTGGAAAAATGAAATGTGGCGGGCGGTTCGCCAAGGGCTTTAACTGCCGACCTGGAGCGAAACAACACGGTTTGAATTGCTTCCCCATTTTAACTTATGCTTTTTATATGTTTTAGTATTATTTTTATTCTTGCCATCTTCAAACACCACGGTGAGCAATTAGATCGGCGATTCGCAAACAAACGATCCATTTGCAGGTTCATACAGAACGAGTAGCCATTTCACATACAGAGCTCACGGTATTTCATCGTCGGCAGCCGGAGCAGCCCCGTCCAACACAAATCAATGGCACCTTGGCTTCCCATTATTGCCTATTGAGCCTGGGTTGGGCAGTGGCACAATGGGCTTCGGTGGTGGCGGCGGCGGCTTGGACGGAGCGGTCATTTTGTCTGTTTCGGATAGTTTGACAGATTGGTCGTTTTTCGGGGAGGCAGACAATGCAATTTTGACGGTGTTAAACTTACCAAATACGAAAGGCAATGTAATACGAAGATTCAAGAAAACTAATGAGACGCATGTATCGAATTTGGAAAGTCCTAGGTCCTCGCTATGATTATGATCCATCACCTTGAGTGAATCATCAAATGTGCCACCAGATTGTGAGTTGAGTGAATGAATAATTTTACGATAAACACGGATAACACTACGGTACCTCCTTTCTATTAAGGAGCAAAGTCCAGAGTGATACAACGAAAATAAAGCGTGAGTTTACATGATTCACATTACTTGTTACGGCATATGGATCCAATCAGCCAAACACAGTTTGAAAAAATAAAACAGAAATTGTTGAAAATCGATTTTTTTGACAATTAATTATATAAATATCTACTACGTATACTGCCGACGACCACGACTTGTGTACCGGTGAAGCTAATGACACGTTACTCGAAGCCCGAATCGACGGTGGTGACATGGTTGCCCACTCCACCACCGTCAGTCACTCGGACACCTCGTCGCCCGTCTGCAATGGAAGACTGGTCCAGCGATCCCACGGCGGTCCATCGCCAGGCCAGAGGTCCTGGAACATGGCTTCGTAATTGTCAACGTGCTGCCTCGGGTAGGACCAGTCCGCCTCTAGACATTCCTCGCGTGCGGCTCGCGCCTCCCGCGCTTGGTATTCCCGCACAACAACGTTATTGCTACTCTGGTCGTTTTGGTCCTTTGTTGGCTGGCACACCCACTGTCGCCCGAGGGAATGCAAGGCGTCGTAAAAGAGGGTGTTGAAAATGTGCACCTCCGTCACAAACTGCGGCTCAATGCGGAGATAGCTCAACCGGCGGCGGCCTGGGCCGTGGCCCGCAGGCGGCGAAACGATGTTATAAATGGCCCTCGCGAGCGCCGCGTCCGTGGCGTGGTTGCAGAATATCTCCTTGAGCGACTCGTATGTTGCCAGTTCCCGGGGCGGATGCACGTCGTCGTTGGTCGGCAGGGAGCACCGGAGGTGCAGCAACACGCGCTCCAACCGGGTCAACCTGCCGAGGGCGCGGTAGATGGCCACCTCACGGGGGTCGCCACGCGTGCGCTGTATCTCGACGTAGACCTCCTCCAGGGCCGGGCAGCGGTCCGCTATCAACTCGACAGCGTCTCGTGAAAATGCAAACAGGTCGCGCGCATCGTATGCCCCGTGTGGTGTCACATAATACCCAGCGGCATATGGATGCAGAGAGAGGGTGCGCAGCGAGGAGCCGTGGTGCCGCGTCACAATCTCCACCGTCTCTCTAGTGAAGTGGCCCGACAGACACAGGTAGCGCAGCGGCTTCGCGTGGCTCAAAATCTGGTTGATGGCTGCTTGGTGGGGCCTTGTCGACGAGTGAATACGCATGAGCGACAACATATCGAGGCGTGGGAGGCTTCCGGCCGTGACAAGATTGGCAAGGGCCAGGGTCCTCTCTTCGCTCCAGTCGAGAAGCAGGCACCGCAGGCTGGCCATGTTCTGCGCGCTAAAGATGCTGGGCTCGGCATTGTACTGACAAAGGACGTTTCGGAGAGAGCCCGTGCCGCCCGTGAGCTTCGTCTCCTCGTCTGTTGGGCCCTCCAAGAAAAATCCCCGCCACGCGGGCCGGCCGAGTGCAACGGATTGGTTGAGAGAGAGCCCAGCACCGAGGACCTGCGTTTCGAGCCAGACATTGGCGAGGTTCGGCGCCAGCCCCTGCAGCATCAGGGACACGACCTCGGGCGAGTAGTCCACGGCGCCGTGTGCATCGTATCGACAGAGAGGCGCTCGGATGCTGTAGAGTGCGGGCGACGTCACGAGGGCGAAGTCGTCTGGGCTGATGGCGCGAGGAGTCTCCCTGTCGTACACCAGACTCGGGAGACGAAATCCCAGCACGTGCAGCCGGCAGGGCCGTCTCGCGTCATGCAGTGCGTCCAGGACGCTCCGCGGCACTCTACCGTTCCAGACAAGATCCTTCAGTGCCGGGAGCTCGCGGAGAAACGCCGCCAACGGCAGCCAGTCGTCGTCGTCGTCGTCGTCGTCGTGGTGGATGCCGGGGCCGCGACGAGACGAGAGTGGCGTCCAGCGACAGGGCTGTGCAAAGTGACAGAAAGGAGGGCCGTCGAAGTTGCGCTCGGTGAGCTGCAAATTGGCATCGTCTTCGGCGTGCTTTTGCTCGCTTTGGTCGCTTTGGTCGCTTTGGTCGCTTTGGTCGCTTTGGTCGCTTTGGTCGCTTTGGTCGCTTTGGTCGCCTTCCTCGTCCCCCGGGCGAGTCGTCTCCCGCGGCAGCGCGCCGTCGAATAGAACGCCCCCTACTTTCAATCGATGCACCAGGGCGTAGCGCTCGCCGTGGCCCAGCACAGCTCTGAGGTCCGCCAAGATCGCTTCGAGGTCGTCGAGGTTCGGCACAACGAGCACAATCTGGCTGAATCGTCGCGTTTTCGCCACATCACAGCAGCGGTGGCTGGTGAGAGAAAACGCGCACAGGTCGGATCGATGGTCGGACTCGTCGTCGAGGTAGCCGCAGATGATGTCGAGGATCACGTGCGGGAGGCGCTCAAAGGGCGACAAAGTTGTGCCGGACATTTTGACTCGTCTTGAATTGTTACGCAAAAGATGAAACAAAAAGACATTGGTGGCTGGGTGCACAGTTTTCCCGGTATGTCATTGCACAAACAGCGTCGCATTCGAGGGATCAGGATCCTCTCCGTTTGTCCAAATCCAGACTCGCCAAGACCAAGCGCGTGCTGCATGGATATCATTGGGAAAAGATGAATATAAATAAAAATAAATAAATAATAAGAAATGAATAATAAGAAATAAATAATAAGAAATAAATAATAAGAAATAAATGATAAGAAATAAATAATAAGAAATAAATAATAAGAAATGAATAATAAGAAATAAAATAAAAATATAGACTAATAATACACATACTCCGTATATTAAGAAATATATAATACGTCACCTTTCTCACGTGCAAACGCTTACCAAATCACATCGTACGCATCTATGATGACAGTCGGGGTCGTCCATCAAAAACGTTTTATCAGAACGGCGCAATTTGGGCGCTTCCATGGAATGTGTTATCAGCCTGGTGACAGGACGACGCCGGCCATAGCAGTTGTTACCGAACCGAAGAATAACGAGGAGCGCCAGTAAAGTCCGTGACGGGACTGTTTGGAGCTCCGAAACGGCGGTGACACTGACAGTCGGCGGTGGCGTATGGTGAGAACTTTATTTTTGCTTGGGTGAGGCCAAGAACCAAAGAAAACCAACGCCCCCATACTCTTGCGGCAACCTGCCCAGTCGATCGTCGGCGGCCTTTCCGGTCCAAACTGTCGTTTCACGGTGACTGGTGGACGCATATCTTATGCAGACGCCAATAACGAGGAAACAAAATAAAAGGACATATTCAGTGTCACCAATGTCTTAAAAAACGGAGATAAAAGATAAACGATAAAACTGATCTCCAGGAGATTTGCAACCATGCAGCTGCACGGTTTACGCGAGTGGGCGGTTGCCAAAACGAGAAATTGCCGTAGCTGGCAGGTCGTAATTTATGTGTGAGAGTGGGAGCTTGGGCCCTAGAATGAACAAGGCCCAGCCCAGCGCCACTGCAGCACGTTTCTTGGGTCGTGCAGACGTGTCACTTTGCATTTGTCGGGCCTGTAGCCGCTGTGATGCTGAGATTGATATTTCTGGCACGCTCCCAGTTTTGTCACCGTATCCGCCTACTCCTTTCCTTTATTTCTTCACCCTTGACATATTACCGCGCACCTGTTCGGACCTGCTACGAGCCCGTGGCCCCGAGTGCCCACAACGACGAAAATAAAATAAACACAAACGAACGAAAGAAACAAAAGTCTCCGGAGTACGACAGAAGTCTTACAGCGAGTGCGAACAATTTTGAGGCTGGACTCGACCTGTCAGATCGTGCTTGGATCTTCGTTCCGCCGTCGAGACGCCAAATCTCGACAAGATCGCCCGTTGAACGAGACGAGTAGTTTCACATGCTTCGCGAAGACGCGGCACAAAAGCTAAACGAACGCAAACTGTTTCAGGCCAGATCACAGCCAGTTTGGACCGGCCACGCGGTAACAGCGACCCTAAAAACAAGCCACATACTATTTCGTGCTATCCAGGCCTCTGGTTAGGGGCGGAAACGTGGCGGACATGCGTGGTTGTGGTGTAAGGGGGAAGGACCCGCTGGCAGGCAAGAAAGGGGAAATATAAAATGGAAAAAGGAACATTAACGATCCTGAAAGGCAAAGGTGTCTGGAATCTGGCGTCTGGATCCCATCCAAAACCACAAAATAAAAGACGCCTATTGGCCGGCTCCGACCTGCGACATGCATCGATTGCAGCAAGGAGGCTGCAGTGTAAGCGAACATCGACGTTTGAGGCAATTGTTTGCAGTCGTGTTGTTCAAGACCAGCCTCTAAAGTTTCCGAGTACAAGAAAGCCAACAAGTGGTTGCGGCCATAAGCAGGTCAAGTACGGAGTACCTTTCGTCGAACGCGGAGACATGTTTGCAGAATCAACTGGTATCACATTGTCAGACTGCCGTTGCATTGTTCTATCCTGCGTGATTGACGACGAGACAGGGGTCTTGACATATCAGCTTGGACAAACAACACTCGGGCCGTGGTGTTGTCGCCGTCGTTGATGTTGGTTGTTTGCGTTTGGATTCCGTTTCTCGATTTACCTGATGTCGCCAGGTCTTGGCCGCGTCGTTGGTGAGGCTGCCTTTGGGCCAATTTGGCCGACCGTGGTTCAAACGGCTACTGAAAAGCCAGGCGGAGACCGGGTCTTAATCAGGCCGACTTTGGCAACCCAATTGCAGACGAAGTGCGCCAAAAACGGTATCTTTAGATATGAGCTAACAAGCGTCGCGAACTGACGCGGAACGACACCCAGAACCCGTTTTGTCGCTGGACTGCGGCAGCCGGGTAAAGTAGCCGTCGCTTGGGCAGGGCGGCTGACAGTCGTGCAGTGACCCGGTAAAAAGCACGACTGCGGCAACATACTTGATTCGGGAAACGTACACAATGTCTGTTCGGGAAATCTACACAATGGCTGACATGTCCAGTCACTACATGGCGACAGTTGCAGCTTCGAGACGGTGAAACACGCCCTCAGACCCAAGGCGCAAAGGCACGCGCATAGCAGTGGTTGCGGGAGGAACCGGCTGGTCTTGATGGCACTGCCAGACAACATTGCTTCAGGCTACGAAACACGGCGCAAACAGACACGTTGTGAATAGTTGTAAATAATGCTCAAGGCTCAAGCGCAGCAGCCCCTATAGCGCATAACAACCCATCCCGACGGTCCTATGTTTGGAAGAAGTTTTTTCTTGCAGTCAGCATTCCCTGGGTTTCCGTTTCTCGTCTTTTTCTCGTCCTTTTCTCGTCCTTTTCTCGTCCCTTTTTCGTCCCGTCTTGCCCTTCTCGTTCTCCACGACATCACCCGCATTTTATTCCTCTTTTCCCCCCTTCGCGTAGGTCGATCGCGGGCGCCTTCCCGTGCTTACTTTCTTTTCATTCTCACGATGCATCGTACTTTTTACTCTGCAGTGCTTTTGTATTTTCGTTCGTTTTCTTTCATACTATAGCCATCTGACGGACAGGAATGTTCATCCGTTCCTCTCGCTCAGGCCTTGGCAACGCGCCCGTCCTTGTGTCGCTTTCTGTCGCTCGCTGTCCGTGTCTCACCATTACCAAATATAGGGACGTTGATTCTTTTTAAACTCGCAACCCGTGCAGTGAAATTCCAAAACGACGGGACACCGTCTCGGTCGTGACGTTGGGCCCTGTCTCTGTCTGCTGGCCCTGTCTGCTGGCCCTGTCTTTCGCGCACCTCCCTCTCGGCGACTTTTCTTGTTCTGTCTAGGTCCCTCTGACCACCCTTTGTTCTTTTCGTCTGGTATTCGCTAGCTCGTTTGTCCGGTACCAGAACAACGCCATAATTTGATTTTTGACGGCTGACGGCTGTCCGCCCGTCCAATCAAAGCGGCGGTCACGCATTTGCCTAGCTGGCAACTGGTCGCGCCTCGTCTCGTTCACGGACTTCTACAACTCCCCGATTTCCCATCCAAGCACACGGGCAGTGTTGACTGTCCGACATTCGACCCGCCCCGACGTAGTTCTCTTCCCGCTATCCTTTGGCTGCCTGCCTTGACTTGGCAGCGTGCTTTTCCTGGCCATCGTCCTTCTGACTTTGTCTTCTTCTCCACAGCTCCAGAATTCTCTCGCTTGGCTACCCGTCCGCCACCCCGTCCAGGTCCTAAAAATCTTATTTTTGCAAGTCGGGTCCCCTTTTCCAGGGAACGTGTCGAACTTTGTAGTTCTGGTCAGTGAATGGCCAAGCCGACGTAGAGAACCAGGTTCCCTCCCGCCCTGCAAGATGTGACCGTAATTATGAGTCCAAATGAGTGTTTGCTAGTGAATAGTGACTTGAAACAGCGGCGGCCTGGATTGCAATATGCGCGGAAGCACCGATACACACCTCCAGAGAACTTCAATGGACCCCAACCAGGCACGCGGGACGGACCAACTCAACCAGATCGTCGTAGCGCAACGGAGTCTTATTTTTTTTCTCTTTCTTTTGTTGTCCGTCGCTTTTTCGCTGCCCCCGTTTTGGATGCCCCCCCTAATTATCGGTTTTCATTTCTTCTTTGTTGCGATTGCTTTTATTTATTAAGGGCCACACCCACATCCCCTCATAGTGTCGTGCTTTTGGTCTGTTCTCGTTCGTTCCTCTTTTTTTCCTTGTTCTTCACTTCCTCGCAGTTATTTAATATTGCCCAATACTCAACGGCGTCGCTCTCTCCTTCTTTGTCGCAGTCTGAGCACATCTACGCCAGCGTTGGACAACGCGAACCAGCGTTTCACAAAGTCAACCCATACCAAACCGCGACGCCACGACATGTCCGATAATCTCAAGGCCGCGCCGGCCGCCACGGTCGCCGGCGCTGCCTCGCCGTCCAACTCCCGCGCGCCCTCGACCCTCGCCCCCAGCCGCGCCTCCGTCGACAAGGAGCTCCGCGACGAGAAGCTGCCCCCCACCAGTGGCTCGGGCAGCGCCGACGAGGACGAGGCTGAGGTTGACACCGAGGACCGGGAGTCGGAGAATGTCAATGTCGCGGCCATCCGCGCTGCCGCAGACGCAGACGACGTCGGCAATGCCAACGCCAACGCCCTCAGCAAGGTCGAGACGTCCAAGTCCCACACCGAAGGCGGCCTCGCCGTCGCCAAGACGGTCACCCGCGAAGACGGCTCCGAGTACCCGACCGGCGCGCGTCTCAGCCTGATCATGCTCGCCCTGTGCCTGGCCGTCTTCCTCATGGCCCTCGACAACTCCATCATCGCCACGGCCATTCCCAAGATCACGGACCAGTTCCACTCGCTCAACGACGTCGGCTGGTACGGCTCGGGTAAGTTTCTTTTTTTGTCCTCGCTGCGCTCGCTGTTCCTTTTCTTTTTTTCCTCGCTTCGCTCGCTTTTTTTGTCCTCGCTTCGCTCGCTCTCACTAACAATCCAGCCTACCTCCTGACCACGGCCGCCCTCCAGCTCCTCTTTGGCAAGTTCTACACCTACTTCAGCATCAAGTGGATCTTCCTCGGCGCCATCTTCGTCTTCGAGGTCGGCTCCCTCATCTGCGGCGTCGCCCAGAACTCCGTCACCCTCATCATCGGCCGTGCCGTCGCCGGCCTCGGCTCCTCCGGCATCTTCTCCGGCGCCCTCATCATCCTCGCCTACTCCGTCACCCTCGACAAGCGCCCCATGTACTCGGGCATGATCGGCTCCATGTACGGCATCGCCTCCGTGGCCGGCCCCCTGCTGGGCGGCGTCTTCACCGACAAGGTCACCTGGCGCTGGTGCTTCCTGATCAACCTGCCCATCGGCGCCATCACCCTCGTCGTCATTGGCGTCTTCTTCACCGACCCCGACCGCAAGAACGGCCAGCCCACCGCCGCCCGCGTCTCGACGGCCGACGCCGCCGCTGCCGCCGACGCCCGCGCCAACCGCACCCTGTGGGAGAAGATCCGGCCCTTTGACCCCATCGGCTCCGCCATCTTCATGCCCGCCATCATCTGCCTGCTGCTGGCCCTGCAGTGGGGCGGCACCACCTACGCCTGGAAGAGCGGCCGCATCATTGCGCTGTTTGTCGTCTTTGGCGTGCTGATCCTGGCCTTTTTGGTCGTGCAGTACCGCCAGCAGGACGACGCCACCGTCCCGCCGCGCATCATCAAGAAGCGCTCCGTCTGGGCCGCCGGCTGGTACTCCTTCGCCACCGGCGCTGCCTTCCTGGCGTCCATCTACTACCTGCCCATCTGGTTCCAGGCCGTCCGCGGCGCCTCGGCCGTCAGCTCGGGTCTCATGAACCTGCCCATGCTCATCTCGCTCGTGCTCATGTCCATTGTCGCCGGCGGCGTCGTCACCGTCGTCGGCTACTACACGCCCTTTATGCTGGCCGGCACCGTCCTCATGCCCATCGGCTACGGCCTCATCACCACCTTTGCCCCCGGCATCTCCACCGGCAAGTGGATCGGCTACCAGATCATTGCCGGCGCCGGCGTCGGTCTCGGCATGCAGCAGCCCCTCATGGCCGTCCAGACCGTCCTCGACCTCAAGGACGTCCCCACCGGCACCTCTGTCATTGTCTTTCTGCAGACGCTCGGCGGCGCCCTCTTTGTCTCCATCTGCCAAAACATCTTCACCAACAAGCTCCAGGCCAACGTCCTCCGGCTCGTGCCCGGCCTCGACCCGGCCACCGTCCTGGCCGCCGGCGCCACCGGCATCCAAAAGGTCATTGACCCGGCACAGCTGCCCGGCGTCAAACTGGCCTACAGCGAGGCCCTGACCCAGACCTTTGTCGTCAGCACGGCGCTGGCGGCCATGACGGTGATCGGTTCCGCCGTCATTGAGTGGAAGTCGGTCAAGGGCAAGGCCATCGAGGTCGGCATGGCATAAGTCTGCCCAAAGCCGGTGACGTCTTGACCCTCGTTGTCGTCGTTGTTATGACCTTGCACCAAATACCCCCCTCAAAATTTTTGACTACTTTGTTGTAATTATTATCATGTCTGGCGGTTTCATTATAGAGCGCGTCTACATCTATTTTTGTTCTTCTGTCCTTTATCATAGACCAGGCCTAGGAGCGGGCTGTCAATATTGTTGTTGACCATTTTGCTGCCTTTTTTTCTTTGTTTTCCTTGTTCTTCTGGCGTTGCTGCATACAGGCTTATGGTGGCTCATCTTTGAAGACTGTCCACTTTCTTTTCATTTCTTTTGTTTATTCCGTTTGCTAGTACGTCGTTTGCTCCTGCATTTACTATACAGAGCCGAAAGTAATTGTGAAATTTAACAAATATTACGAAAAAATCAAATGTCAATTCGCCGTGCGGTGAAATCAAAACACGTAATATTTTATTATTTAAAGGAGTGTAATCCAACTATTGTAAGTTCCATAATCGTTATCGTATCCTAATAGGAGTCGTGTCGGCAGTGTGGCCAGTGTCGTGTATATCCATGGGACGTGTACTATTTCATATCCCGAGACCCATCGTATTTCATTGCGTGCCACTCGATGGACACTGGAGTGCGTGTTGTGCTGTTGTACTCCGTGGTTTGGTCGTGGCGTGTTGCTGGATGGTTTTGTTTTGTTTGTAATTTGTGAAACGCCTCAAATGCAGTCGTGAAAGAAAAGAAAACATTAAGTAAATAAACAGAGAAAGAAAGGGAAAAATGAGGAAAGCGTGGGAAAATAAGGGGTGATAAGGTCTTCCAGCCAAGAACCGTCATCGCCAACGAAGAGTAAGAAAGGTGAGATGGAGATGTCCCCCCATCCATCAGGATACGTGATACGAAGGAGCTGCTCAGCCGGTTCACGCCCGCTGGCCCTGCTTCAGGACGTCGGCCGCGATGGCCACGCCGTCCGCCAGCGTGTAGTCCTGCAGCTGCACCCCGGCGCCCAACGAGGCGCCCGTGCCGACGTACACACCGCTGAGATCGGTGTCGGCGTACGAGCCGCCGTGGACGATGCTCGCTCTCTGCACGTAGCCCACGCCGGACACGGTGACGTTGCTGAGCACGGCGCCCTGGGCGTACACGTCGTAACCGGATACATTGACCAGCTCGGCGCCCTGCACGCCGACCTCATACAACACGCTGTCGGCGACGGTCACGTTTTGGAGAAGGGCGAGCTGGACATACGAGTCTTTGACGGAGCCGCCCGTGAAGCGGACGCCGCGGAGGACAGAGCCGCCCTTGACGGTGGCGTCCACCAGCACGGAGTCGGTAATGTTGGCGTCGACAACCGTGACGCCGACCAGCAGACAGTCCGCCACGGCCGTAGCCTGGACGGTCTGGCCGACAATGACACATGCGGTGGACGTGAAGCAGGCGCAGGCCGTGGTCGTTGTGGGCGAGCTGCCGCCGCCGCCGCCACTACCACCACCACCACCACCACCACCACCACCACCGTGGGCTGTGGTCGTCGTGTAAGAACCACCTCCACCGCCACCGCCACCGCCACCGCCACCACCACCGAGGGTAATGGTCGTGGTGTACGTGTGGCCGCTGGAGGTATACGTCGACGTGATGCAGCTCTCCGTCACAGTGCTCGTGCGGATGACAGTTGTGTAGGTCGCGCCACCGGACGTGTATGTCTTGGTGGTGCAGTGGTGGCAGGGGATGGTGAGCGTGGTGGTGTGCGTCTCCGTGTATGTCTGGCCGCCCGACGTGTAGGTCGTGGTGTCGCAGCTGACCGTGGTCTCAATGGTCTCTGTGTTGGTCACGGTTGTGGTCGGTGGAGGGGGCGCCGGAGTGGAGCTGACGGAGACAGACGAGCTGTTGTGGTAGCGCGACGAGATGGAAGAAAACGAGGAAGACGAAACGGACGCCGATGACACCGACGAGGCCGAAGACGCTGAAGAGGCTGACGCCGACGAGCTCGACGCAGAGGCCGAGCCAGAGAGGGAGCTGCTGGCCGACGGCGCGGACGAAGAGCCCGAGACGGACAAAGCCGACGAGGAAGAGGACGCCGGGGCAGAGGAGATGGAGGCAGAGGAGCCGCTGGAGATGCTGCTGGAGATGCTGCTGGCGATGCTGCTGATGATGCTGCTCACCGACGAGGAAACCGAAGAGACGGAAGCCGACGACGCGGAGCTGACAGAGCTGGCAGAGCTGCTGGAGACCACGCTCGAGACACTGCTGGCCGCGCTGGAGATGCTGGCCGCGCTGGAGATGCTCGACACGCTGGCACTGCTGGCCGGCGCTGAGGAAGAAGCTGCGGAGGACGAAGCTGCAGAGGAAGAAGCAGGGGCCGACGACACAGAAGAGGAAGAGGAAGGAGCGGACAACGCAGGGGACGAAGACGAGGCAGGTGCGGACCAGGCCGAAGACGACGACGAGGCAGGAGCAGACCACACTGAACTGCTGCTGGGCGGATGGGGATGGTGATGTTCGGCACCGCGCTTCTCTTGCTCGCCGTAGTAGTTGCTGTACTCCTGGTTGGCTGGGCCGGCGACGGCAACCGCGCCGAAAGCGGCCGAGCTGACCGCGAGGATGGCGGACCAACGCATGCTGAGTGCTGTCAGAGAAGTAGAAAGAGGTATAAAGAGGTTATGAATAGTAAAGGTAGGCGAACGAAGGACGAAACGAGTGTCTTGGAGAACGGAGGATAGACGTAGGAAGATGAGGATGGGGGAATTCCTCTTCCCAGTCACGTCAGAAGGGAAAGGAGGAAGATGAACGAATGGTCATGGGGATGGAGAGAAGACGAGGACAGGAAGAGATCGAGAGGCCGGAACGCACGGAACTCTTATACGTCAGGAGGCATCAAAGATGACTGGAGTATGAATCGTAAGACTGGCCATAGCGAGAGACAACTGGTGTTAACTGGTTTGCATCTAAAAAAAGACACAGAGCAAGGTATGGCGGAGGCCAGAAGATGGAGACGGAGGCTGGACGGTGAGGCTAGAAAGGACGTGCACGAAGGTGCAGAAGACTGGGTTGGAAGCCGTAGAGTCGATGCCAATTGGATACGGCCGATGTCTGCATGTCGTATTCGAAAGAGGAGGCTACTACAGGAAAAAAAAAGAAAAAAGAGAGAAAAAAAAAAGACATCAACCAAGGTCAAACGACATCGGTGCATCCACGTCTCTCCACTTTCACGCAATCCAAAGGTTGTCACCAACAAGCGTTGATGTGTCCCACTCTTTCAGTATGCTCGTATGCTCGTATGCTCGTATGTTCGTATGTATTGAGAACAGAAGCTCAGCTCGCCTTGTATCGTGTTCACCTGGCCTCGTAAAGGCTGTATTTCGGTGAGTTTGATTTTGGGCTGAAATGTAAACTGGTTTCTCTCTACATGAAAAGTCCTCCGAAGACCTGACCTCGTTCTATCGTCGCCACCAAGAACAGCTCCTCCGGTGCATAGGCGTATCATCTTTTTGGACATTCAGAAGTTGGCAAAAGGAACAAGACGACGGAAGTGCTCGTGTCGTAACGGCGATGGTGTCGATGGACTAGATGGGTTACGTAAGAGTGTTGAGTACATATGGATGAGAAGTGCTCTCGGTGGGCAGTGACGGCGGTCAGAAACAAGTAAACAAGACCTTAGACTGGGCAGAGGACATCCGGTGTGGTGAAAGGATCAACCACCGTCGAAGAGGTACCTTTTCTGTTAACCGGCACCCGTTGACAGCACATCATCCAACCCCCACCTCCAACTACTTCCAATGCCAGTCTGCCGTTGCCCGACGAGTCTGATCAACCGACTGGCACCTCTCAACGCTCGTCCGGTAAACAACCTGGTCTGGTACGTGAACATCCTAGTCAGACGTTTGTGGGTTGCGTGAGGTTGGTCATAGATCCAGTGCTCCGTAATGGCCAGCTCCCAACGGCCAGGTTCCAGCGTAAAGTGTGGGCCAGCCACCAGCCCTTTTGTTTTCTTATTCGCCTTGTCTTCTCGATCGCCGCCCTTCCGTCTGTGGGAAGAGAGACGAGAAGCACGGAAGTGGAGACAAACTCGTATCGATCACCGCCTGGGCAGTCCACACTCACAACTACGCAAACTGACAGAGATGGAGAAAAGACATAGGACCTATTTCATCCCGTCGTCTCGTCCTGTCGTCTCGCCAACCGACGTTGAGGAGCTGGCCAATGCCGAAACGGGGACGTTCACTGGCAGTACGACTGTTTATTGTGGAGGTAATGGTGTCTCTCATGGCCGTGCGTTATGATCGTTGGGCGTGGATAGGAAGTGATTTGTTCTCATTTTTCCTTTTTTATTCAGTTGCGTTATGGAGCACGCTCTCCCGAGCGATTCTCACAAGAGCATGTTCCAACGAACGACTGCAGTACTCTGTGTCAGTGTACTTAGGACGACGTACCCAGTACTAAAGTGTCGTGGCAATGACATCTGTCAATCAACGCTTGTCGGCCACGTTGCCGTGTGCACAAAAGTACGCCTTATTACTCCACAAAAGGTCATCAATACGACTGGTATGGGAGGCGACAACGGGACAAAGTACTGGCAGACATCCGTACAAGCTCTCCAGCGTTTTCTACCCGTCAACCCAGAACGCCATAAGCTGAGATGCATGGAATCGGCGATTTTTGCCACTACATTTCTGATTTTCTATTTCTGCTCTCCACCCCCAGTGACATGCGCAGTGTGGGCTGCAATTGCCCGGCCTCTTTCTTGCCTTTTTTTTTTTTTTGGCACAATTCTCCATTACGAGGAAAGCTACTGCACCCTTGGTGGTTTTTCTGCAGCTACTGAGTGGCGGGTGTGATGCTATGGGTTGTTTCTGCGTGCTGACTGGCCGGAACGCCAGGAACAGCTCTGCTGCAGCCACAGCCTGCAGAAGAAGTCGCTGCGTCGATACGAGAAACTCGGAGGTGTCTAGCACACAAGCAGCGTAAAAAATAGAGACAAGAAAAAGAGGCCAGGAAATAGAACAAAAAAGAGGTAAAAGAAACAAGATGTCGGTCTACTAGAGTGTTTGGTAGCCCTTCCAGTGGTTAGATATAAAAGGACGAGCTATTAGGTCTGACAGCCATTCGGCTTGGAGTCAGAAAAGAGACGCTGACAAACCAGTAGCAGAAAGAAACCTCGCAAATCTAGATACCGGTGCAAGTGAGACGCGTAGCAGGGATTATGCCTTAAAGCAAGAGACATGACCTGGTTATGAAGAAGCTGACATTGTCATCGTAATCACAACCAGTGAATAGACCAAAGATAAAAGAAAGTAAACAGGGTCGGACGTGAAATGTCCATTTCCACAATGCGTCGTAAGGCTCTCTGGGCTCCGCGGCTCTTCTCTTTCTCGGCAGAAGAAGTTTTTTTTTTCTTTTTTCTTTTTTTTCGGTTTTCAGCTTCAGCTGGGCTGGGCGTTCTCGTATTTCACACGATGACAGGCCTTCACCTTTGTTTTTAGGTTTGTGCGGGAGAGACATGCATAAAGCGGCGATCCACAGCGCATATCCACCCACCTTGGACAATCTTAGGCCGTGACGACAACACGTCAACCCGTAAATACGACAAGAGACGAGAAAGTCAGTGGGAACTACGAAGTAAACCACAACGCAAAGATACACCAAAACCAGGCCAAGTGGTGAGAATTGGACGATGAGATGGTGGATACGAAAGAAACCACTCAGCGTGTAAGCCTGTGGTTGCATACCGCAGACTACTGACTACAGATGCCATACTGGAGAAAAAAGCTCACAGCCTGGACAATACAGAGTGCAAGATGGACAGGACGGCCGGGAAGAGTGTCTGAAAGACCCTGCCTTGTCTTACACACAACGTTATGCCAACCCCAAGGCACGGTCGGGATCGTCTCCGGAACCGAAAAGGGCTCGTGTTCTTTGGGTTTTCTTCGGATCGAGATTGTTGCGAGCCTGCCACATCTAGCCACGATCTTCACAAGAAGTCAACGACGTAGGTCCAAAATTACTCGACACTCTCACTTACAAAACGGCCAGTAAGATGCTGTTCTCACGCACGCACCCGCGCATTCATCGTCGTTGGTCAGCAGATCTGAGTACCATCCAGACCCAAAAGATGGTGGATGTTGTTTCGTGAGAGTAACGTCGTTCATACTGATGGTACTTTATAACGTCCTGTGACGTCGCGTACAAGGGCTTACCTTTGTGGAATAAATGAAATGGCACACTTTCCCTTATGTAACGGTAGACTTGTGTTGTGCGGCACGGCAGACGACAATTTCGACAGGGCTCCAAGCCACATTTCTTCTCCTACCAGTTGCGGGTATTCTTCTACGGTATGAAGTATTAGATTTGTTTGACGTTGTGACAAACTCTTCATGCTTACGGCACCAGAGAACTGCTGCGTTGGTGTGAAAGGGTGCAACTGTGGATGAAGCAATTAAATTAGAGATGAATTGTTTTTGCAAACCGAGAACGCCAATCTTCCCACCCGTCCGTTTTGGTGTCCCACTAAACCATCGTACAAGAAAGGAAAAAAGAAAACAAAACAAGTACAACCAAAACGTCCATGAGACTATGCCATCAAATCGAACAGAAAACGAGTATGAAACAATGAAAATAGAAAGACACACGCCAAAGTACCCAATCCAGAATCCAAACCCCCCCAGAATATGTTATGTGCCGTACATGCAATGGCAACCGCGGGTGTGCGCGCCGTGCCTTGGGTCTACCGCTTGCGCGTGTCTTTGCCCCGCTTCTTCTTGCTCTTCTTGCGGTCTTTGGGCAGCTCCAGCGCCGTGCCCTCGAGCATCACGCTCATCCACCCTAGCATGTAGTCGTCCACGGTGTGCATGACGCCGCCCCAGGCATTGTTTTCGACGGGCGCGGGTGGCGGCGCCACGATCTTGGCACCCGTGATGGGATCGAACAGCGGGCCGCCGAGACCGAGACCCGCGGGTGTCGCCTGGCGGGCGCTGGAGATGCCCGACGTAGGCACGGGCGTACCAGCGGTCGCGGTCGCGGTCGCTGTGCCTGCGCCGGCCGCGCCGGCCGCGCCGGCTGGTTTCTCGGAGAAGTCGGCGTCGTCTTGCAGAATCTCCTTCTCGGCCAGCCGTGCGGCCGCCACGTCTTCGGTGTCCTCGGCCTGCTCCAGCACGCGGCCCGGCATGGCACCCGCACCCACACCCGCACCCGCACCCGCACCCGCACTCGCGTCGTTGTTGACACCGCCCAGCACGCGGTCCATGGCCGCATTGGCCGCCGCGTTGCTCTCGTGGAACCGCCCGATGATGCCGTCCGTGGTCTCGTTTTGGGCCACGAGCGTCGTGCCGTCCTCCAGGGCGTGCTCCACCACGTCGCCGGCCATGTCCTTGACGGACATCTTGTTGAAGTAGTCGGTGGTGAACTCGCCCTCTTGGATGACGACGTCGTCGAGCATCTGTTTCTGGGAGGCCTTGCGCAAAATGTTGGCCTCGATCGTGTGCTCGCTGATGAGCCGGTAGATGTGCACGTCGCGCGTCTGGCCGATGCGGTGGCAGCGGTCCTGGCACTGCTTGTCCATGGCCGGGTTCCAGTCCTGGTCGTAAAAGATGACGGTGTCGGCGCCCGTCAGGTTGATGCCCAGGCCGCCCGAGCGCGTCGACAAGATAAAGCACAGGATGCGGTTGTCGTGGTTGAAGCGGTCCGTCAGGATCTGGCGCTGCTCGATGCGCGTGGCGCCGTCCAGCCGCAGGTACTTGTGGCCGTGGATGTTGAGGAACTGCTCCAGAATGTCGAGCACCTTGGTCATCTGCGTAAAGATGAGCGCGCGGTGGCCGCCGGCCTGCAGGCGCCGCAGCAGCCGGTCGAGCGCCTGCAGCTTGCCGCAGTCGTACTGCAGGAGCCGCTTGTCCGGGAACTGGATCGTCAGGCGCATGCGGGCCTCGTGCCAGGGGTCCCGCGGCGGCTGGCGCTCCATGAACGGCAGGCGCTTGACGGGCGCCGAGAGCACGAGGTCGTGCTCGGCAAAGGCCGCGGCGCCGCGGCGCCCGAGGAGCACGCCGTTCATGTCGCAGGTGACGACGGCCGGCGTGACGCAGGCAAACTTGGTGATGAGCATCTCCATGGCGGAGGACCGGCGCTCGAGCGGCTGCACCAGATTGTGGAGCAGGAACGAGTCGTTTTCGAACCACGCCATGATCTGTGCCGGGACGCGCGGGCGCGGCCGGAAGGGCCGGCTCTGCACGTCGAGCGTCAGCATGTCCAGGAGAGACTGGCCATACACGGGCCGCTGCTGGCGCCGGAGCGCGTTGACGTAGGCCCCGTGCTGCAGCTCCTCGTAGCGGCGCCAGCGGACGGCGTTTTCGAGGTAGGCAAGGTTCGACTGCACGGTCGCGCCGTCGAGGGCTGGGTACGGCTGCGGCAGGCGTGCGCGCTGGGCCTCCTTGAGGTCCGCCAGCACGCGGTTCGCGGCCAGCTGGTGGATGCGGGCGGCCGTGCCGCCCGAGAGGCTGGTCTCGTGCAGCGTCGGCACCAGGTTGAGAAACTGCAGGCTGACCCGTGCCAGCAGGTGCTGGGCGGTGTCGCGGGGCGGCACATACGCGCGGCGCACCACCTGCTCCGTGGTCGTCTCGTAGGAGGCAGGGATCGAGCGCTGCATGCGGAAGGACGTCATGATGGGCCGGTCGACAAACAGGTCGGGGTGGTTGCACACCTTGCGCAGCTGCATCAGACAGTTGATAATGGACAGGTAGTTGCCCGAGGCGAGGGAGGCGCGCGTGTCGCTGCGGGCCAGGAACCCGTCGTACAGCTCGCGCTGGCGCTTGGACAGGCGGCACAGCTCGACGTGCTCGTACTTGGCCGGCATTTGCTTCTCGACGTCCGCCTTGAGACGCCGCAGCAGATAGGGCCGCAGCACCTTGTGCAGCTTGGCGATGATGGCGCGTGCTTCCTCGTCCATTTCTTCGCGGCCGCTCTCGAGAATCTGCGACTCGGGCTTGTGGAACCAGTCGTGGAACTCGGACAGATCGGCGAAGCCGCCCATGCCGTTCTCGGGCGGCATCAAGAAGAAGAGCAGCGACCAGAGCTCCGTCAGGTTGTTCTGGAGAGGCGTGCCCGTGAGCAGGAGGCGCGCCTGCGTGTTGAATCCCAGCAGAGACTGCCAGCGCTGCGACTTGAAGTTCTTGATGTTGTGGGCTTCGTCCAGGATCATGTAGTGCCAGCGACGGCGCTTGAAGACCTGCTGGTCCTGCACGACGATTTGGTACGACGTGATGCACACGTTCCAGATGTCGTTGTTGTTCCAGCCGATGCGCTTGCGCTTGCGTTCGTCTTGCGAGCCGTAGTACGTGAGGATCTTGAAGGCCGGGCACCACTTTTTGAACTCCATCTCCCAGTTGAGGATGACACTCGTGGGGACAATCACGAGGTGCGGGCCCCACACTTCGTGGTGGCAGGCCAGGTGGGCGAGCAACGCAATGGTCTGGATCGTCTTGCCGAGGCCCATTTCGTCGGCGAGGATGCCGTTGGTGCGGTTGGCGTAGAGGCCGGCGAGCCAGTCGAGGCCGTAGTGCTGGTATTCGCGCAGGTTGCCGCGCAAAAGGAAAGGGATTTCGGTCTTGGGTGCCGCGCCAGAGGCCGTCGGTGCGAGGGACACGCTTCGGCTGACGGCTGATTCTTTGCTATTCAAAGGGGGCGCGTCGGCGTCGGCGTCGGCGTCGGAGTCGGCATCGGCCATGTCCATGTCCATATCCTCGACAGCATCCTTGACAACATCCTCCTCGGGCGTTTTGCTAGCTTCTGCGTCCACCGTCGCGTCCGCGACCGCGTCGGCATCTGTGGACATGGGCGTGTCAAGATCCGACGGCTTCGTGTCGAGCGTACGTGGCGATTGGCTGCGCTCGAAGCTGACAGCCGTTGTCACGGCGTCAGTCTCGGGGCTGGCGGCGGCGGCAGGTTCCGTATCGGCCGGTGCGGGTGCAGGTGCAGGTGCAGGTTCAGGTGCAGGTACAGGTACAGGTTCAGACACCGCAGGCTCTACAGTGTCCACCGTTTCAGAGTCTACCTTGCTGGCGACCGCCGGCGCTTCGTCGTCCGACGACGGCATGTCCACCATGGCGACATCGTCGTCGTCGTCGTCGGCAAACTCGTCAACGGCCTCGTACAGCGGGGCAACAACAGGATGGGTGTCCTCTGTGGCATGTGTGTCGCCGTTGGTGAGAGTCGCAGTGGTGTCGTCGTCTTTGCGCTCCGGCGCTTCTGGCATCCGAGGCACGTCGACCTCCTCTTCTTTGACGGTCGTCGGCTCGGCCTTGAGCTTCTGCAGCTCCGACTTGCCAAACAGCATGCCCAACAGCCCACCTGCCTGCTCGTCCTCATCGGACTCGGTCTCGTTGTCACCGTCGGAACCGCTGGCGCCGTCGCTCTCATCGCCGCCGTCGTCGTCGTCGTCGTCGTCGCTGTCCATCTCGGAGGAGCCAAGATCGTCGTCCATGTCAACAGACTCGTCGCTGGTTTCGTCGTCGTGTATGGAAGCATGGGCGGTGCCGGCGTCGACTTTTGCCGGTTCGTCGGATGCGTCGAGGTCGGGCAGATTGGCGTACTTTTGTCGCAACTGTTCCTGTGTGAGGCCCTCGTCGGAGACATTTGCGTCGTCCTTTCCTTTCGCGTCTGCTCCGGGTTTTTGGTCCTCGTCACCCTCGTCGTCGTCCGATGACGACATATTGCTCTCATCGTCTTCGTCTTCGTCATCCTCGTCGTCGGAGCCAGAGGCAGAGCCGTCCGCGTCGCCCAGTTCAGAGAGCGATCCGAGGGCGTCAAGGTCGTCGTCCAGCATATCGTCGTCGTCGGACAGGGCCTCCGAGTCGTGCTGGGTGCGCCGCGCCTGCAGCTTCTGCTCGGACAGGGCGACGGCCTCTTGCAGCGCCGCCTTGACGCGCCGCTGCTCCTCGGCCTCCCACTCGCGCACGCGGCGCCGGTTGATCTCGAGGCGGACATTCTCCCACGTGCCAAACAGGGCCTTCATGACAATGCGGTACCGCCCCAGCCACATGGCCCGCGCCTCTGCCTCGATCTGCTCGGCCGACTTGGGCTGCCGCCGCACCCACTCGTCGCGGCAGGCCTCCGCGAGGCGCTTGGCCACCGCACGGTGGCGCTGCTGCTCGAGGCTCAGGAGACGGCGGAAGTTGGCGACGGCCTTGACCATGTGGTCGTTGTGCGCCCACTGGCGCGGCGGCTCCTCGGCAGCCTCGGGCTCAAACGCGACGCAGCGCGGCTCCGTGAGGATGCCGCCCGCTTCCGTCTCGCGCTCGATGCGCGCAATGATGGCCGCCTCGCTGGCGGCCATCTCGTCGGTCATGCGGGGATCGTCTTCGGAGGCGAACTGGCCGCCGTCTTCGACGGGGATGGCGTCCGCTGTGGCAAAGTATTCAGGAAGGGTCGGCGCAAGACGCGGCCGCATCTTGGTCTGGTCGGGGTGCACAATGGGGATGGTGAGGGTCCGTGTTCGGAGACGGATGCGGGGCGTCGTGCGTGTGGGCATCTCGAGGGCCGCGGCGTCGCGCTGTGGCCGGGCCTGTCGGCTCGACCGCGAGGGCTGTGTGCGTGTGCCGGCGGCGGCCGGTGCACGCCGTGCATTCGGCGTGGGAGAAGAGCGTCGTGCGCTCCGGGAGGACGTTCGGGGCTCAGCAGCGCGGCGGGAGGACGGCGGTCGAGACGGGGCGGAGGACGGTGTTTGTTGTGATGGGTGTGATCGTGCGGAAGCGGCGGCGGAGGCACGTGTCGTAGTAGAGGGGCGTCGAGATGCTGCCGCAGTCCCCGAAGGCGATGCAGAATTCTGGGAGGACGAGGACGCAGCGTGTCTTGTCGCGTGTCCGTTGGCGGAAGACGATGCGGCTCGTCTGGCTGGAGGGCTTGTTTGGTGGGACTGCACGGCACGGCGCGTGATACGCTTGTCACCGGACTGCAGCTCCAGCGGCACCGTGTTGATGCGGCCCGACTTGCGGCGGCCGCCCTCCTTAAAGGAGGTCACGCCCTCGGCCCCAATCTTCTTCCATGGCGGCGAGATGGGCTTTGGCTTGCGTCCGCCGTTGGTGGCGGGGGCGGCGTGGAGGCGCGTGTCCGCTGGCGTTTGGCGGGGCGTTCATCGCCGTTGGCCTCGGGCGTGTCGTCGGCATCCTCAGAGGCCTTGGCCGGCCCGTTGTCGTTGCCGTGGCCGTTGGTCAGGGGCGATGCGGATGTCCCGTTGCTGCCGTCATGTTGTCCATTGGTTTGGGGAGACCGGGCACTCTTCGCAGGTGCCGGCGTTTCCGGGGCGCCCGACAACGACTCCTCGCCGTCCGATGGTGTCGAGCTCAGGTCGTCAAGTGGGCTGTCGTCGCTGTCGTCGAATTTGAGGATCGGACGGTCGGGGAGCGTTGCTGTCGGGCCCGGCGACGCGGTCTCCTTCATCGTCTGGAAAGGGGCCGAGCCGGGGCGAGGGTCCGCGATCTCGGCCAAAGGGGCATCGATGGCAGAAAAAATGGCGTCTCAGGAAAGCTACGGTGCCATGGAGTCTTGTGTCGAAGCCAGAGCGTTGCAGCGACGTTGTGGCGATGGCACCGCGCGAAAACGTGTACAAATCGAGGTGCGTCTGCAAAAAAAAATCCGAAGCTCAAAAAACGCCAAAACGGCACGAGATGCAGGTGGTGACTTTCGGCCAGGTGCGTCGTTGCTGCGAAAATACAGCCCTTGGCCGCTAAATTATTTGCACTCAGAGCATTCAGAGGGGGACCAGCTAGGGGCTACACGTAAATTTGCTGCTGTGGGGAGGCGCGTTGGGGCTGGACGTGTGAGGGGCGACGAGCTGTCCTGACGCCTGAAGCGTGAGGCGACACGCTGATTGGGCGCGATTCTTATGTAAGCCACCTACAGTCACGCCGTATTTCTCAGGCAGCAAGTTCGTAGCGCACGGACCATCAGAGCCGTCCAAACACTGCACTGGAAGAGTCGATGACCTTGAGCCGAAAACGAGCATCACGGCTTTGCTACGTCTGTAGAGCTTCACACACCAACGACCAGCCAGTTCGATCCCCAGCATTCGGACGAGGTGTGTACTGTTCGAGGCGATACTGGATTACGCAATTGGTTGCCACCGAAGCGGCACGACGGACCAAGGCCGACTCTGCTAACCATCTTTTCGATATTTGCGATATTTGCTCACCAGATGCTGCCCCGTCGAATTGTTCCGGCCACGCCCCTGCGCAGGGCCGCCCTCGCGGCCGCACGGCGCACACTTCTTCCCGCTGTGCAGCAGCGCACCTTTATTCCCGAATCCATCAACGGCCGCCGCGTCATCGATGAAAAGTACCCGGAGCCGCCGCGCCTGACCGAGGCCGAGGACCCGCTGATGAACGGCGGTTTCGTGCAGCCGGCGCCCGTCAAGCGGCAGTTCCGCGACCCGCACGGCGACTGGTGGGACAAGCAGGAGCGCCGCAACTACAACGAGCCGGTGCACGAGGACTACGACCAGCTGGGCATGTTCACGCCCTACGAGTACACGTGGACGACGACGGGCAAGGGCCTGGCACAGATTGGCGCGTTTCTCGCCGTGTTCCTGGCCGTGGTCTACACCGTGAAAGAGACGTACCCGGACCGCGTGACGGTGCCGCGGACGTTTGAGGGTGGTCTGGAGCGGGAGCTGGGCGGCTCCGGTGCCTTGCGGGTAGGTACCGTTCCTGGCTGGTGGCATAGTCGCAACAGCTAACAGAATACAGGCGCGGAGTCCCGAGGACGAGGCGGCGGAGGAGGTATAAAGGAACGAGGATTGCGTCACAACCGACCGACGGCCAACGACTGAGACGTACCGACATCAAGGCTGCGACCACGGATGACTGGACGACCGGACCACGGACGACTCTACAGCGGCAAGGAGGCATTGGCAGGGCAGGCCATACTGTATATACCTGTCATAGATACAGTGATACTGAAAAAGAACAAAAGACTTTTGAAACTGCCGACTGGCCCAGAAGGTGACTTGACTACATGTTGGACACATGCACAAGATGAAAACAGGATGTGGCCGGGAAACCGGACGACTCGAGGACAAAGCTCTTCGGATTGGATTACGCAGTGGGGTAACGGTGAGACGGATGGCGGCCCTAGCTTAGGGTATTCCTATCACTCTGGAGCGAAACCATGGATATGCCGATGATGCCGATGATATGCCGATGATACTACAGCTAGCCACGTGTGCAGATAATACGGCCCCGGACATGACACCCACTTGGGCCGTCATCTTCCGGCACCCGGAGAGAAACGTTTCTGATCTGCTCAACTCTTGCATCTAAGTCTGGGGAAATGGCCACGTCTAGACACTGCCGGGCGTCCGTCTGTCTCTACCCTTGGCTCATTCAGCTGGCATTCCCGGGATCTACTCGACATCGGCATTCTGTTACGACTGTGTTTCCGCCCGCCTTTGTCAACTTTTGCATGTCGTCCTTTTTTTCTCTTGTATGAGTTCTCGTTTCCCCCCTTTCTTGCAGCAACGACGCGACCGGGTTTCCATTATGACCTCTCGTCTCTTGGTCGACCTCGCTTTTTTATTTTATTTTTCGTACTGTTTATCCCGGCAAATTAAGGGGCCAGACCGGGCCTTTTTTTCGCCAACTGCATGCTGGCCTTTGGCTCAGGTGCTTCGTCAACGTTTGTATTTGTGGGTACGAGACAAGAACAAAAGCAGCAAATAAATGTATGGAAAGCACTATAGCAGCAATCTGATAGCCGACACACATTCGTGGAAAAACAAGCCGGCGGCTCGACCAGCCCTCGACAGACCAAAACTCGGCTCGGCAGTGCTCCAGCGCGGGCAATGTCACTCGGATCACCATGTGCCTCTGCCAAGGCCTGGTTGTTTGCTGTGCATGGCATGCATGGCATCCCCGGATCCTTTTCCCCGTATCACACGCAATGGGGTCTCCATGGACTCTCTGCGGACTCGGGACTTTTGTCGTGCATATCCCGCGCGATTTTTGTCCATTTGTTCCTTTCCTTTCCCTGCCCGTGCTTGCTTCCAAAAATACGTCTGACCCACGGCAAGACGATGGAACATCACATGGTGCTATTTTGTTGAAAGTTGACGTAGAGCCGTGTTTGCGACTGTATCTCTTCGAATACGTCAATGACGCTCTGTGGCGTCCCATATCATCGTCACCGCCGATGCTGAGATTTCGTATTGTTTCTGCCATTCATGTGTCTCACATTTTGTATACGTGCAGTTCAGCTAGACAAGAATGAAGTATTCGTCTCTGAAATTTACCAGCACCGTCTGCCATGACGACTCCGAGTGCCGCTCTCGACACAAAATAACTCTCGTGACTGTGCCTTATTTCACCCACTTGTCCTGTCTTCACGCTTTTTATTTTCCCTTGGCCTTGTTTGGACGAGCGGTCAATATAGATTGTTTAGATTATGGGGATGAATGGGGGAATTGGGGGTCGCCACCATTGGTGGACATACGTCCCTCGTTTTTGCCGGTGTGGCTAAAGTAAACAGTCCTCCCTCTCTCTCTCCACGGGGAAGGCAGATGATAGGCAGATCCAAATCGTTGATACCAGAAACGGCCATGTTTACTATGCACCGTCCACGATGCTCTCGCCTGTCTGGCACCACCACGGACATGGCCACCATGCGTGTTCCTTGTGGCCAGGCCTCTTTCATCTATTTTGTTTCCGCCCTTCTTCCCTTTCTCCTTGCCTTCGTCTACGCACCCAATCCTTTGCTTGTTTTGTGCCCGCCCGACAGTGAGCCAATGGGAACAGCAGTAAGTGGACCTCAGACTCTGGCCGGGGTTTCGGCAGTTTGACTACGTCGTGGCAGGGAGAGCAGTGACCGTTGCCTTCTGCTATATTTGCGCATGCCGGCAGTTAGTAGGAGTGAGAGCGTGTCCAAGATGTGCGTCTCTTTCCGAAAACAAGAATAAATGAGATGTGGCAATACGTGACACCAGTATAGCTGTGAAAGACCAGACGAACAAGCAGTCTACTGTACAGGGAAACCAGTATATGTAGACGTATAACAAGAAGAATCCCGCACTTCCCTGCTTTGGTCTTTTTGGCTTCCCTTCTCTCGTTGTTCTGTTGACCCTCGTCTCTCCAACCTCGTCCGTTGTCCGCCAGCGTCATTTTGTCGACACTCCGGTATTATCTTTATTCTTTACTGTCGTTTTGTCTGTCCTTATCACACCCCCGCCTCCATCCGCCATCATGAAGTCGGCTGCCATCACTGCCGTCGTCGGCCTGCTGGCCCAGTCGGCCGCCGCCCAGAACATGCTGCGGTTCGCCTGCTCGCAGCTCGTCGTCGAGCGCACCGACCCCATTGTCAACCCCGGCGAGATCTACACGCCGCACCTGCACCAGATTGTCGGCGGCAACTCGTTCAACGTCACCATGGACCCGGCCAGCCACGATCTGCCGGGCCTGTCGACGTGCACGTCGTGCAACTTCAAGGAGGACCTGTCCAACTACTGGACGGCGGTGCTCTTCTTCAAGGCCAAGAACGGCACGTTCCGGCGGGTGCCGCAGGTGGGCAACGGGGGGCCGCAGGGGCAGCTCGTCAACAAGGGCGGGCTGGACGTGTACTACATTCCGTCGGGCAAGGTGACGGCGTTCAAGCCCGGGTTCCGCATGATTGCGGGCAAGGCGTCCAACACGGACACGAGCAAGGTCAACAAGGGCAACATCTGCCACCGCTGCTGGAAGTCAACCAACGACAACCAGTTCACGGGCGGCGCGCCCTGCACGGGCGCGGACACGGTGGACGTGCCCACGGACCAGTCGTGCAAGATGGTGCGGCAGACCATCATCTTCCCGACGTGCTGGGACGGCAAGAACCTCGACTCGCCCGACCACCAGAGCCACGTCGCCTACAGCGGCGCCGGCGCGTCGGGCGGCGGCGCCTGCCCCAGCTCGCACCCGACCAAGCTGCCGCAGATCATGTACGAGCTCATGTGGAACACGTCGAGCTTCATGGACAAGAGCATCTGGCCCGCGGACGGCTCGAACCCCTTCATCTACTCGATGAACATTGGCGGCGCGGCCGCGCACGGCGACTACGTCTTTGGCTGGAAGGACAAGTCGCTGCAGCTGGCCATGGACCACAACTGCAACCTCAACAAGGACTGCTCCGCCGCCGGCCTGCACGCGCTGTCGCCCGACGTCTACAACGCCTGCACGAAGAAGCAGCAGGCGCCCGAGGACGTCGACGGCTGGCTCAAGGCGCTGCCCATGGGCGAGATGGCGATGAAAGCATGAGCGGAGAGTCTGGAAAGCCGGATCTGGCTCGCGGGTGTAATGGGTTTGATTCTCGGCGAGATCGTTCTGTTGGCGACATCGATTGTGCGTATGTTGTCGAATTTCCTTTTCATTTGTAGCCCATGTTAACAGCACGTCTGGTCATCCTTGTGCATGGACGCCAGATTTCTAGTTAAATATAACTTATCTACGTATGTTCTTGTGTATGATGAATCATTATTTTGTAATCTTGATTATTATTATTTTTCATTTTTGAATTATTACGCTCCCAAAGTCAAAAATAGTTTTCCTTTTTATAAATAAATAAATGGGAGATAACTTGCGAAAGATGGGATTCGTAAACTCTCGTTCTATGTTCCACAGCTGCATGTCTTATTCACATCGTACTACGGTTGCATATGTTCTTATTCATATCGTACTCTCACTAATTATATCCTGTCGTATTGACTGGCAGCTTGCTGGTCTTCCTCTCGCCTCGTTGTTTCCGTCTTGCCAAAACCTCCTTTTTCCCGCCCGCCAATCAATTTACACGGTTAAAGGCGGCACCACCATCGCCACCCATTCTCGAAGCGAAGACACAGATTACTTCCCAATCCGTTATATGCTATTCATTGTCCGCTTCACGTCCATTTGCAGACGGAGCAATGGCTCCATGATTATATTTGGAAGTCGCCGGGGAAGGACACCTTTGCGGTCTCTCCTAGAATTCCTCTTTTTACGTCTTGTTCACACCAAGGCTGCTTCCTCTTGGCAATGAAAGCCAAGATTCTTCTCATTCTTCTCTTCCTTTTTTTGTATGTTGCCTCTTCTGTGCCCGCGGGTTCAGACATCGTGACTTTGGTCCGGCTCGATGCGTCGACGCGTGTGGGGACATCTATACCTGTAATTTGTCTCCTTACGTAGCCCTTTCTTTCGGCTCGCAGTCGGTTCTCGTCCTCTGCCCGTTCATCTATTTGTTCCTCTCTATTTCTTCTACATCTCCACACCACCGCCGGAGTCTGTCGTGTTTTGTCACATGGGACGTCTCCAGCGGCGCAGTCTTTCCTCTCCCCATGTTTTGTCCGCATCTTCCACCTAGTCTACCAATTTGTTGAATCACACCCTCACGACATATGCTCTTACCTTTCATCAGCCAACCCGGTATGTGGCGGGGCGGAGAGCCGCCCGTTCCTATTCGTGAAGTGTACAATGGGTAGTCCGTGGATGTCCGCGTAGGAGCAACGCTGGCGAGGCCTCAAGTCCAATCGTATCCTTATTCGTCCCCTCCATCGTCGCCTCTCGCGTCGATCCGTGTCCGGGATCACGTTGCCTGGGCCGTCCGTTGTGTTCTGTCCTTCCTCTCCTGGTTCGTGGGATTGGCCGTCGTCTCCCCGGACCGCCAAGCTAATAAACCGAGATGAATAAAGAATAAAAGGGCGTCCTCCAGTAGTTGGCGCTGCACTGTTGAATGGTCTTCTTCCTCCCCTGGCTGGGTTCACTAGGCCGACTTGGCTCAACGTTGTCTTCCCACATTAGTGTCATTGAATTGTCTTTACCCGCACTCAATCCACGTCTTTAACCATTTTCATTCAGGTTTTGAGCATAGGACGAGTCCATTCAACCTTTCGTCTTCCTTGTGGTTGTTTCCCTGTGGTTGTCTCCTTGTCTCCTTGTCACCTTGTCACCCTGTATCCTTTCCCTCCCCTCCGTCCATCGTCTCCAACTCTCGTCCCATCTTGTCTGTACCGACAAGATGAAGTTGCGCTTCTGGGGCGTCGCGGCATGCGTGGCCGCATTGCTGTGTGGTATGTAGTCATGCAACAGACACGAGGCGCTCCGTATGCTTACGCTGTTCCCAGACGCCTCTGCTGCCGGCACGACGGCCTACCACGACCCGCAGACCGGTCTCACGTTTGCCGAGTACGCCATGCAGTACAAGATCGGCCACACGCTCGTGTTTCGCGTCGCCGTGCCGACGCAAGTCACGAGTCTGACGGCGTACGACGCCGTCCTGCAGGTCGTCGCGCCCATCGACGCCGGCTGGATCGGGTTTGCCTGGGGCGGCCGCATGATTGGCGACCCGCTGGCCGTGGCCTGGTCCAGCGGCAACGCGGTCGTGCTGTCGTCCCGCCGCGCGAGCGACCACACGGCCGTGCCGGGCGTGTGGACGGGCGCGCAGTACACGGAGCTGAAGGCGGGCACGCACGTCAACGGCACGCACTGGCAGTACACGGCCAAGTGCACGGGGTGCACGTACTACACGAACTCGATGGGCAGCAAGAGCTGGGTGTATGCGACGGGCACGAACCACCTGGCGTTTGCGTATTCGGCCACGCGGCCGGCGAACCCGTCGAGCGCGGGATCGAGCCTGACGATCCACGACGTGACGAACAACTGGGAGCACGACTTTTCGGTGGGCCAGAATGCCGACTTTGCGGATCTGGTGACGAAGAATTCGTAGTCGGCGGCGGTTGGATGGGACTGTACATAAGCAGCGACAGCATTAGAGTATGTGCATTTTGGTTTCTCTGCATTTTTTATTTTATTTCTATTTCTATTTCTATTTCCACCTCCTCTGGTTAAACGATTACCATCGACATATACAATTGGCCGACTCGGCTGCACTGCCGTCGTCTAGCGGCGCTGTTGACTTCAGCTTAGCGGCGAGGAGCGTACATCTGCTCTCCGACCGTCGGACTTCCTCGTCCTCGTCACGTCATTCTCGTCACGTCGTCTCCTCGCTTCCCCTTTTCTTCCTCCCACTTTGTCCCAGCTACCTCTCAGCCTCTCACTTTAACCACCAGCACCGCACCCGCACCCCCCAGCACCGCACCCCAGCTACACCATGTCCATCACCGGCATCATCCACGTCAACCTCGTCGTCCCCCGCGACACCCTCGACGCCGCCCACGCCTTCTACGGCGACACCCTCGGCTTCACCTCCGTGCCCGTCCCGGCCCTCCAGCGCGGCCGCCTGGCGTGGTTCAACATTGTCGACCAGCCGGGCTCGCAGCAGATCCACATTGCCTTTGGCCGCGACGCTGACTTTGAGGGCGACGCCACGGCGTCCTCGCGGCACCCGTGCTTCCAGCTGCCGTCCCAGGAGGCCCTGCAGCAGCTGCAGCAGCGCGTGTGGGCGCACCACCAGGCGGGCACAGCCGGCGCCCCAAAGGCCTGCGACCAGCCGGGCGGCGAGTCATCTGGTAGGCCTGTCCTGTCTGTGGTTCCAGATGTGTGTATTGTTTTATTTCGTATCTTACTAACAAGGACCAGGCGCCAAAGGCGTCGAGTATCCCACGCGGTTCTTTGCGCGCGACTACGCCGGCAACCGGTTGGAATTTAGTCTGTAGACGACGGTTGGAAGAAGCAAATAAAACATTCCAGAATTCAGAGTACTTGTGTCTGTTTTCGTTTCGCTTTCGCTGTTGTCTCGACACAGTGTAATTACAGAGGAATGAATGCGCCGCTGGCACTGTAGCTGAGGCGTGCCGATGCTGGCCGCCTGATTGGCGAACAGGCCCTGTAACGCGCTGTAGTTTGGGGGTTGATTTTGTTTTCTGTACAGTATCCATTGATTCCACCCGCTCCAACAACGACCATCTCTGGCCACAACACCCACGACAACCGCGACCGCCTCGGGTCTTTGGCCACCGACAGTTCCTCTGGACGATCGATCCGACGATCCTAGTCTCCCCGTCTGTTGCTGCCATGCGTCTACGCCTCATCCAGCTGCCGCCGCTGCCGTCGTACCGTTTGGCGGCGGCTGTCCAGGAACTCGTCCGGCGGCAGTTTTTGCATGCAAAGGAGAGTGCAGGAAAGAGGGCGACGCCATCGTCGTCGTCTTCGGCAGAGTCCTCCTCCTCCTCCTCCTCCTCCTCCTCCTCCTCCTCCTCCTCCTCCTCCTCCTCCTCCTCGACCCTCCTCTCCCTCCTTGTCCAACCGCCGCCGCCGACCGTCATCGCCTTTACGCCCCTGCCCACCTACACACTCGGCCGCCGCCAGTCCGAAGCCCAGCTGGAACCGGCCGAGCGCGACCGCCTCACGGCTCCCTTGCGCGTGGACGTGGACGTGGACGCGGACGCGGACGCAGATGCAGACGCGGACGACGGCCGCACATACACCCCCGCCCTCGTCTCGACGCTCCGCGGCGGCCTGACGACCTACCACGGCCCCGGGCAGGCGGTGCTGTGGCCCGTGCTCGACCTCAAGTCGACGCTGTTGGCCGCGCCGCTGACGGTCCGCGCGTACAGTCGGCTGCTGGAGACGACGACGGCGACGGTCTTGAAGCGGCGGTTTGGACTGGAGGCGTACACGACGGGGGACCCGGGGCTGTGGGTGGCGTCGAGACGCGCGGCACGAGACGGCGCGGACGGCGCGGACGAGGCGGACGACACGCACACAGAGGAACGAAAGGTGGCCGCGCTGGGCGTGCACCTTCGCAGGCACATCAGCGCGCTGGGCGTGGCCGTCAACTTGGACACGCCCGTGACGTGGGCGCCGTCGCCGTCGCCGTCGTCGTCGCCCCCTCCATCGTCGTCTCTGTCCTCGGCGGACGCCTCGTCCTCGACGAACCCCTGGACCCGCTTCGACCCCTGTGGCCTCTCCGGCAAAGGCGTCGCCTCCGTCGCCGACGAAGCACGTCTCCGCTTCGGCAGCGTCCCGGCCGCCTGGGACTTGCGGCCGGCGCCCTTTGCGGCGAAATGGGCGGCGGCGCTGGCGATGCAGCTGGGTCTACGGGACCCCGAGGTCGACGTGGCGGACGCTGCTACGGTGCAGCGCATGCTGAGAGATGCACAAGAACTGCTTGCGAGGGGCGTCACCGACGACGAGACATAGACATAGACTGGCGTTGCATTACTTTTGTTTAATTGACATGATACCACTTTCTGTCCATCGATCGTCCTAATCCTCCGCGCGCTCAACTGTCCGGACCTTCTTCGTCGCCTGTTCGGCGGACCCTCCCCGTCGCCTGTCGGCGGACCTTTCCCGTCGCCTGCCCCGGTCGCCTGCTCTGCGGCCTCACTCCCGGCAGGCGCGCCCTGCCATCGCGGCCATCAGCCCGTCCCAGTCCAGCCGCCCCTGCGCCCGCTGCGCCACCAGCGTCCCGTGCCAGCGCCGGTGCGCGTCCTTGAGGCCGGCCAGGGCCACCCACACGGCAAATCCGTCGCCCGGGTCGGCGCCCAGCCGCGCCAGCCGCCGGCGCGTGTCCATCAGCAGGTGCTGGTACGCGGCCAGGCTGTCGCAGGCGGCGCGGTCGGCCGTGCCGAAGCGGGCGACGAGGGCGGCGACGTGCCCTGTCAGGCACGCGCGGCGGGCCATGAAGGCGACGGCGGCGTCGTAGTGGTGGCGGGGGTTTTTGATTTTGGGGTTGTAGCCGGCTGGGGTGGCGCTCTCCGTGGGCGGCGTGGGCGGCGTGGGTGGCGTGGGCGGCGGGCCCTCGCTCTGCGCCGACGGGCTGCTGCGCGGACTCGCTGGCAGACGACCGCTGGCGTCCACATTGTCCCCGGCCGCCGTCGCCCGCTTCCGCTTCTGCTTGTGTTTGCGTTTGCGCTCCTCCTTTGTCGCCTTCCGCTTCCGCTTTCTGTCGTTGCCGGGGGGCCACATGCTGCCCTGCATCGCCAGCAGCCCCGTCAGCACCTCCTCGGCCGAGCACTGGATAATCCCCTTGGCCAGCCTGCGCCGCTCGTCCTACTGAGCATAGGCAAGGCTGTCCGGGTGCGTGGGCTTGACGTCGCCGCCGCCCCCCTCTTCGAGAAATCCGGCCAGACCGTGGTACCGCAGGTTGGCCTGCAGACTGGTCTCCCAGGCGTCCAAAGAGTCGAGGTCGCGCAGCGGCGTGACAAGCGGAACGGTGCCGGCGGCGTTGGAGGCAGGCGTTGGGGGCGACGGTTGCTGCCGGTCGGCGGAGGACGTCGAGCGGGGGGGCGACGAGGACAGCGAGTGCTGCGAAGGCGACGCCACAGAGCGTTGTGCCGACGAATGCTGCGACGAACCGTCCGACTCGCCCGCTCCGCTGGCCGGCGACGACGACGATGACGACGACGACGTCCCGTTGTCCGAACAGACCGACATCACGCTGGGTGGTCTGTCTCCGCTGATCGATTGGTGCGTATTGGGTGGGCTATTTGTTAGCAGCGTACAAGGCAGATGCTGACACGGTCAGGTCAAATACCTCTCCCATGCACTGGGTTTTTCATCGTCGCTTTCGGGCTCCATCTTGACTTTGACGGGCAGCGTAGGTCGAGGTCGATGAGGCCGCACGGGCCGAACGTGCACAACGCGCGGCGAAGACGAGACGGGCAGACCAGGGGCTGTTCCGTACCACTGCTCCATTGAGAATGGTCTGTCTCGCGGTCAAGGAGATGATTAATGTTGTGATGGCGATGGCAGGGAAAGAGAAGGAGCCGTTTTTGATGATTGCGTTGGAGACGAAGCCAAACAGAAATGGGATGTAGAAGAAGAGCGAGTTACCACGAGGAGTGAAATTACATAGTCACGAATGGTTTTGCATTTGTATGCATTTGTATGCATTTGTATGCATTTGTATGCATTTGTATTGCCTGTGCGTCTGTGCTATTGTGCTACTCCTCTTTGGTGTATTCACGCACGTGAAAAATACGCAATTAAATCGCCGTGAAATCAGACACGCCTCAGATTTCACTCAGTTTCACGCGAGAAATACAACTTTCAGGAGAGTCCATCATGTGTAGACGGAATTCGACGGGAACCGTGACTGTAGGTTTTCAGTCGATGCAATCTCAACATGAAATCCGGTACTTTAACACACTTTGTGGTCGTTGGACAAACACATGACATTGTCACGAGTTGTTTTGCCTGAAGTCCTCTTTCTTCTTTTTCTTCTTTTTCTTCTTTTTCTTCCTTTTCTTCTTTTTCTTTTCTTTTTTTTCTTTTTTTTTTTTCGTTCCTTTTCTGCCGACTGTAGGCAGTCGTGCTGTCACCCACATTTCGCTTTACGCCTGCTGGATTTCACTTTACGCCTGGTGGCCTCGCCGCACATGCCTTGCTGCGCCGTACGCCGTCAAGCTCGTTGTCGACGTTTTGTTCATCGCGAGTCACAGGACAGATTTTCCTTTAATGAAATTTGCTGGCTCTGTCTCGCTGTGTTTGCCTCTTCGGGATAGACGCAAGTGGAGCCCATCCGTGTTTTGGGAACGATACTTTAAGTGCTCCGCAAAGGAAGGATCACAACAAAACGAGACTTTCATTTTGCCATACTTTGTATGCATGTTGCCACCGCAGCGTCCGACAAGACCAGGACAACGGGCGCCGTGTGACGTCGAGTTGGATGAGCATGGCAATCGACCTGACCTGTGAGTCTGCGGCTTGAGGCCGGCATTCGAAGCCGACGAAGCGAATTCTTTGCCTCCAGTGTTCAGAGCCCCAAATGCAGCAAGGCCGGAGCCTTATCAAAATGGGTAAGGCAAAGGAACAAGCGAGATGCGCCAAGCGACAAGGGGCCTAGCGCAACGGGTCTCAACTGCAATCTAGCACGTCCGACGCGGTTCGAGCCACCCGAGTCCAGCAGACACGGTGAGGCGCAGTGCACTAACGTCCCCTGGCGCCCCTGGCGTCCACTGAAAGCATGAAAAATTTGCGTGTCATTTGCAAGTCGTCGTAGTTTAAATCTAAAAAAAGGACAGGGGACGGAGAGGACATGTAAGTGAGTGCCTTCTATTTCAGCCCACCACCCATTTCCGCCCGGTACATAATGTACCTTTACTTAACAATCGCATACAAAATGTACATTGAGCCACAACTTAATATCTCCACGACGAAAAGTATGAAAAATATAAAGAAAATAAGAAAATAATATTAAATAAAAACAAAATATTATTACCGATTTTTATATTTTTTAACTTTTTTTAAACAGTTATTTTTAATACTTTATATTAAAAAGTTTTAAATTTTAAATTTTAATCCTTGTCGTACATATAAAAATTTTGTAACTAGTGTAAATTCGCTCCGTTTTACAAATATACTGTAAGTTACACTGTATATTTTTTTACTTTTTAAAATATTAAGACGAATATAAAGGATAATAAAAAATAAAAAATACTATAAATTATAAAATAAATAAACTATTAATATTATATTTAATAAATAATTTTAAGACTTAATAGTGTTGTTATATAAGGAATTTAAAATAAGTACTATTAGTATGTGATTGACACACTAAAGATACTTTGCGTCATGGGCGGTAAGGGGTGGTGGGCTGAAATAGAAGGCACTCACTTACTTTGTGACAAGGGAAAATCCGAGAAAAGAAAACGAGGTTTAAGCTTGTTTACGCCGGGCCCGCTACGATGTGAGAACAGACGAAATACAATAAGCACATGGCAAACTACAGGACAAAATACTTTGCAAGTACGGCTACGGCCATCTCGTATTCGTGGAGGTCGTGGATCTCGTTGCCTCTGCTGCCTCGCCTCGCAGCGCTCAATGCATTGCGAGCCGAGCATCTTTGGCATCGTGGACGCATCGGGAATCCTTTGCGTCGAGGCCGCATCCTGTGGCAAGTGGTCGCGCGGAGATCTCTTTTCACGTCGAATGCCGACATCCGACGAGAAACAGGCAACGGGAGACTGCTGATCGAAGCATGCGACAGGCCGAGACGGCACAGTTGGGTCCTGAAATTAACAGGTCCAGGCAGGCCCAGGCAGGTCCAGGGCAAGGCTAGGCTGGCAGGCAGGTCGACGAGAGCCAAGAACTTGGCGGCCACCGCCTGTGGTATTAGTGCAATTTGGCGACTTTGGCGCTTGTAGGTGCTTGGCGGCCTAGACATGCCCTTTTTTTTCAACCCCTGTCAGTTTTTATCTGCGTTTGATGTCCCCCCTTTTCACCACCTTGTGTGGGCGGCCTTCCTCGTGGTCTTCATAAGATCCTGGCCGTGCGCCTCTGTTTTTCCTTTTCGAGTTTTGATTTTTTCTGGTCTTCTTCCTTCTCGCTTCGTTGTTCGCGTGCTCGTTTCATTTTGATAGTCTTTGTTCGTTTGTTGACATTGTGAACTCTCCGTCACGCGTCCAGTCACTCGCTTTTTGTTTTCCTTCGTTGTTTTGTTTCTTTTCTTTCCCTCTCCGTATTTGTGCAGCCCGCTGCGTCCATTCGCTCGTCGGATCCCGATCTCACTACTTTGTTTTTCTCTTCATCAGCCTTGTCCCTCGCGGTCTACTTCTAACGTTCCACATTCCTGACATCACTGATCCCTGCTCTCGCCATGCCCGACCGCCCGCAGCCGTCCGCCGAGGACATTGCTGGGCCTGCCGGGCCTACCATGCCGCCTCGTACCACGCCCTCGCCCGCGACCACGCCGGCCGGCTCTGTGCCGGCCACGTCGCCGTCGCCCGTCCCTGTCCACCCCGACCTGGAGACGGTGCGCGATGAGGCGCAACCAGCAGGTGAACAGCAGCAGCGGCCCGTCCCCGAGGTCACTGTCGCCGGGCCCTCGTCCGGACCGCAATACGCCACCGCCGGCGGCCGCATCCAGCAGCCGCCACGCAGCTTCAGCCCCGCTGGCGTCAGCGAGAACACGCCCTTTACGGCGTCGTATCCGCCGCACCAGGGGCAGCCATACCAGACATACTACCCGCCCGCAGGTGGCTACTACCCTCCCCAGGCGACCGGTGGCTACCCCTACACGGGTGCCGCTGGTGTCGCTCCCGGCGCAGCAGATGCTGCTCTGGCGGGCGGCGCTGCCGGTGCGGCGGCGGCGGCGGCAGCGGGCGACAACAAGCCCAAGACGTTCACGCAGCGCATGGCCGGCAGCGACGAGCACTGGCAGTGGAAGCTGGCCCTGCGCCTGGTCCTGATTGTCCTCGACATCATCGCCATTGGCGCCGCCGCTGCCGTCACCGCGAGCAACAGCAGCAACGCGTATTACAACTGGTTCTACATTGACGACTCGTACGTCGTGCCGTTCACGCTGATCCCGCTGGGCCTGTCGCTGATCTGGTGCGTCGTGGTGGTGCTGGTGCTGCTGCTGCGCCGCCCGCCGCGCGCCGTGCACCCGGGCATCGCCGTCGGCCTGGACCTGGTCCTGTGGCTGGCCCTCATCTTCACGCTGCTCTTCACCGTGGCCGCGGCGCTGTCCCTGTCCGCGTTCGGCGAGAGCAGCGCGCCGTACATTTATTATGGCTCGAGCGGCGGGTACTCGCTGGCGCCCAACAACTCGTGGGTGTGGACGACGAGCAGCAACTACTACAACTACAACAACCTGGCGCAGGAGACGGGGGATGTTGCCACGGTATCGTTGGTGTCGTTGGTGTCGTCGGCCGCGGCCACGACGTCGGCGGCCTCGGCCGTGTCCGCCGCCGTGTCCGCCGCTGTGTCGGCCACTGCTGCTGCTGCCGCTGCTGCCGCCGCCGTCACGGCCGCGCCTGTCCTGTCGGAGCATGCCAAGCGCCAGCTCGGCCTCTCGTCGTCGGTCTCGTCCGTGTCCGACCCGTTCTCGTATTCGTACGATGACCCCTACACGCATTCCAGCTACGACGACCCCTACACCTACGACGACCCCTACACCTACGACGACCCCTACACCCGCTCCGACTACTACAACCCGTACGGCCCCGACTACACGACCGACTCGGACGGCTACTACATTTATGCCACCGCCACCACCAGCACCGCCACCGCCGCCCGCTACACCCGCACCCGCGACTGCACCCCCGAGTTCACCTCGTGCGCCCAGCAGGACGCCCTCGTCAACAAGCTCTGGCACGACAAGCCGCGCCGCTACGCGCTCGACCTCCTGCTCTGCATCCTCCAGGCCCTCGCCATCGTCCTCCACTTTGCCCTCTTTGTCTGGGCCTGCGTCGACACCCACCGCCGCAACCGCATGCGCCGCACCGACGCCATGACCATGGACGTGCTGCAGGACATGCGCCAGCGGGGCTACGTCATGGTGCCGGCGGCCGACGGCGCGGCCATGGGCGCAGCAGCCGCACCGCCGGCACCGCCGGCACCGGTCGGCGGTCTGCCCGGCCACGACAGCATGTACTACCCGCAGCAGCCTGGTCAGCCTGGGCCACCGGGCCAGCTGGGTGGCTGGCCGTCGTCGCCGCGTGTCGCCGAGAAAACACCAATGTCGCCGACGCGGTATGCCTAGGAGAGAGGGGGAAGAGGACGAGGAGATTTTGTCAGCGATGACGACTACTAATATTTAATTTGCATCTACGTCTATACGGCCGGTTTTCTTGGTTTTTGTGTTCCCGCCTTACTTTTCCTCGTTGATACCATTTTCTAGTATGGTTGTTTGTATTTAGACATGTTGTCTTACGTTCTTTTCTTTTCTACCGTAATGAACAGCGCAGTTCAGCGTTTCTTTGATGTTGTTACTTATCCTCTCCGTGATGTTGTCTGCTGTCCATTTCTTTCTGTTTGCAGGACTCTCGCCCTGTACGCAGCCTCATCTGCGTCATTTGTACTGACTCTGACGGCACGTCAGACAGCCTTGTCGAGATTGGTAAGCGTATTGTGCCGTCGTCAATACAGTCAAGCTTTTCTTCATCTGCCAATTCCGTATCTTACACGTAGACACGGGCTAGAACACTGCCGATCAGCAATTGAGTCACTGGCCGACGCCCTGAACGCCCTAGACGACGCCATTACAGCGCAGCAACAATGCGCCATCGTGAAGGAGCCTGGGGCCTGCAGCGAAGCCCTGATTAGGCAAGTGAAAATTGACGGAAGTGTCTCAAAAGGGAAGGTCCACCAAACAATGAGATCGCCACACTTTGACAATTGGAAGCTGCCCTCCTGCCCTTTCATTCATCCGTATTACGGCCCTTACACCTGTCTTACTAAGCCAAAATGCGACGGAGCTGTGCCCGAAGCTCGAACTGTAGCTTTGGAGGTTTAAGCCTGGAGATGCAATTGTTCTCCGTCGCCGTTCCTGTGTTGTCCGCCCCTCACCAGGTCTGCCGTTGTCATCAACTCGTATTGTTCCTCCCGTCATATCGTCACATTGTCACATTATCCCATTTGCATCCAATCTTGAGCCATTCCGTCTGGGCATAAAAGCCGGCAGTTCCCCCAGACTTGGCAATCGTCGGCACTTTGTAGATACACGCACCCACATTTGCACCAGACCCCACTTCCAACATGTCCGAACAGCTCTTCACCCTCCCCGACGGTCGCACGATTGCCTACCGCGTCTCCGGCGCGCCTGACGGCTATCCCCTCGTCTGGTTCCACGGCACGCCGTCCAGCACGGAACCCCCACCGGCTCTGGAAGCGGCCGCCAAGAAGCAGGGCATCCGCATCATTGCAGCTGCCCGCCCCGGCTACGGCGGTTCCGGCCGCCACCCCGGCCGTCGCGTCGTCGACGCCGTGGCCGACACCCAGGCCCTCAACGACTTCTTGGGCGTCCGGGAGTGCCTGCTCATGGGCTGGAGCGGCGGCGGACCGCATGCGCTCGCCTGTGCGGCGCGTCTCCCGGGCGCCCGGGCCGCCCTGACGATTGCCGGCGTGGGCCCCGCCGACGCGCCGGACCTGGACTTTCTCGCGGGCCAAGGCGACGACAACGTCGAGGAGTTTCGCGCGGCGGCGGCGGGCGAGCCCGCCCTGCGCGCCTTCTGCGACACCATGCGCAGCGAGATCCGCGCCGGCGGGCCCGAGGGCGTGGTGGCCGCGTTCGACACGATCCTGAGCGACGTCGACAAGGCCGCGGCCCAGGACCCGGCCAACGGGCTGCGCGACTACCTCTTCCACGTGCTGAACGACGGCCTCGGCGCCGGCGTCGACGGCTGGATCGACGACGACTTGGAGTTTACGCGGCCCTGGGGCTTTGACCTCGCCGAGATCGACGTCCCCGTCCTGTTGTACCAGGGCAGCGACGACAAGATGGTGCCGTACGCGCACGGCCAGTGGTTTGCCAAGCACCTGCCCGCCGCGTCGCTGCGGGCACACCTGATTGAGGGCGAGGGCCACGTGAGCCTCGTGGCCAAGGGGGCGGAGCTGCTGACGGAGCTGGTCGCGGCGGGAGACGTGAAAGTAGAGCAGTAGGCGGGAGTGAGTGTCGACGATGTGTTGTTTGGACATGCGTCATTCTTCAATGCAAACAAAGATATCTTGCTACACCTCATCAAGGGCCAGGTAATGAAAGTGACATTGCACAAGCTTTGTACAAGCTGGGGGTTTTTGACTACGGGTAGTGACCGTGTTGGCGTCGCTGCAGGTGACATACCAAACGATCGTCCAGTATTTATTTAAAGCGTACATAGATGTGATGCAGCTGGCGCTTCCGGTTGGCAAGCCTGCCGGCTACGCCAAGCTACAGCTCCGGCGTGTCGGCAAAGTGGATGGCCACGTGCTCCGGCCGGGACTCCCCGCCCGCCACCTGCTTACCCAGCGTGCCCAGTGTCTCCTGCTCTTCGGCCGTCAGCTCGACACGGAGCGCGGCCAGGTTCTCCTGCAAGCGCTCCGCCTTGCGCGTGCCGGGGATGGCAAACACGTCGTCGCCCTGCGCCAGCAGCCACGCGAGGCACAGCTGCGCCGTCGTCACGCCCTTTTGCTTGGCCAGCGCGCCCATCTGGGCCACCGTGGCCACGTTCGCGTCGAGGTTCCCCTCCTGGAACCAGGGCAGGCCAAACGCGCGGCGCAGGTCGCCAGCCGCGGCCGAGCGGGCTGGACGCGACGACGGCCACGCCCAGCGCGCGGGGCCGCCGCCAGGATGCCCCGCTTGGGGTCATCGACGGCCTCGATGGCGCGGGCAAACACCGAGTACTCCGTCTGGACGGCCGCGATGGGGTGGACGGCGTGGGCGCGGCGCAGCGAGGCGGCGCTGCAGGCGCCCAGGCCAATGTGCTTGATCTTGCCCTCGTTCTTCAGCGCCACCAGCGCCGCCATCGTTGTTTCAATGGGCGTCTTGCCGTCGAGGCGGTGCACGTAGTACAGATCAATGTACGCCACACCGAGCCTCGTCAGCGACCTGGCCAGCTGCTGCCGCGCGTACGCGGGTGACGAGTCGAAAATGATGTCGGTCGGCACCGTCATGTCGATGCTAAACTTGGTCGCTAGGAAGACGTGGGCGCGCTTCTCGGGGTTGCGCGCGAACCACTGGCCCGGCAGGTCCTCCGAGTCCAGGTACATGTCGGCCGTGTCCCAGAAGCGCTCGCCCATGGCGTAGGCCCGGTCCAAGAAGCCAAGGCGCTCTTCGTCGGAGCCGACGGCGTTGTAGGCGCCGCTGTTGTTCATGCGGCCGAGGCCGAGGCGTGGCAGCATGGGGCCATTCTTGCCAAGCGGACGGGAGGTAATAGATGAAGTCATAGCGTAGGAGAGGATGCAGATTCTGGTTTAAAGGGCAATGGAAGATGTCATTGGTGATGTAGAAGATTGATGGGACGCCCTGGGCTGGACAGCAACGCCATCGACCTTTATATCTCGACCTACCGCTCCTGTTAGTTTCCATTCTCTGCGTCGGCCACATTGTCAGTCTTCTAAGCACATGCTAACGGCCTCCCGGACACGACACAGTTCGATGGGTGCCTGGTCGGTCGTGAGACGTCCGGTGATGGACGTACGTTGACGTCCAGTATCGTGTAAGTGAAGTGTACGCACAGTGATACTGTGTACCGAACACACACGTTAAATATGGTTGACAGCAAGTACTTGTACAGTCCAATACAGTGCATATTGACAATATCCACTACTAACACTGTCCACTTACACTGCACCGAAAAGTCCGGATGCCGTCGTGGCAGTGAACAGCAGCACACCTCTCGACCGCCGATAAATCCGCCGATATGTCCAACTCGAGGAATACGTGGTAGGGGGATACGGTAGGGGATAATGGAGGATGCATACGAAATGGAGAGGGCATAGCGAGAGTGTTTTCGTTGTCATCACCCAAAAGAGGAGCCGCCAACGGCCACCGACTCTTGCCGCCTTGGAATTGAATGGCCAGGCCTGGGTTGACTATGAAACAAACATGGAAAGCATATATGGAGCCGGTTCAACGGATGTTTCTCCGTCTAAAAGCAGACTGGGGGCCTGCATCGCCAACTGCCTCTCATTTCTGTCAGAGCAGCCGCCGTGGAGTGCATGTAGAGTGCTGGGTGTGCTGAACGCGCTGAATGCACTAAACCAACAACCCACTGTAAATGGTGAGCCAGGGGTCGATTGGTTCACAATTGTCCCTGACGAGAAAACGGTAGTGGACCACAGCCCTGGACGGCCCTGGACGGCCCTGGACGGCCCTGACAGTAGGCGACCTGGTGTGAGTGGGGGCGTGAGGCAAGCCAATCAGCACGCCAGCGGCCCTGAGAGACAAAGAGCCGCGGGCGGTCTTCTGGACAGGTCTGTTCTCGATTGTTGCAAACAAACGACCTTGTTCACACTCTGAAGCAGCGACGGCACCGTCGGCGGCAATCGAGACAATGGGAACGCTGTCCGTGAGGATGTCAGCTGTTTTTAGCGTGGGCCTTTGTTTGGGTCACACGAGCAGGAGAAGGAGTGTTTGGACCAGAATCGACGTTGGAAGAAAAAAAAAAAAAGGAAGGGAATAAGAAAGAGGAGGAAGAGACAACACAAAGGCCATGACATGGTCGGCGGCAATGGTGCCTGTCACAAAAGAGAGTCATGGCAGTATGGCAGACAACGAGATATAAAGATAGAAGACCCGTCATTTGAAAAGAGAGACGTCGTACATACAACTCAATCTTTGAATTTCAGTCTAATCCATTTTCCTTTTCTTTCCTTTCTTTACGTCTTCATTTCCTTCTGTCGACATCAATCTGCTGGTCATTTTGATACCACTCGCTTCACGACTCCCGTCCTCGTTTTCAATCACGCTCACAATCACACAATCACACGATCACTCTCATTTCTTTACTGTTTGTTTCCATTGCTACTTTTTTCTAATTCATAATGCTGGCTCGCAAAGGTATGGCATCGGTCCTCTCTTCCCATCCCCCCTCCCATCCCCCTTCCCATTCCCTCCCCATCCATCTGCCTCTCACCGCTAACACGTCCCAGACTTCCGCCAGGGCATCGCCGCCCTCCTCGCCATCTGCATCGTCGTCTTCTACATTCTCGTTCTCGTCGGCTGCATCTCCACCTCGCCCGGTATTCCCGGCCTCTACGTCGTCCGACTCGCCAACAACGCCTCCAAGGCCGAGGTCCACGTCGGCCTCTTTGGCCTCTGCGCCGGCACCGACCCCGCCAACCTGACCTGCTCCGGCACCGTCGCCCAGGCCATCGCCGTCAACGCCTCCTCGCCCTCCACCAAGTTCTTCTTGCCCGGCACCGCCACCGTCGCGCCCAGCGCGCTCCAGCCCCTGCTCACCCTGGCGGCCGGCATCCAGAGCGGCAGCACCGGCCCCGGCGGCGTCCTGGCCATTGTCTACGTCCCGCTCTTCCTCAGCGCCCTCTGCTTTGTCGGCGCCGCCGGCAGCCTGCTAACCCACCGTCTCGCCTCCCGCGGCGCCGACTCGGCCGACCCGGCCGACTACGCCGACGAAAAGGAGTTCGTGCACACTCGCAACGCCTGGCATGCGGCCGTCCTGCTGACCACGGGCGCCATCATGTCCGCCCTGGCCGCGGCCATTGCCACCACCGTCGCGGTCCGGGCCCTCCTGTTTGCGGGCACGTCGCTGCCCGGCAGCGACATCTCCAACGCCGCGACGGCCATTGACGTCTCGGGCGGCAAGTCGATCCAGGTGCTGGAGTGGCTGATTGTCGTGCTGACCATGCTGTGGCACCCGGTGCTCGAGTCTGTCTGGCGCCGGATCCTGTGAGGGTGCTGTAGTTGATGGACAACGTTGTTTACAGCATCTTCCTCTCCCTTATTATCTTTCTCCCCTTTCCTTTGTTTGGGACAATGCACACTCGTGTAGATAGCGGCCGTGCTGTACAGAGGCGTCATTGTTTCCTGGGTGGTTTTTTGATCTTGTTGCTTGTCTCCTTTTGTTGTTGGTTTTCTCCTTTGTTCTGTTTGTTTCAACATACAATAATTCTCAGATACTTTTCGGATTGTCTTTTTGCATTTATGAATTTTGAATGACAACCTATTCAGTGCATTTACGTCAACGTGTCATTTTGGTTTTATAAATTTATCAAATACTTGTTTACTGCCCTTGGATTTTAGACTGCATTTAAACTCATCTCGCAATGAAACTGTCGTCACGCAGGACTCAGTACAACAGCATCTACCACTTACAGTCTTCGTCTCAAGTCTCCTACCACGTTCGTGTCATGACTACCTCACCGTAGATTGACCGGCACCCCGTTCCTGCAAGGCATTAAAGTGTAGCCACAACAAATGCTATCTGACAAAAGACAGCGTATATTGTTCGCCCGTAGCTGCTCTTTTGTGCAGCCCCTTACTGTTTTGTTTACACAACCCCATCACCTCGCGGCCAACTCTGCCTCACTTTTACTTTGTTTGAGCACTTGCACATCCACGCACTCACACCCTCCGCACGCCGTCAACAGCGCTTCACATGTCGTTTGATCTCTGCTCACTTGTCGTTTGTCACTCCCCTGCCCTCTGTTTGTCATGGCTGATTGCGCGGACCTCCTGCCTCCGTGTCCGCCTGCCGCTGGGGTATAAATATCTGGCGTCGCCCACCTCCCCTCGCACTCTCTCGACCCTCCTCTCTCCTCTTTCATCAACCAACTTCGCTCTTCGCCAGTGTTGGTGATCTGCCAATTATAGTTTCACACTCTACGTTCATACTTCCCTCTTACACTTTTCTGTGTGTATTTCCTCCTACAATATATTTGTTCACTTGAATGCTTACACCTTGCTCGCCTTTACATGTATCATGTCGCACACCCACAGTCATGTGGCATACTGAATGCTGCAGTTGCGTTTCACTTGATGGGCACAACGAGGAAGACGCTACACAGTGGCCGAGCCCAATTCCAGTGAGTCCACAGCCATTTAGCCATTGGCAGCTTACGTTGTACTGAAGCGTGCCACTAGGTATATATTGCAGTGAAAATCGTCCCCCTAGTGATCAACTTACACTGTTGCCGTTTTTCAGGACGTCAACCTCAGGACATCAACCAGATGGCGAAGAATTGCCCGTTTATTCGTGCTTACGTCCCATGTACATTGTCCGACCCCAGGAGGTGCTGTCAACCGCCATCATTTGCGTTGTATTCGGGGACTCGCAACACCTCACAGACGTGGAACACGAGACCGCAATCGACAGGGCTACCATTTACGCCAATGAAGCAGGACTCAAAATGGTTGTTCCTTCCGTCCACTCGCAAGAGAACAGTGCCATCTTCATGGCAAACTTCGACTTGACGTCACGTCACGTCCTGTTCCACTTCATGATGCAAATGCATCGCATCGACAAGGGCACTGTGGAAGAGAGACGCGGCGTCACCTTTACCGGCTTCATGTGGAACCAAATAGAAACTGGCGCTCTGTGACACTACGCCGGCCGTTCTCGTCGACGAACTGAGCCATCGGCACAGTCTCATCGAGGCCAGCGACACGAAACAACAAACCCCGATCCAACAAATACTCCCGGCCTTGTCCGATCAGGCGACCAGTAACACCGCAGCACTACCTCGCATGGCACGGGACATATCAGGCATCCATGCCACGGTCCAAACCCTACAAGAGAATGTTTACGCCGACCACCGGACAACTCCCGCGGCCATGCCAGCCAGTGCCATGGCACTCTCAAGCCCCATGGCACAACATCCGGGTACGCAGCTCGGCTCACGGCTCTCAGCACACCACATCCTCCCTCGGCCGCCTCGCGTACTAACTAGCCGAGCCGGCCCAGTCACAACCACTCCGTCACGGCGTCGCGTGACCACATCGGCGCCTCTCGCCCGGGACACAGGCTATGGTGCACCGTACAACGGAGTCGTCCCCAGAAAAACAAGACTCGGTACATGACGTGGGACCAATCGCATGAAAATATCCACTATGGCCCGCACGTCCTCATGTACCCATGAAGAAATGCAGCATGTCTGTCAGCGAACGGCAATGAAGTGAACCCGGCTGGCATAATCCATTGCAGAGCCGAAACTCGCCCAATCGGGACTTGGATGAAGCAAGCACCCGGAGTCAGAGATATGTGACAGTGACGTCAACGGCCATGTGCGTCTGCTGACCGACATGCCACGTTTTACCCCCGCCATTATTTCCTCCGGTTACAGAGACTATGAGTATGCTCGGACTAGCATTCGGCGGTGAGCCCCGATTCGCCACGACATGAGATTCTGCAGACGAATACATAAGGACGATGAAGCCGGCTTTGTGCACCTTTTTGTCTTGAAAATCGCCCTGAAACACCACAATCAACACCCTGGTGGAATGGAAACCTCTCCAGCACCACAGTTTCTCGATCTCGCCTTAATCCTTGCGTCCCTACGCCCAGCCTTGTCGTAAGCGGAACCCAAGACGCTATGAACAGCTACCGACATGACCTGGAATACTGGTTGCGAATAGTGGCCAAACGTCCACGACGTCGAGGTGTTCGCCCCGGATGGCTTTGAAAAGACGAAACGAAGATAAACGAAAATAGCGAGGCATACACATGAGAAGATACAACACCGAGGAACAGACGGAACTTTAATGACTCGAGTGTGTCCTGCCTTGGAAAAGAAGACAGCCAGGGTTTCAGATATTATGTCGAAATATCTACAGCGGCTCTGAAACTTGGGACGACATTCTGTTGGTGCCGTCGCAGGGAGACTGTTGGACCAGCAGACGAGAACAAAGACCAAGACAGCCAAGGCAATTGTACCTTATGCAGTGATGATGCCCATACTCGCAATGGTTGCACTGGTGCCAAATTTGACACAAACGTCCACAAACCGCATGAGAAGGGCCATATGGGCGGTGCTGTCGTATCTCGTCAACCCCAATTATCCGGAGGAAGCATGAAATTATTGCCAGCGCTACTTGGGAGGCAGTGAAAGTCATCTCCCATTACGGTTCATACAACAAGGACAAACCGGCTATCAAGTAATCCCAAGACCTTATGATGAGAGTCATACTCCTCAAAATGAAATTTCCTGCGTTGATTGGGTGCGGAATCAAAGGGAAGGAATTGAGATGGTGGCTTCGTCCATCAAAGCAAGTAAAAACCTGTCATCCTCACTTGATTTTGCATCCGCCCACCTGTCACAATGTCAGCGTGAAACAGCTGCTGCGGTGGTTACATGCCAGTGATCTTTTTATCTGCGATACAGTCGGATATCAAGAAGCCCGACTTAGAGAGTTGTGTTCAAAAGTACAGCTTGTTTTCTTCCCATCCCTCACAAGCGCTTCCTGCAACTCGACCCGTTTTCACAGTCTACTCGCAAGATAGTTGCTATTCAACTCATCACAATCACCATGCCTCCCTCCACGCCTGGCCGGCCTGCCGTCGACTCACTCCATGGCTCGCCCACTCCTCCATACACCAGCCAGGTGACGGTGTCGGAGGCGGGTGAGCGATCTCGTGCCCGCACTGCTGTACTCCACGGGCGACGCTGCGCCCCAGATAGACGCGACCCCAGGTACGTAAAAACAAACGCCCCGTCAAACGAGACACACAAACTCATCTTCAAGTAGTCGTATCCGCCGGACGCGAGACGCAAACGAGCGCGACCATCGTACGCAGCCAGGTCATTACAAGTATAGACGTCTTATCGTGGGAGCCGGCGACTATGGGGGGGCTACGGGCCTTTTTAGAGGCCGGACACGCCGATGATAGAAGAGCTCGGTATGAAAAGATCCGCGACGAGTTGATTTGGCTGAACACCAACTGCGACATGTGGATAGCCCACTTTGACGCCCTTCTTTGTGAACAAAAACTGGTACCAAGATGTGCGGAAAGCAGTCCTCGCTTTGAAGACAATGGAACAGGCAGACCCGTACGCCGATAAATGGCGTCTTTTTATACAAATGGCCGACGGGCCTGGCCCGCGCCGACAAGGCATGTTGGCAACGTTACGACGAACCAGGTCTATGGACGTCGTCTCGCTTCCTGTCTCCATGTCTGGGAATACTCGTTAGATATGCCACGAAGCGGGAGATATCTCATCCAGAACGAAAAAGTCGGATGTTAACAATGGAGCATTTCTTCACCAATGTGTTCTGTTCTTTCCACCCCCAGAAGTGTATCTCACGATGACATGGTCGTCCGAGGTGATGATACGGACATCCACGGCCGTCGCCAGACCTCCGATAACGCCGACGCGCCAGCCACGCCAACCAAATGCAAAGCGAAGCAGCCGTTCCCCGACGCCGCATCACATGATGCCTCCGCCTACCATTTGTCCAATTATGAGGACCTCCAAGCCAATGGCAAGCGGCTCGAGCAAGTCATGGACCGTATCCAAAAGGACCACGCGGTTCCCAGAAGCCGCACAGCAGTGCGCTCCGCCAACTTGAACGTGCATCGCAAACAACACGCTGCCGAGTTTCTAATGCGGGCCCCGATTCTCCGAGCGTGCAGAGCGAGACCGGACTCACAAGTGAGAACCGTACACCGGCCAGCTGAGCGGGCCTTGCACGCGCAGCGATGTCGAGCCGACGTCCCGGAAAGTCCCGAAAACATTGACATATCCACAAAGTCTGGATATTCTCATCTTGACACGGTGGCTTATATTGCATCAAAGCACGCCTGCAAGACGTCGGGTCTTTTCTGAAAGCGGGACATCCAACCTGGATTGCAGTCCACGCCCTTTTCTTGCGTTCTGTTAAAGATGAGCAAGCAGTTCTCTGCATTCCCAAGAAACCGTATACGGAACACGGAGTAGGATGTTTTCCTCAGCACGTCAGCACTGGATAGCATTATCTGGAATGCTGCAGTTTACCATTGATACAGACAGCGCCGCATTCTGCCTCAGTGGGAGTGCTGTTCGTCAAGCGAAGGGCCACGAGTGGACAAAGCCACAGTGCTGCGACAGTCCAGCCATGGCTTCAGAATACATCCACGACATAGCTTCTGGAAGTGAGTTGCCAGTCCCTGTTCTGACACACGATAAATTCAGGCGTGCAAGTTCAACGTGGATATTCTGTGCCGTATTCTGGGCCTTCACCAAGTGCCTCGAGGACCTGTCCCACAGCCCCAGGTCGTCGACAACCACTCTGAATTTGATGTTGAATACTTGACTTGGTGCCAGGGCAAGACCCAGATTCTGGCCAAGCTCACTCGAACCAGAGCCACTGGGCAAAACGGATGGCATATACCCGAATTGAAATCATCGTGGAGACTATATTCAAACTGAAAGACGTACTTGCATCGTCACGCCCCCCGCCACTCACAAGTTGGCCATCAGCCTCTCCAATGTCAAACACCAGGCGAGTCCAGTTATCTTGGGTAGACCAGCTCGTCGTATCAAGGCGGTCAACCTAACATGAACGTCTCTATGGACATGTGCCTGGTCATACAAGTTCTGTGTTCAGCCTATCCACCACTCTGATGTCTTGTTACCAAATGGTGGCAACATCCATAGGCCTAGCTCATCGTGCCGGCCTCCAGTGGAAATCCATCGTCACAACGCAGTGGACCGTCACGGAAAGCATCGACTTCTATATTGGGCATAGAACGTTTGGACGACAAGCACCGCCAGGTCACACACTTCCTCTATCGCCTTCATGAGTCAGAGTGTCAGTCTGTGGTAGATTCACAGCTTCGTCGGTCTTTTTTAATTTTGAGGATTTGAGCGGCTGGATCGATCCGCTGTCGGCCAAGAGACAGATTTGCAGTGAAGAAACAATGTCTTCCCTGGAAACATGACTGGTACAATTCACAACAGTGGCAGCGGCCATCCGCCTCATGCACAAGTGGCTTGTCATGATTTGATTGTGGACAGGCTTGATATAGCAGCAACTCAACATGATGCTAACTTCTGATGACGACCCAACCACCCAATTCGTCCACCTCTCCACCTCTTCCGGAAACTTCGACTCTGACGCCGTTTCGACCAGAGCAGGCATGTGGGTATTCTTTTACCGCTGTCAACGGCTTAATGTGGGCGCCGAGCAGTCTTGTACTGCTCGGCGCCCACATTAAGCCGTTGACAGCGGTAAAAGAATACCCACATGCCTGCACTATGCCAGGCGCAGGTCAACCCCAGGATCTCCTTTTGTCAGTTTCCTGTCAGTTTCCTGTCGATCGGAGGACGATCAAAGTGCACCCTTTTCACAAATGGCGTGCTCTCATCACCAAACATTGACAGCCCAGAGACGACAACGCAGTGGAATGGGCTGACCTGTGGCGGTTGTATTAAATAGAGACTGCAAAGCCGGTCAAGTCAATATAAACCGCACCACGAGCCATGCCACCATCGGCATCTTCCAAAGCGCGTTCGTTGAGAGAACAGAGATATCGCACGCTTCGATGTACTTTGGTAGAGCTGGAAAACGTTGTGCATTTTGACCTGCCTGAATTATTCGTGTCGTGAAAGCCAAGGATATAGCCGAAAGAACAGAACCCTGACTCTGACCCTGACCTGAAAAATGCACAGCTTCACAGGTCCGTTGGTGCAGCGGGATAAAAGCAGTGGATTGACGGTACCAGTATCAAATGTGCGGAGACCCGGTTCATGAGACGTCTGCGCATCGACTCTAAAGTCCTGTTGACGAGGGCGATATTCACTGCGAAAGACGGACAGCGCATTTCGTCCGGATTCAAAGACAGGTACGGCACAGGAACATGATCTGCAAATCCAAGATGAAGGTCCGTTGTTTGGCCGACGCCCAAGTCTTGCATGCAGTTGCACACTACGCGGAGGGCAAGCCAACCAGCAGGACATGAACACGAACCCCATGAAAGCAAACTGGTGGTTTATCTCACTCATAGTGTGGTACATGAGGTCGACCAGACTCATCGACGCAGTTGACAGAGAACCTCCAATGAAAGTCATCAGTCGGCAGAGTAGCCTCGTTGGAATGGCATGGGTTAAGGCACAAGGCACAACAGCACTTGCAACAACATCAACTCTACCAAAATGAATTTGGGAATCCTGGGAAATCACAGGATCATCTGGTTTCGTACTTTGGCGAGCACGGCTACCTGATCTTGTGGCTTTATTGGCGTTTTGACATCACCCGTTACTCCTGGTTAGACAAGCTTGCGTCTTGGTCGTTTGGGTGCGATTAGACACTCTCCAAAAATAGGGTAAATCGATTTGTTTGCAGTGACAAAACATGGAATATGGCCACTTCCGTGAGACGCAGTCTCAGACAAGATCCTTCCCACAACGTCCAAGTTAAAATGTCAACAAGTCCGCGTCTACAACAATCCAGTGGTGCTGCGATCACGGCCCTACCATTCTTGGCCATTGTCTAGAAGCATGCCTCCAAGTTTGACAGTTGCACGAGATGCACGGTCGAGCAGGTGTGCTTCAAGTAATGACGTCATGTACTTTATGAACGACTTTCGGGAAGACTCACTATACTAACAGCATTCCTATGTTGTGAACTCTGTTCCCATCACCACATCCAATTCCATCCCCGACGGACCCGGGACACAAATGCGGTTGCTTGCATATTCGACCAGACATCAGGAGTGCGACAGCGCCCGCAACATAACCGCGAGCAGATAAAACAAAGAGAGCCTGCCATCGTCACTCCTCGCACATGACTACAAACGAACAGACGATTGTGAATGATGTGCCGTTGAACCGCGGACATGTGACCCCGGATCCATAGTCTTAGCCGCCGCCTGCCACCTGTTGACAGAGGGCAACGCTGCACAGCGGACAGACATCAGATCAGCTATTGATCCGTTCAGCTCCTCAGACTTATTGTTCTTGTTGTTCTTGCATCGCGTAGACTAGTCATGAAGATGGAACAATCAAGCCGTTTCTATCCACATGTTTACCATGAGGTTACATTAGTTCACCTAGCTTCTTAGTCTCATTTATACAATTCTGTGTTATTGTTATTGTTGTTACGCGTCGCGATGTTTTAGGTGACACATACTATCAATGCAGTCAATCTTGCATGAAATCCCTTACTACCCTTGCTTCTCCATACGAATCACCATAAATCGTGTGATACATGGTACCAATGAGCTCGTTCGTCACCCGACGCACCAGGTCCTTCAGTGCGACCAGCAGCAGATACCATGGGATTGGTCTCACGGAGCCGGACGAGATCTGCCAGTTGCGAGGCATGCTTGTAAAGAACCGGCAGCTCATGATCGTCTCTATCCTGGTGAATTCGAACACCTACAAAATCAACCCGGACAGCCATTCGAACCATATAACAAAGACCTGATTCTCCGGACAAGATCCCTCACCGCAACACGACGCCGTTGGGGTGTCGTGTACGTCGCATACTATGATTCCACCACCGGAAGCTGAGTGATGTGCCATGCAAAGGATCAACCGTGAAAGGCAGTGTATTTCTGACCACGTTCATGCGATTGTGATTTGATACGTCCGGTGGGTGCACCTAACAACACGCAAACGCAATAGTATCGCGGCAGACGGGTTCAGCGTTCAGAGGCGTGAATTGGGCCGCTCACTGCAGTGCCACTTTACGCTGTTACTCGATGACCACAACGCACAGCAACGACTACCAGCGCCCGGTGGACGGTGATGGAATTTGGACTGCACAATTGATGCGGCTCTGCAACAGGCAGCAGCCAGCAGCCGCGGGGGAAATCGAGTGAAAATGTGCGTTGCGTCGCGGGCAACACCTGCACGTCGAGGCAACATCGACGCAAGACGAATTGGGGGCGGGAAACGAGGTGTCATTTGGCGTCAGGAAATGCTTCCTCCAAACAGCACAAAACATAAATAGGCAGCCTTCTCTTGCTTTGTCAAAGGGAAGAAGTCGAATCGTCCTTTCCTACCGTGCTTTTCCCGGCTATTCGTTTTGCAAAATCGAACGGAATACTCGTTTGCAATACGCTTTTCTGAAACACTCGTCCTTCTGTCGTTCTTGGGCTGTCTCGCACGACTACCATTCCCCGGTCTTGCCGCACCATATCCGACCAACGCCAGGATAAGCACCACACCGAAACAACGGTACGTACGAAACAGTCTTGTTCTCGCTTGTTTTATGTATGTCCTGGCTGACAATCGGAATGGGCTAATAGTGCAGAGACATGCGCCGGATGCGATGCCGAAGATGCGACGTGGCCTACAGACACGACATCATAAATGGATGCCCGGATGGCGTTGTGCATCCCATCGGCCACGCACTCTCTGTCCTCATGCTTGTCAGAGGCTATTGTCCTGAACACAGCCTGCCTACTCCGGACACAACTGACGAATCCGCATCGGCTAGTGAGTAGATACGGGTACCGCGCTGGTGGAGAAATGAAGGGCGCCATCGACATCGTCTCCTAGGGAAGATTCTCAGGTCAAAGTTCAATTTGATATTTACTCTAATTTAATATTTCCTCTTGTGTTTGCAATCCATGTACCTTGATCAAGACACTCGTGAATGAAGGGGAGAGGACACGGCTTGTTGCATCTTTCTGCTCCCCTCCGCCTATTGATCGAATCGCTGTTCGTCCTCTCGTCCGGGGTACCGTGAATATGTGACATCAACGGCCGGCCAAGATGTACGGTCGCGTCCCAGCGCCCGCGGTGCGTAGTACGCTGGGCACATGCCGTCTTTGTGGTCAATCTTAAAGGGAGGGTGGAGTCGCCAACCATGCAGCTCGTGCGCCTCCTGCAGACTCTTGTTCACCAAGTTCTCCAACAAACCCCCGGGTGCGCCTGGATCTTGCTTGAAGGGGTGGTTGTCGCTGTGGCGCGAACGTAGGACAACAACAGGCAGCTTGTTCCGCTTGTCGTCCAAATGTGCCGTGTCAAAGTCGTAGTCGTCGTGAAACAGGTCGCACACCACAAACGTGTACGGGTTCCAGCGCTCAACCGCCATCAGGCGACAGTCTTCGCGCGTGAGCGTCGGAAGAGACGTGCGTTGAAGGTAGCTGACAGCACGATCCAACAGAGCGTCGGGGTTGTCCCACGCGTCCGCCGCGGCGTTTGCATGCCGGGTCTTGACGAGGATTAGGAGTCGTCGAGCCGGTGGCCGTGCATACGCCTCCTGTGTCGTCTGTTCAAGTCCTGTCTCGTGTTGTGCCTGCTCCTCTTGCTGTTTCTGATCTGGATCTGGAGCTGTGTGCCCGTGCGGCTGCTGCTGGCTCTCCGCGACCATCTCGACAGCGCCGGTGTCAGAGGGTGCCATGTTCGCGTCGAGCGCACGTGTTGGTGCGCAAGAAGAGCAGATGTGGCCATGGTCCTACTGGTGTTCAACTATTTGTGATGTGACTTGTGTGTGCGGACGCACCATGTCATGGTTGACGTATCTTGTACTTCTGTAGGCTGAATAGGTATGAGGCGCCCAGGCATCAGACGTCTGAAACCACGCTAGCCGTATTGGGCGATGACTAATCTCATATGGCATTTGTACGCCGTCCCAAGTGCGATGGACAATAGAAGTCTATAATTCTCTATTTGTTTATAAGTTCGCTACCCTGGATTATATTTCTGGTCCTTATATATACAGGCGCCCAGCCGGACCAAGGAATTCCTCAAATCTTTCAGCTGAAAACGCTTCCCATCAACCTGCCGTCTACAGTGGAAGACAGTGGGAGCTCAAAACTGGGTGAGAAACCCCAGAATGCTCCTGGTCGTTAATGGCATCAATTTCAAAGGTATCCTGGTAAACAAAGATGTTCAGGCCCCCGTCGTCGTTTTGGACAAGTTCAAAATCCTGGCAAGTAACGCACGTTCAGAGTACACAGCAATTCACGTTTTCGAAATTATATTGTGCCGAAAGAGTACCAGAGCTACCTTTTTGATAGCCGTGAGAGTAAATATGCAAGAAGCTCCGTGTACATGATGAAATAATAAAATTAAAACACAATTGCAACTCATGAACGCGAACGCCGTGTCCCCAAATGGCCCCATTTCCCCAAACCACCGCATCTATGGCCACATCATGTCCATTGTCTGGCCGTGCAAGCCGCAAATGACGCTCGACAGGTTGTCCCGGTGCATCTCAAAGCTCGCATTGGTAAACGGCCGCCATGGATTGACCTGGTTCGGCCCCGCATCGGGCATGGACGACCGCCGCAGCGCCAGGGTCATGCTGAAGGTGCTCTGACCGAAGCCGGTGAAGTAGCTGGAATACAACAAGACCTGGAAATCGATGACGGCATGGCCGTCCCAGGTCAGCGTCAGGTACGCGGCCACGTCGTCATCGTCGGTCAGTACGTCTTCTTTGGTGTAGACAGTCACGTTGTGTGGGGCGGCGTCGGCCTTGAATTTGGCGACGGACGCGGGCGTGCCGGCGGCCAGGTAGATGGTGGACAGATTGCGCTGGACGGCCTCGTGGAGGTAGACCGGCGCCTGCGCGTCGTAGCCCGGCCAGTGCATCTTGGCGGCGTCGCTGTCGGTGCGCAGGTGGGCGCCCATAAACGCGTGGGGCAGCACGCGGCCGGGCTCGAGGTGGTTGATGAGCGAGACGTTGGCTCGCTGTGGCGGAGGGCGCGTTGGCCCGAACAGGGGCTGGCGGGCGGGCGGCCCGTAGACGTCGGCGTACAGGTCCGGAAACAGAATGGCGTCCGAGACGATTGGATGGCCCGTCTTTTGCTCCAGGCCCCAGAGCGCCGCGGCCCCCAGCCGCCGCAGGCTCGGCTTGAAGCGGAACATGCGCGTAAAGGCAAACGCAAACTGCTGGTCCATGGACGCGCGGTGCCACGCAAACAACAGGCCCTTGCCGAGCACGCGCAGCGGCCTGTCCGGCGACAGGGCCGCCAGGTCCTCGGGCTTTGTGTGGTTCGCCAGCCAGTCCTCGAACAGGACGCGCCAGGAGCCAATGTCGACGACGGTCAGACGCACAATTTCAAGACCGGGAATCTGGTGCGGCGTCAGGACGCGGCCGCCCTCGAGGTTGGGCACCTCGTCGGCCGAGTGGACGACGCGGACTTGCGGGCAGGCCTCCCGCCACGTCTCCATAAAGTAGTCCAGGTCGTACAGCAAGGACATGTCGGTGGTGTTGCCCCGGTTGCCGTTGTTGATGAGGTTGTTGTCGTCGCGCATGCCGACCCGAGGGAGGATAATCGTCGTGGCTTGCCGGTCAGCGTCTCTGCAAAGGCAAAATGTTGTGCCCGTACCACAATTCACCCCCCCCTCCCCCGCGTATTCTCGTACTCACCTCCCGATTCAATGCCAAACAACATGCACCCGACCCAAAAGTTGCCCAAGTTTCCGAGACCACCCTGGGTGTAATCGCATTGCCACACCAGCCCGGGCTTCTGGACCACCATCCGGCACCGGTTCTGGATCGGCGCGACGTCGACGAGCCCCTCGACCGGGTTCCGCATCACGGCATCAATGTATTCGTCCTTTGTCAGCCGGCGTCGTGCTTCGGCAAACGGATCCGTGTGCAGCTTTCGTCCCACAAAGACGCCCGTGGCCCAGCACATCAGCAGCAAGGCCACGGCCATCGACGTCAGCGCCAGCCATCGGCGGCGGTGTGTTGCCAGGCGGAGGAATGGCTTCTCCTTCCGGCTTCTGGCTGCATAACTCTCGCGTTGTGCGCTGTCTGATGGCGACGGCGGCGAGTCTTGTGCGAGGCGCTGGTAGGAGAAGGAAGAGGCGTGGGTTCGGACGAGGTCGTAGGCCCAGCTGGCCCCGAGGGCAATCTGTGCCGTGACTGCGTCGACCGTCTCCATCGAGAGTGTCTTCGTGTGGTAGGTATTTTCAGAGGTCCCTAAAGAATGAAGAGACGGAAGAAAGAGTTGGACAGTAGAGCACACAATCACAAGAAAAAAAGCCGACTGAGCAGCACAGTCGTTTCATTTCCTACCTCATGTCCTCATTTCCACATTTCTCCCTCCCCCTATGCATACACCACGTCCTTTCTCGCCCTCTGGCAAACGCCATGCATTTCGTATATGCTTTCTGGGATATGAGAATCCAGCGCGTCGTTCACTGCCGATAGCCGTCGGCTCGGCCAATATTTTGCGGCGGTTGGGCTTTCCCCTTAACTGGGTTGGGGGCGTAGAGTGGCTGCAATCGACGAGAATCATTCGTCGTCTGCGGCACAACTGGCCCATGAATCCACTCCTCCCTGACAGAAACTATTGATCGATATCCCGAATAATCTGTACCGTTGTGGTATATTGGCGGCCACTACTGGCTCGGCCGAGCGCTAACTAGGCAGCTTATTCAGCTCCGAGAAGGGGCAGGAACGTGGCGTTACAGGGGTGGGCCATTTTTAGCCATTCGAGAGATTCGAGACCCTGTCGGGCCAGGGCGGGCCGGTTCAGAGACAAGACAACCAATACGAATCGTACAACATACAATATTGGCAGCCCTGTGCTCGGAAGCGAGGGCAAAGAAAATATGCCGTTGAGAATTGTGACCAAACGTGGCCTAGTCTTTCATGCACAGGAATGCCCAGGGCCAGGCCCAATCATATGCATCAGAAGCACAGCTGAGAAATTATTTGGGCGCAATGCGCCTCCCTGTGTTTTCTTTTAACTTTTCTTTTTTCCTCTTCGAAAAGAAACAAACGTGACCCACAGAAGGGCCACACGAGGGCGAGAAAAGAAGTTAGGGTTATCGAGATCAGACCCAGGCATTGTCCGGAAAATGCATTCTGCGGCACCATTCTCATTCGATGAGGCTGGCGATGAGGCTGGCGATGACGCTGGCGATGACGCTGGCGATGACGCTGTACGAAATAGATTTGTCCCCATCGGCCGATAGGGAATGGACGCCAAGAACGTAGGTCGATAGGTCGGACAAACGTGAAAGGGCGGGTTAGTACGTACTTCCCTCGTCTGACTTTTGTCTCCTGGTACTTTTACAGGCGTCTCACATCAGCCGTTTACTTCTCTCTTTTGATTTTGTGTCATTAATGGTCATCCCTTATATTGGTCTCTCCATGCCACTCTCTCTCGACTCCAATCGTGTTGAGCGCAGCACAATCGCCTTTCCATTTTCCCGGACGTTCGATTATACCCAGGTAAGCAGCGGCATTGGTTAGCATCAATAACGACCGGCAGCATGACACAAGATGGCGGCAAGATCGGACGGTGTAACGTAGAGTAGATACGCCCGGTGCTGTACCATCTTGCCATGAATCCGAATGCAGGCATTCCTGTCGATTAAGGTGTAGACCGTATGGTCTCTTCAACCGGCATATGTTGCAAACTGCGACGAAGCGATGGCAAAATTACGTGCTAAAAAGGGAACGAATCGCACATTATAAAATAGAAAGAGAGAGCAAAGACTAGATCACCCATCCGTACTAACCGCTGCACGTGCAGGCGACAACATCGGCGTCGCCATCTATCCTTCCCAATGTTACTGGCTGATCGAAATCAAGGAGACTGCCTCTGCTGTATCGTTCTCGTTCGCTGGCGATTAAGAGCCGTTCGCACTTTCGCCTTCCACTGCTGGTCCCGTGTCTTCTTCAAACCATTCGCGATATCGTTGTCTGCTACTTTAGGCCGATGATGACTCCTCCGGCACCGGTTGGTACACAGCCGTCAAGTTGTCGTGCGGTCGGGGGCCCGGCATCACACGCGTGGCCTGGTATTGTACCTCTCGGCTCTTGTGGTGTCCCTTTGTCAAAGCAAGATGTGTGGCAGCTGCCGCAAAATGGTTTATTTTTCTGTTTTATATTGTGCCTCAGGATGCCACGTCCCTTGCTGGTTTGCTGGTTTTCCACAATTCGTCGCCTTGACACCATGTTGTGACAAGATGTTCAAATCGATTGTCTGCAAACAGTTTACTGCCGGCGTCAGGACCGCTGAGATCGACAATGCCAGTGACAACGGCCAGACCGGTTTTCTCGGTCCGTCTGCCGCTCATTCATCACAGAGCAGAAGCGGTATTGCCCGATATTCTCTCCACTAGGGCCGTGACAGTCTCCCAATCAGTCGACTCCTCTTCACCGCGGACAGAGTCGCAACAGCTTGACAAGTACCCGCAAAGACCAAGACGGCCATAGCATGCGCGTCTGATGCCTGTCACGCCGAAGCCAGGAGTCCAAATCTGCGACACAGGGTTCGAACGGTACGCCCGTGTGGAGGAGTCGGACACCCGGCCGGGGCTCGCGTCTTTATTAGTAGCACGTCCTTCGGGCATAAGTCATTGCGTCATATATTTGATGCGCTATACATAGTTTGTACATTACCAATGGGTCCTAATGGACGGCATATCACTGCACCGAGAATGTCACGATTCAAATCACGATTCTGATATAGGATAAAAGGACGGAAACATTGCCACTGGAAGACCAGCAGACAACACAAACTGACGCAAGATCAACAGGCGCCTGTTGAGGTGCATGTTCTCGTTAAGTGAATATTTACCCTACGTAAACCAGCGGTGGTTAAGGTTCACTTTGGTGGTACGAGCTTGGAAACGGCCTTCTTTGATTTCAAACTCACAAACTAGGCATTGTCACAGCTGTAGTGATCTGCCCCTAGTTTTAAAAACTGTTTTTCTTTTTCATTTTTTTTTCATTCCTGGTTTGTACATCAAACTTGATGTCAAGTGTGCCGTTTTGCACAATACTTTTGGCGCTGCTGTTAGCAAATCCTCACAAGTCAAAGTATGCGCGGATAGTCTTCCGTGTTTTCTTCGCTTGTGCTACTCCCACTGCAGACAAATATGCTAATACATGCATTTAAATGTCCACGATCAGTGACAAAGCTATGATACTTTCGAGAGGCTGTATACTCATTCTGCACATGTTGGTGCTGATGCCCGAGGTCTTTTGACGCACGTGAAGAATATAGGCCATGTACGGGAAATACGGGCGCCGGGTACGGAAATACATACGTCGTATGGTTAGTCATTTGGTACACTCACCCTCACCATCGGCAAGCACGTCAGAATTACGTTCCCGATAAAGGGGTGCGAAGCAAGCCAAACGCCAAAACATGCCCGTCGTCGGGAACGAAATCGCACAGCCAATCATAAGGACCGACGTTTTTTTCTCTCGCCTTCTGCTTTACTGTTATACGTAGTCTCGTAGTAGGCTTTTCAACGTCAACGTGGCCGACAGGGACCAAGACAATCCAAGCAAAAAAGCCAAGAATCATCAAAGTGGAAAAGGCGGGCGATACCCAACCAGAGAGAACGTGTCATTCCTCCGCGGTCAGGACGATGGGGGTGTGACTGCCACACCGCAAAATGGATAAACTGACAATGAAGCAGGTGAAGGCTCAGGCAACACAGCGGTAATAACACAATGACGATGATTTTCACTCGAGGGTGAGGGACCGAGAAATGTAACGGAAAAAGAATTAATAATATACTGTGTAAAGGTGTGACACAGTAAACCTGTTTCTTGTGTTTGGAGAACGAGGCCCGGTGCCCGGCTGCAGAACCCGGAGCAAGGAGGAAGCCGGTCAGCCAACTGGAAGACAGTGCTGTGCCGCTGGAACATGCCGATCTGTTAACTGCCCGAGGGTACTGCAGTGTGGACGCTTCGTCTCGTGAGAGACTACTGTAAACCAGTCTACAGAAACCAGTCCTGTACCAGGCCTGACGTCTCAGATGTCAGACCCAAGTGCACGCGTGGGCGTCTTGGCAGAGCTCGCACTGTGGGCGAGCCAGCAGTGACGATCATGACACCATAGGGACAAGGGTAAGGCACACTGGCTTGTGGGCAAGAAGGCTTGTTCGTTTGTTTTGTTTCATCGTCTATGCCGTGCGAATGTACTGCTGTTTTGCATTGCCGGTACTAGTTTTTCGTCTTCTTTCGTTCTTTTGTGTCAACGGTGGACCAGTTCAAATAACCAGGGAGCCAGGCGGACTTGTGAACTAACTTTGGCGCCAGTCCTGTCAAACAAAAGTGCCACAGGCTCCCGCGGCTCCCCTTGAAGCCAATACTCAAGCCCTGTTTTTCTCGTATTGTCTCCATCTTGTTTCTCCTCTGTTTCAAGATCACTCGCCATGAAGAAGGCAAACGGATGAGAGCAAAATGAGGGTATTCCCAACGCGGAGTTTTAAAAATAAACATCATGGGTACAGACGTGCGGGCTCCGGCATTGTGTGGGGGTAAGAAAGGATGTGGCAGTCGGAGGGAGACATTGCCTGCCTGCGTCTGAATGCGTCATCTCGGTCATGTTCCAAGAGCCACCCTCAAAGTACACGGCTCGGAGGCTTTGCTGCCTTGCCGTTGAAGGTCGTCATCCGGACGACCAGCGTACGTAAAGGATTTGTCGGAGAGGAGTACGGCGTGCACACTCCGACACTGTACTACGTACGTCGTACTGCTTCTTCGAGACAGCGCATAAAGTAACGATGTCATGCACAGCGTATCCGTAATAGTAAGGCGACGGAAACTCGACGGAACAGGGATGGCTGAATACTCCGTCGAGGACGACAACCCCACCTCCCCCTGGACAAAAAAAGGCGTACACACAAAATGTTCTAGCAGTCTTTCAGTGCAAGAAATCTTTAATTTAGCACTGTAACAGTGCGGACATCTCCACCAAAAAGCGTTTGTGTGTACGCGTTTTTTTGGCCAGGTGGAGCCCACATAAAGGGCATTTTCGAGAAGGCGTACAGGGATCATGTTCCGTGAGACCAATGACGGTGGACAGGAAAGGTGACGGAAGAAGCAGGCCCGACTTTCAGTGTTTTTTGTCTCTTTTGTCGTCTGCCATGGAATGTTGGGCGCTCCTTCCTCTGAAGTCAGTAGTATATGATCTCGCGGCAGTTGCATGATAATTCCTCGTGTTGTTCGCTCCTTCTCGCCGCGGACTCGTAAAGACGAGTTGTAATCTCCTTGCGCAGGCAGCCACAGCAAGACAAGAAGGAACGATGCCGTGACCGGCCAATTTGGCAATGTTGACCGAAGAAGACACTCCTGCCCACTGAGCCACTCTCCCACTCTACGGCTGCCTCTGCCCGGCATCGTCCCTTTTGCCTTTTGTCTTTTACTATGTAATTTCGACATTCTTATTTCGCTCTCCTTGATTGAAAAGCAGGGAAAAACTTGGCCACGGATCTTCCCCCCCCCCAAGATTCCCATCCAGTGGCGTCACTTGATTTGCGCCGATCTCTTTTTGGGCGGCCGGCGACTGCAGGAGCGGGCCACAGCACCCACCGGCGGAGGCTTCCCCGCTTATGTCAACACAACAGTTTCCTAGTTCGTACACCGTGTAGGACAGTGCGGTGAGACTTGCAAGTCCCTTGTCAGTTGCACTTGCCCTACTCCTTTCCAGCGTTCGTCGTCTGGACAAGGCTCACCATCGAATCCGGTCCGTTATTAGGCAGTTGGACTGGACAACGGGAGTCGCAATGGCCCCAGGCCCCTAGGTCCCTGAAAATACTTCATAGCAAAACACGCTGTCGGCTCACAATTCCCCAGATCCTTGAACAGATTGCGATCGGCTTTAGCGCGCTTGAGCCGTTGTTCTTCGCCTACCCACAGGCGACCCCATTCTCTCCTTCCGGATGTCGAGAATTACGATATTTGCTCCTTCCTTGGCTCCTTGGATGGCAAAATAAGCTCTTTCCAGAAATCGTGAAGTCTGCACCCCGAGTCCCCCTCCCCCTCTCCCCCCACCCTCTGTGGCCGCGCCGGTTAAGTGCGCTTTCCTCGTCCACCGCCGCGACTATGGAGGCTCCGATCCTCATATGTGGCCCACAGTGCTCCTTCCCTTTCCCACTGATGCCATTCTTGCCTCAGCGCCTTACCCACATTAGGGGTATGTGTACCACACGATGTTGCTCCTGGCCTCGGCGCCCCTATTCTTAACAATGTACGAAGTACGGAGCATCTGACAAAGGCACGCCTTCTATCCAATACCTGCCTAACCGGCGTTCCTTGTCTGTCGAGTGGCTTGCGGGTGCGAGCCGTCACGACAGATTGCAACGGTATACCTCTGAGCCTCTCTGCCTCTGCCACTCCGAGCTCCTACAACACTGCCACAGTAGTATCCGTTTGCTACGCGACCTGCAACGGCTTCAAGGGCTTCCAACTTTCGCGCCGTCAGAAAAGTTCATGAGAGCCGAGTCCTGGTAGCACCGAAACACAACAGTCGACTGTACGAGACGGACACGGTGAACAGAAGGAAACAGGATCGGCAGGCTCGGCTGGCCAACACACGGCAAAAGACGAGGGTCGAATCAAGTGGGAACAAGAAAAGAAGACGGGACATCCAAGAAGACTGGACGACCAGGTCTGCATTCGACCCTTGGAAACGCACAAAACGACTACGAAGCAGAACCAGAGCCGCCTGGCAAGGAACAGGCCTGCAGTCGGTCGTCCAAGGAGCAAGGGTCTCTTTGGTGTATGTCTCCATTGTCGTGAGCAACACCGTCATTTTCTACTCTCCACAAGCAACCCACACACTTGATTTGCTGTCGACAAGAGGGTCCACACCTCCCCCTTTTTCGTCGCGACTGGAAGATACTGTGGCTCTATGGTCTATGCAGTGCTTGTTGACAGGCACCACTACGAAAAGCCACAGATTCTCTCCCGGAAGTCACTTAAGTCACCTGCATGCTGTCCGCAGCCTGTCTGCCTCATCCCGCGTCCGTTTTGGTGGCAATCCAATCGTCGTTCTTTGCGGTCTGTCTCGCAAGCCAGCAACCCGAAAATATCGGCTCGGTGACCCTCCCGCCTTGAGATTCCACCCTAGCAATAACAAGACACCCACCTGACACGCTCCGCCGCCCCACCGATAATAGCGGCTAGTCTGGCGTCATTTTGCAGTCAACGAGAATTCAAGCTCAGCCAGTGCCAGTGAACCCACAGAAGCCACCCTCCCTCCTCCCACAGAGACACAGCACTGACACACTGAGTCTGGCGCTTGACCTTACGATGACCCTGCAGCACTAGTGGACCCTGCCACTGTCAACCCGACCCAAAACCCCAGCGGGCCAGCAAACTCCTCAGAATTCAACACAACAGCGACCAAACACCGCTACTAAGATACGTTTGGCGCCGAAGAAAGAGACGTTCTGATCGCCAAAACGTCGCACTGTCCAGCCGAGCAGCTTCGTTTCCGTCGGTATTCCTTCGTGCCTTCTTTTTTCAAGGTTCAACTTTCTTTTTTGGTGATCTCGCTGCCTTTTGCAACTGTTGTGCTTCAGATTTCCACGTACCACGCGTCAAATACTCGCCTCGCCTCTTTTGTCATCTATTTCCACGTTTTCCCAGTGCACCGCTTCCCGTGCGTGAGCGTGTTTCCTGTTTGGTGGTGGCGAACCCAGCGCCTGGCACTCGGCAGCTGACGAAATCGCTGGACCCTGTTTTGTCTGTTTCAGGCCCACGACGCCCATCAATTTCTGCGCTGTTTCTCCCTCTTTTTTTAATCCTCCATCCTCTTGTTTTTGCTCCCTAGTCTGTTGATTTTGCCCTCCCATCTCTGTCCCATTTCGGTGCCTTTCTTCAGCTACTTCTTCGATCCATTCCTCTTTTCTTCTTTTTCGTCCTCGCGTCCTGGCCCCAGCTTCTTCGCATCGCCCTTTGTTTTTCTTCGTCGACTCTCACAGCACGTCACCGCCCACATTCGCTTGACCAACCCACTAAGCAACACCGAACACACTGTTCCGAAAGCAGCGAGCTCGTCGCCGCTTCCGAACAACGAACAACGTCGCCTCACATTTCTTCCTGTACCTGCTCCCACCGATTTCCAACATACACGTCAACATGGACGATGAACAGCCTCCCACCTCGCACATTACGATACCCGAAGAGGAGGCCCAGGGCACCGATTCCCAAACTGCGTCGCGCCCGACAGCACCCGCGATCGAACGCAGCGACTCTTCATCTACCTCCTCCGATGGCAACACTACACACGCCAACACCATTCATGCTCCGGTACCAACAAGACCTCGGTTGCCGAACCGCAAGAGCAGCGGTACCATCATCGTGCCCCGCGACTCCGAAGAAGCGTCACGACCAATCGAGACGAGATTAGATCCCGGCGACGTGCGCGCAATGAGTCCACGGCGGACGAGCGAAGACCTCGAGCAGCTTGGCCGTCAAACACGCGCAGAAGTCCGAAAGTGCGTAGCCACCTACCGATGCAGTCGTTTTGCCGTTGACTTTGTATATCAGACGACTGACACTGACACTCTTCTAAACAGGCACGCAAAGATGCTCCAAGACTCGCTGCTCATGATTTTCCACCGAATCCAGGCCGTCAAGGAAGAACACGACAAGCTCGACAACAACAACAAATTCCTCCAGAAATACATCGGCGACCTCATGACGACAAGCAAGATCACATCAACAGGAGGCGGCCGCGGCAAGAAATGACAGACACGAGGTCCCGGCGGTTTGCAGCAGGTACGAAGTAGAGGTTGATGGCGGCAGTAAAGGCGAGCCGGTGCCTAGGGCTCTTCACATTGGACGATACGATACGGCGGCGGTAATACGACAAACGCTTACTGCTTCCACGCAGGCGGAAGAATGGCTACGGTTCCACAATCTTACGGTGGCAACCGCTCTGCATCCATCTTGGGCAAACCGGCTGCAATGACGTCAACTGCGAACACAGCTTTCCGCCTGCGCCTGCGCAGTAGCACGTCCAACCATCGCTGTGCGTATCGTGGGGACCCCGTTACAAGTCGACGAATCGCACGGCCGGCCCATCGTTTGCTCCGCCATGAGTCTCCCGCTCCGACTGCTGTACTTTGCCTCGATGTACCGATACGAATTTTTTTTGTCTTTTTGGGTCATTACTCGGCGCCTTCGATACACTTTTGGCTTTTACTATTGCGATTTTTTGGGGGAACGGTCCCCGTTTTGCGTTGATATCTTCATATTACAGCCTTTCCTTATTGTCTTTCCTTTAGGGTTCGTCATATTTCTACAAGGTGTTTTGTGGAATTCTTTGCATGTCGACTCTACGTCAAAACGACGCGGCATGACCACTTGACAAATTTCCATCCACGGTTTATTACAACACATTCCCTCGCAGCATCTCGAGAGACGATACACATGCGCTCGAGCCATTATCCCCCCCTCCCCCCCCGTGTCATCTTCCAACTTTCCTGTCTCGGTCTTACTGGATGATGATACGATTCGGAACACTTTATACCCACACGTTTTGGTTATGGACGCGGAGGGTTCCTTTTTTTACTTGCAATTTAGCGATCATTACGCAAGCAATCGACCTCGGTGAAGACGGCAAGATGTCGACCCAATTGCGCTCCGGTTCCATATACCGATTTTTCTCTACGGATGACGACCAGGGATCGTCGACGACCAGTGATGGCGGCCTCAGAAGCCTTTTGGTCATTTCTGATACCCGGCTACCCAGCCTCTCCCCGTGGATGTTACCTTGGCCACTCATGTCGGAATAGGAGAGATTTGTTCAAGCGTCCATTGCCGTTGCTTTTGCTACAAGTTCCTTCAAAATTGCCTTGCCGTTTTATGTGTTGTTACTTTAGCGACTCTCACAGCATAGCACTGCATTCACACGACTGCGTTTTATCTGCGGTGCGTTTTGTTCATTCCCTTACCGACTGTTTTCTTGATGCGTGACATTAGTTGCGCTCGTTCTCGTTGGTTCCTCTCCCTCCTGTGCGGAGTACGCCGTATATTGAGACTCTTTCAAAACTACGTTTTATATGTATACGAAGGACGGCCGTGACCGTGACTCCTGACTAAATTGTGTGTGTGACCGTGTGGATTGCCGTTTCACACCAACATGTTCTATGGGAATACAGAATGGTCCATGAACGTGATGGTGGTTTGTGAAAGGCAGCATGCATACGAATTACGAATGTATGCAAATGCAGAATGCGGCCGGCCGCCATGGAACAGCCATTGCGTGGGGTTGGTTTGTTCTGTGGATCGATTTGCTGGTTGGCGGGCGTTGATTGGCGCGGGCACTTTGGGGGGGCTAAACAGGAGGCTTTTGCAAGGATTATTTCTTGTTGAGAGGCAATGACGTCACTGGACCCCTGAAGCCGAAAAGAACAAAGGACGGCAGGGTGGAAAAAACAAACTCGTTATTATTTTTTCGCTCGGGTCCCGTTTGTACCCAAGCTGCCAAAGAGTTCTGTGGCGCGTGTGGTTCCCCCAGCGCCCCCTAAGAAGTGCTTGTCTTGAGCTACAGCCGGAGACAGCGCAATTGCTTTGCCTCACGCCAAGAACGGCCGCCACTTTTCCTCTTCTTTTTTCTTTTGCTATCTTTTATCACGAGCCTGCCAAGCCTGCCTCGCCATACAGGCAAAGGCAGAGGAATGAGGCTTGTCTAAAAAAAAGCAAATACTAAAGGATCGTGTTCGTCACCTCTGGTGACAAAGCATCGTGTCCATTTGTGTTTCGCCTACGAAATACTTCGTATTCTTCCCCCGCCTGCGGCCAATTCAGCATCTTCTTCACCTTGCTTCGGTTTGTCTGTTTTTCATGTTCACACGCCCCATCTCTCTCCAGGCAATGAAAGAAAAATTGCGACTTGTACAAAAAAAGTGTACGATATTCTTAAAAGACGGAGGAGTCTGACGAATGAGGTCACCTTACAGCAGTACAACAAGGACTGTGCAGTTGGCAAGTTCTCCTGTCCAACGTAGACTGCCCAATACGCATATCAATATCCTCCCTCAAATCGCTGGCCCTCCTGGCGCTGCACATCTCATCTGCTGCGCGTACCCCTGAGTAAGACAAAACTCATTGCAGCCTCAGCCTTTTGTGTGGCACGAGGTAACGTGACAGAGCTTGCCAATGATATGACATGACTCTGACATAATACTTCGTATTCACCTGAGCAAGATACATGCACGTCATAGGCGGCCGTACTTTTCAAGCGAATATTTCTATTTCTATTATTTCTATTTCTATTTTATGGCTAATTGAAGCTTCGCTCTACGTTTTGTCGTCTTTTAAAAAGTAGCGACAATGAAAGAAGTCGCTAATGATAACAAAATGTATATATATACAAAACCATACATCCTTCAATATTGAATAATGGAGCAGCAATATTCTGATGCCCAAGACGAGCCAAACAAAAGTCTACGATTGTCAAAACAAGGACAGCACCCAGTCAATATTTTCCTAAATCCGTCAATTACTTTTCACTTCCCCTCCGGGTAAAACGAGGGGAAAACGTGCACGGCAGACATATTTATGACCTGATCCAACCGGCTATATTTACGGCATCCAATAACGTGACATGAGTGAGACGTTTTCTGGAACACGTCTTCTGGCATGCACTTGCATCTGTCGGTCGACCATCTTCATTTGACCGGAAATCGCGAGCCGTCGATAGTACCTTTTGTATTGCCCAATCTGACAATCTGACAACGAGTGAGGGACTATATTGACAATAAGCGGGTTGTGTCTTTTTCTTATTATTTTTCTCTTTTCCCTCTCCTTCCTGTCACGTTTTTTTTTTTTTTTTTTTTTTTCATCTCCGCCTCGCTTCGCTTTGGTTATAGTTCCAGGTACAACCGAAAGCTTGTGTTGTCTTCTCACCTGTCAATATAAAATACAGGTCCCCCGCCTCGTCTAGACTTTCACTCCGTGTGTCCATAATCTCCCGTCTGTTTCTCCGCGAGAATAACCGCCGTAAAGGCTGGGACCGACAGTGGGTCGGCTTTTTTTACCTCAATCTGATGATTGCAATTCATTTACTAGACGACATCACGGCATCTGTCGAGGAAACGGAATATAGGGCCACGGGATATAGAGCCGAAGCTATTCTTAGTTGCGTCTTCGGGACGTCGTATATTGGGAGGTATTTTTGGCTCCCTGTTGCATCCTGTTCCTGTTTTTGTTCTCGGGAGGCGGAGAATGAAGAAAAAGCTTGGTCAACCTCTTTGCCCCGAAGCATGTCCGTCTGAACTTTCTTATATGAAGGGGTGGTGACCCGGCGCCCTGTTGGCTGCCAAGCACATTTCGTCTCCTTGTTGGGCAAGTGTAGTCGAATCCGACGCCTCTGTTGACCAGGATCTACATCAGCCAACTGTCGCTGACTCTACACTGTCTGTCTTTTTGAGTCCTGCACTCTACTGCAACATGACTTCACTCAAAGCCATTGGCCTCTTGGCCCTGGCCGTGGGCAGCATGGCCGGCCCTGTGCAGCGCCGCGCGGACGAGGACCCGGCCGCGTCGACCACCGAAACGGCCGTCGTGACAGCGCCCGCGGCGCCGTCCGTGGAGGTCGTGACGGTGACGAGCACGATTGTCCGCACGCGCTGGACATCGACGCAGATTGTCGAGGCGACGCTCAACTGCACGGGGTACGTGTATGCGACGGCGGCGGCCACGTCGCCCGCCGCGCCGCCTGTGGTCGTGACGACGTCGGCGTCGGCGGCCGCGCACAACAAGAACAAGCGCCAGGCGGCGTCGGGTCCGTCCTCGCCGCTGGTGACGCCGACACCGGTCGCACCCACGAGTGCGCCGGCCGTCCGCACGCGCACACGCACCGTCTACGCCGTGAAAACAGAGACGGCGGCTACGCCGTATCTGCGCACACGCTACGGCTGCAGCACGACGCTGGCGTACGCCTTCACGGTGGACACGACGACGACCGTGGTGATCCCCAAGACGGTGTATGCGTCGACGGCGACGGCCGCGGCCCAGATTACGTGCCCTGGTGTGGGCGGCTTCCCGTACGGCGTCGGCGGTGGGTTCGGCGGCGGGTTTGGCGGCGGATTTGGTGGCGGATTTGGCGGTGGATTCGGTGGTGGTGCTGGTGCTCCGGCGCCTGCGCCTGCGCCTGCGCCTGCGCCGACTGCCGCCCCAAAGAAAGAGGACCTGGAGATACTCCCAGCGCCCGAGACGGTGTACGTGCCCGCGGACAACTCGTCCTCTGCCGCCGCGCCGCCAGCGACAACGTCTGCGCCTGCGGCCGGTTCCGTGGTGGTCTCGACGACGACGGTCCACCTCACCAACACGGCCTACACCCAGGCGGTCGTCAGCGACACGGCCGTCGCGACGGTCACGTCGTACGCGTGCATCCAGCTGCCGTTTGACGCCACAGTGACGCGCGCCGCGACCGTGACGTCGTGGTCGTCGACGACGACAGTCACCAGCCTCATCAGCTGCGCGCAGCGGGCGGTGCCGGCGGGCCCGCCGGGCGCGAAGCCGACGGCGAGCACCCTGGCTGGACCGGCGGGTGCGCCGCACAAGCGGCAGGCCGCGGAAGCCCCCTCGAAGCCGGCCCCCACGTCGTCCGAGACAGCGACACCGGCTCCGGCCGCGCCGACAACACCAACGTACCACCGCACGACGTACGTCGTGTCGACGGCGACGGTCGTCCCGACGGGCGTGTCCACGCACGTGGTGTACAACTGCGCGCCGGCGAGCGAGACGACGGTGGCACCCGCGAAGCCGACGTCGGCGCCGGCGCCCGCATCCGCTCCCGAGTCGGAATCGTCGTAAGAGGACGGGAGGTGTCGAGGGAGAGTGGGTTTTTGGGTGGGTGTCTGTGTCTGTCTTATCGGCTTGCCTTCAATTCTTACCACATTTTTTACCTTTTGATTCATCCCAGTCTGCGTCCGCTTCGGCAGTTGACAGAGATACGAATAAAAGAAGATACAGCATGTGAGACAGAAGACGTGACAAGGAAGACGTAAGAAGAAAGTTGAGGCAAAGGGGAGAGCGCCTCTTTTCGAAGAATTCTGCAAGGTAAAGAGAGCTGCGACGGCTCAAGCCACAGCCATGTCTACGATAGACGACGTATTGTACGAAGTATCGTGCACAGTTGCAGATCATCCAATCATTGGACTTGTACTTCGTAGAGAGCGAAGCTGGCATTCCTTTGCCTGCCCAACTCGTTTGCGGTAGTGTTCTATTTTTGGCTCAGCCACTGCAACAGGGTCTTCAGCCCCCTTACGAGGCCATACGACTGCTGGTGCCGCACTTACAGTGGCTGGAGGGACCAGGCCATTCTTCCGGCTATTTACCTGCTGTATTACGGCGTTGTAGGGCCATTCTTTGTTCTTTGGTAGCGCCAATTCTCCCTGTAATTGCATCGTAGGCCTGCTGTGGAAATAAGCTTTTGCATCGATCACGACTTTGCTCTCTCATTTCTCAATTGTCTCAGCCAATCCCAGATGTTGTCGCTTTACGCGGTAGCCTCGTCTCATCTTTTTACACATTCCATTGTCCTTTTCTGCGCTTCAATCCTCCATGGGTTTGCATGGTTTGTCCAGCAGCGCTACGCTTGTGTCCCGGAATAGTACCAATAATTTGGCTGCCTGAAAAGGATGGCCCCATCCGCGGCTTTTTGCTCCGTCTTCTCCGTCTTCTCTTTTCCCTTTCCGTATCCTCTCGTCTCACCGTGGCCTCTCCGGTTTCTGAAACTCTGCTGCCTTGCGCTTGTCGTCGCACGTGGTGAGACGATGCCCGCAATCTGGTCCCAGTCTGCTCCAGTCTTTCCCGTCTTCAGCCCTGTTTATTTTTATGTGTTGTGGTTGATTGTCGATTGTTAAACAATGGCATCGGATTAGGATTAGGAGCGCTTGAGCGCGTCTACTGACTGCTAATCCGTGGCGGGCTAATAGCAGCTTGGAAACTGACAAGGATAAAAACAGAATTGCAGCATCGCCATGGAGATCGTCATGGCACCAGCAATGAAATTCCAGCCTCTTGTTTCTGCCTCCTCCTCTCTGCGAGCACCGCACTCTCCAAAGACAATCGCGTCAGCCCGTCCACAAAAGGGTTGGGAGTGCTGGGCATTGCTGGCGAGAAGGATCAGCGACAAGTGGTCGGAGTCGAATTCGGCGTCGAATTCGGAGCCAAATCTCTCGCCATTTTGGCTCCGATGACCCTGACTCCCGCCCTTGCAAAATACCAAACACGGAGAGCATTGGGCGGCCAAGTAAATTGTAAACGCGGATGGACTACGAATTATAGGGGGCAGTACATGTAAACGTAGGGCCATCGCGGCTGTCAAAGACGGAACTGCTCAATCGTCACGACCACACATCCAGACAAGCGCGGCTGAGACTGTTGATCGACGCCAGCGTAGTTTTGTGCACGGATAGGCTTATGCTGCTAAATTAGGTTTATTCGTCTGCCTGGCGACCAGCGGCAGGGGCAGTCACCCAACGACCTCGCCGGTGAAGGATCACGAAGGATCAAGGCCAGCCAATGAGACGGGCGAGTTTTGCGGATTGAAAACAGAAACTGGCCATGCATGTCGTTGGTCCTTGGTCCTTTTCTCGTACGGTTGTTTCTGTCGACATATTTCAAGTCTTGCTGGACAATATCCATCTCAACAAGCGAACGTCTGCAAGATGGATATAAACCGTTGTTGTCATCCACCCTTCTTCTTTTTCTGTTCCATATCTCATCTCTTCACACTCGCACATCACCAAACACAACTCAACACAACTCAACACATTTACCAGTCTCATCACAGCCCTGCTTCACTTGAACATCCCATTCTCTCCCCTCTCCTTTTCCCTGCCTTTCCTTCTTTTCTCCTTTCCCTTCTTGTCCCCCCCCATCTTCACAATGTCCGCCACACCTTCGCCAACAGTCGCCTCGACGGCCTCCTCCACATCCGCATCCGCATCGCCTTCCTGCACAACCGCCGTCCCCGGCAAGTACGGCTACGTGCCCATCGACGCCTGCAACTCCTACTACAACTTCGACCCCGGCTTCGCCCCCGCCGTCGCCACCGCCGCCATCTTCGGCCTCCTCACCCTCACCCACCTCGTCCAGGCCATCGTCTACAAGAAGCGCTATGCCTGGGTCATCGTCATGGCCGCCTCCTGGGAAACCCTTGCGTTCGTGCTGCACGCCCTCGGCGCTCACGACCAGCAGAACGCGGCCTATTCCACGGCCTACACGCTGCTGTTCCTGCTCGCCCCGCTCTGGATCAACGGCTTCGTCTACATGTCCTTTGCGCGCACCGTCTATTGCTACGAGCCCGACCACACCGTATGGAAGATCAAGGCCGTCGGCATGAGCAAGATCTTTGTCTGGGCCGACGTCGTCACCTTTATCATCCAGGCCGCCGGCGGCGTCATGATCACGCCCGGCGCCTCGGCCAGCGTCATCAAGATCGGCATCGACATCTACATGGCCGGCCTCGGCTGCCAGGAGTTTTGCATTCTCGTCTTTGTCGGCCTCATGGTCGTCTTCCAGCGCGACTGCCTGCGCCTGGAGCGCCTCGGCGTCGAGGCGCCCGCCGGCGTCCTGCGCGGCTGGCGCGGCATGCTCTACACGCTCTACGTCGTCCTGGGCCTCATCTCCTTCCGCCTCTTTTACCGCATTGCCGAGTTCGCCGGCGGCATCCAGCCCTCCAACCCCGTGCCCTTCCACGAGGCCTACGCCTACTTTCTCGACGCCTTCCCCATGGCCCTGTGCCTCGTCCTCCTCGCCCTCATGCACCCCGGCCGTCTCCTGCGCGGGCCCAACGCCGACCTCCCCCGCATCTCGCGCAAGGAGCGCAAGGCCGCCAAGGCCGCCAAGAAGGCCGCGCGGAAGGACGAGAAGGCCCAGCGCAAGGCCGAGAAGCAGCAGCTGGGCACCGGCAAGGGCCACGTCGAGCTGCAGCAGATGGTGCCACAGGGCCCGCCGCAGCAGGCCTACCAGGGCTACCAGGGCTACCACGAGCAGAACGACAACAGCAGCTCCGAGAGCGTGCACATTCCTTCTCACTATGTGTGAGAAAGCAGGTCGTGGGTGACGAGGAGGTAGTGAATATCGCTGGTCGAGGGATGTTGCGAGAGGCCTTTGCATTGACGGGATATACATGATGTTTTGATTGCTTGGCATGGCGTTTGATGGTTGCTTGGGTTTCTTCGCTTGGGTTCTTTTGGTTCTCCTAGACTGAGTGCGCTTCATTTGATTTCTTCGTCTGGTGTTCTGGCATTGGCTGTTTTCCTCTGTTTCGTTTGTACGAATCGATTGCAACAATATATACCCAACACATACTTTTCAGCCACCTGTGATAATGTAATATACTCCACCCAAGTAGTAGCAAATCTATAGTAAATACCAGTAACCCAGTAACACTCTCCCATCTTGCCTGTCTCCATACTAATGAATATTCATCTCCCGCGCACAACAACCAACCTAAGCGGATGGCACGAGGACACCACGGTAGGTCATCTTGCCGGCCTCCAGCTTGCCAATCGCTTCCGTGATGCCCTGCTCCGTCATCGAGAACGTCTCCGTGATGGGCTTGACGCCATGAAGCGCCGCAAACTTGAGCATCTCCCGGTGCACCACCCGGTCCGCGACGAGAGAGCCCTGGACCCGGATGCCCTGGCTAATGAGCGGCATGTACGGAATCACTAGGTCGCCCGCCGACACCGACAGCGGGTAGACCTGCGACCGCATGCTCAGCATCGGAAGCAGCGTCTCCCACTTGGGCTGCGCCGACGACGTCACCAGCAGCCGGTCAATCGTCCAGCCCTCGCCGTCGTCGCCCAGCGTCTGGCCCTCGTTGGTCGCCACAAACTTGTGCGCGCCCAGCTGCCGCGCCTGCGCGCGCTTGGCGCTCGACCCGGACAGCACCACCACGCGGCAGCCCATCTTGGCGGCGAACTGGACCGCCAGGTGACCGAGGCCGCCGACGCCCAGCACGCCGACCGTGGCGCCCGGCGCGAGGCCCTGGAGGGCCGCAAACACAGTCGCGCCGCCGCACTGGAGCGGCGCCGCGTGCTCGTCGCTGAGGCCCTCCGGCAGCTTGTGCAAGAAGGCCTCGTGCCACACCGCGTGCGACGCGAAGCTGCCCTGGTCCGGGTTGGCGGAGCCGTACATCTGGCGGCGGGCGCAGTACGTCTCGTGGCCGCTCAGGCACTCCTGGCACCGGCCGCAGGCACCCGTCTGGTAGCCCCAGCCGACACGGTCGCCCTTGGCCAGCGTCTGGACATCCGGGCCCACGGCCTCGACGACGCCAGAGCCCTCGTGGCCGAGGACCATGTCCTTGTGTGTCTAGAGAAGGAGTGTTAGTGGACAGTAACACGAGCCGTGAGAGATTGGTGAAAAGACAACGCGGGGCGGACGAACGTAGTGGAGATCTGCATCGTGTCAGTAAACGTCTGCTCGTCAAACATGTGCATCGTATCCAGTTGAAAAGCCAGAAAACGTCGGGTAGGCCAACTCACCAGTGCCGCACAGGCCAGACGCAGTCACGCGCAGCAGCACCTCGTCGCCGCGGAGCTCATCCGGCTTGGTCGTCGTGCTCTTCTTGATGGCGCCCTCCTTGGAGCCCTTGTAAACGGTGAATGAAGGCATGATGGAAGTTGGGTGGGATGGTTTTGTATGCGAATAAAAGAAGACACTATGAGAGAATACTGGAATGCGAGTTGAGGTGTTGAGGAGACTGATGAGTGATTGCTTGGTATTGTATTGTTGTTGGTGATGTCGATATCCTACATCTACTTCTCGAGAGGTGGGCTCGAGGTCTTTTATATCCATCATGAATTCTACAAAGTTCCACAATAGGTAATCGAAAACTAACAGACGAAATCTGTCAGCTCGGCCCCATCTGCTACAACGTGGCCGCGTCTTGATTTTTTTTTGTCTCAACGTTTCCCGTCTGATCCGAATTTGTTCCTGTTTGTTACAACGCCCCTGGACCTTCAAGTGGAACATCCAATTAGGCTGCTGCAGTGAGTGGTTGATTACTGAAGACCACCTCCTTAAAGTGGAACATGCCAACAGGATTCGGACAACTCCGCACGGTAATAAACTGGAGTTGCTCCGCGCCCACGCACGTTTCCGAAAACAACGTTAGTCCAAACATTTGCTCTCCATCCAATGGGAGAGCCTCCAATAGTCCTAAAATGGGTCACGGAGATCTCCTCAATCATGATGGCCAAGCTTTTCAACTACGATTTTAATTACGAAGTACTACTGCTCCGTCGATTAGTTAAAGTTTGAACGAGCCCGGAGTTGATCCGGGAAGCCAAAAGCAACAAGAAGGACATCACGTGATTGTAAACAGCAACCATTGATTGGTCATCGTGCTTCGGCCGCCGCTTCGTACCCCACACTCCTGGGGACGTCACCCCCAACGTATGGAACAGGCGTTGACCAGCAGCCGATCAACGGGCATACTCGCCAAGAGCCGCTCAGCTCCTTTGCTTCCGGAGTGGACATGGACCCATCCTCACCTTCTTCTCATCCACCTGGTCTGTCGGGGGCGTCTGTGACCTCAGAGACGTCCAGCGCCCAGCCGCCGCCCGCGAAGCGGGCCAAGCGACGCCAAGTATCACGGGCCTGCGACTGGTGCCGCCAGCACCGCATCAAGTGCGACACCAGTGTGCCGTGTGCCAATTGCAAGACCCGCGGCGGCCACTGCAGCAGCGAAGACGTTCTCAATGCCACGTCGCTGCCGGAAGCGCACCGCGAGATCGACCGTCTTCGGCGGCACGTTGCTCAGCTGGAGCAAGAGCTGAACGCAGCAAGGCTGGCCAGTCGCCATGCAGCTCCCTACACGGGCGCCAGCGCCGGATCCGTATCGGAGGTGTCACCCTACTCCGACGGTCCGGATTCGACTGCGGCAACGCCGACCGGGACGGCCACCACCCATATAACGGTACCGCCCTCGACCATGCCCTTCCCATCTGACGCACTACTGCCACCGTCCGCTACACCACGGGACATCGCAAGCCGGGTGGCCACGGACACGGGCATTGCACACGCCTTTTGGGGTGGCGTGCATGTCGGCACCGCCCGGTCACCCAACAAGACGTGGTACGGGCCGTCATCGCTGTTTTATTTCATCAGTCGAACAGCCGCATATCTGGACGACTCGTTCCAGTTTCATCATCCGGACGGGGGCGACAACAGCAGTGGCCACGCAAACCAAAAAAGCAATAAGGCGAGCATCGACAACTTGCTGGACGTGAACCCGGCGGGAATGCTGGTGGACGGCCCAGCACCGTCGTCTTCATCGACGTCAACATCCAGAACCAGACCAACAGATGCCCAAAAGCAGGCACAAGCCCACGTGCACGACAGTACATCACGGCCGCATGCGAGCATACAAGATCCCCTGGCGGGCGCTCGCTTTCTCACGCTCACCCAGGAGGAGTACTTCCTCGACCTCTACTGGCACTCCTACCATGCAGCACTGTTCCCCGTCCTCGACGAAGCCGGCTTCCGCCAGCACTATCGGTCGCTGTGGGCCACGTCCGGCCAGGACCGTGCCCCGTCTGCCCTGGTCGACATCGTCCTGGCCCTCTGCCTCCAGATCGGCGTGTCCACCATGGCCCCTGGCATGCGCCAAAAGCTCATCGTCGACAACGACGACACCTCTGTGGCCGGCCGCTGGTACTACCGCCGCTGCCAGGCGCTGCTCGAGTACGAGCTCGAGAGCCCGTCGCTGTCGACGCTGCAGTGCCACATCTTGTGCGGTGTCTACCTGTGCAACGGCACCTTCCAGAACATGAGCGACAGCTCCTGTGCGCTGGCCGTGCGCGAGGCCTACATGCTGGGACTCCACCTGGCGCCGCCGGCCGACATGACCGTGCGCCAGCGCGAGCTGCGCATACGCATCTGGTGGGCGCTCTACGTGCTGGACAGCAAGATTGGCATGAAGCTGGGCCGCCCGTTCCTGTTGCCCCTGGCCGGTGCCACCACGCCGCCACAGCCCGACGACAGCGTCGCCGTCGCCGCCCTGTCGGGCTCGTCCTTTGCACCGCTCGGCGACAACCGCAGCTGGCTCAGCTTTCACTTGTACCACAGCGCGCTCTTTCAGGTGGCACGGGCAGCGCATGTCGCCTTTTACAGCGGCCACCAGACACCCCTACCCGTGCGTCCTGGCCAAACCTTGTGGGACCACCCAGAGGCACTCGAGATGCACGCGCGAATCGCCTTGGCGCACGGTGACGCCTTTGCACAGTGGGTCAGGAGCGTGCCCCCCGCCTTGACCACCGCGCGCGTGGGCGGCGGCGCCCGTGCCGGCGGCGACGGCCGGCCGTTCTCCACGGACGGCTCGCCGCTCGACATCGAGCCCTTTGCGCCGCTCTGGGTGCAGCGCCAGCGTCTCTTGCTGGAGCTCATGTACCACAATCTCTGCGTCAACCTGTACCGTCCCCTCATCAGCTTCGAGGCCCCTGCCTTTTCGGCGGCCCCCGTCCGCCAGTGCGCCGACGCCTGCGCCCACCACGCCATCACCCTCACCCAGATCGTCCACCAGGTGCTGTCCACGACCAGCATCCTGGCCGGCTGGAGCGAGGTCTTCCAGTGGCAGTGGAACGCCGCCATGACGCTGGTCGGCTTCTTGCTGGCTATGCACGAGCAGACACGCGGCATCCACCGCTCCGACGACATCTGCGAGGTGCCCATTGTCTGCAAAGCACATGCCGCCGTCGAGCTGGCCATTGCCGTGTTTGACATGTTTGGCCGCAACTTTGCCGTTGCCACCAGCGCGGCCGCTGTCATCCGCACGCTGCGTGACAAGGTCAACTACCTGGCGCAGCAGAACGCACGCGCACAGAGACAGCAGATCCCGGCGCCTGCACAAGGGCACGCAGGCCATGTCGTGCAGGTGCAAGCGTCTCCCGTTTGTGTGCAAAGCCGGCCCGTTGCCATGAACGGTGCCGCTCGGCCGCCGGCCAATGGCATCCCAGACCTACTAAACACGGACCCCGACAAGCAGCCCGAGGTGACGTTCTCGGGCCTGGATGCGTCTGTCCTCCAAGACACGATGCTCATGGCGTTTGATGTGGATCAGTGGCTGGACCTAAATGCGCTCTGGCCCGATTCCGAAGGAGTCTTATTCTCCATGTGAGAGGGCGTGTACTTGGACTGATCGGTATCACGTTTGGACAGAATTATGGCCCACAGTGCGCCGGCGTTTATTTATGACGATACTCATCACGTGGGATTACTTTGCTATTTTCCTTCATACTGACAAGCCACCACAACACGAGCAAGACGCATCTTTGATTCGACATATTCAATGAATTTTCCTATGAAAACCAATCGTGACGAACGTATACAGATTATCATTAGAGCCACATTGGGACTTCGTTCTAGGCTTTTTTCCCCTATTCCCGTTCCATTAAATACAAATGACCCTCAACTGAGACACAGGAATGAAGGGAATCCAAGTAATTTTGCATATTTGAAGATGTTCGCAGATGCGACATTGTTAACATAAAAATAACATATCATCAAGGACATCACTTTTGTTTTACAGACGTTAAGCGAGCGCTGGGAGGACAGTAGGCTTTAACGACGATTGTTTAACATAGTGAGAGCGTGCGTAATTAAGCTATGAGTAATGCGGCCGACATTTTAGTGGTGGCCGGCAGTTTGTTGTTTTCAAACCACCACTCACGCTGTGTAAGCCCTGGCTTCTGTGGCTCATTCAGCCACAATTTAAAGTTCAACCGCAAAGTCTGCCGCGTATATAAAGACGCGCTTCCATCCCAGACTGATATAGCGGTCCCTCAACCTTCTCTTGAAATAAATGCATTTTTCGGTGGGTGCGCGGCATAGTATCGCCTTCCAAAATGTCACCTTTCAACCTGGCAGAGAAAAACGCAATGATTTGATTTTGCTGTCTGGGGGAGTACCAAAAGCCAACCCGTTCCACCGTTCCTCCGTTCCACCGTTCCGTCCCAAGCTAACATTAAGTCTCCATGACAAAGAGTCTATGTACTCTCTCCCTCCCACTGATGATTAGGCGGCAGCAACATGGGGGCTGCTGCAAGCCAGCCGCTACAGGCTGTGGTGCACTGCCCTCATTAAAACCCAGTGGGAAAAAGAGTAGCAGCGGTGGATCACCAACAGGCGAACTGCAGCAGCGATTTGTGTCCTTCATCTTCCTCCCTCTGTGTATGTCGGTATTGGTATGGTGCAGCACTGCCCATGGGCGCTGCTTGTCTTGGCCAGCATGGCAATGTGCTCAGCTTGTCTTGATGCGCGTGTCGTTCTTGGCGGACAGTTGCCGCCTGCGCCTGCTTGATGTGAGAGCAGAGCTCCATCACATGGACATCTCGAGATGCCAGACGATGCGAAAGTCGCTGGACAGCGCGTCCATCTGTCAATAGGTGTCAGCAAAATAACGTCATCGTCTGCCACGCACCAACGGGGAAACTGACCACCTCCCGAGAAACATAGACTTGAGAAAATGTCGTCTTAAGGATGCATCGACTTGAGAGCGTGTTGACTCAAAGGAGTGTTGATGTCGGGCCAGCATTGGCGGCTTTGGACGTCTCGGCTTGTGTCGTGGTGCCAAATGTTGTCGGTGCAAAAGGTCTGTGGAGAGTTGTTGGCTTTGTGATGTCGATGAAGAAGAAATGCTGGTCGATGCGTTGGTGCATATGATGATCTCCCAGTAAGTTGATGCACAACCACCCTTCACCCTGTCATAACCCTCTGGGTCCCGTCATGACACCCGAGTGTCGAACTTGAGCCCACTGATCCCACCGGTTTCCAAAGAGTCTCACTGAGCCCCCAGATTCCACAGATCCCCCAGTTCCACAGATTCCACTGAGCCCCCAGATTTCACGGATCCCACTGAGCCCCCAGATTCCATAATGACAGCCAATTGTCTGCCAACAGCCCCCTGCTGACCATTTACAGCTCTCATCCGTCATCCCCCCTGTGTCGGTGCCTGTCATCAGTGTGAAGAGATCAATATGAATGTCCCACCCACATAGGAGAACCAGAAGGGCACGGAGAAAAAAGCCAATCTGACACACAAGACTTTGTTCCTTTGAAGTCAGATTGCGAAGTCGAAGCGGGTAGAGTCTGCACTGCGGGATCTTGTTCTAGCGTTTAAGGAAACGGTCCCCTTCAACCGATCCTTTCTGAAGCCGACGCACTTTACGGCTAGGTATGTCGTAATGGTATCTCCCTAAATGAGAGATCTTGTTGGCCATATTTACCGTTCTTTTTGAAAGACTAGTTTGAGGAGAAGAAAAAGGAAAAAAAGAAGGTAAAGAATGGACGGACGGAAGCGATGGGAATATTTAGCCCTTCGTCTCCCTTGTCTTTTGCTTTCCATCGTACCTTCTATATCGGTGCAGGTTCCGTTACCTGAGGGCTCGTTGTTAGGACATGCGCAGAGTTCTTTCCTGAACGTCAATCGCGGCCAAGAGTAAATGAAAAGAGGAAGTAGCTATGGGCCAAAACCGTCATATGACTAGGGGAAGGTGGGAAGAAGATGTTCGCTCGGGAAGGTGTCAGGGGTTTATTTGGCGTCGCTTCCGTTGCGTCCTCGGTGGTTCTTTCTATTCGTGAAGTCTCGCGGTTGCTGCTTCTACTTTGAGTGGCCTTTGCGTAAGCAGAGAAAGAGTGGCTCCAGGGGGTTCGAATTTGGAAAGCGCGAGGGGTTTTCTTTTCGGTGCTGGTCCTGTTGAATTGTCGGTGGTTCTTTCCAATCGCGATATTTTGCGCTTACGACTTCCGCTTCGAGGACTTCGCGCCAGTAGAGAGCGGTGCAAATCTGTACGGTTGTGACTAAGGATAGTTGCTGGGCTTTCTTGGTTCTTTCCAAGAACGACGACTGGCGGTTGCTACTTCTACTTTAGGAGACTTTTGCGTACGAGAAGAGAGAGCGACTCTGAGGGGATCTCGATGACAAGTTGTGTGAGAGTGTTAGGTTTTTCGGTGCTATTTCCGATGGATTGTCCGTGGTAACATTCCTCTTATGATATTTGGCGAAGAAAGAAGGACTCCGTGAGAGGGGGGAAAAGATTGGGTTTGGAGAGGTGTAGGAAGTTTTCTTTGCCCTTTTCGTCCTCGTCGTTTGGCTGTTGCTACTTCCGTTTTGGGGCATTTTGCGTAAACAGAAGGAGCGACCCAGGGGAGGTTGGCGGAGTGGGTTGCTTTTCTTTTGACTTATTCTTGAGGTAAATGATGAACCCACGGCGTCTCCTTCTCCATTCAGAAAAACGAACAGGCTCGCTCCTTGCTCGTGAGGAGTTGTTTCCTGTTTTACATTTTATCTTGTGGCGAAGAAAGAGCGCGTCTGATACCCAGTCACTGAGAAGAGAGGACGACCGCCCCCATTGTAGGCGACAATCGAAAAACTGCCATTTTTGGTATCCGCGAATGCTTTTCGTTTTAGGAAAGAGCGAGACATAGGGAAAGGGATTAGGGAGAGGGAAGTGGCGTACCTCGATTCAACGATGATTTTCGAGAGTGAAATGAAGTATATGGGTAAGACCTGTCAAGGACATATGCTCTTTCCTCTTTTTGTTACATTCTTTATGGCCGAATTTATATTTTGCTGGTATCTCAAGTTGTCGAACAGAAGTGCCACAATACTTCTATGACAGACGTTATGTATGTATTTGTCCTTTGTTACGAAATCTACTACGTGTAAACTTAGACTGTATGTGTTAAAAAAGAGATAAAAATAATAGGAAGGTGTTTAATAAAGAACACTTTTCACTGTTTTGGCAACCACAGCCGGTAACTTTCTTAATCAGGAAGTAGTATTAGAGACAGGTCGTAAAGGCTCCGGAGGAAATACGTTTAAATCGTCACCTTGAGGTTGTAAGCTTTTGTGATATAAATCACTCTCTTTTTTACATTAAATTTAACTTATTACTAAAAGTTCGTGATGAGAACATGAAAAGAATCGATGCATTGACGATTTGTAAGGTCTATTTGGAAGAAAATTACTAATAAAATAGGTAGAAACGATGGTGTCGCTTCGGAGTTGAAAACATGAATACAAAATGGACAACTCTGGACAACTCCGATAAAAGTGGGACTGGCCAATGGGAAAACCACCAGTGACTTATCGCTACTCTTAGTCAGGTTAGGAAGCAGCCTCTCGGAGTTCGTTCGAATTCGTCAACTGGCTGACATATCCGGAAGCGCTCCGGCTTGTAACTCTTTGTCGCCTGGAAATGTCAGCAAAATGCAACACCGGACAAGTCCGGCGTGCGTATCATGGCCTTGCATCATGGACTTGTATCATGATGGTGATGCTTCCGCGGCCACTCGAAGATGAATGTATCCTGCGGACAACGTCTATATATACGGCCTAACCTCCCCAGATTAAAGACGTTTGTTTTGTCCTCATCTCATCACAATCATCATCCACTCTCCAGCAATTCAATCACAACCTCATCTCACTTACTACGCCTTCACTCACACTCATAAACAATCCATTATATTCACACTACAATTACCTAGCCATATCCACCTTGTCAATCTATTCTCAACACCAAACATCTATCGAAATGTCTGCCGCTACGCTTCCCCGCCGCGCCCTCATCGCCGTCACTTCGGCCCACGCCCCGCTCATGAACGGAGAGACCACGGGCCTCTTTATCGGCGAGGCACTTCACCCATTCAACGTCCTGACCGCTGCTGGATTCGAGGTCGACCTGGCCTCGGAGACGGGCACCTACACCCCGGACTGGCTTTCCCTGCAGCCGGATTTCTTGTCCGGCGACGACCTGAAGGCCTGGCAGGACGAGACAAGCGCGTTCCGCCAGAAGCTGGACAACATGCCCAAGGCAGCCGACCTCGACGCCAGCCGCTACGGCCTCTTTTACGCGTCGGCCGGCCATGCCGCACTGATTGACTACCCGACGGCGTCGGGCCTCCAGGCCGTCGCCACGCAGGTCTGGGCCAACGGCGGTGTTGTTTCGTCTGTCTGCCACGGCCCGGCCATCTTTGCCAACCTGCTCGACACGGCGACGGGCGCGCCGCTTATCCAGGGCAAGACCATCACGGGCTTTACCAGCGAGGCCGAGGACGTCTTGGGCATTACGGCAGTGCTCAAGACGTGGGGCCAGCCTCTGGTGGAGGAGCTTGCCGAGACGCTGGGTGCCAAGTATGTGCGGTCTGCGGGAATCTGGGACGACTACCACGTTGTGGACGGCCGTCTGGTGACGGGCCAGAACCCGGCCAGTGCTTCATCGACTGCGCGCGCGGCTGTGGAGGTGTTCAACAAGCTGTGAGGAGTGGTAGCGGTGTGAGAAGTAGTGCTTGGCATATGTGCACGATCAGGTATTCGGTAGTCTTCAGTAGCTTCGCTTTGCATGGTTTACCTTTTAGTATTTTCTTCCGCGTTTAATTTTGAAATTCAATACTATATTGTTGCGAATTCTGTTTGACTCCACATTCGAAGAGGCCTGAAGATAACGCCATAGAGCATAGCCAACACATTTCCAATGCCAATAAAAATACAAAAGCGGCCCGGCATAAGAATCAAACGGTATGCTGCACGGAGTTTCCGTCAAACAAGTGGACGTCGCGCCGCTTCTCACTGAGGCTGTCAGCACTAACAGCCCGAGCCACGCGTGATAACGGCCCATTACCTCTCATCATTTCCTCCAACAGGACGTCCGCCGGCCTCTTCGTCGTCTACCTCGTCGGCCTTGGCATCTACCGTCTCTTCTTCCACCCGCTTGCCAAAGTACCCGGGCCTAGGATCGCGGCGCTCACGTCTTGGTACTGCGCCTACTATGATGTCCACCTGGGCGGTCAGTACATTTGGAAAATCAAGCAACTCCATGAGCAGTATGGTCCCGTGCTGCGCATCATGCCCGACGTCGTCCACGTCAACGACCCGGGGTTTATCGACAAGCTCTACACCCAATCGCCCAAGGTCCGGCGCGAGCGCGCGCCCACAGTGCTCGCCATGTTTGCCAAGCAGTTTTCCATGCTGCCGACAAAAGACCACGACCTTCACCGGAGGCGGCGGGCCGTGCTGAGCCTCTTCTTTTCGCACCAGAGCGTACGGCGCCTGGTACCGGCGATCAACGACACGCTGGCCGCACTTCTGGGGCGGCTGCAGGCGCTCGCCGGGTCAGGTGAGCCGGTGCGGCTCAGCCCCTACTTCAAGGCCACTACCAAGGACGTGATCCAGTCGTACGCATTTGGCGGTGGCCAGCTGTGCCTCGAGATGGACGACCTGAACGAGCCGTTCTTCGCCGTGCTCACCTCCGGCCGGCTTTCGCACCTTGCCGTCCACTTCCACTCGCTCATGGGCAATATGGCGCGCCTACCCCCGGTCATTCTCGTGAAGCTACAGCCGTCGATACTGGCCATGCTCGAATTCGTGGACGGTTTGACAGAAACGATCGACGCAATTCGGGCTCAGTCGCCCAAAGCTGGCGACGAGCTGTCCGAGAAGGGTAGCATCTTCCGCGAGGTGCTCGACGGCGACATTGACGAATCAGACAAGCGCACCGAGCGCCTGGTCGACGAGGCCATGATACTGGCCATTGCCGGCGCCGACACCACTGCGTGGTCTCTCGCAGCTGTCTGCTACCGCGTGCTCAGCAACCCGACCATCTTCCGCCGTCTACGCGCCGAGCTCGATTCGGCTATGCCGGACCCAACGCTGCCACCGGATCCGGCCAAGTTGGACGGTTTGCGCTTCCTCAACGCCCTGATCGAAGAGGTGCTGCGCATGCACCCGAGCGCAACCCATCGCCAAGATCGCGTGGCCCCGGATGACGATCTCGTGTATGTCTACGACGACGGCAGCTCCATCGTCCTGCCTCGCGGCTCGTCCATCGGCATGGCTGCGCCGCTCCTCAACCGGTCGCCCAGACTCTACCGTGACCCAGACACATTCGACCCGGACCGCTTCCTCGAGGACCCCACACTCGCCCGCCGCAGCATGACATTTTCGCGCGGCGCTCGCCAGTGCATCGGCATCAACCTGGCCTACCAGGAGCTGCAGACCTTTACCGCCGGTATTTTCCGCAAGTATTCGCCGTATGATCCCACCCAAAAGGTGCAAAATGGGCCGACAATGGAGCTGTACGAGACGACAGTGGCGGACATTGAGCTGCACTCTGACTATGTCGCAGCCCATGCCTACCCGGGCAGCAAGGGCGTGCGTGTGCGTATTCGGGACTAGGCTGTGGCTGGTGAATGCGTAGAGGCGACGCCTTGTTGTGCAAGCGACAAGTAATCAATTTACGCTTTAAATTAACCAGTATTGGTTGATGAACCCTGTCCGGCGTTTGAAAGGCCCCCGTTAGTTTTCGAATAGGTCATTGGGTGAAGACCTGAAATCGATGGCGGTGATGAATATTAGATGTTTAAAACTTACGTGAAGGTTAGGTCGTAAAAGGATATTTGTCACACGATATGCTTTAACGAGAAGCGAGACAAAGAAATAATGATGATGTGTATTAGGTTGTTGGACGCAAAACCGGTCTTTTGCTTTTCTGCCAAATCTGGCCACTTCATTCGTCACTCTCCCGCAACTACTTCTGCAATGTCTTGGCCGTTGCGCCAATCTTGTTCAGATCTTCCGCCATGGAAACACTGCTGCGGTATCTGACCCAAGCGCTCCGATCTACGCCCTTGTGCTCCAAATTCCAGTCGAGCAGCTGTTGTACAACTCCATCAAGCGTTGTGATCAGGCCGCGGTATCCCAGCCCGCCCTCCTTGACCGACTTGCTGACGGGGTCGTTGGTTGCGTACAAGTGCGTCACAACAGAGAACAGTGCCGGCTGTAGGTGCTTAATGTCACCAGTCAGGGCCGGCAGGATAGTTTTCAAGACGGGGAAACGCTGGGGCAGCTTGATGTACGCCTCCACGGCATACGACATCAACAACATCTGCACCGGAAGCAGCGCGATTGTGCGGAATGGCGTGATGCTGAGCTTCTCAATCGCAAACCACAGGTCTTGGAACTGGATGGGGCCGTTGGGGTCCGTCACCGAGAACGGGCGACCGGCCTGGGGCATTGTCGATGAACGAGGGTCTGCCAGAACAGCTTCAAAGTTCAGATGCGCCACAGCGCAGTTCATGCCGTGCAGAAACGAGTTTACGATATTAAATGACCACGTCGGCTGCACAGAACCGTTGAGCGGTTGACCCACAGTGTTGTCCGTCGGGTGGCCATAGATGCCGTTGGCCGGTCGGATCGAGCCCGTGCGCAGAGTCTCGCAATTGGCATCGCAGACGATGCGCTCTGCGGCAGCCTTGGACGCTGCGTAGGCCGAGAAAAACTGGCTGAACGGACGCAGGGGGTGGAAAAAGTCGTCCTCGTTGAGTTGCTGCACAAAGTGCTTGGGCCAGCCCGTGAGCAGGCGCCACGGTGCCAAAAAGAACTCGACAAAGCGAATGGCAATCGATGCCGAAGCTGTATACACCAGCACGTCGGCGCCTGCGCGACGAGACGAAGCCAGCACGTTCTTGGTACCTTCGATATTTATGCGCTCCAAGAACCGGTAGGCGGACTGCGTACGGTCAGACGGCACAATAACAGCAGCGGTGTGGAAGACGGTCAGCGGCAGCTTTGCCACAGACTTGGGCCACGGCTTGCCAAACGCGGCGTCGGTGGAGGCAGGCGACGAGACGTCGGTGTGAATGACTTCAACATGGCGTGCGGGGCCGTCGAGCATGTCTCGGCGATGCATCCCCTGGAAATCGACAATGCGGATGCTCTCCGGAGGCTGGCCGCGTGCCAACAGTTGCAGGACGAGATAACCACCGACGAGGCCTTCGTTGTTGTTGTCAGCAAGGTTTCCAAATACAACGGTGGAATTCTGTGAGCACGTACCGCAGCCACCAGTTACAATGTAGCGGCGCTCCAGCTTCGGCGGCAGACCGGCCTTTGTTGTCTCGACATTGATGGGATTTTCTTCCAATCGGGCGTAGGTCTCGTGCAATACCTGGGCGGTCCAGCTCGGCTGCTTCACCTTCATGGCGTCGTCGGGGACGCCGCGCATCCGTCTGTTAACAAGCGCGAGGTAGAGCACGAGTCCAATGACGACAATAGCAGCACCGCCGAGCAGCGGCCTCTGTACCAGACCACGCAAGAGACCGTCCATGGTCACGAAACAGCCGGAACGACAATGCACAAGAAACCAAAGGTCGCCGTAAGAGGGCTAGAGAAGGGCATACCAGAGACCAGCCAGCAGGAAGGAATAACAGCTTGGCAAGAGGATGGAGAGAGGAGAGCCCGTCCTTTAAGTATGTTGCAAATTCAAATTTCGTGCGAGGTGGAGGAGATGGCAGCGGGGAAAAGTTGAAAAAAAGAGCGTGTGCAGTCGAGCCGGCCCAAGTCACATATTCACAACACATCTCAGCGTGTCTGGCAGGGGATGGCACAGAGGGAAATTGATGGGGGTTCCGTCAAAGTTTTGGGGCGCACAGGAAAGCGCGATCCCGACCACCACACCGGCAAGGGACAATTCAACTCCGTCCTTCGTTCCTGCTTGAACCGGTGCAAGGAAGAACAACATTACCCATTTGGGCAAAGCTCCAGGATTGCCCCCGACTTGGTTAAGGAAGGAGCAACCTCCAGCGGACATTCCCTCTCCACAGAAATGCCGTCCTGGACAAGAGACACGTTTTGAGGCTGATTTAAGCGGATCCAGCAGTCCTAGCGTTAGCAATTGGCAACGGGCAGAACTTGTAAATAGCAGCCGCATACGAATTATCGTCGTTCCACAGGTCCTAGTGAATCAGTCTCGCGTGACGTCGAATCTGCCAAATGCCACTATGCTCCTTCTCAATTGGGCCATCTTGGGCTGCACTTAGACTTAGGGTGTCAGAAAGCTAAAAAGGAAGGACCAATCTCAGCTTCCGCGTCAACCTCACAACAGATGCCAACGCAAGTCGGGCTTTCCTTTTTCACCGTTCGTGATTCCGATTCAGTGGGCTGTGCACTGTAAAACTGGAAACAAAGCCGTTGTGGACTACTACAAGCCACTAAAAGCTTAGCCCTAGGTGCCCCGCAAACCCAACCCAAATGCGACCCACCAAGTCAGCCGGGTTTCCCTGATCCAGGTCAGCCCCGACGGCGTCTGTGACTGTGATTCCTCAAATCTACCTTACCTTTCAACCAAGGTCAGCGCACGACGCGGAGCGCCACACCCAGCAAAACGAACGTGCTGGTACGTTTGAATATTCGCTCTGCCCCGTTTTTTCCAGATGGCTGGCCAGCCTTCAGAGCAATGCATTCTCTCCAGATAGCAGAGTAGCGCAACATCTGCAAAGGCCTGGAAATGGTAAAGTTTGGGTGGAAAAGACGCAGAATCAGCAAACATGACCGGTATGTCATTCTCGACAGAAGACTGAAGAGGCCCTCCGGCAATTGGTTGTGCTGGACGACTTCTGCACAGAGCCTCAAGACGCCAACTAGCTCAGTAAAGCATGGCCGTTTCGCATCCTTCCGGCCTAGGCTAACAAGTTATTGGGTAGCTCCATGCAGGAAGAGCCAGGGGATCAAGTTTGCGACGATGAGGCGGTCAACATAACCTCAATCGAAGGTCCTGTGAGCAACATGCCAAGAGCACGAGACCAATCGACAAGAGCGCGCCGTGCCGGACACCACGATGGATATCGGTGCTGCAAAAACCGTCTGCCAAGGCTGCCATATCTACTGGTTCAAGCTCAAGATGTGGCACATGGGGTCAAGTACCACCGAGACGACCACCGTCGACCGCATCCAGGCGGCCGCCGCCGCTGGATGCCCGTGCTGCCGCGTCGTGGCGGACGGTCTCGCCGTTGTGACACCGGCGTGGGCAGCCAAAGTGCGGAGCCATACGATGTCGGTGCTCTTGTGCCCAAACAGCCTTGCCATCCGCCTCCGCGGCCGTGACAGTACGGGCGTGCTCAACATCTACGGTCACGCTGACGGCCCGAGTTTCAACAACCAGTTCGCTTTTGCTCTCCGTTCCAAAGTGGTGGCCAATACCAAGAGCGAAGATGCATTTCGCTCGGCCAACAAGTGGTTAGAAGCCTGTGTGAAGAACCACACGGGCTGCGCGCAGCCGTTCTTTTCCGCGACGCCAAATTCGAAAGCGACGTCGTCACCAGCAGACGCATTTGTACCGACACGCGTGCTTGACGTTGGCGGCAGCGACAGCGCCCGCATTTCTCTTGTCCAAAATGCCCCAGCCGGTTCGCCGTACATTGCGCTCAGTTATTGCTGGGGTCCAGACCCGAGCGGCACCGTCACTACGAAGAAGGGCAATGTGGCCGCCCACATGGACCCCCAGCGCGGCATCGAGTTGCCGACACTGCCGCGGACCATCCAGGATGCTGTGCTGGTATGCCGGCGTCTACATGTGCGCTATTTGTGGATTGATGCGCTCTGCATCGTGCAAGACGACGGCGACGATTGGCGCCGCGAGGCTGCTCAGATGTGCAACGTCTACCAACGGTCGCACGTGACGATTGCCGCACACCGGGCATCTGCTTGCCAGCATGGTTTTCTGGGGCCGCAAGAGTTTGGCAAAGACGAGCACCAGCGCGTCTTCTGGACCGAGGAGATTGGTCGCGAGAACGGGGACGCCACGGCGCGTCGAAAAGCAAAGATGATTCTCCGTGCGGAATACAAACAGATCCGCTCGCTCCCTACGGCACCGCTTGGGTCGCGTGGCTGGACGCTGCAAGAAGTTGTGCTGCCGCGACGGATCCTGCACTTTTTCGAGTACGAAATGGCTTGGGAATGCCAGACGACGCACCACTGCGAATGTGGTGAGACCACTGGTTTCGAAGCGCCGCATCTGCCCATGCTGGGCCGCAGCCTGCGTTCTCTCGACGACGACATAACTAAGAAGACATCTAGCAGCAGCAGCGACGGTGGTCGTAGCGTGATCGCGAAGCTGAACTGGATGTCGCTTGTGGAGCAATATTCACGACGCAGTTTGACACGCCTCTCGGACAAGCTTATCGCCATGGACGGCTTGGCCCGCATGGTGGAAGGGACCATCATGTCCAGCCAAGGTGGTGCGCCCGTGTCTCGCCTTCCGCCACTCAGCCTCGACAACACCGTGATCCGGACAGCCTATGTCGAAGGCCTCTTTGTCGCCGACTTCGCCCAGCAGCTGATGTGGGGGGTGTCGCAAAACAGCCTTGCGTCGTCAACACCACCACCATCACCACCATCTAGTCCGCCACAGCCGACCACGCGACGGCAGTCTCGAGACTTGCACGCCCCATCATGGTCTTGGGCCTCGATTGATGCACCTGTGGGCTATTCCATGATCTACTCGGAAGATACGGAGAGCTTGCTCCATGTCCACGACTTCAGACCGCACACCATCGTGAACCCAAATGCCAATGTCACTGGCGTGACGCTGACGGCAACTGTTGTGCCGGCTGCCGTGCGCACAATGGCACCTGCGGACACAATAACTGGTCAGGGCGGTCCAGCAAGTCGTGCCCGGCCCCTCGTGTTCCGGCCCAACATTGTGCGGGCATGCAATGGCTTTTCATACAGCGTCTTTTGCGATGACGTGCAGACGCCAGACCTGTTCATGGAAAGCCCTGATTTGCCGTGCTGGGTTGCAGATGATTCAATGCACAACACCCGCGTGCGGCAGCGGTGGCTAATCACGAACGGCAGCGCCACAGATGTCGACACAGACAATGGGTTGACCCGCAGCTGCCAACACAACCGAGGTCGACACATCCGCCAGATCGTCGACGAGGAAGACGAACCTGGCCGAACCACCAAGGAAAGATGGTGCAGCACGTGCCGGGTGTGGCCAAGCGACGACGTGGCATGGCAAGATATTGACTCCAACATTATGGCGAAAGCCAAACCGCACACGACACTCGTCCCCCGTCTTTCTATGCTCATGCAAGTGTTCCGCAGACGCGAGGCTGGCTCGCACACCGTGTATTTTTTGGCCCTACGGCCGTCAGCAAAAGTGCCAGGTGCCTGGGAGCGATTTGGCCATGGGCACTACGTAACATGGGACAAAGCATCGCCGCACGTCGACCTGTTCTGGGGCAGCAAAGTAAGGGACCTACTTCTCGTGTAACGCTGTCCACATGTTTGATACCGTTCAAATATCCCCTTTATTTCTAGCCTACTCTCGCATGTGCAGCTGCAGCTGCTCAAACCACAAGGGTCCCTTCCAGACGACGATCACTCCCAGACGACAGCTGTTCCATGGGCTGCAACTCGAGATCAGACCCAAAATCGCCATCACCACTCCCCATCCAACGGTGGCCACCGCATTCTTGGTTCTGGCTGCTTTCTTCTGTACCTCTGCCCTCCCCAGGCTGTGCGCCTGTCTGCACCGACGATGGCAACCGTCCTGGCTTGGCTGCGGCAGCCGACTCGCCGCCCGTGCGCGACGTCGCATACGTCGCTGAAAAGAACTTTATCTTGCGGAACAGCGGCGTCAGCGTGGCCAGCGACGATGCAGTGAGGGCGATGCCGATCTCGAGCGTGCTCCAGATGGCGAGGTCGGTAAAGTTGTACAGGAAATCCGGTTGGTCCAAGATCCCGCTGGCATAGGGAATGCGGACAATCGTGGCGACGGACGCCACGGAGCCCAGGGCGAGGACGCAGCAAACCGAAAGCCTCTTGCGGAGCTCCATCTTGGCCTGCCACACAAGGTAGCACGGCAGGATGGCGAGGATCCAGTCGGCCACGACGTTGAGAAAGGCGGAGACATAGGCGGTGCCCATGGCAAAGGAGGTGGCATGGCAGTCGGCGCCGGTCGCCGGACGCGGCGGTTCGGCGTAGCGGGTCCATTCATACGCGATGGGGTGGCAGGCGAAGACATCGAAGAAGAAGTACATGACGTTGAAGACGCCGACGACGGCCAGGAGGATCAAAATGGTCCAGCGCTGCCAGCGGCAGTGGGAGCAGATGCGCAGCAAAAAGAGGCCGACGACGTACTTGGACAGGGTGGAGATGGCAATGTACAGCAGCGAGCCGACCCAGCGCCAGAGCACGGCGTTCACGCGGGATTCGGGCGGGACATTGGCGACGTGTTGGCCGATGCCGAAATGGACACAGAGAAGGCCAGCAGCGGTGAACACGCAGTAGAGGCACTACGCGAAGTGTGAGTGTGACGGGCGCCAATACGGCTCGAACATCTTGACAGCAAACGGACGTACCAACGAAAGAACAGCCAACCAGTCTTCAAGGTAGAAGCGCTTGAGGAGGACGGCCATGGAGTAGCAGCGCAGGATGGTCGACACGATGGTCAGTGCGAGACAGGCAACAAGGACAGCTGCGAGCTGCGGCCCACGGTTGTCCATGACGACGGTAGCACACGGGCGTGTAGTCAAAAGAGAGAGGATTCATGTGCGAACGGAGGCGACACACTGATGTAGGCGAAGTGCGGCCAGCGACATCGACGACCGAAGAAAGCAGACTGCCAAGGACGAAGAAGGACAGCATCCTCACTTCTATATACGACGACCAGACGGGAAAAGACAAACGCCAGCCGCGGAGCATGAACTGCTTCCGCCACCCCTGAATGCCGACCATGCGGTCAGGTAGCAAGTCGTTCGTACGATGATAAAATACAGTCCACGGCCGGACGTGCACAGACCCCTCAGTTATCCATTTTCCAGAGGATGAGAGGCAATGCGATGGGTGGTGGGCACATGCCCTCTCGACTTGACTCCGGTGAGGCTTTTGCAGGAAACGTCCAGGCATCTTCACAGGCAATGTAATTACGGGTCCAGGGGGTGGAGGTGTCAAGTGTGCAGTAGTTTGTGGTGTTTTGTATCTTCTATTGTGTGTGTGTGTTATTTCTGTATTTTGTTATTGATTTTTCTTCTCAAGTACGTCGCGGCCTGACTTTCACATGCTCGCTATACCTACAAGCCCCTTTGCATTGGCAAAGACGCACCAACTGCCCTACGCCCTATTTTCCTATTTTCACGGAGACGAAGTCTATGCAACGGTCTCCACCCGTTTTAAGTCACCGAACTGGGCCTTGACGGCCTGCAAGTTGTTGAGAACGTTTTCGATACTTTGAGGAACCCTGTGAGCCTGTTTGAAAACTCGACCTGTACGGAGCTTCCTGTTTAGGAAGGGCGAACAGCGCACGAACCACCACGCCACAGGAAGAAGAAAAGAGCCAAGGCGTATTATGGCGATGTGCCCCAGTTTTGGCGCAGAACCGTGTACCGATACAACGCTAACGCCAGGTACAGCGGGTGGGCCCGCAAACTGCAGAACAGCTGAAGAAGCAGCCTGAAAGAGGCAGCTGGTCGGCCTTGGGCAGATGCAGCAGCGCGGAGCAGTGTGCGGCATGGAAGCAATGGAAGGACGAACACGGAGCCAAGGCCGTCTCAGATTGTGAAAAACAGACACCGACAAGCTGGAAAGGGCTGAACAGCGTGACAACGAGACTCTGAGCGGGTGTCGAAGGTCCCACCTTGAGGCAAAAGAGAAAAACGACCCCAAGCGGAACGTTTGTGCGAGATATGCATATATACAAAAATAAAGGAAAACGAACAAAAGCAGGTCCATCAATCGTGGTGCCATATTGCGTGTTGCAGCGGAGACGTGGAAACGGGCCTTTTCGTCAGGTGGATTTGTTTTGAGCTCAGACGGACGTGGTTCGCAGGTTCTCGACTCAACGCCTTTGTGTAAGTGAAAAATGCGAGAGCGCCAAGCCCGCCATGGCCTTATGTCGTCCGAGGCTCCATACGTATTGTGTGGTTAGTTCTATTCTCCCCAATTGCATAGCATATACACCGTACATGCTATCTGCACTGCCAGTGACTGTGCACAAAGCGCTCGTTGCACAGGACTGTACCACAAATAAGTACTCTATCAATAAATAGCTGCGCTTTACAGTCATGCTTCTTACTTCTGTAAACAGCTTTGGCAGGTGTTGGCGTTGAAAGGCTTCACCCTGAATGATGCCGCTCGACGAGAGCTTACGTAATAACCAATGCATGGCCCCACATTTATTATATGCTATGCTAGCTGCCTACCGAACTGACGTATGGCCTAACGGTCGTCTTCCGCTACTGAAAGAAACGACCGCATACTTTTCGACCACACGGGCGCCATCAATGCCGACAAATACTGCGAGTTGAAGGCCCAAACTGTGCACCTCGGATGCGACAAACTCGGACCGGGCGCGGACACTATCAAGAAGTGCGAAACGAGCGGAGAGACCTCCCGTTGACTGTCACTCCTCCATCGCATCCGATCGCCAACGTCAACAGCGCCCGTGACGCATGACAATGGACGGACCTGCCGGACGGCGGGCCGCCAAGGTGGGCCACCGCAAGTCACGAAACGGCTGCACCAAATGCAAGACGCGGCGGGTCAAGTGCGACGAGGTCCGGCCGGTGTGCAGCAACTGCTCCCGCCTCGGCCTCGACTGCGCCTGGCCCACGGCTGATGCGCCCGGCCGCTGCTCGCCGCCAGGCCAGCTCCCATCCCCGGCAGCCACGCGCCGCCCCGGGCCGCATGCCGCCCCGATGTCTGTCTCCCAGATCTCGCCCTCCCTGACACCCACGTCGGCCGCATCGGCGGCATCGACCACGTCTCACCCGCAGTCGCATCCACAGCCACAGCCACAGCCGCACGGGCATTCCCACGCACACTCTCAGTCCCATCCCTTGCACTCGCCCGGCGCCTCCGCCGCCGGCACCGACTTTGGCGACGCCAGCTCCGGCAACGGCCAGAGTCCCCAGGAGCACGACGCGCACAACTTCTCGGCCATGCTGCAGCTGTGGTCCAATGCCGAAGAGGCGTCCTCGTCCTCGTCCTCGTCCTTGTCCTCGTCGTCGTCGGCAGCGCCGTCCGCCGTGGCCACCGACGCCGAAAACGACTGCCTCCTGCCCGAGTCGCGCACCCGCCGCCTGCTCGAGCACCGCCTCATGCAAAACTACCTCTACAACCTCGGCGTGCAGTCCCCCGCCTCGCCGTCGCAGGACTGGAACGACCTGTGGACCAAGACCGTGCCGCCGCTGGCCCTGCGCTACGACAACATCCTGTACGCCATCCTGTCCCTCTCGGCCACGCACATGCTGCGCAGCGAGCCGCGCAACCACACCCTGTTCCGCGCGCGCCAGGCGTACCTGGTCGCCGCCATGCGCGTCCAGCGCCGCATGGTCGACACGCTGACGCTCGACAGCGCCGACGCCGTCTGCCTGGCCTCGCTCGTCATGCTCGCCCAGTCCTTTGCCATGCTCGACGAGCGCGCCATCGACACCTACGCGCCGCCCATGGACTGGCTGCGCCTCGGCCGCGGCGCCGGCGCCGTCATCTGGACGAGCATCGAGGCCATCCTCCAGACGGGCGAGGCGTCCAAGTCCGTCATGCTCACCATTGCCAACGCCCAGCCGCGCATGGGCTTTGACGAGTCCTACTTTGACGCCAGCAACCGCGCGCCCTTTCGCGCCGTCCTGGCCCAGGACCTGCCCTCCGGCGACGACTGGGCCGACGCCGCCACCCGCGACGCCTACGAAAAGACGCTCAGCTACGTCGGCTCGCTGCAGCTGTCCATGCGCCGCGGCGAGCCCGTCTACGTCCTGTGCCGCCGCGTCCAGGGCTTCACCATGGTCATGCCGCCGCGCTTTGTCGACTTTGTCAGCGAGCGCCGCCCGCGCGCCCTCGTCGTCCTGGCCCACTTCTTTGCCGCCGTCAGCAAAATCTCCAAGCTCTCCAAGGCCTCCGGCGGCGTCTGGTGGCTGGGCGGCGAGGACGGCCGCGAGCCCATTGCCACGCGCGAGCTGCGCGGCATTCGCTCCATTATGCCCGCGGAGTGGATGGCACACATGATCTGGCCCATGGAGGCCGCGGGGCTGTCCTGAACGAAGCACAGGAGCGGGTCGACGAGCGCAATTGGAACGACACCTGTGTACAGCCTACCCGGTTATGACAACCACGCATCCGCATTGGACTCTGCACGACCAAATGCTCATTCAGCGGAATCCCCTGCCAAAACTTGCGTTGCGGCAGAGACGTAGACCGGCCTTGGACGGGCTCTTTGTGGTACGTTGTTCCCGGCATCCCGACTCGCCCGAGGTACGGCGTCGGCGACAAGCGTCTTGCGATGTTTGGCGCCTTCTATCAGATACGCAAAGAAAAGCCCGGCCAGCCGTCACGATGCACGTCAGCGTGCTTTCACTGAGAGACGCAAGCCGATGCAAGACTGGGAAGGGTCGCATTGTCCTACCAGCAATCTAGAACAACAGAACAAAGCCATGGCACCGAGCGATAACATGGATAAGATCACGTTCGTGGCACGAAAGCTTGGTCTCTGTACACAGAAGAAGGAAGCGGAAAATATGAAAATAAAGTGTGAACATACGACAGTATGAAAATACGACAACGTAAGTCCCAAACTCGAATGCAATAAAAGACAATGGGTACATCCCTCTCTTGCCCAAGGCAAAACAGCCATGGGCTCCTCGCCTCACGCAAGCCACTCGCTTCCCGTGATTTTCTTGGACTCGGCCATGACAATGTCCCACAACTTGGTCGCCGTGCCGTCGTTCCGGTGCCCAGCCAGGACCTCTTCCACACGAGGCGGCGAAGGTTCCCCCTTGGTGTTGATCGTGTACACGCCGCTGCCCGTTTTGCCGATGCTGCCCCGAGCTGTGCCAAGGCCGTTTTGCAGGGCGACGCCGTCGCTCGCCACACCACCCGCGTACGAGGCAAAGCGCGCGCTCGTCGCGTAGAAGAGATGCATCTCGGCACACTCGTCAATGGGTGTCCGAATCAGCGGGCCCAGCAAGCTGGTCACGCCAATGAGCACCTTCATGCCAACGCCCTCGGCGTCGCGCGTGATGCCGCTTTGTACGACGCCCGGCACGTCATGCACAAACCCGACAGGGGCTGCGCCCGCGACCGTCTCCTGGACCTTCTCCAGCAGAAGCGTCTGCACGGCGGCAAGCTGGTCGCGGCGCCGGAACAGCGAAAAGCCGACGCCGCCGAGGTTGTCGAGGTCGATGGGCCCCTCGCACGTCGCCGCCATAACGCAGACCACGCGCTTCAGGGCCGTGGCGCGCTGGAGGAGGGGCAGCAGGTTGAGAAGGAAGCGGGTGCGAGAGTGTATGCCCAGCGCAGCGGCTAGCGAGAGACCTTCGGGGGTGACTGAGAACAGAATATTAGAAGGCAGCCGAGGGGCCACGCAAGGCAAATCAATACAAAGCGAAAGGCACCCACCTGCATGAAACGCCATCGATCCCTGGGTTTGGAACAGAATGTTGATCGCCGTCTCTTTCGCGCGAATTTGCCTGCAAACGTCGTCAACGGTCTTCAGCAGGCTGATGTCGGCCTGGATGAACTCAAACGAGTTGCTGGGCCCCAAGGCACGGCACTCGGCCACGATGCGTGTGGCGCTGGGCTTCGAGCGGCCGATGATGTAGGCCCGCGAGTTGCTGGTGTACTTGGCAAACGCCTTGACCGTGTACTCGCCAACACCACTTGTGCCTCCGACAAACACAGCCACCAGCCCCTTGGGAAACGTCGCAGCAATGCGCTGGTTGGAGGCAACAGCCTCACGAAGGGCAACCATTGTGTCGAGGTCGCCAAGTCAGTCCGGTGAGGTGGTGTTGGCTGTATATCCGTATTGAGACTTGACTTGTGTCATTCACAGTGTCATGCAGAGTCGAATTTTGGAACGAACGACAGCTTTATATACAAGCATCGGGGCGACGTGCCAAAGGACAGTCCTCCGTTCTTCGGTATGCTCCGTCTTGTTGTCGCTTGTTGTCGCTCGTTGCTCTTTTCCGTGTCAGATGAAAAGACGCTAGTCCGAAAATAGCGATACGAGCTTCTTTCAACGATGCGATGCCGCTAAAAGGACTCCTGATTGCACCAGCTCCAGGGAGACATTGTGTTTGTGTCGGCGGAGAAAAAAGTAAACTCCTCAACGCTATGCACACACACACTCACGTGGCCTCCAACCAGTCGTGCAGCGCCTGTTCCATAATGACAGCACGTCCGTGGGCCCACCAGCATGTTGGCTCTGGGAGGATCAGGCGCGCGGTGCGGTAGAAATGGTAGAGCACAAAGAGCGCATCCGCATCGTTCTTGCGCAGCAGAGACACGAATGTGCCGCGGCACAGGATGGGGAAGGAGAAGACACATCGTGCAAGGTCGGCCTGTAGAGGGGCAGATGGTGGTTCAGGGGTTGTAGCATCTGGTTGGCAGGACGGGTTCTCTGGAAGAAACGACATAAGAAGACACAGACCGTCAAGCACGTGTGCGTAGCCACCGTCATCGGCCGAGACTGCGGTGTTGGTGGTGCCGGGGTCGTTTCTTGGTGTCCATGGGGACGCCGCAGATGCGTTTTTCCGTCGCACGAGCCGAGGCAGTGTCTCCTCGAGGCGCTCCTTCATCGATCCAAGGCGCTTTTCTGGCAAACGCCGCGCGAAGAAGGCACGGTACGCGTCTGCCGTGTCGTCACTGATACGGGTATGCTCGTTCAAGGCCGTAGCCGGATTGCGCTGGATGTACGGCATGAACACAGAGTCGGGCTGGTGACGCAGCGCTTCGGGCACGTTCTGCAGAAAGACTTGCTTGAGGCTGGCGCTGAAGGCGAACAGCCGGTCCCGTTCCATGTCCAAACCCGCTCGGCGGCCGTGGTTCGACGGCGCGACGTCCGTGCTCGACCACAGTTCGAACTGGAGCAAGGTCGACGTCGCAATGAAGGCGTCGAGATGGGTTGCGGTGAAAAAGTCCTTTGTCTGCAGCTCCTGGCGAAGCCCGGCAAGGGCGCGGCAGAGGTGGCTGGCAGCGGCTGCGGCGTAGGCGGCCGCATCGGGGGCAGCAGTTGGACCGGAGAGCGACGCCAGATGCCGCGCCGACACACAGAGAACGGCGTTTGCGAGAAACTCGAAGCGAACGCTGAGCTGCAGGGCGGCGGTCCAGGCAGATGCGTCAAAGACAAGTGTCGCGGCCGTGTGTGCCTGGAAGTGGTGGAACAGCTTGAGATGCAGCAGATTGACGACCGCGTCCGATGCCCGTGCCGACGCAGTGGACGGCGCCATGGCCGCCATGCTTTTGGGGACGGTTTGCTGCCGTCTCTTTTCGAGCACCGGCTTCGCCTTCTCCGGCCGCTCGCACCGTTCGCCACGGCGCCGGCAGCTCGCACACGGCACCTCCTCGTTGCACTGGAAGGTCTCGTTAGCCACCGCCCTTTGACGGTTTGCCAGCATGGGGGGGTTCATGATTGGGGGGAGTGGCTCGCCTTCACTCGTCGCCGTTTGCAATTGTCGCAGCCCAACGTCGACTTGCGGTGGCCCTGTCGTTGGCGGGCGGGGTCCATCGGCAGGCCCTTGGGCAGCTCCGCCAGAACAGCCGTGGCATTGCGCGGACCGGCCGCAAAGACAAAGGTGCTCGTCAGGTCTTCAAATTCGGGTGCCATTGTTCATGTAGTCATGGCTATAGGAATGTGTTTTGGTGATGTCGAGAGTTGACGTGAAAATTACCGTTTACGGGTTTAGTGGGCTGGGGCAGTAGCGTTGAGCTCCCCAAAAATGGAAGTCGCGATCCATATCATCACGTGGGGGTTCAACAACGTGATGACCAAATTTTACATACACTTTCCATCGCTCCCTATTTATGGCAATATGTCACAATCTATGTATTGCTTTTGAATGGCTATCATAACATATGTTCACTTGCAAGCTTTCAAGAGCGGTTCCTTGCTTGCGCGTCCGCGGGACGCCCTTCCAACAGGGTATATATACAAAACGCATCCGGACATTTTCTTTTGCATCCGATGCCGCGCCTCGACGCCGCAACACATCTACAGCCGCGCATCGGCGCGGCCGTTGGCCTCCTCGATCATCATCTCCGCGCACCGCTCCGCCACGCCGAGCACCGTCAGCATCGGGTTGATGGAGGGGATCGTCGGGAAGACGCCGGCGTCGGCAATGCGCACGCGCCGCATGCCCCGCACGCGCAGGCGCTCGTCGACCACGGCCAGCGCGTCGTCGCCCATGCGGGTGGTGCCCACGGGGTGGTAGACGGTGTGGGCGGCGCGGCGGGCGTACTCGCTAATGTCCTCGTCGGTCTGGACCTGGGGGCCGGGCGCGACCTCGCGCAGGATCCAGTCCTTGAAGGGCGCCTGCTCGGCAATCTTGCGCGCGGCGCGGATGCCGTGCACGAACGTGGCGGCATCGTAGCCCTCCGGGTCGGTGAAGTAGCCAAAGTCGAGCGCGGGCTTGACGCTGGGGTCGGCGCTCGTGAGGTAGAGGGTGCCGCGCGAGCGGGGCCGCGGGATGTTGGGCGTCATGCAGAAGGCGTAGCCGTCCTTGGGCACGTCGTAGCCCAGGCGCTCGGTGTTGAGCGTAAAGGGGATCTGGTAGCAGTGCATCATGACGTCGGCGATGTCGCCGTCGGGCAGGCCGGCCGGGTTGGCCGCGCTCGCGCGGCCCTGGTCGGCGTTGGGCGGCTCGCGGCGCAAGAAGATGCCGGCGTCCGAGTCCATGGTGGTCTGGTTTGCGGGGACGGGCTTGTTGAGCTCAAAGATGATGATGGTCTCGGGGTGGTCGCCGAGGTTCTTGCCGACGCCCTGGATGTCGCGGACGACCGGGATGCCGAGGGGCGCGAGCTGCTCGCGCGGGCCGAGGCCGGACAGGAGCATCAGCCGCGGCGTGTCGACAGCGCCGGCGCACAAGACGGTCTCGACCCGCGCGCGCAGCGTCCGCAGAGAGCCGTCCTTGAGCCGGACGTCCACGCCGAGCACCTCGTCGCCGCCCGCGACGTTGATCTTGGAGACCCAGGCCTCGGTCAGGATGGTCAGGTTGGGCCGCGGCTCCTCGCCGCGCAGGATGGGGTGGATGTAGGCGACGGAGGCGCTCGAGCGGTGGCCGGTGTCGGGGTTGTAGCTGACGGAGAAGAAGCCCACGCCCTGGCGCAGGGCACCGCTGCTCTTGATCTCGCGGTTGAAGTCGTGGATGACGGGGATGTCGAGGGCGGCGCTGCAGGAGGCGACCCAGTCCTTGCACAGCTGGTTCTGGTGGTTGGCGTGGACGACCTGGACGGTGTTGCGCAGCTTGTCGAGGGCGCGCATGAAGACGGGGAAGGTCCAGCCCTTGGCGCCCATGGACTGCCAGATCTGGAGATCGAAGGCAAAGGGGCGGAAGGAGATGAGGGTGTTGTGCGAGGAGCAGCCGCCGAGGACCTTGGCGCGCGAGTGGCGGATGTGCGAGTTGCCCATGGGCTGCTCCGTGGTGCCGTAGTCGTAGTCGAGCTCGCCGCCGAGCAGGGCCAGCCACTGGCGCAGGTCGAGGACGCGGTTGTCCATGAAGTCGCTGGGGCCGGCCTCGATGAGCAGGATCTTCTTCTGGGGCAGGGCAGCGGCGAGGCGCGAGGCAATGACGCAGCCCGCAGTGCCGCCACCGACGAGGACATAGTCAAAGTCGTCGACCTGCGACGGGGCAACGTAGGTGGTCGTCATGATGGGTGATGGGTGGGTGAGGGAGGCAGACGCTCTTGGCTGTCGTGCTATCGAAAGGAAGGCGGGCAGAGCAGGTAGACGGACGAGTCGAGGACGCCGAGGAGGGGTCCGATCACGTCAGTTCAGGGTCCAGGCGGCACGGGAAGCGGCACGGGAAGAAGATGTGAAGGAACGCAATGTGAAGCTTGTCTACGACAGACAAACCGGTCAAACGAAGAACAGACAGAAAAAGAATGGCAGGACAAAAGAAAAGAAGAACAAGAAAGCGAAGCAAACGCTGTGAAATGACAGCAAAACCCGGAACTTTAAAAGGTACGAGTCGAGTGGAAAACAAAGACTAAAATAAAGACTAAAGAAAAAACGAAAAAAAGAAGAAAAAAAATTGACAGGTACAAAGGTCCCCTGCTCGCTGATCTCTGTGAACTCAAACTCGCGCACACTAACACTTACACAAACCACACACATTCCCAATGAAGAACTCAAAAATCTCGGTCAACATTGGTCCAAGACACGCGACAGGTGACAGCAGGTACATTGACGCTAATATTACACCGAACCACCCTGCCTGCAGCGTCTCCTCTCCTTTCCCTCCGCTTCGTATCGGCAATGATGTCCCCGCAAGGAAGAGACGGTTGGTTGTTGGGTTGTGGGTTTGTCGTTTCTTGGTTTGGCCCGTTCTTTTGCGTCCTTTCTTGGCTCACCGTTCAAGCTTTTCTGGCATCACCACTTGACCTCCTCTGATCGCCGACTGGACAGCATCTGCAACCGTGCTGCAGAACGGGACTATGCTAGCTATCTCAGGCCGGCTTTTATCTTTTATCTCTGTCCAGCACGCCGTCGTCTCACGGTGTTTGCCGTTTGGGCGTCTCGGCGTGTCTTGTAAGGGTGTCGAGGCAGTTGTACCAGGTGCGTCGCCGCCATCCTTTGTAAGTGGAGAGCCTTGCAAAGGGTCTTCGGTCCAAATAGCGGCCCCGCCGCCGCCCCATGGTACTTCGTACGTTTTAGCCCCATTTCTGCAGCACAACAATGCTACGAAACACCCTGTAACTCCGTACTGCAGACTTTTTTTGCTCTCTAGCGCGCTGTGACGTCACTGCGCCCGCTCTCTCGGCCGCCTGCCCCTCACTGTTTGCGTATTCGTAGAGTGATGTTCTCTCTTTCCCCTCTGCCTCGCAAAAGCGCCTGTGTAATCCTCGTATCTCCTGTAATTGCTGCGGAGGATACGACACCAAATTTTCGTATTGGAATAAGCGCCACTCGCTGTTGGTGACAATCTTTCTTCCCGCCACGGAAATTATCTGCGGTCTCCGATACGGATCCTGTCTTTTCTTTGGCAGTTGTCCATCGTTTCTGATTGCCTTTTTCGGACAGTATCCTTGCTGATCTCGACTTGAACGCCGTCTTATTTTTATTTTTATTTTTATTTTTTCTTATTTTTTTTCCTTGAACGTTGTCGACGATCCGCATGAAACTGCCTTCGACTGCCTCCCCGACCGTCTCGACCGTCTCGACCGTCTCCTCGACCGCTCCCATCACGCACAGGAAACTCACAATGTCCCAGCCTCAAGAACCTGACCGACACACCTTCTACGACGGCAAGCCCCAGCCGTCTTCGTCCACGTCCTCCTTCGCCTCCATCTACCCCGGCACGAACAAGCCCATCGCCCGCATCCACACGTCGTCTCCCGCTGCCATCGACGCTGCTGTCGCCAGCGCCCAGGCTGCTTTCCCGGGCTGGTCAGCCACCCCTCCGATCGAACGCTCCCGCATCCTTCTCCGCGCCGTCGCCCTTTTGCGCAGCCGCAACGATGCCCTCGCCCGCGTCGAGACCCTGGACTCGGGCAAGCCCTACAGCGAGACGTCCACGGTCGACGTCGTCACGGGCGCCGATGTGCTCGAGTACTACGCGGGCCTGATTGCGTCCGGCGGCCTCAACGGCGAGCACTTTGCGCTGCGGCCAGGGGCCGGCGGTGCCGTTGTGCAGACCTCCAAAGAGCCGCTGGGCGTGTGTGTGGCCATTGGCGCGTGGAACTACCCGCTGCAGATTGCCCTCTGGAAGTCGGCGCCGTGCCTGGCCGCCGGCAACACGCTCGTCTACAAGCCGAGCGAGTTCACGCCGCTGCACGCGCAGTCGCTCGCCGGCATCTACAAGGAGGCCGGCGTGCCGGACGGCGTGTTCAACGTCGTCTACGGCGCCGGCGAGGTGGGCGCGGCCCTGGCCGCCCACCCGGCCATTGCCAAGGTCAGCTTCACGGGGCAGGTGAGCACCGGCCGGCGGGTTGCGGGCGCGGCGGCCGGCCACCTCAAGTACGTCACGATGGAGCTGGGCGGCAAGAGCCCGCTGGTCGTGCTGCCGGACGCCGACATGGGCCAGGCCGCCGACGGCGCCATGATGGCCAACTTTTACAGCTCGGGCCAGGTGTGCACCAACGGCACGCGCGTGTTCGTGCCGGCGGCGCGCAAGGCCGAATTCGAGACGGCCCTGCTGCAGCGGATGCAGCACGTGCGCGCGGGCGACCCGTTCGACCCGGCCACCAACTTTGGCCCGCTCAGCAGCCAGACGCACCGCGACAAGGTCCTGGCGTACATCCGCCACGGCATCGAGACGGACAAGGCCACGCTGCTGCACGGCGGCCTGGGCCGCCCGGACACGATCCCCCGGGTCCCCCGCGACCTGCAGGACGGGTTCTGGGTGCAGCCGACCGTGTTCACCGACTGCACCGACGACATGAAGATTGTGCGGGAGGAGATTTTTGGCCCCGTGCTGTGCATCCTGCCCTACGACACCGTCGACGAGGCCGTGCAGCGGGCCAACGCCACCGAGCTGGGCCTGGCCGCCGGCGTCTTTGGCCGCGACCTCAACCAGTGCCAGCAGGTCGTCGGCGCCCTGCAAGCCGGCATCACCTGGGTCAACACGTGGGGCGAGTCGCCGGCCGAGATGGCCGTGGGTGGCTGGAAGCAGAGCGGCCTGGGTGTCGAGAACGGCCGCCGCGGCCTGGAGGCCTGGCTGCGCAACAAGAGCACCCTCATTGAGATGAGTGGCAGTGTGGCGACGGTGTTCTCAAAGTTGTGAGAGGCCGTGCCATCCCGCGTTGTGAAGGGAGAGTAAAAGTGATTTAGTTTGGACATAGCCCGCAATGATACACCTTTCGAGCGTAATGCAGCACGGACTTGACGCAATGTACACATAGGGAGATCGAATACGGAGATCGACCTCGGCCCCGTTACCACCGAAACTCTGGTACTGCTGGTATCTCTAGCCGCCACAACAGCCACGGAGCCATTTTGTGTGTGTTTTGGGCATGGTGAAGGGCGATGGAACTGTGGGTGATTCATCCCCAGCCAACAGGAGCTATCTTGGCAGTGGTGGCGTGCAGATCTGCGTCGCCGAGTGCGTCTTGGGCTGCTCAAACCCGGATGAGGCGTAACTCTGTTGCTCTAATTCCGACCACCAAACGCGCCAATCCGTCCAGCTCCGACAAACATCTCTGCGCAAGTCTCGGCCGGTACTGTAGATCTTAGCTTTTCTGCTAATGTGCCGCACCTTTCTTTCGAGCGGATGTGAGTAGCTCCGACTCAATTGGGCGAAAAAGATGCCATACGTGCGCGCTGAGAAGCGCAAAGTGCCAGGCTACATGACGTCTATTACGCAATGTCTTGTACTCTCGCAGTATAAAAGCGCCTTTGTCCACTCGCACCCGTCAATCGTCAAATGAGGAGTGTCTTTGCATTTCCATCTCTTCCATCTCCATCGCGACATTGAACATCCTGCATCGGCAATTGCTGTTTAAATAACCTCATCCAAGACATCCTTCGCGATCATCGAACCCCACAAACAATCCCACCCGAATCTCACCAAACTCCATCACCACCCTGCATTCACCATGTCTCTAAAGGGAAAGGTTGCCTTCATCACCGGTGGCGGCAAGAACCTGGGTGCCGACATCGCCCGTGAGCTCGCGCCTCTCGGTGCCAGCCTGGCGCTCCACTACAACTCGCCCGGCTCCCAGGCGGAATCCGAAAAGACCCGGAAAGATCTCGCCGCCGCCTTCCCCGACATCAAGATCAAGCTCTACCAGGCCGACCTGACCACGGCCTCTGCCGTCACGGACATTTTTGCGGCCGTCCTCAAGGACTTTGGCCGCATCGACATCGTCGTCAACACCATCGGCAAGGTCCTCAAGAAGCCCATTGTCGACATCTCCGAGAAGGAATACGACGACATGTTTGCCATCAACAGCAAGGCCGCCTTCTTTATCCTCAAAGAGTCCGCCAAGCACGTGTCCGACGGCGGCAAGGTTGTCACCATTGTCACGTCGCTGCTCGCCGCCTTCACCGGCCTCTACACGTCCTATGCCGGCTCCAAGGCCCCCGTCGAGCACTTCACCCGCGGCGTCGCCAAGGAGCTGCAGCCGCGCGGCATCAGTGTCGTCGCTGTCGGGCCGGGCCCGATGGATACCCCCTTCTTTTATTCTTCGCCCCCCCAGGAGTCGCCTGAGGCCGTAGAGTTCCACAAGAGCCAGGCTATGGGCGGCCGCCTGACCGATACAAAGGACATCTCTCCCATTATCCGCTTCCTCGTCACAGAGGGCGGCTGGATCACCGGCCAGACCATCTTCCCGAACGGCGGCTACACGACACGCTAGGCGTATTGTTTTGATGGACTTGGACTACATGAAGGTTGTGGGTTTCGTACATGGAATAAGAAATATGCCTTAAATAAAAACTGGAAATAATATTATATTTTTCAGACAATAACAAAGACTTGACGCATGATTGTGGTATGTCAACTGTTCGTTTTATTGTTTATCAACGTTGTTTTTTTTTAAAAAAAATAATAATGATAAGTTAATAAATGAAAAGAAAAAAAATAAGAATAAATAGAATATTAACGTAAACTTAAAGTGGGACAAGTATTCCGTATCTAACAACAAAGAAAACCGAACAACATCGCCACCCGGTTGAAGTGCTATTCCGCAGGCTGCCTTTGTTTACACAACATCATGATCACCCTCTTCTCTATCTGCTTTCCACCTCAAACACTCTTGACATCAGTTGTCCGTTGTTGACCAGACCCGTTTCCAGCTGCATTACCACAAAGGCTGCACGTGACATCATGGCGGCGCCAAATCTGACGCCTCCTTTGCTAGCCAGGCCTAATCGACCAGGGTGACATGACCGTGCTTTCTGCCTTGCCTTGCTTCCCTGGGAAACACGTCGCCTTGTTGGGATTGTCGCCAGGTTTGATGGAATTGGATAGACGCTTTTCATTTCTCGCATCTTGTATCAAATTGCATTCTCTCTCTCTCTCTCTCTCTCTCTCCCCCTCCCGACTTGCCATTCTCGTCCTTGGCGACCCTCCTCTCCAGTGCCATGGATAAGCTCAGCTTCGAGCTCCTTGAGCAGATCATCGGCCACCTCAGCGCCGGCGATGCACTGAGCCTGGCCAAGATGTCCCGCCGCATTCGGGCGGCCTGCCACTCGCGGCTCGACCCCGAGCGGTACTTGCAGCCCACCTTCAAATATGCGCGGTATCTGCTGGCCGCCATGACCGACTTTGGCTGTGTTCTGTCCGGGTCTCGCGCGCTGGAGTATTTTGTGCCCGGGTCCATCGAGCATCCGAGACAGTCCATCGGCGGCCCCGTCTCGGACTGGGACTTTTTGGTGCCGTGCCACAAAGGCAGCGTCTTTGGCATGATGGACGCCCTCGCCCGTTGCGGCGTGCGGTGGCAGGACCCAATGGCCGAACTGTTTGCCCTGGTCGGCAAGCCGGCCGGGTCGTCGGCAGTCATTCGGGCGCAGTCCGTGATGCGTATTTTGCCATCGCACCTAGCCAGCGACGCGCCGGAGGCACCGTCCGCCGAGGCCCTCGCGCTGTACCGGCGACTGCACAGTTTCGTCTATGTGCACACGGATGCGGCGGCCCGGTCGTGGGTCAGCGTGGAAGTCGTACAGGACCATCCTCCTGCCTCGAGTGAGCCGGGGTCGAACTATGCCTTTGAAGAGATCCTGCTACAGGACATGCAGTACCGCGGCTTCCACCCCCACACAGGGCGTCCTCTGACCAGCGAGGAGGTCGACGGCGCCGACATTGTCCCTACCGGGCCCGAGGCCTACCACGACTACGGCTACGCGCCGAACAACACAGTGCACTTGATCAACGGCTTCATCACACCGCCGGGCGGCCTGCGCCAAAAGGTGCAGCTGTTTCAGTGCCACCATGACAAGCACAAGGCATCGACGCCGCTGGAGTACATTGTCGACACGTATTATGCGACGCATGTGCAATGCTTCATCAGTGGCTGGGCGGCTGGCCACTTCTACTACGACCTGGCTCGGCAAAAGATGTCGCTGGCCTGGCATGTGCCGTTTGGAAAGGCAGAAAAAGCAGAAAAAGAACTCAAAACATGCATCCAGAAATACCGTGCGCGCGGCTACCGTTTCTTCCGGCCCGACGTCGGTGAGCTGGAGATGGACCGCACCTACTGCGCCGAGTACGATGACGATCTTGGGTGTGTGAGGCACGACGACAGCAACCCACTTTTTCGCAACGCTGTTTACACTCCCAAACACACATCCTTTGCCACAGCGGCCACTCCGGCTGATGTCACTCGCGCGTTCGAGAACATACACATCAAGCCAGGCCCAGTCGGTGCCGGCGAGGGGCCACGGCGGTGGCCATCACCACCGCCGCCGTCACCCCCGCGCCGCTCCGATACGGTCCTGGTCGGGGGGACCAACCCTGCCCCGCTGACGACTGTCAAGACCGGCCGTCTGAGCCACGAGGGTTACGCGACCTTGAAGCGGGATGGTGGCCGTATCAGCAGCGGCAAACTCGGCAAGACGGGCACGAAACTGGTCCGGTTCCACCGTCTGCAGGCCGGCCTTCGCGAGGCGACCCGGACGGACATTGAGGCAGCACGAGCAGCGCCCAAGTTGCAGGATTTTTACAAAACGCTCGAGTACCTGCTTTGCCGGTTCCAATTTGTGACGCTGGAGCGACCCGTCGCGGCCAAGTTGAAGCTTGCCCGCGCCGTCCCTTGGGGCGCCAACGACTCGTTCGGGTCCCCCAAGGCAGCGCCCAGCCTGTCCCAGGCGCTGGCGTGTGCCTCCGTCGGTGATGACGGCGACGACCTGGGCGCGCGCGGTGCGCCTCCCGGCACGCCAACCACACGCTTTGACAGCGCACGCAAAGAGTGGAGCAGCTATGAGCTGCTTCTCCTGATGACACCCACGGCCTGCAACTGGAACGACTGCCATGCCAGTCTCGGGTTCTCCTTGCCGCCGCAAATATGAGTTGTGACGGTGGCTGTTGTGACGGTGGCTGTCGATTGGTGTTTCGTGGTCTGATTGTTAAGAGATCTCCCGTGGATGTGTGCGCGTCGAGGTTACTGGTGTTTGTTAGACAAATTAAATGTACAGCGTATTCCCTAAACATCATGATACTGGTGGCCATTTTGAACATCTGGAAGAAATGCCTTCCTTCGCAGTTGTGGTGGTCGCTCAGGTCGTCTCAGTGCCACGACGCACGTGCGCCCTGCTCTTACCACTTTCGGTCGCTCAGCCAACCGATCGTCACCTACACCCACTCTCCCCTGTTTTAGCGCACGTCCAGTTGCTAAATTGGGCTGTACCAAATTAGTCATGTACTGATACGCATTGAACCGCTGTGTATACACATACCAAAAGGTATCGGTACTCTGCGATATGACCGCAGCCGCTTTCAGCCGCTGCGCCGGACACTGATCTGATGGCTCCAGGGGCCTTTCTTTCTGCCTCGAGCATTCTTCCACTGCCAGGAGACGCACGACGTCAGTTCCCTTGCGTGTCGCCCGTCGCTCTGGCAGCCACGAGGCTCAGCATTCCTCCGGGCGGCGATCATGCCCACCCAGCCTTTGTATTTCCTCAGGTGGCTTGGGCTTGGTCTTCGAGATGTCATCGAGGGCGTAATTACGACGTAAAAAGCGTAAAGCATGCCACTCCTCGGCGTGCGTTCACTGTTCAGTCGTTCTTTCCTGCGTTTTTGCCCTCGCAGCAGTCGTGTTCCTTCCTCTTGGCCAAGCCCTCCAATCCCCCTCGTCGCTGAAACAGACAGGAACGATCCTCTCGTTATTTGCTCTCCAAAAAGGCGTTGGTCGTAATTTTACGCACATTACGGACAGTACGGTTTACGAGGCGCTCCTTCCAACAGCGACCTTTTCTGGACGCTGTCAGCCTCGGGGCGGCGTTCTTGCCTTGCGAGCTTGCCAAAGTCGACATTCTGCAATACCCAGCCCTTTTGCCCCGATTTCTTTTTTTGGTCCTTTTCGCCTTTTCGTACTCTGCACAGCCTCATCGCACATCAAGGACCCAGGGACCCCAGCACCACCAAAACACAGTCGCACGAACCAAGGTTGCATCTGTCCAGGGTCTGAAGCAGGTCGAGGAGAGCCTCGTCCATCGCCCTAAACGGTCCCCCTTTCCCGGGGCAACACCAGGAAACAAGGGAAGTGGATTCGCAACCCAAAAGTTCAAGCTTCACGATTTTCCTCACGATTTTCCTCACGCCGCACACTCGCAGTCGCTCTTCGTCCTTGCGCATCAAACTTTGAAAGCATCCAAGAACCCAGGCCACAACCCAGCGCTGGTCCAGGATTGCAACGTCGCCCGAAACACTAGCCGTCCGCTAGCAGCGAGAGGCTCAACTAGTGACAATACGAGACGACAAACCCCCATCCCAGCGCCGCTCGAAAGTTGTAAACACGAGCGCTCCCCAGTCCTCCCCCAGTCATCCGCACAGTCTGGACACAGCAAGGTAAGCTCGTGGTCCTGGTGTTCATTACTTTCTTTTGCGGCCGTTGTCTCATCCGCCCTGCAGCTCCAGTCGACTTCACCCACTTTCTCTTTCTCTCTCTCCTCGTCCTTTCGACGGCCTGTCATTTCTCCTCTTGCAGTTTTTTGGTCTTGTCTTGTCTCGTCTCTCATTATCTGTCGCGAGTGTCTTGCTCGTTCCCATCGTTCGCTTCCCCTTTCTCCTGCTTCGACACCACCCCCCCTTGGGCACTTCTATTTTTTCTTTTCATTTCGTTTCTACTCACGCCACATCAGCCTCGTATTTCGCCCGTTTCCGCCGCGCCCGCCATCGTAGGTGGTAAGAGCTCACTCGTCCTGCCGTTGGCGGGCTCTCTCTCTCTGCCTCAAACAGCCGCATCGATCTTTTTACGAGCGCATTAACCCACGCTGTTCCGTTGCTCGTCCCGGCCGTTTTGCCAAGCCTTAACACGACCCTCGTTAAGGTTTGAGAACCTGGCAGTTGTATGCTGTCATTCTTGTCGCCCTGGCAGACGTTTCCGTACGACTCGTGTGCTTCGTACAACAGGACTGCCAGCTCGTCCCATGACAGCGCCAGAAAGGGGAATGCGGATATGACCCTCCTCGCCTGCGACTAGATTTGCTGTCTCTCGGTACGTCTCGCCCGCCTGCGCTCCATTTGGCGGTGTCGTGCGACCTGTCTCAAAGTATTTTTGCTTTTTGCATGCACCGTTCAGCCAGACTTTGATGCTAACAGACTGGACCGTTCAGCCAAACAGCCCGCCTGGGCAACCCCCCCCCCCCCCCCCCTCGACTTAACTCTCCTGCCGCCTCGTACACAGGCAGTGTTGATCGGTTGAGCCGACTGTCTCGCCATTTACCTTGTGGCGTTGTCTCCATTTGGCCGCCGCGTCCGCGTCCATCTATTTTCCTCCTGTCTTCCTCTACTTGTCATATTTAATTTGCTGCGGAGCAGCCTGATCACTGAAACCGGTTTTCTCTTCCGCTTTGGGACCTACTACCCCCTACCCCCTCCTCGCCCTCGTCCTCTTTCCTTTTTAACACCAACATGCCTCGCAAATATTCCTTCGAGTCCTCTGGACCGGATGAACAGGAGCCTCTCGACAATACCAGTACCCAGCGCTCCCCAGGATCTCGCCGCCTGCAAACAGCACAACCGCACCAACAGCACATCGAACTGGAACAGCACGAACCTTACTACGACGAACCACCGCAGGCGCCTGTCTACCAACAACCAGCGCAGGCGTCTCCACGGCAAGACCGTCAACAACATAACCACTACCCGCCGTCCAGTTCTCGCACGCCCCGTAACCCGGTCTTCCACCCGGACAGCGCCTACCACCAGCTCGCCGCCCAACGTCAGCTCGGCGCAGCCGCGCCTCTCCGAACGACAGCAATCGCTGGCGGAGCGGCAGACATCGTCTCCCCCATTTCGCCTCCTGCACCTCCGCCGCACGGCGGCACGCGCCAGCCCCTGGCCACGCCGCTCCCGCCGCCGTCAAACATCACACCCGGAGCCGACAACTTTAGCGAGTCTGCCGCGGGTGGCATGGCTGGTATTGCCTACAGCGTCGCCGATCGTAACCCAAGAGAGAGCGGAGTCGCGGCCATGAGAGGCATTCAGCAGCCGCAGCAGCAAGAGCAGCAGCAAGAGCAGCAGCAAATGCAGCAAAACTACCAGGGCTCCCCGCCACCGGGGTATCCTCAACACACATACCAGGCTGGACCCTACCCGTCGCAACAGCAACAGCAACAGCAACAGCAACAATACCGCGGATACAATGGCCCATACGACCAGCCGGAGCAAAGTCAGCCGTCACCACAGATGCTCCGCCCGGCGTACGGAGGCTCAGGTGGGCGCAACGTTGACAGGGACTCGAGGTCAAGCCTCCAAGGCCTTGGCGGTGCGGCGTACCCTCCGGGAGCTGGGACACCGGGAACGCGCACACCGTCACGGAGCCCTCACGGCAATTTCGGTGGCGACGTTTACACGGACAACCCGTACAACCGGTACTCCATGCACGACACGTCACTTGGTTATGTCAACCCCAATGAGATTGAAGACGATGGCGACGACGGTCTGGAGTACGGCCGCAGTCGCAATGCAAGAACGTCCATGCTGAGCTTGGCTGGCTACAGCACCAAAAGCAGCCGTAGCGGGACTGCCAGTGGTGCGGTTGGTCCGGCGGCTGTTGGTGCTGCCGCTGTCGGTGCTGCCGCTGTCGGGGCGGCAGCTGCAGGGCCTACAGCGACTGCGGCTCTCGCACACGGCAATGCAGGCGAGTATTCGCATGCACCAGGGATGGGGGGTTCTCCGGATGGCATCATGGGCGATCGCGTTGCGTCGTCAAATGGTGCACGCTACAATGCCTTGAACAACGGCCATTCTTACTACGCAGGTGGCGGTGGCAGTGGCGGTGGATATGACAGCGGCGCATATAACAACCTTGGTCGCAGCGGTGGCGCCCCCGAAAAGTCCGAATGGCTCACCAAACAAAGTCACAGCAAGAAGATTTGGAAGTGGGCCATTATCATTGGTATCGCGCTCGCCGTCATTGCCGGCGTTGTCCTGGGCGTTGTCTTTGGCGTTGTCCTGAAGAAGAAGGACGGCAGCAGCGGCGGTAACGATTCGTCTGGCACTGCTTCTGGTGACACCAACAAGAACGGCGATCTCGACATCAACAGCCCCGAGATCCAGAAGCTGCTCAACAACAAGAACCTGCACAAGATCTTCCCCGGCGTCGATTACACGCCCATCAACACGCAGTTCCCAGACTGTCTCGCCAACCCTCCGTCGCAAAACAACGTGACACGGGATATCGCCGTCCTGTCGCAGCTGACCAACACGATCCGCCTGTACGGCACGGACTGCAACCAGACGGAGATGGCGATCCACGCCATCAACCAGCTGAAGTTGCAGGACACAGTCAAGATCTGGATGGGCGTGTGGCAGGACAACAACCAGACGACGAACGCGCGGCAGCTGGCGCAGATGTGGGACATTCTCGACAAGTACGGCGCCGACCCGTTCAAGGGCGTCATTGTCGCCAACGAAATTCTGTTCCGGCAGCAGATGACGACGAGCCAGCTGTCGACGCTGCTGCAGTCGGTGCGCACGAACATGTCGTCGATGAGCATCAGCCTCCCCGTCGCGACGTCGGATCTCGGCACGGTGTGGGATGCCGAGCTGGCGCAGGCGTCCGACTATGTCATGGCCAACATCCACCCGTTCTTTGGCGGTGTGAACGCCAATGATGCAGCCGCCTGGACGTGGAACTTTTGGGAGACGAATAACGGTCAATTCTTCAAGTCCGACAAGAGCAAGAACATCATCAGCGAGACGGGGTGGCCGAGCGAGGGCGGCACCGACTGCGGATCCGGGTCCACGTTGACTGTGTGCCCCGATGCGGCCGTGGCCGGCATCTCCCAGATCAACAAGTTTTTGTCGACGTGGGTGTGCGACGCACTGACGAACGGGACCGAATACTTTTGGTTCGAGGCGTTTGACGAGCCGTGGAAGATCCAGTACAACTCGGGCGACCAGAACTGGGAGGATCACTGGGGCATCATGGACGTCAACCGCAACCTCAAGCCGGGCATCGTCATCCCCGACTGCGGCGGGACGACGGTATGAAAGCAGCCATCGAGGTCGAGGCTCGAGACTCGAGGCTCGAGGCTTGCTATATACTATGTGAGCAGCACACACAGCACATACTGGTACATGTAATGCGAGAGATGGGACGTTGTGCATTTGTATAAAACCGTTTATTTCTAGTTTACGTTGGGCTATGGCCTACTTTTTTAGCTTTGCGTTTGGTTGTCTTTCCCTTTATCTATTTTCTTTGCGCCTTTTCTTTGCTTGCCGTTTGCATGCATTCTCTCACCATTGGGGTTTTTGATATTTTTTGGGTTTTTGGTATTTTGTGGTAGGAAAGAGCTGGACAAGCATTTGGTTTTGTCTTAAAATGCTAGCAGGCGACATGAAGGTCACATCTTGTTTTCGCATCCTGTACATAGGTTTCTTGACAATGGGTCACTTGGACTCCTACTTTCAAATGCAACTGCGTCCAATAAGACGACAGACTACAGAATACTTTAGACGGCGTGGAAGACGGCATACTCAGCAGTCGATTTTGGTGCAAGATTTACCTGCATCTTCGGCTTCATTTATGTCCGAGAGTGACGTCACAAAGTCGATGACAGCGACATTTTATCCTGCGTCCTATGTCCATTAATTAGTGTACATTATCATTGATGGTCAGTTGTCTCGATTCCCAGATTGACTTCATTCAGGACTTTATTTCGCTTTACGTTCCATGTTGTCGCCGACCCATATCATCTTCCGCGAAACCAAAAACAGCAATCCACAATGGTTGAGACAAGACACGGCACTCAAACGACGAATGCGCCAGGCAAGGCAGTGAGCAGCAAGCCTGAGACAGACAGAGGCTCCAAGGACGGCGCGACCAAGTCCAGTGGCGCGAAGGTCAAGAATGAGCCAAGCGAGAAGCCAAGCGAGAAGCCCAGCGACAATGCCCGTGCCGGCGACAAGCACCAGCCGGCCGACCGCAGCCAGTCGCCCAAAGACGGTCGCAAACGGCACAAGACGGCACACGAGCAGGGCGGGGCGGATGCAGACGCAGACGCCGGCCCGGACGACAACGAGAATGACAACGCGCCCACCATTCTCGAAAAAGGCAACATCTACTTTTTCTTCCGCGCCCGCGTCGACATGGACGACCCCAGCAGCCTCGACGACGTCGCGCGCACGTACCTCGTCCTGCGGCCGCAGGCCAACGACGACACGGGTGGTGGTGACGGTGGTCCGCCAGGCGGTGACGGCAAAGGCCACACGCGGCTGCTGGCGCTGCCCAAAAAGGTGCTGCCGCGCACCGGGCGCGACCGCTTCATGGCGTTTGTGCTCGCGGCCGACGCGTCGTATGACAAGTTGCAAACGGAGTTTTTGTCCGGAAGCCGGGAGGGCGATGGCGACAAGGAACGGCATGTCCCGGCCGCCACAGCGTTCGGCGAGGGCATCTACGCCATCATCAGCACCGGCCGCGAGAGCCACCTGGCCTACGTCCTGACGGTGCCCGAGACGCTCGGTGCCGTCCAGCAGCAGATCGGCCTGGCCGCGAAGCAGGGCTGCTTCATCGTGAGCACCAAGAATCCGGCGTACCCGATGCCAGGCGGCGGCTCGATGGTCGGCGGCGGGCCAGACTATCCGAAAGCGTATGTATTTTGTACATCTGCACAATCTGTTCCACATGCAGTTCGTTTCTAACAAAACAGCATCAGCGAGTCCTTCCGGGCGCGGCGATGGACGCCCCTCCGTCCCGAGCACCTCGACTACGTCCACAGCCATGTGCTTCTCATCGGCGAGAGCAAGGGCACGGACAGCATCGTGAGCGACGAACACAGCGGCCGTGCGCTGGCGGCAGAGCTGGAGGAGCTGGCGGACGACGACCTCAACCGAATGCGCCGTCTGGGCCGCACGGAAGCCGAGGCGGTGTTTGCCAGTCTCCACGCAAAAGGACAGGCCAAAGGCCAGCCGGAACTGTCCCAAGTTTTTGACTACAAGTCATTGTAATAAAATAATGTAAAAATAGAAATCGGCATGACAAAGGTGCGCGTAAAAAGCTGTTGCAATATTACAAACCTAGTGACCCAGAAACAAGACACCAAAACCCGCTTTCCCATCATGTCCATGTAACGCGGCCAGAAACCTGTGCAATCACCGAGCATTCAGATGCTGGATTGCCGTGAGCCACTTCTTCTCGTCCGCCCTATAATTGTTTTGTTAGATGCAACATGAAAGGCCACCAGAGCGATCATCAAGCGGGGCGAAAGGCACTCACTGGTCAAAACGCAGCAACTTCCCCAGCACAGGCACCAGTTGGGCCCGCAGTTTGTTGTCCTTTTGCTCCAGGAACTGCAGCAGGATCGTCTTGAGGTACATGGCATCGGCACCGGCCGCGGCGGGTGTGCCATTAGACGACCGCGCCGATTCCATCGAGTGCCGCGCTCCGTCCGCACCGGCCGCCACACTCGAGCTGCGCGCGCCGCCCGGCGACGACGGCGACGGCGACGGCGACGGCGAGCTCGCGTGCAGGCGGCCCTGCTGGCCCTTGGCGTCGCGCAAGAGCTTCTCGTAGCGCTGGCGCTGCTCGTCGAGGACGCGGCGCTGGTCGCTGTTCTTCTTTTCGACGTCGCGCACCTGCTGCTCCGAGGCATCCAGCGCGGTGCGGAGGCTCGCGACCGTGGCGCGCATGTCCTCGACCTCGGCCGCCGCCTTGGCCTCCACCTGCTCGAGCTCCTCGCGCCGCCGCCGCCAGTCCTTTTCGCGCTGCTCGGCGTCGTCGCGCTCGTTGGTGAGGGCCCTGACCTGCCGCTCCAGGTCGCGCACCTTGCCGCGCAGGTCCTCGGCCTCGCGCGCGCGCCGCCGCGCCAGCGTGTTGGCCTCGTCCTCGACGCGGTCGCGCTCCTCCAGCGCGGCGTCCATGCGCGCGCGCATGTCGCGCACCTTGCTGTCGGTCTGCTCGTTCACGCCGGCCAGCAGCTGCCGCATGCTCTCGGCCGCGCGCGTGCGCTCCGCCAGCAGCGTCTGGCACTCGGCCAGCTCCTCGTCGCGCGCCTCCGCCTGCGCCTGCGCCTCGCGCAGCTGCACGGACAGCTCCGCCGTCTGGTCGCGCATGCTGCCCAGCAGGTGCTGCGCGTTGGTGTACTGCGACGTCTTGAGGGCCGCCTCCGCGCGCAGCGCCTCCTGCTCGCGCCGCAGCTGGCCGACCTCGTCGTCCAGCGCCCGCAGCCGCGGCTGCACCGCGGCCAGCTCCTCCTGCAGCCGCTGCAGCGCGCGCGTCGCCTTCTCCTCCTTGGCGCTGAGCTCGATCTTGTCCGCCTCGGCACGCCGCAGGTCCCGGCCGGCCACGCGCTTCTCGTCCTCGAGGCGCAGCTTCGCGTTCGTCTCGGCCGCCAGCTTGTCGCGCAGCGCTTTGAGCTCGGCGTCGCGGTCCGCCGCCAGTCGTTGCGCCCGCGCCGTGTCGAGCTTGGCCTCCCGCTCCCGCTTTTCCAGGGCACGCATCTCCGCCGTCTTGGTCGCCAGCTCCTCCTGGGTCGTCTTCAGCGTCGCGGCGTCGGCGCGCAGGCTCTTCAGCTCGGGCTGCGCCTTTTGCAAGATCTCGCGCAGACTCGCGAGCTCCTTGTACCGCGTCTGTGACAGCTGCTGCGCGGCGCCCAGGTCGGCCTGCAGCGTCGTCGCCTTGGCTTTGGCGTCGTCGTGCTCCTTCTGGAGCGACGCGAGCGCCGCCTGCAGCTGGGTCGACTGGGTCTGGGACGTCGACGACGACGACGCGATCTGCTTCTCCAGCTCCGCAATTTGCTTCACCAGCGCGGCCTTTTCGCTCTCGAGGCTCTTGATCGTTTCCTTGTCCTGGACGTGGTCCTGGCCAATGGTCACCAGGTTCTCCCGCAGGGTCTCAATCTCCTCGCGCAGGTCCTCCTCCGTCTTCCGCTGTTTCGACAGCCGCTGGATCCGTTCGTCCTTGGCCTCGACGTCCTTGAGCAGCCGCGCCACCTCCGCCTGCAGCTCGGCAGCGTCCGGACCGTCGCTGGCGCCACCCACGAGCGTGCGCTCGGATGTTTCAGACAGCGCAGGCTCGTCGGCCGCAGCCAACGACGCGGCAGCAGTTGCCGCTGTCGTAGCAGCAGCAGCAGCGCCACCAGCAGCTCCGCCGGCATTCTTCTTCTTCTTGTTCTTCTTCTTGTTTTTGCCAGAGCCGCCGCCGGTCTGCTGCTCTGTGCTCGGTTCCGGGGCAGCTGCAGCGGCCGCGGGCGTGGCATTGGCAGGTGATGCAGTGGCAGCGCTCCTCCTGCTCAGTTCCGCCACCTTGGCAGCCTGCTCGGCGTTTTGTTTTGTGAGGGACGCAATTTCGGAGGTCTGGTCGGCAATCGTCTTGTCCAGTTTCGCCGTGGCCGCGGTAAGCGTCTCAACTTGGCGCGCCAGCTCGCTGTTGCGCGTCTCCGAGGCCTTGCGCTTCTCCTTCTCCGCGTGCAGCTCTTTCTCCGATGTGGATTGGGCGTCGGCGGACTGGTCTTCCAGGGCCTTGAGCTTGGACTCGGTGTCTTGGAGGCGGTCGGCCAAGGCGGCATGCGACATGCTACCTGCCTTGGATGCGTCCAGCTCCTTCGTCGTGCTCTGCACACGCTCCGCCAGCTCCGCGTTGGCTTCCTTGGCGGCCGACAGGTCCTCATTCAGCTGCTGGACTGTGTCTTGCAGCTTCTCGATCTCGGCCGTCTTCTCGGCCGTCTCGGCCTGCAGTCGTGGCAGCTCGCTGTCGATGGAGAAAAACTCCTCGCCCCTGGTCTCTTCTGGCCCCTTTGCGACGTCCTTGGCATCGGCCTTGGACGACTTCACTGCGTCCAGCTCGTCTTTCGTCAAGCCGAGCTGCTTCTTCAAGTCGTCCCGGTCGGATGTCACGCGCTTCAGCTCGTCCAGGATCATCTCGCTCTTCAAGCTCAGCTGGTTGAGGTACTCGATGAGGGCGGTCGGGTCGCGGATGGACGTCAGAGGTGTGTTTTCGCGGAGGGCCCGTTCAAAGGGCTCAATCGCCGACACGCGGCCATGTGCTATCCGGTACGACCGCAGGAGCTCTGGGTACGTCTTTTCGAGCTTGTCAAGCTTCCGCAGTCGCGCCTGGACGTCCGGAGTGAGCTCGGCTTTTGGTCTGGGCGCCACGGCCGCTGGTGCGCCTTTCGGCGTGTCGGTCGCAGAGGGCGGCGACGTGTCGCCTGGCAAGCCGGCTGTCGCAGCACTCGCAGCACTCGCAGTCTGGTCATCTTCATCGCTGCGCCTCTCTACCGACTTTCCCTTGTCCTTGCCGCCCGCCTTGCCTTCCGCCTCGCCCCCTTCCTTAGCCTCGTCTTCGTCGTCGTCGTCCGCTCCCTCGGCGGCGGGCGTTCCTGGCGTCGCTGAGCGCGCCGGCTCGTCGTTGTCCTCGAGGGCAAAGGCATCTTCAAAGACGCTTGGGTCCACATTGGGCACACCGTCGTTTGTGCTGGTGTCTTGGCTGGGCTTCTTCGGGCGCGTGCGTCGTGCCGCTTGTCCGTCGCCGCGTGCGCTGCCGGTCCGAGAGACGGATGTTGATCGGCGGCTGGGCGATGCGGAGCCTGGCGATGCCACCCCCTCGGAGGCTCTCTGCTGGCGGGCCTGCTCCTCGGCAATGGTCCGATCGATGGCGCCACGGATTCTCTACTCAACGGTCAAAGGTACCCAGTCAGCAAAGCAAAACAAAAATACAAGCAACGGACGCCGTCCCCCAGGATCGGGACATTGTCAATGCCCTACCTGAAACATGATGGGTGTTCGTCCCTCGGTCTGTGTTGCCGATCCCGGTTCTCGTCAACTCGCCGTCCCGTCGTCCTGTCGTCCTGTCGTCCTTCTCAAGCGTCCGTCAGGGAATGCGACTTGCGATCCTCACGATTCCATGTGACAGTTCAATGTTCGAGCCGTCGTCGGGTCAGGTACAAGTCGAAAAGGATATTTCGGTCGACAAAATAGTCTGTTCTGGGACTGTCTATTCGGTAACAAAATCTGTGGATATTCGTGTCCTGGTATGGCTCCGTGACCTTGGAACAAAGACAGTTGTGGCCAGGTTTGCATTTACGGCGATGCCCTCAGCCCGTATTGTCGTCTCGTTGCTAGGACCCTCGTCCGGCAGCCATCCTTGGGGGGGTTTCACTGCTCAGCTTTAGGTGGACACTAGACCCAAAAGGAGCTCAGGGCGCTGTGCAAGGTCCCCAGGTCCCCCCTGCCACTAAAGCACAGTGCTTAGTCATTTTACCATGTTGCGGCAAGGCAGCTTCGCGTTTCGCTCCAGTCCACGCAACCAAATCGTCATCCAAAAGCAAGCTTCCATCTTCACCAACCCTTGTCTCTGTAGACTTCCCACTCGCCACCGCGCACTGCATACGCTCTACGGCATCGGAGACGCTACACGCCCACACTGGCCGTCTGACTTTGTGGGCATTTTTATTTGTTTATCACAGACGAGTGGTTTTCGATATTGCACATCTCACGCCGGCAAAATGGTGTCAATATGGCCGTGGAAGGTAACCTCATCTTGGAGTCGAGCTTGTCGGACGCTCTGTTGAGCAAAGTAGCTAACGAAGCTGCCTTGGCACCCCTAGAGAGCCGATGATTCTCCCGCGTCGTTTGAGAAAGTGCTCTCCGCACTGGCGACCAAGATCGCCAACACCCAAGCGAAGCTCGACCGGACGCGGTCCAGCTCGAGGCGCGCACGCGTGCTCAGCACCCTCTACCTGACCTTTGGCTACCTCGTGTACGCCATTGTGCTCGCGCTTGTCGTGGGATGGAAGAATATGGGGCGCTGGGAGTGGTCTGGTGTCGCCGGAGGGCCGGTCCTGTACGTGAGCCGCAGCACGACGAGCCCATTGTGGCCACAAATCTGTATCTAACGAAACACAGCATCTACGCCACGCGCAAAGCCCTCGCCTCCGTGTTTAGCATCCGAATCGACTCTCTTGCATCGACGCTCAAACAGCAGCAGGAGGAGCGGGCCAAGACGATTCAGAAACTCAAAGACGCCACCAAATACGACTCGACCTTGCAGCTGCTGGAGAAGTACGGGGGCGGCGGCGAGACCAAACCGTGCAAAGGCAACGGCGAAGGCAAGGCGCAGCAGAGTGACAAGCGCGGCAAGGGCGGTCCAGGCGGTCCAGGCGGCGGCGCGCAGGACGAAAGGAATCGCTCGACGCCCAACCGGACGCGTCTGCCGCCACCGCCCACGGCCAACATCCCATCGGGCAGCCATGTCCCGGCGGCGTCGTTGGCGTCGTCCAAGCCGAACTCGCCGCGTGCGGGAGCGGGGGGACACACCCCCGGTGTGACGGACCTGAGCGCCACAGCCGAATTTGCGCCGAATGCCTTTGGTCCCGACGAGGTCCAGGTCCAGGTCCAGGTCCCTGCGCAGACGCGCCCGCCCGACGTCGCCGGCGGCCCGTATGCGCATGCGGCGGCCGCGTCCAGCAGTGGTGCTGCCGCCGTTGGCGAGTCCCACTGGTACGATCGCCTCCTCGACCTGCTGATGGGCGACGACGAGACCGCGGCCAAAAACCGCTTCGTGCTCATCTGCCGCGCGTGCCGTCTCGTGAATGGACAGGCGCCGCCGGGCACGCACAGCCTGGCCGACGTCGGCCGCTGGCGCTGCATGGGCTGCGGTGCGTTGAACGGCGAGGACGGCGAGGACGGCGAGGACGGCGAGGCGGCAAAGATTGTGAGCCAGGTGCTGCAGCGCACGGTCACGGAAGTGGCCGACAGCGAGGCCGAGAGCGAGGACGACGAGGTCGACGAGGTCGACGAGGTCGTCGAGGTCGAGATCCAACCAGAATCCGTCAATGCAGAGGACGAAGAAGTCGATCTGGTTGCCACGGGCAAGGACAACGCCGACAGAAAAAGCGTTCGGAAACGCAGCAAGAAGACGAAATAGGTCCGGAAGGAAGAATGGGGTGCGGCGCATAGGTTGACCCTCTTTTTCGACAGCAACTGGTTCACAGCAAGCGTTCAGGGCTACAATCGCCATAATAATGGTCATAATTCTTGTTTCAGTTTCTTCGATTCAATTTATGCACGTCATTATGCAGGGTTTTATGTCACGCGAATGTGGAATGAGGACAATCGTGTTCACGAGACAAAGTGTATGCGTTCGTACGTCAGATTGCACGTTACTGCAGAAACAAAAGACGTGGAGCTGCGAGTTAAACTGTCCCGAGTACTGCGCCAGAAAATGCAACGAGGAGCAAACTATAGAGAAACAATGCCCAAAAACGTATACAACGCCGCGGTCCAGTCATGACGCCCAAATACACTCTCGAGATGGCGTGGACAGTCGTCGCGTCCTTCCAGCCCAAGTACTAATAGTTATAACGCAATAGATACTGTACAAAGAAACGACAGAACAACGTTGGACCAACACGGCGCTCTGAAGACGGCACATGTGGCCTCCGGCTCGAATGTGGCAGGACGAGGAGAGGACGGGAAGAGAAGAGAAGAAAACGATCGGCGAGGTCAGCACCACACGCCGTTCTGGCCGCCGCGGCTCGTCATCAGCGCTTCAAAGCCGTCGACCTTGCCGCGCAGGGCCGTGTTTTCGCGGGCCAGAGCGTCGTTGCGGCGCTCGAGGTGTGCAATGTACTCGGTGGCTTTGCTGAGGATGGTGGCCTTGTTCAGCTTGTGGGCCGGGGCCAGGCTGCCCAGATCTCTGCCGTCCACAGCGGCCAGCGTGCTGTTGTTGTCGTTGTTGTTGTCATTGTCCTCGTCGTCCGAGCCGCACGTGGAGTCGTTGCGACGACGACGAGCGACGACGCGCAGGGACGGGACGGCGTCTCGCAGGGCCACAATCTTGTCGTTGAGGTTGGTGCGGTACCGCTTCTCGATGAGGTTGTGCGCCGTCTTCTTGGGCCGCTGGGTCGAAGTGGTTTGCCGGTGCGTTGCCGAAGGAGAAGGGGACTGTCGTGGCGAGCGCGACTGGGCCGACGTGGCACGGGAATGCTTGCGCTTCAGATGGCTGCTGGCGGTTGCCGAGGTGCTGCTCCGCGAGGCGGTAGACGGCTTGCGAACGGCAGAGCGATGGCCCCGGGCCGGCACGGTGGCAGGGCTCATGGCGGTGTCTGATGTGGAGGCCGATGGACAACCGGAGACCTGTTGCTCGTTGTCTGCGTCGTCGTCGTCGTCGTCGTCGTTGTCGTCTTGCGGTAGTTGCTCCTCTGGGACCGACAGAGCAAAATCGTCTGCCACGGTGTCGTGGGACAGCTGGAGAGGGTCAATGGCGGCGCTCGCGACAAGGTCCCGGCCGAGAGACGCGACCGTGGAGGCAAAGAGAAGGGGGCTGTTGCCGGGCTCGGGCTTGAAGGAAAACCCGTCGGGGTCGTCCGACTCAGTCTTGTTCCAAGAGTCGAAGTCGTCGGGAGCCACGGATGGTGCAAACGGGTTGGCCGTGGGGGGCGAAACGGGGGACCCAGGGGAGAGCGGCGAGTCGGCACTGAAGTCTGTGCCGTAGCTGTTGTTTGCAAAGTTGGTATACTCGTCAAACGAGTAGCTGTAGAGCGAGTCTGGCGAGACGGAGAACGACTCTTGTGCATGCTGTTGTTGCTGTTGCTGTTGCTGTTGGAGCTGGAGCTGGAGCTGCTGCTGTCGTTGTTTTTGTTGCAGCTTCTGGTTCTGCCGTCTCTGGAGAGGCGTCTGCTGTTCTTCACGATTCTGAAGCTGCATCTTCATCTTCATAGGACATGCAATGGCAGAGGACGACGGCACCGAAGACATGGGCTGGCAGACGTGCATGATCGTGTGTGGGCGCTGGCTGAAGGTGGTGAGTGGGCCGGGGAAGAGTTGGGCAGGGATCAAAAATGAAGATGAAGTGTACAGAGGTACAGAGTGTACAGAGGTACAGAGTGTACAGATTACAGATGAAAGTGTGTAGACTTGACGCAGAGGTCAGAGACTTGGATTTGGCGATCTGGTGGAGCTTGGGTTCGGAGGTGGCACCTGCCCAAAATGAAAAGGCATCGCGGACATTTCATATAAGTAGGCAGAGGAAGGCGCGAAGCGCGCCCCTGCCACACCCGTCCAAAGCCGTGCCTGCCCTTTCCGTCTGGCGGTGCTCAGCCGGAGCATCGACCTGTGCGCGAACGTCAGACTGGCCTGTTTGTGTGCTGTTGTGTGCGTGGTGTGCGTGGTGTGCGTGGTGTGCGTGGTGTGCTGTCGGTTCTCCGCTCCTGTTTCTGTCTCCGTTTTGTTCCTGGCCCTGCCTGAGCGTGTGGGCTTAATGCTGGCCGAGTGACGGTTCTCTCTGTGGCTGAAGTGTGGTGTCAGTGCTCGTTTCGGAAGGAAGGCGTTGTGCTACTGGAGGAAGGACGAGCCCACTAGCACCACTGGCACCACTGGCACCACCAACCCCACAACAGCAGGCCTAGCCAGGCCTGGCCCACCATCCAGGCCAGCGGCGGGCATATGCGCAAAACCGAACCATCGGCAAGCTCCAGTCTTACGATGCTCGGTGGGACAGGCCAATCCAATGGGCCTGGGACGGTACGATACAAGGCGATGGGGTGCAGTCACACGGCCTCTCGAAATTTGCTAGCGGTGGCACTCTGTATGGGCGAGGGCGATGCGCCCGAGGTGGAATGGAAATGGACATGGAAATGGAAATGGAAATGGAAATGGACGCAATCACCACATCCGCTGATACAAGATAAAGAAGGCATCTTGTTGCGTGGCATCTGGTACGTGTTGCGGGAGGTTGTATGTCCTTGGCCAGCGGAGCAGAGCATGCCGCAGATGAAACGTGCGCAGAGTACGATGCGGTACGCAACAAGAAGCATCGCGAGAGTCGTTCAGACTGCCGTTGGAGCGGCATCGCGAGAGCCTCTGATCGCGGCGGCAAGAAGAGACATAAAAAGAGACGAACAAGACTATAGAGGTCACCGTCTGCTTCAAGCTTCACCGCAACGGGAATCAGTCAAATCCCCTCCAAATCCCGAATGAGGTTGAGAAGTGGTCCACAAAAGGGTGGTGTGCTTTTCCGATGTGAAAGAGGATGTGCGGAGAAACGAGAAACGAGAAACGAGAAACGAGAAACGAATGTCACACACGCCGAGGATTCTCCAGCTGCAAAAGCTGGGCCTACGGAAGCTCCCGGGGGCCAATCACAGCTGGCACCGGCAAAATGGCCTGATTTTATCAGGTGTTCTTCGTCTTCCCATTTTGTCGCCTCTTCCCCTCGATGGGTCGTTGTTTCTCGGAACTGGCCGGCTGCGGCCATCGTTTCGCAATGGTTGTGTTACTGTCGCAGCGATTTAGGGTCTTGAGCTATCGAGGGCAGTGCCAAGAGGCATGATTCCCATCGGCGTCTCGGGACGTGATTGGACGATGCGCCATCACGAAAACAGTCAACTGCTTCACTCTCATTCTTCTTTGTTCAGTGAGGACAGGCTCTGTCCAACGTACGAAAGTACTGCCAATGTGAAAAACATCGGCCTATGGTTTCTTGGTTGCCGGTATTCTGTACAATGGCGTTTTTCGCATCTTCCATCACTCCCTAGCGTCCAGTGGTTGCCTCCCAGCTCTTTTCCGCATCCCAGATTCAGTCATCGCCATTGTCTCCAAAGCCGCCGCCGAAACCACCGCCAAAGCCGCCGCCGCCGCCGCCGCCTCCACGCCCACCGCCAAAGCCACCGCCCCGGCCACCGCCAAAACCGCCGCCGCCACCGCGTCCGCCGCCAAAGCCGCCGCCGTCACCGCCGCCAAAAATACCGCCACCGCCGCCGAAGCCCGAGTCGCCGCCATCGTCATTGTCACCGTCGTCGCCATTGTCGCCGCCACCATACGGCGGCTGTGTGCAGGACCGGCCGCCGCCGAAGCCGCCGAAGCCGCCGAAGCCACCCCGGTTGCACGGTGTCGGCGCGGGTGTGCCCCCGCCGCCGCCCCTCGGGGGCGAGGTCACCGTCACCGTCACCGTCACCCCCGTGGACCGCGCGGGCGTGCCGACAATGGTGGTCGGCGCGTAGCTGGGGCCAATGGTGGTGTGGCGCACGGATGTCGTCTTGGCCGGCTGGCCGGGCGGTGTCTGGGGCATGCCGATGGTGGTCGTGGGAATGTTCTTGGGGAGGGTCGGCACCGGCGCCTCCGCCGACGCGCCACCATCACCACCGTCGCCGTCGCCTGCGCCTGCCGAGTCCGACGGGTTGCTCGACAGGTACAGCAGGTAGCGCTTGAACGTGTTGGAGTCCACCTTGCCGACGCTGAGGTCCAGCGGCGCGACGCCCTTCTCCGAGTGAATGGCAATGGTGCTCAAGTTGCTGCCGGGCGTCGTGGGCGCCGTCTTGCTCGTGGCGTACCCGATCCGGTTGACGCCGCTGGGGTTCAGCGACGTGTTGTTGGTGCCCCACGCGCTGCAGCCGTGGCACACCGCGTCCATGGTCCAGTGCGTGGCGTTGGCCGCCGCGCTGAGCACGTCGTACGACGCGCCGTTGTACGAGGTGGGCGGCGTGTGCCCGCTGGACCAGCGCGACGAGGCCACGCCGTGGCCCTGGCCCTGACCTTTGCCGTCGACCCACAGCACCGCGAGCGGGTTCTGCACCATGGACCCGCCAAAGGCCAGGCCCGCCCAGCCCACCGCCGCGGGCGCCACGACCTGCACCAGCGTGTCAAACGGCGCCTTTTGCACCTCGGGAATGGCAAAGCGGAACACGGTCCCCGACGTGGCGGCCGTGAACTCGGCAAAGCACACCGTGGCGCCGAGCGAGTTGTCGCAGTACTTTGCCGTCTTGGGCGCGGCGGCCGCCTGGCGAGGGCCGTGGATCGCCGCCGCCGATGCCAGTGTGGCCTGGCTGGCAAGTGCAAGCGCCGCCAGCCCGGCGGTGTGGATGTTCAGGTGGCCCATTGTGCTTGTTAAACGTTCAGACCGCGCAGAAGTCGATGCAGTGTCCGAGTCGACGAGTCTAGAACAATGCGTGGAGATGCGACAAAGGTGCATGGGAGAGAGGCCACTGGGCAGGAGAGGGGATCGCAACGGGATATACCCTTTATGCTCTCATGCTTGGTTCTCGACCCTCTCCACCTCGCGCTGATGTTGAGGCTTTCCTGACACTCTTTTTTCTGCAGCCGCAAGGCCATAGTTTGCGAAACGGCAATAAAGTCCTGAAAGGGTTTATATTGCGTGTTGATCGGCTACATAGTGCGGCAAGAGACGGGGGATATGAAGCTGACGTGGTATTCGACTGTCGCGCTGGTGAGTGCAAAACCCTCACCTCGTCTTGCACATAATAGGAACCTGTTGCGTTTGCTCTTCCTCTTCACGGCCAAGCGTTCTGGTTGCTATTTACAACCTTCGTCACAGATGAGGCTGTTGAGCCACGACCAATCGGGAGAATTGGATCTGTAAATCGCCAAGTTCGTCCAAAGTAGCCAAGAGTCTGTCAAGGGACGGGCAAGACCAGCCGTATTTGTGTGTTAATTCTTTGTGTTATTTCTTTTCTCGGTCGGTCTCCAAATATGCCACCAAACCTGTCAGGGGTGATCAGGCATAATGGCACCCCGGGAAAAGGGAATAGAGTACAATGACAAGCAGCCAATGACGGTTCTTCCATATCACAAAGAGAATGTGGAGATTTCGAGACAATGTCAAAATTCAACGTTACAGAACAATCAATCGACACCGCAGACGCTCTAGTTTAGGCAGAATGGAGTGGCCAGCAGCAAATTGAAAAGTCGACTGCCGTGCCAAGGCTCGCCTCTGCAAGCCACATCGGGCTGCATTGAAGGAAATGGTCGTGGCTGTCCACCGGGAGAAGCGAATCAGTTGACAGCTGATTCTGCCTTCGCTTCGTCTCGTCCTTCCCCAAGGAGCTGCGCTTTGAGAAACGCCACAGCGTCGTCGATGCCTTGTGGCGCGTTGAACCAATGTCCGCCGTCCGGATACTCCTTCCACGTCACCTGCGCCCCGAAGCGGACCATCGTGTCCCGCAGGGCATGCCCCGTACCGACTGGCACGAGGTCGTCGTCCGTGCAGTGCTCGAGCAACATGGGCGTGTTGCAAAGGACACCCGCGTCGTCCGGGACATCGGCGAGGTGGAGGATGGCGCGCAGCTCCGCGAGTGGACGGCCGACATAGGGACAGCGCGACGAAAAGGTCATCAACGCGCCCAGTCGGCCCGGCGGCGGTATGGCCAGGTTGAACATTGTGTGCGCGCTCGTCGCGCCCCCCATGCTGATGCCCGCGAGCACCACCTTGTCCCAGCGGCCGCCCAGCTTGTCTGCCTCGGCGGCGAGCAGCTGTCGGATCGCGGGTACGATCTCTTGCAGCCCGGGGACCTGTACCTCCTCGCGCTCGGAGAAGTCGGCCGAGCTCCACGTGTCAAACCACTGGTGCATGATGCCGTAACCATTCGCGGACCGACGCACGGGTGCCTGTGGAAAGACCCAGCGGAACGAGGGAAAGGCACCGTAGAGCGGCTTGTCATCGGAACCCCATGAGTAGCCGAGCGTTCGAGCGAAATTCTTTGCGGTGTCCCCGCGGCCGTGCAGGAAGACGACGGTGTGCGTATGCGGCGCCGAGGGCTCACGGACAACAGTGGGCAGCTCCATGGATGCGGAGTGTGGCGTGTTGGAGACGATGCTCGTGAGGAGCGATGCAATGTGACTCTGTGGATAAACACGACGCTGCATGTTTTTGTACCACTGTTGCCTAACGCCCACCGGCACAAACGCAGCATTATGTCAGCAACGACATGCTAGTAGCATCGTCTGCATGAAATGCATTCCTCTTGTGTCCAAAACGAGCCCTCCTAAAAAGCTACAAAACCACTACAGCCAAGTTTTGAAGAGACGCGACGGGTTCGAATTAATAAGAAAAGAAAGGAAGAAAATAAGAAAAGGGGCGAATGGACAACTTCCCGAAGAATACCATGATGCGTTGAGTAAGCCCATTGCAATCACTTATTTCTAGCGACAGTACAATCACAGTACAATATAAATGATTGCTTCCCGGCTGGCTGTTATCTCATATTAACCTGATATTGCCATTCGACGGCAAACTGAACCGATCCCACTCGAGCAAAAAGACAATCAGAGCGGCAAACGAGCTCCCCTCGGTCGTGTCTCTTCGCCACAACGAGATCCCGTGTCATGAACGTCCGTGGCAGCTTTGGACTGCTGCACACTGTCCACGAAGAATGCGACGTCCGCTGTGGGCAACATACATAGCTAGAGTCGCATTTTTAGATACAAGCCGCGTCCTGGTTATGGCGATAACCACCGCAAGCCGTCTGCCATTGGCATTAGGTTCATGGGCAGACGAGCCGAGATGGACATACGCACATTCACAAGGCGGGGAAGAGTGCAGAGACAGCTGTTGGCTGGGCCCAGAAGCAGTACCAAAGTACACAGAGAAAAGAGGAGAGAGGATGGCAGAGGATGCGGTCTACGCAGCAATATCGCACCGTACTATACAACATGGACACGGCCAGAGGACAGAGGAGGGCTGAACTTTTCCGTGCATCCATTTTCCAGACTGTTCCGGCGACGAACAAACGCAGACCAACGTACCACTTCCTGTTTGCAAGACAACGACCACATTTATTTCTCTGACGGCACGGTTTGCCCATAACGTACATCGACAGCACACACAACATACCACACGCTCAGTATGGCCGGCAACTCGACGACGCCGCTGCCCGAAGACGACATCGTCCACGAGACGAAGAGCCGCGGCCGCGCAGTCGCCGGGGGCGAGGGGGCCGTCGCGTCCGTGTCTGAGGCGCTCGCCGAGGCCATTCGTCGCGAGCACGAGCTGACGTTCCGCGACGCCGTCCGCCTGTACCCTGCGGCCATTGGCTGGTCGGCGTTTGTGTCCATCGGCGTGATTATGCTCGCGTTCGACCCGCAGATCCTCGGCGGCTTCTTTGCGACGCCGCGCTTCGAGCAGGACTTTGGCTACCTGTACGCGCCCGACGACGAGTACATCATCAGCGCCCCGTGGCAGAGCGGCCTCTCGCTGGGCAACCCCATCGGCCAGGTCTTTGGCGCGCTGTTTGCCAGCTACCCGATGGACCGCTTCGGGCGCAAGCGGACGTTTGGCGCCTGCGTCGCCCTGACCGGCGGCCTCGTCTTCATCCAGTTTTTCTCGCGCGCGCTCAGCACGCTGCTCGTGGGCGAGCTGCTCGGCGGGCTCGTGCTCGGCTGCTACGTCGTCATCGCCCCGGCCTACGCCTCCGAGGTCTGCCCGCTGGCCCTGCGCGGCCACCTGACGTCCTACGTGAACCTGTGCTTTGTCATTGGCCAGCTGCTCGGCAGCGGCGTCACGGCCGCCACCGAGCACCTCGACAGCCGCTGGGCCTACTCGATCCCCTTTGCCCTGCAGTGGTTCTGGGTCGCCGTCATCCTGCCGGGCCTGTTCTTTGTGCCCGAGAGCCCGTGGTGGCTCGTGCGCCAGGGCCGCACCGCCGACGCCGAGGCCGTGCTGCGCCGCCTGGCGGCGTCCAAGTCGGCGTCGGTCGACATTGCCGCCTCCCTGGCGGCCATCACCGAGACCGACCGGCTGGAGCAGGCGCTCGAGGCCGGCAGCACGTACCGGGACTGCTTCCGCGGCGTCAACCTGCGGCGCACCGAGATTGCCACGGGCGTGTACTGCACGCAGGTGCTCAGCGGCATCTACATGATCAACTTCATCACCGTCTTCTTCAGCCACGGCGGCCTGTCCACGACGACGGCCTTTGACATGAGCATCGGGTTTCTGGCGACGGGGTTTGTCGGCACGCTCGTCTCGTGGTTCCTCATTCTGCGCTGGGGGCGCCGCACCCTCTTTGTGGCCGGCCTCGTCGGCCTCGCCGTCCTCATGCTCCTCGTGGCCGTCCTCGACTGCGTCCCGCGCCCGGCCAGCGGCGGCGACCGCCTGGACTGGGCCGAGGCCGCCCTGCTTCTCGTGTGGAATTTCGTGTACGACCTCTCCATCGGGCCCGTGTGCTTTGTCATCATCTCCGAGTGCTCCGCAACACGCGTGCGCGCCAAGAGCATCGCCGTCTGCACGGCCGCACAGGGCGTCCTGGGCATTGTCATGACCGTGGCCATCCCCTACCTGATCAACCCCGACCAGGCCGATGCGCGCGGCAAGGTCGGCTTCTTTTTTGGCGGCCTGACCCTGTTTTGCCTGGCGTGGACATACTTTCGCGTGCCTGAAACGGCCGGACGCACATACGAAGAGCTGGATCTTCTCTTTGATCAACGGGTGCCAGCTCGCCGGTTTAAAGGGTACCAGTTGGACAGGCTGGCAGGAGAGTAAATCGTGGAGACACCGGAGGTGGACGCGTTTTGAAACCAGACGCTGAAGGGCAGCTGAAGGGCAGCTGAAGGGCACGGCCAGGCAGTGTGACGCAAACAAGTTAATCAAATTCACGCAAACGAAGCAACCGGTGGAAGACAAAAAGCTGCAGTAGTGGCGATTGTTGGTTTGGTGTTCTTTTTCTGTACGTATTTCTGTACGTATTCAGCATATCCTTTGTATAGAGATGATGAGCGGCCTATGATGAGACGTTCTTTGCAGCATGTAGTATCACAAAGCATTGAGAAAGAGTGCCAGCAAAACGCAACCAGGACAGGAAAGGAGTGGTGACCCCCATCTCACGAATCAAACAGCCGTACTCTTTGCTCTTGCAATAACCCCAGCCACCAAGATCCAGGAGCAACTTAGTCACGCTTGTCGTCGGTCAGGGCGACGTTGGTCTCGGGCCACAAATGGCTCAGGTCACCGACGGGGAGCGGCAAGGGGAAGCGCATTTCGCCGGCAATGATGATTGTCGTAATGTACCAGCCCAAGGCAGCCGCCGCGAAGAGCAGCGCGCCGCCGGCCTTTTGGAGCTTGGCGGCGCCGTGGACATCGCCATGGGACAGGCGCCAGTAGCAGCCGGACATGACAAACGAGAAGGCGATGAGAATGCAGTAGATGACGACGAAGACGACGTTGATCTTGAGCGTGAAGATGGTCAGCGTGAGGATGACAAAGCCCCAGACGATCAGGAACAGGGCCAGGCCGGCGTTCCAGGCAGGCGACGCCAGGCCGGTCGGGTCGTCTGCGGTAATGTAGGGAGCGGTGAGGTTCAGCGTCGGGAACAGGAGAATGCCAAAGGACAGCCAGAAGACGCCAAAGACACCCATGGTCAGCATGGAGAAAAAGTTGCCCATGATCCACTCGAAGATGGAAGCGACAATGAGAAGCATGGCGCCGAAAAAGAAGATGCCGCTGAGTCGATTGTTAGATGTACCGTCTTCCCAAGCACACAACAAAGCCATCAAGACACGGCAAGCACTTACACAATGGGCTGCGCGCCCGATGAGCCACCCCAGCCCATGAGAATCATGCTGAAAGAGAAACCGGCGATGACGAAACTAGGCCCGTGTTAGACGCTCAGGGTTCTCGGTAAACACACGTGGCGATACGCCAACGACCTATCCGGGCCGACGGATGTTGAATGGCTTACCCCATGAAACCCAGCGGAGTCGGGTTGGCGAACCGCTTGATGTTGTTGCCGGCGTGCGGCACCTTTGGTGTGAGATAGAGCTGGACGGACACGTTCAGTATAAGAAGACCACCCATTGTCCATTGGGGACTGGACTGCGTTGTTCGTTCCAGTGTCAACAAACCTTCTCAAACAACTCCGGAGACATGGTGACGGCCGTTTGGGTCCGGTTAAGGCCCTTCTCCTCGTCCATGACAGATGAACCGTTTAATTGAGACATGATGACAATCGTGATACCGCAAGGCTGTAGATGAGTTGGGAGGGGAGGGGGGGTCGGTGGCAAGGTGATGGGTGTAATAACAGAAAGCACAACGGGACAACGGGACAACGGGGATATCGTCAAGTTCTAGTTCACCGAGAAGAAGCAAAAGAAGAAAGAGAAAGAAAAGGAAAGTCCAGATAGCTCAAGCGTATATTCAAGAACACAATCGACGAAAATGACAGCCAGCAAACGTTGGAGTCCTGGGTCAACGCAGCTACTTATACTCCAGTCGAGGAATGCCTTCCCGAGAAAAGTACAGGACCCAGCAGAATGGAAATGGGTTTGCCTCCACGTCTCCGGTTTCCACAGATGCAAAAGGGAAAATAAAAATAAAGAATGAATGAAACAAACCAGACAAAGTCTATTACGGCTTACGGCGTACCCAATGCTCCGCAGCTCATCTCCGCGCAGGCCGCGGTCAAGGCGGGTGGATGTGGAAGCAGATGGCAGGTCCAGCAATGGCCAGGGAGGACAGTACGAGTATGGGCAGATGAGGAGTGAGAGGAACTGGGTAAAAGGACTGGAGGGATAGAGGAGTCGAAAAACACCGTGGGCGAACACACGGCCACCTACAGACGATTGGCAAAATTCACGACATTGGAGGACCATAGAACAGGGCAATCAAGCAAAACGTACGCCGAAACAAAGCCAGAACAGCGATCGCATCGCTGCATCGTTGAATCGCTGGCCGGCGAGCACATCCTGGGCCAGCGAGGCGTGTGTTACGTCCCGGTTCGTGAGATGTAGGTCCAGATGCAAGATGAGGCAGATGCGGCAGATGCGGCTCCGCTCGATCTGCCCGTGGAGACTCCGTACAGCCGATATCAACAACCACAACACGCAACGTACGCCAGTGTAGTCAGCCTCACAATGACGGGCAGGGAAGCGTTGTCCCCCCTTTCCACCGCTCACTATATACTCCCAGATTTGGGGAAACAGTGGGAGGCGGAGGTGAGGGGCGGAGAAGTTGTGAGAAGCAGATGAGAATGAAGAGGCTGGCGTTGATGCTGCAATATACAGCTAGGGACACGGTCAACGGCGAACCGGCATACATTTACACGTTTAATCGCGTGATGTAGCCCACTACGAGCACATAACACAAAGACGGCGGTTACGATGTGGACTTTGACATAGTATCGTATGAGTCGCACATTCTTTATGATTTGTCGGCAGAGATACAGGCCGCCACTGTCGTCCCACATTACCCCAGACCTGACCGGCTTGTCGCACACCAAAAAGGGACTTGGGCAGTTGTTTTGCAGACCCACCTCCACATTCGACGGCGGCGGGCAAACGGCAGCACCCCAGAACATTCCAGTCGGGAGACGAACCAAACAATGGGGACCATCTTGACACCGAAATAATGAAAGTAAATAAAAGTATAAAAATAATAATAATAATAGAATAATAATGCAAGAGGACAAACGACGCCACATACGCGTCGGCCTCGTGATGGTGACAGCTACATTAAAGACAGTTGTGCGCAGACAACTGGCTAAAACAAACGCACAATAATTGTGTGCCGCCAGCACTGTACATTGTAAACGTTTCGTAGGGTGTGGAAGACCTTGGCAATCCTTTTCTTTAAAATTATATGTCATCCATCTCAGCTTTTGGAAGTATATAACTCGGCTGGTGACAAAGTCACAACCACGGCATTGAAAACTGTGGCAAGAGGAGCAGGCACCTGTCAAGGGAAGGGACAGCAGAGTCGGATGCGTCCATTGCTTTTGAATGTATCTTGTTATGCCATCAGTTCGAGCTTAGTGAGCATTCTTCATTTCTTGCCCCATGGTACACAAGAAACATAAAAGCACCAAGGAGCAGCGTCTCGCTATCGATTAGTAAATAAACTACAGCGACGAGTCATCAATAGAAAAAGATGTACTTTTGACGTAAAAGAAAAGGTAAAATGCCAAACAAACGCAATACGACTGGCGTACTCTGGTCTCTTAACTCAGATATGGGTCCTAACACCCTTCAATATTTTAGCTAGTTGGTTTTGTTCGAATTCAATACGGCTCGACCCTTGTATTGTTTCTCCTCGTAGCTTTTCACGTTTCTTCTGTCTCCGGGAAATCGGTTGCAGTCTCGTTCTGGCGTGGCAAAAATTGCATTGCATAATCTACAAGAATCTAGGACAAGCAAAACAACGCGCAAAGACTGGACGGTGAGTCATCCAGTGCATCGTGTTAGACTATGGCCAACGTGACCTTCATAATAAAATCAAACATCAAGTAAACTCTTACCGAATGGTGTCTCGTTGCTTACCCTATGTACATGTCGTCCAGTTTTATAGCAATTTGGTAGCATGTGCCATCTAAGCCTCCATCTACGCCCTGGGCGTATTTCTTCATGACATATCGAGAACCCCATTCCCAACTCATCTTTTTGCTCTCTTGTTCGTAGCGGGCTACTTTTACTGATAACAGCATCACCAGGAGTCATGTGTAAAGTATCTCATGCTATTGCATGCAACATGATATGATCATATCCACTTTTGTCCTCATTTCCGCTGTTCATGGGGCAGCCTCGTGGGTGTCGTATGCCGTTTGGAGCGTTCAGTCTCTGGCCGTCATCGGCCTCTCCTTGCTTACAATATCTTTATTGTACTTGTATTCTCTGATATGGATGGTGACGGTGTCCCGGTTCACAAACAAACTCGTGTTTTAAGCTTACACGGGTCCCCTTTCAAGGGTTTGGTCGCGTTTGACGCACGCTTCTACGAGATGTAGCAGAACGGAGCATTCAGCTGTTGCCAATGAGGCATCTCAGTGCCAAACAATGCAGTCGGTTGGTGATATCACCTTTAAAAGGCCATGATCGAACTGCTGTCGGAGAATAGTGCAAAGCGAGCAACGAACTCTCTCGACAAACTGTTATTAGCATCACAAACAACTCTCGCCAGGTCGCGGATGATCAAATGATGGCCACTGCGTTTTAATGAGATACTAGACGGAGAGCATACAAGAACGACTTTGAAGGTAAAACCTATGCTCTACTCACCATCTTCCATGGAAACGCTATGCCGAGTTTGTCAAAGTATAGAATTTTTGCTTTATTCTACGTCTCCTCCTTGCTCGTAATGGGCTTCGCACAGGGAAGCATAGGTCAATGTCCAGTTCTCAAGGTTGAAGCAAGGCGGATGCAGTCATGTTCTCACCGTGGCAACCCGATCAGAAGATCACAATCACCACTCATGGTCGTGACAAAGTCCCGTAGGGATCCAGACTCAGTTTAAGGTCGGAAGAGTAGTAGATGTACTTGTCTTGACTATCAGAATAGCAAAGGTGCTCCAAGACGTCTCTTTCACATTAGAAAAACAGCTCGATATCTACAAAGGCATTTTTCTCTACAATATATATCCCATACTTGGTCTTTCTACAGTTTGGAATCATCACCATACACTCTGACCGGTAGCATACCGTGGCGGCATGAACTGCCTGCTTCCTCAAAAACGATATTCGTCAAAGGCGATGCTCTTTCACGACCCACGCGGTCGGGCTGTGACATCCTCCGCTCAAGCGCATGGCATCAGATCTGAAGACAATGAGAACGTACCCAATTCGTTGGGCGGAAATGTTCTACAGGAAACAGCCAGAAAAAATACTAGGAACGTGGTGAAAATACGGCTTGCAAACGAGCGTCTGTCGCTGCTTCGATATGATCAGTAGGCATTGAATCGTGTTGCTTCTGCATGATACTGCCACTGCATCGGACCTTCAGCGCCGGAGACAGAATGTACGACCGAGCGCAAGGCTGGCAAATGGTCGTCTTTGTACACGACACCAGGCCAGATGCTGATTCGCCATTTGGCATCAACAGTTTCAAATTCTTGTCGTGTACGGTAGGTCATGACGGCAGAACAAAGTGGCGCAAGTGAGATCTGGTGACTATTGTAGTGGGTGCTGTGTCTCAGACGATGTGCGTCTTTAAACAAGGAATGCGGTTCAGCGGTCTGCCAACGTATCCATGGCGAGAACGATAGCGAAGACACTGCACCATTCGGACCACACAGGTGTGTGGAGGGAGATGCACAATTGTTGGCCACGTTGTGCAAAGAGCGTTGAACCGGAAATGGAAGCAATCGCCATCCAGCTTCCAACCAACGGCCAACGAGCAAAGGGAGACAACATGGACCGAGTCCCTCTGCAGGGGACCAACGCCAACGCTCTTTGTCGCAACATGTCGGCGCCGGATCCGTCAGGTCCAAGCCACCTCGACGAATCCAAGCAAAGACGGCCGTCGCCCCGTACAGCACACGGTATGCGGCAGCATCGCGAACGGCGATCTCCCCTGCAGGGGCAGCTACGGTAGTATTGGCGCAATGGATGAACCCCACAGTAGCAACAGGGTCGTCCACATCTCCAGTACTCTGTACAGGCGGGCAAGATGCAATGGCAGCACGCGTTGGCAATGCGTAAATTACCTTGTACGAGGGGACGTGGCCCTATCTGGGCAGGTGATAAGCAGATAGCTGAGAAGCAGTTACGCTCGGTCATGGGGCATCGTGTTGGCGGTGGGATGTCCAGGAATAGAACACAAGAGGGGAGTGTGAAGGGAGTGAGCGCAACGGGGCGCGATTGGCGTATCGGCTGACCTGTATGCTGTACATAGGGAGGCTGGCTCGGGACGCTTTCGTAAGACCTCTGAGGGGGCGCAGGCTCTGATGGTGTGCAGTCACCGCACGTGCTTGATCTACCCAGTATAAACGTAGCTACGGAGAGAAGGTGATTCGCGTAGAGACAGCAAGGCTGCTCTTCAACGACAGCACACAGGTTCGGCGCAACGGGTCCGCCATTCCCCTCTCTTCCAGAATCCTTCGTATACTACGTTTACGGGACGACATTGAAGCATCATCAGCAGGTGATGGTCGTCGGCAGCTCTGCATGGCGGTAAGTCCGGCCACTGAGACACTGAGCAGCCGGCGAGAGGACCATCAGCATGCTGGAAAGAAATGCCGATGCTGGACCTTGCCGCCTGGAGTTTGGAGATTAGCATCGGAGTCCGAGCAGGCCGGCTTTCAGTCGCCCAAGGTGCCATAACGACAAATCGTAGCGTTATGTTTCCGGCGGAGCAGTGTGAACAGCGAGAAAGGGACCTCTTCAGTGAACCCTAGACCCTCTCGACCCTCTCGACCCTCTCGACCCTCTATCGATATAAGAGCGGGGTGCGCACGCTAAGCCGTAAGAAGATACGTTGTTTCGGATTTATACGACATCCACCGAATGACAGGTTGAGAAGGTTCGTTCTAGAGCGACTTGCTCGGGGTGGCGCTCAGAGTGGCCGTTTTGTGTTAAGACTCCATTTGTATGTCTGGGTAGCTGTGACGGCTGTTGGTCGCTCTCTTACGGCAACTTTGTTATTTCCTCTCTCTCGTCTGTGTTCTCTCATTCGTATTCTCTCATTCGTATGTTCCTCAGCAATCTTGTTCACTCAGCGTCTCAATTTCTCTTCCTTTTGTCGCTCTTGCATCGACCTATGACTCACAAAAGACTCATAAGACTCACAGTTAAATAAAGTACGAGAATATGTCATAGCTCATACTCTTCGCGGCGTTCAACAGGGCTTGGAACATTGTTGCAGCACAAGGCCCTGTTGCCCTGGCCAGACCTAGGCTGGCCAATGGTTTCGTCATTGGCCAATTTACTTGCCGTCGCTGACGATTGAGTGGCACTGCAGATTGTCTGGTGTTGGCCCGTTGGCGTGGGAAGCTGTGCAGGATCGCGCTTCGTGGCTGTAGGCTGCTGTCGTCGTCCGTGGACGTATGCATCTCGTGCTGGAAATGGGGGGAGAGGGGGAGGGCCCATGAATGAGAAGTTAATGTCTTTTTCTTCCTCCTTTTTCTTGGTGTTTGGGCGCTGTTCTCCGCTCGTTCTGTGTTCTGTTTTCTGCTTTCTGTTTTGGCCTTGTCTCGATTTTGCGATGAACTTGGGACACTTCACATGAGATTGCCCGTCTTCCGCGTCTCCCACCAGTCCCATCTTGCTTGTGCCAAAACCAAATCCTTTAATTTGGACACTCTACAATTTGGAACATACTGCCACAACGCTCACGGAACTCCAGCGACAGCACATTGAGACCAGGCCCAATGCCCGCTGGGAGGATCGTCTGAATGGTTGGCCTCGCGGCACCCATGACTGCACTGCATCGCATTCACATAACGTAGCCTAATGCTGTCCGTCATGTCACCATCTTCTCGAATCAGCCAAACACAACCCAATAAACCTCCACCTAGTACCAAAAATGGCCCTGTCGGCCTACGCCGCAATGCTGTTCACGGCTGTTTATCTTGCCGGTGATCGGGAAAGGCACAGCGAACGCAGAGCATCCCCCCCAAGTGCGTGCGATCTCCCGATGCCGTATCTGTCAGTGACGGCGAACGCCTACGTCGACACGCCCTTGTGGACATGCGACGCGGCTTGCGGGGTTGAGGCGCGACGATGATTGCCATCGTTGCCTCCTGTTCCTCATTGTCCAGTCGATGCCCTTGATCATGGCAACGCGCTTGGTCAATTGCGCCCATCGCCCTACCGCGGACTCTGTTGCCTCCATCTCAGTGGCCTTTGTCGCTCCGGGCGTCTTGAGTCTTGACCACCCAAGTCGGCTTTTCCAATCGCAACCCCTCTCCCCTCCTCCTTCTCGCCTCATCGCATGCGGCGCCATTTCTTGAAATTAAGGCAAAACGCTGTATCTTATCTCACATGCCGCACCTCCCTGGCACACGGTGTTTGGTGAATGCCAGAAGACAGGATCAGCAATGGGTCTTTTGCCTGACAGGTCGGCCGAGATGGGGTGGCTGCCATTGACCAGTGGGAGAGACCAGTGCTGGTGACCAGCCCGAATGACTATTACATGATTCTACCAATGGGACAACCTCGACAGGAAAAGAAACCCCGTTCGAGGAGGGGGGTGCAGTTAGCATCACATCCACGGAGGACAGGATGCGACACTCGCCCTTCGGCCTCTCTCTCCCAGACCTGACAGCCTGCCAGACGAGAAAATAGTCACAGAAGAGTCCCGGGCGTATTGTAAATCGTACTGGGCCACCGTTTGTCCTGTCCCTCCTTGTACTTGTACTTGACCTGCGGGTTGTCTGCGATCAAGAGCGGATGACAGGAGTGTAAAGGGCCGGCGCAGCTCGCGCAGCGCGCGCGACTAAAGCACGGCGCCTCGTCTGCTCTGGTACCGCCGCCATGCGTCGCATACTGTCATCACGAAAGGTACCCCGTACGAACAAGTCAACCCCATGCGCCTCCTCCTGTGACTCCTCGGGAAGAAAAGAGGGGTGGGGTGTACATAGCATGCCTGTTGGTACACAAAGAACCCTTCCGAGCCTTCCTACGCGCCTTCCTCCCTGTCGCTGAAAACGACAACCCAACTTGGTGCTGTTCAGAAGCATGGAAACTTGGAAACCGCCATATTTATCCTGTCGTGGTACCGTTCGCTGTCGAGGGCATTCTCACAGTCCGCCGACGGTGGTGGGTGCTGCCGGACGCTTTACTCTATCCACACCCCCTCCTTCCCATTTCACTCATCCTCTCAATCCCCCTGACCAACTCACTGTGCCCAAACCCCGCGCTAATCACTTTGGCCCCCCAGGGCCCTATCAATAACACAGAACAGGCAAGAACGCAAGGAATAGGCAACAGCGCTCTTCTGTCATGCGACGCTCACCCTGACAGGTCGATTCGTACGAATTAGTTTGCGCTGCAAAAGATGGGCATGTAGCCTCTCGTTCCTCCGTATCAGGCCCTGTATGTCTGTATTTCTGTCAAAGCCGTAGCGCTGGTCGAACGCTGTTCTGTTTGGATGCCTCCTTATATCATTTCGCGCCCTCATGGGCGCCTTGCTCGTGCGGCTCTTCTTCTTTCCCTTTATTCTCTACGCTTTTGGATTCGTCGTTGCCTTTCCTTCTTCTCTCGTCCTCTCACTCGTCTTTTGCCACGTTGACAGTCTCTCCGCTTGCAGCAGAAAAGAAACTGTAAATACCCGATTGACAAGACCGGCCACTCCATTGTGCTGGCTGGTCCCTTCCTCGCTGTTTCCCGCCCCCCACTAGGCTCGTCGCCACTTTGGCTGTCATCGTCCCTTCCCAACTTGGAAACCGCCCAAGTCGCATCCGCGCCTGCCAACAACAGGGCGTCAGAACAACGCACTAGAAATACGCAACTGCACTTCTTCATTTCCATCCGTCTCGACATTCTTCCTTGCTTCTTAACCTCCGTCTTCTCGTTTCCGGGAACCTGGACTCTTTCTCCCACTCTCGTCGCCATTCTCGCCCGTCGAGCGCCACGCCAATGCCCGCGCTCGCAAGTTCCGTCCATTTCTTGCCAACTGACAAATCCACATTCTCCCAGCTGCTGCCTGCTTCCCTCGCCACGCATCGTCTCACCCACCAATCCCCTGGGAACACTGACGAGACAACCTGAGGCTCGTTCCGATCGAGAGCTTTCGCTCGCCCGGAAAAGGCCACCGAGTCGGTTTATCTCCGTGACAATTGTTTGCCCTGCGGCTTTCACCCACTGCACTGTTCTCCTCTTCACGTTCGTCGGCCATCGCTTGTACTCGCTCTCTCATCACCTCCTTTTTTTTCAGCAATTGCGCGCCGATTTGAACTCAATTTTGCTTCCAACCAACAGCGATTTGCCAACTACCAACACACGCTTTCTTTTTGCCATGGCCATGGCCGATTTTCGCTATCCGACCTCGCCCCCGCAGAACTTAAAATCGGCTGGTTCTGGCTCGGCTTCGCAGACCGATATGAATGCCATCGACAGCGACAGGAGCATTGCCATGGAGCCGTCCGCCTCCTCTTCGTCCATATCCTCTTCCGCTTCCTCGCTTCTCACGGCATCGTCCACCACATCCTTCCAGACCTCGCCCTACCTACCGGTCACACCGAAACACACATTCCATTCTTTTGATCCTGCGTACAGCCCAGTTGTCCACTCCGACATGGACGCCTGCGCAGCCAGGGATCGCAACCCTGCCGGTCCGTCGATGACCACGAAGACTCTTGGCGTCAGCAACTTGATCTCGCCCCCAGAGGCCGAACATTTGGACAGCTTTGATGTCCACAGCAACGTCCTAGACAGCAAGGCCAAAAACCCCCACCCGGAATTGTACTCACCTCCCATCACGCCCCATGTTCAAAAGATCGATACTGTTGTACAGGGCAACCAGGACCCTATCCTCTTCCCGGCCGCAAGCGACACGGCGACCTCTGCCTTGCAGTCTCGCCCCCTCTTCTCAGACAAAGAAGACGGACATCGCAATGTCCCCAGAGACAACAACCTCGCACTTTTCGAGCTCGTCCCTGCCCCGCCTCACAGCTCTGAGATGCCTGCGCTCTTCATGGTGTCCAATGTCATGAGCCATTTCCAGGCGGACCCGCGCAGTTGGCTCAAGGTGCAGAGGGAGCAGCTGAAGAAAGACGACCAGCTCCGACGTGCGGCCATGCGCTCCCTGTCCCGCACCCCCGCCGCATCGAAGCCAGCGACGTCTTCGTCGGTGCGCCGGACTTTCGCTTCCCGTGTTCCACGGGCTCGCCCAGCATCGCAGCCGTCCCACACCGCATATTCCCAGCGCGAGGAGATGGCGCTTCTCCAACCGGTCCAGAGCATCGACCATCGCGTTGCAAAACGGACCATCCGCACCGCTACCATGCCGCATGGGAATCCCCCAACACACATTGCCCCCCTGCTCAATGGGACGCCGCGTCCTGCATCGAGCGGCGGCGGCCAGGGCGGGAAGCGTGTGCCCGGCGCCTCCCCGGAGCCACGAATCCGGACGTCGGCGCCAAATCGCGAGGACAAGGACTTCATGGCGCTCGAGGACTACTGCCCCCCGCTGTCCACGCTTCCCGAGCGGACAAACAATCTCAAAGTCGACTGGAAGGGCACCCCGCTCGATCTGTCGCGCGACCCCCTCGTGCACCTGCTGCACCGGGACGAGGTCGGCCTTGCCGCGAGCCTCCGCCTGGACTGTGCCACCTATCTCACGAGCAAGCGCCGCATCTTCATACGGCGTCTGGAGTGTGCGCGCACGCCCAAGGAGTTTCGCAAGACCGATGCCCAGCAGGCCTGCAAAATCGACGTGAACAAGGCCTCCAAGCTCTGGACGGCCTACGAAAAAGTAGGCTGGCTAAAGCTGGAGCACATTGCCCGTTTCATCTAGTCGGGGCATCTAGTCGGGGCACGTCTGCACGCGGTCTTTTTCCGTTTCTGAACAGATTCGTCCTTTCTCTCTCCCCATTGTCTCGATTTGTTTTCCTTTCTTACCTGCGTTTGCCTTTTTGTTTGGGCTAGCTCACGTTTGGTTTTTGTCGGTTTCTTGTTTGTATTTTTCTTGTCTTGTTTTGGATCGTACAGGCAGCATACCACGGAACGAGCACGCTCTCCACTGGCTGCTTACTACACGTGTTGGGAACGGACGATTTTCACGATTGATACCCCTACGAGCCCAGTTAGTTGCTCAGAACACAACGATACCCGTCTCCATCTACCTCTTATATGCATTTCATTCGTCCTTGTATGGCTTTTTATTTTATTCTTGGTTGTTATTTTTCGCAGATACTGTTTCAAGGTAATCGCACTTCGGCTACTAGCTTTTTTTTTTTCTTTTTTCTCTTTCTCTTTTCCTGATAATATCCTACTCGGAATATCCTGCTCGGTATCCCAGACCTGAGCATATGTCTCCCGTTGTACGCCTTGTTTGGCCCCAAGTTGCAAACTGTTCTTGTCGAGCTTTTGCTGTCATGGTGTCTTTCGGGCCTCCAGTTTGTCCAAATCCCAGCTTGTATTTCCTGTCTGTTTTAATTCTGCTCACGTCTCGATTCAGTACACATCGCTGATTTGCGCTACCCTCTTACCAGGTCTTTCCACCTTTCTGATTCCTTTTGTCTGGGGCTTGTTTGTTTATTCTTTGTCACACACAAATTGTACCTAGAAACTGAATTACACATCTCTTCTATTGAAAGGACATCTCGTTGAGGCTCTGATCCGAAGGACTCTTCCATGCCGTTCGTACGTCGTAGTTGCATATTAGCTTCACATTCGACCTTCCATGAAGCCCCCCCACCGTCGCGTTCGCCGAGCTGAAGGCGGTGAAGTTGGCAGAACAGTCTGCACGAATGCAAATTGTCTAGTTTCAGCCCTATCCTATCTTATCGACAAGTAGCCGTGCCGCATGCCTTCCCGCCCGCTTTACCGCTTTGGTATAGCGATCGCCCTCCGAAATGCACATGTACGGCCCGGAGCAAAGAGTAAGCATCATGCGACGTGGTCTTGGTCGCATCCATCCCTAGCGAACTCGTTACTTCAATGACGCGGGCCAGCACAACACAGCGGGCGACAGAGTAGGTGCGCAGAGTGTTCCATTTATGACTTTGCACAGGCACAGCTGTCGTAAAAAAAAAAAAAAAAAAAAAAAAAAACAGAAAGAAAGAAAGAAAGAATAGAAAATGGTATATGCTGGCGTCAATCGCACAGTTTCAGATACTCTTGTATATTATCGAAGCCGGTATCTTTCCAAGTGCGTGAAGCAATCCAAATGCTGTCATTCGCTCTAGCAGTAGAATGGAAATTACATGGTTCACGTAAAATCGTACATCAATAGCGTTTCTCTGCCACCGCGCGACTGCTTCAGTACGATGACCATCTCATCATCAAACCCAACCCAATTACGGCGTTCGTCCCAGTCGCGCGTCGATGACTCTCTACCGTCGTCATCACTGCTCCAACGACTCGACGCCACGTCGCGTAGATGTGGCCGTATGGCCACGCTGCGGCCGCGTTCGGCAGCGGGCCGCCCTTCAAGCTCCCAGACACGCATCTCCTCACCCCGCAAGCTCACCGAGACAGCCTTCCCGCGCGCCGTTATTTCGGCATCACTGATCCCGGACGTGTGGCCCCATAGCCGAATGCCAGCCGATATGGTCAGCGTCGAAGCATTTGACGTGCAGAGATGGAGAATCAGTGTGTTGTCAGGCATGCTGGCCAGCAGATAGGGGTGCGAGTAGCAGAGGGTGGTGGGTCCGCCATCGACCTCATCTTCATGCCGAACCGGACTTTCCCGATGTATCTGTCTTTGCCCGGATGGAGGCACAGGCGCTGCTGCTTTCATAGGAGCAAGCCCGACGGAGGAACGATGGGTTGTTTCGGAGTGAAGAGGACTGGACGACGGCGTTCCTGTCCTTCGTAGCCCTGTGCGTGCATGCGAAGAGGCTCGCTCATGGGTACGGACCGGCAATGTGCTGGCCAAGCGTGTTGCAACAACGGTAGGCAGTCGAAAGCCACCCGCTTCTTTCCCCTCACCATCTCCAAGCCCGTCCGTCTTCACGTGTAGATCTTGGATACCGATTGACCATCCTTGGCGAGTCGAAAACGTGTACACAATTGATGCAACCGTCACGAGTGCCAGTTTTCGGATAGACAAAGCGAGAGGGGCTCTTGACGTGTGCGACCGCAACGACGTCAGGAGGTGCGGTGCGCTGAGTCCCAGGTCGCTGGGCACGCTAGACGATCCAACCACCCGTTGTGCAGCGTTTTGTTTGGCCTCAGGCGCAAATGCATACAGCGAGATGAGTCCGGAGTCGGTTGCGGTGAGCACAAAGGGGTGCGAGTAGGCAATGCCCGCCAGCGGGCCGCTGCTCGATGCAGGATGTGAAAAGCGCCGCGTCAGCGCTTTCTTTGCAAGATCAAATTGCCATATATCGAAGCCTCCATCCAGCAATCCGACGGCAATGTCCAGGACATTGGTACCGACATCCACTGCCAAGGATCTCGGCGTCAAAAATGTAACGTCGTCCCTGCCATGGCTTCTGGTTTCATCACGCGACTGATCTGCACCGTATTCTTCAGAGTGGCCTCCATTGCGTGCTTTGCTGAACGTTTCTGCCGCGGTCGCAGAACTACTTCGCTGCGAGAAGTCGCTTGTCGCGACCAGGCTGCGAGATTTCAGTTCCCACACGCGCAAGCCACGCTGCCGGTCTGCGGTCACGGCGATGCCATCTATCACCTTGAGCAGCATCTGATGAAACCCACCGCCTGGAGCATCAACGTCACCGCCACCATCCCCTCCATCTCGTGACGCAGACGGGCCGTCGTACGCCGCGCCGTAATCGGGACGTAGTTCCTCCACAGCACATTTCCCCCTTGCCCAGTTATGCCGGAGTTTGAATTTTTGCTTCCAACTGGTTGCCACGCTTCGATTCCAGCTTCCAAAGCGGTCACGAACTGCGCTTGATGGTGTTCGCGTTTGACGGCCGTCTTTGGTACCATGGCCAAAGCCCGACCCAGGGCCTGGCGTTTGGGACAGCGAGAAAAGCTGACCCGCGTCGGCTGTCTCACCGGCTGTTCCTTTTGTAGAAATCAAAGAGCCGGCCCGAAATCCCGGGATCGCCAGAGCGCGTGGAAGAACATATCGCTCGTAGTAGATTGCTTTCCACAGTTGTGAATCATCTGCAAGCCAGTGGAACCGACGCGAGACAGAAGCCAGGGAGAGGAGATCCGTCATGTCAAGGTTGCCGAGAATGCGAATGAGCAGTTCGTCGGAGAGCGGTGAAAGGCAGTCTGTGCCTGGCGAGAGAAAGGAACTTGTAGAGGCAACTTGAGAGCCTCGCCGCCCCGTGGCGCGGACGCTCCTGGCCTGCGATGCCGGGTACAGCTTTGGTCTCTTTGTCGTGGCTGCATGCGTATCTTGTTTTCCGGATGCTTGGACGGGTATACTGCTTGCACCACCGTCGTGGGCGTCGAAGCTATAATCGTATTGTTCATCGCGACGTCGTTTGCCGCCGGCCATCACAGAACGAGCCCTGCCGCGTCACCGCCGCGGTCCTCCAAAGGTAAAAGGTATGTTTGTCCGTAGGCCTGTCGTTGGAATATGCCTCTGTGGTGTAAATCATGTCAACGAGGTGTGTCTTGGCTACGTTTTGCAAGCCCTTCGTATCGTCGCGAGTTGGCAAAAGAAAAAGTAAGATTTAGTGGCGGGATGTTGCCTAAACGTGAACTAACTCCGGCCGCACTAGGCGCTGCAACGGTACGAATAGGCCTAGACAACGACTGTCCTCGCTTCACCAACCCCCCTCTAAACCAAAACTTGCCTTATGCGACATATTCCTCCAAACATTCCTATTTAACTCATCCCCAAACGAAAGAACGGGGTATTTAATGTCAGTATTCGATCATATAATGCAATCCGACCGGGATGCGACTGGAACAGAAGGGTCAAACAATGACAAGTTAAAGAGAAAGCTACGGAAAGAAGTGCAGCAAAAAGTTTGCTTAGCAATTGCGATTGCGAAGAATAGCCCCGTTTACCTTGCAAGTGAGTAGAAACAGTCTGTCATAGATCAAACAACACAGAAGCACAACTGTGCCAACTGCGCCGCACAGATGTCGAGACGCACTGAAAACAATGCTCGTTCAAGTTCACAAAATGCTTAATGGATATTCCATTTGTGTTGGAAGAGTAGCCTGCCCTACGCGTACTCAACATGGTAGGTTTGTGACCAGCTGCAAGAAACCCAAATCTCTCACAGATCTATGCGTTCAACTCCGCGCCACCTCCCATGACGAAGTCGCACACCATTCGCCTATTTTCCTGCCCGCTCAGCCTCCAGCTCCCGCTCTGCTTGCTGGTAATACTTTGCGGTGTCGACACCATGCTGGTTGTGGTTGACAAAGTTGAACCACGGCACCACATGCATAAACAGCGCCGAATACCTCGACTGGCGCGCTGCGACACCCTGCATGTTTGTCGACAGCCGGCTCTCGCCGTACAGAGGCTCGCCCGCCTTGACCTTGGCCACCATTTCCCGCATATCCATGTCGACTTCGCGCGCGTTCTCCGACATACCGTAAAACCGTACTGGGTAAAGCACAAAGAATGTCAGTTTGCAGTTTGCATTGCAGATTCGCCGCCTTTATAAACGCCTCGTTCGTAAAAGGCGACAATTGAGTCACGAGAAATCGCAAAGGGGGGGGGGGGGGGGGCACGAAAAGCGTACAGCAAGATCGTTGGTAGAAGTAGATAAAACCGCCCGCAAGACCAAGGAAGCCACCGAGTCTCATGGCCTGTGCAAAGCCGCCCTTTCCGACATAGGACGGCGCGAATCTCTCCATGGCCAGGAGCAGGCCGGGCCCTGCCGCTGCCGCAACTGCGCCGTGAGCGTAGTCGGACGGGCGGGCATACCGTATCACCCGCTTGAAGTGTCTAGACAAGATAGGCAGGTTAGCACCGGAACCGCCAAGGGTCGCAAAGCGCCGCGCGATGAAAGCAAGGACTGTCATTGTCGTCGAATACGAGGGACGGATCGGTGTAGGGAAGCTCTTACGGGTCATTGTCGATGAGCTATGAGAAAGATCGCGATATGTTAGTACCAAGCAGAAAGAGTTTTTATAGGCAATAGCCAGAGGCGGGCGGTCTCACAGGATAGTCGGACTGGACCACCCTGCTTGGGATGTATGTCGGTGTTGCGTTCGCCATGGTTTGGCCAGAGAAAAGCGATGATGCACTGTCAATTGGCTCTGCTTCGTTGTCGTTGGGATCATTCGAGGATGAAAATAACCGAAGATTGGTGCCTCAGGCCGAGATGCAGCATTTACGTAATTATTTTTCTCAAAAAAAGAACTACGAAAATCAATACACTTAGCCAATCATATTCCATCAAATGTCAGTGGATTAGTCATTTGAGGCCTCTCTTTGAACGATAGCTTACTCCCAAAAATCAATTAGTACCAGACGCGACAACAAGACGCGTCGTCCCTCGCCGCTACCACCGTCTCCACAAGTGCAATACATATCGAAACAGAATCCAGTTACGGCATCCTGCTTGTTCATTTTGCAGTCTTTCGACCGTACTCTGGGTTCTGTTTTTTTGGAGGGTTTTTTTATTTATTTTTACATCCGGTATCACAATGGCCTCCCCAAGTGTCCGACGACCGCCTCAACGGGCCGCAGAAACGTATGGTGATTACATACCAGATGACTTTGCTGATTTTGGCGGCCTGATCTCGGACGACGAACAATCTGGACCCAGCTCCAAGTCAAAAGCTGCAGGGACGCAGCAGACGAAGAGCAACGGTACTGCCGGTCTTGGCATCGACGAAGAGGTTTCTGTCAAGAAACGGGCCAGAGAACCTCGTGTGAAGCTCGACGAGTCCCGGTATGTACAGTTCCATTTGCTGACCCCGTGACTGCACCCGCCTCAGAAGCCCGGACTGACATCATGTCAGGCTTCTTTCTTCAAAAGGCATTCCAGCTTTACGCAAACAAGCGCGCGTTCTGAAGCTTAAAGGCAAGGGACATGAAGTGAGTTACCTCGTTGCCGGCTACTATTTTCACACCCGTCTGGAAGACTCGTCAGGGGACACGAATGCTGACTACGAAATGCTCTAGTTCTCGAATGCCTCGAGGCTTCTTTCCATGTACCAGCTGTGGCTAGACGACTTGTTCCCGAAGGCTCGGTTTGCCGATGCTCTCGCCATGGTAGAGAAGGAGGGTCACAAAGCGAGCATGGGCAAAATGCGCATGGAATGGATCAACGAATCGAAGCCCAAGGATGCGCAGGATGAACTGGACGGTGAGCCAGTCCTGCCTTCGACCGAGCTAGATGAAGGCGCCGAACAACAACACCATCCGCAACAGCAACCACAAGCGAGACCAACGAACGCAGAAATGGAAGGGTCAGATGCGGTCCCATATGACCTATTGGACGAGGACCTGTACGATTCTTTGCAGCCAGCCCCTCAAATACAGAGCGCAGGAGACGGAGGTCGTGAACAAATACCAGACGAGAGCGAACTCGACGCCCTCATGGCTGACGCCATGGAGATTCACGGGCCCCAAGAGTATCTGCCGCCGCGGATACCGGTACCGGAGGACGATATCGATGACTTGGATGCCCTAATTGCTGAAGCAGAGGCGGCATCATGATTTTTATCGTAATATTGAGGATGGAGGCGCGAACCGCCGTGTAACGGCTTATGACATTAAGCGATTATTTAGTTAGCGTGCATACGAATTGAGCGATTGGCTTTCTAACTGCAGCTAAACAGCCTTGTGGAACTTGGCACCCTAAACAGCATCGATCCCGTCGCAGCATCTTACCCCACTATTTACTTTGCGACGAGAGACGAAAAATGCCATTAGAGCTGCCACCTCATACATATATTGGTTCTTTACCGGCACGGAGCTGCAAGTATGGAGACCATTCATTGTCGAGCCGAGGACGAAGAATTTAAAAGCATAGACAATGTTTTGTTTACGCGTCGACCTAAGCGGCGTCGGGCATTGAGCTCGGCAGAACGAAAGAAACAGCTAGAAACAGCTTTTCTACAACCGCCAAAAGAAATCCCAGAGAAGCTTGTTGAAAGAACCCAACAGTACGTCTACCTCCTTTCCGTACCAACGAACATGCACGAACCCTATCTTCTCCCCTCTAACTGTTTACCAGGCGCTGGGACCTGGCGGTGGACAAATCGCTCCTGTTCGAAATCGACGCCCCCGACATCGGTACCCAGACACTCTTTTACCGAGGAGGCAGGAACTTCCAAATCATCGCCTACGAAGAGGTCGCAGCGCCCAGGGATATAGGCGGCGATAACCAGGACGTCAACCCTAACGCTGCACTCTCGATTGGCAGCGGCAGTGCCAACGGCGCTGGTGCCGATGCCGAAGAGCAATGGCTTCAAAAATCCATTCTTGCCAGGGAAAGCACCAGGACCGATGCGTCTGGGTTGCAGAGGGTCGTTCAGGCAGGCTCGGGTGGCCTCCTAGCCGTGGCACCGGGGCTTCAGCGCGGCATCCGGTTCTCGGACGAGCGGCCAAGGCCGAAGGCAAAACCTGGAAAGATGCCTATACACGACGCAGACACGACGAAAGAGATTGAAGGTGATCTTGAGCGATCCTCAGTGAAGGATGATGCAGCCGCTATCGAAACTGGAGTCGCCGACGCGTCAAACAACACGACGCAGGTCAAAAATAATGTTGATGACCAGGACGTTGACGGTGACGTCGACGAAAGTATTGCTCGGTTTGATGCCGATGTAGATGAGCTCTTGCCTGTCGAATTTCCCTCCTTGCAAACAAGCGAGCCACTTGGCACAATGGCAGCAAAGAAATCCCGAAGGGAATGGGCTCATATGGTTGATCTCGAGGCCGAATCGTCGAATTTCCGCAGCCTCATTCCTGGCCAGATGGCACGCGAGTGGCCATTTGAGCTGGATCCGTTTCAGAAAGAGGCAATCTACCATCTCGAGTCTGGCGATTCTGTTTTCGTGGCCGCCCATACGTCGGCTGGCAAAACAGTCGTTGCCGAATATGCCATCGCCCTGGCTCAGAAGCACCAGACAAAGGCCATCTACACGTCCCCAATCAAGGCTCTGAGCAACCAAAAGTTCCGAGACTTCAAGACCATATTCGACGATGTAGGCATCTTAACTGGCGATGTGCAGATCAACCAAGAAGCTAAATGTCTCATCATGACAACGGAAATTTTGCGCAGCAAACTTTACAGCCAGTCCGATCTGCTACGGGAGGTGGAGTTTGTTATTTTCGACGAGGTACACTACGTGAGTGACTCGGAACGTGGTGTGGTGTGGGAAGAGGTCATCATCATGCTTCCGGAGCAGGTTTCGCTCATCTTGCTGTCAGCCACCGTGCCGAACACGTATGAGTTTGCTTCTTGGGTCGGTCGCACCAAGAAACGAGACGTGTATGTCATAAACACCCCAAAGCGGCCGGTACCCCTCGAGCACTACTTATGGAGCGGGAAAACGACCCAAAAAATTGTTGATTCCGACAGGAAATGGGTAGAAAAGGGCTACCGGGAGGCAAAGATGATCGCCTCCGGAGAGACAACGGCAGGTGGCGGTGGCAGTACCGGCGGTGGAAGCAGTTCGGGCCGTGGCATCCCTGTGCGTGGCGGAAACAGCCAGCAACGGGGGGGAAGCGGCCGTGGGGGAGGCGGCCGTGGCGGCCGCGGCGGAAATGCACGAGGCGGTGGCAACGGCCCCCCTCGAGCGTCACACAATCCTGGACATATGGGCCGCGCCGGCCGGGCCACCGGAGGTTCCTCCATTGCGCAGGAAAAAACTCTATGGCTTGACGTTGTCCGGTACCTACGCAAGGCGTCACTGCTGCCGGCCTGTATATTTGTCTTCTCCCGAACACGGTGCGAAGAATACGCCATGTCGCTCAGCAACCTGGACTTTTGTGATGCGGGAGAAAAGACACGTATTCACTCAATCTACGCCAAGTCCATTGCTCGTCTGACCAAAGAAGACCAGGAGCTGCCACAGATTACGCGCCTGCGCGACATGGCCACACGGGGCATTGCCGTCCACCATGGCGGCCTTCTGCCCATCGTGAAGGAGATTGTGGAGCTGTTGTTTGCGCAGTCGCTGGTCAAAGTTCTCTTTGCTACCGAAACCTTTGCTGTTGGCCTGAACTTGCCCACACGCACGGTTGTGTTCTCCGACCACCGCAAATTTGACGGTACGAGGCGCCGCATACTCTCGCCTGGCGAGTACACGCAGATGGCCGGCCGGGCAGGTCGCCGCGGCCTCGACACTGTGGGCACCGCGATCATCGTATCGACCAGCGAAAACCGCGACGTTCCTGCGGCCGAGACACTCAAAGGATTGATTCTGGGTCAACCCACACGCCTTACGTCGCAGTTTCGCTTGACGTACAACATGATCCTTAGCCTCCACCGTGTCGAGACACTCAAGGTCGAGGACATGATGAAGCGTTCCTTCTCCGAGCATGCGACCCAAAATGGTCGCTCCGAGCACGAGGAGCAGATTCGGCTGTTGGAGAAGGACCTTGCGACACAGGTTCAGTCGCGGGAGTTTTGTGAAGCATGTGGGAACACGATGGGTTCCTGCCATCTCGCAGCAGAAACGTATCGGCAGGACACAGCACAGATGTACCAGAAGCTGCTCAAGACTCCAGTCATTGGGCCATCCGTCTTTTGCCAGGGCCGCGTTGCCGTGTTTGTCAACGAACAGGGCGTGCATGCCATTGGCGTAATCACAGACGGCCTGTCAAAACCGGCGATGGAAAGTGAAACACCATCCGTGGGCATGGCTGAGATTGTGCCCCCAAGAATGGCCCCAGATGAAACAGACAAGCTTTCTTTCGTCCCTCCGCTCCGGGAATATTGGCGGCCGGTCCTTGCTCCGGGTGCTTCCAAGCTGCGAATGCGCAGAGTGCAGGTGCCATTGGGAAAAATTGAGCATCTCTCTCATCACGTGGTATCCATTGGACGGCGGCCCGACGAGCTTCTGACAGACATCGAGGCCCAGCTTACTGGTTTGGACTTATCATGGTCTTCTGCTGTGTGGGACGAGGTCAGCCTTGAAAAGGTTCGGGACGTTGACGTGGTTTGGTACATGGATGACCGTGTGGCCAAGGCAAGGGCGGTTGCAGAGTCTCCTGCGCTCGACTGTCCTAACTTTGTTGAGCATGTAAGTCGCTCCCTCTTTCTCGCGCTCTCTCTCTCGCTCTCTCTCTCTTCTATCCCACTTCCAGACAGAGGTATTCGAAAACTGACCGGACGTAGTATGCAGCGCGCCATGACGAGTGGCTGATCCGGGACAAGCTCGCAGACATGCGGAGAGCCGTGGACGACTCGAATCTCGCTTTGCTGCCCGAATACCAGAGCCGCATAGCGGTTTTAAAGCACCTTGGCTTTGTCAACGACAGCTCCGTGGTCCTCCTTAAAGGCCGCGTGGCGTGCGAGATTCGCACAGCAGATGAACTGGTACTCACCGAGGTGATCCTGAACAACCTGCTTGCCGGGTTGGAGCCAGCGGAGATTGCTGCGCTGCTCTCCATCTTCGTTTACCAAGGCAAAGACGACCAAGAACTCGAGACTGCGCCGTTCATCTCAAACGGCCTAACAAAAAGCCTGTCAGAAGTGTATCGCATATGGAAGGAAGTCATCCGCACCCAGGAGCAGCTCCACGTCATCTCTGCTGGTGACGATTCAGAACGGTCGTCAAAGCTACACTTTGGCCTTATGGAGGTTGTATACGAGTGGGCGAGCGGCAGCCCCTTCAAGACCATCGCCGGCATGACAGCAGAGCAAGAGGGTACCATTGTCCGCACGATCACGCGCCTTGAAGAGACATGCCGCGAGGTTAGAAACATTGGACGGATTGTCGGCGACACAACGCTGGAAACGAAGATGAATGGTGTCAAGGAATCCATCATGAGGAACATTACAACGGTTCCTAGTTTGTATCTGTAGACGTGGTCATCCTTACGTAAAGGCATGGTGGTTATTGGATGCAAGTCATCTTATTTCGCAAAGTCCTTGATACATACGGAATAACGGTCACAAGAAACGACAAAAGGAACGAACGAAAACCATGGGCATTCCAGGCAGTAAAAACGCAAAAATAGTCGATGTACGAAAGTCGCCGATAAAAGGGACAGAAAAGAAAATCAGAAAAACACCCAACAACGCCAGAATGCAAATCTCAATCCTCGTCCAGATGTCGCCACGGAATGCAGCATGTCGAGTGTCGCAGCGAACGTGCATACATCATGCTATATCATGCCCGAAGCGCCCGCAGTCTCTGCTGAAGAGCGTCCTCTTCCTCCGCTGTAGGCTCCGTGGTGGCCGACTCACGAACAGGCTCTGTCTTGCTGACTTGGGCCGAATTGAGTTCCTGGGACAGTTCAACGCCGGCGTCGTCTGCCAGCTTCCCCAAAAGCTCGTGCACCGCGTCGTCCGAGACCTGGACAGACGTGTTCTGGGTCATCGCGTCTGTGTAGATGGTGTTGGACATGGCGTATTCCTCGTTCTGCGTGCGGTACTGTTCCATGGTCACCATGGTCTTTTCGGGGTTGACACTGCGCTGGGCGCGGCTCATGGTGCGCGACGACTGGGCCATCATGTTGGTCATGCGGTTCATGGCGTTGTTGGCCTGGATCTGGGCGACAGACAGCTCCGCCATGTCGGCAGCCTGGTCCATCTGGGTGGCAATGGCCTGCTTTGCTAAGAGCATGCGTGCCTTTTGCGCGGCCTGCTGGGTCTCACCCTTTTTCAGGAGCTACAAAGCCACAAGTGTCAGAAGAAACGAACATCAACAGCACAATCGTTTGAAACGCAAAATTGGAAGATCTCATAGCGCAAGATACCGGCAGGGAGCACGTACGGTCTGGATTTGCTTTCGCAGCTCACCGTCCTGTTTGGCAGCCTTTTGGGCCTCGCGCCGGGCCTGCTTGGCGTTGAACTGCAATAAGCGACAGTTAGCAAATGCGCGCGACTGTATGGGCAGTACCTGCGAACTCTCAGACTCTCATAGTCGGATCGACACGTACCCGAGCCTGGAACTCGACCTGCATGTCTCGTGCAAGTTGTCGTTGCGACATTGTGAAATCTGGTGGTAGAAACGCCTTGAACGTGCGACGAGAAATGGGATGTCCAAGTGTTGCAGTGTGGGGATGAAAGGGCGTGTGAAGGGCGAGGTTGTGATAGATGTCGTCGGGAGCACTGTCGATGTGGGGGAGAGAAGAAGCGCAATCGGATAGTCGATTAGGCGACATTGATGTAGGCGAGCCCCTCATGGCCCCTGCAAACTACGTAGCCAGTCGAGTTCAGGGCCCCAGGCTACAAGGTTACTGGTACTTAGGCGGTTGGACGGCTCCGGGTGGGGCGAAGTTATGCTCTCTACGACATACTCTGGTCTGTGCAATCTGTGCAAATAGGCAGCTATTTAATGTTCGCCACCTAGCGCTAAATCACATGGCTCCAGTGAATTCGGTGGCCTTCTTTGACTACACAGTGCAGAATATCTGCGTGAGCCTTAATTGCGCTATGATTTCAGTGCATTCTCAGCGCTGAACATGTACGCCGTAGATGCGCTGTGCTATCAAAACAACTCGTCCCTCGAACCACCACCAGTGACGAATCAGTTACAGTAAGCGAGATAATAACGGGACGGCTGGAGTCCATCTATGTCCTCATGAGCGACCGGACTGTTTCTTTACGCAGTCGGAGTTGCCGCTGCAGGGGTCTTGTACGTCGTCGACCACTCGGCCGTGTACACTTCCGTGCTTAGCACATTGACATCGCTCCCTTCATACGAGGCATAGGTAACGACCGACTTCTGGATCCAGCTGGACCAAAGGGTGGCAGTTGTCGGCCCAGATACGGGACCAACGACAACGGCGGATGTTGTTGGCCAAGCGCCCGACCAGACAGTCGGCCCCGGAATCTCATAGGTGGTTGCACACGGCGTTGTCGGCAGGGGGCTCGTCTGTGTCGAGCAGTATATCTGGATTGTTTTGTCAGCGATGAGGCCGCATGCGCTGCCAAACTGAACGACAAGGATGTCCGGGAGCAAGGTGGCAAGGTGGCAAGGTGGCAAGGCGACAAGCTCACATCAAAGACGACGCCGGGGTCTGAATAGTCGTAGGCGCCCGGAAAGGAGACGCCCTTGGGCAGTTCGACTGTGCCGTCACCGATCACCTCGATCTGGACGCAGTTGGGGTAAAACTGCGCGCCACGGAAGGCGTTGTCCAAGTACGACGCGTCGCCCTCGTGGAGCCCAATCATCTCGGCGCGGATTAGGTAGCTTGAGAAACACACTCCGTCAGCAAGAATGGCCGGACGCACGGTCGGCAGGGTTTGCATGTTTGCATGTGCAGGCATACTGTCCAGGTTTGAGGCCGTCCGGCACGCGCACGTTCATATGGCCATGGTTGGCTGCAATATCGGCGGTCGTTGCCCATTTGCCCGCTCCGAACGGTACGTCGCTCATCTCGTACAGGCCCTCCTCCCAGATCTTAACAAACGAGTCGTCCGTTGGCGGATCTGGCGACAAGTAGACGAGCGCCGGGCCTAACGTACGAGACGACGTGCACTGTTAGCTGCCAGCCGCGATCATGTACAGGTCGCACGCAAGTCGCGCACAGCGCAGTTGTAAAAATGTGCCATGATCACATACCGTGATGAGAACTGGCAATGACATCGTCTGTGTCAGTGCGCTTGTCATGGTGCCTGCGCCTCCTGGTCAGCAGAGGATGCCTTGGAAACTGGGACACGCCGGGGCGGCCTACCAGTCAAACGTCAAGTTGTCCCCGGGCCGGACTTGGATTGTGTAATCGGCTTGCTTGTCTCCCAGCACGTTGCAGCGGAGGTCGATGGATGTCAGATTCTTCACAGGGGAGTTTGCATAGCCGTGCGGGCTTGGCCCGTTGTACGCCGGTGTCCTGACGGCGCGAAAGGTGCCTGGAGTGCCACTGGTGAGCGTTGGGGATCTTGCTTGGTGCGCTGGTATATTCCCTCGCTGTTCTCGCCAAGCAGGCACACACCTTGATCAATGCCGTTTACAAAGACGCCCTGTTACACGGAGTGTGAGCATTTGTTAGCATGCCCGGTTCAAACCTGCTACCATGCCGCCCCAAGTGTTCGTTTGCACACCCAGATATAGCAGTGAGCGTTGGCCACGCTCGCGGTGGAAGCCGCTGCTGCGACGATTGCGGTCAGTCTCATTATTGCGCAAGGCGTCTGGTGATTGCAAAGCTGTCAAGGGCTATGTCTTTACGGTCGTTGGATCTGCTCGGTATGGGACTTTGTTTTGGTGGGAACCAAAGAGGCATCGTCTGGTATTTGTCTTCCTCGACCTGCCGCATCCGTCTGCAGCCAGCCTCCTGGCCACACACACGACTGGTGGAAACTCGGTGCTGCGTGTGTCTGGCAGCTGTGGTGTAATATCCATTGTCTGGAGAGACTGCCCTGGCTTCCGACAGCACTTTACCTGGCCCTGGTTAGACCAGACGTGCACGCTTCCGGTATATTGCAGGTGCGGGCAAGGAGCCGGAGCGCAGCGGCGAGAAGACGCTGCGTCCCAAAGGAGTAACAAAACATAAATGAACATTCACATTGGTGACAGGACATCCCAAAAACCCGCAACGCGTATGCTTTTGTAATTTAACCGAGTTATGGTGGCGGGATCAAGGCATTCGCAGTCGACGGGTGGCATCCGCCCTATATTACTAATAAGTGCGCATGCACACGACGCGGGTTACATCCGGAAGTGCAAAAGTGTGTACAAAGTTCATTTCGAGGTTATTGAAAGACATGGGTTGGTCCTAACATGTACTCGTTGAATGCGTTCTCGTTGAGATGTAACAACTGTATCGCCTCGTCAAGGCCGCAAAGTTAGTGTCATGTGCACCATCACATGACCATGACTCTTCGACACCTGCTCCTTTGCCGAGGCAAGTAATTACCTACCTCCAGCTAAGCCGCCCTGATCAAATCCCCCCTTTCAATCCCGACGCGCTTTGAGCGCCCAACTTCTTCCAACTTTCTCCACCACGTTGCTCGACGGCATCCGATGCCGACAGGTGCTATTTCCTTGGCTATTCAACACCGGGCCGTTCTTTTCGGGCGTTGACAGAATGGTGTCTTCGCAAACATCCCCGGCCGGCCCGGCGACCTCGACAGGCACGCGGTTGTCGCCGGCAAAATGGCTGGCCGCCTACGACAATTTTATCGCGAAGAATCTCGGGCAGGTTTCGCAAATCGAATCGACCCTGCGGTCGCTGACCTACATCATCCCTGGACGCTTCCGTGACGCTGAGATTGCCTCAGAAGCCATCCACTCGGGCGTGCAGCTGCTGTCTCTTTACCACGACCTTTTGCTGCTCCGTACACCCTCTGCCTCAACACCACCTACTCCGTCGGGTCACGCATCGACAAACGCTCCCAAGCTTCCGCCGGGGCCTGCACAGCCTCCTTCACATCATACACGCTACACGCGGTTTTGGATTCAGAAAAGCACCTTCTACAGGCGCGTTGCCATTGTGCTGCAGGTCGTGCGCTACACCGAGCTGCTGTGTGAAATGGCCGCCAAACGCCGCGGAGAGCGCCTGCGCTGGCGCGTGGTGATCTTGATCGAGGCCATCAAGGCCGTCTGCCAGCTTCTGTTGTTCCGCATCACGCGTGGGCGCATTTTGCTTACGCCTGCCTTGCCTGTGCGGCAACCGCTTCCGGAGAACGAAGAGGACGACGATGACGTTGACGAAAACGGTCTCCCTCAAACATACGCTGGCGAAGAGGCCGGAAGCAAGGCTGCTGCAGACAGCACCGCGAACGAAGACGGCCAGCCAACTGGCACGGCGCCATCCCAGAAGGCGGCTCTCTCGCCGCAGCCGCCTCTGTCACCACCACCATCGCCACGCCAGGCATCTGCAGACCCTGTTGTCGAAGCCGCCGGGCAGCCTTCAGGTCGTGCCCTACTGTCGCCGTCGCCGACAGAGATACAAGCATTGCCTCCCTCGCACACAAAGGGCTGGACGATGCCACGAACGCAGATGTCGATGCCACCGCTGCCGCAGCCAGGCGACATCTCGTCCTACCTCTTGTCCCGTGTTCTGACGGCCGATGACATCAAGCCCGCAACCAAGCTGCTGAACCAGCTTCGAGGCTCTGCCCAGGTTGCTGAAATCATACACATCCTCACGCCGCTTGTATACGCCGTTGCGCTGGCTCGGACGCACCGCAAAGGGCGCACGTCCTGGGCGCCGTGGCTCGCCGGGCTGGCGATGGAATGTGCCGCGCGGCAGCTGCGGGACCACAGCCTTCGCACACCGTCGTTGGAACGCGAAGAGTGGGGTCGCCGCGGCTGGGCCATGGGCTGGTGGACGATGCGCGGAGCCTTCTACGAGCACGTTATGAAGGGTGTTGTCGGCGGTGTACGATCCAGGGTCCCAGGCTTTATCGGGGGGATTATCGAGGATTACGAGTATCTTTGGGAGAACTACTATTTCAGCACAAGCCCACAGTGAGCTTTTTGGGGGGCTGTATTTTCTTTGTCACATTTCTGTATTATTGCTCGCAATTCTTATTTATTTCCAGTCTATCTGACTTTGGGGCTTAACATGGCCCTTTGAATTGGTTCATAGCGAGCCTCATAATAACGGTTTCGTCCAGCCGTGTGCCGCGAGGACACATACAAGCTACAGCCGCTGCATCCCTAGCTAGTGCATCTGCAAGAAGGTTAGCAGAGACACAATTCGAAACAAAATCAACATATTATACAGGTGCCCAGAAACAAAAGCCAAAAATGCGTTGCCTGGTTCGAATGATTCATGAAAATGTAGTATCTGTTGTTTCAAAAAGTAAACAAAACAAATTCCAGGTCGTGGAGGAAAGATATGATATGGATACATATATTTATAGCAGAGATGGCAAAATAAGCCTCACCATTGCACAATAAGAAAATCGTTAAAAAGCGTAAGGAAAGACAAAAGAAAATAGTCTCCAAAACCGGCAAAGCTGTCCAGCAAAGATTGCGACGGCAGTGCCATCCGCCCATAAGACGCCGTCATCCCGTAAAGTTTTAATAGATTCACCACCTCTTCATATTCATATTCCCAAGCCCCTTGACTGGTGCACGAAGCAAGCCAGAACGAAATCGCGGGGGCGACATCGACGCCTTGCTCCTGACAGGTATTGACATCCGTTGCTCTTCGACTTGCAATGCCCACAATAATGTGAGCAACGCCTCTTTGGACGGCCGTGTAGCCGCGTTACGCCACGCACCATCTGGGGTGATACCAGTCTCCGACCATGGTACGTACCGGGACACACCCGGGCGGGACGGCCCACCAGCTGAGACGCACTCGAGACGCTCCTCAGAACAAACAGACCGCAGTACCCGCATCGTCGCATCCCTAATAGGACGCGCCAGCATGGGGTTGCTGGTCAGGATCTTCCGAAGCATCTTGAGCCGCAGAGTGGTGGACGCCCGGCCCGGCCGCGTCGAGGCCGCCATCGCCGAAGAAAAAATCGCCCTTGGATGGCTGGTGAGCGCCGTCGGCGTTGAGAAAGTCCTCAATGTCGAATTCTGGGCCATGGACCGCCGAGACGGGGTCGTGATCAGCCAGATAATGGAAGTCAGAATTGCCGGACTCGGGGGAATCGAGATACCCGCTTTCAAGAACAAAGCGATCTGGGTCACCGGCCGAGAGCAGATTGAAATCACCGTGGAAGAGAGCATGAGAAGCAAAGTCGTCTGGTAGAACAAAGCCGCCATCAACGGAGGCGAGTTCGGAGGGACGGTCCACGCTTGAGGCTCCTCCGCCGACAGACACTGCAGGTCAGGGCACAGCGTCGCAGCAGGACGATGTGTCGTGTCGGGAGAGGGCTCAAGTTCAGACGGTACCAACGAACCGCGGGCGCTGGAAGCGGCCGGTTCAGATCGCTCTTGCTCGCCGGGGGCTTGCGCAATGCGTTGTTGCTGCTCAGTCGTGTTGGACGTTTGTTCCGAGGAGGCGAGTTTGTCCTCGGGAATCGTCTCCTCGTCGCCGTTCGCGTCCGGTACTGGGGGGAGCGCAGGGGAGAGTGACACAGGGTCGATCGTGCCCGAGCTCAGAAACGGACCAAGTGCCGCGTCGGACTCGGACACAAATGAGTGGCCGTTTTGGGAGCGGAAAAGCTCTTGTGAAAGGGTCACAGGGGGGTTCGCCGTGGAAACCACAGCCGATTTGCCTTGCACCTGGGTCAAGCGCTCATACAGCAGCATGTTCTCTCTCCTGACTTTTGCCAGCTGTTCTTCGAGCTCTCGATTCCGGATCTCCAAAGCCTCGACCTCGAGGCGCTTCCGTTCTCGAGACGACTGTGCTGCCCGGCGATTACGCAGAACGCGCTCGACACGGCGTTGCTCCTTCTCGTCTTCCGTTTTCGCGCGTTTGCTAAACAATTGGTCAGCGTTAGCATAAAGCTACATGGCAAACAAGATTGTGACCGGTGATACGACAGGGCCGGCAAAAATCAACATGCCGGAAGCAAGGTAGACTGGACATACCGAGGAGGGAGGTTGGTCTTTGGCTCGGGGAGTATCTGGCCCCACGACTTCCGCTTTTTTGTTTGCTTTTTGTCCGATGCAGCCGCGTCGGCGTCAACCGTGGCTTGTGAGGCCTCTTGTAAAGCATCCGAGATGCTGTCGCCTTCTTCGGCGACGGAGGCCAGACTGGATTGGAAAGAAGGTCCCTTTAATACCATGTCCATGTCGTCGGCGGAGACGATTAACTGAGTTGCTGCGGCACTGGAGTCCGTGGGTGTGGCAGCTGTCGAGGACGCAACAGTCGAGCCAGAGAACAGTGATGGGTAGACACAGCCAGGATCCGACAGAAGAGAGCCAGTCGGCGACGTCTCGGCATTATTGCGAGGTGTCGCTGATGCGATTAACGTCTCCCAGGTGGTCTCCATCGTGACGCGTTTAACCGCAGCAACAGGATTGTTGTGGGAATGTATTGAATAGAAGCTGGGTTGGCAGGAAAATGTGCAGATATGTTCTGAATCTTTGGATTGGGGCGTTTGTGACGTGTGTTGAGGTGAAAGATGGCGATTCCAGGACTGCACAAGGCGAGGGTCCCGGACGAAATCAAGAGATCATAGTCTTAGGCCGGCGGTTGCCTGCAAGTCGTTGCCTGCAAGTCGTTGCCTGCGCCCGTCTGGTAATGAGTGGGGTTCGGTGGTTGACTGTTTCCTCTGTGGTTGTTGATGCAAGTTAGTGCTGTTCTTGTGATGAGCAGAGGGCGACCTTATGTAGAGGACACGTCGACAAGAAAAGGGGATTGATGCCTCAGGCATGAGGAGGCGAGGAGGTAGGGGTGGGGCACCATTCAGGGGATATAGAGTGGGTGGCTTTTAGGGGGCTTTGGTGGACGATGTAAGTACATGTACAAAATGAGTGGGTCACACATTGCACGCTCCAAAAATATATTGGCACGGCTCGCAAAAAAAGTACAGCTGTCTGGGGCAAAAGAGTGTACGAAGTATGACACACAGCGGAAGGCCAACATAAGCGTACCATACAGTTTGATACTGGGCGCCGAGAAATAAGACCATACAAGTACCGCCGTACTGTGCTTTGTACATATAATCACGTACCTTGCGCTTTTGAAAAACAAAAAAGACGGGATTGAGTGAAAACCCGTGAGGGTTAATATGTCGTAATTACACCGTGCACAGTACTAGATCATGAACGGGGATGAAAGCTAGGTACAGATTACGTGCTGTGCACTCCGTTAAGTATCGAGAATAAGATGCAGGGGACGGGCGTGCAAAACGCAGCGAAACCAGACGTCTCCCTGCGTTAGCGTATGATTCCATTTGCAGCGCAAAAGGGGCTGAAAAGGGGCGCCCCGCTGACGTGGACAAGGGAGAAGGGAGACTGCGACGAGAGCACAGGAAGGCCAGCTCGTATTCATCCAACGACAGACAGAGAACATGAGAGGCGGTAGACATAAAACGCCATGAGAGTACGGAGTACGGAAGGAGACTGAGGGACGAAGCAGAGCGCAAAATGTTGGGAAAAGGGTGGCGGACCAAGTGTTGTTGGCATTTGGGCGTTCACGGAGACGGGCACGACCTAAAACGCTGCCGATGGCTCGTATTTATTGTCTGTTAATACGGAAGAGGGCAAATGACTTGGCAATAACGCCCAGCCCACACAGCCTGAAAACGGGTGCATGATGCATTTATTGGTGACGGAAGCGTCTGGAATAGAGCCTATTCTGGCATAGCTTGTTTTACGAGTTTGAGCCCGCAACGAACTGTCCCGTCGGGCTGACATTTGCAAAGGAATAATTAGTGGTCCATACGAATAGCGAATCTCACTCATACGCCCGACAACACTACTCCTTCCAAATTATTATCCTTAAACGACATACGATGTATGTCATTGGTTCAAGCAAGTATTCTCAAGCCACGCCACGGAATTCTCAACCAGTATGTCGTGAGATACAAGGTGATACAAAGTCATAACACCGTAGCAGCCATTCCTGTTCGAGGACCAACACAGCCTACATCGTACTATTCTGTCAAGGCAAGGCCACAAAAGGCATCGTTGGTTACGCCTGCACTATGATCCTCCATCGTCATTCTGCCTTCCCGTCACATACCATGCGAAAGGTCGCGTGCCAGCACTGCAAGTTCCGCCGGCGATGCATCATCCGAGCAATATAGTGTCCGTAAAATGTCCGGCCATCCAAGCAACTTTGCCCGCAACTGCGTCCCGGTAAGTTGCACAAATATTGGTCGGCACCTGCACATTATATAGCTAGTCAGGCCGTGCTAGTCGTTTCATGCCGCCCTTTCTCTTTGAAGTTCTTCTTCCAAAGGTCTGCTTTTGAGTAACTCGGTGACCCACCGCCGAGCCGTATCGTGTCGCAGCGGTGGGCCGGTCGATAATTTTGCTACGGAGCCTCTGCCCGCTGTAACCGTACCTTATCGAAACCGTGCTTTGAGAGACCAAGCATAATTGAGGCCGCCTCAAGTAGACAATATCCCGTCACCGCGTACATATCCATGTCCTACAGGGCGATCATACAAAATCTTTGGAAGTTATGCTACGGCAAGGACCCAACTGTATTTTCAGATCGTCCGTGCGGGCAAACCCGTCAAAGGTTACCAGTCGTCAAGCCGTTCGCTCTCCAGTAAGCTCGTCGGGAGACAAAATCAACATCCACAAGTTGCGACTCCTTCATAATGTCTTAAGAGTCTCAGAAAAGACCAAGAGCAAGGCATATCCGCCATGTCGTGCGGTAAGAAGCTATTCGACTAGTCCCGTGACCAAAATCGACCATGCTTGTCGTATGACTAATCTCATCACGTGGAATGAAGCACTGCACCATAAACCATAATCGTACAACAAAAAACTCGGATCATGTGACTAAAACGCCATCCTTTTAGGGACTAGCGGGTCCGCTTTTCTCGTGACCACGTCGAAAACGCGCCGCGCCCTCTTTTTTGTTTACTTTTGCCCGCATCCATCACCATAATCCTCCGCTTGTATAATCTACACGTTCTTTTACCCCTATCGTTTTTCGGTAATTAAACTACTATGGAAGACGGTATGTAGATTATTTTTATGTTATTTTTTCGACCGTCTTTTTATATATATGGTTAACTTTTCTTTTCTTTTTTAGGATATTATGACGTCTTACCGTCGTTAGAAATCGGCACCTCTTTAGAACCTTAACCGTCTCTCGACCCCCTTTTGTCTCTCGACCCTCTCCTTTTACCTTTGGACCCTTCCCCCTTATCTCTCGACCCTCCCTCCTTACCTCTCGACTCTCCTTTCGGTAGTCTTGTTAAAAGGTACTGTTCGAAATATTAAATAATACGAGATATCACTAAATTCGGGTTTTTATAAAATAGTAAATAAAAAAGGACTTATATAAGGTATAAAAAAAACGTTTTACTTTTAAATTAAACGTTTAAAAGGTTTTTTATTAAGAGTTATAAATGTAAAAGTTATTAATATACTTTTTTTACTTAATTATTTATTTCTTTTTTATTTTTTTTATAATTAATATAATTAAAAGAATAATAAACTTACGTTTATTAATATATTATTTATTATCGACCGTTTATTTATCCCCTTCCTTTTTTTCTCGTTAAATTAATAAAATTTAAAAGAAAAAAAAGAGACACTCGAAAATAACGTCTCGTAAACTATTTTAATTTTAATCGACACTATTTAATAAGTTAATAATTATCGTTTTTTTTAAAAAATAACTTATAAAACTTATATTTCGTTTACGTTTTATTTTTATTATTATTAAAACGTAAATATAAAATAGAAAAATAAAAACGAAAATTAACGAAATAAAAGAAACTTTAAACGTTACGATTATAATAACCGTTTAACGATTAAAGTATATTATATTAAATACACGTTTATACTCTCTCTTTACTACCGTTATTATAAGATATATATAAATGTTAATCTTAAGTTAAAAGTTTTAAAGTATATCGATATACGGTTTAACTTTTATACTCTTATAAAGATTTACCGTAACCTTATTATTAATAAAGTATTTAACGTAAACCGTATAACCCTTTTTTAAGTTTATTACTAATAAAAAAAGGTTAATAAAAATCTTTAAGTATAAGATTAAAATTAATACGTCTTTATATTATTACTTTTATTAAAAAAAACCGATAAATTTACCTTTAAAGAGTACGTTTATAATAATATAAAAGGGTTTACTTTTTTTATAAAGAAATAATATAACCGTTTACTTTTATTATAAAAGAGTTTTTTATCGACGTCACTTTTAATATAAATAACGTTAATATAAATTTATTTATTATTTTTACGGAGGTTAACGGGATTAACGTCCTTTTTATATACCTTTTTTTCGAAATAATAAAAATAACGTTTAACGTTAAAAAGACCGACGTTAACGTTATAAGGGTTACGATAATCTCTTTTTTAACTTTTATACGAGATAATAGTTTTACACCTTCGTTTTTTAATTATAATAAAGATTAGTTTAAAATTACGACTATTCGTTACGTTTTCCCGGTTATTAAAGTATAATTATATATTTAATATATAAAACGTATAATAAAAACGAGGTTAATAAATACTAAAATAACGAGTTTATTATAATACTACCCTTTTAAAACTTTATAACTCGTCCTTAGTTTAAAACCTTACTAAAGATCTTTATTAATACGACGGTTTAAAGGACCATATCGTAAAAGGATATATAGTTACACGTAACGTATTATTAACATATTAAAAAACGCCTCGTTAAAGTCTTTATTTTTAAACGAGAAAAAGACTATACTTAAAATATTTATACGTTACTTTAACGTACACCCGTTAATATTAAACGATAACGGGACTCGTTATAACGTAAAGTCTATTTATAAGGTATACGTAAACGAGATATACGAGTAGTGTCGAACTTATAACTACTTATTATAAGTGATTATAGGATAGGTCTTTATAATAGATTAGTTGATAAAAAACATTAGTTTCGAGGGCGAAGGTAGGTGTATATTATAACAAAGACTAATTCTTACCCCTTCTTCCCAAAGGGAAGAAAGGAGTCCTCTTATTTAAAAAGAAAGGCTTTTTCACTAACGTGGCGTTAACGTATAGTTAAGGACTAGTTACACTACGCCTTATTATATAAGCCTAGTCACTTAATTCGTAGTCTTCGACTACGAATCGATTATAATAATTATCCTCTTCTTTCGATAAATTAAACTTTAGTTTTTTTCGTAACCTTTTTTAATCTCTTTACTCTTATCCGGGTAAAGAGTATCGGAAGTTATAGTTAGTCCTTTAACTACACACGATAGTCTGTTAATTCGTATACGAGTTATCTTATAATCTTTTATATCGTATAGTAGTCCGGTCTATCGGCCACCGACGTAATACGAGGTTTAAAAGTGTTAAACGCGTTTAAACTATTTATCGTTAAACGCCGATGTTTAAATAAATATTTTTATTTATAATTAAAATAAAGATATTATTTAACGTCGTAGTTTTCGTAAAGTATACGTATAGTTATACGGTAAATAAGTAACGACGAGTATTCGTAAACGGTTTTTATTCGAAACGTTTATTTATAAATATCGTTCTTTTTATAAACGTTATTCACTTTTATTACTCCTTCTTCGTATATAAGTATAAAGATAGTTACTCGGTTAAGTCTTTATTATAACTCGTTTTTACCTTTTTACTCTTTACCCGTCTTTAATTTAATAAACGTTTTTTAAGTAAATTATTTTTCACTCGTAAAAGAATTATAACTCGTTTTCTTTCCCCCTTTCTTTTAACACTTCGTAAGATTATCGACTATTTATCGTTTATAAATCGTTAGTCGAACTTCTTTAATAACTCTTTTTTATTCGTTAATATATCGTAGTTTATTCGTTTAAGAGTCGTTTTTAATTAGTATTTTTTAATATATCTTTTAAAACTCTTTAACGTTATAAACACGACGGGGATAAGTCTTTAAACGATATTATAATAAGAATTTCGTAGTCTTCGTCTTTTATCTCTTCGTTTTTATATAGTAACGTAAGTAATTTAAGTTTAACTATTTAACGTTTATCGACCGTACTAAACCGTACGTTTATTCGACGTACCGTAAACTCGTTTCGTCGTTCGTTTACCCTTTTTTACACTAGTTAACTCGTAGTATCGGAGGTTAAAGAATACGTTTACGTTTATATTATCGTCCGACGTATTAACGTTAATTCGTTTACGAGTCGTTTAATAATCGTTAAACCTTTTTAACCTCGGTTTAATATATTACGGTTTATTTAATAAGTGGTTTTACTACTTATAAAAGAATTTTAACTACGTCCGTTTTTTTCGGGTTTATCGTTTAATTCGTTTATAGTTCCGTTTATTCCGTCTTTTAAAGTTATTTCTTTTACGTCTCGTTTTTAAGTCGTAAACCTTTTAAACTCGAACCGTCTTTAATCGTTTAATAACTTTACGTTTTACGACGTAGTCGTAAACCCTTCGAGTATTAATCGTTCTCGGTCTATTATAACTCTCGTTACTTTTACGACTCGACCGTATATTATTAACGATACTACTCCCGTTTTCTTTATAGTATAAACCTCGTTTACGACTTTTTAACGTTTTATTCGTAAAACGTCGGACTACGATACCTTTAACGATATACACTTAAACGAGGATAGTAATATAATAAATAATAAATCCGACGACGAGTTATTAAGGATTTAAAATAACGACGACCCCGAGTCGGAGTTTACTACCGACCTTTAAGTTTATACGTCTATTATTTATCTCTTTAATACGGTTAATAACCTTTAAAACGTTAACCCTCGTTAAACTTTACGTTACGTACGTAAAGTAACGACGAGATGTTAACGATACGAGGTTCGTTATTATTTTTATAAAGAGGTTTTTACGTTACTTATAAGAAATATTTACGTTACTTTTCGTGTTATTATTAAAGTAATCGACCTTTCGTTAAGGTCGGACGAGGAAACGTTTTTAACCTTATTATATATCGTAAACGAATTTATATACCGGTTAATAGTACTCGTATAAGGTTATAAAAAAGTTTACCGGTTAATTACTAACTTTAATAAGGTAGTAAGTCGGGCCGTTTATAAAAGAATCGTAATAAAGTCGTAGGTTATTTACGACCGTATCCTTTTCGTTATTAATAATAATAAGTCGGACCTTAAACGGTTTTACTTACGACTCGGACCCGGGGATCTTTTATATTAAAAGTGGTTAAAGAATCGTCGTATCTTTTTTAACTTAATCGACCGGAACGTAACCGAGAAGGGCCTTTTTTTCGTTTACGTAAAACGTCGTAAACGTCGTTTTAACCCCTCTTTTTTTTAAAACGTCTTCGTCGTATATCACTCGTTTATCTTTATTAAGTTATATTAAGTATTAGTAATAGTTTTTTTTCCGGGTTAAACGTTACGAGTATATAGTTAGGTCGTTTACGTACTAAGTCGTTCTTTATATTCTTTTAATTAAGTAAGCGTCTTTAACGTATAACGTTTATATATCGTTGTAAAGTCGTTATTTAAATCTTTCCTTATTAAGTAAGCGTTTTTAACGTACGCCGTACTTACGTTTTACCGTAAAGTCGTTAGTCGAATTTAAATAGTAATTTTATAAATCTACTTTCTTTTTCGTAAAGTAATTTTTCTATGTTTTTTCTCGTAATTTTAAATAACCTCTTTAGTATATTTTATATCCTTTTTAAGTACCTATTAGTTATATTTTACGGACTATCTTACTTATTTTATTAAATAGTAGACCTTTTTATTACGTTTCGTTTTATCCTTAACTACTTTTACCTTTTATTCCTTTTAGTCTTTTTCGAGTACGAGTAACGGTATTTTTTTTACCGGCTCCCCTTTTCGGGACTTTTAAGATTTTAATAAGGAGACCGAGAATATATTATAAATACGGTTATATATTTATAATAACGTTAATTTATATACTTATAAACTAATTTCTTTAATAACCTTAAAGGGTTTAATAAATTTCGGTGTTATTTTCTTTTTAGTTACTTATAGTTTAAGATTTTACGTCGATAATACGACGAGATCTTTTACTTTAAAAGTTTTTAGTTAGTGTTTTTTATTATAGTATTTTTTATACGTTTTTTAAGTTTTTCTTTAATAATTCTTTACCTTTTTTTTAAAGGTATAAATTTTCTTAATCTTATTTATAATAACTAATACCCCTCTTTCGTAAACGTCGGCCTCGACGTTAATATATATATCTAAATTATATCCGTATAATATATTAAAAGGTGTAACCTTAATAGTTACGTTAATAGTATTATTAACCGTAAACTCTACGTTTTATAAAAGTAACGGTTAATTCGACTATTCGTCGTTAAAGAATACCCTTAAATAATATTTTAAGGTTTAGTTTATACGTTTAGTCTATTTATCGGTTTAAAGGTAGTATATTATTAAAAGTCTTCGACGAATTAATAACGTTATATATATTTCTAGTTAAAATTAACTTGTAAATACACTTCCTTTATTAAAGACAATTCCTTTAAGTGTCCCGTACTAGTTTTTAATCTTACTATATATTATTCGTACTAGTCTTTCGAACGTAATAGTAGTTAAAACTAAAAAGAAACGATATATCTTCGTATATTAGTCGATTACTATTAAGATACTATTTATTAGTTCTTTTTAATAGTAAACGATAAATAATCCTATAATAAAATTTATAAAAATCTTTTATTAAGGTCTTTATAAAATTAATAAGGGTTATAACTTTTTATATAGTTTATATTTTCTCGTAACGATTCGTTAATAAATCGGATACGAATCGATAAATTTATATATATCTTTAATTATATTTAATTAATAAAATTTTCTTTTATTATTTCTTTTATTCTAACCTTTTTAAAGTAACCCGTTAAAGGTTTATTATAGTGTCGGTTAAGTATCTTTTAACGTACCGAACTTTTTACCGGGATATAAATATAGTAACGGTACCTTAGTAATCCGTCCTAGTCTAGTCTTTATCGAGAGTCTCGTAACTTTCCCGTTTACGTAACGTTTCGTTTCGTTGTATAAAACGAATCGTTAGTTTATAAGGTTAATAATAAGTCTTATAACGGAGTAGAAGGATTTATTAACGTAACCTTTTTTTATATAGTTATAAACTATATTAAAGTCTTTAAAATATATTACGTTATAAGTGGTTTCGGTTAAAAGTCGTAAGTTAACGACGAGGCTCTCGAACTCCTCGTTCGAACCTAGTTTTTTTAAGGACGAGTTTAAATCTATTAGACTTATAAAGGCTTCTCGTTTAACTTTTATTATAAAGGCGCGACCTTTTCCCTTTAATTTTAATTATAAACCTATTAGTACTTTTATTATAAGATTAATACTTATTACGTTACCGTTAACCTTTATTATAATATAAGTAAAAGGTCTTTATAGTTATAATCTTCGTTACTAAACTTATAATTCGAACGATACGACGGTACGTCGACGGGGTTTCTTTTCCTTACTTAATATTTAATCTTAAAATTAAATAGTATTAAAAATATATATTATTTAGTTTACCGACCATTTAACTTTTACTAACTTATAAACGCTTTTAAATTAACGTGGTCCGACAAAACTTCGACTCTTTAATAACTTTTATTTAAGTATTATCGTTAATATTTAAAACTCTTTATAATTACTATTATTTTTTAATTAAAGGTGTTATAGTTTAACTTTAACCCTTTTTATTTCCTTAACTAAAAGACGATTAAGTGGTATTTACCTTATTCGTTTAGTTAAGATAGTACTCCGGAGCCACCCTCCTTTAACACGTCCGTCTTAAGTCGGGTTTATAACTTAAAATTAAAGTACTTTAATAACGGTGTTTTTTTAAAATAAGTTTTAAGTTCGTCGAAAGTTTCTCGTTCGTAAGTCGAAAACGTAACTATTCCCGGTTTCTTTTTATTTTATATACCCTTTAAAAGGTTATTAAGTAGAGTTATAATTTACGAATACGTAAGGATAAATCGTTTATAAAAGTTGTAAAATCTTAAAAATACTTGTATATTACGGTAAGACTTCGATTTTAACCACTTTATAATAATAGTTATTCGTTCCGGGTTTATTTTAACTTTATAACGTATAAAGATAAATCTTAAAAATTCCACCTTATTTATAAAAAATTTACACTTATATAGATTAGTATATAGTTAGGCTCGTTTAAGTCTTTTTAACACTTCGTATAAATATCGTACGTATTACTCTCGGGATTAAAAGAATACTAAAACGTTATTTATATATACTATATATATAATATTAATTAACCCTTATAAGGTTATATAAATATAGTATTAAAAGGTAGTAAAAACGTTAGTTAAGTCGAAAGGAAGAACTATATACTCGAAGTAGTTATATTACGTACGAAATACTGAGTCGGGGCGGAATACCCAGGATTAGTTAAGCACGTGATTAAATAAGCCGCCCCTTTTATTATATGACTGGGTGAGCTTTTGTTCGAAAGTCCGTACGTGATAGGAAATAATAAAAGGGAATAAAGGAAGAAAAAGGGAGATAAAAGAAATTTAAGCAACTTTAAAAGAAGAAAAGGAGAGGTAGGTTAATAAGAGTTTCGTTTAAAACTCTTGTCGCCATTCATCGAATCTATCCTTCCGTAAGTAAATTTATCTTGTAAAAACACGTGAGATGTTCTAGTCTTAAGTATAAACCTACTTCGTTATTTTATTAGTTAGGTTTTATATTCTTAAGGTAAGTATTTTATTTAGTTTTAAGTAGTGATTTAAGTAAAGAGTCTCGATATATTTTTTATATATATATAAACGTTTTAAACTTCCGATCGGAGGTTTTTATATTACGTAAGAAACCGAGACTTTATAAACGAAGGACGAGATAAATACTTTTTTCGGTTAAGGACGAAAAATAAAGTAGTCTTGGGCGTTAAAAATACGGTGTATATGTTGTATCGAGATAAACGAAGTAGTTAGGGTTATCCTCGACTTATATAATTTCTTACGAATTTACGATTATATAATAAAATAACGAATTTTAACGGCGTGTTTAATTAATAATACGGTTAAAAACGATTAAACCTTTAAAGTTTATAAAACGGTCGAAGATAATAAGAAAAAGGGTAATAAGATTCGTATATTACGGTATATCGTTAAAAAAGTGGAAATATACCCGTAAACCTCTCTTTAATACACCGTAGTAGATACGGTTAAAATAACACTATAAAAGACGGTAAAGGCGTTCCGATCGGACTTCCGATCGAAGTATTAACGATAAATAAGGAAATCCTTACGAAGGATACACTTTTAAGAAAGAAGAACGATATAACTACGAAACTAAAATAAAAGGAGGGGGAAGAAAAAGACTTAAGTAACCTCTTTTTTTATTAAACTAAAATACTAAATATTAATATATAAAAGAGTTTAAGTCTTTTCGATCAAAGGTCCTTTTAAAAAAGTACTAAGGTAAAAGAATCTTACGGTTTTTTAAGTTAAAAACTTTTAAAAAAGATACGACCTTACTATATCGACCTTCCTTCTACTTAATAAAGTATAAACGATAATTTTATATCTTTAATCGAAGATTCTACTTTAAATACTAATAACGAAATCCGATAAACCCGTATCCTTAGTTATTTACGTAATAAATCCTTAAGTATACGTTTCGTTATTAAAAACGAGACGATTAGTCTCCGGTTCTTTTAAAAAAACCGACCGACGTTTATCACCGTTATAAAAAGTAATAACTTGTTTTTTAATACGGAGAGTAGTGTTTTTAAAAAAAGGTTTATCTTTAACTCTTCTCGTTTTACGTTTACAACTTCTTCGATCGAAATATCGACTTTATTTAAAAACACTTAGTTTAAAAACGGAGAAAGAATTAATAGGTTTTTTATATCCGGTTCGAAAGAGATATAATACTTTACTAATAGTAATATTACCGAATACTTCGAGATATTCGACTTTTACGTTAATTAAGTTAAGATATTAAATAAAAAACGGTTAAAGTCGTTCTTTTACTATTACGATAAAAAGATTCGAACGTTAATTAAAAGATATACCGAGGATATTAAAGATAATAAAAGTTGGGTAAACTTCGAAAAAGTTATTAAGTTAAAGTTTTAAAAAGAAGATTTTAAATAAACTAAGTAAGTTACTAAACGACTTACGAAATAGTTTAACCGACTACGTTTTTCGTTTAATAAAGTTACGTTTAAAAAATAAAGACGTAAGTTCGAAAACCTTTTCTTAAAGACCGGTAAAAATATCGATACTACTTAGTATATTAAAAACCTTATAACTACCTTGTTTAAAGATATCCGATCGGTTATCTTTTAACGTTTTAAGAAAAGTCTTCGTAACATCGACACGGTACGTTATAAGGATATAGTTACTTAATTAAACGAGTATATACGTAAGTAAGTTATAAACGAGAATATCGACGAACCCGTACTCGAAGGAGATCGTACTTTTGTTCGGTCGTTTAAACGTACTTAAACTATTAAAACTCGGCGTACTAAACCCGAGGAAACGTTTAAGGCTTCGATCGAAATCTTTAAACGGGACCTTATTTAAAACGATATTAATACGTTAATTAATTAAGTTATTTAATTAATAATTTAATTAAATTAACTCGTTAATAAGCCGGTTATTATTCCGATTTTAACGTATAACTAGTATAGATCTTCGTTAAGACCTTAAAATAAGGACGTAGGACTTTAATATCCGACGTACTTTTAAAATATTAAATAAAACTACCGATCGTCGGTTCGGGGACGGGGAAAAGGAGGTATATAAAAAGGTAATTACTATAGTAATAGTAAGGGTTAAGGATATAATGTCCTCGACCGGGACCTTAACTATTACTATTATAGTATAAAAGGTTATATTTTATATAACTATTCGGATATAAATTGGGATTCCGATCGTAGAATCGTTTATATTAACCCGAATATAAACATTATTTACTTCGGAGGAAATTACGAGACTAAAGGTCCGATCCCGAATAATATCTTTTATTTCTTTAAAAACGTAAGTGTTATTCGACGAGTTATTTAGTCGTTTTTTAAAAGGTACTTTAATCGTATCGGTGTCGTTATTATACGTAATTATATAAAATACTTAAAGGAGAAGGTCGACACGGGTATATAGTATACTATTAACGTTTACACCACTTTTAGGTCGATTATCTTTATAAAAGGGATTAAAGACCCGTCCGTCGGTGATATGTTAAACGACGGCCCGGTAAAGAGTAATCTATTAATAATTTATAATAACGAGAGTTTTACGACTTAATAAAACCTTTTAAGTGAAGATACCGAGGATCTCTCGGTGATTAAGTTTAAAGATAAAGTTATATATAATACGTTACTTAACGGGATTAAAAGAAGTCGAGTAACCTTTTTATTTAATAAAGATAACTTCGAAGTTACGATCTTAATCCTTACGTTTAGTTAAACTACGTCTTTACCGGTAACTTAAACGTTTATTCTTAATATTACTCTTAAGGTTTATAAAAATAAGGGAGTCTTCGAGTCTTTAATCGAAACTACGGTCCGAGAAGTTATAAGTTTTAAAATAAAGTTGACTTTACGGTAAGTTAGTTAACTTAACTCGATAATTACTCGTTATTTAACCGACACTTTTTTTAATATAACGGACTCGGTCGAGACCACTGTGTACGTCGACTTTAATAGTAAGGTGGTTAAGGAAGTATAAAGGTAAGTTACGACGTCGTGGAAAAAAGTTAAGGTTACGTATAAAACTTCCGATTAAACGTTAAAAAAGATCCCGATTAATCTATATTAAGTTCTTAAAGTCCGGAGTTTAACTAATAACCTAGTTAATATTTTAAGTTAGTTTCGAGTAATTGTAAAGAATACGATATTTAAGGGAACTACGTTATCGGTTATTATCGATAATAGTTTAACCGTTAATATTATTAACGAAAATAACGCGTTTAAGGTTAAACTTACGATCGTTTTTACGACTACGGTGTCTCGAAGTTTTTATAGGACGTTTTCTCGGTTCCGTAGAACGGTTACTACTCCGGTATAAATTAACGGTTATACGATTATTATACGGTTTTTTATAAACGAAACTTTTTTAAGTAAACGAGAGGAAGATAGGCCGTTATTCGGTATACCTTTCCTTTATTAAATACGATTTACGTTTTCGTATAGTGATTAAGGAGAACTATTCGGAAAGTTAGTGGTCGGTAGTATTAGGATTATTATACCGATGATCGTTAATTAATTACTCCTTTTTAATAATCTCGTTAAACGTGTAAGAAACGAATAAACGGGACACGTACTAAGGCGTGTACTATAAAGTTAATACTAACTTTAATAAAGAAGGAAGTGGATACTTTTATATTATATTTAATCCTCGATTAAAAGTTTATATTAATCGATATCGACGAGGACTTACCTTTAGTCGTAATGGTTATTAACGAGGAGAGTACTAAGGTGTATAATGTTTTTACTCTTTATAAAAGGTAGATTAATAAAGTTTATTTTATAAACGATACCCCGTTTAACGGTTTTACGTCGGGAGGAGATCTTGGGTGAAAGGTTAAAAAGTGGGTTATCGTGTAAAAGTACGTCGTTATTAAGGGACTATTTACACTCGATAGTTTTATTACACCGAGATTTTTTTAAAAACTTGTAGAACACCGTTTAACTTTCGATCGAAAAACGGTTATAATTATTTAATTACTTAACTTTTTATTACTACTAAAGAAGGAGTTGTTTTTACAAATCTTGTAAAACTAAAAAGGAGTCTTAGTTTAAGATTTTAATAATATCGGATATATAAATCTTAAGATTTTCCTATCGTAAGAAATTCGAACGATACTTTATAAAACCTAATAAGTTAAGGTTATATCGGTTTTTAAGAGTTTACGAAAGGAAGTTAATAGGATTTTTAAAGAAAAATTAAAAAATAAGTTATTAAAACGAAGTTATAAGTTTTACCGAAATCCGTGGTTTTTAATAGTTAAAAAGAATAAGAAGTACCGTTTTATTAATAACGTTATAAAGATTAACGTAGTTACGATTAAAGATATATTTACTATTTTAACGGTTAACGAGTTTATTAAGGACTTCGTCGAGTAAAAACTATATATTATAATGGACTTCTTCTTAAGATACGATTAAATATCCTTACACTTCGAGAGTCGAGACTTAACGGCCTTTAAAACGACGTTAGGCCTACTATATAGTATAACTCTACTTTAAAGAACCACGAACTTAATCGTTTAGTTTTAAAAAAGGGTGGTAATAATCTTAAGTAATTTAATCTTGTACGTAGTTCGGTCGTTTATCGACGACGTCGCGATTAAAGGTCCGTGTATCGACTACGACGGGGAGGAAGTTGCCCCTAGTTTACACCGGTTTATCGTAAAGTATATACGGAATATTAATTAAGTACTTTTTAACTTCGAGTTTGTCGAAGTTACGGTTGTTATCGAAAAGTCGTAGTAGTGTTAAAAAAAGGTTAACTTAATCGGTTTTATTTATACGTTTAAAGGCCGTTTTCTTTAATAAAGTAATATATAGAAGATCGAGAACTGGTTTATTTGTACGAGTATTAAAAAAGTTCGATCGTTTATTAGTCTCGTTACCTTTTACCGTTTATAGATTATTATATTTACGTTTTTTACCCGACCACTTTATAATTTACTTAAAAAAGATACTCGTTTCGTTTAAACTTCCGTTTAATAGTCCGCGTTTAACACCCTTAAGGTTACCGTTACTACGTCCCCGGTGTTAATTAACCTCACTTACGGATCGACGGTTAACTTAATTATTTTAACCGTCGACGTTAGTTTATTTAAATAAAACGTTATTTTATTTTAAGTCGTAGGTTTTAATCGGAAACCCGTTAAATATAAAAGTAGTACGTAAACACCGGTTAAAATAAAATATAATACGATAAAACGAGAATATAAGGGAGTTGTTTACGCGTTTCGTAAGATACGTAGTTTTTTATACGGAGTTTATTTTGTTTTAAAAATAAATATTATAATTTTAGTTTACTAGTTAAATAATACCTTTAATAACGTACCGGGATCGATCTTACTTCGGTGGGTGATATAAATCCGATCGTTTAACTTCGAGGTACGTTATATATTTAGTTCGAAGAATGTTATAATAAATGTACTCTTTTAACGGTTTATCGTTAAGAGTTTCGATCGAGAATTAAACGGTGACGTTTAATTAAAGGACTTTATCGAGACGCGAATTTTTACTTAAACTATATAAGACTTAGAATCGGATCTCTTTAGTTTTAATAAGACTTGGACGTCGGAGAGCGAGTATATAACCCTTTATCTCGTAAAAGGCCGTATCTTTAACGAACTTAATCTTAAGAATCGTCGACGGTTTATTATTAAGGTAACGTATTATACTTATAAGAATCGTTACTTTTAACGTTTTCCGTAAAACTACGAAAAGAACTTAATAAGAGTGGTCGACGATTATAATAAACGATCGGAAATTATTAAAGTGGTATATTTTAAATGTGTTTACCGTGGCCGTAAGGTAATTATTGGTGTTATTAAAAAGAATTATTAGTAATTTAGGTTAAACGTTATAATTATAACTATTATACGCGCGTGTATAGATTATACGAAGTGGTCTTTAAGGAAGTTCGTGGATACGGTTTAATTTTAAACTCCGTCCGTTACGTTATTTTAAAAGTTATATTTAAACTATTAAGGGATACCGTCGTTTACGGGAGGTGGTAAGTTTTTAATTAAAGTCCGTTATAGTTTAATAAGATTTGTGGAAGTTGTTATTTTAACGAGTATTAAAACCGTTAGGGTCACTCGTTTTTTACGAAAGGGTATTATTTACCGATACGGAGTCCCGAACGAGGTTGTAGTGGATAAAGGAAGTGAATTTAAGAAGGAGTTTAAGGCTTTTTATAAGTAATTGGGTATTACTTATATCCCGACGGCGTTATATAATTTAAAAGTTAACGGGATCGTAGAAAACGGTCACTATTTTATTACGTCCTCGTTCGTTAAGTTTACGTACGGGATAGGTAAGAACTAACGATCGTATCTTTAATTAGTTTTATTTATAAACCGTACTTCCGTTCGGACCTTTTATAAATAAACTTTATTTTATTTTATTTATAGTTATAACCCCGTTATTACTTTTAAATCTCGAACGTTTACTTAACGTATTTTTAATTAGACGGTTAATATAAACCCCGACGAGCTTTTAACGACCCGTGTTAAAACCCTCGAGTTACGTGTTACCGATGTTATTACGGTAGTCGTTATTATATTTATCTTTAAAGAAAAGTAAACTTCCGATCGTAACTACGTTAACCGGTTTAAAAGGTGTGTTAATAGTAACGAAATCCGTGTAAACGACGTAGTGTTAATTTAAGATAGTCTTTAAACGTTAAATATATTATATAATACGAAACTTTTTTATCGTTAAAAAGGCCCTTTCGTAGTAAAAAAGATCGGGTTTTATAATAACTACCGATTTATATAACCCGACGGGGCCGTCCTCGTTCGTACTTTTAACCGGGACCTCCTTTATAAGGTTATTAAAGACGACGATAGTGTATAGTAGGACGTTAAAGAGAAGTGGTGGTAAGACGAGACTAAAGTAAGAAGGGGAGGGAGTAAAAAGGTCGTCGTTAGTACTTAACTACGACTTTAGTTACGACCTTAATTACGATCTTAACTACGATCTTAATTACGATTTTAACTACGACCTTAAACTTTCGATCGTATCTTTAAATTTATACTTTAACCTACGACTAACGATATTAACGATAGTAATAATTTAATAAAAAACGACGAGAACGAAAGTAAAGAAGAATAGTTATTCGTTAAAAGTATAAAAAAGAAACTCGAAATTATTTTACTACCGTTACCGAATAAGTATAAAAATGTTCTTATATTATAAACCTTTAACTTTTCGATTAAAAGTTTAAAAAAAAAAAAAAAAATTTTTTACTTAAGTCTTTCTTTCCTTACTCTTCTCTCGTCTTTTATTATAATTATAAAAATACTACGTATAAATAAAAGAAAAGAGAAAAGATTCCCGATCGGGTTTTAATCGAAGTTATTAAACGCCTTTATAACCCTTTTAGTCGTCGTTGGTGTATTATAGTTTATTTACTACGTTTTAGTCGGTAACTATCCCGTTAACGTATTCTTTTCCGACTTTTCGTCGACCGTCGGTTAGTTTATCTTTATAATATCCCTTCGTATTTAAACTACCGAGGTTAATAAGTCCGACTTTTTTACCGTTTTATTAAAGAGAGCGTTTACTAATTATATCGTGTAATATTTATTTAAAATAATTTATATTCGAAAACCTATTTATATTCCGTTTAAAAAAAGAAAACGAGACGTTATAATACTATTAACGCCGTAAACCTATTATTAACGACTTTACCACCTTTTTAATCCTTTCTTAACCACCGTCCTTCCACTTTAATAGTACCGATCAAAGAAGATATAAACTCCTCGTCCCTTTTATATTTAATCGAGTATTTAAACGTCGTTACTATTCTCGGATATACGATCGGGATCTTTAAATATAATAAAAAGGTCACTTATTTTTTCTTCGAGATTAGAGTTTATATATCCGTCGGTGGAGTTTTTAAAAGATAATCCGTCGGAGTTTTTAATAGTTAAACTTTTACCGGACTTTTAATCGGTAATACCGTTTAAAAAAGGATTATTAAAAGTAATAAGGGTAATAAAAAAGGATCTTTTTCTTTTAGTAAGGGTTTTCGACGGAGTCGTAGAAACGGACTTCGACTTTAAAGGAGTGGTGTTAAAAGTGTTAAATATTTAATTAAAAGTCCCGATCGAAGTATTAGACGTTTCTTTTTTTTAGTCGATAAAGTGACCGAACGAAGTTTAATTCTTTATTTACGAGCGGCCTTTAACGTTTATAGTCTTTTAGTGTAAGATTAGTACGTTTAGTTCCGTACTTATAATCGGACTTGTCGTTAAAAAGAGACGACGAAGAGGTAAATAAACCTCGACTTTAAAAGACGTATACTTAGTTACGATTTATTTAGTCGGTGTATAACTTAAAGGTTTATAATAAAAGTTATAAGTATTACTTACGACGTTATATAAGTAATTATTATATATACCGTAAAAAAATCCGGGTAAAAAGATATATTCGAAAAAGGGTGTTATAACCCGTACGGGGTTTTAATCGGAGTTACCTACTATAGTGTTAACGTTAACATTACGACGGTAGTTATATTCGTAAGTCTCGTAAGGGATAACGTTACATTACCCGTATATTTAAACGAAAAGAGTAAGGATACGACGTTTATTATTTATTAAAACGTTAGTATAAGAGTTAAAAGGACCTCCGTTTAGTTTTTCGATATATACGGGTTAAGTAGTTAAGGATAAATACGATAGTCGGTAACCTTAAAAGTTAAAAAGAGTAGAGTCGGATTAAATACTCCGTTAAAAAGAGTTTTATTTTATAATAGTACGAAGAACTTAGTAAAGATAAAGACGGTTATAAAAACCTTCGATTTTAAATACACCGATATAATAAAGGAGAGTAGTCTACGTATTATTAAAAGGATATTTAACCGTATTTATAACGGCGTTATAAGATTTAACTTTAACGGTTTAATTATCGGAGTCCCGTTCGAAGGTTAAAGAGAAGTTAACCGTTATACCGTATATTAAAACGAGACGAGGAACTATAAAGTCGTTATTAAACTAAGTTATATTCTTATTTAATAATACGTAATACTTTAAGAAAACGGTGTCGCGTTCGTAAGTAGTACGACGACGACGAGTAACGAGAGACTTTAATTATTAAATACTAGAACGAACGACGGTAGTAACGGGCTTTTAATCGAAAACGGTTATATCGTTTTTAATAACTTCGTCGGTAAAAAAAGAGGAAAGGTTAGTATCCTCGGTTATAGTATTACCCGTCGTTAAAGATAATAGTAGTACTATTTTCGGAGGCTCGGGATTATTACTTATAATAATGTCGTTAAGGATACGTTCGAAGTCGTCGAGCTTTTTTTAAAGGTTACGATAAAAGCGTTAAAGTTTTAAATCGTTAATATTTATAACGAAAAAGAAAGAGAGAAAAACGGTAAAGAATACGTATAAAAGAAAAAAGAAGACGTAAAAAAATGTTTTTTAAAAAAAAAAAAAAAAAAGTGAAAAGAAAAATAAAAGGAAAGGGGCGGTTTTATAAAAAAAGTAAGTTAATACTTATATTCGGAAGTGAACGTAAAATAATAATAAAAAAACCTAAGCTTTTAAATAAAAAGTAAGTTAAAAGGGAGAAAGAGGAAGAATAACGAAAAAGTTTAAAAAAAAAGGGAATAAATAACTACTTTTATAAAGTCCGGCGATCTTTACTTTAAATTCTTTAGACTTTCGATCGGAAGTTTAAATAAGGTTAATAAAGTATTATAAGTTTACTTTTACTTTTATTTCACTTTATTCTCGTTTTTAAAACTATTACGTGTAAAACTTTAACCACTTCGTTGTAAAGCCTTTACGACTACGTAACTATTATTTATTTTTATTACTTTTATCGATATATCGTTATTTCGTTTATTTACCTTTTTTTCTTTCTTTTTTTTATTCTTAAACCTTTTATAAATACGTTAGTTGTTACTTATCGTTAATGTTTATAAACGGAGTCTTTAAATAATCTTTTAAACCTTGAATAACGGAGTCGACGACTACGATTATAAATACGTAGTCGGTCCTTATTTATAAACTTATATTTTTATTTTTTATTTAAAATACTTAAAATATTATCACCGTCGTCCTTTTACCTTTACGAACTCTCGACTTAAACCTTCTTTTTATTTATAATCGAAAAGCCTCTTTTAAAAAGTATATAAAATACTTCGTGTGGTTTCTTTTATATTTACTATTAAATCTTTAAGATCCGTAGTTTCGACTAAAAGTGTTAAAAGACAACTCCTTTAGTCGGAGAATACGTTACTTAATTAATTCTTTATAAAACGACTGGCTTTAAAAACCACCTATCCTATTCCGACCCTTTACGTAATTATATTCGAACGTCCTCCGTTTATTATTAACGAGGTTAAGGTTAAACTCCGGGGTTATATTAAGAAGTGGTTCTTTAGTTTAAAGCCTCGATCGGTCTTTTTAAGTAACTAGGATCGTCGCGTTTACGGTTTAACGTTTAGTAAATACTTCGTTTCTCTTTTTAATTTAAAAAGAGTAATCTTAAAAGAGGAATAGTTATTAAACGATATATTAACGGTTAGGTTATTATTAATATTATAAGATACGTTAAAAGACGTATAGTTCCTTACATTTATTATACTTTATAAGGGTTTAACTTCGATACTTTACCCGAGGTAAAGAGAAGCGATCGGTTTTAAGTTATATTTTATAATATCGTGTTTAATCGATAAGAATCACTAAGTGGTTGTTATATACGATCGAAAGTTTAAAGTTAACTTTTAGTTTAATACTTTAACTAGGTGTTCGGATAACGTTAGTCGTAACACTTTCGTTAAGTAACTTTCGGTTTATAATATCGAGATAAACGAAATTAAGTATTAAATAGTACTTTACGAGTAATAAACTTTTACGTAAAAGTACGGGCTTTTAATCTTAAAAAATATCTGTTAATTTTTTCGTAAACCTTCGATTTATAACCGTATTAACGTTCGGAACTAAAAAGGTAGTTTATTAATACGTCACCGTTTACTTATTATCGAGTAACTCGACACGACCGTAAAAAAAAGAGACTAGTTTAATATAATATATGTCGAATGGATTAAGGTTAAATTAAGATTTAAAACCTTTACGGTTATTCGAGTACTAGTTGTTTTTATTACGAGTTAGACCGAGTATAAAGATCGGATCGAAAACTTAAGGTTACTTAATAGATTTTATAACCGACTTAACGACTACGATACCGTCGAGGAATATATTAAGGGTAAAGTCGGGTTAAAAGTATAAATCGTAAATGTGAGTAATAAACCGATAAAGATACTCACTTACGTATAATTAAATAAGGTTTTTTATATTTAAGTTAATAAAGAAGTTAAGTTATTTATATAAAAATACTTAAAAGTATTAAATAGTATATAAACTTACACCCCGTATATTATAACTTCGATCGAAGTCCTTTACTACTATCGAATTCCGATCTTAATCCTTATTATTAGTTACGTTAACTTTAACGACGGAGAAGACGGAGATATAAGATTCGACGAAAATAAGGAGGATAAAAAGGCCTTTAATAAAGAAGTAGTATTCGATTAGTTTAATAACGCGGGTATAGTTACGAACACCGTAAATAATAGTAAGGACGAGGATTATAAAGACGAGTTAAACGTGGTTACGATCGGAAGTGTATCGGATATTACTAAAAAGGATATAGTGATTAACGGTGAGACGTTTTAAAAGAAGTTTAAAAAGTATAAGAAAACGTCGTAGAAACTACGTATTTATAAAAAGGGCGCGTGTGTTAAGTTTAAAAAGTTTAAGATAGTTAAGAAATAAGTTAATATATATATACGTACGGATACCGGATCGGAAGAGTAAGAACGAGCTTTTAAAAAGTACGGACGTATATTAAAACGTTAACTTTACGATTATAACCACTCGTTAATAGGACATTTATCCCCGTTTTATAAGTTTAATTAACGTGGATGACCGGTGAAAAGAGTTATAAGAAACGAGGACCGTTACCGGGTTAATAATAGTGGAGATAAGGAAATTACTATTAAGGAGGAAATATCGTTGGTTTAGATTTAAATCTTATATATTAATTAATATTTCCTTTATTTACCGTTAATTCTCTTTTATTTCTTTCCTTTATCTTTTCCTTTATTTTCTTTTAAATTAATATTTACGTAAATAACGGGTTTTAAATTAAAAACTTAAAGAAGGTTTAAGTCGGGGTAGAATACTTAAAATTAGTTAAGTACACGATTAAATAAACCGCCCTCTTTATTATATAACTAGGTGAGTTTTTATTCGAAAGTCCGTACGTAGTAGGAAATAATAAAAGGGAATAAGGGAAGAAAAAGGGAGATAAAAGAAATTCAAGTAACTTTAAAAGAAAAAAAAGAGAGGTAGGTTAACAAGAGTTTCGTTTAAGACTCTTGTCGCCATTCATCGAATCCATCCTTCCGTAAGTGAATTTATCCTATAAAAACACGTGAGATATTTTAGTCTTAAGTATAGACCTACTTCGTTATTTTATTGGTTAGGTTTTGTATTTTTAGGGTAGGTATCTTATTTAGTTTTAATACGGTCTTTTACTTATCACCCTTTTTAATCCGGATTCGATAATAAGTATCTTTAATATCGAGTTTAAAAAAGAACTAAGTTTTATTTATCCGATTTAAAATCTCGGAAATTAATAAGAAAGTATACCGGTTTTTTACGGTAACTTTATTTAACCTACGATAATCGACGTAAAGTCGTAACGTATTATTCTTTTTTAATATAAATAATATAAGTACGTCGGTTAACGACTTAAAAGGGCGGATACGTCCGTTTTATAAGTTCTTTTCGATATAAAGTCGTAACTTTTATAATTCCCGTTTAAATAACGGATAAATCGTCTTATATAAGGGTTACGTGTTCGGTAAAAGATTTATAGTATAATTAGTCTATTTAAACGACGGGATAATTATTATTTTAAATATATTAAAGATATTCGTAAAGTCTTTTAACTCGGTAGGTAGTACGACTTTTCCGTAAGTCTTTTACTCTTTTATATCGAAAGGATAGTCTTTATAAAGGCGTTTACCCGAAACTACCGGGAGCGTTATAACCGTATATATTACCGTTTCGTTTCGTATAATTTTTATAAACTTTCTTAAGGCCTTAATATAAATCTTTAAGGTTTTATATACGAAACGTTATAGTGTTTTTATTAAAATATTAATATTTAACGTTTTTAAGTTTATAATACTTAATAAAATAAGGTTAATATCCGGACTCTTCGACTTATCGAGTACGATATAAGGACGGATCGCCTTTTTAGTCCTTTTACGGAAATCCGTAAAAGTAATAAGGATATCTTAAATTTTAAATATTTAAGTTTTAAAGACGTTTATTAAACGCGTTACCGAATCGAGATATCTCGTTTTTCGTAGTTAAAGTCGTTTTACGAATTAAATATTTACGATATTTAACCCCGTAGTAGTGTTTAAAGTAATAGTCGTTTTTTCCTCGACTCTCCCGTAATATATCATTAACGCGTTCTTTAATAGTTTATATTTTATTTTTATCGTCTTTTTTTCGGACTCGAGAAAAGTAATTAAAGGTTTTTTAACTTAACGGGTTTTTTAATAATAGTATTTTAAATAAGTACGTTTTTTAAGTAGTTATTTACGTAGTATTTTACTTTATTATACTTAAAGTAAGTAACCGAAGGTTTCTTTTACGACTCCTTTTTATTTTATAAACGAGAAGGTTAAAAACCCGTTATATTTCTCTCTCTTTTATTTTTACGATTTTTATAGTCGTTCGAACGGTATTAACGTTTCCTTTTTTAAAATACGTCTTTTTACGGTTTATTACCGAGTTATTTACGACTTTTTTACGAATTACGGACGTTATTAGTAAAACGATTTCCTACTCGTTATATAAATAATAATTCGGTTTTTACGTATAAGTCTCGAAGGTTAATCTTTTTATAATCGATAGTTTCGTTTAACGTATACTTAAGTTAATTATTTAACTTAAAATAAAAAGCCTTTTTTTTAAATTTATTAAAAAAAGGTGTTATTTACTCTTTTAAAAAACGTAAGTAGTTTAAAAACTCGGATAACGGTTAGTTAAATCGAAAACGTACCTTTTTATATAACTTATAGGTTTATATCGACGGGTCACTCGTAGTAAGAACGAGTATCGTTATTTACTCTTTAAATTTATTTTAAAAACGTTCGAGTCGTTAACGTTCCTCGAGATTTTTAACGTTACGTATATACTAGTTTTATTACCTTTTAAACGGTTTATTTATATAGTTATAAGTAACGACGACTCGATTATAAGAATTCGAGAATTCGTACGGTTTAACTTTAAATATTATTTTTAATTTTAAAATTTAAAATTCCTAGTCTTTAAAAGTAGAATAATTTTTATAAACTTTAAACGATAGTCGTATTTTTAAATCTTTTAACTTATAACCTTTTTATACTTTTTCGTTAACTTTCGAGTTATTATTCGGTTTAAAAGAATTTTCTTTAAATAACGGGGTTAAAAAGAAGGAAACGGTAGATTTATCCTTAATCTTTTCGTTTTAATAAAAGACTCGTTAATATCTCGTATCCTTTAAGACCGTGATTCTTTCTTTAAAAACTCGTTTTCTTTTAAACGTCGTTAACCTTTTTTTAAACGTTTTTTCTTCGTCGTTTTTCTTTTCGACTTATTTTTTCGTAGTAGTACTAATCCTACTACCTTCTTCTCCCTCTTTTCCACTAGTCGGTATTATTATTACTACTTTAGTACTCGAAGATCCGATCGGGTCTTCGACCGTTGGTTATAAGTTAAGGTTTTTAAAGATAGGGTCGACGTTTACTTATAAGAGACTTGTAAAACCTCGTAAGTACGAACGTATAACTCGGCTCGACCCGACGGAGAGTGGGTTTATCGTTTCTTTTCTTCCAACTATCGTAAAAAGGTATCCGTAAGGAGAAGAATTAAAATTATTATAAGTGATTATAAGATAGGTCTTTATAATAGATTAGTTAATAAAAAGTATTAGTTTCGAGGGTGAAAGTAGGTGTATATTATAATAAAGACTAATTCTTACCCCTTCTTTTTAAAAGGAAAAAGGGAGTCCTTTTATTTAAAAAGAAAGGTTTTTTTATTAACGTGGCGTTAACGTATGGTTAAGGACTAACCACACTACGTTTTATTATATAAGCTTAGTCACCTAATTCGTAACCTTCGACTACGAATCGATTATAACACTACTTTAAACTTTAGACTTATATATATTTTAACTAATATAAGTAAGATTATTAGTCTTTATAAGTTCGTTTTATAAACGTCGTAAAAATCTTTATTTTAAAAACGATTATAATTATTAAGTCTTATTAACGTTAAATTAAACACGACTTTTTATATCGTTTTAATCGATTACGTATCGATTTAATAATATAAGTTTTAACTACGTATATACTTTTTAACGTAATTAAATAAATATATATAATATTCGAAAAAAACTATCGTATTACCCGTGTAAATTAACGTAAAACCTTTAAAAAATAATAAAAAACGACGATTTAACGGTTTATAAATTTTATAATTATTTAACGATATTATATAAACTTACGACGTTAAGTATACGGTTACCTTACTTTTTCGATAAACCGTTTCCTTTTTTATAAATATATCCTTTATTATTTTAAACCTTTAACTAATAATATACACTTTTTCGATAATATATAAAGGTATAAAACGTGTTCCTTTTAAAGTTACGAGTAACTTTTTTTAAAATTAAAATATAAACTCTCGTAAGTAATAAAGTAAGTTAACGTTATAAATATACGAAGGGTGGGTAAAAAGGTTTTTAATAATACGTCGAATATTTTTATTATTAATATTAACTCGAACGATTTAAAAAACGAGGTTATTAATAAGTAAGACCGTAATATTAAAGATTATATTAAACGTCTTTTTTCTTTAATTTAAAAATAAAAAGTATAATAAAATATAAGGTTTATTAACGGTTTAAATATACTTTTACGTTCTTTTATACGGTTAATCGACGATATCGATAGTTTATAAAGACGGTATACGATACTTCGTACTTAAAATATACGTAAACATTTTTTTAACGATATTTTACCGTTTACTTATAAATAAAAACTTTAGTAATATAAATAATAAGTAGTTAGTAATATAATAATAATTCTTTTACTTTAAATACTTATAACTTTATAAAGATATAATAATAAATATTATAATAAAAACGTTTTTTTAACTTTAAAATATATAAAAAAAATACTAAGTACGGTTAAAATAATAAAAGGTAATATTATAATATTAAAAAAGTATAATTTTAATTTAAAATTATTATACTTTAATTACCACACCACTTTTATAAAAAAAAATCGGAAAAAATAAAAAAGGGTATTAAAAAACAACACGTAATTAATATATCTATAATATAAAAATAATTTTCTTCTACTTAATATAAAACGTGGTCATTTTAACGATATTCTTCGCGATACATTTTTACAGCCTCACTTTTTTGACGCGCGGGTAATCGCTCGCGTTCCTGGCGGATTGATCACATAACCTATTTTAGTCACTTTTGTCACATGATCCGAGTTTTTTGTTGTACGATTATGGGACGTCCACTGCACGACTACACCTGTAGCTTGGCCGCCAATTGGCTAGCCGACCACCAGAACATATCAATTGCCTCTCCGTCGCGACTTACAATACATGGTGCGTACTGCGCCCGGGACTCTCACATGCTCACATCTACGGCCATTCGGCGCTTCGAGACTAGTTGAGTGCGAGACTCTGCCAAATTCAAGAATGCGATCTGGACACCACCTCCGTTAATAGCCTTGTTCGCCCATCCCCTCGGAAGCGGCCTGTCAAGTTCTCACACATCGCTCAAAGCTGGAGCGGACGAAATTTCTCAGCTATGGACGAGGACGACCGTGGTGAGCAAGATGACGTGTTGCGCTCCTATTGACGTCTTTCCATCTCTGCCTTTCTGCTAACCATTCATGTCACGGGGCAGACTCCAATGCCTTTTCAGAAAACGACCAAGACGAGGTCATGGAGGACGTAGCCGAACCAGAGGTCGATCCCGAACCCGGCAATGATGCTGACGAAGACGAGGAAGAAGCGGACGATGATGACGATGTCGAGCCGGAAGCTGTGGCCGATGCAAGACGCGGCCGCGAACCCTCTCGTGTCCTACGCACGACAGGCCCTGGTGCGGATAGGACCGACTCTGGTGATGGTTCTGTACCGGATCATAAAACAAATATGAGCGGCAATGCAGCTGCGGATGGCACTGCTGTCGATTCCGCCGAGACAATGGCTGCAACGGCGTCTGGTCCGCCCCTCGCCGACGCCATGCGCCTGCGGATCCGCCCGGAAGCTCTGGCTGCTCGAATCTACGACATTGTTCCTACCATGGCCGCTCCACAAGCCACGAGCATCAATGCTCTGGCTGTTACTCCGGATCTCCGCTACTGGATGACGGGAGGGTCGGACGGCTACATCCGAAAGTACGACGGCCCCGGCACAATCAACGGCCGGCAACTACTTACTGTAGCTCAGCGCCACCCCTTTGTTGACAGTGTTGTCAAGGCTGGCATCTTAATGTCGTACTGGGAGAACGAAGAACCGCCAAGCGCATCCGCGCGTGGCGCAGACGAACACATGCTGTCACCCGTGTATTCGCTTGCTGTCCATTCCCGGGCCCTCTGGCTGCTCGCGGGCACGGAAGGCGGAGGCATCAACCTCCAGAGCGTGCGGCACGACGAAGGCAAGCGCATAACATGTCTTCAGCGTCACACCAACGCCGTCAGCGTCCTGCAGCTCGCCCCGGACGAGAAGAGCGTGCTCAGTGGAAGTTGGGACAAGACCATTCTTGACTGGGACTTGAACGACGGCCAAATTCGCCGTCAATACGACGGTAGTAGCGGCCAGATATCGGCAATCGAGCTACGCCCAGCCAGTGGTGCGCCGATCCCGGCCCAGGGCTCCGACGAAGAACACGTTAAAGACGCCGACTTGACTTTGACAAGCTCCAACAACAAGCCTCTTCCGAATGGCGTCGCCATTGGCGGCCCCGCTACGGGTTTGAATGCTGTGGCTGGTGGCGACGTATCTGCTAGCGGAGCGTCTGCGACCATCAGCGGTGACGAGCCCTTACCTGATCATGAGTCTTTGTTTGGCAGTCCTGGGGGTTCCTTGTTTGGAGGCAGCGACGCAATGGGGGCAAATCCTTTCGGGGATGATGACATGGGCATTGCACCCGGTTCCGCCACAATCGGGGACGAAGATGCCGGCGACTTTTCGCAAGATGTTGCTATGGCTCTTGACACTGATGCGCCGGCAGTGGATTCCATTGCAGTACCAGGAACGTTATCCGCCCCGTCGTCGCCAAAAGATGGCTCAGACACCAAGGCCGCCGCCACTGGGGATGAGAGCATGGCGGAGGCAGGTCCGTCAGCATCCAAGTCTGCTCTACCGGCTGACGATACCGAGAGGTCCGCTGAAAAACAAGCAGCCGGTGCGGACTTGGCGTCTGGTCCCGCCCACACGGCGACCCCGGTTCCTGAGACAGTCGTTGGGGATACGGGTGCGGCGAGCAGTAACACGGCATCCCTTTCCCAGCAGCAGCAGCAGCAGCAGCTGGATCAGGAGCTCCAGCAATCAGCTGAGACGCAGCTTCGAGAGGCCAGTGACGCTCAGGCGAATACGACTGCGGTTGGAGGGGATCCAGCTAGTCGTCAAATAGCCTCACCCGGAAACCAAGAGACCCATGTGCCGTCCGCTGCTGTGTACACATCGCAAGGAGCGCCTCCCCACTTTGACCCTTCACAAGTCTCCGACAACACGTTTTTCTCTGCTAGCATCGACGGCCCTATTCGAATTTGGGATCGCCGACAAAAGCACCCCGTTGCTCGCATTGGAAATAGGCCTGGTGTACCACCATGGTGCATGGGCGCCTGCTGGAGCCCGGATGGTAACCGCATCTATGCCGGGCGACGGAATGGTACCGTGGAGGAATTCGATATCCACAAGGCCAAGGCAGGTTGGCAGCCTGAACGAGCACTCAGGTTTCCTGCCGGGAGTGGACCAGTCAGTGCCGTGAGAGCCATGGCAAACGGGCGCCACCTTGTTTGGTATGCCACCTTTTCCTTCCCCTATTTTTTTGGTAGTTCTTTGCTAATTCTATGCCCAACTATAGTGCCTCACACGATATCCTCCGCCTGTACGATATCCAAGACTCATCTGCACTGCCTCACTCGCACGTTCCATTTCTTATTATACCCGGCCCACCCCGAGCCGGCGTGATCTCCCACCTCTACATTGATCAAACATCGCGGTTCATGATTTCCACAGCAGGGACACGGGGATGGGAGGGCACAAGCACAGAAGCGCTTATTGGCTACGAAATCAACTCGATCGTGAAATAAGGCCACCTGGACCTCTATCTACGAGGACCAAGGTTGACATATGGGAACCCTTTAATTTCTTATTTTTGTTTTTATTGAGGACCCGCTGCACAGAATTCTTTGCTCAAGGAATTAACTCCGCGCTCGTGGTGCACCGTCACTTCGACCATTCTCTGACAACCTGGGCTACACTTTGCATTCGACACTGGTAAACCTTAATAAATCTTAATGGCGGACACGGACCGGTTTAACGGCGTTTTCATTTTCAGCTTTCCAATCGGGATGAGCTTGGAAGCTCGTCCAAAACAAACATCCAGGTAATGATTGACTCCGACTTTTGTTCATCGCCTCCATATACAGGTTGTCTCCCTATGGGATTACCAAGCTCTCTAAAAAGGTGTTAATTATCCAAAAGTCTCTGTGAAATAAGAAATACATGCGGTGAGCATACGCTGTTTCATATTCTTCCACTGCTCCTCCTATGATGAGCTATGATAATAAGTGGTGTACAAGTGTGTAACAAAAAGGTGGCACATAAGGTTGATAACTTGTCAACATTGTCTATCAACTACTACTCCTGGTCACCGTAGTACCTTTGCCTAAGCGTGACAATCGCCGGATGTTAATGCAATATACCGCGCCTTCTAATTGTTGCAGGATGTCGGCGACGCATCGCCTCTCAGGGTCGCCAGATCTGAAGACTGCATTACCGTTTCACTCCGGTCTGAAACAGTACGTCTGCCTATATGAAGTAGTAGAAGAAGCTCTGGCCGGTACGCGATGAGGGGGCAAGGTCCGGTAACCATTCTTGCACACAGTACCCAGTTGGTGCGAGCTTTCTTGGGTGCTCACAAACACGACTGGTCCGCTGACATGATTGCTCTCTGTCAGCGTCGAAGGAAAGACGGCACCCTGCGGTGATTCCACACACGTCCAATCGTCACCATGGCCAAACCGCGTCTCCCTAGTAAAGTCAGGATGGGGGAAGGAGACGTCGCCCGTCGAGGTTGTGCTACTGATCCTGCTGCACAACGTACTCGGTCGTGTGTCCGAAGAAACCTGCGAGCAATTGACGAAACCCTGCAGAGAATCGCTGCGGTTTCTTGCAGCCTCGGTCTCCACGAGCAGCGCTCGATCAGCGCCAACATCTCCCAATGCCAACAGTTCACCACCAGTCGATTCCGGTCCCTATTCAGTTAACCGATCGGGTGCGCTGCCTGCATTGCCTTTCCAAAGTCCATAAAATCCTTCACAGTTCTTCCACATCTTTATGGTTCCATCTTCAGAGCCGGTCGCATACAGTCTCCCATCCGGCGAGAATGCGATTGACCAGACCGGGCCGTGGTGGCCCTTCAAAACGTCTGGACGAGTCAGTCACTCCACGGTCAATCAAGCCTGTTTGCGGGACACAAGTTCAGCCACCAATCCTTTATACGCACCAATTTCGCTGCCATCGTCCCAGGAATATACTCGGACCCATGTGCCCGGTTCCTCGCCAACAGCAAATTTTCGCCCTTTGAGATCAAGGCCGACGCTGGCCACGCCGTGCGATAACTCAAACGATTTTGTTCGTTTGTCAAACTGGTCCCCTTCCCAGAAATATACCGTCTTTCCGGCAGCGACAGCAAGCACCGGATTGCCGCCACCAATGTCTTTATGGTCACTATAGCCAGGGGCCAAAGCAACGACTTCGCATGACTTAATCTCGCCGTCCAAGGTCTCCTCGTGGAAACAGCTTACAGTGGGAATATCAAACCAACGCAAGGTGTTCCCAGATGCCGTCACCAGAGTCGTAGGAACATTTGTCCATACAATGAATTTGATGGAGTCTTTGTGCACGCCAGCACCGATTTCAAAAGCAGACGAAGCGTCCAGAGTGACAGTCTCTATTGGCGTGTTGGACGGCGAGCTGGGGTGAGGCCGCTCCTTTGCTAAATCGAAGATACGAAGCTCTTTTTTTAAACCGCCGGTAGCTAGCAAGTCGGCATTATGGGGAGCGAAAGCGATGGAACGTACAATGCCATTGTGTATGATATCATACAGCAACTCCCCGGTGTGCGTGTCCCAAACCTTCCTTCTTGCTGTTAGTCACAAGCAGGTCGCCAACTACGGCAAAAGCTCCCAAAACACAGCTGCCAAACTTACGCTGTGTAATCACCTGAGCCGGTAGCCGCCGTGGAGGCATCGTGGCTTAGCTTTGCTTGCCAGACGGCACCCTTGTGGCCAATAAACGTCCCTATCCTGTTTCTTGTCAGCGCAGTAGCGGAGAGGAATACTGTTGACGGAGAATATACCAGTCACCAGTCTTGCCATCGCGCAGCATAGGGTTTCCATCTGGTAGTGAGGTGGTCAGCACAAGAAACATGCAGGAAAAAATGCAGTTATGTCTTGACGCCGGGACAGAGTATCAACAGCCGGTAATAAAGTACCTTTGCAGGCAGAAATCATGTAGTAGTCGTCGTCTTTTGTCATGGACGAAAAACTAATGTGAGGCACCGGTCGCGAGTGCCCATGGCAGGTAAGTGGTACATATTGGCGGGACTCCGAGGTGCTGCCCGACATGATTAGTGCCGGATGTCGTTGGAGAGCGGTTTAGGCGGACAAGATGGCAAAAACTTCGAATACTGTATGTAGCTTTCGAAGCGAGAAGTGAAGGGAGGTCGGGAAGTTTGGCCTTGTTGGCAAAAGGGGGGGGAGGGGGGGGGGACAGTTTGTGTCAGTGAAGAAGGCGCGAACAGCTCTTGCAATGTGCCCTCCCAAAGTGCGACAGGGGCAACAACCCAAAAAATACCCCAGATCAAAGGAACAACTCGTCGCGTGGGTCAGACGGAGCGAGGGTCACGGGACATAGCATGTGACTAGAGCACGTGACAACATATTTCAGGGGCTACGAGGAAAAATCCCAGAAGTGAGGCAATCATGGAGTTAGGCATAGATTCACACACATACACAATAATGTGTGCGTTTTTGGCCATACACTAGATTCGACAAAAAGGTAACGACAGGGTTGGGGCTCGTTACGGCCGCATCAAATGCAGTTACAAAGTTCATGTCACGTGGCGTTATCAACATTCCACAATTGTGATGCAATCTCCCTTTTTGTTTACCTTGACCTGAAGCACTTTATTTTCTAATGAAAAGCTGTAGTCGTCTTATCTTGTCCTCGTTGCCATTACACCCAAATGTATCGTTGTATGTCCCAAACAAAAAAAACAGTCGCCGTATTTGTCGTCGTCTATAATGCTGTCTATGTCGGTCTATGTTGTCCAAACAGTGTCGTGAGCATCGCTCCACCTAGTCTCCCACATCTATTATTACTCCGTACGGGAAAAGGTCGTACACCCATCGTAGATTGCATGGCCGTCAGCCCTCCTAGTCGATGTACTTGGGCAGCGTCTTGAGGATGCCGTCCTTCTGGATGGCTTCCAGGGCTGCTGTCAGCTCCTTGATAAAGCGCTCGTCGTTCCGCAGGTCGTCACCGAACAGCGAGCCGATGCTGAGCAGCGCGCGCGGGTCCGCGCCGCCCTCGCGCGCCTTCGCCTGCAGCTCCTCGCGCATGGGGTCGTCGACTTGGAACGTCTTGCCGTCGTCGCTGACGCCGTTGATGTAGTGGAACCAAGCGGCCACCACAAAGCACAGGCGCCGGAACGGCCCCCTCACCCAGATCGCCTCGGCAATGGAAGGCATGATGAACTTGGGGATCTTGCCGGAGCCGCCCAGGCAGATGCGCGGCAGCTGGTCCATAATGGTCGGGTTCTCGAACCGCTCAATGAGTGTGCGGGAATAGGCGTCAATGTCGACGCCGTCAATTGCTGGAAGCAGCGGCTTGACCTCCTCCTGCATCATCTGCCAGACAAACTTGTGGAAGTCCGGATGGTTCATGACCTCGTGCACGTAGCGGAAGCCGGCCAGCTGGCCCGGGTAGCCGAGCGCCGAGTGGCTGCCGTTGAGCAGCCGCAGCTTGTGCTTCTCAAACTGCTCGACATCCAGCACGTCCGCGACCACCTGCACGCCGACCTTTTCAAACGGCGGGCGCCCGTCGCTGAAGCGGTCCTCAATGACCCACTGCATAAACGGCTCCGTGACGACGGGCCACGCGTCCTCGACGCCAAACGTCTCGGCCAGCGCCACCTTGTCGGCGGCGGCCGTCTGCGGGGTGATGCGGTCGACCATGGAGTTGGGGAAGGCAACGCGGTCGGCGATCCAGGCCGCCACATCGGCGTCGCCGCGCAGGCGCGCAAACGTCTCGAGCATCGACCGCGTGATGCTGCCGTTGCGGTGCATGTTGTCGCAGGACAGCACGGTAAAGGGCTTGAGCCCGGCCGCGCGCCGCCGCACCAGCGCCGCGTACAGGAACCCAAACGTCGTGATGGGCGCGTCGGCGTGCGCCGGGTCGAGGTCGTACTGGATCGCTGGGTCGTCGCTCTGCAGCTCGTGCGTGTGCTCGTTGTAGTAGTAGCCGCTCTCGGTGATGGTCAGCGACACAATGTGCGTGTCCGGGTGGGCCATCTTGGCCACGACGGCCTCGCGATTGTCGGGCGCAAACAGGAAGTCCTGGATGCTGCCAATGACGTGGGCGGTGCTGCCCTTGGCGGATCGCTCAACAACCGTGTAGAGGTGGTCCTGGCCGCCGAGGGCGTCCCGCATACTGGTGTCGTGCGGCTGCAGGCCGACGCCGCAGATGGCGTAGTCGGTCAGGCCATGCTTCTGCATCAGCTCGTTCATGTAGTAGGCAAAGTGCGCGCGGTGGAAACCGCCCACGCCAATGTGCACGATGCCCTGCTTGACGCTGCCGCCGCGGGCGTAGGTCGGCACCGTCAGCGGCGCGGCCGTGGCCTCGGCAAGACGCTGCAGGTTTGCGTCACTAAGCTTGAGCGGAGCCATTGGTAAGATGGTGAGATGAGAAGAGACGAGGAGACGAGGAGACGAGGAGAGAGGAGAGAAACGAAAAATGTGAGCAAACGAGTGTGTACAGAGCAGCTGTCCCAAAACAAAAGCTCGTCCGAACAACGGCGAAAGGTTTTAAATAAGTCCTTTCGGATGTGGATTGGGACTGGGATTGGGATTGTCGGTCAGGTGCACAGTTACCCCCCACGTTCACAGAATCGGAAATTAAGAAATGACAAGACAAATAATGGGAAAGAGGATTTCAAAAGGAAGAAGAGAAGGGCGAGGACAGGCAGCTCTTTCCCTCTCTTCCCCCGTTTATGCTCGACCAATTCCCTCGTCACGTGGAATATAAAGAATGTGCAGGAGGCGAACAAAAAAGAATGAGCAAGTGCTAACGGAGCGGGCGCAGGAAGGTTCTGCAAGGGCGGGCAAGTGCGAACCAGCGCGAATTGGTGGTACACGGACTACGCGGAGGAGGCAAGTGTCAACGCAAGGAACGACCTGGAAAGTACGCTCCGCAACGGGGGTATTTCGCGCGGACGGTGTGCAAGTGGGTCCGATTTGCTGCCTTTTTACACACCACCACCACACCGCCGCAAATCCGAATCCGTTCCCCTCCAAAATTCTATTCTTGTCTGTGCTCCTCTGGCCAGACTGCGGAACTCCCCTTTTCTGCTCCACCGCTGGCGGTCTCGATGCCGGTCCAGTCAGCTCTCGATCTTTGCTCGGCAACGGTAGCCGCGCCCGTTCCAGGGCCCCCTGTCTGTTCTTCTATTTTGATAGGCAGATGACCTCGATGTCGGTCTGACAAAACTGCATCCCATAATCGTTTTGGCCGTTCTCGGCCGTCCTACACGGCAAAGACGTCTCTCATACGGCCTCCCCCGCCTTTGTCTACTCCATCACAGCGTGCCATCTGACAGGTACTGGCTCGTGATAAAAAGTCAGGGGCACGGGAAGCAGGGGAAGCACGGGAGGCTGTTGTGACTAAGTGGCTCCGGGATACGGTGTACCTGGCTATGCTCGTTTCTCGTCTAGTTACGAACAAGTTAATTGACGAGCGTCCACCACTCGCCTGCTTCTTTTAGTGTTGTTTCGTCGTCCGCTACACCGAAACGACGCTCACCTTGTCTGCCGTGTCTGCCAAGCCGGCCCCAATTGGCTTCTGAAGTCGTTGTATTTTATCCAGTATTTTCAAGGGTCTTGTCTTCAGTCGCAAAAATGCTCACAGTGTATACCATCACATTTTCGTTTCGTCCGTGACATTTGTTCGCGAGGTGCATAGGCCGTAGAGGTGCAAAGGCCGTCGAGGTCGCAGTCACGTGACATGAGCTTTGGATCATGTTGAATGGCTCTTGCCCTCGACCACTTTCACACTACATCGCCAAGTAACTACATCCGAAACAACAACTATCCACTCTTTTTCTCCTGACGCACAGCACGACCGCCCATGGCGAACAGGCATGGACGTTGACGTCACTCCAGACAATGCTCCGGCAAGTGCCGCGGGCACCCTGGCCAGGCCTACGGCTCCGGCGCTGCCCATCCCAAAGCAGCCCATGGCGTCTGTAGAGCATCCAGCTTTGCTCACAAGTCTGCAGCGCGGCATCGACAGCTTTGCCGGTCGTGCGGACTACGGCGACATCGTGGAACCGTCAGGACCCCAATCGTCCGTCGCTGTCTTCTTGCGTCACGACGACCCAGCATCCGGCGGCCTGTCGTCGCATTGCGCGGCCACCCACAACGTGGTGCTGGCTGTGCATGTCCCCAAACGGACGGGCATGCGGCGAAAGCGTGGCACCGACAACGCGTGGGAGCGCGACCCAGAAGCGGCCAGAGGAAGCTCGGCATCGCATGGCCATCCACCCGGAGACAGAATGGGAGACCGCGATGCACGGCAACTACGACGGAAACTGCAAGAAACGGCAGGACTATACCGCACCGATGTGGTCGGCGTCGTTAAGCACACCCACCGGTACCGGGGCCTGGTGGACTTTCAGCAGTCGACACACGACTCGGCGTTCGTGACCAAGTTTACCGAGGACGTGCTGCCCGGGGATTGTAAGCCATTGCCCCGCTGCCCTCTCCTCGCCCACCTCTCTTTTCTTTATTGGCATCCGCTGACCAGTAGTGTCCAAACTGCGCAACTTCAAGCTGACGCCCGGTGTGGCTACGGCCCCGGGTATTGATTTGCCGCCACCACCCTTTTTCACATCGCAGACGCTACCCTTTTCCTACTCGTACTCGCAGAACCCGTTTGTGCGTGAGGTCGTGTCGGGCCACGACGGCGCCGTCCGGCTCGTCAACTCGACCGCCGCCAACTCCGTTGCCGGCTACTTGCTCGCGTTTGACGAAGTGCCGGTACCCACAGCGCCACCGCCGGGTCTCCCGCCCATTGTGGGCCGCCGCCGCCAGGCCATCCTCGAAGCCATGCGGCGCGCCGTGGCCGAGCGGCCCGTGTGGACGCGCCGCGCGCTGGTCAACCACATGAGCGCGGCCTTGGGTCTGCCCTTTACGGAGAACCGCCTCAAACGGTATTTTGCCCACTGCTGCTACCAGTTCAAGGGCGGACCGTGGCGGGATACGCTCGTTCGCTACGGCGTCGACCCACGCACGGACCCGTCGTACCGGCAGTACCAGACGCTGCTGTTCAAACTACACCGGCACATAGAACGCAAGGATGGTTACTTTTGGCACAGTTTGGTTGAGGACGACGGGGCGACGGGCGAAGACTTGACGGCACCGTCGGGTGGTCCGTCCGCCGATGGTGGTCCTGGCGGACATATTCGAAAAGGCCGGCACATCACAACCCCCCTGCTCGCCGATCCGGCACCACCAAGCGGCAACGGTAAGGACACCAGGCCAAGCGGCGATCCGTCAAGAGTCTCCCCACACGCCGAAATCCCCGTCGCCCTCCGCAAGGACACGCACATATTCGACGGCCGCAACTACTGCGACGACGGCAAAATCTGGCAGGTCTGCGACTTGCACGACCCTATTCTCCGCCAGCTGCTTGCTGACGCGCCGTCACGCCCGACGTGCGAGCGTCTAGGGTCCGGCTGGTACCACCAAGGCACGTGGGCACAGGCCCGCGCCATTATGAAGATACGGCTGTTGGCCATCCGCTTTGGCCGCATTATCGACGACGCCCAGTTTGTGCCCACGCTGGCCGTGCCGCACCAGACTCCAAACTTTGGGGCCGTGCGGACGATCAAGGTCCCGGTGCCCAAAATAGAGCTGACATCCGAAGAGAACGCCGTGATTAGCATGCGCGTCTACCACGGGCGACCAAAGAAGCGGGTGCGGCAGAGTGGCGTGACATCCGTGACGCTGCCCATATTTACGGAGAAGCGAGGTGATGCGGCACCAGCGGCAGCGGTAGAGGGCGAGGGACAGGCGCCGAAACGGGCACGAAAGGACGACGTGCAAGGAATCGAAAACGACGCCGAGGACGACGATGACGTTGACGACGACGACGTTGAAGACATGGAAGACCTGGGCGACGATGACGAGGCTGACGAGGACGGTGGAGAAGACGAAGACGACGTCGAGGAAGAAGAGGACGAGGACGAGGACGAGGAAGACGAAGACGAAGATGAGGGCGTGACAGACAGGATCGCGATAAAGGAAGAGATTATCGACGACATGGACCGAAGCGGCCTCGATGTCTAGAGTGCAGGCGTCTGGGCATATGCATATGTACATATATTTGGTTTGTTTCGCGAAGGGTTACGGATAGTCTTTATGTCTATTGACTCTTTTATTGCTAAATTTTTATGCTGTTGTAAAAACACAAACAATAATAATACATCGATACGTTTTGCCAGCCGTGAAATTTGGTCGACTTTTTCCTGCTAAGTGGACATTTGATTCGCATCTGAACAAAGCTTCATTTTCGTTTCAATTCTCCTCGTCAGTTCTTCCCAGTTATCTATTTGACTGTTCAAATTTTACTTTCCTTCTCATCCACTACTCTTTGGCCAACGTGAGCCGTGGTCCATCGTTTCTGGCCTACCCCATTCCCTCGCCCACTTTCCTCACTTTTCATCCTCACGACATCGCTCTTTCCCGGCCTCGTCAACTCCCAACGCAGTTTCCAGTTCCTGTTTTATTTTTATTTTTTGACCTCCCCTGCTCTTTCCTGTTCGTCACCATTCGTGTCCCCGACGCCGGCTGTATAAATATTCGCTTCGCCCCTTTTCTTTCGCGTTGACTGGCCGTTCCTTCTTGAAATGTGCAAACTTTCTCACGGCCAAACCCACTAACACCGCCGCAAGCCGGCGCCATATCAGTTCCTGTTACCCCTTTTTTACGTCACCAAAAGTACAAAGGGCACGATACACACCCAAAACACACCAAAAGCACACCAAAAGCACACCAAGGACCATTCCAAAACGGCCAGACACAGTGCACAACAAGGCGAGCGTCTTGGCGCTAAGCCGAACACACTAGACGAAAGTTGAGCAAAGAGGGAAGGTGCGGACCAGAGCTGCAGCGCTCTTGCACTTACACGACAGCCATTTAAATGTCTTCCTTTTGGCCTTTTGTCATTTTTACAATGCGGCCAATTCTTCTCGCTTTTGCTGATATAGAACTTCAGCATCTGTCGCCAACTATCATCGGATTTTTCCTAGATTTTTTCTGTTTCGATTTTTACAGCTTCGTTTTATTGTCTTTCCATCCCTTGTGCTCAAGTCGCCTTGTATCTTTCTTGATCCACTGACTACAGTATTCCCATCTCTCATCACTCTTTATCGTCATTGCTCTCCCTCTGACATTATCCCTCCCTGCGCCCCCCTCTTCTTCACACGCAGAGAGTCGCAACGATGTCGGCCGCCAGCCCGGCCTCGGCACCTGGCCGCTCGGTGCCCGGACATCCGCTTACGATTCCTGTCACGACTCCATCTGCTACTTCATCCATAGCAGCAGATGCAGAGGCTGCCACACCCCCCTCTCCCTTTCCCGAGTCTCGCGTGCTCATCATCATGACTGGCGGCACAATCTGCATGCGCCCATCACCCGACGGCCTCGTGCCGATGGACGGCTTCCTCGAGCACGCCATGGCGCCGCGGCCGAGCTTCAACGACCCGGCCCCGCCCACGACGCTCACAGCCTACAAGGACGGCCAGCGCCTCGAGTTGCCGTCTTTGCGCACGCCCGTCAGCGCCTACTCGCGGCACATCCGCTACAGCATCTTGGAGTTTACGCCGCTGCTCGACTCGAGCTCCATCTCGTCGGCCGGCTGGGCCGAGATCGCGCAGGCCGTCAGGGACAACTACCACCTGTTTGACGGATTCGTGGTGCTGCACGGCACCGACTCGCTGGCCTACACGGCGTCGGCGCTGTCGTTTATGATGTCGGACCTGGGCAAGCCGGTCATCCTGACAGGGTCGCAGGCGTCCATTTTTGCGCTGCAGAGCGACGCCGTCGACAACCTGCTGGGGTCGCTGATCATTGCGGGCACGTTCGTCGTGCCCGAGGTGTGTCTCTTCTTCCACCACACGCTGTTCCGCGGCAACCGCACCACGAAAGTGTCCGCCTCGTCCTTTGAGGCGTTTGCCAGCCCCAACGCCGCGCCGCTGGCCCGCGTGACGAGCCTCGGCGTCGACGTGGCCTGGTCGCTTGTGCGCCGGCCGACACGCATCGCCGAGTTCCGCATCAAGACCTACCTCGACACCGCGCACGTGGCCTGCTTCCGCATCTTCCCAGGCATTGTGCCAGAGATGCTGGACTCGGTGCTGCGCGTTGCGAACCTACGCGGCCTGATTTTGGAGACGTTCGGCATGGGCAACGCCCCCGGCGGCGTCGACGGCAGCCTAACACGCGTCATCCGCGATGCCGTCGCCCGCGGCATCATCGTTGTCAACGTCAGTCAGTGCACCAACGGGTTTGTCAGCCCGTTGTATGCGCCCGCGACGGCGCTCGGCCGCGCCGGCGTGGTGTTTGGGCACGACTTGACAACCGAGGCGGCGCTCACCAAGCTGTCGTACCTGCTGGCCCTCGATGGCCTCAGCTACGCCGACATCCAGGAACGCATGGCCCGTTCGCTGTGCGGCGAGATGACCGAGCTGACGTCGCCCGTGTTTTCGCATCCGGCCGGTGCTCTTGGAGACTCACCCTCGGTCGGGCCGGCCCATCTGGCCGGTCTCACCAGCCTGGCCAGCCTGGCGCACCCCATCGAGCCCGCTGTCACTCCGACGCCGTCTGCTGCCGGCGCCCCACGCGCACTTGCTGCCGACGGCGCCCTGCGCCCCCTCACGCCCATCGAGTCCGCCTTCACCGCCCTCGGCTACGCCATCCGCAACGGGGATCTGGCTGCCGTGCGGGCCGTCCTCAGCGGCGGCGCCACGACCCACTCGCTTGCGATGCTCAGCACGGCCGACTATGCCGGCAACACGGCCGTCCACCTGGCCGCCGTCGGCCCCAACACGGACGTCCTGCGCGAGCTGCTGATGCACGGCGCCAGCGTGCACGTGCGCAACCGCGGCAACAACACGCCGCTGTTTCTGGCCGAGAAGCGCGGACACGCCGGCAATGTTAAGCTGCTGCGCGACGCGGGCGCGCATCTCTGGGGACCGGAGGCAGAGGGAGAGGGCACTGCGGGCGCAGAAAGCAATGGAGCCGAGGCCGTCAAGGAGGACGAGGTCGAGGCATAGGCCGAGTGGAGACTACGACGAAATACAAGGTGGGATACGAGCTCGACGCAGTAATACTAGACGTGCAGACAAGCGGATAGACAACGAACGACCTTTCATGACAACCCATTTGCACGGAGTGACAGAAGAAACGACAGGCGGCAGAGGTCTTAACACACTGTCCAAGCGTCAGATTAATTCGCCGCTCGCAAGGCACTAATGCACTGGCCTGCCACCTAAAACCAAGTACCGGGAGCGCTATTGCCCGCTGTAAACGGGCGGCGCTGGCTGTGCGGCACAGTGGGGCCCAGAGTTTTAATGGGATTTTGCTGTGGAGGCACAAAAGAGGTCACCTACGAAATAGGATGAACGACAACGAAACGAGGAAAGAGCCCCACTTTGAGGATTATGCTAGCAGGAGAGCTCTTTCCGCCAAGGCCAAGCTAAGTGGGAAGCTTCCAAATTGGGAGAATCGGCAACTTTTTTTTTAAATGGGAAAGAAAGAACAAAAGCAAAGACGAAAAAAAACACTCCGTCATTGATTGTTGATTACTTGCCTCTCTCAACGCAGTGACGCCTCGAATTCTGTTTATTTCTTCATTCTGTTACATACACCACATACTTGATCTTACCAATCCCTGCATCAATTTCTTCTTCACACACTCGCAATGGCGCCCACTGAACCTCCTGCCCAAGTGTCGTCGGTCACCTACTCGGAGCTGTCCGACATCGAGGCCGACTTTGACGACTTTAACGTCGAGCTGCGTACGTGACGACGAACAGTGTTGACGCTGTCTTTTATTTTCTGTCCTTCGTGCCTGTTCTAACTGCCCTTCCAGTCATCCAGCAGGCCGCCCGCGAGCGCACCCTCTACGAGCGCCGCGCCGAGATAGTCCGCCGCATCGCCGGTTTCTGGCCGCTCGTGTTTGAGCAGGCGCCGCCCGAGATCGACCAGTGCGTGCAGCCCTCTGACGCCGCCGTGATCCTGTCAGCCCTCGAGGAGATTGAGGTTGTGCGCTTCGAGATTGGCAGTCGTGGCGACGGACAGGACGGCCAGAGCGGCGACCCCCGCAGCGTCGCCATCCGCTTTACGTTTGGCGAGAACGACCTGTTTGAGGACCGCGTGCTCGAGAAGCGCTTCTGGCACCGCCGCGCGCCCGCCAAGGTCGGCGCCGACGGCAAGCCGTCCGGCAAGGACGCAGCGTCGGAGTCGTGGGCCGGCCTCGTCAGCGAGCCCGTCGCCATCAAGTGGAAAGAGGGCCGCGACCCTACCAACGGTCTGCTGGACCTGGCCGTCCAAGTGTGGAAGGAGGGCGCCTCGTCTTCATCGTCTTCTTCATCTGCTGCTGCAACGTCCGCGTCGAGCAAGGCCAGGGACGAGCTCAGTGCTCAGCTGAGCAAGACGGCGATTGGCGGCCTGAGCTTCTTCGCGTGGTTCGGCTACGTGGGCCGCCGCATCAGCGCCGAGGAAAGCGCGGCTGCGGTTGCCCAGGAGCGCGAGCAGCGTGCCGAGCGCAAGGCCAAACGGGCCAAGGGCGAGAAGGTGGGCGACGAGGACGAGGAAAAGGAGGACGACGAGAAGAACGACGAAAAGGACGACAAGGACGACGAGGAGTACGAGTACGAGATCTTCCCCGACGGCGACACTGTGGCTCTGGCTCTGGCCGAGGATCTGTGGCCCAATGCCATCAAGTACTTCCGCCAGGCCCAGGAGCAGGAGACCCTGAGCGACGCCGACTTCGAGGAGGACTATGACGACATTGCCGAGGACGACGACGAGGAGGACGAGGAGGAAGTCCCGCCGGCCAAGAAGCAGCGGACGTAGGTAAAGGGGGCTGGTGAAAGTGATTCGATACCAGCGAACGATACCAGACGAATTATTTTGGAGGAATTGTTTTGGAAAAGCGGACCTGCAAAAGGCCATTGGACTGAGTTGACTGCCCATAAGACATGGAATTGGCGAGAAGATCAACTGTACTATCAAAAGGTATCAAATATCACACGCATCGCTAGTCAGATGACATAAATAGTGAAAGTGCTGAGTTGCACTCTACCCAGAGAAACTAAAAGTGCTTGTCCACCATGCCAGCAATGCGCGTGTCAAATGCCGGCAGCGTCGCCTCGTCTCAGCGGCTTCTACTACGACGCCGACGGCTGCGGCTACGACTGCGGTCATGCCGGCGATCACGGTCCCGATCACGGTCACGGTCTCTGTCTCTGTCTCTGTCTCTGTCCCGGTCCCGGTCCCGGTCCCGATCTCGGTCTCTATCCCGATCTCTGTCGCGGCTGCGGCTCCGATCGCGGCGAGAGGTGTAACGGTCACGATCGCGATCGCGATCGCGGTCTCGATCCCGGAAATCACGGCGAGGACTGCGGCTGCGCGAACGGCTGCCACCACGGTCATCACGAGAACGATAATCCCGCGAGTCGCGTCGGTCGTCCCGGTCCCGGCCACGATCCCGATCTCGATCCCGATCCCTATCCCTAACTCTATCCCTATCTCGTCGGTCGTGGACGGCACCTGCTCCCGAGACGGCACGGTCAATGTGGCGCCGCTCTTTCGGCACATACCGGTCGATCTCATCGGGCTCGTACTTGCGCTTAGCGTCTGGCGACCGGTCGCCTGCGCTGCGCTTGTCGTCGACTCCCGGCACAGGGAGGCCTTTTTCCCGTGCTTCGCGTTGCGCCGCCAAATAAGCCTTCGCCTCCTGCTCGCGCTTTTTTACCTCGCTGCGCTTCCACGCCTCCAGCTCTTCTTTGTCGAGAATACTCGGCGGACGCACAAGCGTTGACGACGCGCCCAGCGGCGTGCGACTGCGACTGCGACTGCGACGGTCGCGCGCTCTCGAGTCGCTAGCGCGTCCAGCCGTGGTGGTAGTGGTAGTGGTAGTGGCACCGGCGTTGGGTGCAGCCGTTGTCGTGCGCGTCCGCGACACAGACCGACTGCGGCGACGATCGACCGGCCGGCGCGACCTGCTCCTATCCCGGTACGCTCGCGGCCGGGACCGCTGCCGAGACCGCGAACGCCGTCGGGAGACATCTCGATCGTCCTGCCGTCTGGGTCGAGCCGACCGCGACCTACGCGATGCCAAGCGAGACCGAGACCGAGATCGCGACCGCGACCGCGACCGCGACCACGCCCGGCTCCTACCCCGAGGCTGGTCCCTGTCCCTGCGTCTCGTTCTCGAATCGCTGCGGCTCCGCTCGCGATCACGATCACGGTCACGATAGGTTTCTCTGCGACGGCGAGACGTGGATCTAGCCCGCCGAACCGATGCGTCCCCATCGTCTGCTTCTCTCTCCTTCTCCTTCTCCTTGTCTTTCGGCTGTGGGCTGGATTTGCGCAGTTCACGCCGCCGTGTTCGTGAACGGCTCCTATCGTCCCTCTCCTTCTCGCGGCGTGACTCGGACCGCTGGCCGCGCTTGCGATCGGGACTGCGACTGCGCCGATTCGTATCCCGGTCTCGAGCCGACAAGGAGACACTGCGAGGTCGTTTCCGGCTCGGGGCGGCGGCAGCCTCGTCCACAGGCGTTGCCTTTTCCTCCGGCTCTACCTCGGGCTCTTCCTTGGACTCTTCCTTAGGTGTGGCCTTGGGTGTGGCCTTGCTGGAAATGGGCGTGGCATCTCTCGGAGACATCTTTGGTGTAGCTTTGCGTGTGTCGAGAGAGTCTTTCGTAGTGTTCGTGTCTTCGTCCATGGTGATTTTTGCGTCGCTGGCAGACTCTTCTCCAGCTGCAGGAACGGCATCGAGATCCTTGGCGTCGTGTTGGATCTTGATAACCGGAACAGACTCCTTTCGACCGTCCGGCTTGCTCGTGATTTTAACTTCGAGTTTCATTGGTGCTGCAGGGGCAGTTTCAGCTGTGGCGGCCGCAGTTTTGGTCGGTAGTGGGGACGTTTGCCGTGGTGGCCGCTTGCTATCGGAAGCGGTCTTGGATGAAGACCCCCGCTTGGGGATTGGCTGAATGGCAGATGCGGGCATGCTCTTTCGCGGTGGCGGTGCCAGGGTCTCGTCCACTTCAAGCTCCGGCTGGCGTGCTGCCTGAGACGACTTGCTCTCACGCAGAAGGTCCAGCATCGCCAGTTCTTCCAGCCGCTGCAGCTCCTCGTCCGAAAGTTGTTTCTTGACCTCTTCGGGCTGCTCGCGGCCACCTTCGCGCCGGGTGTCGCGATCGCGCGAATCACGGTGGCGCCTGCTCTCTGGCGACCTGTCTCGGTCACGCCGGTCACGGTCCCAGTCGCGGCGGCGACTACGGTCGCGGCGGTCTCTGCTACGATCACGCCGGTCACGGCTCCGGTTGCGGCTTCGATCGCGACTGCGGCTCCGACTTCGATCGCGGCCTCTGTCACGATCTCTTTGCCGGCGCTCACGGTCTCGTTCCCGGTCACGTTCACGCTCTTCACGCTCGCGCTCCCGTTCCAGCTCCCGCTCGCGGCGACGCTCGTCTCTCTCGCGTTCCCGGCGCTCTTCCTTCTCGCGCTCTTCCTTGCGACGGGCCTCACGGGCCTCCCGCTCTTCTTCACGGCGTCTCGCCTCCTCCTTATCGCGAATCTCGCGCTCGAGGCGCCGTTTTTGCTCTTCGACTTCACGCAGCTCCTGGCGCACACGTTCCCGCTCGGCGCGGCGGGCGGCCGTGTCGGCAGCGTACTCTTCGTCTGTCTTGGAGCCGCGAGCCTGCTCCTCGTCGGCAGCAACATCACCGATCTCGGCACGGCGGATCTCGCGGATGTGGGCCTCAATGGCACTCGAGTCGATCAGGGCTTCGATGACGGACTGGGCCTGCTGGTAGATGCCGCCGCGGTCGAGAGCGCCGTCAATGAGAGCAGCCGCCTTGCGTCGGTCGATGGACAACAGCTGGGAAGGGTTGCGTTCGACCTCTTGGCCGGCGACCTCGAGGATGGATTTGGTGACCTGTTCTTCGTAGCCCTGCAGAGGTTAGTGACGTCCGTCAAAGAGAAATAAAGCAAAAGAAAGAAAGAAACCAACGTACACTCGCTTCAAATTTGTCCCATGCCTGCTTGCGGATGGTATCGTAACCGCCCTTCTTCTTGAACGTATGTGCAAGTCCTTCGATAGCAGACCGCACAGCAGACGACAGGGGCAGCTCAGACGCCTTGAAGGACCGGATATTGGCTGGCGGCACGGCCGCCGGGTCCAACGCCTTGCCGGCTACAGACGGTGCATCTGTGGCCGGTGGAGTCGACACTGCTTCGGCGTCTGCGGCCGTCGCTACAGCTGGCGGTGCCATGGCGTCCACGGCTGGCAGGCAGGCAGACAGGCAGACAGCACCAAAGGCCCCGGTGGATGTGTCGGGAGAAAAAAGGTCAAAAACGAGCCAAGAGCTCAAGACATGATGCTGAGTCGAGACCTCGGGGTGTATGAAGGCGGACTATGGCAACAGACGGCGCAAGCTGTAGGCCAATAAAAGGAGAGCCGCAATGCAAAATGACAACGGTTTGGGAGCGGCTGTGACGGGAGAAGCAAGCGACAATTGGTCCAAGTTTGTGCTTTTATACTCCAACGAGAAAAGTGTATCGAGTGACACTGAAGAGGATATTTTTCCGTCCGGAGGAAAGTGTTGTTCGTTTGTTGTCGTGGCTGTCGTACGGAGTGCAGGTGAGGAAGGAGCAGAGGGCTCAGCTTTGGGAAGAGCGACCCAGGCAAAATCACATCTGATCGCGTTCACGGTCGCGCTTGCTGCCGGGGTATTCTCGCTAGCCTAAATTGGACGTAGTGCATTTTGTCTCGAAATAAATTTAATGCAAACTATATTCGCAAATTCACGGCGGATTAACCGAAGTTCCGGAGCTGGCTGGAAGGAGGCTGTTGCCAGCGGGTCGTCCCCCTAGAACTCCCCAGAGCCAATGGAGACGGATGGGTTAAGCATCACCAAATTTTGCGCTTGTAACAAGCAGAAGCAGCGTCATCGACCCACGTCCCAACGGCCTCCGTCCAGCGTCTCCCGACTTAACGACGATACATCCACACGAACGGCACCCTCGGCCACCTCTACAAGATTTCAGTCTGTCGATTGGGCCTTTCCCGTCGGCGTCTCCTCCACATCGTCACCCCTCCATAAAACAGGCATCGAGTCAATTGAGCAACCATGGTGCATCGGCTTATTTTCTGGACTGGCTTCGGTAGGTGGACCGCCAGCAGTGGCATTGTTGGAAGCACAGGCGGCAAATTGACATACTGACTCTCCTAGGCGTCGTTGCGCGCGCGCTGCAGCTGAGCATTGAGATGCGGCCCCTCTTCCACAAGGGCTCGCTGTGGGCGTACCCCGTGTTTGGGGCGACGGGCGCGGGCTTCGGCTACTGGCTGCAGGGCGTGGACGACCGGCAGACGGCGGTGCTGGCGGCACGGAAAGAGGCGATTCTCGAGAAGCGGGCACGGCGGGCGGCAGAGCAGGCGGCTGCCACGGCATGAGGGAGGAGGAACGTGGCTACAATAAGAGACAGAGGAGGTGGGCAAGGAAAGCATTGTATATACAACACAGGCCCGAAGGCATGGAAGACACTGGGACGCCTGCATGCTGGACCTGTTTCTGACTGAGCGAACCAAATACAATATTCACATTGACTGCAATATCCAGGCCATATTCGGTGACGTGATTAAAGCTGCAGCGTCTGCTTTTTTGAATTTAAAGAAAAGTTGCCTGCAACGCCAGCTAAGATACATTTCGCCAGATTCTCAGATTGCCCGTCTACTAATATGTCGCTTGCCCCTTTTCTCTTCGTTTTCGTCCTACCACACTATTCCACCGCCCTACGCCCGACTCAATTTGGGTCTTCTCTCGTCCGCAGCACGAGGTTGATGGCGTGCGCCGGCACCATGCCGCTCGCCTCTTCGTACTCGCAAATCAGCATGCTGATGAGCGACGACGGCGTCGTGTCAAACAACAGACGGAAGGCATCGCCGTCGCAGCGGTCCGGGTCGATCTCGTTGTGGGCCAGGGCATCCGTGGCCACGCGGTCCCGGTCAAAGTTGACCGTCTCGCAGAGCGCAATGACGGTGGCGTTGACAGCGGACGCCGCGCTCGCCACGTCGCACGTGCCGGCGGGCGCCAGCAGGGCACCGTTGGCAAAGACGGCCTCGGCGCCCAGGAGGACGATGGAGCTGCGTGCGACGAGGCTGTCGATGCCGTCGAGCGAGGGGCAGTAGGTGACGTACGACGGGGCGGCCGCACGTGCACCGTCGGGCGACCGCCCGGCCGCCAGCGCTGCACGCTGCTGGAACGCCTTGGCCAGGGCCTGGCCCGGCGCCGGGTCGCTCGGGTCGTTGACGACAATCAGGTCGAAGCGCACGCCGTGGTCCCAAGCCTGCTCGAGGGCGGCACACACAAGACGCGGGCCGCCAAAGGTCAGCACGACGTCGCCGTCGTGGATCATGGACGCGGCTTCGCGGGCAATGCCGACGGCGGCGACAAAGATGCGCTCCTGGACGAAGCTGTCGATGGAGTCGCACAGCTCCTCGATGGCGTCGGCGTCGTCGGTGTCGAGGTCGAGCTGCGAGACGCGGGCCTTGAGCAGGCGGATGCCGTTGCCCATGGCGAAGCACATGGGGCGGCACTCTGTCAGGTACTCAATCTGCGGGTTGAGGACGTGCGAGACGAAATGGCGGGAGAAGGCGTTACCCGGCGGCGTCTGGTACGAGGCAATGACCTTTTTGAAGGCGACAAGCGTGGCCTCGAGCCGGGCCATGTTGTGGCGCAGGTCGAACGAGGCCATCTGCTGGCCGACGGCCAGGATGGCTGGGTGCACATCCCTGTGCGCCTGGGCGATGGTGATGCGCTTGGCCATCGGCAGGTGGCTGAAGCACTCGGGAATGCCGCTGCGGGCGTCCTTTTCGCGATCGGCGGGTGTGGCCACAGCTGCCGCTGCCTCTCCAGCCGGGCCGCCTGCGCCTGGTGCAGCCGATGCTGCCGATGCTGCCGATGCTGCCGATGCTGCTCCGGCAGCTGGTCGTGATGCGAGCGGGCCTGTGATCTTGCCGCCACCACCGCCGCCACCGCCTCCACTCTCAGCACTTGCGCCGCCCTTGCCCTTGCCTTGCTTCGGTTGGCTGCCGCTCTGGCTCGTCTGTCCTGCTGCTGCTGCTGCTGCCGCCGCCGGTGGGACCCCTCCTGCTGCCTCCTTGGCCGCGATAACGGCTGCTCTCCGCTTGGCCTTTTCAGCCTGCTTCTGTGCTTTCAACTCGGCACCTGTGAGTTTCTTTGGTGCTCCATCTGTTGACGATGATGCTGCTGCTCCTGCTCCTGCTGCTGTTGTTCCCGTCGGCTGTGTGTTCTTCTGTTTCTGTTGGGGCTTTGCAGTGCCCACGACCGCGTCCGGCGGCTGTGCTGTCGACATGCTTCAACGTGTGATTGTGTGATACGTTGCGACCTCTTGTTGAAAACTGTTGTCGTCTCGAATGTAGGGGTGATATCGCGGTGCTTTGGCGGGGCAGTAGCGTCGGGACAAGGTTAAGGACAACGGGAAAAGTGCGATGGTATGATCGCGTTGTCAAAGGGCTATCCTGCTCGAGTCGTCGCTGTCAGTTCAGACGCGCAGAGGCGGCGAAATTCGTCGTGTTGGAGCTGTTTGCGTTGTGTGGTTGTGTTGGCGAATTGAAGCCTGAGTCATTGGCCAGGCACATGAATGTAGCGCCTGCATTGAGAAAATAGTGCCCACTAAGACAAAAAAAAACATAAGAATTAAAAGCGAACGGATTTCACAGCCCCGCGCTTGGAAGGCGCGCCCAGTCCCCTAACCTGGCAGGCGCGCCCCACTGTACGCAGCACAAACTACAACTGCTGTTGTTACTATGCGAATAATCTCTGGAAGACCTTCGCTATTGCCTCAGAGGTAATTCGTATCAGCAACAACAAATACACAGAGTATTCTATTCAAACTGTCGCATGTGATGGAAACGCCTCATTTCGTATCGTACACGTACGCACTCTAGACTGTATAAATGCAGCACCCATATACATTGTTTGTCGTAATTCACTCCATAATGGTCCGCTGTCGCCCGTGCTTCTCCTTATTGCTCCCCTTTCGTCTTCGCCTTCTTGGTGGGATCCGGTCCTTTGAGGAAGAGCTTCATCATGCGCAGAATCACGCCCTCGGTCGGCTTCGTCTCCACCGTGCCCGGGACCTCGTCTATGGTCGCGCGGATCCGCCGCAGCACCTCCTCCGCCTCTTCGAGCGTCGCCCGGCGCTTGCCCGACTTCGCCGACTTGAACATGAGGCGGATCTCGACGTAGAGGCCCTTGTCCAAGAACTCACGCAGCTTGACCAGCCGAAAGCCCAGGTTGTGCAAGTCGATGGCCCAGTTGATCTCGAGCTCCTTTTTGCCCACCTTCTTCTTGCGCGCGGCCAGGCGCTCCTCGTCGGCGGCCTGGCGTTCGGCCTTGGTGTCGACAATCCGGCAGACCGGGAAGCGCCGCATGGCCTCCGCCAGCGCGGCCCGCCTCTCCCCCTCTGGCTGCAGAAAACCATTGTCGTATTCGTCGTTGTTGCTCTGCGGCATCGCTACCACGACCAAGGCATTATTCCGGCGGTCAATCCGCTGCAGCACATCTTCGGTGCGCTCGGGCAGCCCCAGTGTGCCGTCCTCCTGCGGCAGCAGCACGTGGCTAAAGGTGATCGCGTTGTTGCGCGGCATACGGGCCATCTTGGGCTTCACGAGCGGCGTGGCTGCCGCCGCTCGTGAATTTTGAAGTCCAAATGTCGTGTTGGGACGCTGGAAATGTGCAGGGTGCTCGCCAGAAGAGTCTTGTCCCCGGTACCCTGTGGGCCGTGGTCCATAGGGACGGGGACCGCCACCAGAGGGCCCACGGGGTTGTCCGTAGTGTGGACGAGGCGGGCCGGGACGCGGAGGGCCATGCCCGCGCGGCGGTCGTTCCGGCCGGCTCCGGTCGTAATTTGAATGTGCGCCTCGCCGCTGCTGGGGCACCAGCGTCTGGTTCGTTGCTGATCTGAAGCTGTAGCCGGCCACGAGAAGGGTTTGTCTTAGCCCGGTGCCCGTGCCTGTGCCTGTGTTCGTGCGCGAAGCAAAGGCCCGCGCGAGAGCCGTCGCAGGCGTGAGAAGACACACAGCACTCGTCATATCGGCGTGGCAAAACGAAATGTTGTTGTCCTGGGCCAGGAGAGGTTGGTCGATCGTTGTGCCAAGCCCAAAGCTTGCGATCTTTGTCAAAGGATTCCGCGTTTAGCCAATGAAACAGCTACAGCACCGTTTGGGCAGGCGAGACCTGTGGAGATGTGGAGTTTGATGACTAAGCTGCAGCTTGGCCACTACGAAATAGCTCCTCGCGCCCATCCGTTACCGCTAACCAAAACCTACTTGGCTGGCAATAGTTGACGACGTCCTCCTGTCCAAGTTGGGACAACTCTTCACATTTAACGCCCCACTGCCATGTCTCCCTTTGCCGGCTTCAGTCGCGCATTCTACGGCCACCCCGGCCGCTGGGCCGTTGGCACGGCCAAGACGCTCGCCTGCTGCCACCTCATCTGGACCTACGGCTACAGCGTCGGCCCGGCCTCGGGGCCCAGCATGCTGCCCACCTTTTCCGTGGCCGGTGACTGGCTGCTGGTGGCCAAGCGGTTCCGTGGCGGGCGCGATGTGCGTGTGGGCGACCTCGTGGTCTACCGGATCCCCGTCGAGCCGGCCGACGAGGCCGTCAAGCGCGTCATGGGCATGCCGGGGGACTATGTGCTGGTGAACTCGCCCGAGGGCCAGAGCGATTTGATGATTCAGGTACGCCGCCTTCCTTTGTCGAATGATGTATTTGCGATTCGGTCTTAACACATGCAGGTCCCGCAAGGGCATTGCTTCCTTGTCGGCGACAACCTGCCGGCATCGCGGGATTCCCGCACATTTGGCCCCGTCCCCCTGGCCCTCGTTCGCGGCAAAGTGATAGCCAAGACGTGGGAGTGGATTGTGAATCCCATGGACGCCGAGGATGCTGAGGCACCTGTTTGAAGCCCGAAGCTGGACGCTTGAAAGTGATATCGCTCCTTTCGCATGGCGGATGCACAAACACATACAAAGACACATCTCCACTCATGAAGCTGGACGAGTCGCGAGTGGAAAGCACAAGGGGGCGTATTCACGCCTACTCGAGCCAAGGAAACGCTCGAGAGATCCTACGACACACCCAAAGCACAGCACGAACGGCATTGCAAGGCTTGCGATGAACAGGATTTACATAATCTAATTGCATCCGCTAGGGTGATGAGGGGGTGCGAAGCCAATAATGGGGTATGGCTTCCAGGGTTGCAAAGCGGCAGTGCTGTGCACAAGCCCATTGCGGTCCACGGCAAGGCATTGACTGTATTGGCTGCGAACACCGTAGAACTATGATAACAGCGGCCATCGGAGCCCTTCCTTAGAGATGCTCCTCAGACACAAAGGAAATAAGATGGGCAGGAGTGGGTTGATAGAAACCCAACACCGCACTGTGAACGGGAAGACGCAAAAAGAAAAACAATGCAATGCAAGCGAGAGCAAAGAGCATGGCCAAGGAAAACGGCAGCAAAAGGGAATAGACAACCGGAGAACAGAAACACGCCACATGTCGTGCTCGCTGCCCGACCGGCCGTCGGTTCTGTGCAAATCACACCAAACATGCGCATTCTGGATAGAATGTGATAAAAGGACTCTCAAACAGCAAGAGAATATATAAAATAGTAAAAGCTCGACATGAACTGACCCTTCGAAGCAAACAGACGATAGGAAATGAAATGGTAATCAGAGATAGAATAGTGGGAAAATGCAGCAAAAATTAGCAAAGACCAAACTCATACAGTGAAAGTGAAGTGCAAAGAGCCAAGAGCAAGAACAGGAACAACAGCAGTGCAAACGACGCCGTAAACACCATGCCCATTGTATCTGAACCGAAAACAGAGACGGACTGTCCGGCCGACTGCAGAAAGACAAAAACAAAAGGCCAATGCGAGGTAATCTCCCTGCGAACTCGGCGATCTGTTGTTAAAAATAAAACTAAAAATAAAATAAAATAAAAAACGTATAGCGGATCGGAGGGTCGAGGTATAATATAGAAGTGCAGAGTGTAGAAATGACAGCAGTGGGATGCATAAGAAGGTGGAGAAAGGCGAGAAGGAGGAAGAGGAAAGTACTGGCAAACCCGTCGATCGAGTTGCAGGCTTAACCTTCAATGTGCGACTTGGGGTTGTTCTGTCCCAGGAGTTCAAGGCAGCGCTGCGACAGGTTGACGACCTCGCCCTCGTCGTCTTCCTCAAATTCATTCTCGGAACCAATTGGTCGGTTCGCAATCTGCTTGACCACTTCGACGATCCCGTCCGACTTGGCGATCAGGTTCATCAGCCGCTTGTCCTCGGACTCGAGCAACTGTAGCAGCGTCCATATCGCAATGTGCTGGAACGTCGCGTCGCCGCTGGCAAGGAACCGGCTCAGGTAGCCGTGGATGCCGCCGCTGGGCTCCGGCCAATACTGGATGAACATGGAGTAGTCACCCACTTTCGACGAGAGGTTGCCCATCGCCGCCGCACTGTTGCCCTGCACCTCGATGCTGGTCGACTGGGTCAGCGGGATAAGCACGTCAAAGACGCCGAGGCCGAGCAGGTGCATCTTGAGCTCGTCACTAAGGGCCAAGACAGCAATCGCGGCCGTCATCTCTGACTGCACGTTGACGGGCACGTCCAGCACCAGCTGCTTGCACTTCTGCACGGCACCCGCCTCAAGGACGAGGGCCTTGTTCCGGTCGGAGCTGGCCGCCAGGTTGCGCAGCGTCGAAATGGCGTGGCACTGGATCTCCTCATTGTCCGTCGAGCCCAGCAGCTCCACCAGAGGCTTCAAGAAGCCCGCCTCGATAATGGGCGACTCGTTCATGGGGTGGATGGAGATGTTGCGAATGCACGCCACGGCGGAGAGGATGAGGGGCAGGTAGGAGGATTGGAGGAGGCGGAGCAGGGGCGGCAGGCCCGCCGCGCGGACAATGTCGAGCTGGTACTTTTCGTCGGAGGCAAGGTTGCGCAGAGCCAGGGCGGCTTGGCATTGGACCTTGGGTGACGACGAGTCCATCAGGTTGACGAGCGACTGCACCAGCTTGGGCTCAGTCTGGGACAGTTTCCGGCGGTTGTTGGCGTCGACGGCAATGTTGCTGAGGGCGGTAGTGCAGTAGTACTGAACGTCAACGTCGGACGACGACAGGAGCTGGACCAGAACGGGGAGTGCCCCGGCGTTAACGAGCTGCTGGCGGTTTTCGTCGGAATGGGTCATGTTGAGCAGGGCGCCGGTGGCGTTCCGCTGGACACGCATATCGCGCGACTTGGCGAGGCGGGTGAGGGGGCCGAGCGCCCCGGAGCGGGCAATCTTGGCCTTGTTGTCTTCGTGGGTGGCGAGGTTCGTGATGCAGCCAACGGCGTTGCACTGCACTTCAACGTTAGGGGAGAGCATCTGGCGCTTGAGCGGGTTGAGGCCGCCGAGGTCGACAATCAACACTTTGTTGGCAGCTGGGAAAAATATGTCAGTAACAAAAGGGAAGGCGTTTGGTTTCTGTTCCTTGCGCGGGCCACCTACTGTTCACCGCCAGATTGCCGAGTGCGGCGCTGGCTGCCCGCTGCACTTCGAGATCGGGGCTTTGCAGAAGGAAGAGGATAGGTTCCAGGGTATCGCGGTCGACTTCGCGGACATCTTCAAAACCAAAGCTGTTAGCAAACAAAGGCCCTGCCCCTACCCAATGCGGAACGCAAACTGTCGGGAAATCGTGGGGGTCGTCCTACCACGCTCTGTGATTTCGGCAAATGTCAGACTCGCACTGCGTTGCAGGTCGATGTTGTCGGAGTAGACGAGGGTGGTGAGGGCCCGGAGAGGCTCGCCAGAGAAGAAGTCGGTTTCGTTCCGCTGAAAACGGGGAGGTCAGCATGATACGAGAAACACGCACACATCCAAATAAATCACGGTGATAGATCACAGGGCACTTGGGCGTACGTTTTCGAGGTACTGCAAAAGGTCTGCTACAGCCTCACGCTCGCTATCCGCGAGGACGGGTTCGTACAGGCCATCGCGGGATTTGCCTAAATTGAATCGAACAGAACAGAGTCAGTGCCAGAAAATGCAGCAAGAAATGGGACGCGCGAGCCCCACGCAGTGACAAAAAAACTCGTACCTCCGCAGCACTGCGAGCTGCAGATGCCCATCGCGGCGGTCGTTTGTGAGTCGAAGCTCGAGGGCGATGGTGCTGTACGCAGAGGGAGACGGTTCGAAGGGCCGATGAATAAAAAGGATGTCGCGATCACAGATTACGATCGGGTGGTCGAATGCAAGGCAGCGATTATCAAGGCCAGTTGCGGGTTCTGGATGGAAAAGAATGCACAAAGGAAAACGAGTCGGTGTCGGTGTCGGATGTCGATGTCGATGTGGCAAAGGTTGAAATGAGGTCTCGCCTCGATCGTGACAAGCTTTTTTCCGTCTTGGTTTTGTTGCTGACTGCCTTCGACGCAACAGTCGCTGGCGATCCCAAATAGCGAAAACCCCGGTTGGGTGCAAGGCGACAAGGAAAGGAGAGCGAAATCAAAAAAGGACGACAACACGTAAGGAGCGAAGGCCCCAAGGAGAGTTGGAGTCGGAATAAGGCGAAAGGGGACGTCGGCAGGGATGGAGTTGGGAGATGACGTGTGGGTTGGAGAGTTTGAGTGGTGAGAAAGAAGACGGTGTGTTTGTGTGTGTGTTTTTTTGGTTGCCTATGATCCCGGGGTTGGTCGCCTGGGTTTGGCGTGGTCGTGGGGAATGAGAAAGCGAGGAATTGAAATGGGCCTTGGAAAGGAAGGAGCGAAGCTGCAAACGAGGCAGACGGGGCAACTACGACGAGGCGACTGCAGGGGCGGTGACTACGAACGTAGACTGCTCCTGCCAGAGCAGCCTGACCGCACTAGCGCGCTCGGGTGCTGCGCGCAGGGCAGTTACCGCTAAAACAGCTGCCTCATTTCAGATTCAAACAAGCTTGGCTTCAAAGGGAAGGCACGGGACTGGTCACACTGGCGACAAGGGCGAGCCTGCTCCATTTCCGAATCAGGCGCTGTGGGTCCTCGGTGGTACTTGTAGCCAGGCGCTGATCTGGGCAAAATCAATGTACCGAAAGCTTAATGCCCTTTTTCGCAGCAAAATAGGCGCTAACCATGGCTGTACCGACGAAGCTTTTGCAAAGCATTGCTCTTTCTTTGGTCACCGTTGTTGTGATCCAGATGATGCATCATTTGCGCCTCTGAAGAAAGAGCGATTCATGCACATGGCACCAACGGACCACGGTCACGTGAGACAATAATACGAGAGGCAATTTGTCGTGTCGGTCAACATTCACAATACGAAATGCTGTTGCAAAGGTAAAAAGGGGATGGCATTCAATCTATTAATTACCAGATACCAATTTTAAATTTGAATCAATTTGCAACATAAAATCAAATTTTCAAAAATCAAAATAAAACGAGCAAAATTCAACAAAATGTGCGCAAATGTTGGAACATGTAGTCGCCCAAAAGAGACCTACCACATAAAAAGAAAAAACTTTATAAAAAATCAACACAAAATAAATGACACATGAGACACCCTCTTCCAAAAAGACATGGCTCCAGATGCAGATTACATCAGACATTTTGTCGTGAAAATGAAAAGTGGCGGCCGTGAAAGGGAATACAAAAAAGCCTTGGGAGAAGAGGTGGACGAGAGATGATGGACGGCACTGCCTCATATGTGACGCTGTTTTGCCCTCACAGCGGCTGCAAGTAGTTGCTGGGCACCAGGCCGACCTGCCCATTGCCGTTCGTGTTGCCGTGCACAGTCGCCTCCCACCAACCATCGTCCTGGTGGCGCAGGACGGCCAGAATATCGCCCTTCGCGAAGCCTAACTCCTCAGGAATGGCGGCCTGGTAGACATACAAAGCCCGTGCTAGTAGGGAGATACGTGTTAGCGTGACTAGGACCATGTGAAAGGTCATACGGCTTATAAAAAGACCCAACGTCATCTTACCAAAATGCATAATCGGACGACCGTCGCGCGTGAACTGCACGTTCTCGCCAATGCTCTTGCTCCGTGACGACCGCATCGAGCCACCACCGCCCTCATAGAGACCCATGGCACGCGAGTTGGAGTTGCTAGTTCCAGGCCGGCTGGTACTACCACCGCGGCTGCGCTGCGACCCATAGCCGTCGTCGCCTACATAGGGCGACTGGGCACGAACGTCGGCGCTGTTGTGGTTGGCCATGCTGCTGCGGGGACGGCTCGGCTGCTCTGTGCGGTAGGGCGACGGGGACGCTGCACGCGACATGTCGTTGGGCGAGGCATGCCGAGAGTAGTACTGGTCGGATGCCCGGTTCGGCGTCTGCTGCTGTTGTTGCTGACGTGATGGTGGCCGGCTGGCGTAAGGGTTGGGAGACGCCGACCGGTGATTCATGCGCGGATCCGGCCGCTGCTGCTGCTGGGCTGGCGCTTGTTGTTGTTGTTGTTGTTGTTGTTGTTGTTGTTGTTGTTGTTGTTGTTGTTGCTGCTGCTGCTGCTGCTGCTGCTGGTGCATGGTGGCCGCCGTTCCTGGCCGCGGCGACGCACTACGTCTCGGGGCGGGGGAGGCGGCACGAGGCAGGTCGTAGCTGCTGCGTGTGCCCTGCCGTGCTGGCGAGGTACCGTAGACACCGCCTTGTCCGGTACCACCACCGCCCTGCTGGTACTCGTTGCTGGTTGGCTGAACATGCTGCGTGTCTGCTGTGCAAACTTTTGCGACGTCTGCTTCATGGCCTTGGACGTGACCGCGGGGGACGGCACACCCAGGCGCTGGACTTGCTGGTCGTAGGACGGTGGTGGCGTACCGCGCATGCCTGCGGCGACAGCGCTGTTCTTGGCGAACTGGTTGGCACGAGCCCCAGGCGCCGGTGTTGCGATGCCGTGGTAGTGGTCGGCTGAGACCCGTACAGAAGCCTGCTTGCCCAGAGTGACGCCCTTGAGTTCTGCGAGTGCCTGGGCAATTGGGTCGTCCTCGGCCGCCTCCGGCTCGCTCGTCTGCGGCGCGTTGCCACTGCCCGCATGGCGATCCGGTGTCGACACGGCAAAGACGTTCTGGCCCACATTTAGTGCAAGGCTGGCGTTCGCGTCAATGGGATCAGGGCTGGCTGTCCGTTCAAGCTGCATCAGCTGGTGCTGCGACTGCTGGCGCTGGTGGCCGCCGCCACCGTAGACGGATGCACGTGTCACATTGTTCGGCGGTACCTGAGCCTGCACCTGAGTTGAGGCGGCCTGTGGGTGCCAGGTGTTTCTGTGCGAGGCGGCGTTGGAGCTCGTCGAGATATCCTTGGTACTCTTGCGGCGGAACGGACTGTGGTTCTGGAAGAAGCCGCTCTTCTTCTTCATGGCCCTTTTCTCGTCGACGGGCATCACGGCGCTGGGCGGCTCAGCCTTCACTGGTGAGACTTTGCCGCTCGGCAGCTCTTGGCTTGAGTAGGGGGTCAGGTTGGAGAAGTCGCTGTGCGAGTCGCGGCTCGATGGGCGGCCGGATGTAGCCGCGCTGTTGGAGCTGAGCTGGGACCCGAGGTCCGACTGCGGCCCGCCATTGTTTGTGCGGCAGAGCATGGTCATGCCATCCAGAGGGTACGGGTCGTGCGGAACGGGTGCGAAATCGTTCGGGTCGTAGGGTGGTATATTGTCCTTGGCAAGCTGTTGCTGCTGCTGCATCTGACGCGGCGTGGCCTGGCTGGAAGTGTCGGGGTGAGGCGTGCGCTGGGCCACGGCAGATGGCGCTGCAGGCTTGTGCGGGGTGGTGAGCTCGATAAGCTCGTGGCCCATGTCGCGGGCCAGAGCCGAGTTCGGGTCGTGGTGTGACTCGTAGGTCGACGGCTGGGGCGAAGACGTGCGGTACGCTGGGTTGATGCTGCGGGGGAACTGGGCGACGGAGTAGTCGTCCTCGGACGCCTCAGACTGCGAGTCGAGGTCGCCGCGGCAGAAGTTGATGTACTTGGGCGGATCGGGGATCTCCTGGCCGGTGCCCCGTTCACGGATGAAGCTGGCAATGTCCTTCTCGACCTCGAGCTTCTCCAGAGCCAGGCGGATCTTCTCGCACGATGCGTCGTCGCTAACACAGACCGTGGACGAGATGTTGGCAAAGGACCACAGGCTGCTCTTGGTGAAGTCGAGCCGCTCCTCCTCGAGGTCCTGGAACTTGTCGGCGGCGGCTTTCCACTCGCGGTTCCAGCGGGCCGTCGTCTCTTCGAGGATCTTGACGGCGTTCTCATACTCGGTGTTGGACGTGGCAACGCTGATCTGCGTCTTCTCGAGCTTGGCCTTGTTCTTGCGCTCCTCCTGGCCCATGACCATGTGGCCTTGGGCGAGGTAGCCCTTGATCTTCAGGCATTCCTGCTCGAACCGGTCGCGGGTCTGTCTTATTAGATGATGCTTTATATTGTACACACACACACACACTGCAGAGAAGGTGAGGCAAGCTTACTTTGTTGACTTGCTGCGTCTGCTGCACCTTGACCTTGTGCAGCTTCTCGATGCTGTTCTGCACAATCTTGCGGCGCTCCTTCATGGCACCGGCAAAGGCCGCCAGCGGCTCCTCGAGCTCCGTCTTCATCTGTGCGGCAATTGACTGGTGCTGCTTTGCCATCGACTCGACTTCGCCGCGCATGACGTCCAGCGACAGCTTCACGCCGCCCATCTCTTGCGACCCCAGCGGCTTACGGCAGAGCGATAGAAGTTTGCGGGCATATTCGTCTTCGATCGAGGCTCGGGCTGTGCTTGTTAGAGTGGGACGAGATCCGGTGTACTGCTGTTGCTTATCTTGGCAACGTCCACGTACCATTGTAGAATGCGCGCAGCTCGTCGCATGTCTGCTTGGCACCGGCCATGCGCTCGAGCAGAGGACCGACGCCAGCATCGTCCTTGCCCCAGAAGTTGTTGGCAACTAAAAGCATCATAGATTAGTCTTTGGCCGTCGGGTACATCGGCGATATGAAGCCTTCGTCGACCTACATGACAGGGCCACAGACGGCCCGTCGGTCGCCGGCGTCAACATCGTGCCGGCAGCCAGAGTCGCGATAGACGTTGTGTAGAGGTCGAAGGTATGTGTCCGTATCAAGTGCAGATGTCTCAATCAAAAAGATCTGTCGATATAAAAGTCAACGGTCGACGATGCCGCCTTGACGATGTGTGCTCTCGTTCACTCAGAGCCGCGTTTTGCGTGAAGATCGGTTGGAATGCGAGATTTCAAACGGGATATGTAGAGCAGACAAAAGGACTGTCAAAGAGAATCGAGAAGACGGCCCAGCTCATCTAATATCAGAGAACCACAGGTAATAGCAGCCCCATTGTCACTGTGTACCAGGGGCTGCGGCGGTGTGGGTGGCAGTGACGCCGATGCTTCCCAGCTCGGACATTGTTGACTAGCGCGTCGCCAGGGCAACTGCGACCGGCCCCGCAAATCCTCTTAATTGAATGCGCCGTCGCCTCAAACCGCGCGGCTCGCTGCGCCAGAGATGCGTGGGAGCACGAGGCCAACTTCTCGTTTCATGTCGATTCTGGCTTGCCAGTATTCCGTACTTTCAAAATCAAGTTATCAAATGCAAGCATCTTGTGACTCGACGCAGTTCTTGCCTGGGGTAAACATAGAGGAGCTCTTTCCTCAGCTTGGGTGAGCCAATCAAAGGCAGGCGCATTTTTTGCACGTGATGTTGTGACACGTGACAAACCAAGCAAAAAGCCAGTACATGCTGCTCTGCGTCCGCACAGCGTTCCCTCTGGACCGTCCATCTTGTCCAATATTCTGGGCGTATCCTCTCGTTGTCTATGTCGTATCCCGTCGAAAACGTCCCTTCACGCCGTGAAGGCAGGGAGATGCAAGATTGCCCTCCGCCCTGTGCAGCCGATCTGGTCGCGCACAGGGAAGGCACCGACTGGGCCAACAAGCTCCAGCGGCAGTTGGTCCAAGCTCCAGGCCAATAGCGGGCTGACAGGTGAGGTTGCCAGCTCGCCAGGTACCGAATGAGGCTAACGCCCTAGTGCCTTACTTTCCAGGCAGAAACGCAGAATCTTAGTAGGGCGCGGAAGGCGCGCACAGTGGCTGTCCCTCCGCAAAAGCCCCTATGCGGCAGGCGCACCAGCTACGCACAACTGGCAGTCACCACCCACCCGACACACTCCAACAGCCCGAGCCCAAGCCAAGCCTAAAGGGAAGACCTGCATCGACCTCCAAACCCCCTTCGCAGAAAAATTGAGCCAAACGTCCGCCTCATCACGCACTCTCCAAACCACCTCTCTTCCACACGCGCCCGTCCCTCTCACCCTCCTCTAGCCGCCATCGCCACCGCGTACCTCCCGACCGACACACTCGATTCTGCTTTGTTTTCGTTCGTGTACCAATTTTTCACATCGTTTGACGGGTATTTTATTGATTCCCACCGGAGCAACCAAAAGGTAAAAAAAGGCACGAGAAAAGGCCGAGAAAGCGAGACATCACACGAGGGACACGAGACGACCCCCGTCGCTGGCCGTCGATTGTCGAGTGTTGCAGCGGCCATCGCGCGTGTGCTGCTGTCGCCGGTGGTGGAACCGGGGCTGCGTGTCTTGTTCCCCTCCTCACATCGGTCCTCCACCGTGACTCCTTTGGACACATGTATGCTAATGCCGCGACCTAGCTCCCTCCGACAGCAAAACTGCGACCCGATTCCGTCCCGCGAAGGCTTCTGTCTGCAGAGTCTGCGACTGCGCGTTGCCATCCTGCCGCCTGTCTGTCCAATCGCTTTCCCGTTCGCGCTGGTCCGTGGTCTTCCTCGAGCGTCATCTCGATCAGCAGCGTTCATCACTATTCTTTGCATCTCCATCTCGTCGCGGTGTTGATACGTTTGTGCGTTTGTGCATTGCACTGTCCATCGGGCCCTGTCCATTCTCCTCCTCTCTTTTTCGTGACCGCCGTGTCTCGTTCTCCTCGGCCGCTGCATCAGTTTAATATCGACTGCTTCTCCGCCACGCCTCGATCGCTGCCTTCGCCTGTCGCCGTCCTTCCGCCGTCCCCTCCTCCTCCTCCTTCTCCTCTCTCTTTTCTCTTCCGTCGGGTGAGGAAGTGGCTTCTGTCCGCCCGTTGGATTGGATAGTAGCATATCTTCCCTTCACACCCTCGCCAGACCTCCCCCATGGTCCCACCACCTCGAGCGGGAACGTTTTCTCCGAGTCCTGCCCAATCGCTACATACGGGCTCTAGCCTTTCGCCGCATCCATCTCAAAACGCGGCTCTGGGTGGCAGTCCCGTCACCGGCAGTCCGACCGGGACGAACAACGTCTCGAAGATTGTTATTGCTCAGGTGTATGTCCTCCTCAGCAGCCTGAAGGAGGAGAAAGTCGACCATTCAAAGTGGGACCAGCTACGAAAGGTTTGTTGCCATTGCCCTTGTGGACTCTTTTTCTTCTTGTTCTTTTCTTTGTCGTTATATCGCTTGCGATTGCGTGTTTCTTTCCCTGCCACAACTCACTAACCTCTCACCCTCCTCCAGCTCATCGATGAGAACGGCATGGACGTGTTTACCAAATACTTCGCCCGTCTTGTAGCTAGTAGTGCATCCCAGATATTCCCCGGCTTTAACCGGCCGGGGGGTAGTCCGGGGTCCTACCAGCTCCTGACGACGGAAATGCAAAAGATCTCGCACAAGCCAGACCAGGCCCGCAACATTGCCGAGTCCATCGAGATTGGCACCGAGGAGATCTTCCGTGACTTTGATCTGTCGACGTTCATGGAGCATTTCAAGCTCGATGCCCTTGAAAAGACCATCCTAGCCCTTGCCTTTAAGCTTGGCTCCCGTTCCGATCTCAAAACAAAGGGTGAGTTCTGTCTCGGAGGATGACGCGCCGGCAGCCCATTTACGCCTTTTTGAGTTTGCATAAGCACATACTAACCGTCCTCTTCTTCAGCCGACGCCATCCTTTCGACAAACTTCCCCACGTTTGTCAACATCCTGTCCAGATCTGGCGGCGATCATGCCGATGTCGATCCCAGCTTTGTCTCCCTCATCGTCGACCGATACATCCAGCTCCACCCTCCCACCTTCACCAACACCACAAAGTCCGATCTGTCTATAAAAGTCGCGCAACGATACGAGAACGAGGAGCTGGGCCCGCCGCCTGCGGTCCTCGCCGCTCTCGACCTGATGCGCGTCTTGGCCGACCGGCCCGCCAACGCACTTGCCAACTTTATTCACAAGACCGGTGCCGACTTCACCCGCGATGAGGACACCGCGCTCTCCTACCTCCAAAACCGCCAGGGACAGACCACTGAAGAGCAGGTCGCCCATGCCTTGACATACACTGCCGTCAGCCAAACATACGCTTTCAACCCGTCGGTCCTCGTCGCTGCGCTGCGGCGCTTTGTGCCGGCCACGTTCCAGTGGCAGGATGTCATCAGCAAGTTCGACCAGCCGGGCGCACGCATCTCTGCGCCCCAGTTCCTTCGCCTCTACAACGCGCTCGCCCCCATTGCCCGCGACGACGAGACGATCAGCATTGAGCGACTATGGGGCGGCAGCTGGGAGAACCCCGACTCCCAGCTCTCCTTTGTGTACGCCTACGCGTCACAGTCGCCCGACGACCTCGATGCCACGACCATACCCAACCTCCGTTCCACAATTGCCATTGACGAGTATGCCGACGCCGCTCCCGAGATCCGCGAGCGCGCCGCCGTTGCCGCCAAGCACCCCCTCGTCTCGCTCGCCGCCGTCTCTGCCATTGTCCATATCGCCCTCGCCTCCCAGCACGCTAGCATTAATGTTGAGGCGCGCAGGTTATTCCAGGCGGTGGTCATCCCGAACCTCGATATCTTTGTTGTATCAGCCGCCATGGTCCCCAAGCCATGGCCGGTCACCGCCGCCGAGACTTTCACGTCACTCTTCGAAGGCTTTCTGTATAAGCGGACAGCAAACTGGGACTTTGTGTTTGATAGTCTCTGGCGCAAAGACAGACAGCTGCATACAGAGCAGCTCATCAACGCGCACGCCCTGCACCCCGGCGACCTCCCCGACATTTTCGAGCACTGTGCGAAGCACGGCTGGCTGAACGACCTCGTCTACCTGCCCAACGGATTTGGCCTCGACTTGGTGGCATACGCCCATGGTCAGGGGTTTGTCGATTTGACGGAGTGGGCCAAGAACAATGCAGAGCGGAACGCCGACATTGCTCGGCCGCTGTTGCAGTTCCTCATGATAAAGTCGGAACTCGAGGCCCAACGGCCCGACGGTCAGCAGATTCAGCCCAAGGCTAACGTTCCCCTGAAGGTGCAGACCGTGTCGGCCCTGCTCAGCATTCTGGAGGACTACTACCCGACGACAAGCCCCAGCCCAGACCTCGTCATGGTCCAGCGCCAGTGCATTGCCGTTTACCCCCGCCTCATCAACTACGGTGAAGGCTTTGACGACGTCATTGAGGAGAGCGAAAAGGCTGGCCACGCGCTCCCGCAGGAGGCCAACGCCAAGATGGAGGAGCATTTCAAGAAGATGTACAGCAACGAGATCGAGGTCCGCGAGGTCGTCCGCATCATGGAGCACTACAAGCACTCGCGCGACCGGCTCGAGCAGGACATCTTCGCCTGCATGATCAACAGCCTCTTTGAGGAGTACAGCCACTTCGGCGACTACCCCCTGGAGGCGCTGGCCACCACCGCCGTGCTCTTTGGTGGTCTCATGTCGCACAAGCTCATCTCAGACTTGCCGCTCAAGGTCGGCTTGGGTATGATCCTCGAGGCCGTCCGGGACCACCAACAGGACCACCCCATGTTCAAGTTTGGTATGCAGGCGTTGATGCAGCTCTACTCCCGCTTCCGCGAGTGGCCGGGCTTCTGCCGCCAGCTTCTGCAGTGCAAGAGCCTGCAGGGCACCGAAGCTTGGAAGAAGGCGAGCGATGTGGTCCGCGAGGCCGAGGAGGAAGCACGCGGCGCCGGCGGCCACGACGAGGCCCTCACAAACGGCAACGGCGATGACGACGACGGCTCTGAGCAGCCGCCCTTTGTCTCCATCCACGTCGACCCTCTTCCACCCAACATCCCCTTTGAGGACCCCGACCCGGATGCCCAGGGCAAGATTCAGTTTGTGCTCAACAATATCACGGCGAACACTCTGCAGTCCATGTTCCAGGAGATCCGCCCCATGGTCGACGTGAAGCACCAGCAGTGGTTCGCCAGCCACCTTGTCGAGGAGCGCGCCAAGATGCAGCCCAACTACCACAAGGTGTATCTGCAGCTTGTGAGCCACTTTGAGGACCACATGCTGTGGGCTGAAGTGCTCCGCGAGACCTACGTCAGCGTGTCGCGCATGCTCAACTCGGAGGCGACGATGCAGAACTCGACGGAACGCTCGCATCTCAAGAACCTGGGAGGCTGGCTGGGCCTCCTGACGCTCGCCCGAGACAAGCCCATCCGCCACCGCAATATTGCCTTCAAGCAGCTGCTGATTGAGGCCCACGACACGAAGCGCCTGATTGTCGTCATCCCCTTTGTCTGCAAGGTCCTCAGCCAGGGCGAGCATTCCAACGTGTTCAAGCCGCCGAATCCATGGTTGATGGATATCATCCACTTCCTCATCGACCTGTACCACAACGCCGAGCTCAAGCTGAACCTCAAGTTTGAGATTGAGGTTCTCTGCCAGACCTTGAGCATCGACCACAAGAGCATTGAGCCCTCGGGCGAGATTCTCAACCGCGTCGCCATGGAGATCCCGACCGATATGCCGCACGACAGCCTCGACGCGTTTGAGAGCCTCTCGCTTAACGGCATCGGCCACGCCGGCGTTGGTGCGGCTGGCAGCCTGGCTGGCCACGGCATGGTGCCGGGTGTTGTGTCCAACAGCATGGTCGCGATGATCCCCGAGCGCATTACAAAGGTGCATGTGCCGCCCGTCAGCGAGATGGTCGTCAGCCAGACCCGCCTCGAGGAGATTGTGCGCAACGCGCTCGTCCAGGCTCTCCAGGACATTATCCAGCAAGTGGTCGACCGGTCAGTGGCGATTGCCGCTATTGCGACGCAGCAGATGATCCACAAGGACTTTGCCATCGAGCCTGACGAGAACCGTCTCCGCACGTCGGCGGTGAGCATGGCCAAGGCCACTGCGGGCAGCCTCGCCCTTGTTACCTCCAAGGAGCCCCTGCGTGCCAACTTTACCAACTACATGCGCACGCTCTCTAGCGACCTACCGCAGGGCCTGCCCGAAGGAACCATCATTATGTGCGTCAACTCCAACTTGGACTACGCGTCGAGCGTGATCGAAAAGGCCACCGAGGACCGCGCCGCGTATGAGATTGAGGACATGATCGAGCCCGAGATCGAGGCGCGCCGACGCCACCGCCTCCAGCGCCCCAACGAGCCATACATGGACCCGGGCCTGAGCCGCTGGGCCATGACCATCCCGAGCCCGTACAAGCTCAGCCCCAGCGTCAGCGGCCTCAACAACGACCAGATGGCCATCTACGACGACTTTGCTCGCCACCCGCGGCCGACGACGGCTTCGGCCGCCGCCTCGGCTGCGCACAACGCCTCGGCATCCGACACCACGCGGTCGCTCGCCAACGACGTCCTCCAGGACCAGTACAGCTCGCTTGCTAGCCTCCCGTCGGCGGCGGAGACCCCGTCTGTTGCATCCGTCGGCTCACAGCTGCAGGGCTACCCGCAGCTTCACGGGGGTGCCAGCGTGGCGACCGGCGGCGTCAACGGTGGCCTGATGAACGGCGGCGGCCGGCAGGCCGGCCCGGCGGTGGATACCCGGGCTCTTGCTGACCGCATCGGTAAGCTGATTATGGAACTGCAACGCTCCGCCACAGACGCCATTGAGGAGCACTTTTCGGAGCTGCCTCGCCCGCACCCCGTGCTGGACATTATCGACGCGCTGATTCAAACCATCATCAAAGCGCAACCGACGGTCGAGGACTTTGCCATCTATGCGGCAGACCAGGTCTGCCCCATGCTGTTCAACCACAACCTTGAGGACAGCCTGGCATTTGAGAGTCTGGTGCACGTCCTGGAGTCGCTCCGTAAGATTGTCGGCATCCCCGTCACCAACCGCATTGCCCAGTTCTTCCAGGCGCAGCCCGGCCAGGCGTTCCTGCGCCTGCCCCTCATCTCGGTACTGCTGCCCACGGGGCTCTTGGACTGGTCCGTCATTGACAACGCCATGGCGGTGACTCTGAAGCAACGAAAGGAGGGCTCCATCGTCTTCTTCACGCGCCTGCTCGAGCTCACGCTCATTCGCGACGCCCCGCAGGTTCTGTATTATGCGCAGTTCATCAACAGCTTGGCCGAGGCCTGGGCATGGGTCCAAGAGGAGCCCGAGGTGCCGGGCGGCCAGGAGTTCAAGACCAAGATCGTCACCCAGGGCGCGCAGCCGTCGCAGCCCGAGGCCGAGGACGCGTCCGGCGAGCTCACGCCACAGCGCAAGGACCAGATCGAGTACGTGTTTGATGAATGGGTGCTTGTGTGCCAGAAGCCCGGCATCCCCGAGAACATCCCCTTTATCTTTGTAGAGCAGATGCGCGCGCGCGGCATCATTGCGAACCGCGACGATCTTTACGTCTTCGTGCGCATCGCCATTGACCGGTCTGTGGAGCGGTGCGAGGTCAGCGCACAGGCAGGCGAGAGTGTCAACGACGGCTTCGCCGCGATCGACTCTGTGGCCAGGCTGATTGCTATGTTCGTGCAAGCCTGCGGTTCCGAGAGCGACGCGGCGGTGCCCGAGGGCCGGTCGCCGCGCGCCGAGCTGGTCGACTCCATCCTGGCCCTGGGCACGATGCTCCTCAACCACCACTATGTGCAGCGCGGCGACATGTACAACCAGCGCGTGTTCTTCCGGTTCTTCTCGATGCTGCTCGTCTCGATCAACAACGTGTCGGAGCATCTGTCGGACACGGACCGGAACGAGATCCTGGGCCGGTTTGCGACGCGCTTCAACGATCTGGGCCCGACCACGTTCCCGTACTTTGTGTACGGCTGGGCGGAGCTGATCAAGCACCGGATCTTTATGCCGTCGCTTCTGCGCGCTACCGGCAACGACGGCTGGGCGTCGTACACCAAGATCCTGAAGCAGCTGCTGTCGTTCACGAGCGAGCAGCTCAAAGTGCCCGACAGCGCCAACATTGCGCGCGAGCTATCGCGGGCGGCGCTGAAGTTGGTCCTCATCATCTACCACGACTTCCCCGACTACCTGGCGGCCAACCACGTCGAGCTCTGCCAGAGCCTGCCGCCGTACCTCGTGCAGCCTCTCAACATTGTGCTGTTTGCGAACCCGACGTCGATGCCGAAGCCGCCAGACCCGACGATGCCCGGCCTGCGCCTCGACCAAATGGAAGAGGCCAGCATGGTCCCCAACGGCCGGTACCAGCCGGGCCCGCTGCTGTCGTCTATGGGCCTGACGGCGCTGCTGGACCAGGCGCTGCAGTCCGGGCCATCCGAAGAGGTGGTGGCGCACGTCAAGTACGCGATGAGCAAGACGGAGGCGAAGAGCGCCAGCACGACCTGGGGCCGCGTGGCGATCTCGACCAACGTGCCCGTGGTCGACGCGGTCGTGGCGTACATTGCCAACCATGTGGCGGCGCGGGTGTCGGGCGGTGGTCCCGTGTTCGCGGCGGGCGGGCCGGATGTGGCGACGCTGTCGATGATTCTGCACGAGCTGTCGGCCGAGGGCCGATACTACCTGATCTGCAGCATTGTCAACCAGCTGCGGTTCCCCAACGCCCACACCAACTTCTTCGCACTGGCGCTGCTGGAGATCTTTGGGCACGACATGTCGGACCCGGAAGAGACGGACATTCGGCAGCAGATTTGCCGTGTGCTCTTTGAGCGCATTGTCAACTACTGGCCGCAGCCGTGGGGCCTGCTGGCGGTGATTGCCGAGCTGGTCAAGAACGAAAAGTTCTTCTTCTTTGAGCTGCCGTTCATCAAGATGGCGCCGGACGTGTCGGAGCGGTTCGCCGCCGTGGCCAACCGGGCATAGATGGGTCCAGCTCATGGGTCTCCTATTACCTCTCCTGCCTGCTTTTGAGCCATGGCATACATACCCTTAGTTCTCATATACGAAAAATTACGAAAACTACTACTATCCACGCACGCATCCGACACCACTTCGAAAAAATAATAAAAACTAAAAGCATCCTACACGCTACACGTTTATAAAAAAGGAAAACGTTAATTTCCATCAATCACCAGCGGCATTGGGACACGGGGCGCCAAATGGGTCGTTTTTATTAGTTTCTTGCCTGTCTGTTACTGTTTTTTTTGTGTTTGTTACTTTGCATTTGCAGTGCAGCACTGTCTTTTGTTACGGGGAGTTTGGGGCTTTTGGTTTTGGCCTTTTTATTATCGTTTGTGTTTCGTCTTCAACTTTATCACTGTATCTTATATCTTTCTTTCTATTCTTCCGGTTTGTATTGGGAGGGCGGTGGATGAAAACAGACGGCGACAGAAAAAAAGAAATAGCCCTCTTTATACGTGTCATCGTTCACTGTTTGCAACCTGCAGCTGGATAATTCAAGCAAACGATGCCAACCACTTTGCAATATTTCTGGAAGGTTTCTGGGAGTCATGGCGGCGAAAGGAACGGGTGACTATGCTTAGGTGTTGGATGCAGTAAAGCGTGTTGGCGAGGGGCAAAGGGCAAAAGGACGGGCAGACAGACCGGGCGAGCGCAAACCTGGAGTGCATTGTTTTACTTGAACTATTCTTTTTCTGATGCGTATTTGTATCGAGTCCGTTTTTCCTTTTGTCTGGCATGCTCTCTTCATGGACGGGGTATGAAGACATGGACTAGGTGTTTTAGTTTCTCCTTTCCATTGAGTGACATCCAGGGCTTTGCAAATATAAGACCTTACCCCTTGGGATGAGATATAATGATAAAGGCAAATAAACAGCAAACCAAAGCCCATATAAAGTCTGAATAATTTAACCTGCCGTCTTGAAACTGTTTCACATCTTCCGCATGTAACGGTCTGTCGTTTTGTTTGCTCTCATGCCTTACTACTCCGTCAGCGTCACTTCTCATATTACGCCGCTTTTGTCTTAAATATATTATTATCATCGTTGAAATGCCAATATAAGGAACATTTTTCTAGAACGAATGTAAACAAAACAACCTCGAAAAAAAAGATCTGGCTGAGTAAAAATTAACCCACAAATCCATCATGCAACAAAGACTGAAAAGTAGGCCCCCCTTTGTCAAACGAAAATACTCTGCTGCTTTGTGCCTAGTTGCGTTCGCCGCTTGGGTATCAAATTAGCAAAATAGCCAGCGTGCAAAAGTACCGCAATTAGGAAGCACCTGCGCGGCTCGAACCAATAACACGGCCGGTGGTTATCCGAATTGGCGCACCGTTGTGCGCACTAAACAGGAAGCAGCAGAGAATACGGACGTACACATAAATTGTACAGACAAATAAACTACAGGCGGCAATCCGTAGTCTGCAGCGCAGGATGAGGGGAAGGAACGAATCAACGACCTGATAGCCGTTCTTGCCATTGCTATTGGGGGAAAGATGCACACGAGTAACGGAGTAAGCAACTGCGACCGGCGGCCGACGGACTCGGTGCCGTTCGTTCCTTCTGAGCAACAAAATAAAAGAAGTAGCAGTCGTTTCTCTTTCCTTTTCTTTTTCTTTTTCTTTTTCCTTTTAAAAAAAAAAAAAAAAAAAAAAAAAAAAAAAAAAAAAAAAAACCTTTAAAGGACTGCAAAACCGAGGGAGGGACCAAGGACAAGTTGATTCAAAAATAAATCCGCAAGAGTTCGTCTACCAGTGTCGTTAGTGTTGTTTGCGTCGGACTGGGATGTGATTCTTCACCGCCTTTGTTTCCGTTGCACTACGGTCCTCCAAGCTACTCCATAAAAAGCGATGGCCCGCTGCAACTGCACCCCAACCCGGCAGGCGCAGCCGCCGGTGCCACCCCCTGCACCTTCTCTGCGTCGCCTGCACGATACGCCGGGAACCGACCTCCTTCTGTCGACCCCCAACTTTGGGCCAATGAAAGATTACGTACTTGGAGAGCGTCACATTGCATGCATTTGGGGAAACGGCGGAGGCTCAGGGGCGAGATGGAAACGTGGTTCAAAGACGACGAAGCACAAACGGAAGAGGAAAAAAATGGGAAAAGGGTAAACCCGCATGTGTATGCGAAAGACTTCGCCGAATAAACAAGGAACAGGCGGAACCTCTGTCGGAGAGAAAGCAGCGGAGGAGAGAAATCGAAGAGAAATCGAGGAAAAATCTTTCAATTGGGATTGCAAGAGCATGGAAGTACGTCTGCGCCTTCCGATCGTGTTCCACTCTGGCCCAAAGAAAGAAATGGGAAGTGGGCAAGTGGGCGTAAAAGTGGGTGAGAACGGAGTGCAGCTGCAGGGAAGGACATTTTCAGGGTCCCTCGGCTTTTCCCATTATTATTGCCTCTTTCCTTCCGAATTGGCTCTTTTTTGTACACCCGTTTTCGTCTTTTGCGCCTGGGCGCGCCGTAGCTTCCATCACGCCTCGGGTGACAGCATTTCTCTCTCTGCTCGTCTTCACTATCGTCGGCCAATGTCCAACAGACACCCGATTTTTCTGTTTATCTCCACTTCTCGCGGTTCGCCCGGTGGTGGAACCTTGTTCCTGCCTGGTGCCTCGTGGCAGTAACCTACTTTTTGCGTCTTCTGTATTCCGTACCGTTTGTACCTCGTTCCTTCCATAGTCTCGGTTGTTTGATTGCTTGGAATATGGCATGTTACAAGAAGATGCCCTCCTTCTGGCAATTGTAAAACAACGCGCAGAAACGGCAAGTCCGAGTTGATTAATTAAAGACCCGAGACCACACCTGGTCACCTCACCTTCTTCATACTACGTACTCTGGTACTGTACGTGCTTTGCAAATCGTCCGTTAGTGTCTTCATCCCGTCTCTGTGAGCATCCACCCGGGATTCTCACGGGGCAATCGCGAAATGAATCAGGCGAGAGGGTCGCCTACTAATACCGCAGAGTTTTCTTAGCACCGGCGACAGAACTAAGAGGTCTTCCCGCCGCTGATCTCCCTACAGTATTGTTAAGATCGTATGCTTTTATGCCAACTGAGGACCGATTTGGCTGCTACTTTGCGACTACTTTGTAGCTTTTCTGTTTTTCCTCTTGGGCTTATGACGTCCCCTACACCTAACCAATAGGATAAAATGGAGCCCTTCCACTAGTACACAAACAACTTTCTTGAACAGCCTGTTTCGGGCACTTGAATGGCACTTTTCCTTTTGGTTTTACATGCGCTGTCTCTCTCCCTGGTGCTGTGGCTCGTACGCCGTTTGAGATAAATGCGCTCTGCTTGGGCAACATGCATCAAGCTGCCGTCGCAGACTGAAAGGACCATTTCATCGTGGAGCAGGCCGCATCTTGCCTCCCGGCACTGCCAAACGCTTTTGTTTTCCGTTTCTGCAGAGACTTACATCGGCCCAAAGGTGAGGCCCAGATCTGTGGACCGGGGCCAATCGCAATTCCGTGTTCTGTGATTGGTTGGCGCACTAAGGCAAGAAAATACCGTTTTCGACCACAGTGCGCCCCAGTTGTGAAAAGAGCTTCTGACACTGTTATCCCGGAGCATGTGCACTCCATAGCAACCGTCAACCACATTGTTCAGCCATCCTCGCACGCATCGCTGACGATCAAACCCAACACGCCAAAAAGAGGACAACGGTACCATGGCCATACGTATCGCCGTCACTGCCCAGTAACTGCAACTACCCTTTTTCGTCCTCGAATCACTAACACCAAAAGAGCTGGTGCGATGCCGTGAGTTGGGATCCGTATTACTGTGCGCGGGTTGCTCGCACTGTCCATGCATATGGAGCAAACAGCGCAGACACTTGCATCTCATATTTATCGGCATCGTCTCGCAGTATCCCGTCTGTGAGAAGATGGCTTTCGTTGACGACTTGTTGCTTTGCGTATCGAACACATCGAACGCATGTCTGATGTGCAGTTACCTCGCGCCTGCCTCCTGCGTGTCCGCCTCCCCATATACAGGACTGTGTATTTCGTAGGACATACGACATCTACCATCCTCTAACGAGTCGAGTCCAGGATCCACGCATCGCTGTTTCCAGACACCCCTAGAAGCCCGTCTCCCACACCGCCTTCTATTTTCGCTGTTCTCTAATACTGCATTGCAGACTGCAGCCTTCAGCTGTCTGCTCGTCGTCTGCTCACCACTCAAGACAGAGCAGCTGCAGCAACTTTTTGCACTTTGCATAGAGTACTTACACCCACCCATCCTAGAAAAGCGGCCCCAGATGGACACCGCCTTTCTTAGTCGGTACTAAACGTGCTGTTGTTGGATGGACTTGCTGTGGGACCCACCCAGCCACTTTTCTTTTTCTGCCTAGCCTAATTTTTTTTCGTCCCTGCGCCTGCCCTCGTTGGACACCTGTCACGGAGCTCTTTCCTCCCTTTCACAAGCTTCCCCCCCCGTACAAAGTAATGTCGTCGTAGTACTCCTTTCCTTCCCCAAGTGAAGATGTCATTCGTCTTCTTCTCCCACAGGTCCCCCTTGCGTCACGATCGTTGGATGACCAGCACATTACGTCCTACCCAGTGCGACATTTGACAGATGGGCTCCCATGAGTTGACCTGGAGCGTAATGGGCGAAAAGGAGGCAGGGACGTGGATCGTGCGCCGTGCGGCGCACCCTGGCGCCCGTGCGAGTAAGAACGACCCTTGGGCCAAAAAAATGGATCCTCTTTTCCTGTTTCTGTCCAAAACGATGTTGTGTCTTGTGCCGTGGTGCTCCATAACCTCATGTCTCGTGCCTGCCACCGGGGGAAGAAATAGTCTCAAACGGTGAACGTTGGTTATTCTGTGCGCCACTGCTTGCCAACGACCAAACAAGGGGAAAGAGCAACCGGCCGCCGTCGTGCTGCTTCTCGGGAGGTGCCTGACTCTCTGGCGGTGGCACTTGCTGCCTACAGAGAAAAGGCTTCAAAAGGCTTCAATGTGCCTCATACCACTTTCCACTTTTCTTGCTTGTCGCCAGACCATTTACCGCTTTGCCTCTGCCACCAGTATTTTTTTTTTTTTTTTGTTCTCGCCCAGCTCGCGCATGCGACATACGACAGGGGGTGTGAGCGCAAAAAAAGTTCTGGTCCACTAGCGCCGTTCCGTTGGTCGTTTCGGGTCTCTTCCCAGACACTTTTTCGTAAGGAAATTATGGCACCGAAGAAGAAAAAGAAGGAAAGGACCCATAAAAAACAGAGCAAGAGCAAAGAAGGCAGGCGAGGAGGCGGACGAACAAGAGACTTGTCATGCAGGCTCTTTTGTATGTGCAAACGCAGACACGCCGGCGAAAAAGTTTGTACCCTCATCACTGTTTGCTGGCAAGAGCCCCCCTTCGCACTTTGCGCTCCTGCTGTCTTCCTTGTCGTTTCGCCCCATGACGGCCCAGACCCAGTTAAGAGCCAAGAAAAGGCCCCAGAAAAAAAATAAGAAAGAGCCCAGAAAAACTAGAAAAGCAAGTGCGCCGTACGTAACAGACTGTAAGAGGCACCTGTAATGAAAAACAGGCAAACAGCAACTACCCAAAAGAAAAGAGAGAAAAGAGAGAAAAGAGAGAAGAGAGAAAAGAGTAAAGAGAAAAGAGAAAAACAATGAAAATCAGCAGATGCTCAGAAGTCCTTTACATTTACTCTGCGCATCTACATTTCAAAGTACTTTAAAATACTTGGTCGTCATTCGTGCCTTCCCTTTCAAGTCCACCCGGCATCCACCGAACAAAAAAATTTCCTCTTCTTTTCATCTGTCTTTCACTTCGAGGGCAATATCCTTGGGTGATTGCTTAGGCACAGAATCGTCATTCCGAGGCAGCTCTTCACGAGTATACATCATACTTGTACTTTGTAAATGCAAAGGCGCATTCAGCACACATTACTAGCAACAATGTAACTGAAAAAGAGCGGCCGTGTGAAGAAATTCCCGCCCCCTTCCTTTCCTGCCTCAACTTTTTTGCCGCCCATGACCTCCCCCCCCCCCCCTCTGAGTGAGGCCTTCCGTCACTCACTCTGTCGCTCCTGCCCCGTTTCTTTCTTTTCTGTCTTTCCACCCACACCCCCTTGTTCCATTTTTCTGGCCTCCTGCACCACCTTCTCGCTGCACGCCAGCCTAGCTGCCTTACCGCCGGCCCCGAGCGACCAAGCAGTGACGCTTGTAAATCCCCTCTCCCTTGGCTCTTTTGTTCTTTTTCTTGGGGGGTTTTTCTTTTAGCTCTTTCTTGTTTTAGCCTGCAACTGGTCCTCCTTCTGCCTGCTCCCACGCCCATCCGTTGCCACCGCTGAGTGAACTCATCGCCTTACCGCTTTTACACCGTCTCTGGTGCTCTCTGTAATACTGCGTCTCTCCCTGGCTTCGCCGGCTTCCCTTCCCCTTTCTGCCTGCTCTTTTTTGGGGTCTGCTACTGCCTGTTGCTCCTTCCCTTTTTTTCCCTCCCAGCGACCCGCATCCAACAAAAACAAAACAAAACAGATGCAATCAACTCGCAAGGAAAGAACGACTCGACAAGCTTGCTACAGAAAAAGGCGTGCCTTCCTTCGTTGAACTGTGTTAACTGCTCTCGCCTTCCCCCGACAACCCACCAAAACAAACTAGCAGGAAGGAGCGATCGTCCGCATTAAAACTCAGGCCGCCCAAAACAGAAAGAGCTGGGGTGTCCGGAGTATACCATACAGCAACCGACGAAACAACCCAACTTCCCTTTTTTTTTCTTCCTCTTGTCAAGAGCATCCCCATCCATCAATCCCCTTCCACCTTTCGCACCATCTGCTGCTGCTTCATTTTTTATTTTTCACGCAACAGCATCAAAACAGCATTCCTCGCCATCCATCCGTGCCTCACCCACCGCTCCGCTCCCCACACTCTCCTACCCAAGAATCGAAATCAATCAGTGCCAGCGAAACATCTGCACGCACTTGCTCGCATTTGCACGCATTTTATTTCCACATTCCGCCCCCTGCATCACACAGCGGACAGGTCATTTCGCCGTACAAACGCAGGAACAGAACGCACACAATAGACGAGACAGACGGCAAAGAAAGCAAAGACACAGCAAACGCTTTTGGCGCATTGGCAGAGAGATCTGGAGATCGCTCGCCTCGTCCCCCTCGGTGTTCTCTTCTCTACCCTACTAGTTTTATCTCCTTCGTCTCACATATCTCCGTTTCCCCTGTTTTGTACCTTTTTCCTGCTATTTCTTCTTTTTCCCTCTCTCCCTCTATTTTCCCTCTTATTCCTCCTTTTATTATTTCTTGTATTCTTTCTCCTCCCTTTTCTCTCTCCCCCTTGATCGGTCCCTTGTGATCGCCCGATTGTCGTTCCAACAACACAAAAACGGCGGCCTCCCCTCCCTCTCGCATCATGCCGTACAATACTCGTCGCAAATCACTCTCGCTGCCGTCGCTGGGCATCCACGTTCCTGTTACGCACGCCGCTCGCGCTGCCGCCGCCGCCGCTGCTGCCGCCGCAACCAAGCCTACCTCCTCCAACACCATCGCATCACCAGGAGCGTCCCCCGCAACCTCGTCCACCTCTTCGTCCAACACAACCTTCTCCCAGTCTGCTTCCTCTTCGTCTTCCACCCAGCGGCAGCTCACGCCCGTCTTCGACTCGACTACCAACATGGCGCCACCTGCTACTACTCTTTCTTCGTCTGCCTCACCAAAGCGCACGTCGTCGGCCGTCGCGTCCGATGAACAACGACCCTCGGCCAAGCGGACCAAGCGCAGCCACGACGCCTCCCCCAAGACCACCGCTGTCGCCACACCGCCCCAGTCGCCAAAACGCCAGCAGTCTGTCGAGTTGGACTCGTCTGACGTCGAGGAGGTCGAGATTGACATGGACGAGGTCAACGACGACATTGTCGAGGCCGTCATCATTTTGCTCAAGTCCACTGGCAACCGCCCGCACCTGATCAAGGAGCTGTCAGCCATTCTGATGCAGCAGCTCAAATCCGTTCAACAGTATGTCCAATTTCTCCCGAAAGCCGCCTCCTACCAATCCCTTCAATTGTCGGGTCTTCAATTCCCAAATTCCCAAATTTCGTTTGCCGACTTGACTCTACCACCCAAGAAGTCTCACGATTCCCACTTATTTTTTTTCCCTCTCGTCCCTGCATATATTTTTTGGCCCTGGCGCTCCCATCTCTTAGCGCATTTTCGTATTTCCCCTTTTAGGCGCATCTACTAACAGCATGGCTCCTCCTCTCTCCACAGGTCGGCAAATCCCTGCGCCATCATCTCGTCTCGCCTCGCGTCCTACATGAAGCGCCCCTGCTGGTCCGCCTCGAAAAACTGCCCTCTGACCAAGGAGCTCGAGAACATTCACCCCCGTCGCACCTACTACTATTTGACCACCTGCCCGCACCTGCCGCTCCCGGATGCCTCGTCCGTCCATTTCATTGTGCCGCGCACCAGCATTGTCACGCCACCGATGTCGAGCGCCGCGTCCGGTTCCGAGACCACCGAGGAGGAGCGGCGCCGCGAACTGAGCCCGTCGCCTGAGGTCGACCTGTCTTCGCCCGAGTTTGACGACCTGGACGACGACATTCCGATGCCCGGCACGCCCATCACGCACCTCTCCCACCGCTACCCCCGCTATTCGCGCGAAGCGCGCTACCACCACGCCGGCCACCACCGCTCGGCCAGCTCGTACTCGTCTCGCAACCACCGCGGCGCGTCACCTCCTCTCGAAAAGGACGAGAAGGAGTTTACGCAGACCGCCGAGGGCCTCCAGAAGCAGAAGCACGCCGGCAGCCGCTTCCTGCTGTCGCCCGCTGCCATTGCCGCCCAGGCCGCACCCCCCTCGTCCGCTACTGCTCATGTGCACAACAACGGCATGTTCTTGGACGACGCCGGTCGTGACGAGGCGCTGCTGTTTGGTTCGGAGACCGCCGCCGCTCGCCACATGGAGTCCTTTGCGCTCATGACGAGCCCGGCCATGCGCCCCATGTTCTCGCTTGGCCCTAAGAGGGACCACGAGGCCGAGAACTGGGCCAAGCTCGACAGCATGGTCACCGGCTGGGACCGGTGCCCGGAGAACATTGAGCTCGATGAGCTCGACTGCCTGCTGGATGAGTTTTAATTGTCAATCTCACCACTCCCCTCCTTTTTTTTCTCCTTTTTCTCTTTTTCTTCTGAGATACCATTCCCCTCTTCTCTTTCTATTTCCTTCTGGTTTTGTGTCTGGAGGTGAGATGCACAAAAAATGTAACGATTTATGGTTTCTTCTCTTTGTTGCGATTTCATTTTTGATCTTTTTTGATCTTTTCCTCTTTTTTGTGATTTTGAGGGGTTCGGCGGGTTTGCAAAAAAATCGGGCATTTGGTATTTTTTGTGAGGTCTCACGGGGATGAACCGGCGTCGAAATTTGGCATTTTGTGTTATTGTTTTATTTGTTGATCCGTTTCAATGTGCTTTCGTTGTTTTGTCATCTTCAATTCGTCGTCTATCATGTTTTTTGACATTTCTCTCTCCTATCCTATGAAAGGTCTCTTATTTTCTCCCTGTGTCGCTTGATCAAGCGTCTGGGGTCTCCGCTCTCATCTCCATCGTCCCCTCTTTCCGTTCTGCGCTCTTGTGCTGTCGCCCATGTTTGAGCTGTCTGCGCTGCTCTCTGTGTTTCTTGTGTATGAGTGTGGGCAGGTGAAAAGGGAATAGATGAAGAGACGTGTGTGAATCGCCTCAAAGATTATAAAGAAAAGGCCGAGGGAACGATTCTGTTTTTGTTTATTGTCTTACAATGTGTCCTACAGAAGGTTCCGTTGATGTCTTTCTTTCCTACCGGTGTGTCCTTTCTTATCTTCTTATCCTGTACGATAGGTTCGCCAGTGGATTAAACTAGCCGTTTGTGTCTTTAGACGGGAATCTGTTGATACATAAAGGGTGGAGGGGAGTGTCGGATAGAGAAAATAGAGCAAGTCGGCTGGAGAAGTGAGAGGTTTCAAAGTTTGCCTGTGTTTTTACTTGTTTTTGTTTAGTTCATGAAAAGCGTTTGATTTATTAAAGTTGTGTGATTCCTGATCTCTTTGGCTTATTGTGAAATTAATATATATATATATATATATATATAATTAAAAAATCAAGGCCCATCTTAAAATTTCTTAGATACGTCCATTTGAATAAACATAAAACGAGTAGGAAGATGGCATATTTTTGCAGGCATTTCCCTATTTTAATCCATCACCATCGTCATGTTTCCAGTCCGCTCTCCCCTCTCTGCTGACAACAGTGGCACTCCGACTCTCACCCTTACTTCTTTGCTGCGGCTTCCCTCACCCGCAGCTCAATCTTCCAGAGCGTCCCAAATTGTAGCCATCCCGGCCGCTTCACCGACACCACCTCCAGACCGGGAACCGTCTCCTGTGCCTTGGCCACAATTGCCGCCATGTCGCGGTTCCACCAGCAGCCAAATCGCGCAAAATGGCGGCTCGCGTACTGGTCCAGCAGCGAGTTGACCACGGACCAACTGCCGCGGCCGTGCTCGAGCAAGACAATGCGGCCCGTCTCGGGCTTAACGACGGCGGCCATGTTGGCAATCAGGACGACGGGGTCGGCCACCGAACAGAGGCCAAAGGTCTGGACGACCGTATCGTAGCGGGCGGTGTTGGTGGACGGCGCGGGCAGCGGCAAGGGCTGCATCGCGTCGCCGCGGATGAGGCGCACCTTGCCGTCGAGGGTACTGACGACCTCGGCATCGGCGCTGAAAGCGTCATCAATGGCGGGCGCCTTCTTGGGGATGGCGGCAGCCACAGCCGGGACGGTGACGCGCAACTGTGTGCGCGCCATGCCCAGCGCCTCACCCGACAAGTCGATGCCCGTAAACGACGTGATCTTGGGCCGCTCCTTGTTTCCGTTGAGCAAGTCGGCTGTCGCAGCCGAGGACTTGATGTAGGAGGGCGTGAACGTAGCCGGATCCCACACGTAGTAGCTCACGTTGCGGCCGGTGCCGACGGCCACCTCGAGCACGGCGCCCGACGACCCGCTGGCCAGCTTCTTGCGCTCGTGCTTGATGCCCATGATGCGCTCCGGCACATCCAGAGAGGCGTCAAAAGCGGCAGCACCGACGGGAGGAAGACCCGTGGGAATGGCATCGGGCGCAACCTCGGCGTGCTGGTGGTCGTCGCGGCAGCCGCCCTTGAGGTAGGTGATGAGCAGGGGCATAATGTAGAAGCCCAGGACACCCGCAGCCAGGGCTGCGCCAATAAGGGGCAGCTTTCGCTGTGAGAAAAGACTGTCGAGAGCTTCCGGCTTTTCTTTTCCTTTTTCCTTCTTTCCTTGCTGCTGCTGTTGCTCGTCGTCCTGCTTGCTCTTGTCTGACGAGGCGAATGGTAATGGCCGGTACGGCAAAGGCGCTGCCCGAGATTGTGGTATACGAGCCACTCTGTCTGTATTGGACTGAGATGGTGAAGACGGGTTAGGCTCCGCGGGTGGCTGTTTTGATGCTGGTCCCTTGGGTGGTGGCCGCTTCATGCGAGGTGGTGTCGCCTGAAAGAGAGTCCGTCTGAAGGAGCTAGCGGCGACACATGGATGAAGTGGTCGAGACACAGATGACAGTACCATGGATGTTTGGTAACTGCATCTCCAGTTCTGGACCACCATGCCGGCAGCCCTTGAGCCGGTGACGCTCATGATGTCGGAAAATGAGATGCGATTCGACACGATTGACAAAGTCCGTCTCTTTCTCGTGACATGAAAGCCAGTCGCCGCGCAAATGTCACCTTTGGCGTCTGAAATATATATATGAACTGGCTAATATCTTCTCGTGGCTTTGGCCGAGTGTGTTTCAACTCCACGAACAGCGAGTTGAGTGTTGACCGCGGAAGCTTTCTGCTATGGTTCAAGGTTTTCGACGTTTTCCCCAATCGTTGACCTCGAATTGGAAAAAGCGGGGCGCTTGCTGTAGCTCACCTTGCCGTATGTACTCCAAAGTGTGGCCCTATCCTGTGACTTCGCGAGTAACCAACTTAAGCTTTCCCACTAGCATCCCATGCATCGTACCGTCATTCTGTGGAATTCACAAACACCTGCGTCGTGGTCGTCGTGGTGCACTTCGTTCAAAGGCGACGCCGACAAATCAGCTTGACGACACAGCCGAACAATAGTGAAAATGGCGTCTGCTCCTTCGGAAAAAGATCTGCAGGAGCTGCTCCGCTTGCTGACAACAACGCGCAAGCTGCCCATCTTGCAGGCAATGACGCAGGTGAAGGCGCTACAGGCTGCCAATCTGCGAAGGTGTGTGCTGTTTTTTGTAACTCTGTATTTCCCGCCCCTACTGACACCTGTAGCATCCAACAAATTGCCGAGGCGCCGGCGGATGTTGTCAAGGACGCCATCAAGGATGCTGCCGCGGCCAAGTCATTACAAACGAGCTGCAAGACGGCCCTCAAGAAAATGGCCGCAGGCGGCAGCGCAACCGGCAGCAAACGGACAGCTTCGGCCAGTGGATCGGCATCGGCCAAGCGGGCTAAGCAGCTGGACGGCACAGCAGCTGCGTCGAGCAGCAGCAATATGTTTATGGGTCCCGAGCCGATGACCGCCGCCGAGCTGGAACGCTCCCTCGAGCTTCCCGTGTTTGTGCCGGCCGACGAGGAGGAAGAGGCCCGCATCGCTTCCACCGTCCTCCTGACCAACCGTGCGCCCTTGGTTTTGGCGTTTGCCGTCGAGCTGCTGCGCTACACCATGCCGGAGCAGCCAGTGTCGAGCCGCTTGAGTCTGGCCCAGGCTGTCGTCAGTGCCAACTCGCGGTCCAAGGCCACGAGTCTCGGCTTGGAGTGGGCGAAAGGACCCAGTGCCGACGAGTCCGGCTGGGGCCAGGGCCAGCCGCGGGTCCGCATCCTGGGCCGTGAGGTGGCCGTGCTCAAGCGCAGCGGGTATACTTGGAAGGGCGACGAAGAACAAGAGGAGGTGGATCATATCGACGATGACAAGAAGCCAGAGGCCACACATGCAACCGGGAACGACGCTGTTGTGGCCTCAGAACCGCAACAAGCACCACCACAACTCGCTCCACAGGTCCACAGTGCCTTGTCACAGCCTGCCGCCGGTGTTTGGTCTACCAGCCAGACCATCTCCCTCAAGGACTCGACGTTTGTGGCGCGCGCCACCACCATCACCGATCCGGCACAGCGGGCGGGTCTGCTCCGTTCTCTCATGGAAGCGCATCCCAAGCTTCTGACGGCCTCGCACAACGCCTGGGCCTACCGGGTCCGCAGTACCAGCAGCGACTACGCCAGCAGCGTGCGCCAGGATTCGTACGATGACGGCGAGACGGGCTGTGGCGACCTGATGCTGCGCATCCTGCACGAACTCGGTGCTGTCGATACGCTGGTTGTGCTGACGCGCTGGTTCGGCGGCACGTTGTTGGGCCCGGATCGCTGGCGGCTGATGCGCAACTGCGTGACGGGTGTCATGGCGGAGCGCCTGCGCCGCACGGGTGCGGATGTGGCCTTGGGTGGCGAGGCGGCGTGGGGACTGGACCTCGAGGCGATGCGCGAACAGCAGGAAGCTGGTGGTGCTGGTGCTGGTGTTGGTCCTGGTGGTCGAAGCAGTAGTCACAGCGCCGCCTCGCGCTTCAAGCACGGCCCCAATACAGGGCTGACGCCTGTGGTCGGCATGCCCATCCACCGGCCCGAAGGCGCTCGGCAATATCTCATGCGCAACTTCGCGTCCTCTGAAGACTCTGGAAAGGTTGGCGGTGTCGGGCCGACATCCGAGACAACTCCAACGAAAAAGAAGAAGACAGTCAAGGCCATGGATGCCGAGAAGGAAGAGAATCTCAGCCTGCTTCTGGGTGCCCTGCGCATGGTCTATGACAGCTGGGCCGATCACATTACGACCGCCGAGCTGGACCGGCGCGCCTGGAGCTGGTATGTCGCCGTGCGGCCGGATGTTGACGCTGGCCCCTCTGGTTGGGGCGCCAAGGGCACCGTCAAGCTCAAAGACATTCTGGCACTTCGGCGAATAGAGCAGAAGACATGAGTACTGGCGGGGAATGCAACATTACGAAAATGCGGCCGATCCGCATCGCATAAGGGCAATGTTCTTGTCGATGGCACTCTTCTTCATTGACATCGTACGGTAGTGTATACCCCAGTCTAGGATCGCGATATTGGAGCCTAAGTCTCTTCTTCCAACGCAAAAAGCCAAGGATCACAATGTTTATCGTGGAGCTGAATTCCGGTAGGAGATGCTCTGCATGTTTCATCTGCCTCGTCCAGGGTCTGGCAGCGTCTGCCAGTAGAGCATCGAGCCGGGGACACGGACTTGCCTGCTGGAGTCAGAATGCTGTGTGACGAAGAAGACGAAATCATATCTTCTTAGCACTTTACCTTCGCTACCAAGGACATGCCTAGGCTACCTCGCGCGTGTCTTTGCATGCTAGTGTTCACGGGATCGTCCGGCGAGATGATAATGACGAGTTGAGAAAGATAGGAGGCGGCTGAAGGAGAAGAGTTCGTGACTGTTCTCATGAGGAAGATATGTCGTGTGCAAGCAAATAAATCGAACGCTGAAAAACGCTGGCGAAAAGATGCAAGCGATCCCATTCGCACTCGCACTTTCCTAAATCATAGGCATTTTATATTGCCCCTGAGTTACCAGTCTTGGATCAGCTCAGAGAAGGTGCAGTCATCGCCGTTCTTTCCTTCTGGAGAGTACACATACATTGTGACGCACACAAGGAAGGCACCAATGAATCTGGGAAGGGGCGACCTAAATGATGTGGCACGTGCTGGAAGGCGCAACCTGCACTTCGCCAGGTATCGCGAAAAAGACTTGACCAATCACATCCCATATTCACTATCCTTCCCAAGGCGCATATCGTCGAGGCTGCGGTCGCAGACAACAAATAACAACCCTTTCTATTTGTTAATCCAGAGAGCTTTACCGAAAACTTATCAATGTGAGATTCCTTCTACCGCTCGCTCCTCATTGACCGACAGAGCGACAGCCGGTTCCTTGATCAAAGAGTCACAGAACAGTGCAAAACAGCAATACTTTATCCCCCGGCACAATTGCTGCCTTTTCCTCGGAGGGGAGAAGCATTCGTGAGTTCGGTCCATGGCGATTCTCGTATGCCGTGCGATGGCCGGCCTCACTGTTGAAGTCTATCCGATTGTTTCCTCTCTGGCGCCATTACAGCTGAAAACCTCGGCCGGTCAGAAATCATAGCGCATGTACTTTTCAAAACAACGTTTGTCTTGTGTTTGCATACTTTAAGACGAGACCACTCGTCCACTTGCTTACGCCTTAGTACGGAAACGGAGACGGAGCGGGACTTAAGGTGGACATTGCCGCTGGCGTACAAGTGGTACCTCCGTTTCTATCAGCGGATTCTCGTACACTTGTGCCCACGCAAGGCTTGGTGACGTCTCCGAAGACACATCTGGACTGAGAAGCCGGTCCGTACAAAATCCGACCAGCTCATTCTCATGGCTGAGTCTGTTGTAAGGTCTGAGGACTTGCCGGTTTAAGCCCCCATTGTCAACCTATTTTTGGGGCAAGTTGCAGGAAACCTGGGACCTCATATACGTTATTCTGTATTTCCGTTTCATCCTTTATTGTCGAGAAATATTCTGTCAAGTTCTGGGATTTGACCGTAGATTTTGTTTACTTATTTCCCGTATTTCTGGATTCTCTGTACTCGGCAACTTTCTTGGCCACTCTCGAACGGCCGTTCTATTTCAGCCCCTTGTCCCGGGAAAACCTTCAGACCTACGGACATGAGCGAGAGACTCACACCGCACATCGGGATCTTTGGGGCGATACGATTTACGAGTTGATCAGTTCACACTGACATCAACGCTCACATCAAACATCGTATTTACACGGGTACGCGGACGGTAATTGTCCGACGGATAGTGTATCATTTTCTTTTTATTTTCACTTTTTACTTCACCTCGATTTTCTCCAGCATTGTCATGCGCCCAAGATCGTCCCAATAGTGGTTACGTGCATCATTAATACTTCTGTATGAGTGACGGAAGCGGGATGTAGCTGGTCTCACAAGTCTCGTACTAACACGTGACCTTCGGTTTCCCGTTCCAGTGGATCCACCACCGCATGGCGGCTTGCTTCGGTAAAACGTGTCCTACGATTGGCTGGCTGGGACATGGCCCCTTCTGGCCTCGGCTCTGAGAAGGAAACTAGCGGACCAGGCCCCTGTAGTCGGGTTGATCCTGCCAAATTTTCGCTTTTCGGTCACTATCCTGTGGGGCTTCGTTGGAATTGTTTGGGGCAGTCGCACAAGCCGAATAACGGCCTCCAAAACACCACACAAATAAATACGTCACCATCTTCATCCACCACAAGCCGTTTGCATTTCCAGAGTCACGCTCCCCAGTCTGCCATTATCGAATCCACAGACCACGAACTTGGCCCTTTGTTCGTCAGTTGCCCTTTCGAAGCTCTCTACGGTATCAATTGAAGGTTCCGTGGCACCAGCTTAACACGAAACAAGCAATTAAAAGCGACGAAAACAAAACTAATAAGAAAAGACAAAAAATAAAAAAGAAAGAAGCTAAAGCTTTGAGCTGTTGCTTTTCGTCTGCAACCTAATTGGCCTCCTCGGCCCTTGGTTAACCGTGCAGGACCTCCACTTTGGACATTCCGGCTGCTCAAGTCTTCTCACAAGACCAACACCCCAAAGAGGCCAAACGGGCGGCCATGCAATAACTGGCATTTTCCTGTTCCACTTTGACCTGACACCTCTGACTCGAATTCTTCTTCATTCCTATCGTGGTGTTACGGTTGCGAACGTCTCTTGCCGCTGGGCATTCGAATTTTCACTTTTTTCGAAGACTAGCGACGCCATTGTCAACATCGACTGTCAACCTTTCAAAAAACCAAGCGCCCGACGAACGGCCTCTACACAACACTCCACACATCCACAGCCATGTTCACAGCCTCAGCATCAAGCAGCCCTGCCGTTGCGGTGCGCGTGTGCTGGACGGCAGGCCGCCGCAGAGCTGTCCTGCCGACCAGACCAGCAGCCGCGCCACAAAACTCGTACTCGGCCTCGGGCCAGGTCCCGAACGGCCCAGTCCGGTGGAACAGCAGCGCGTTGCGATGCACAGCTACCCCGGCGACGACGTCATCGCCCTCATCTCGCCGGTGCCGCACCTCTGCTTCCTCGTCCCACAATAGCGTCCAGGCGGCAAGCCGGCCACGATTTGCGACCGGCAACACCCCCAAGCCCATCCCCACCCCGTACTTCGCACAGACACGATTCTTCTCTGAGAGCCGGCGGCGGCGCATGGCCGACGTCGTCGCGGACGAGGACAGCTTCGACCCCAAGAGCATCGAGCGCGAAAGCGACATGGTGGACGTGTGTATCATTGGCGGCGGCCCGGCCGGTCTGAGCGCCGCCATCCGCCTCAAGCAACTGGCCACCGAGGCCGGCAACGAGGACTTCCGCGTGCTGCTGTTGGAAAAGGCGGGCGAACTGGGTGCACACACCATGTCGGGCGCCGTCATCCAGCCAGACGCCATCAACGACCTGATCCCTAACTGGCTCGACGAGGACAACCCGGACCGCTTCGAGTTTGCGACGCCCGCCGGCAAGGACAGCATGAAGTTCCTGACCAAGACCAAAGCCTTCCCGCTGCCCATCCCGCCCCAGATGCACAACGACGGCAACTACATTGTCAGCCTGAACCAGTACGTCAGCTGGCTCGGCGCGCGCGCCGAGGAGGCGGGCGTCGAGGTGTACCCCGGTTTCGCGGCGTCGGAGGTGCTGTACGCGGCCGACGGCAGCGTGTCGGGCGTGGCCACCAACGACGTCGGCATTGGCCGCGACGGCAAGCCCAAGGACTCTTTTGAGCGCGGCATGGAGTTCCATGCGCGCGTCACGCTCTTTGCCGAGGGCTGCCACGGCAGCCTGACCAAGCAGGTCATCAAGAAGTTTGACCTGCGCCGCGACAGCGACCCGCAAACGTACGGGCTGGGCATCAAAGAGGTCTGGGAGGTGCGGCCCGAGGTCTTCGAGAAGGGAAAGATTGTCCACGCCATGGGCTACCCGTTGCCCTATGACTTGTACGGCGGCGGCTTTATGTACCACTTTGGCGACAACCTGGTGACGCTGGGTCTCGTGACCTCGCTCGACTACAAGAACCCGTGGCTGTCGCCCTACAACGAGTTCCAGCGCATGAAGCAGCACCCGCTGTTCCGGTCCGTGCTCGAGGGCGGCAAGTGCATCTCGTACGGTGCGCGCGCCATTATCGAGGGCGGTCTGCAATCGGTCCCCAAGGTGGCCTTCCCCGGCGGCGCCATCATCGGCGACTCGGCCGGCTTTGTCAATGTGCCCAAGATCAAGGGCACGCACAATGCAATGAGGTCGGGCATGCTGGCCGCTGAGGCGGCGTGGAACGCGCTGAAGACGGGCAGTACCGCTGCTGAGGGCGAGGGTGAGGCCGAGAACCAAGACGACGATGGCCAGTCGACGGTCCGCGGCGACACCGTCTTCTTGTACGAGTACGAAGAGGCCCTCCGCAAGTCCTCGATCTGGAAGGAGCTGCACGAGGTCCGCAACATGCGCCCGTCCTTCCAGACGCCCCTCGGCATGTACGGCGGCGTGCTGTACTCGGGCATCGAGGCCATTGTCTTGAAGGGCCGCATGCCCTGGACCCTGCACCACCGCCACGCAGACCACGAGACCACCAAGCCCGCGAGCCAGTACAAGAAGATTGACTACCCCAAGCCCGACGGCGAAATCACCTTTGACATCCTGACGAGCGTCTCGCGCACCGGCACCAACCACGAAGAGGACCAGCCCGTCCACCTGCAGGTCAAGGACTGGGAGAAGCACACGACTGAGACGTATCCTGAGTTCCAAGGCCTGGAGAACCGCTTCTGCCCGGCCGGCGTTTATGAGTACATTGAGGACAACACCAAGCCTGAGGGCGTGCGTTTCCAGATCAACGCGCAAAAGTAGGTCCTCCTTCCGCTCTTCACTTTTGTTCTCTCGTTTTGTTGTTTCTTTCCTCTCTTTTTTAAGCACACACTAACCCGTATAGCTGCATTCACTGCAAGACGTGCGACATCAAGGCGCCCAAGCAGGACATCAACTGGCAGGTGCCCCAGGGTGGCGAAGGTCCCAAGTACTACATGACATAAGAGACGGAGAGAGAGAGACGGAGAGAAAGAGGAAGAAAAATTTGAGAGTGAGGAGTGGACAGTAAAGCCCATACATTATGTTTACTTTTTGACTCTGTCGTTTGGTTGCACATATTCATTTTGGAGACATCGGATTGGTTGTTTTGCTAGGAAAGAAAAGAAAAGTTCACACTGTATGAAGTAAAACGGTTTCTTTCGAAACAAACGGACAAAGTATTGGCAGGTTTAGCCGGTTGACCAACGGCCTCTCTTCTCTGCCTGCAGGTAGCTGCAATGAGCCGTGCAACTATAGGACAAAAGGCAGACAACGACCAGTCCCGCGCCTTCACCGGCGTATTTTGTTTGGTGGCGGGCATTAGCTGGTCTTGATCTGTCGTATTGGTCACTGCCACAACACGGTGGCTGGTCATGTTGAGCCAGGATACCCTTCAATGTTAAAAAATAAAAAGGAGAAGAAAAGACCACAGGTCAGTATGTTCAAAAGTACGGCATTCATATGCATGCAACATGCTGTGTCGGATGAGGAACGCCAGCAAATCAAGACAAACAATCGAGTAAAAGAAAAAAAGCTGCAAGGACGGAATGAGTCATGATGTCCTCGTACTCCGAACGTCGTAGGACCTGTGGTCTTTTGGCATGAAAAAGGCAGCAACAGCATGGCTGGGTGAGAAAACTAAAGGGTGTGAAGGGTCCGTGGGCAGGGGCTTTGCAGCTGAACGGCGCAGAGCCTCGAGTGTGTGGTGTGCTAAAGCCTAGCTTGCAAAAAGAAAGCAGAATGAAAGTACATCTACCTGCACTTTCAAGGGGCGAAGGAAGTTTGAAGAGGGTTGAGATGTTGCACCACGGCTCACCCCTTTTTTTGTGATAAGGGATGTGAACAAGGGGGTGGTGTGTTCACGCACGTCGACAAAAATGTACGAAAAAGGACAGAAAATGGAAAAGCAGCACGAGGAGGTGAAAGAAAAGGAGAAAATGTGAGATAGAAATGATGATAAAATAAAAACAGAAAAAAAGTGATGTGTCAAGTTTTACAAGTGAACAACAAAAAGGTTCCTGTAGGACTGGGTGAGTTATACGAAGTGAAGAGAGCACAGAAGGGACTTATATGCCTGGCGATGAGAGAAAGAAATACAACACGAATGTCGTATCTTACATCGCATGATGGTGATAAGAACAGATAAAAACTAGACGGACGGTGATAAAAAATATTGCATGCCGTCGTAGTTCGTTTGCGCCTTCCTCCTCATTTCACCTCAACAAAATCAGGCCAAGGGAAGGAGCTCCCACGATAAAAATGACGGGTCAAGGAAAGAGGTACTAGTACAAAACAAGGCACACAACCTATTTGCTCACACGTTATGCACCCTAAACGGAAAGGTGCCCACCCCTTTAGCCCCTGCCGCACTCTCGTTAACTGTCGCCCAGGCAGCAGTTTCTTATGATAAAAGAGGGAGAAGGAGCGACGCCAGCGCATTGTCTGATTCGCTGCGCAATCCTGCCTGCTTCAAACCCCAGGCCCTGGACCAATCAGCGGATGCGATGGCCCTCCATCGCAACGAAAGACAAGAGAAAGAGCAACAACCACCCCTAAAGTGGGCCCCTGCCACAGCAACACACCTTTCCGTCTCACCCCTGCCCTTTGCCAGCCACTTTTGCATTTTTTCTTGCATTTTATTTAATTCATTCGCATGGAGATCCCTTCCTCATGAACCCTTGAGGCCTGTGTTTTGGGCCGCTCTCTCACTCACACGCACAGGCTGAGTCCAATGACTAGTCCCTGTAAAGTGCATCTCGTTGGCATACATAAGAATAACACAGCTCCCTTCGTTGGCGGCCCAGCTTCGAATGGAGCTTTGCGATTAGCTGTCAAGAGCTGTCCATGTTGGTCCTCATTGACGTAACTGCCTCTTTTTTGTTTGTGCAGTTGGGTCGATCCTTCTTGTTATTGTATCCAATTCATCCACTTGAATCGTTACTTCCTTCTCCTCACCGACAATTTACCGACTCTGGCCTCTCTTACGCGGAAGCTGCGCCTATCCACACCCATCAACAAACGCAGTCGCTCCTTCCGTTTTTTGCAAACGTCAACAAAGCAACAGCTCGTTCAACTTCCTCTCACTTCGCTCTCTTGCCGTCTCTTCTACCCTTTCTTCCTCTTTCATACTCAAGCCTTGCCGATATATAAAAGGCAAAATCGCCTTTTTCTTAACCTCCCACCTCTCCGGTTCCCTTCCCTTCAACTGCATCTCGTCGGCTCACACCAACCCCTCGATTTGCAGCAGGGCCGTCACAAGTAGAACGAGAGTGAAAAACGACACAGCGAAGCTCTTGCACGAATCGTCGAAGCAAATTCAAGCTTTTTGTTGTTTTGCATTCCCTTGAGCAAAACGAGCTCCTCTCCAAGAAGCAACCATTTTCTTTACGCCTCATCTAATCTTTTGGCCTGTTACGGGCCATTGGATCGACCTTGATATTTGGTAGTCGATCTTTACACCTCCCAAAACGAATCGTCATTGCCGGAGCTGCACTGCTGGGAGAGACATTGACTTGTTTATCTCCCACTTTTTTTTTTGGTAGGATTTCATCTATATTTTTGCTTACTCCTTTCATCGCCTTCGCTTTTTTACCTTGCTCATTGCGAGTGGTGGCCAAGATCGCAAGCTGTGGTTCAGAAGATCATGATGGGGCTTGTTATTGCCTCTCGCCATATTCGCCACCTCTCAGCCTGGACCGTCCTCGCCTTCATGATCCGCCACACCACGCCACATATTTGCCATTTGCGATTTTGCTGGAATATATCAATTCGAGTATCCGCGAATGCTAACATCTCATGCTTGCATAGATCTCGTTTTACAAAACCTTCTACTTTGCGCCTTCACTTCCACCTCCCTACGCAGATTTCCCGGTTTCCAGTATGGAAGCTATTCATACACATCCCGTGAATGCGTTGCAGGCAATGGCGTTCACGGCACCTGGGTCGCTCTCGTTCCCTGGCGGCCATACCGAGCTTACGCCACCACACGACTCGTTTGACAGTTCAGCAGCCGACAGCAGTCAGGAGACAACGATGCAACCGAATTCAGCTACGAGCTCGTTTGCTGCTGGTGGTTCGGATGGCGGTGCAGCAGGCAACGGCGTTGTCACGCCGGCTACGCCTGCCGCGACCCCGTCTGCCGTGACGAGCGGGAGCGGCTTGGTCCCGGTGCTACAGTAAGTATACGTGTGGCGCTGTTGACACGCCGAAAGCGCGGAAACAGTATTTGCTCACATTTTAGGAATATCGTCGCTACAGTCAACTTGGACTGCCGACTGGACCTCAAGACCATTGCTTTGCACGCACGGAATGCAGAGTACAACCCAAAGGTAGGCAGGGCTCGGTGTGAGAGTGCGAGGTTTTGTGTTGTTGCTCGCCCGTTCTTTGTTTGCTAACATGGCAATGCAGCGTTTCGCAGCAGTTATCATGCGGATCCGCGACCCCAAGACGACGGCGCTCATCTTTGCCAGTGGAAAGATGGTTGTGACCGGCGCGAAGTCCGAAGACGACAGCAAGCTGGCGTCGCGCAAGTATGCACGGATTATCCAGAAGCTAGGCTTTGACGCCAAGTTCACCGACTTCAAGATCCAGAACATTGTCGGCTCATGCGACATCAAATTCCCCGTCCGGCTGGAGGGCCTGGCCTCGCGGCACCACAACTTCAGCTCGTACGAGCCGGAGCTCTTCCCCGGTCTGATTTACCACATGATCAAGCCCAAGGTCGTGCTCTTGATCTTTGTCAGCGGCAAGACGGTGCTCACAGGCGCCAAAGTCCGTGAGGAGATCTACCAGGCCTTTGAGATGATCTACCCGGTGCTGCAAGACTTTCGCAAGGTGTAGCCGTGTACGGGTATTCGGAAACTGTTTGATTCTACGTTGCACCGTGTTGGCGCGTCGTTGTTTCGACTGCGAAACGTGTCACCATTGTCGTCTTTAATGTCTTTTACTTGTGCTTTTCTTTGCTCTTACTTGCAGCATGGCATCGGCGTTGGTCGAGTACGTTCACACACAAAAAGGAGTTCCGGAAAGGAACAAGGGCACTCATCGATTCAATATGCTTCGTTTTAATACATATTTTATGACACGTCTACACAAGTGGTTTCTAGTGTATACAATGTCTGTGATGCCTTATGCCTTGGAGCTCTTCGACAGCTCGTCCTGCAACAAGAGACCCGGCTTGCCACCACGGCTGCCGTCCTCCGTGACGACTGTCGCCCATCCGAGGCCGGCGATACTCGCACCTTTGTCCGCTTGTCGCCGCCACGCCCATTTGTCGGCAAATGCAGCCGGCCGTTGACCGACGAGACAATCGACAACCTTGTCACCCAGAACAGGCAGGAACTTGAAAGCATGGCCGCTGCCGCCGGTGGCCAAAAATAGGCCTTCAAGGTCCGGGTGGAAGTCTACCACAAAGTCGCCCGTCGGCGTGTCCGTGTACCAGCAGATTCGCGTCTTGGCAAAGGGCCGGTCGACCAGCCCAGGCACAGGCACCATCTGCTGCAGGCCACGGCGCAGGTCGGCCTCGCCTTCCGCCGGAATGTTGAGCTGCGGGTTGTCGAGGTGTGTTAGCGGCTTGGACACGCCGGCTCCGACTTCAGGCGACGCCGGGTTGATGTACCCGTAGGAATGCCGCGCCACTTTCAGTTCGCCGCTCTCGGGCGCCGGCGGGATCACAAACAGGCCGGACGTTAGATTGAGCACGACAGGCATGGAGGCCACACGCGCATGCTCCTCTTCGTTCACCAGCGGCACGTACCCAAGCACCTGGCCCGTGGCAGCCAACGAGCCGGCCAACGACGTCCCGCCGACAAGAGACTCCGTCCAGGCGCCCGTTGCCGCAATGGTCAAGTCAGCCTTGAGCGTCCGGCCGTCCTCGAGGCGCACTCCTACGACTTTGGATCCCTCCGTCTGGATCTCGAGGGACGCTACCCGGCCGCGCACAAACTGAACGCGCCCGGCCGCCTGCACCCGCCGCAGGAACCAGGCCATGCTGGCCGCCGCGTCCGCCCAGCCGCTCGCGCCGTTCAGGTAGCCCCAGTCGCCCGTGGTGCCGCCCGTCCCGACAACGGCACGGATGGCCTCCGGGTTCGGTAGTTCTTTGAGCTTGGTGGCCAGGTACGCGTCTTTGGCAGCCAATGCCTGCACATTGGCCCAGCTCTCGCGCACGTAGTCCATACCGGACTTTTTCTTGGGTCTCGACGGGTCCTGCTCTTTCTGGGCAGCAGCATCGTCCGGTGCGTCGGCCACTACCACGAGTCCGCTTTCTGTGTACCGCCCACCACCGCCAATGTAATCGTCCTCGCTCTCATCTCCTGCACCAACAGTGCCTGGGCCCGGCCGCCTACTTCCCCGCCAGTAGGCCTGCGCCTCGTCGGCCAGTGCCGCATACGCAGGGTCAGCGTAGTCGGCGCGGATGATGCGCGACGTGTCGATGCTGGCGGCGTCGCGGGCCGGGAAATGCTTGGTGTCGTCCTCGCCTCCCACGTCGCCCGACCCGCGGTCCACCACGGTAATGGTCGTGCGGGCAAACTCGGGCCGCCGGCTGAGCGCCTCAGCTGTGCTGAGGCCAAAGACGCCACTGCCCAGGATCAGGATGGACGTAGGTGGTGAGAATGTCATTTTAAGGGCGTGCGTTTGTGGTGAAGGTTCGACAATAAGTGGGCCAGTTTTTGCAGCTTCGTCGTTTGTTCTTTCGACAATTCCGTCGTCTACGTGTTGAACGTGGACCGACGTCGTCTTTTATAGCTATATCCGTAGAGACGTGTCACAGATGAACCATACTCCACTATTTCAACTCCTCTGCTGAGACAGTATCGTCGGCCGTCGATATCGGCAGCCAATGTCCAAATAAATGCGAAGAAATCGTTCCTTCCCTCTTAACCGATGCCCACAATTGGTGTAAAATGGTGCAGGTAGTAGACTCCCCACTGTAGACGATCGTGACTGCCGTGTCTCTGGCCGTCGCTAGCCGTGGGGGGACCCACGCCCACGCCCACGCCCAGGCACTGGAACCATCCCAGCGCTCTTTCCCAGAGCTCACAAGGCTGGTTCACAGCGAGACGGCAGGCACACGAAATTTGTGGAGCCTCCCTAAAACAACGAATCGCGATTTCGCAACGAGCACAAATAGCTTCAATCAAAGACAGCATTCACGACAGCATACGACAGCCACGCCAACGTACACCACGATGCACCATTTATTATAACGACTCCCACCTCAATGGAAATGACAGTGAACAGCAGTGCGTCTGCAAGACCCACATGACGCGCTCCCGACCAGTGTCGTATCCCCCAACCAGACGAGCACGATGTCGTATAACAACAATGACAACAGCAATGGTGGCTTCAACGTCCGCTTCCCAGCAAAGCAGCCCGCCAAAAAGTCCATCTTTGAACGCCAGCGCGCCGAAGCGGAGACCAAACGCAAGCGGGAAGCGGCTGAGACGGCTGCCGTATACGAGGACTTTGTCAAGAGCTTCGACGATGGCGGCAGCGCGCCAGCGACGTCTGAACCGAAGCAGCAGCAGCACAGACAACAGCCCTTCTCGACCTCTCTACACCAACCCAAGGGTGGATCGACTGCCGGTGCGACAGGCGGCCGCAGGCACTTTAGCATACCTGCGTCCGCACACGGAGGCATTCGACATAGCGGTCCAGGCAACAACAGACCCCGCGATGGACGGCCGGGCCGACTGAGCGATGTACGCACCCGGCTTGCCTTTGGTGACGACGATGATGGCGATGACGACGACACCGTCGACCGCGAGAATGGCGACAGAACAAGAGGCAGGGACAATGACGAAGAAGGCCAGGTCGTGGAGGACGACGGGCCTCGAAACTTGACGTCGGGTGCCATCGATCGAGCGGAAGAAAAGGCCGCTTCAAAACCGACCATGCGTCTCGCCAACATGCCGCCCGCCACCTCACCCGCAGCCATCAAGGCCCTCGTGGTCGGCAGCAGCCGTCTGACCGTCGACAACGTCCGCATTCTCCCTTCGAGCGGCACGGCATCGACCGACCGTAAGTCGGTAGCCGCTATTGTCACGCTCGCGGCCGAGACGGCGGCCAGCGACATCGATGCCGCCGTCAGTGCCATGCAGAACCGCTACCTGGGCTTTGGCTACTATCTCACCCTGCACCGACACCTCTCTTCGGCCGTGGTGGCAGCATCGTCGACATCCATGGCAACAGGAAGCAGCGCTTCTGCGCAGCCTTTTGGTGCTCGGCCTGTCTCTCCGGTGTCAAAAACCGACAATGCTCCTTCTACGGGATTTGCGCCGCCCGGGTTTTCCCAGGGCGGCGGGCGCTCCTTCCAGGGTGGCCGTGGCATGGGCATCCCGCCACCCGCTACATACAACAGTCCAGGCACCGCTGGTGGCATTGCCCATCGCGAGGGCATTCTCCACGTGCCCGTGCGCGCGCCGCGTGATATCAAGAAGCTACGCATGATCCACAAGGTCATTGAACAGGTGCTTGACCAGGGTCCCGCGTTCGAGGCCTTGTTGATGAGCCGCCCCGAAGTGCAGCTTCAAGAGAAGTGGGCCTGGCTGTGGGATGCCCGGTGCGAGGCCGGCGTTTGGTACCGCTACCGACTGTGGGAGACCGTCACGGGACTCGGGGCGCAGCATGAGAAATCCAAAGGCCACGCCAAAGGCGGCAAATATGTGCCCCTCTTTGAAGGTGGCCACGCCTGGAAGACGCCAGACAACCCGCTGCCATACGAGTTTGACACGAGTCTGGCCGAGCTGGTCAGCGATTCGGACTACGTCTCGTCCGATGACTCGGACGCCGAAGGAGCGGAAAACACAACAGCAGCGGCTGCGGCGACGGACGACGACCAGGAGACGTTTTTGAACCCCCTTGAAAAAGCACGCCTGACCCATTTGCTGGCGCGTCTGCCAACAACCCTGTCCAAGCTGCGCAAGGGTGACATCGCCCGCGTCACGGCCTTTGCTATTACCCACGCCAGCCGCGGTGCCAACGAGATTGTCGACCTGATCGTCGCCAATGTTGAGCGGCCTCTGGCCTACACGGCCGCCAACCCAGATTACCGGGGGAAGCAGGTGGATGAGCATGCCCATGCCGACGGTGGAGGCGATGCTCTTGCCGAGGCTGACACCACTACCGACACCGACACCAGCAGCGCCCAACTCATCGCCGTCTACGTCGTCAGCGACATCTTGTCGTCCTCCGCCACCAGCGGCATCCGGCATGCCTGGCGCTTTCGCCAGCTCTTTGATGCCGCACTGCACCGCCGCAATGTTTTTGCCCTGCTTGGTCGCCTCGCCAACAAGTTCGGCTGGGGGAGGATGCGCGCCGAAAAGTGGAAGCGCAGCATCGGGCTTGTGCTCGGCCATTGGGAGGGCTGGTCCGTCTTTTCCGCCGAAACCCAAGCCTTCTTGGTGTCGAGCTTTGAGAATCCGCCGTCGGTCGGGAAGAGCGGCGACAACGACGGCGACGAATTCCCACCAGCAGCAGCCGATACGACGACTGGATCCACCAAGAAGAGTCGATGGAAGACGGTCGAGACGACAGCTTCAGCGCCCACAGCCGATGGGCCAGCGGCATCAGGATTTCGTATCGTGGATAACACGAGCGCGAGCAGTGCTGCAGACGGAGGCCAGATGGTCGTCGATAGTGAGCATGACACCAGCGGAAAGGAGGGCGCCACTACCGCTGTCACCGCCTACAACACGGACAATAACGACGACGACGACGAATGGGCCTATCGCTCCGACTACACCGACGACGAGGCACTTGACTTGGCTTGCATGGATGACGAGGACATTGATGGCGAGCCTATGGGAGACATTGGGGAGACGCATCTGCACGGCATCCCTCTGACTATGGAAGAAATTCGAGCTCTCGTGGACGACCTGGACGACGAGATGAGCGAAGAGGGCGAGATTGCGACTGACGATGACGGCGACGAGGACAAGGACGATGACTACGAAGCCTACGGCATATCTGATCGGTCAAGTGGTAGTGGTAGTGAGAACGCCTACAGCAACGACAACGACAACGACAACGATGGCGGTCAGCGTGGCCACTCACGCGACATTGCAATGCACGATGTGCCTCATGCACAAGGAACGGCGGCATTGCCGGCGGCGGCAGCTGCGACCACGTCCATCGAGGAACGCGACCTGCCTCGGACACGCCAAGAACGCCAAGAACACCAAGAACACCTAGAACACCTAGAACACCTAGAACACCAAGAACACCAGGAACACCAAGAACAGCCAGGAAAACGAGAACCACCCGCAGACACTGTGCATCCAACTGAGATCACCAGTGTGTCCTCGGCCCTTCCCGGACCATCAGCCAGACGGGCCTCATCCGTGCAGACCGCGCAACCGACCAGCACCGTCCACATGCAGGTCGGCTCGTCGTCGACCGCTTCATCGACTTTCCCGCCGCGCAAACGCATGCGAGCCGCCGATATGTTTGACGATTCGGGCGACGAAGGCCAGTCATAGAGGAGACGGCGCTCCAGGGAACAGAGCTGCCCCTTGTTGACCTTGTTGACCTTGTTGACCTTGTGCAACACAGAACAGCGCGTGGCGGTCTTGACTAGACCAGGAGAGGCAGGCCACCGAATCGAAGGCCGAGAGGAGGCCGAGAGGGCAACTAGGGCTAGCCGAAGGAGAAGGTGACAATATGAAAAGAGAGTAAACAGAGAGGCGATATGGAAAGCGACACGAAGAGAGACAAGGAGAACAAAGGGGGTGTGGGTGGGTGGGAGTACACCTCTCCTTTATTTGTCTTTTCGGTTATCTTTTGGTGTGACAACAACCTCCTTTTTTTACTTTTACTGTGAGACAAAAAGCAAATACATTATGATACCCCAGTTTTTTGTTTATTTTTTATGTTTTTTAATAGCGACCACATCCGAGCAAAACAGAGTGGGCGAGCAAGGGGGGGTTGCACTGCTGGCGAGGCCGTCGGGGTTGTTGAAGCGACGATGACGTCGTGATACCATGCTGTCTCAAACTCAAACATAGTATGCGGCTTTTGTTGACTTTCTTTGATCGCCTTTTGTGGATTTCACCCGTTCTTCAGCTCTCTTCCCCGCCATTTCCCACTATCCAATATCACTCGCACCTCGTGTCGCCTGGCCTCTTCCTCTTCTCTTCTCTCGTTCCCTTCGTTTCTGGGCCCACTTTGTCTTTCCAAGTTCCTCCTCCACTTCTCCTTGTTCGATCTTGCAGCAAGATATTACAGGTGGCACAAGATGTGCGGCAAAGCAGGAGGAATAAACAGGGAAGGATGAGGAGGGCCTATTGAAAGAGGGGGTGAAGGGATAGACCAATGTGTCAAGGGAATGCATCCAAAGGACCGCGAACAAGGGCCGACCAACGGCAGGCCAGAGAAGGCGGGAAGACCAGGATGCCAACGAACCAACGGACCGGTTCGTTGGGTGGCCCATCTCTGCTTGCCTCTTACATCGCTTGCCCCGGCCATCACCATATTGTCCTTTCCTCAGGACGGTAGGCGCGGTACAAAACTACAGGGCTGGGGGAGGGGATGATGAACAAGTCGACAGGCCGTGTGTTGTCATCGGGAGCGGCGACCCAGTCAAGTCTTTCGCGTCTCCGTGGAGAGTGCCAGACATGAAAAGCTCATCAGAATATCGAATATAAAACCGAACCAACCCAAAAACGACTGCAACCAGGGAGAGGCACCCGGGGGCTTTCCATCCTGACCCAGTCACGAGGGGAAATTCTCTTTTCTGTCTGTATCCCAGTTCAGCTACCAGTATCCCACGTCGGTGACTCTCGATGGGTACGGCCGCGGCGCCGCCACTCTGGGACCACGCGGTGCACATCCCCTTGCCTCCTTTGCGCTCCGTTCCCGACCTAAGCGGCAGTTGTGGGTAACTCGTGTCCAGAAGAAAACCCAAAATGGAATAACAAAAAAAAGGAGAACGCATTCCCAATATTAGTGTCGACTTTGCCCTTCCACCAGTCCTCTTCAGTGCCGCCATGTCATGTAACGTCAACACGGCGCGGGCGGTACAGGACGCGGGGGGAAGGGATGGTAGTTTTGGAGGCTAGGGTGGTATCCTGGTAGGAAAGACCAGGAAAGATGTAGATATGGAGTGTTCTTAGCTTGTCGTGTGTCTCATTGATTTCTGTTATATTTTTATGTTTTATTTATTTGCTTTTGGGCCATCCACAAGGTCGACATTTTATTTCGGTGTGGGAGCTGGAAAAAAATATAGAAAAAAGGAACGAAATACGGCGTTCGCAGAACAAGGGCCAAGGACGCAGAGGCGGGATGCATGGGCTCTCTTCCCCACGAGACATGGCTTGGCTTTTGTACTCCCTGGGTCACCTTTGGGTCTCATCTTTGTTTTGGCAATTCTTCCCGCCAGGTTTGTATTACGTACAGCATACTTTTGCGAGAACCATACAACGGTTCGGGTGAAGACCGAGGACGAACAGAAGAAAAAAATAGCAAAGAAAAAATAAAGGCAAGATTAACCATACAGGCCAATGTTTTTTATTTAAAAAGAAAATAAACCTTTTTTGTTAAACAAAGAAAAATGTTGAACAACGACAAGGAAAGGGCTATACGAACAACAAATATAAAAAGCAACCTTACAATTAAAAATCGGAATAAACGGGGAGTAAGACCTCTTGCTGTTCTGTTTTGCCCTCTTTACCCTCGTTGTCTTCTTTAATTTCAAGGACTCCAACGCCGGTTGCTCGTATGTGTCCAGTCATATTCCAGGCAGGGCAAGTTTACTCGAAACAGGGACACGCAAAGTTGGTGTCTGACCCGGCTCCCGCGACAAGAGGCAAAAATGATAGAGGGGAAGAAGGGGGAGCAGGGACGTGGCATGGTAAGGATCAATGCTTGGAACCTCTTATTACTTTCACATTTGTGATGTTCATACTGTCAAGTCCCTCCAGGAGTGGGTATGAATATAGAAGAGTTGACCCTTAAGATATGTGACAGGCGAGAGGCAATGAAGCCGGACAAAGAAGTGTCCCTGCTGTGAAGCTGCGAAAGAGATTTTTTTTTAAAAAGGGAAAAAAAGTAAAGAATGAATGAATAGCGGTCTCCCTGCAAATCCGACAACCTGGACAGCCCGTCCTCCCAGCTTGACGTCTGCGCGCACCACGTCGTATGCCATCCAGCTTCTGCCCTATTGTGCCTACCTGTATTGTCTTCGGCATGGATCACACAACCACGAAGTTTGTGATCCATTCTTAATTCAAGATTGTAGTGCAATTTTTTCCATTTGTCGTCTCGTACGCACTTGCCTCCTCCTGGTATCAATACGCAAGCCCCTTGCCTATAATGATTACAATACAGCCGGTTGCGCTTTCTCTCCAACAGACTACCACTGGGAAGCGCAAAGCGAGCCGATTTCACACCAGCGCTCTTGGCGCCGGCTGTGGGTCGCAATTGCCTTGCCCAACTCTCTTGAGACCCCCAAGGCCGTAAAAATTGGCCCTGGAACTCCGTTCCCCACCTTTCCTGAGCCGTGCGGGCCAATGGAAACTTGCTCATACTGAAGTGGGACCTTTTTTCTTTCGTCACCTCCTTCCCCCCCAGCGACCCCCAAAAAGCACCCGTGCGATGTGTTGTGCGGCACCCCACTATTAAAAAAAGTTTGGAGATCCCCATGTGAAATTGAGTCTCGGTGGCTCTTGCCTATTTACGAAGTACATTTTGTCCCCTTTCCCACGCCAAACAGAAGCAACCCAATGTTCATTTTGGCAAATGTCGAGAAAAGGAAGGACCGCTGCTGCTGCCCTTTGATAGTTTTGTCGGGTTGGAAGGTGCTGCCGCGCTGATTGGAAAGCTTCCTCCCATCTGTAAGATCGGACGTCGTGTAGGACAAGCTCCGAGTGCACATATCAGAACGAGGTTCTGTCGACGCTGCCCTGGCTGGAGTGGCCCAGCCATGTCGCCATTGCCACCCTCTTTTGGCCTGTTCGGAACCTTCACCGGTAGTTGGCGGTTGGAGAGATGGAGAGATTGGGTGCACATTGATTCAGTGCACTTCGCGGTCGGTCCTGCCTCGTGCGTTTCTCGTGTTGTTCGAGGGCAATCGCCAAAAGATCGCCCCTTCCCGTTGTCTAGCCGTCTGCTTGGATTCGTACAGCAGCTGCGATATATGCAGCGAGATACGTGTTGCACTTGTCTTTTAGTGCGCGGCTGGCGTACTTTGGATACGAAAGGTGAAAGAGCGACTCATAATACGTCGTAGATCCATATTGGCTGTGGCGTGTTGGCGGTTTCCTTCCTGTTTCGGAGGGCTGACAGACCCAAAAAAGGGAAAATTTCCAGCGGCCTACACCGGATCGTTTCTCTTCACTTTCGTGGACTTCTTCCCAGCAATACTCCGTGCCTCGTTAAACATCAACCGGCGACAATTGTCGATTCTGCCTTCCTCGTCCTCCTCCGCTGCAGCGCCCTCCACCCGACAGGGCCTCTCATCTCTCACTGTCCATCGTCTTGTCTGCTTCTGTCGCTGGTCGAAACATCAAGAAACAGACCAAGAGGGGGCTTTCTGCTGCACGGACCTGCACCATTGCACCAGAAACGAGAGCCGGGAAACTAAGGACGAACAAGGGTCTTGACCTGACCTCCTCGTCTTGCTCTGACACCCCTCGACTTTTGCTCTTATTTTCGTTCTTATTGCTGTCGTCTGTACTTTCTTTTGTTGTTTTGCTTTGTTCTCATCGCAGTACTGCGTATTCTTTCCGTTCTTTCGGCATCACCTGGCCTTTTCGACGTCTTCGGCCTTGTCGTTACGACTTCCGCGACTTCTACGTCCTCCTCTCGCCATTTCTTACAACAGCCTCACAAGCGACGTCGTGTGCAGGCATCCCCGCCGCTCACCAACCGCACTGTGACCTCGACGATTCTCGCTCCTCCATACAAGGAGCCCTATCCACGTCCTCGGCTTCGGCTTCGCCTTTACCTTTCGGTCACGTCTTTCCCGCTGCCCACGTCTCTTCATCCCGCATACCACCCTGGCCTACCTCTCACCTCTCACCTCTTCTCACTCTGCGGACGCGCTCGCTTTCCCGGGCCTCTGTCTCTGTCCCTCCCTGTCACTGCCTGTCAGCCTGTGGCCGCTGCCTTTGTTTGTCCTCTCTCGCGGCCAACCCCCCTCTTCACATTTGCACGCTGTGTAGGCAGCCTTCCTCCGTTGCTCCCTGCTCAGTTCGTGGTTTTTTGTAATACGCCCGACTTATATATATTGGATTCCTTCTGTATATTGCCGCCACCCGCTTTAACAACTTACGACGACTTAAAAGACTAACGCCAGCTCGAGCCGCCCCATCCCCATATCTTCTTCCTAAGGGCTGCTTTGCTGCTGTGTATACACCGGCAACCTGCATCGTTTGCATGGAAAACTGCCTCACCTTGACAGCCCACCCCAAGGGTTGAGCAAGTTTCTGCAGTGTCCTCATTGTTTGCACACTCTGCACCAGTCTGCGCCACCCAGCTTGTGTGTATCTGCTGCAACCACGTCCAGAGAGCCACCACCCCTCTCGTTTTGCCTCAGTTGGTTTTTGTCTTGGATCCAATCGAGGACGCCTATCTCTTCGTGCGGATCGTCTGTGGAGCCAAGACATTCCCCAGGCCATAGGACATCGTCTAGGCCAGGCCACACAGCCTTGCCCCAGAACAAGGTGACCGGAAAACGGCCAGCCACGAGCGAAGGCCGCGAGCTAAGAAAAAAAAGAAAAAGAAAAACAAACGGAAAAGGAAAAGACAAAGGGGCCATCGGTGTCCTTACCATCGGTACCTTGCCTTAAACCCTTCCAACGGATCGCGGATCGCGGAACGCAGAACGCAGAACGCGGATCAACGGCTCTGGCCTCGATCGTCGGAAGCGGCCCCTCCCTCTGTCTCTGTGACTATCCGGACCCTTGTTTCTTTCCCACTCTATCCCTCTGCCTTCCCGCGGCTGTACCGACTGCACCGACTGCACCGACTGCACCGACTGCACCGACTGCAATAGCGCGACAAGTCACAAGTCACGGGTAGAAACGTGGCGCGGAATCTCGACTGTGCAGACCTCCTCAGCTCGGACAGGCGTACTCTCGGACGAACCTAGCCACAAGCCTCTCACGCCTCCTATCCAAGACCTCTCCACCTCCACAGAGTCTCTCTTTCTCTCGCGCGCGCTCTTGCCCCTCGACGACACACACACAAACGCCCGTCTACCACGGTGAACACCTGCCAGCCTAAAACAGCAACCGACCGCATCGCACTGCATGACTGCTGCTGCTATTGCATGTCCTTCCCGAGTGCCTGCTTGACAAACTTGGATTCGACGTGCGACCGTAGCCAAGACACGCAGCAACCTTGTGTGTTCATGGTGTTGTGGTGCTGACTTGTCTAGACCTATCTTGACTTGTCTCGCCTTCCCTCCTTTACACGCTTTTGAGAAAGGCCGTCTCAGATTCCTCTGTTTCGTGTCCAGCTGTCCAGTTATCTGGCCCTTCTCAACTCGTCAGTCAAGACTCAAGTCTCTCGGGTCTCGCCTGACGTCTCTTCTCCTCCCACACCATCCTGCAAACCTCTCCTGCAGTCGACAACAGCGCCCATCGATAACCGGCCACAGGCACTCGTCCAGCTTTTTCAGCAATTTCAGCTCCTCTACCACCGACGACAACACCGAACAAGTCGCTCACCTGCCCTCCGCATCGCGACCGTGCCTTTGCGCTTCTCGTCCATGTTTCAAGTGACTACCGCTTTGTGCAAGCCATTTTATTTTTCGTTTCAATAAGTCAGTCCGCTCGATACACACGCTCTCCTCGGTGGCGGCCATACCTTCGTCATCACGCCTCGACATTTGTTGCTGTCGCCCTCCCTATTCGCTTAAATCGCCTCAACAAAAGGGCATTGTACCTTGTCCGGGGTGGTCTCTTTTTGTCGATGTGACGTGTTGGAAACCAGCAGACGAACTCGAATCGATACTAGGAAGACATTAGAAAAAAGAACTCCATATTCTCGGCCTTTCCCTGTCTCTATCTTTCTGTATCCACTCTTCTTTGAAGATTCCAGAAGCTGATATTTCGATGGGAAACGTTTCTGGCCAGAGACCCAAGCATATATATACTTCCTCATATATAAGCTTGCTTTACCCGAAGATTCCCTGTTGGCGTTTCGATTAGCTGCCATCGTTTTTTGTCTCTGGCCCTCCATTTTATTTTGCCCGTTGTCGGCTCGACAGACTCAAAGCAAAGACAGAAGACAAGAGAAGCGACAAGAATAAACACGAGCGCACATCAAGTCACTTCTTACTCTCTGAATCTACGCCGTCGCTCTCTCTCCCGAATCCGACATCAGAAAACGGTCGTGGTGGGCAGGCTTCAGTCTATATCTTGAACTCTTTCCCCAATAAAGCACAACTCACGACAAAGTCTTGGACAAAACACAGACCTCGATCGAAAAGACTAAACAACACTCCGGATTCGTCTACTTTCTCTTTTTCTATTAATATTTCCTCCCGTCTTACGTACGTTTACACGGCTTCCCGGAGGCCCAAACAGCAAATAGAACGACAAAGAGAAGGCCCAAGAAACAGACTGATACGACAGGCGTGAGAAAAGTTTACGCTTCTCATCACAAAGCGTCGACTTATATCGCATACTTGCGCATTTTGCCCTATTTGTGGCGTCGCACGCCTGCAGCATAAAGCCGTCTGGGGTGCCTTCTATTGGTGCAAACGGACTCCCGAAAACGAACTCGTCTGTCTCTTTTCACCTTTATCGTTGTCTCTTTTTTCTTTCCTCCCCCAGCTTACATCGCGATTTCGTTCTCGACTCTTCTTCTTATCACTATCCCTTATTTTCTCTTCTCAGCTCATGCTTGTCACCGTTCACTTTACACCCCGTCCTCTTCATCCAACAATTTCTCGGTCTCGCTGCAACTTACCAACGACGCGGCCCGCCAGATGTGTATTTATCAACTGGCATCCATCAAGTACCAACAAACGACCGCAGCTAACCGCCTCGCCTATGGAGAGCATGTGCAGTGCGAGCTTAATTACATCAGTGTCTAATTAAGGCTGCTACTTTGATTACCTGATTGCCCTATTACAAACTATTACATCCCACGCCTTGGCCTAAACCCCACGTCCCGTGTTAGGATCCAGGTTGTTTTGTAAACCTGCTCAGGGGCTCACCAACACTCTTTTACTCGGCTTTTCGTGTTTTGAACACTCTAGGCGTGTCTGCGTATTCAAGTCGCCTTCGCATCACAACTCAACTCTTCACCGCGTCGCACGCATGCGCAAGAGCTACTTCTCAAAAAATAGGGACTAGCAATCTACAAACCGTACAATATGCCGATGATAAACGGCATCAAGATGGCTTGGTAAGTCGTCCTCTTTTCTTCTTCTTCTTCGGCGCTGCCCAACTCTTCTCCCCATCGCACCTCGTTTCTCTTTTACCTGCACTACGGGGCTCTGCGCTCGTTTTGCTCGATATCGTCAATTCCTGTTTTGCATTCCACACTTTGCTTCCCGTTACTGCCTACCACCATCGCGGTGAAGAATCCCCATTTTCCGACTCAATTAGTAGCGTCCGTTCTGGTCTCATCTGTATCACTTTTTCTCTTGTTCAAATTATGGGAGAAAAGCAGCTTTTTTTATATGCTGTGCTCGCTCCATCTTACCATTCACGGTGTAAGATCGATCGCAGAGCTAAGAAGGAATAAGCCGATTGAGCGAGATTGCATGTACCGCGTGAACGGGTGGGATATGTGAGAATAACGCGAAACGAGCGCATATTTTTACGACTGCATTTTTGAACTCATTTCCCTTTTTTTGTCCTTTCCTTTGCGAAAAGCTAGACTAACAACGTCCTTTCTATACAGCGAGCCTTGCATTCGCGGCCATCGTTCAACAAAATGCAACCATGCTAGCGAGCGTGTTATGCTCCCTGTCCGGAAACCGGGCCGACCACTCAGTATCTGCCCGCACCCGCCCAACAATGGCTGCTCATGCGCTACCGTCACGGCCGCCCTCCCGCGCTCGCGCAAATGCGGTTGTGGGTCCAAGTCAGCCTCCGGCGCTGCTGGCGTTAACGGCGCCAGCGGCAACGGCAGTGCCTCCATCTCCAAGACGCCGCGCTCGCCTTCAAAACGAGCCTTCTTCAAACCACCGATGTCGCCCAAGTCCATGGCACGGCGCATCGACCCCAGTGCACTCGGCCGCACTGATGTTAATCTGATGAATATTCACGCCCCACCACCCGGTACCGCCGGCTGGCCGTCTAACGGACACCCGCCACAGAATATCGACAACCTCTCCTCCCTCACTGGCTCGGGCCACACGAACGGCGGCCAATTTATGCTTCCGAACGAGTCCGTGGCCTTTTTTGGCGGCCAGGGCGAGCAGACAGCCATGTTTACGAATCCCGGCGCCGGTGCATATGCCCAGTCCGGCTACCCGTTGCAGGACCCCGGACCAGGCGAGCACGGCATGTACGCCAACGGCGGGCGCGGCGACTTTAATGGCTTTTTCGACGACGGCATGGGAATGTCGACGACGTTGGGTGAGGGTTTGGACGGGTTTGGCCTCAACCTCAGAGACCTACGACCAGGCCAGGTAAACGGTTTCCACGGTCTGCAGTATCAGGCATCACACACGCCAGCAGCAGTATCAGCACCAGCGCCAGCGCCAGCACCCGTATCAGTATCGGCAGCGCCTGCTGCTGCCACGGCAAAAGGCTCATGCTGTGCACCGGCGACACAGCCGCAGCACTTGGTGACCGAGTCGGCGCGGCACACACCTACGTCAAGCACAACCTCGTTGGCAAGTACCGGTGGCAGTGGTACGACAGCCAGCTCCCACTCGAATGCCAAGAGCTGTTGCTCGGGGTCGCCAGTGACGGCATCGTCCTCTTCGTCGCAGCAGCACACGATGCTCAAGTCAGAAAGCAGGATAGGCGGCGGACCAGGATCCGTATCGCTGTCGTCGATTCCTCTAGCCAAGTCTTCTCGTAATGGTTCGAGTACAGGCGACGTCAAGCCGCCCATGGCCAATGCCAGCAATGGCCACGTCGACCAGTACGCTAGCCTGCAACAGCAGCACGGAGTACCACTGACCCACTACGCTGGGTACGCACATCAGCAGCCGCCGCAGCAACAACAACAACGACAGCAGCAGCAGCAGCAGCAGCATCAGTCCCACGGTTCGCCAGCATGGTACCGCTATCCACCAGAGTATGGCACAGTGTCGGCGCCTCTGCAGTCATCGCAGTGGCGCGCGAGCCTAATCACGACCGGACCCGATGCACATCTATACATGCAGGGACAACACCAACGGTATGACGCAGCGACAATACAACACCAACAACAGCAGCAGCATGAACAGCATCACCAGCAGCAGCAACAACAGTTTGCGGTACACAATGGTGGTCTGTTGGACGGTGGTGGCGACTTGCACATGTGTTCGTGCGGTGACGGCTGCGAATGCATAGGCTGCGTTGCGCACCCGTTCAACAATGCGACACAAGATACGATCCGCTCGGTGTGGAGCTACATGGGCGACTCGCCGAGCAACTCGAGTGCACGGACGATGACTTCGACCTCGACGGCGACGGCGACGGCGACGTCGACGGTGACGACGACACTGCCGCCTCAAGCCAACGCGGATTCTACATCACCCTCGCAACAAGCCTTTACGCCCTCGGCGTCTGACACGTCGGGTGTCAGCGAAGACCAGCAGTCATCGCTGCCTGCCGGCGATTTCTTGTTTGTCAGCTACTCCGTGATGGATTGCGATGGCGAGGGGTTGACATGCCCCTGCGGCGACGACTGTCAGTGTGTCGGATGCACAATTCATAACAACGCTTTGTAGGTGCCCTGTGCTTATGTGGACTGTTATTCTGTCGACTTGGGCGAAAAGGGACGCACGGAAGAGCTCCAGCATCGTCTCCATTCTTGTCCAGCTATTTGGGGTGGGGGGATTATTTCGAATACCCAGGGCGGCATATCGTGTCATATTGAGTGGTGTTTTTGATTTGGGGTTTCTTTTTAATTTTCTGGGACAATTTACTTCATTTATGGTTTTGATATTTATTTTGCCGTGTAGCACACGATTATTTTGTTTGGATACTTTCATTCTTTTTTTTTGTCCCCTTTCTTTGTTCTTCTTAGTTTTTATTTTCTCTCCACTATATTTCCCTTCATTCATGCCAAATTGACTTCCTTCATTATTATCCTTTTTTGTTGATGTGAATATTTCTCGTCACAGACAATCAGGTGGTATTCATTCGTTGTTATGCAGCAGTTGCACCAACAAGAGAACGGTTGCGTCTGCCTGCTGATTGGCCTAGTTGGAGCTCTGCCCCACTAAATTTCACTTGCTCTTTTTGGCGCCGACCTTCATCCAACTTCTTCACACTCATATTCACGTCCAGACCATAACAGCGGCAGGTTCAAGTTTGCCAACATGGAAGACAAAGGCACTGAGAGCTCTCGGCGGTCGAGTCCCGGCAGACGAGAGAAGCACCGTCACCGTGAGCGTGAACACCGTCAGCACCAGCGCCACCACCGCGAACATCGTCGGACTCGGTCACGTTCGCCACGCGAGCGTAAACAACAGACGATCAAGGACCGGATAGAGGATCGAGACGGCCACCGGTCAAGGCGTCACCGCCATCGAGACAGAGACAGGGGCCGAGACAAGGACAAAGACGGAAAGCCAGTCCAGCTTCCCCACGGCGCTCGATTGTTGGTGGCTGGCGCCGACTACAGCAAGTTTTCGCCCGTGTTTGCTGCGTACCTTTCGCAGGAGAAGCATCTGACGCTGGCCGAGCTCGACGAGCACCAATCCCAAAGTCGGTGGCGTCGGTTTGTGGACAAGTGGAATTGGCGCGACTTGGCGGACAAGTGGTACGAGCCACAGCTGTTTCTCCGTGCCGTGAGGGGAGATGTGGCTGCGGATGCGCGAGTGGAAGATCATGAGGAGGACAAGGACAAGGACTCCGAGTCCTCTGACAGCGACTACGGCCCGGCATTGCCACCAGACGAGCGCGACCCCAGCTGCAAATCTGTCGGCTCGGTCGCACGCAGCCGGCATCTTGGCGTTCCCGGTCCGGCGATCCCCAGCCGCGCCGACCTGGACGAACGACGCGCGCTGGAAGAAGAAGACTGTCAAGCCGAGCGGGCCGCATTGCGTCTCGCCCGTCGTGCCGACCGCGCCGAGCAGCGCGAACGGCTGGACGAGCTCGTGCCGCGGGCCGCCGCGGGCACACGCGAGCGGCAGCTCGAGAAGAAGCGCGAACGCAACGAGCAAATGCGCGGGTTCCGGGACCGGTCGCCGGGCGGGGATCTGGTGGGCGACGACGAGCTGATGGGCGGCGACGAGGGAGGAAGCAGCCGGCGGTCTGCGCAGGAAAAGAAGAAGGAGACCGACGAGGCGGCGGCGCGACGGACGCTGTGGCAGCTGCGGCGGGAGGAAGAGCAGCGAGCACGGGACGACGAGCTGGCCGAGCGGCGAGCGCAGTACCGGGCGCGGGAGGAGGAGACAATGGACATGCTGCGGGAGCTGGCGCGGCAGCGGTTCGGGTAGCAGCGCGCGGCCGACAGTACGATGAAAATGACGTGGTATTCTATGTAATGCTTTCTACTGTACGTCGCACATGGACTACCAACAAACTATTCTGCGCCTCTACGCATCGCCTGCTGCGGGCGGCTCCTGCACCGGTTCTACGGGCAATCCACCTGGCGGCCAGAACGCTGCCGGATCCTCGCTTTGGTCGGGCTGCGGCCACCGCAGCAAGTAGCCCGACACGGTCGACCGCACGCTCACGTCGCCCGGGTCGTTTTCAAAGAACAGCGGCGGCTTCTCCAGGCGCCTTTCCAGCACATGCTCGACGACGAGGCCCGCGTCGCGCGCGTGCTCAAAGAACGCCAGGTCCTTGTGCCGCAGCCACGGCCGGTAGCTCGTGAAGAAGACGTAGGCGCGGCTGTCGGGGGCGTTCCGCAGGGTCTGGGCCACGCTGTAGGCCAGCTTGCTGTGCTCGGCGTGGCGGAAGAGAAGGTCCGCCAGCAGCAAGACGTCATATTTTAGGTCCTCATTTTGGGCTCCTTTTTGGGCTCCTTTTTGGGCTCCTTTTTGGGCCTCGCTGGCGCTCGCTTTTCCCGCGCCGCTCGCCTCGTCCCCGTCGTCCCCCCTCGTGGCTGGCCGCAGATGGGCCAACATCGGCGCTGGGTCGCCGCCCCAGACGTAGCCGTCCGCAATCACGGTGCCGGGCACATAGCCTGCGAGCTGGCCCGACGCAGACGCGGCCGCGGCCGCGGCCGCGCCGGCCTCCGCCTCTTCAATGTTTCGCCGCATCGTCTGCACCAGGTCCGGGTCCGGGTAGTCGGTCACGACCACCTTGCGCGCCCCCAGCACCAGCCCGCACACAATCCCCGGCAGGCCCGCGCCCGCGCCCAGCTCGAGGACGGTCTTGTCCCTGACGACATGGTCGCCTTGGGCCTCGCGCTCCTCCAGGTAGTCGGCCAGCACGCGGCTGCCGTTCCACAGGCGGTGCGCCTCGAGCACGCTGTGGCCGACCAGATGCAGCGTCAGCTGAACGCCGCTGCGGCCGAGCGCATGCTGCTCGGTAGTGGGCGGCGGAGAGGGCGGGTAGAAGTCTGGGGGCTCGGCAAAGAGGTCGAAGTTGTGGGAGGTGTCGGAGGTGTGCGAGGCGGCGTCGTCGTGGTCGTTGTGGTGGTCCACACGGACGCCTTCTGGCCGGTCTTTTGTCATGGTATATGTGTGGGAGGGTGTGCAGACAATTGTGTATGGACGGTCGACAACACGGCGGAGAGAGTGACGTTGCTTGTGGTATTGTTTGACAACTTTTTTTTAAAAAAAGAAAAATAGTCTGGTGTCGTCAGTTGACCCCACTTTCAAACTATTCATTCACTTAAGGAATTCGCGACCATCGCCACAACGGCTGCCTTTATCTGAATTGGTTTCGAGGACAAGAATTGAATATTCTGTACCGAAGCTGACTCTGTAAATATTTTGTTTCGCAATTGGCATGTTTCGGGCGTCTCTTAGAAAGACATAAAGCTGTGCTGTTCGAGCGTCTGTAACCAGTGACCCAATGTAAGCCGTCCAGAACCCAACCATGATGTAAGACGGACGTGAAGAGCTAAACTTGCTAGTAAACACGTCTGTATGAGGAGCGAGGAGCGGGATCGAGAATCGAGAGCGTCTTGATTGAACATGCTGTATTCCCTCTTACAACACATTCACACGTCCATTTATGAGAGCAGCACACACCCCTTGATGGCTCCTTCCCAGCTCGTGTTAGTGACTGCCCCAGGACTGTCACTGGGTTTTATTGTGCACCGGCGCACGTGATGCTGTCTAATGCCTTTCAGCTAACGGCAACTACGCCATAAGCGCGGGGAACCTTTGCTGCTCTGCGCACTGCCAACAGCTTTGAGCTTATCCGAGGCTACATTGATCGCTGCCAACGTCAACGTCAACCACATGCCGACTCGTCTTCACTTGTGAGGATATTTCTACTGCTCTCGCACTCGAAGACAACCTTGTTGCTGACGACGCCCGTAACAAGCACGCACGTAAAGCTGTTGACATTGCAGCCAGCACTCACCTCTGGCGCAGCACATTCCGGCACGACATTGTGCATTCTGCAGGCTCCATTCTGCGTCTGTAGCACCGATTTCCGCCGCAGTTCGACCCGCCGTCCCGTTCCCCCCATCGCTACGATGCTCCTCATCGGCCTCACGGGCTCAATTGCCACAGGCAAGTCGACCGTATCGTCGCTGCTGGGCGCGCCGCCGTACGGCTTGCCCGTGATCGACGCCGACAAGCTTGCTCGGCAGGTGGTCGAGCCGGGCACGCCGGCGTACAAGAAGATTGTGGCGCACTTTGGAGCGACGACTCCCGACCTCTTACAAAACGGGCCTGGGTCGGGTCTGAACCGTGCGGCGCTGGGCCGCCGCGTGTTTGGCGACAGCCCGGAACGCAAGGCCGATCGCGGCGTGCTCAACAGCATTGTGCACCCGGCGGTGCGGGGCGCCATGTACCGCGCCCTCGCAGCAGCGTACGTCAAGGGCCACTGGGCGGTGGTGCTGGACATTCCGCTGCTGTTTGAGAGCAAGCTGGACGTGCTGTGCGGGACGGTGCTGGTGGTGGCGGTGCGGGACCCGGAGATCCAAATGGCGCGGTTGCGGGCGCGCGATCCGCACCTGACGGCCGAGGATGCGGCGAACCGCGTGCGCAGCCAGGGGGACGTGCGCGACAAGGCGCGGCGGGCGGAGGCGCGGAATGCGCGGGATGCGCGGGATGCGCGGAGTGCCGCCGGGGCCAAGACGCTCGGGGTGGTGCTTTGGAACGACGGCGACAAGGCCGAGCTGGCGGCCCAGGTGGAGGCGGCCATGGCACAGATCAAGGCGGCAAGCCCGGCATGGTGGCACAATGTGCTGCTGCTGTGCCCGCCATTAGGATTGGCGGTGGCGGCGTGGACGTACTGGCAGAACGGCCGGATCAATGCACGATGGGCGGCCGAGGAGCAGCGGGCCAAAGCAAACCTGTGACGCAGGGAGAAGAGGGGGGAACCGACGACGACGACGACAACAATATAACCACCTTACAGAGAGAACATGATACACAATACAGACACCAATGCCGCCAATGGCCAATGGTTTGTTTGCTTGGCAGGCCCTCTTTTCATGATTGGACAATCATTTCTCCTCTCTGCTTTCTAAGGCATCTGACCTCTACCTCTGCCTTTTGTGGCTGCTCTTCCGCACACGCCGGTCTTCCTATCAAAGTATGCATGGAGTAACCTGTTGTCTTTCCAAGTGTAGGAGGATACGCTGTTGTTTCTTTGCCAAACTGTGGCGTGTTGCGGTGAAGATATTCGCATGTAAGCCTGCATAGCCTTTGAAAGATCAACGCGGGATACCTTTTCGTCTGAAGCAGTTCCGGCTCGATTTAAGCGACGCTTTAGGGTTCCGGGACACTGGGTTGTGCTCCTCTTTTTCCTCATCTTAGTCGTCTCATTTCCACTTGCTCCCATGTGTCTCCATCACCATCTCTCCCGAGGTGGGTGCGAGAATAGACACTGACAATGACGTGAACCACCTACGGATGTACACGGATATTCAATCGCGCCCCCTGTCTCTCCTGTCACTGTTTGGACGCCTGGCGCGCACAGCGGCTCTGCAGGATCCGAGATGCTGTTTTTGGGGCGGGTTTGGGGGCCAAACTGTCCAGGCCCGTTCGGGGATGGCCCTTGCGTTTCTAGGGTGAATGTGACAAGAAACCAGAGATCCTTCGGGATGTCGACACACCGCGGCTACGCCCCCAAACCGTCTCAGGTCCTGACCAGTAACTGGACTTTGGAGAAACACGAGCAGGAGACAAATCTCTTCCCCCAGGCATCTTACTGGGAGCTGAAGGGGTTCACGAGGATCAACAGTGCTGGCGGCCAGCAAGTATGAAAATATCGTCAAAGACAGCTTGTACCCGAGTAAGACAAACGAAACGAATAGAACCCGAGTGCCAAGAAAACAAAAGCAAAAATACCGAGAATCACTCAAGACGCCGAATAAAAAGACGTGCACGACGTAGAATGTAGTTGGGAGCACTGACCGCCAGTTTGATCTTGCACTTGCACACGGCTCAGCACGGCGTTCATGCCTAGACAGTAGGCGCTCAGTCTCTGCGTTTCTTTTGATTTATAACACGACGGCAGCAGGTCAATACGTACAAAGTAAATATTTCTTCATCTTCTTTCTCTTCTTCTTCTTGCGACTCTGCCAATTCTAGCATCATTTCCATCTGTAGGATAACAACGCGACGACAGCGGCTTCATGCAAGATTTGGAGAACAGAGGAAATTAAGACTTGTGCTGCTGGCGAGACTGTGGAGAGAGCTGAGAAATGTGAGGAGAGATCCGTGGAGAAACGCTCAACAGACGTGGGAATTTTCCCGGGGTTCCTCACCCCTTGACCGCCTCTTTTGACACACGTCTTTGACACTCGTCTCGGCATATTAGCCGACCAGGCCTCAGATACTGACCCAGATACTGACCCAGATACTGGACACTGACTGAGTCCCGTGCCAGGCACGGCCCAGAATGCGCCAGGACTTTCTGTCCTTACAATGCCCATCTCTGGACAGCGTTCTGTTGTCGCAAGCTTCCAGGTTGATCTGTGCCGTCCTCAACGCACGGGAGACGAGTGCTACAATTGAAAGTTTTTTTTCTGGGCTTCATGGGACCAGTGGTATGCTCCCGTCACTGTCTCCTGTCTCTTGTACCTGTCTCTTGTACCTGTCTCGTCTCTCCAATGTCTGCTCGATACTCGCTGCCGCCAAGTTGGGCGGCCCAGGACACTATCACTGCAGTGGATAGTCAGCGATCCAGCGAGGACGTAAGAAAAAAAGAGAACATATTGAGGAGGCTTTTGTTTTATTGGCGAGGTTGGCGAGATCGACGAGGAAGGATTTAAAACAAAATGCTGTTGGCACTACACAACAAGAAAACACACGAAGCACATGAGCTTCGTATTTTATTTGCCCCTGGAAAAATATGCTTAAACAAATGGGCCGTAATTAAGTCGCATAGCAGGCAGGAGCGATTCTATCTCTTTCTCTTTTCTGTCCTCTGGTCGAAGATTCTCCGAAGCGACACAGAGAGTCGCACCTTCCTCCTCATTTTCCCTCTCTGTCGCAACTCGGTCCGATCATTCGACGTAGACACTGTGGGGAAGGCACTGTATCTCCGCACTCTGCGAAAATGAAAAAGTCATGACGCCCTGCAAAAACACAGAAGCGGGGCCGCCCGAGGAGGAAAGTACAAAAGTGCAATCACACAAGGACGGCACAGAAAAGAGGGGAGGAGAAAGGAAACCGACAAGAGTGGGGCATCAGCATTGATGTCCCCCATTCCCCTCGCTCACACTCGCCGGTCGCCCCTGCACCCCCGCCCCAAAACCCCTCGTCTCCGCAAAACCAGGTGGACACCAATGCTGGGAAGGTACTAGTACTGGGATGGGAAACAACGCTACATTGGGAAGGAGCGAGCGAGAGGCAGATGGGTGCGAACAAAAAAGTTGGGGGAAAGGGAAAGAATGGCAATTTGGGGGCTGCTCCAATTGGAAAAGAATTCAAGGACGGCATTTTGACAGCGAAAGAAAAAGTCAATAAAACGATACGTTCATGTACAAATCTATGTCGACATGTACAGCATATTTGTACGCAAACATTTTCGAGCGTATCAAGTCGGGGCAGACCCATCGCGCCTTCCTATCAGGGCAGTTACGTTCAGTCAAACGTATCTTGCGGGCGATTGGTTGGTCGGCAAGATCGCTCGGCTGCAAACGCATTGGGAAAAAGACGATACCATCGGGAAGGAACGAAATGGGGAACGAAGAGGGGTTTCTAACGCTGTGACTGGCAATGAGACGGCGTCGGACAGCTACGAGTAACGAATGTAGTTCCTCTGTCGAAAATGCCCATTCAAATAACGACCAAGGGGAAAAGCAAGTTGGACTTTGACAACCAAAAGCTGCCCTGCTAAGCTGGCATCCATGTACTCCGTAGTGGAGCCGTCTCCGCGCGTTCGTCGCTCCTTCCCAGAGGACAGAGATGCTGACCTCCTCTGGGGCGACGAGGCACTTTGGGGCCTGCCTTCCTCTTACGTTGGGCTTTCCTTCTGTCCCCTCTCCGCAAATCCACAACCCCGAAAGTCCAGAGCGTAATTTGTCACTGTCTAGAGGACAGAGGATCGGTAAGCCTGAACTTATCTTGCCTATCATGCCTCTCTTCCTCACGTCCTCGCACTCGTAATGAATCAGCCCGGCTTGGAGACGACTGTCGTTCCTCATGCGCCCCTCGAAATAGCACTGTTGGAGGAAGGAGCAAAGGATCTTGACAGCCGTTTTGGGAAGGCAAGAGGAAATAGAGGAGATGCGGAATGGGTAGGAGCGATGCTTAGTAGTTACTCCGTACGCGGCACTCTTTAAAATTGGGAAATCTATTGACCCCCAATCAACAAACACAAACGGAAAGCCTCACTTTTGCCTTCTGACTTGTCTTTTTGTGTGCTGGCCTGTGCCCATTCGACCACCCCCCAAGACCCCCCCGCGCAGTGCTGTCCTCATTTGCTTGAACTAATTGACTTGTGACAGTCGCAACGTTTCTCTCCAACAGCCCTACCCAGTAATGTACACCGTGTGTCGTACAGTCTCCTCTCTCCGACTCTGGCATTGATTACCCCCCATCTTTTCTAAATAGACCACCGTCCTCCATTTCAGAATGCCCAGGGAGCTTTTCTCCCAGACTTGCCGGCGACCCCAAACACACCAGGCCCAGGGATCGCAGGCTCCTCCCTGTTTTGAGTACCTCTCGCCGCTGTATTTGGGTCTCTTCGAACCTAGACGTCTCGCACCACATCCCGAGAGTGTCTTATTACCCACCAAATCACAGCGGCAAGTAAAGTGAGCACCAAAGTTTGGCGCGAGAGCAAGACGAACGCCAGAGCATCAGCCCAGTCAGTCCGCCGTCCGCCAACGGGCACATGCAAACTGTGCAAAAAAAAGGCACGACGGCCACTACGAGCAACAGACGACGCAGCCACAATAGGCCTGCCCTTTGCGTCGTTCTATGCAAGATATCCTCCACTCTTACACCCTTCCATCACCCTCCGCATCTGGAGATCGCCGGGCTCCTTGTGCGCATCCTTTCGCCTTAAACTCCAGACGCTATTCCAACGCGGCATATGCGCACCGCGTATCTCACGCATCTCACTGACCCTTGCACGGCTCCTGTGTCTGTGTTTTGCGGGTGCAGTTTCCTGGTCTAGGCGTCCACTCTCGTCTGTTTTTCAATTTTGCCGATGGCTCCCGTATTCTAACCAATCTATCAAAAATATTACAGGCCATCTACTTCGGAACTGACGACCATAACTTGTACGTTTTAATGTACTCTGTATGTTGTACCCGGTCCTAGTCAGCCCGGGACACCATGACGGCTCCACGGAGTACAAACGCCGTGTACTGTACCTCATTCTGAACCATTTTCTCCAAATTTGCTTGTGACGAAGAACCGGCCCCCCCCCTTCGCCTCCCTCCTCTTTTTCCTCTCCGCAATTTGGCACCTGCTCCCCAGATTCTGTGTTTCTTCCCGCCCCGGCACATCTGCATGGGCAGCGAAACATCTGTCCAACACAGGCACAACAAAATGATCTACCGTTCTGTCGGCAGCACCCAGACGAGGAGACCAATAAATTGGACAAACGAAGAGAGACAGGGCATTGACCACAACACGGCACTGCACCCACCACGTCGTCCACTGCTGTCTGAGGTGGATGCACCTGTCTGAATACACGACGGCGCGCAACGCATTTCCAACACGCCATGAACACGCCATATTGGCCGTATTCAAAGCACAAAATTTCCCCGCCTTTTTGCTCATTCCAGGGAGAGATCGTCTCGTCCGTTTTCCCGCCTTTTACGGCGTCACTAGGGAGCTGTCCTTTGTTCGCACTCGTTCGCACCTCTGCCCAACACGACTGGCTACGCTCACTTCGACGTGTTGCATCTCGCAGCTTGCCTTTCCCTCACATTGGACCTCTCTTGCCTTCATTTCCCGCCTGGTTGACTCCATGTCAGTTCTCCACTTCTCCACCATCGAAGTACTGGTCCGGCTCTTCAACGAATGTATGCGACAACATAACCCATTCATGACAGAACCAAAATACGACTCCCGCCGTTCCCAGCAAGTTACAGGGTACCAATCGTTCCTGTATCATCGACACCCATCCTGTCCCATCCTCTGCGCCACTGATCTTGAGAGCGCGCATACTTGGAGTGCCCCCAGGCTATCCACTCCCTCCTCTCACTCCGAGCTCCGTGCTCTTCCCAGGACTCCTGCCCGCTTTCCACCCACCCCCTCACCTTCGGTTCCCCAGCCTTCCCTTCTTAGTTTGGTCTAGGCGGCCCGTCCGAGAACGAGTGGCCAAAGAGCGTCCACCTCTTTTGTTTTCCCTGCTTTCCTTACTCACAGCTCTCGCATCGCGCGGAGAATATTACCGTGTGTACCGGATATCTCTCCCCACTGGGGCCTACCGTTTTGCTACCCTACTGCAGAAAATTCCCCCTCCCCTCTCGTCCCACCCAGAAAAGAGGCATCGCGCAGTCTGATACGCTGCCACTGCAACCGCCTCGGAAGTCTGCACGCCCAGCAAGGGCAAGCAAGGACTCATCGATTGCATCAGGGTAAGAAGTTTAAAGAAAAAAAGAGAGAAGGAAATCAAGAGGACAAAGGATACACAGCGGCTGTGTGTTCCAGACCTTCTCCTTTATCCTTGACCTTTTTCTGTCTTTCCTTCTTTCTCCGCCCCCGTCTTGTCTTTGGCTTCCTAGCTCCCATCTTGGTTCCGCCCCCATATTCCATAATTCCCACACTGCAGCACCCTATTTTCTTGGGAGCGGAGAACCGCCTTCCATTTGACGTCTCCTGCTTCCCCGTACCCTCCCTCCATTTTTTATTGTCTTGTATTTCTCTCCCCGCAAACAGACGGCCCGCTGTTAGGCGACGTGTTGATTCTCTTTTTTTTTTTTAAGCCGAATTTCTCCCCTTCTTTTTCTCTTATTTTATTTTCTCGTTTTTCTTCTCTCCCCTTCATACTTCTCCTCTTCCCCTCCCACATAACGCTCTTTGTTTCTCCCATAAACACCAATCGTCCCATCATACCTTGCAGGTTTCCCTTGCCTTGCCCTGAATACCCAACTGCCCAGCTTACCCAGCCCCCCACTCAACGCTTTACGCTGTGCGCCTTTGGCATTCCGTCTTCGGTTTTTTCTTTGGACGCTCAAATCTCAAGTTACAGCACCTCGTAATTTCCACCTCTCACCGACCACCAAGTATCATCAACATCAAAGCAGGCAACAGCAAAAGACGGTCAACAAGAAAAACCCTAGGACACGACGAAACTCCGAAACAGCTACGCAGCAATACCGTCGGCAGCGAATTCGGCGGCCTATTTTTACCATTTGATCTTGCAGTCCAGCTCGTCTCCGCAGTTCAAAAGAAAATCAATGCGCCTTTGTTGACTATAACTTTGGGGCTTTTCAACCTTCAACTCTCGAATTTGGACGACTCGCATTTGCTACTCCGCGTACGCCCAGAAGACAGACACTGCTTTTCTGCTCCGTACTTATTGCCGCTTGATTATCGCACAACAATAGAAGTCGACCGAAAAGGCAAACCAAAACGAAACACATGAACGCCTGAAGCCAGATCATGCTAGCCATTCAGCCCATCGAAGCACCTTCAAACTTAGGAATGACTGAACACAGTGCAGAGGGCCGGCCGTTGAAGCCCAAGACACTGCCGTGCAAATACTGCAGTAAACGGTTTAGGTATGTGCAATATGCACCTTTTTGACACCTTTTTGACGATTTTCGGCTTCCCAGATCCCGACTCCCCCTCAGCCGCGTCTGATCTTGATTTGTGATAGAGCCGATGAGCGGTTCCGTTCCCCGTTACCATCGTCTCCTCGCCTCCTCTTCGCCGGCTCTATCCCCTCTTGCAACCCACCCCCTTCACCCCCTTTGATCATCCCTTCTCCAACCTCCGCTTTCCGCGCATATTAGCTTACATTGAACTCTTTTTTCTCTTTTAGGCGTGTGGAGCATGTGCAAAGACACGAGCGGACACATACCAAGGAGAAGCCTTTTGCCTGCAACTGGGCGCGTTGTGGAAAGACCTTTGGTCGACGGTGAGTTTTGATCTTCCTTCTCCCCATGTTTAATCTTCTCTTGATGACTCTTTTTTTGCACCGTCTTCTCTTCATCACTTTTCTCATCAAGCGATTGCTGGTTTCGTCTTTCATTTTTTTTTTTCATCGTGTCGTCTCTTCTTTCACCGTTATCTCCCTCAATATCGACTCCCCATCATTTCCTTCACATGCCCGTCGTTACCTCCTCATTTGTACATTCGTATCACCTCGGCGACTTGCCTCCTCCATCCGCTCCATTTCACTTCCTTTGCCTCTACGATTTCCCTTTTTGATACCGATCTTGGGGATCTGTCGACAACAGCCAACAGGTGTTATATGAGGTAATGAGGGTGGACGCCGGAACAAATCGAATATCAGGATCCGAGTTATACAAGTGCGAGCAAAAGCGACAACGTCGGATACGCGATTCTATTTATCACGGAATTCGGACCGAACCTACGCATGCTCGAAGGCCTCCCCTCACACTTCCCCTAGCCTCGCGGTCTCTAATTCCCTTTTCTCCCTACCCATACATGACATTATTGCCATTTTCCTTACTGTCTTTCATGCCTTACTCTTCAGCCTTTTCCCCCATACTATTTTGTCGTATTGTTTTCTCCCAAACTTGTCTCGTTCCGATCTCTCACACGATCTACCCGAGCCTGCGTCTTTCTGGTTATACATATTACTGGCTACCCTCATACACATTACCACTTGCGCTATAACTACATATCTCACCATCCCACTGTATTGCGTCTCCTACCTCATAAACGCACTCCATATTGTGCGCGTGCGTCCGCACATCAAACCTATGCTACCCATTTCACACCTTACTCCTTTGCGTCGTATCACCCAACGTATAACACATATGCTCATACATGGACATCAGTGACCTTCTAGTCCGCCATGAGAAGCTTGTTCATCTCAATGAGGGCGGCAAGGATGCCAGCCGGATCCGGAAAACGTCATCGGGCAGCGGCCACACAATGTCCTCGGATGACCATGGCGAGATGAGTATGATGGGCATGCAGCGGCGCCAGTCCTCAACCTCCAGATACCCCGCCCAAGCACCTCAGCCAATTCCGTCGCCATCACAGCACTCGGTCCATGCCGCCCACCCGTCACATTCTATTGCGTCGTTGCCGCCACCGCCACCGACCGACCCCCGGCTCGCATCTAGAAACGTGCCGGCATGTAACCTGGATCTGCTTTCAGATGCCGCCACGCACTTGGCCTCGGCCGCCGAAATTAGCGTCATGCCACCCATGATGCCGGATCTTGGCCCCTCGTCGTCAACCGGCCCGATCCCGCCCGTCAAGTCTTTTGATACAACGCCACCGCCATATAATGATCGCAGCCGTGAGGCACCGGCGTCGCAGGAGGCCATCCCGCCATCCTACGCCGGCCAGCCGCCTGCTGCGTCGTTTGACGACTACCACTTGTTCCTCGACGACTTTACTTCGTCCTCGCACTTTTTGCCAACAGCCCTCGAGTCCGACCAGCCTTTTGGCATGTGGGGCCGTAGTGGCAGCAACAACATGTCCAAGATGGCTGGCTCGTCGTTCCCGTCGACACGGTTCCCATCTGTGCAGCCGGACATGCGTGACATACACTCGGAATCCGGTCCCCAGCGTTCGCAAGACGAAGGTTCGATGCGCGCTCCCGGATGGCGCATTGGACTGGCGGATCACAACACGATCAAGAGCCGCCTCGAAGAGTTCTCGTCGGTTCTGCCTACCGACTTCGTCTGCCCGTCCCGGCACACGCTGACCCGCTTCCTTGAGGGATACATTAGCGGCTTCCACGAGCACCTCCCATTTTTGCATTTGCCGACCCTGTCGCCTGGCGAGCTCTCGCCCGAATTAATCTTGGCCATTCTCGCTGTCGGTGCCCAGTACCGCTTCGAGAGTCACCGTGGCTATGCGCTGTGGTACGCCGCCAAGGCCATTGCGTTTGAGCAGATTCGCCGTCGTCATAGTCACGAGGTGCACAGCCTGCTTCCTACCTCGGCCGCCTACAGCCCACATTCAACACGCCCTTCACCCAGCACGGGCTACCGGCACTCGTTCAACTCGGTGCAACACGACCGTCCCTTGACCCAGGATACACATCGCGAGCCATAGTATGCCGCCCCTCCTCCACCCCCTTTGTTTTACAACTAAATAAAAATAAAACATACTAACCGACCTTTAGCTCGCCAAACACGCCGCAGGCTCGCCTCGAAACCATCCAGGCTCTCCTGCTCCTGTTTGCCGTCGGCTTGTGGGGCCCCAAGGCCATCCTGCACGAAGCGCTCTCTCTGCAAAGCCAGCTGGCCGTTCTTGTCCGCGAAGAGGGCCTCGAATCCCAGCCGTCCAGCCAGGTGACTGACTGGGACACGTGGGTCCGCGTTGAAGGCAGTACGCGCACCAAGCTGATCGCGTTTTGCTTCTTCAATCTATGCAGCGTCGTGTACAACACGCCACCCCTTCTGCTGACATCCGAGGTCAACCTGGTTCTCCCGCAGCCCTCGCGACTCTGGAGAATGGAAACGGCGTGGCAGTGGCAGGAAGCACGCCAGGCCTATGGCAGTGTCGAGCTGCCTCTGCAGGAGGCCTTTTCGAGAATCCTCAACCGCAACGTCCAGGCGCCGCTCAGTCATGTGACATCACTCGGCAACTACATCCTGATGCACTGCTTCATCCAGCACATTTACCTGCTGAAGCAGACCTCTGTCGGCATTGCCACACCGTACGGCATCCACCGTGGCCTCAAGATTGATGACGTCGAGGAGACTGCGCACGGCTTGCGGCTGTGGCAGATCGGTTTCGAGCAGCACCGACAAATGCGCGCCGCCGAGAGTGCCCACCACCACCAGCAGGCTGGCATGAACCCGGCGGACAACTACCACAGTGGCTCCGTGGCGTTCAACGCGACGGCGCTTTTGCGGCTAGCATACATCCGGCTGTACACGGACCTCAACCCGAGCCGGCGGCTGGAAACGCGCGACCACGGCATCATTGCCAACGCATTCAACGATGTGCCCCTCTTAGTTCGCAGTCCACGCACAACGCGCGCCGTCGTGCAGGCGATCCACGCGCTGGCAATGCTCGTCAAGGCCGGCGTCAACTACGTGGCGCGGACCAAGTCCCTCGAGTGGAGCATGCAGCTGTCTTGTGAGTCAAATCGTGTCTACCAAAGCAAGCCCACTGGTTTTTACGTTTTGTTTTTATTTTGTTCTAACGTCTCAATCTAGTGTGCAATATGGAGTGTGCTCTGCTGCTGTCCAAGTGGCTGATTACGCTGGCGTCCATTGGCCCCAACGACGCACCCATCTCGGCCGAGGAAAAGACGCTGCTCGACAACGTGCGCCGGCTGCTGGACGAGACGGAGTTTGCCGTGCCCATTGACCCGTCGTTGTCGGGCAGTGCGCCATCGGGCGCGTCGGCTGCAGTCTCGACTTCGTCGACGGCGTCGGGGACTGACGGCGCCAAGCTGCGACAGCTTGCGACGGCCGTGATCCACCTATGGGCGGAGACGTTCAAGGGCACGCACATTTTTGAGGTGATTAGCATTATGGGTCTCGGTCTCGAGAGCTATGCGGACATTCTGGAGAAGCCGGGCGACCGGACCCCAATGGCGCGGATGTCCGCCACTGGTGGTCTGTAGAGTCCGTTATGTCTGTTTCTTTTTATATATTTATTTGTTTTCCATTCCTACTGTTTACGTTTGTTTGACCTGGTATTCCTAGGCCTCGGCAAGCCCTGGCGTTTGTGAAGCCTTGGGGACTTTGTGATTTCTGGACGGCCCGGGGTTTCGGTCTGGGCGTATTGTTTATATAACTATTGGATTTGTTTGCTTCACAAGTAGCAGCGTGTTTGATTATTTTGGGACGTACTTTTTGTTTGACAAGTGCTTGTTGATACCAGCCATATCCGTGTCCATGATAAGTGATTGTCCCAACATCGTTACATGTCTCGTGTCTCCATCCTGCGGCTCTTTCCTGCCTCCTTCCCCCCCCCACTCCTTCCGTCCACGTCAGTAACAAACCATCGCGCCGTCCTGTCCTCAACGCGTCTCCACACCTTCCTCGTGGTCCTTTTCTTCTGAAATTGTGCAGTCCGTCATTTATATACTGCCGCGCCCGTTCACTTTGCAATACTCTCTTAAAGGCAGGATGGTCGAGTGGTTAAGACCCTGTGCCGGCCCCGCCAAGCCAACAAGTTTTCCTCGCAGCCGTTCTCCGGTGGTGACCGGAGAGAATCTGGTCTGCGCCAGCGTATGTAATCATATTTCGTTCTGTTCTGTTTCTGTTTCTGTTTCTGATGTCTTCTCCTGGTATCGGTTTTCGGGTTTTCGGTGTTTGGTGTTCGGTTCCTGGTTTCAACCGCGCTGCAATAAAATCTCCTTTCTGGCAATACACGGCGCCCAAACAAAAGGAACAAAAAAAATGAAAAAAGGACCAAAAAACGTCTTCAGCCGAAGCAACAACTGAATTGGAATTCCGCAACACCTCACAAAATCCACATAAAACGGCCAACAATTGTTTATACAACAGCAAACCGACAGCGGCTACAATTCACGACAACGGCGACTGGCTACGCAGCGAGTCTGGGTCGTCGGGCCTCGGCATTGTGCACTGTATGAATGTCTACTGAAAAGGGAACAGGCCTGGAATGGCCTGCCAGTCGTGTCTGGCCAGATCCACTCGTTTGTAACCTTTGCTTTTCCTCTGCCTTTTCATGTATCTTTCATTCGACTTTCTACTGTCTTTCTACTGTCTTTCTACTCTTGAGCCTGGAAAACTTGTTGGCGGCGGGGGCGCGCAGGCCCTTTGGGGACGGGGGTTCGAATCCCTCTCCTGCCGTATATGTTATTTTTTTGAATTTTTTTTGGTCAACTTAGCATATGGTTTTTTTCGGGCTTCTCATTTTCCTTGAAATGGGATACGTTTATTCTGACTTTTTTTTGCTCTTGAAAAAGTCAACTCATATTTTCAGGTCATTCAGACAAATCTGCAGCACTCGACCTGTTGCCTCCAAGGGTGTTATTGTGCACATCGCGACTTCTTTGTTCGTCGATGCGAGCCCTTGCCTTGTTTGTTGACTTTACAGGGGTCTAACGGGAAGTATACAACACCCTATGCCAGAACTAGCGCCTCATTCGGCCTGCCGCCACGTACTCTTTATTGGCTCTTTCTTTTTATTTTATTTTATTTTACTTTGTTTTTATTATATTTTTATCTCATTTTTTATTATCATCCCCCTCCTCTCTTAACCCGCCACTGTTCGTTCTTTCCTCCTCTTTGGTCGCCATGCATGTCATCCGATGCCGCATCGCAACTTCGGGGACTTATAAATTCCCAAAGATTGGCTGTCCATCCGAGGTGCTGTGCAGTCGCTCCGCAAGGTGAATCAGGGGTCACTGTGGGTGTGCTTTCGAGGTCCTGCCTGTCCAAACCCAAACCGAAGGACTGTGAGCTCAATTCCATAAAATGTGGGGTCTTTCCTTGTCGGGTGTAAGTGGCGTGGGTTGCAAGGGTTGGGCACAGCCTCCGCTGCTTCCCAAGGCTGCATTGGCAGAATGTCAAAAATGCGCCCACATTGCAAGGCACCGCAGGCAGCCTTGCGATCAACAATAAGAGGATACGATACAAAAGGTTGCCGCCGTCCTTCTTCCATGGCTCGATACAATAGCAGCTTCAGCGACCACGATTCTTTGGCGACATCTACCAGCTGCACCTTTTGCGTTCTCGAGATTGCTCGTTTCTGTATTTACTTTTGTGCAGTGGCTTCAGTGCATAGCGCCCGCTGCAAACTACCTGTAGTTGCCCTTTCAGCGCCTGCCTTTTCGCGGCTCCGCCTTGGCCGCATTGTCGACCGCCGGACCTCCAGCTTCTCTCTCTTCCCACCATGCACAGCGCCAACAACGACAACGCGCCGCCGCCGCCGTACAGAGCCCACGGCTTCGGCGATGCCCCTGGCTCCTCGACTGGGCCAGCAGACGCGCAAGGCGACTTGATCGATCTCGGTGACGACACCAGCGGCACCCCATCTATATCGCCGCCCTCGTACGAGGCGTCCTACAATGACCATGCTCGCAGCCGCAGCGAGACCATTGCTAGTCCATCGGCTCTCCCCGAAACGAAGTCCAGCTGGAACTATGTGGATAGAGTGATTGCTGACGAAGCCTCCTCCTCGTCGGCCACGTCGTCCCTCGACTGTGGTCACTGGGCGAGGCGTGGCTGCTCGATGACGTCAGGTCCGCGGCGCTGCTGCTCCTGTCTCGACCGCCGCGAACACCGCCCCGACGGGCGGTACCCTGTCTACGTTGACGGCATGGGCGACCGATTCGGTTCCACTACGCGCTGGGCCCACTACTGCACGCCGTGCAAGGAGTACGAGCGCGCCGCAGCGAGCAGCAAAGGCACCACGTACGACGGTGACGCTGGGCCGCCCGATGTCGCCGCAATGCGGCGCGCGCGTCGCGAGGCCAGGCGGCAGGCCAAGATCGATCGCACGGCGCGCATGAAAGCCAAAGACGCCGCCGCCGACCAGATCCGTGAGGCTCAAGCCAGGCTGGATGGGGCCAAGGGGCTCGACGACCAGAGCCAGACGATGCAGCAGCAGCAGCAGCAGCAGGAACAATCCCACATCGCCTACGAGCAGAACCAAATATACTACATGACGCACACCAAGAAACACATACGGCGCGAACGCCACGCCGAGCGCGCCCGAATCGAGCAAGAAGAACGGGAGCGCGCGGCCAAGGACGCTGCCGACCTTACGGTGCTGCGCGACATGCGTCGGCAGGCCCAGCTGCAGGCCGCCGATCTGGAGCGGCAGCTGGCCGAGAAGCGCGCGCGCGTGGCCCACCTGGACCGCCAGATCCGCATGCGCGAACTACGGGCCGTGCCAGCCCTTGCAAAGCCCGCGGCCCCGGGCCAGCAGCCCAGCGTGCCGCAAAAGTCAGAATTGTCCGGCATGTCGGCGTCGGACCGTTCTGCCATGGCCGAAAAGGCTGCCCTCGCCGACAGCTACCGCGATCACCGCCGGGCGACATCGACGACGACGCCCACCACCGCCACCCGCTTCACCGTCTCCTCTACGAATGCCTACGAACCGAATCGGCAAGTCGCTGGTGGAGGGGTGGCTGCCAACCTAGCGCTGCCACCCGAGACGGAAAAACCGGGCGGCTTCTTCTCCAGTGCAGGTCCCAGCAGTAGCGGAGGCGCGGACGGCGGTAGAAGCGCCTACGCCACGGTCCCTGGTAGTGGTCCCGGCGCCGGCCACGGCTCCTCCTCGTCAGGCTGGCTCGGCCGCATGTTTGGACGTGGCAAGGGCAAAGAAAAGGAGCGGGAATCGGCCGCCGGGGAAACCTACTATGGCGAGCATTTCTATGCACGAAAGCGCGCCGAGATTGAGGCCGCCACCCAGGCCAGGGAGTACACGAAGGAGAAGAAGTGAGAGGAGCGATGCGAGACGTGTGTCTTTGCGTCTTGTCGGCGTCTTGTCAGTGTCTTTTTGTGCCTTCTGCTTGCCGTGTTTAATTCCAAATGTTCATTTGACGACCAGCATTTATACCATATAGACAAGCATGATGTATTCCTTTGAAAGTGCCTGGACCACACTCAACGGTGCGACCGTCGTTCCTGTCTCCTGTCTCGCTACTTGACCTTCTTGACCTTCTTGACCTTCTTGACCTTCTTGACCTTCTTGACCTTCTTGACCTTTGTCTCTCTTTACCTGGTGGGACCAAAACGTGAAGACTCGGAAATCACAACGCAGCTTCGGTTGGGTCGGCGGAGCATTGTCTCAATAAATAAGAAAGCGAGCAAAGGAATACAATATATCGGTAGGCAAGAGGCAAGCGATGAGAACAATATCAGCACGACACTCTTCTTCTGCTTCCTTCCAGGAACCATTTCACGTTTGAACGCGTCGTTCCTTCCTGAGCCTACTTGCATTTGCGCTCCCACGCGCTCTTTCTCCGTCTCATTCTTTTCCCAAATACCTTTCCCACTGGGCAAGCCTTGTTGAGACATTTGGAAGGAATAGAATGAGGAAGGAGCGGCGCGACGCAAGCGCAAAACAGGCAGTAATGCATTTTTAAAACAGCAACCACGACCCAGGCGCGTCGACATTCCTCCAAAAGACCGTTGAATTGAACAGAGAGCCAATTCCAATAATAAAGCACACGTTACCCTACTTTTCAAATACTCGAACGCAAATGCACCCTGCTCGTCGTAGCCCTGTCCAATGTACAGTACTGTGCCCTCCCGAATTTCGCCAAGAGTACAACATACAAGTAAACATCTACGGCTGCTCCATCATAGCTCATCTCCTTCGGCACCCCTTGCATCGATCGACCCTTCCGTATTTCCCGTTTTCTTCGTCGCTGCCCCTGAATTTGTGTTCGGCGACGGTCGTTCTTTCTGTGTACACTGCTTTCCTCCCGAATTCACAGTCGTTCTTTCCTTGCGTGCAGTCCGCCTTGTACCAACTGCCATGCGAGACTTTCCGACGATCTTCTACCGAAAAGGGGCACAACAAATTGCACAGGTACAATCATCTGGAGCATCTCCAAATGCCAATCGCGCCTTTATTCGTACATCTTATCCACTCGACACGACCGTCGCGCTCGCTTCTAACTTCTTCATTCTTTCGACGTCATTTGGCTCTGCTTCTTGTTTCTATTGAATTCTTGTCGCCGCACGCTTTCACGCCGTGTCACGCTCGTTCTTTCGCCTCGCGACGGGAGATATGTAAATCACGAGAATTTCGGCCGGGCCGCGAGTCTCTTGTTTTCGTTTTTTCTTTCTCCATTCTCTTCTTCGGACCATTCTTTTCTTGTTTCCTTTCCCGCCTCCTCTTCATCCTCGGCGTCGTCTTCCACTCCCTAATCCTCCGCAGTCTGGCGATAGTCTCTCCTTCCCACTTCCATCGCCGGTGTCGTTCTTTATGCTTGTTGTTTACTTTATTTTCATCTCGTCACTCGTTATCTTTTCCATTTTACAACGCCACTTCGAGTTCCCTCTATCGACCTCAACGCTGTCACCATGAAGACTGCTTCACCCTCGCTGGCATGGTTGGCCCTGCTGGGCTACCTTGTAGCCACCATACAGGCTGCCTTCTGGATGGAAGAAGTGCCACACAATGGCCTTGCTCCGTACGCCGAGGATGGCTACGTCGTTTTCCGCAACGTGCTCGACTACGGCGCCAAGGGCGACGGCGTGACCGACGACTCGGCCGCCATCAACGCTGCCATTGCCGACGGCAACCGCTGTGACAAGGGCTGCCAGTCCTCGACCATTACGCCTGCCGTCATCTACTTCCCGGCCGGTACCTACGTCCTGTCCACGTCCATCCTGCCGGCCTACATGACCCAGCTGATCGGCGATGCCACCAACCTGCCCACCCTCAAGGCCGCGTCCAACTTTGTCGGTCTCGGCCTCATCGACGGCGACCCCTACTACAGCGGCCCGGACCCCAATTGGCTGTCGACCAACTTGTTTTACCGCCAGATCCGCAACTTCGTGCTCGACACCACGGCCATTGACGCCACCAAGCTCGCATACGGCGTCCACTGGCCGACCGCTCAGGCCACGAGCCTGCAGAATGTGCGCTTTGTCATGCCCCGGACAAAGGGCGTGGCACACATTGGCCTCTTCATCGAGAGCGGCAGCGGTGGTTTTATGACGGACCTGTCCTTTGATGGCGGTGCCATTGGCGCGTCTCTCGGGAACCAGCAGTTCACGATGCGCAATCTTGCTTTTGACAGCTGTGTCACGGCCATCAACCAGCTCTGGGACTGGGGCTGGACCTACTACGGCCTTGATATCAAGAACTGCGATGTGGGCCTCAATGTCTCGTCGGGCGGCAGCAGTGCCCAGTCTGTCGGTTCCATCACCGTATTTGACAGTGTCTTTACGAGCGTCAGCGTCGCCATTGTTTCGGCATATGTGCCCAACACGTCGCAGCCCGAGACTGCCGGCAGCATCATCCTCGAGAACATTGTCGCCAACCAGGTCCCTGTCATCGTGCAGACCCCCGACGGCAACCTGTTGACCGGCGGCGTCGCTGTCACCGTCGCTGCTTGGGGCCAGGGCCACCAGTACATTCCCGACGGCCCCACGCCGCTGCAGGGCGGCTTCAACGGCAACCTTCGGCCCACCTCGTTGCTGGCCTCGGGTAACCCGGTAGCTTCGGCTGCTGGCGTTCCTGGTTCCTACTACGCTCGCGCTAAGCCACAGTACGAGGACCTCCTTGCTTGCAACTTCCTCAGCGCTCGTGCGGCCGGTGCCAAGGGGGACGGTGTCACCGACGACACGGCGGTACTCCAGGAACTGATCGACTCCGCCACGCTTACTGGCAAGGTTGTCTACCTCGATTACGGCCTGTACGTGGTGACGAATACGCTGACCGTACCGCCTGGTGCACGCATCGTCGGCGAGGCCTACCCCATCATCCTGGCAGGTGGCGACTCCTTCTTCAAGAGTGACAGCAACCCCCGGCCGCTGCTGCAGGTCGGTGCCTATTCGGGCGAACAGGGTACCGTCGAGCTCTCCGACTTTGTGCTTGCGACACAGGGTGCGCAGGCGGGCGCCATCCTGATCCAGTGGAACCTTGATGCGTCGGCCTCGTCGGACCTGGGCGGTATCTGGGATGTCCACACCCGCATCGGAGGCTTCATGGGTTCCGAACTCCAGGTTGCTGGCTGCCTCAAGAACCCGCAGTCGTCCACTGTGAACTCCAACTGCATCGGCGCCTTCATGTCCATGCATGTGACCAAGTCTGCCGCCGCCGTGTATGCCGAAAACGTCTGGCTGTGGACGGCTGACCACGACATGGACGATTGGAACAATACCCAGATTTCTATTTACAGCGGCCGCGGCCTCTACGTCGAGTCGTCGTCGGGCCCGGTGTGGCTTGTTGGCACCGGCTCCGAGCACCACACGCTGTACCAGTACCAGGTCGCCAACGCCCGCGACGTGTTCATGGGCCAGATCCAGTCCGAGACGCCCTACTTTCAGCCGAACCCCTTGGCCACGACACCGTTCGAGGCCAATGCGACCTACAACGACCCGGACTTTTCGGCCTGCGATGCTTCAGATACCACTTGTGCTTTGGCATGGGGTCTGCGCGTTTTAGACTCGGACACGGTTCTTGTGTACGGCGCCGGCCTCTACTCGTTCTTTAGCAACTACGGCCAAACCTGCATCGCGGGCCGGTCGTGCCAGGCGCGCATCACTTCCATCGAGGGCAGCTCGCCAGCAGTCAACATTTACAACCTCAACACCATTGGCGTCGCGAGTATGCTCGACAGGGATGGCGCGTCGCTGGCGAGCGCGGCTGACAATAAAAATGTCTACCCGGACACCATTGCTCTGTTCCAGAGCCAGGCGGGCTGAAACGGCGACGTTTTGGTATGGCGGTGGCTTTCTATTTGGCGTTTTTGTATGACTTGAGATGGTTTTGGGATTAATTTGGATGGTTTGAATTTTGGCTGATTCCTTGGATAGCGTTTGGACTTGTTTTCTTTCTTTTTCTTTTTCTTTTTCTGTTGTTTTTTTCTGTTCGTTTCACTCCCTCGGATCTGGACCCCTTTCATTTCTTTTTTATATGTTTATTTGCATGCCATCTTGAGATCAATGTTACTTCTTACTCATTATCATGAAAAGCACCCACACACAGGCCGAGCCCAACCTAATCCTTCAATGAGTACCCGACCGGACCACTCTCGCGGCCCATCTTGATCAGCCGCGCACGCATGCCCTCAGCCCGCACCCGCTCCGTCTCCGTCAGCACGCTGAAGTCGCACCGCTCCACCCAGTCGCCCACGCCGTGCTGCAGCACGTTGCGAGCCCGCAGTGCGTTGCCGCCCACATGGCCTACCGACCCGTGCAGCGTCGTCCGCTCCACAGCCGTCTGGTACACGCCCCGGTGCAGAATGTTGTTGTTGTAGAACACGGCGTCGCCCGGGCCCAGCTGCACGGTGAGCTGGGGACGGTGGCCTGCCGCCTCGTCGCACGGCAGCGTCGCCTGGTACGGATCGGCCGCGCGCTCGCCCTCGGTGCGCGCCCGCTTGTGGGACCCGGGCACCACAATGAGGCTGGCGTCGTCCCACAGCGCCAAGTTCCACTGCGCATGGAACGCGGGCGCCTGCAGCCGCTCCATCTCCTCGGCCGGCGTCGCGTCCGGGCCAATGTCGTCCCGGTGCCACCGCAGCTCATAGTCCTTGTAGTCGGGCCGCACCAGCATGTTGTACAGCTCCATGACCAGGTCGTCGTCGCTGCACGCCAGCACGCGCTTCGCCACGTCGAGCACGCCGTCCTGCGCAAAGTACGACTGCGTAAAGATGCCGGCGTCCTGGGCGCCCATCTCGGGGCGCATCAGGTGCTGCACGCCCCAGATGCCCGGCTGGTCGACGCCGTTGCTCGCCTTGGCTTTTTCGGCCGCTGCCCGGTCCCACCGGTCCCAGGGCGGGAACTGCTTGCCGACGGTGCGCACGTACGGCCAGTCGCCAGCGCGGGCTTTGTTGGCGGTACGGATGGCAGCTTCCTGGAGGGCCTTGAGCGCGTCGCCGCTGACGACGTTGCGGACAACGACGAAGCCGTCGGCCTTGAGGCTGGTGAGGTAGGGGTCTTCAGAGACAGTCATAGTGAGGGGTTGGGTGGTGGCTGGTTTGTTTGTATTTGTGTCTGTGTATCTTTGGGTCTTTTGCCTTGTGGAGATGTGAAAGTCTGGGGATGTGAAGCGACTGGCTTCGTCTTTATGCTTCCCAGAATGCTATCATTTGGAAGTTCGTATCTTGCCCGAGGTTTCCCCTCTTTGCTTTCCTTTACTTTCCTTGTTTTTCTGTCTTGCGGTTCCAGCGTCTCCGCTTGCTGACTCCAACTAAGTCGATCCTAGATAACACGATACTTTGGTATAAGCCAAGGTACACAGTATTGGCCCCTCGCGATGGGCAAAGTTGATTGTTACATGCAGCATCCGAAAAGGTGCTACAGACGTGGAAGGGCTGGTGCCAGTTGGATCTTGGCCACCAACAAAACGGCCCCATGTAACGTGTTCGACGTGATGTTAGACGGTGCTAGTATGGCCCTGTGGATCGTAGGTCAAGCGCTAATACGAGATATCTCGGGCCCCTAAACTGCGCTGTAAGAACGCCGGGAGCCGCTGGAAGCGACACCCGGAGGAGGAAAAGCCGTCTAAAAGCGCGGGGGAGACGCCCTGTAATAAGTGGTGGGGAACTTAGTCGACTGCAATCTGCCAAATAGAAAAAGTGCAGTGGCTTTTGTAGAAACACCTCGTTTAATTGAACACGTGATAGCGTGTTGAGTGATGTAACCCAAGATGGACTAGCGTTGCGATTTGTCGCGTCCATTGGGTGTACGAGGATCGATGAGGCATCCTTCGCGACTTTCTAATTGACGACGACAGCATCCACCACCTGAAGTCGCTCTCTCCATTCCATCATCAATCATCCATCACTAATCCATCGCATCCGTTCATTTCATGTGCCCCATCCTGCGAAATGCCACCCAAACGACAGGCACCTCCCACCCCTGAGCCGTCAGGTCGCCGACGGTCGACGCGCATCAGCCTCTCGGGCCAAAAGAGCCAGTACTTTGAAGGCGACGATTCGGATGTAGACATGGATGAGCGGCCAGGAAAGCGTGCCAAGACAACTGCTTCGTCGGGCAGACGACGAAATGGAGCGCGTCGACAGGTTGATGACAGCGGCGACAGCGATGCCGATTCGTACAAAGAGGAAGAAGACGATAGTGATGAAGAGGATGGCGACGACAACGATGGCGGCGACGACGACGATGATGATGACAATGACGGTGGAGATCGAAAGAGAGCGAAGAAGGGCGGACCTGCCAGCAGGTACAAGCAAGACGACGCCGACTCTGACGCCGACTCGGATGCCGCTCCCAAGGTCACCTTCGTCCCGCACAAGAAGCTGCGCGACCTCGGCGGCGTTGATTACGTCGACGAACGCGTCCACTTCGTGACGATGGATTTCCTCAAGGACCTAAAGGCCAACAACCGCCGCGAGTGGCTCAAGGACAACGACGCCGAGTTCCGCCGGGCGCAAAAGGACTGGCTGTCGTTTGTCGACACGCTCGGCCTCCGCCTCGCGTCCGACGCTGACGAGACCATCCCTGAACTGCCGGCCAAGGATGTCGTTTTCCGCATCTACCGGGACGTGCGCTTCAGCAAAGACCAGCGGCCCTACAAGCCGCACTTCTCGGCGGCGTGGTCGCGCACGGGGAAAAAGGGTCCGTATGCGTGCTACTATGTGCACTGCGAACCGGGTTCGTGCTTTGCCGGCGGCGGCCTGTGGCACCCGGACAACGACTCGCTGCGGCTGCTGCAGGCGAGCATTGACGAGCGGCCCCGTTGGTGGCGGCGGGTGCTTGTGGAGAATGATACGCTGCGGAAGACATGGCTCAGGGGCGGGGCTGGCGTGTCGATAGGCAAAGCCAACGAAAAAGCCATCAAGAGGGCATTTGCCAAGAGCAACGCGAACGGCGCTCTCAAGACGAAGCCGATGGGCTATAGTGCCGACCATCGGGACATTGAGCTCTTGAAACTGCGCAATTTCACGATGCACAAGAAGATTCCTGACAGCATGTTTACGGATCCCGATGGACAAGACCGGCTCATTGAGCTGCTGAGTGCTCTGACACCCTTTGTGACACTTCTGAACCGCATTGTCCGGCCGGACCCGGGCGATGACTCTGACAGCGAAGAAGGCGACGGAAACGAGGCCGAGGAGGACGACGAGGAAGAAGAGGACGAGGGTGGCGAACAAGAGGAAGAGGACGAGGACGAGGACGAACTGGCTATACCGGACTTTTGAGGCTGCACCTGGATATGTGTTTTTGCTCATTGTATAAATAATGTATGATCATTTGGAGCCTTCAAAGAAGCAAAACTGAAAATAAATGGCAAAATATGCGACATATGGTATCATTGGCGACATCGTTTCACTCCCGTGTCTTTTCTTCACGTTCACCACCATTTACTCCCCTTCATAATAGCTTGGCGGCAAGTCCTCGTCGTGCGTACCCCAGGCACTTTCCTCAGGCCCCACGACGTATTCGACTACGCCGCCCGTCAAAAAGATGTCGTGCGTAATCCAGTTACGCGTATACGGTTTGCCGTCGAGTGTCGCGCTCTGAATGTATTTGCTGGCGTACGTCGGGTCAAAGTTGAGCACGCGGAACACGGCGTCGCGGCCATTGCGAGCGCGCAGGCGGACCTCGCGGAAGAAGGGCGGCGTCAGTAGGTACACGTTCTGGCCGGCCACGGGGAAGAAGCCCATGTACACAAACGCTGAAAAGGCGCCCATAGCGCAGTCGTCGTTGCCGGGGATGCCGTTGACGGTGGCATTGAAGAGTGAGGGGATGTAGCGGTGGGCCCAGTAGCTGCTGAGGGCGGGCCGGCCGGCGTAGTGGAACTGGAAGACGGGCAAGAATGTCTGCTCGTTGCCCATGTAGGCAATGCCGGACTCGTGGAAATAGTGCAGGCGGCGTGCGAATGTGGCGGGCCCGCCCATGAGGCGCACAAGCGTGCGCATGTCCTGCGGAGCGTAAAACGAGTACAGCCACGGGCTGCCCTCGTAGGTCTCGTAGGCCGTATCGTAGTAACAGCTGTGCATGTCATAGACGGGGCTGCAGCGGCGCGTGTTGTGGTAGCGCCAGGTGCCGTTTAAGAGGCGGGGCTGCAGAAAGCCGACAAAGTCACTCTGTACGATCTCGTCCTGCGCATCGCGGTATAGGTCGCGCTGCTCGGCGTTCCAAAGGTTGCGCCAGTTGGCGCCACGGCCATGGTACTTGTCGGCATCTACGGCCAAGCGGGATGGGTTGAAACTCAGATCAGCTGACGTTGCTTGGCCAAGTGTTTGTTGGCCCGTCGGCGTGATGGTACTCTTGACCCCGCCCAAGGCTTGAAGCCCCTTGGCCAGTTCGGAGATCACGAAATCGTCGTAGGCGTACTCGACCAGCCGTGAAATGCTACGGCTCATCGGCCCCGTGCCGTTGACGTCGTTGTCGTTCCAGGGGATGAAGCCCAGAGCGTGGTAGCTCTCGAGGCTGCCGCGGCCCTCGACGCCCCAGAAGCCCGGCTCGACCTCCGCATCCGACACCACCGCAGCATAGGCCGTTGCCCAGTCGATGCCCTCTGTCAGGTTCTTGACAAAGGCATCGGCCACGACAACGTCGGCATTGGACCCGCCTTGTGTGTAGCCCTTACAAAAGCTCATACGGCAGTCAGGTAGCTTGCCGTCATGCCGGAAAATGTCGAGCAGGGCCCGCACCATTTCCGTCTGAGCGGGTGGATCGATGATGGTGAGCAGCGGATGCTGGGCGCGGAACGAGTCCCAGATGCAGTAGAAAGAATCAAAGTAGGGCTCGTCCGAGTCCCATTTTTGGTTCTCACCCGTGTAGTTTTGCGGCGACAGAAGCGAGCGATAGAGACCGGACCAGAATGTGGTCTGCATGGCCGAGGACACACCGGTGGCGTCGACCCGGATGGGCGACAGCTTGTCGCGCCAGGCGTTTTGGGCAGCATGGACCGTGCCGTCAAAGTCCCAGTCCGGGATCTCGGCCTCGGCGTTGGCACAGGCCTGGTCCGTCGAAATAAACGACATGCCGACGCGGGCCGTGATGGTGTGGTCGGAACCGGCAGCTGGTGGCTCAAACTGGATCCAGGCACCGGCAGCGCCCCGGGGATCGCGGAAATAGCCCTCGCCCAAGTTGCCAATAAAGTTGACGGCGTCCGAGACACGTGTGCCGGCAAAGACGCCCGTCTTACGTATCGCAGCACCGCGGAAGTCAGCACAGAAAAAGGCCGAGTACTGGCCCATGCCAAAAGACGGCTGGTAGCGGCCGTCGCCGATGATGCGGCCGTCGGGGTAGACCTGGATGCCGCCGCCTGTACGCGAGTTGCCCAGGTCTGACAGGTCGATCAAGACCAGTGGACTATACGGCACGTAGGCATCGCCGCACCACAGCTGGAGGAGAGACGGAGGCGATGTGGCTGCGCTGGGGGTTCCGGGGCTTCTGGGTGCCTTGGCAGCCGCCGCATCAGCTGCCACGGCATCTGGAAAGGAAAACCGATACAGCGCCGCATGCTGTGTGGCCGTCATCTCGGCACTGACCGAGTTGTTGAGCTCAATAGCAAAGTACCCAGGGCTGGCGCGGGCGGTGTTGTTGCGGCGGTGGACGGCGCGCCGAAAGGCCGGGAACTCGCACTTGCTGTAGTCGTTCTGTGGGCAGCCGGGGTGCACAAAGATGGGGAACTGGCCCATGGACGGACTGCCACCGGTGCCCGAGTCGTGCAGGTGCGAGAAGCCAGTAATCTCGCTGTAGTCGGACACGAAGCCGGCGGCATTCTCGGCGGGACTGTTGGTGTCGGCGACAGCCTTGGCCATGCCATAGGGCAAAGTGGCGCCGGGGAAGACGTGGCCGCCATTGACGGTGCCGATGAGCGGGTTGATGTAGCGGATGACGTCAAAGGAAGACGATGAGCCCTGGAACGACGAGGAGAACGTCGACAGCGGCAGGTGGCCGGACGGCGAGAAGAGGACAAAGTAAAGGGCGCTGCCAAGCTCGTGTCGAGGCGTCGGAAGCAGCATCAGCACGCAAAAGGCAAAGAGCACGAGCATGCCGAGTCGGCTGCGGCGACGGCCAATGACCCGGATAAACGACATGCTGGCGATTGGCTGTCGGACTATCTCGCTGGTGGGTGTCTAGTGCGTGGTGTCTTGCTCCCACGACACCGCCGTCGACATGCCCTCGATGGGGCGGGAGAGAGGTGGAAGGGAGCGAAGAGCGCCGCTGGCTCACACGGGCATATCTTGGGGTGAGACAGGGGGGGGGGCGGCCATACGACGTGGCCGGGAAGGAGTGAGCCGCGAGGAGTGGAGATCGTGGAGTGTGGGACAGAGACACACTCGAACACTCGAGGAAGGAGCGAAAGACGACAACGCAAACACGGGGCAAGAGGAAAAGCAAAAGAAAGAGCGAAGGAGGGCAAGGGGGAAGGGAAGGAAAGCGCGAGGGACTCCGGCGATGGAAGAATAAAGGGAAGGAAGTAAGAATGCAATACTCGAAATGAAATGAAATTCAACGGTAACAAGAACCACCGAACGCTTGGCAATAAACGTGCGCAGGCGGTCTGGAAAGGACAGCTGTTTCTCGATTCCGGTCGGTATGCCAAAGAACGAGGACGGAGGCGAGAGACTTGCACGGGAACAAATCGACAAGAATACAGAGAGACATTGAATCCGGTGTCTCCTTCGGGAATGCCACCTCTCGGCAAGCGAGAAGTGACGCCAGACGGCCTGGAGCTCTTAAAGACACAAAAGGCACTCTGCAACATTCGTCGTAATTACTTCGTACATGAATTGTGAAGCTTCCCCACAGTTCTTGGCCTTTTACGGCGTCAGACCTTCTGGCTTATGGAGGACATCCTCGTGCAATCTGCAACGGGCTGTTCGACTGCCAAGACGCTCTCTGCCGACTGTCCGACAGTGTGACCCTGTCCGTGAGTTGTTCTGCCTGGTCCTGTTTGACCTATGTGTCGTGTTGTTGTTCAAGTATCGTGCCTGTTCTTTTTCTGTCGTCTCTTTTGCCCCATTTTCGTCGCCTTTTAGCTTCACACGCATTCCATAGTCTAGCTCTATTGCTCCTTCCTTTTAGAGTTGTCCGCTCTTTCCACATCTAGCCCGTGGACCACCACTAGCCCTGCAGGGGTAACCACATGCTTAAATCAACCGTAAATCGACCGCTATGGGGGCGGAGAGCCGGGAGCGATGCGTTAATACGCTGTGGCTGTCCAATAGTGATTAAGTAAGGCCATGCAATTTAAGCTGTCGACTCTCGGCTGAATTGGCTGCTGCCGTCCATCGTCACTACCCCATAGCACATAAAGCTACCGGAATAACAGCACTGTAATTATTACCCCAGACTGATGAGGCTTTTCTCATAGTATAGTAATTAAATCCGTCGTAACGCCAAACGCCTTTACTTCTCAGCCATTTGTGCCCAAAATCCCGGCCTCATGCTATGTGTCGTCGTCTTGAACCTTGAGCCCGCACCACTCCACTACTGAAAACTCGTTGCCAGCAGATGCGGTTTGCGGTCCCGCAGATCGAGCAGCATCTGGCCAAACAGGCCGTTGGCCCAGGAGAACCATTGGCGCGTCCAGGCGCTCTCGTCGTGGCTGCTGACCGACTCGTGCATCAGGCCCAGGCCGTCGGTCGACGACACCAGCTGCCGCAGCGCCGCCGCGATTTCGTAGTCGTCGTCGGTCGTCATGATCTGCACCACCAAGCTCATGGGCCAGGCCATGCCCGTGCCGACATGGGGCCCGCCCGTGCCGTTGAGCACGGGGCCCGTCATATAGTAGGGGTTGGCGCGGCTCAGGACGAGGCGGCGCGTGTTGCGGTAGACGGGGTCGTGGCGGTCGACGTAGCCCAGGAGGGGGGCGCTGAGCAGGGACGGAATGTTGGCGTCGTCCATCAGGTTGTGCGAGCCAAACCCGTCGACTTCGTATGCGTAGACGTCGCCGTAGACCGGGTGGGCCACGCGGCCGTGGCGCTCAATGCCGACGCGAATTGTCGCGGCAAAATTTGTCATGCGCAGCGCGAGCTCGTGGAAGTAGCGCGAGCGGTGGCCCTGCCGGTAGTTGCTGTAGTCGTCGTCGGCAACGGCAGCAGCGTCCACCAGGGGGCTTTCTCGCAACGAATCCGTCTTGGCCGGCGCCTGGCCGCGGCCCAGCTGCGCCATGATGGGCGCACACGCCGCCAGATAGCGCGCCAGCATCATGTTGGCCGGCACAAACAGCTGGTGCGTGCAGGCGTCGTCCGACGGCCGGAACGCGCTGCGCACCATGCCCGTGCCGCCTTGCACCGGCGGACCGGCACCGCCGTTGGGCAGCGTCTCCGTGGCGACGCTTGTCGGCCGCTGGAACTGGTACGGCGAGAACTGCGGCCGCCCGTCGGCGCCGTACGTGCCTTTGGTCATTTCCTCGGCCGTCGCCATGATGGCCTCCACGGCAAGCACCCACGTGCTGCGGAACTCGCTGTCGTCGCCGTCATTGCCGTCATTGCCGTCATCGCCGTCATCGCCGTCCTTACGGTACACCTTGCCGAAAAAGGCCCCGTCGTCGGTCGCCGCGTAGTAGTCGTACGACAGCTGCAAAAACGCCGCCAGCGAGTCGAGCTCGTACTTGCACTCAAACACCACGTCGTGCGCCACGGGCGGGTACACAACGTCGCCGCCGCCGAACCCGCCCGTCACGGTCAGGCCGCTCTCGACCGGCGGCCGGAAGGCGTTGCAGTGCGGCGAGTTCTGGATGTAGCGCGCCTGCAGGTTGATTGTGCCACGGAAGAGGGAGGCAAGCGTTGACAGTCCCTCGTCGTCCTTTGTGTCCTTTTTGCCCTTCTTGCCCTTTGGCCGCAGAAGCGACCTATACGACTGCAGCTGGTTCGCACTGTCCCGCAGCCACATGGCGTTGATGTCGCCCGTCGTCACAAACGTCAGCTCCTCGTCCGTCGTGCCGGCTCCGACACCGTGCCATGCAATCGCCGTGTCGAGCGTGTTGGGAAAGCAGTTCTCAAACAGCCGAAACAGGTCGGGGTCGCGCACAAGCTTGCGCATCGCGTCAATCGTGTCCTCCACCTCCGGCGCCTTGAATCGCCGGCACTCGGGCGGCGGCCGCTGGTACGGCAGGTTAAAGCGGCCGCCCGAAAAAGGCTGGTGGTCGCGGCTGGTGGCGTACGACGTGTAGTCGGGGCAGCCGACGCTATCGACCCCGTCCCTTTTCGACTGTCTGCCGTTGCTGTCAAGGCTGCCATGGCTCTCATGGCTGTCGTCGCCGGATGGTTGCGCAGAGACTGGCGCCACAGCCGCTGCGGCCGCTACAGCCACACCGACGACTCGTCCGAGCCGAACCATGGTCACGATTGGCGAGATCCTCTGCGTTTCTTTTTGTCGTACGCCGTCGATCGCGGACGCCTCTTTGGGGTGCCTTTCGAAATTGATCGTGTGTCGTCTCTCCTTTAGCCCCTTTCACGTGAAAACCATTGCGCAGACAGCGGCGAATGCAACACCAAAGATTCAAGGACGGTGCGTGGTTGTTATAAGGTCGTATCAAAACCAATGGAAGCGCCTCACGACTGCGAAATGCCGTGTACCGTCGGCATCGTTCCCGGAGTGGAAAATGGAAAAGAACCCGGTCCGTTATTTTTCGAATTTCGAATTTCGAACGTCTTTTAGCTGATCGCCAATGCTACAATTCGGAGTGCCCCATACCGGCGCGCCGCCCCCAAACTACACTACCTGGGCCCACTAATAAACACCCTGTAATTGCTTATGGTAGCTGCCCTGCAGAGCTCTCGTCGCGCCCGCCGGATAAAGTCTTGTGGGAAAGTGTCTTGGCTTATTAAAGTTCACGGCCAAGGGCAAATGTACTTCGTACCTGTCCGCCGTCCAATATCTGTTTGCGTCCTGACGCCCATAGAACGACCAACGCACAAAGCCTTTTTTTAATTTTTATTTATTAACATGATATAGATTTAGATGCAGTTGCTATGTCGATGGCGGAAAACTCGCTCCAGACGTTTGCAGTAACAATTGACAAAGTGGCAAAATGGCAAACGACAAAAGACATAAAGGCAAAGGGAAAAGAAAAATAACGACAGATTTTTAAAAAAAGACATGGACGATGCCAGAACATAAAAACATAACATTCGTCAAGCGACATAGCCATACTAAGGTCAATACCTTCCCAATAACAATCCAACGCTCACCTCAGCTCAGATCGAACCGCGCGTTCGACCGGATCGCATATAACAGCTTGTCCCGCAACGTCTCCTCCGTCGAGTATCGCGGCAGCTTCAGCAGGTTAACGCACGTGCTTGTGCTCGGCAGCCGCGCCTCATCGTTACCCCCGTCGCGAATGCTAAACTTGGGGCTGAGCTGCGAGAATCCCAACAGCGGCGCGCGCGGCGTCGATGTCACGTACTTGAGCAGCAACCGCCGGTCATCATCCGGCAGCGACTGCACCACGTCCCAAAAGAGCTTGACCGTCGGGTGCTCCTCGTGGTCGTCGCCGATGACATAGAGGCCGCCGTAGATCGTGTTGCGCCGCAGGTCATCCACGTCAATCTCGGACGAGTCGCCGCCCACGAGCCGCTGGAGCTCGTTCTGGTTGAACATGCGCAGCCAAACCGGGTCAATGATCGTGCCCAGGCCACGCAGAAACGCCTTGGTCACCAGATACGGCTGCGCCATGAGTCGGTGCCGCGCCACGTAGGAAATATACAGCGGGCGGTTCTCGTTGGTCACACGCAGCTTGTCGCCGTTGGGCACGAGGTTGCGCGTCTCCGTCTGCAGCCGCTCGTTGTTGCTGGAGATCTGGTCCTCGATCGTAAAGTCTAGGTCTAGGTCGGCCACGTCGCCGTCATAGTTCTTCAGCTTCAGCATACCCTCGTACAGCTGCTCGTCCATCTCGCGCAGGTCGTTGATGTTGGCCCGGTATACCGAGTCCGTCGCTGATAGGGCCCACTTCGACAAGAAGAATCCCGCAAACACAAAGTCAATAAGGATGCCCTCATACAAGCACTTGCCAATCATCCGTCCAATGAACTCGTAGGTGCGCATCAGGTATGCAATCCTGTCGTCCCAACCTTCCGTCCCCTCCGTGAGGCCATGCTTCTGCAGCCTCACCTTCAGCTGGTCAAGCCTCGTCGGGTTGGGATAGATTGCGTTCTCCTTGTTCGCAGAGAAAATTTCGTCTTGTTGAGAAAGCACCTGCATAAGGGCACAAGTGAGAAATTCCTTCGTCACGCCACCACCATCAATGCCGGCCTCTTCGTTGCCGTATTCGTCAATAAACGTGATCTGGATAGGTTCTTTCAGACCTTCGCCAAGCTCCCAGAAATCTTGCAAGGCCGACTCGAAGATCGCATCTCGATGAATCCGTCCACTATGGCGCGCAACGATATCCCGTGCAGGGCTGTTCTCGCCCCAGCCACCGTGCTGGTTCATTATGTGCGCACGCCATGAATCGGGATCGGTGAATCCCTCCCGCCTCCGAAACTTGTCGAGCTGGACAAATTCCCGGAAGATCCGCACACGCGCCTCGAACGGAAGAATGTAGGGCATGTTTCGCAGAATTTCAAGTTTTGGTCCGATCGTCGCCAGCTGCCGCTCGCGGGTCGACTTTTCGCGCTGGCGTCGCATTCTCTCCAGCATCGCGTATCGGGATGTGCGTGCAAATGTGCGGGACGTCGCCGTGTGCGTGTGCTCTTCCATGTTGTCGTCTTCACTGTCGTCATCGTCCATGTCCACGTCCTCATTCCCGCTGCCATCACCGGCATGCTGTAGGTCGTGCTGTCGCTGCTCCTCGGTAACGACAGCAGGTACAAACTGTGCCATATCAAAATGCGAGGTCATGTGCCAGTGGCCAGGTGGGAGAAACTGGCGCCGAGAGTCGCGCTCGTACAGCATTTGGATCGCCGTCGTCACAATGGTCTTGAACATACGAAATTCCAGGCCCGGCACGACAAAGTAATTGCCGACCTCGTCAGAGCGCTTGGATTTGGTTGAATAAGACGGCTGGAAGACAGTATCCGAAGAATCACTTTGCAGCAGATCCGACGCGTTGTAAAGAAGTGTGAAGGACAGATTCTTCAGGAACAAAGTCAGAGACTTTAGCGCATCCAGGGACAACGCAGAAGACCGGAGCCGCGAGCCAGGCTGCTTCTCAGTCTCTCTGAAAGGAGACGTCAGGTTGGAAAATCCAGAGAAGAAGTCGTCATCGTCTGTAAGTCTCAACACAAACGTGTAGAGCTCGAGGAACAAAAGCACAGTGCGCCACTCTCGATCCCATGTCGATTCGCTTTGCGATGTTGAAGTACTCATCGCGGCCGTGCGAGAGCGTTTCCGCTGCAATAAATAGTCCAAGGTTGTTTTCGGAGACTTGAGCACTTGGCCAAAAAGTGAGGTTGCACTGGACGCCTCCCAAAAAAAGCGCACCGCCGGCACGGGCCCAGACTTTGTAGGAAGATCGGCCAAGAAGAACTGCATGCGAATGTCGTCTCCCTTGTCTGGAAAGCACCGAATGAGTACAACAGCATATCCGGCGAGTAGACTTGCATAGTCTTGACCAGAAGAGCTCGCTTGGCTGGCCGTGAACCGTTCAAGGAGCTTTGTAATTTCCTCCTTATTGACCAGGGACCTGATCTGGGCTGCCAGATACTCTTCCTGGGGCGTTTTATCTTCCGACATGCGGCCACTAGCGAACTGCAACCGCACATCGCCATTCAGGAACGAAAGCTGTGTGTAGATGGCTCGGAGGTACAGGGGCGAGCCCTGGCTCGCCCCGATCAGCCGCCTCTGAAAATCAACAACGTGGGCAAGAAGCCAAAGCAACTCGTCGGCACTGCGGCTTGGTTTATTTGCCGCGGTCTCATAAATATCAATCACAGCTCGGGATAGGACATCAAGGCTAATGTGTTGAGAGAGGGAGGCAACAGTATTTTCCAACAGAACAATGGGCTGCGTAAGAAAAGACGCCGCGAACTCGAGGTAGGCTCGTTGGGTAAATGTTTCCGGTGTTGAACCAGCAGCCAACAGAGGCACCAAAAGAGATTTTTGTAAATAGGACGCCGTGTTTTCGCCGAGGGCAGCCGCACCCATGCAATAGAACTTGGCGAGCATTTTGTAGTATGCTTTGAGGCTGTTGAGGAGAGCATGTGGCCGCAACTGGACGATGCAGATAAGAAGGTCGAAGAGGGACTGTGAGGATTCTTTTTGCGCTCTGTAAGGAGAATGAATATTTAGTAAACAGAATAGAGATCTTCGTGAGAGTGAATGGGAAATGCGGCAACGTACTGGTCTTGGTCCAATGCCAACACGAGGATGTGCACAAGGTGCCAGAGCCTTGCCTGTGGGAGCTGCCCGTTTGTGAGAGCTGCATAGTCTGTCTGTGCCAGATCATTGGCAAACAAGAAAAGCAGCTGTAAGTCGCCCTCCTCTCGAACGTTAAAGGACGAGAGCAGGAGTGGGAAGGCTCGCGGGATCCGCTCCTCGGACGTCATAGAGGTCGAAGAGTCAAACAGCTCAGTTAGAGCTTGCCGCCGCCCCGCCTTCACTTGCCGTCTCGTTCGGTGGCCACGCCATGTTCGCTGGATCGATCGTGCGGCCTTGAGCTCCTCACGTTCCTGTTGGCGTTGCCGGCGGCCGGCCTGGGCATCTGCGACGGTCTTGGAAGCGCCAGAGCCGGTCCCTGGAGATAGCGAGTGCGCTGTGAACGGGTTGGTGTGCCTCTGGCCGCTGAGGTTAACGTTTCGTAGGCGTCTAGAATTTCCAGAGAATGTCGGGAACATGGCTGCTACGGCCTGTTTTCTTGCGTGTTTTGACGATCAAGAAACACTGCAGCTCGTTTGCAGCCACCGTAAGGGCTGAATGATGGTGCAAGCGCGGGGTCCTAGCTCGAGAACAATATGTCAATTCGGATCGGAGCGACGGGGAGTCGTAGAGGCGTCCTCGAGCGCTGTCGAAGATGTAATGCTGTCCTACAGAGCAACGAGATTTGTAGGAGTCGATTTGTGACTGCAATGTGAGAATGTCGAGGTTGAGAAGACGATTACTGATTATTGGGAAGGAGGACGGGTTGACAAAACGGGAAGCGACTACCTGATTTTTTTGTTAGGCAGATAAAGCCGCCCTGGCACATGGTACTTTGCAGCCAGGCAGAAGGCAGTGTGCTCCTAACTACGGGAAGCTGCGGCTGGCACCCACTTGTCCCTGATAGGTAAGAATTGGCTGTCGCGTTCTAGAAAGTTCACCACACTCAAAGTGAGAGGTCCAGCGTTAGTCAGGAGGCGCTAAGCTGTTGTGTCGCTCAGGCCTCGCCAGCGCTTTCTAGTGAACGTCACCGGGAAAGAGGGAATAGGGAATTGGCACCTTCCGTGTGTGCGGCCAGCCTTGTTGCCTCCACGAGGCGAGGCAAGAGAAGGGCGGCGAACGTTCTTGCCTCGCTAATTTGAAAGAGCTTTTCCTACGACGTTGGTTGCACGGAGTGTAATTTCCTTGTAATACATCGGCGGGATCCCACGTCGTCGTACCTTCCACATGGCATGTGTGCGATGTGCAATGTCCCTTCTCGTCGGAAGCGATGAGCTTTTCTGCAGCAGGAACGAAGGGGACGGAAGGCCGTAAGGAAGGAGAGACTGCTGGCTCGTAAACAAGAAATAACCGTTGAAATAAGTGACACGGTGGCGGCACAATGCCGGCCAGTCCGTTCCTTCTTCATCAAAACGGGCAGCACGAAAGCCCAGCACTGCTAATTTAACCTGGCTGCAAGAGCGATGAACCCAACCGTGAGAGCTGTTTCTCGAGACCCTCCTTGTCATAAATAGAAAAGTAACATAAACAAGAAACAGTTACGGTTGCGCCTTCCCGCCTCCTTTTTTGCTGGTTCTGAAAGGAAAGAACGACAGCGATTGCCAGTCACGTGGCGATATCTGTGCTTTGATATCGCTGAGAATGGGAGGTGTGATGGTGACGTGCCACACCGCCTAGCAGTTCTTTCCCAACCAACCCTCATTTCGTAGCTCCACAACAAGAATTACATAAGCCTACACAAGCCAATTTCTGCGCTGAGATGAATGGGCAGGGCAGAAAAAAATTAAGTGAAAAAAAAATTGAGATACCTAAAACTAAAAGCGCGACGATGAAATTCTCTCCCCTCTCACCTCTTCCTTTCTCCCTCGTCAACCACCTTTCAAAAACCCAAACGCCCACAATCAAAAGAGAACACGATTTGACAGTACTTCACCGTACTTGATTTCTGTTCTCAACACTGCATTTCACTGCTCAAATCACAAAAAAAAATTGAAAATCGTTCAAAAATCCAAAATCCAAACCAACTTCCGTCCAGCTAATTTCCACGGAAACCAAAAAAAGTCACGATATTCCATCTCGCCAGCCGAACGGAATTGTCAAACTCAAGTCTCTCAAGACCAGAAACCAGTCCTTGCACCACATTTCGACTCTCTCTTAACAGGTACGCCGCACTGCTCCCCTCCAACAGTCTTTGTCTGGGTGCCGTTTTTGGCTCTTTGTTCGCTGCGCAGGCACTTGTCCGTTCCCGTCGTCTGCCGTTTCCGCGATCTTTTTCACTGCCCTTGTTTCGCATTGTGGCATCTTCCAGTTTGCTGTAACTTGGTGGAAGCATTCTAAAATCCTCGAGTACATTTGTCTTCATATTAGACACCATTGCTAACATCATATCTTCGCACGTACGCAGACTCTCCTTTCGCACTCAACCAAACCGTCAAAATGGCTGCTCCCTCTGCTTCGGTCGACCAGCTCGCCAACGAGCTCAACAACACCTCCCTCAACGGCGGCGAAAAGGCTGCCCCCGCTATCAACACCAACGTCGGTGAAGCCACCGACCTCGATGCTGCCGGCCCTACCCCCAGCTCGGCGGCCGCTCATCAGCAGGCCTCTGCTTCACTGTATGTTGGCGAGCTCGATGAGTCCGTCACCGAGGCCATGCTCTTCGAGCTGTTTTCGCAGATTGGCCCCGTTGCCTCGATCCGCGTTTGCCGTGATGCCGTGACCCGCCGCTCGCTGGGCTACGCCTACGTCAACTACAACAGCACTCCCGATGGCGAGAAGGCCCTCGAGGAGCTGAACTACACCCTCATCAAGAACCGCCCTTGCCGCATCATGTGGTCGCAGCGCGACCCTGCTCTTCGCAAGACCGGCCAGGGCAACATCTTCATCAAGAACCTCGATGCTGCCATCGACAACAAGGCCCTGCACGACACGTTTGCCGCTTTCGGCAACATCCTGAGCTGCAAGGTCGCCCAGGACGAGCACGGTGCCTCCAAGGGCTACGGTTTCGTGCACTACGAGACCGATGAGGCCGCGCAGCAGGCCATCAAGAACGTGAATGGCATGCTTCTGAACGAGAAGAAGGTGTACGTCGGTCATCACATCCCCAAGAAGGACCGCCAGAGCAAGTTCGAGGAGATGAAGGCCAACTACACCAACATCTACATCAAGAACCTGAACCCTGACGTCACCGATGAGGAGTTCCGCGAGCTGTTCGAGAAGTTCGGCACGGTCACCTCGTCGACCATTGCCCGTGACCAGGAGACTGGCAAGAGCCGTGGTTTCGGCTTCATCAACTTCACTGCCCACGAGGCTGCGGCCGCTGCGGTGGCTGAGCTGAACGAGCAGGAATTCCACGGTCAGGAGCTGTACGTTGGCCGTGCTCAGAAGAAACACGAGCGTGAGGAAGAACTCCGCAAGTCTTATGAGGCCGCTCGCCAGGAGAAGGCCAGCAAGTACGTCGGCGTCAACCTGTACATCAAGAACCTTGATGACGAGGTCGATGACGAGAAGCTCCGTGAGCTGTTCGCTCCTTACGGCCCCATCACCTCTGCCAAGGTCATGCGCGAGACGCTGGCCGAGGGCGAGGAGGAGGCCGCCAAGGAGACCAAGGACGAGAAGGAGGAGGAGGAGACCGCCGAGGACAAGACGGAGGCTGCCGAGGGCGATGCCGCTACTGAGGACAAGGCCACCAAGGGCCCCAAGCTCGGCAAGAGCAAGGGCTTCGGCTTCGTTTGCTTCAGCAACCCCGACGATGCCACTAAGGCCGTTACGGAGATGAACCAGCGCATGGTGAACGGCAAGCCGCTGTACGTTGCTATTGCGCAGAAGAAGGAGGTTCGCAAGAGCCAACTGGAAGCCAGCATCCAGGCCCGCAACACCCTGCGTATGCAGCAGGCTGCTGCCGTGGCCGGTATGCCCCAGTCCTACATGCAGCCCCAGGTCTTCTACCAGCCCAACCAGCAGCAAGGCTTCCTACCCCAGACTGGTGGCCGTGGCATGGGCTTCCCCCAGGGTGGCATGGGCATTCCCGGCGGCCGCCCTGGCCAGTTCGGCCCCGGTGGCTTCCCCCAAGGCGGCCGTGGCGGTATTCCTCCCCAGCAGCTGCCCCCTAACATGTACCTGCCGGGCCAGTTCCCCCCTGGCGTTCCGTTCAACAACGGTCCCAACAACGCCCAGTACCTGGCTGCCATGCAGCAGGTGCAGCAGACCGTTGGCCGCGGTGGTGCTCCGGCTGGCGGCCGTGGCCCCATCCCGGGCATTCACGGTAACAATCTCGGCGGTCCTGGCCTGCCTGGCTTCCCTCCCTCGACCCGTCAGAACGGCGGTCGTGGCCGTGGCGGCTTTAACGGCCCCCAGGGTGGCCGCGGCGGCCAGAACGTGGCGGCTCCCAGCGCTGCCGGCCCGGAACTGAGCCAGGCTGCTCTGCTCCAGGCGCAGCTGAACAACGTCGGCAACAACCCGCAGCAGCAGAAGCAGATTCTGGGTGAGGTCATCTTCCCCAAGATCCAGGCCCTGCAGCCCGAGCTTGCTGGCAAGATCACCGGTATGCTTCTGGAGATGGAGAACCAGGAGCTGGTGCACTTGGTTGACGACGAGGCTGCTCTGAAGTCCAAGGTCGAGGAGGCTCTTGGCGTCTACCAGGAGTACGTCAAGAACCAGTCTCCCGCCGAGGAGGGCGAGAAGGCCAAGGCCGAGGAGAAGAACTAAGCGGGTTGTTCTTGCCACACACCAACTCCCTCTCATTTGATTTGAGGTCGGGTTTGGCAGGTGAATATGGAGAGGTGACAGACAAGCTCTAGGTGCGATCACCGGTTTTCTCACTTCTCCTTTTGATGATACCAAACATTTCCTTCGTTTTATCTTTTTGTCTTTCCAAACTCGTTCTGGTCGGCTTCATGTTATGAATTTTTTTTTCTTCCAATTTTCATCGTCTTTTCGTCGCTGCTTCCTCGTCATGATGCAATGTTACCTGCTCGCCTGTTTCCTCTTCGCTTTCCCCACTCCTGCTTTCACTATCTTGTTTCCACGTCAGTCGACTGCAGGCTGGAACTGTCGGTGTTGACAAAACGCATTGAAGATCACAACCGTGAAGGCGCTAGTGACGTCTTGCTTTGCATGGCTTGACTCAACCTGTTTTGTTTCTGGTATGCGACTGGTTGCGGAGCAAATACGGAGGCTAGGGTGGGTGAAGAGAACAAGCACAAGAAACGAAAACGACGTGGCTTCGCAATGCCTCTTGCAGCAAACCAGCATTATCCCAGCGACAGCGCCAACCCCTCCCTCTGTCTCGCTTTATCCCCCTATGCCTATTTATCCCGCCCATGGCTGCATGTCTCCTGCTGGATTGCTCGACAAAAAATTCGAGAGCCCATCGGACGTGCCTCTCGCCTTTTTACTCATAGTACCATTTTTCTTATCTACCTCTGGCGGCGTTTTCAAGGGCAATGGCTATCTGTCTATCTGTTGTTTTTATCTCTCGTGTATTTGTTTTCTCTTGTCTTCTCGCGGATATCTCTTAATGAAGGGTTCAAGTATACTGTCCTTTTATCTGATTTTTATTTTCTTATTTCACCTGCTTTTATTCGGCCTCCATGTCTTTGATGCTTTCAAAATGTCCTTAATGTGATTTCGGCTGTTTTGTCCGGCGTCTTGTTCTGTGTTCTTGTTAGGCGGAAAGGATTCGGGGGTGGCGAAGGAAAAGGAGAACGGAGTACAACGGACAATATGGGCTGAATGAGCCACAAAAAGGTGTGACAGAACTGGTCATGGAATGACACAAATTTGCCTCAACAGGGTTTGATGGATCAAGTCTTATTGCAGTCTATCTGATCCTCGGAAAGTATCCTCAAATATGAAAACAAAAGTTTCAATTAGCTTCTGATCCATTTCTCGTGAACACATCTTCGGGGTATATAAATGTACCACTGCATGCCGTACTGACACAGTATACCATAAACGGATGAGCATATCCAATAATACGGTCTTTGAGTGCATCACAATTTACTGCCTCTCACTTCGTGTGTAGCTAAAATCATTTCTTTGCAGAGAATGAAGTATAAAAATTCTAATTTAGTGACTAATGTTGTAGGCATGGCCTTTACGCAATGTTTCCACAGAGGCCCCATAAATACAAAAGACGCCCTTCCAAACTCCGGTTTGACTATGAAATATTCCTTTCGTGAAAGCAAAACACAACACTCTCAACTTCTGTTTTTTATCCGTCCAACACCCCCCCGGTTCCCGTCGCAAGATCAGTACAGGTGTTCACCTTCTGGCTAATTCATAGGATGTCCGTCGGGCTCCTTAAAGACATAATATGAGGAGAGACGAACAACGGCTTCATGATCATATCAACGCAGCTGGTCGACTGTGGCGGCCTTTACTTGCTGTGCTTGGTCTTCGACTTGTTGGAATTGCTCTGTGCCGGTGCGGCAGGGCTGTCGTGGGAGTCGTCTGTGTCAATGGCCTCGGCAGAGACTCCGTAGACCTCCTTCTCGAGGCCAATAGCCGCGTCCCAGCCAGCCTTCTCGGCAAGGTTGCCGACGTTGCTCAGGCGACGGCGAACCTCTTCCTCGGTCGTAGCAATAGAGGCGACAAGGCTGGCAGGCGCATTGGGAGACGCAGCAGGCGACTTGCGTGTCTTAGACTCAATGGTGCCATCAACTCCTTCCTTGCCTTTGCCAACTGCAGAGCGAGTGCTCTCCGCACTGCTGCGAGCGAGGTAAGACGTGACAAAGAACTTCACAAAGAGATACGTCAGGGGTGCGAGGTACAGAACATTAAGCCAGATCGCAAATGTCTCACTAGACGTCGCAATGCATGATATGGCCTTGAGAGGAGTCGGAGCAGCGCGACCGGCCAGGGGAGAGGTGGAGTTGGCCGCCCTGTTGGGGCTAGCCACGATATCGCTGTCATGGCCGGGCGCCTGGGTGGCGGGAACAGTGTATCCGATGAAAGAGTGAGACATGGCGACTGAGGCACCGACAAGGAATTGGGTAATTTGAGCCGAAGTCAGCGACCGCTTCACCTTGGTGGGAACACGGACAGAGAAGGCCGTGAACGTGAAGTAGCTGTACTATGAGGCTGTTAGTCTTTGAAAGTGAAAAGGATACAGAGAGGGAGGGAGAGAGAAAGCATGGATAGAGATCAAAGGAATACGTACCATCAGGGTGTGGATGAAGGAATTCATAAACACAAACATCCAGATAGGAGCGCTCATGTAACGCATCCCAGCCCACATGCACATCATGGCGCCGGCGTGGTGGTAGGTCTGAAGAGTCGAGCTGTATTTACCCTTGGCAAGAATGATAAAAGTGTCGAGAACCTCGTAAAACTTGCTGAGGTAGAACAGCCAGCCATAGAAAGCGAGACCCTCGTTCCACATGCGGCCGGGCTGGTTGCGGTCAGGAGTGAGAGCAAACTCGGGCGAAATGGGGCTCGACTGGGTCAGCCAGACGCCAGAAGCTTCGTGGTAGACAAGTCCGTTGCCCAGGCCAGGAGCACCGCTCATCCGGCAGATGCTGTCGACGGTGGCAGCCCAGCCGCTAGTGCTCGGGTCGCCGGTGTTGGCAAAGGGATTGGCGAGGGTACGGCGGAGCATGTTGACCATGCCGATCCAGGTCCATGCAGAGTAGACGGCAAGGAATATATTGTGAGCAACAACAAAGGCAAAGAAGGCCTTAGTCTGGCTAATGGCCCAGGGGCGGCGGTTGGTGGACTTGTTGTACTTGTTGAGCAGCTTGGCCGTGACAGCGTAGACGGCCGCGATGGTTAGAGGCACGCGGATGTCAAGGGCCGCCGCATAGAAGCTATCCGAGATCTGGAATGGGGGGTTGTAGGCCAGCGAGCCCGGCTGTGGCAGTGGAAGAAAAGCCGGTTCAGAGCTGGGAGGAAGACGGAAGTATGAGAGCTTAGGGAGCTTCGCGATAATCTGTGAAGCAGCCATGTCGACGGTTTGCAACTGAGCACACAAGAAAATATTCGACACGAAATAAACGGAAAGGAGGACGTCTGTGCGTCAGAGTATTTGAAAAGCGAGGCTAAAGGAAGAAAGACACAGGAAGGCCAATGTAGGGCGGTGGTATTGAGACGAAGAGGGGTAAAATGAAGCAGGAAGAGCGACGAGGACTGGGAATGCCAGCGTGCCAGACAGAGGTTGAAAAAAAGGCACACGACGTGCGATGTGGTCGTTCTCGCGAGTTTGGTGCAAAAACGGAGGAGAAGAAGGAGAAGAGGAGACTTGGGGGAGCGAGCTGGATATGCTAAGCGAAGAACAACTGCTAAGCAGATCTCGTCGACAACAAGGTAGGAAGGACAACAATGGGTGAAACCAAAACAACATTCAAATAAGAAAGAACGAAGGATGGGGAAGCAGCGAGCGGCATGTGCTATTTACAAAGAGAGCAAGAGCCAAGGACCAAAGTCATAAAAAGCTCTTAGGAAAGCACGACCGTCTGGCAATTGAACCAACCGTAATGAACTGTGACCGACCGCCGGAAAATACAGATACCTGTCCAAGGACGCAGTGGAGTCGTTGTTTCTTGCCCCAGCGCCGATGGTGTTCTGGCGGCTAGATGAGGCGAATTCTCAAGTGCCAAATCGACAACGTTTTACGTCGTTCTTACGTTTTCTCTCTGCAGCTCGCCTGCAAGTAGAATGGGTCCGAGAAAATCGGTGCCAGAACTAGGAGGTTGAAGCTGTTTTTTGTTGGGTGCTCGGTCTTGTTTGTCTCAAGCAATGGAGCAAGGCGAGGCTTAAGATACCTGTGACAGAAGGTGCGACTTTCTGCTCAGTAACACTGGGGAAGCAACGGCCGGCCATGATTGCCGTACCAGGGTTCGACGAAGCAACTGGCAATTTTCCAGTCGCTCCTACCCTGCCTGCTTCTACGAGATCCGGGAAACATTCCAGAGCCAGGAAGAGTTGGACCTGCGAGGTAATCGCGACCCAACACGACTTGGTTCCCATTAACATTATCCCGGTCTGTCCATGTTTTGCGACAAAAATTACTGAAACAAACACGTTCTTTGGCTGCCTATTGACGCAGAAGCCTCGATAAATTGCGTCGTAGAAAAAAAAAAAAAAAAAAAAAAAAAAAAAAAGAATTACGGCAGAGCATCAGATTGGTGACGGGAAACGGGCTTCCGTAATCGCCATGTTTCATCGGCAGTCGAGGCGCCAGTACAGAGTACCATTCCACCGCATCTCTCTCCTCAGTCCCTGGCTGCATCCAAAACAAGTTGTTGTCGAAGGTCTAGGAGTCGCTACTACTTTCTTGAGCTTCTGAAGCATATTCAGTAGTCAGCAAAGAAGCAATCGATGTTTGGGTTGCTCTCACATGATCAGCAAAACAACCTGTCGTTGCTTCATTTCTAGGCCATATGGTGCATTTCTTTATCAGCCTTTCCCATGCCGTCCCCAGTGTTGCCTTCCATATTTGGAACTTTTGAGGTGAAAAAAGTTGATAAAAAAAAAACTGTTGGGAAAGTGCGAATTGGCCAATAGGAAACTGCGACTTACAGCCAGGGCCCCGTCGAGTTACCACACACTCTGTCCGGCCCCGCGCTTTCCGTCTTCCTGGCGTTTCTCACCGTCGCTCGTCGCTCTTTCCTCCTGTTGCTGACATGCTGGCTGCTGTTGCCCAAAAGAGCCTAAACCACAACTCACGCCTTGGTTCACCTTGCGGAACGCTCCTTCTTAATCTGTATCTTACAACCTGCAATCGCCGGTGCTTGGTCGTTTCTGTTTTTGGATTTTGTGCTTAGGATTTCCATTCCTCTATAATTTTTCTGGAGGCACAGAAGGCACGACCAAGTCTAAAACGTTTTGTCACTGGAAAGTACCACTGCACAGCTGCAAGCCTGCTTTGCCGTAGAAACGTCCCTTGCCTTCTTCCCACCGCCGTGTGAAAAAGGAGAAGGCAAGAGTCAAACATGCCCCGCACCATCCCCAACAAAACCAGAGATACGCCGCTGCGCAGGAAGGGCCCAATCGACAACATAGCACTTGCGTCTGGGCGCAGAAAGCGCAAGTTTTTATCCACTGTGGTGGTCCCGGGGATGAATGCCAAAATAGGGCAGGGGCAACCGTCAAGCCCATTTTCACGTGCATTTTTTCCGTTTCTGTCCACCCCTTCCCACCCCTTTCCTCTTTTGTCGTAACCATCTGCATGGGGCAGGAGACATATTAGCGCAGGGGGCTTCTGTAGTGTCCGCCGCAGCTTCCTTCTGGGAAAACTACCGAGGTGGCCAACAAAAATCTCAACTGTGGAGACATTTCTGCCCTGCTCTCAGCTTCACTTTCTCCGTTTCCGTCTTGTTACACCTCAACAAAGATTCTTCTCTAGATCTTCTTTGCCCCCCTACCCACGCGATGCTTGCAATCCACCGTCTGCCTCTCGGGCCTCAAACAATACCCACTCCGTGCATGGCAGATCACAACATGTCTTCCGTACCCCGTTTTCTTGTCCCGTGTTTGCATCGTCATTCATCTATGGAATATCACCCACCACCCGGATCCCTGGGCCGTTCCCCGCATTCAGCTGCTCCGATGCCCTTCGGCTAGCCTGTCCCGGGTCGTCCGGTATAAAATATCTCGGTTTTCAAGATCTCTAGACTGGGTGCATGTCGTGATGACTGCTTTTTTATTTTGTATATTGCATACCGTTACAAGAGGCCAGCTGGAACGACATACGGAGTAATTACGTCTTATCCAAGAAGACGTTCTTGGCTGGCAAACTGTTCCGGCGGCAACATTAACCATCACAGCGCGCCCATTGAGGAATGGCGTGTCGACAGCAGGTTAGAAGAGTCTCACAGGTTGTCCAAATCAGCTGTCCGTCCGATCATATGCTTTGTATTAACACAGTGTCGACACAGTGAGAGCCCAGCACCTCCGCATTCTGGGGTATCATCTGCCCCAGACTTTACTGTTAATCATGTCCAATCCATCATTTCAGTCGAGACAACTCGGACTCTGTCGTACCACCTGTCGACTGCCGAGAACTTCAAGTGGAATGAATAACGTGCGAAGAAACCCACCGTTGTATCGACCTCCAAGAAGGCTCCCGAAGGGCGGCGCCCGAATGACACCTTTTAACTTGCATCCCACGCCAGAATAGCCACCGATGGGACGTAGGGCATCGTCTCACCACTACACGACTTGCAGTATACTGGCGATTCACAATGCATCGTACAGCATATGCGCGACACACACCGGACCAAGCGCATCAAAATGCGGCCCCGACATCTGTGCCAGTATGTGTCACCGACGTGATGCACGTTGTCCCTTGAAAACGGCGATCGCCCTAGCGCCCAATTTCAACCATAAAATATGCTGTGAGGCAGTAATTGGTGTCAGAAGCTGGACCTTAGCTTTCCAGGCGCCATGCCAGTGCCGAGGCCACTGGGTACAGCGGCGTCTTTAAGCTGGCAGCAAATGCGGGGAAGCACGAAATCACAAGGAACGCTTAACTCCTTAATACGATTGTCGCGAGTTGAAGAGAGGCTGGAGGTCCTGTTGTCTCGTCTCTCGTCGTGTCGTTCCTCTTCTTATTTTCTTCATCGCTTCTGACCCTTACTTGTTTCTCTTTTCTCTGTTTCTGCGTTCGACCTCGATTCTCCAAGATCCGTTCTCCAACTCGTGAGCCTCGGCCCGTATTTACCCCATAGCGTCCCTCGCTCGCATCGACAAGCGCATCCACCAACTACGACGTAACAGAACGATACCATGACGAAAGCAAAGACACAAGCGAAGACGCAAGCGAACGCTCAGACGGCTCCCAACACACCCATCCTTGCGCCGCCGCCCACCGGCGACTGGTGGGACGAGACCCAATGGTCTGTGCTTGTGTCTCTGCTCGATGCCGTCCTGGCACCTGTCGTCGCAAAGGGCGATGCACGCATTGAGCAGCAGAGGGCCAATAAGGCTGCACCGACCGACGGCCTTCAGTTCAACCGGGCGACCTTCAAGCAACTGCCCAAGGCCGAGCTCGACAAAGCCATCGCCGGGGCGCGTGCCGGCGTTTTGAGCCCGCCCGAAGCCGCTAATGTAACTGACTACCTGGCTGACCGGGCGTCTGATAACCCGAAGTTCCTCATGGGCGTCCGGCGTACTTTGTCCGGCGTCTCTCCAGGCACCCGGAAGGAACTAGGCCAGCTGTTGACCCTGCTTTCGTACGTGCATCCCCCTAGTATCTTAAAGGCATTTTTTCTCTCATAACGATCACTAACTGAGCGCTTTCAACAGGGGTCGAGCAGGTGCACTGGCTTTGACAGGCTACTGCGTTCCAGTGCAAAAGCAGCCCATCCACATCCGGGAGAAGATCCTCCAAAACTGGTCCAACTCCTGGCTCCCAATCATCCGGATTGCGGCCCGGTCCTTCCAAGCTCTGGCGCAGACGTCGTGGCTCATATCGTCCCCCATGTTTCGCCAGATTACTGGCTTCAGAGACATTCCCCCGAACTGGAAGGCCGGCCCAGGCTTCGACTACAACTTTTTGCAGTTTGGCAAAGACGACAGTGCCAACGGCAAGCTCGAGACCATTGAGACTGATGTTGTCATTGTTGGCTCGGGCTGCGGAGGTGCTGTGTCTGCCAAGATTCTCGCATCGGCGGGCCACCGCGTCGTTGTTGTGGAGAAAGGCTACCACTACCCACAGACACAACTGCCCATGCCGCAGAACGAGGGTGCCCGGCTCCTGTTTGAAAACAATGGAGTCTTGGCCTCGACCGATCCGGGCATAAACGTGGCGGCCGGTGCCTGTTGGGGTGGCGGCGGCACCATCAATTGGTCCGTCAGCCTGCGCACCCCCGACCGTGTGCGGCAGGAGTGGGCCCCCAAGGACCAGCCCGGAATGAGCTTCCTCACTTCCCCCGAGTTTGATGCATCCATGGACCGCGTGTGTGACTTTATGGGCGTCAACAGCGTCATCGAGGATACACCGGCCACGGCCACAACTGACGAGGTCGCAAAGGTCGACGACGAGCAGTCCCATCGCGGTCGCGTTATCCTTGACAGTGCCGTCAAGCTGGGCTTCAAGGCCGACACTCTTCTCCAAAACAGCAAGGGTGGTAAGCCGCACGACGACGGCTACTGCCACCTGGGCTGTGCCACGGCCGAGAAGCAGGGCACATCGGTCAGCTGGCTGCCGGCTGCCGCGAACGCGGGCGCCCAGTTTATTGAGGGCTTCCATGTGGAACGGGTGCTCTTTGAGGGCGACGACGGCACAGCCGAGGGCGCAGCCACCAAATCCATTCCCCATTCGACGTCTGCTTCAGGCGCCAAGGCCATTGGTGTCGTCGGTACATGGACGTCCAGGGACGCCAACGGTGGCGTTGCCGGCGACGAGCGCACCAAGACGCGTGTGGTCATCAAAGCGAGAAAGGTCGTTGTGTCCGCTGGCAGTCTGTGGAGTCCTGTTGTTCTCAAAAACAGCGGTCTTGAGGTAAGTTTTTTTTTCCGGCGACGGGATAGTGGATGCCGAAATCACATTTGAAAGCCAGCTACTGACATCACAGAACCCGCAAATCGGCAAGAACCTCCATCTTCATCCTTGCAACTTCGTTACGGCCTTTTTCGACGAAGAAACGAGGCCTATGGACAGTAAGTGCCTAAGCCAGCTTTGCATCATACGACTGTGTGCAACAGCATGCTAACCATATTCTGCTACAGAGGGTATCATTACAAGTATCTGCACCAGCTTTGAAGACCTTGACGGCGAATACCACGGTCCTCGGCTTGAGTCTACGTGCATGGTGGTAGGTGATTTTTGTTTTATTCTTGTTGTTGTTGCTGCTTGTCACATATCATGTTTGTCACAGTTATTGACATCCTCTCAGCCCTACGCCATCATGTCCAACATGCCTTGGGTCAACAGCCTTGACTTTAAGCTAGCCGCCATGCGCTACCCGCACATGGACGGCTTCATTGCGCTGACCCGCGACCGCGACAGCGGCCGTGTCTTCCCGGATCCTACCACAGGCCAGCCCGTCGTCGACTACCATCCGTCCGCTCTTGACCGCGAGCACGGTGTCGAGGGCGTTATTGGCATCGCCCGTCTGTGCTATGCCGCCGGTGCCAACGAGATCCGCGCGTTTGTTGCGCATACCAAGCCCTTCATACGGGCCAACAAGGGCCAGAGCGATAACACCAAAGACGATCCGGTCTTTGAGGCCTGGCTCAAGGACGTGCGCAAGGCCGCGCTGTCGTCGTCGCCTCTGTGGGGCGGCTGGAACGTGGCCACGCCGTTTATTTCGGCGCACCAGATGGGCACGTGCCGCATGGGCGACGACGAAGGCAAGGCCAGTGTGGTCAACCCGCGTGGCCAGGTCTGGGGCACACGGGACCTGTACGTGGCAGACGCAAGCGTTTTCCCGAGCGCCAGTGGTGCGAACCCGATGGTGACGACGATGTCGTTTGCCGACCATATTGCGAACGGCTTGGCCAAGGAGTTGTCAGGCAACTAATCCGGGATTTGGCAAGCACTGTGATCGTGGATGTTGGATGGTTGATCTTGGGTCTTGGCTAGATCCTATTTTCGTGCGTTTTGATTTCAATGCGAATGTGCGTCCTCTGTTTGTCTTGGTGCCGAGTGACCAATGTTTGTAGTTGATACCGTAATTTCTCTTTGATATCTCCTTTGGCGTTTATGATTATTTCATTTTTGTATCAATTTCACAGACTTAATAATTCAAGCAGGTTAATGACTAAAGATTTTCTTTGGGGGAATAAAAATGAATAAAAAAATTCAAGTTAGAAAACCTAAAAATAAAACCTTTTATTTTTGGCGGAAACTTATCAGTTCTCCTTGGAAAAAAAAAAAAAAAAAAAAAAAAAAAAAAAAAAAAAAAAAAAAAACCACGAAAAAAACCAATCAAAATTTGTTACTTAGCAAGCAAGAACAATAATTGTTTAAGTATGAAAAAATACCCTTCCTCTTATGTACCACGCACATGAAGGATGCAGGGGAAGAACACGAAACAAACGTTGGCACCACAAACCCACGGAGTTGTTACCTAAACGAGCAAACGAATGGATGCAGTGAAAACGCCACTTCGCGTTCCACCAACACAAGGACCCTTGCTAACGTTCGGCCTTGTTCCCAGATAATACAGGACACATGCTTAAGTGATGATGCAGAGAATGGACGGCGAATAAGACTATTACTTCCGGAACGTCCAGAGTGCAACCGCTATTGTAGCATCGCAGTTCATAAAATACTTGTATCCCTGCCGAAGCGAGATGATACAAAACCATACAAACACTGCAGCCAGGAGATAAAATAGAGGCGTCACCGCAATGTAAATGCAAAGAAATCAACGTGTTGCGTCTCCCGATCGCCACGTCAGGGATATTGGCCACCGTTTGTCTTTTTCTTTTAAGTTTTAGATTAAAACTTTCGTGTTTACGCATTCTATCACACCTTACTGCCTTCTGGCTTTTGAATACTGGAAATTGTTTGTATTTGGGAGACATCCAGAAATTAACTACTAGTGGAAGCAAATCGCATGGAGTCACTACGGAAAGAGGTTGACTGTTGGTGGGATTGTCGAGAAACAAAGAGTATGCAGCAGAGTTGAGGCAAACGTCCGGACAGAGGGGAACGCCATCGCCCGGATGTGTTCCGCTTTCTCGGCCGTTCCCTACAAATGGCTGACTCAACATCTTCAGTTTCATCCCATCACCTAAGAAAAATAGGAAAAGAGGTGGAAAGAGACAAAGGAGACACAAGGTTGACAAAAGAAAAGATAGAGTAGAAACATATATGTCCAGCACCTCGAGTTGGCCCTAGCCGCCGGGGAAAAAGGCAAAGGAGCAAGAAGGAGAAGGGAGGAAAGCCCACAAGATGGGGAGGGAGATCACCAGGCAGTAGGAGCGCTCGCGCGGCGAGTCCTTTATTTCTCTCCTGTGCCGTGCCAGCCTCAGCCATTTGTTGACTCTCGGTCACTCGCAGCTAGCTTGTACTTTCCTACCCCACGATGGCTATTCCAGGGGCCGACTTTATCCCATGCTCAGAAAACTGATTGCGAGACAACAAGGGAGAAAGCCTTTGTAGCGAGGTGAGCTACAGTCGGCGAATTTGCCAGACTCTTCCCATCCAATCGTTCTTTCCGGTTCACCATCATTACCACAGTCCTCAGATTGGTTCGGATCTCGATACCAAAGAGATAAGTATCGATGTCGGAGGTCGAAGGAAAGAAGAGACGGAGAGTCGGTTGGCAATGGCGGGCAGGTAGCAAAATCAGAGAAAGCTGTGCCAACTGACCAACGTAAACAAAAAACGACTGGTCCTGCAGTGTATTTTGCGGCGGCCATAGAAGAGAAAGCTTGGTATCCTGCTGATTTTGTGCTTTGAAGCGAGCCTCTTCGAGCTTCAAAAATTAATATTGTCAAGTTGCGTTGAACCTTGATTGTTTCAAGGAAAAGAGTGGGAATATGAACCAAGACGGCCGCAGTAAATAGAATAAAAGGAGAGGACGAGAGATAAAGCCTCGATGCAAACCAGTTGCGAGTTGAGTATGTCTGGCGATCTCAGTCCTTCCCATTGTTCAATGTTGCCTGGCGCGCCGCTTTAGGTCCCGGGGATCGAAATGATGCAAAGTATCAATGGTGTTGTCGTCTTTGCAAGTTTGTTGTTTTAGGCCCTTTTGCGTGTATTAGAGCAATTCGTTTTGGTAGAGTCGAGAAAACCGGTTTCTAGTCGTCGTACGCCAAAAACAAGCTTGACTGTCGAATATATCGTATGCGTGCGTTTTCGTGAAAAAGAAAGAAAGTATTACTGCCGAAAACAAGTAGTTCTTGTGTAGGCCGCTTCCTATCAAAGGATAAAACAGCCTCTTTCTTTTTGTCGTCAATGCTCGTATTAGGGGTATATTCGTCATAAAAAGGGTCGTAAATCATTTCGAATGCCGATGAAAGCAAACCCAAACAAATCCGAGAAAACAATGTGATAAAGGGACCGAAAACGATAACCAGACCCGCAAGGCTGCAAATGAAATATGAACAAGAGAAGGGAAAGGGGAGGTGAAGAAAAAGAATTGAAAGCCCGTGCAGCGAGCGAAACGCAGCCGTCGGTAGCTCGACTAGACGACATGCGTGTGGAGGGTATCTTCGGATGAAAAAATATTGCCAGTGCCGCCGTAGACCAAGGCAAATGAAGGGTTAGCAAAAGAAGTAGGGGAAAAAGAAATAAAAAGGGGATAAAAATAATAAGAAGGAAAACAGGAAATGTGTCTTGTCTGGAGTCTTGCCAGACTGCATTGCTGCATATGTCTTTAATAAATACCAAGTTCCGCCTGTATTCGCCCTTCCCAAGATGCAATAGTGTACCCGTCTGAAGGCCCAGCCGTGATGAGGGGGTAGATGAAAAAGGAAATAGCTGTGAAAAATAGGAAAATATAAGAAAGATAGGGAAACAAGACAGAAAACAATAAGCTGTGTGACCGACCTTGCGGATCGTGCTGATAGTGAGAAAGTCTTTCACCCCTTCCCTGTGACCCCATGGAAATGGAAAAGAAAGGTAAAACACAAAAGGAAAATGGGGGATATGATAAAAAGAAAAAAAAGGAAATCGCTCGCTACGCTGTTGCAAATTCAAAAAATTCGAAAAAGATTAAGTTCCCAGAGTGGTGAATGGTATGTGCAAGTGCCGGACCCGATCGCTCCTGTGCTAAAACAATGAAAATGCCGAAGATGAATGCTGATATATGTGCCTTGATGAAAAAAATTGAAACCGAGTGTAAGAGGCAAACGTGCCTGCCGAATTTTATGCCGGAATTGAAGATGCAAAGTGTGTCCGCTGCAGTGTAATCTTTTTGCTGCGCTGTAGTGAAGATCGCGTCGCCGCTTTCGAGATGCCAGATCGAAGAAATCGAGAGAGAAAATGGAAAAAGCAAAGCCGCGATGCCGTTGACGCCACGCCACGTAACCCTGTTTTGTTTTTTTATTTTCAATGCGGGTTCGAAGTGAAAATGAAAATAACAAAAAAAAAAACAAAGGCCCCAGACTCGTCAACGCCGTCCCTGAAACAACCCCAATAAGGAAAAGATAAAGAGGGAAGAAGTAAAGATACATAAGAAATGTTTCTTTTTTCGGAAGCTTTTCGACTGTTTTTTTGTTGACTTGAGGAAACGAGGCGGACACCAAAGACGAAACAGTGGTCCACCTTGCTCGCATCCAATCCTATGATGAATAAGGAGAGGGAGCAGTCGTCGTGGGCGCCATTGTGGTAGTTGTCGGTGGCGCCATTGGCACCATTGGAAACCCGGTATTTGAGATTGTTCCAGTGACGGCTGCTGGTTGTCAGATCATGGCGGCAGTGTACTCTTGATACCTATCCCAGCCGAAGCCGCCGTACCCAACACTGACACCACATTGCTGTGGTGTTAGCATGCTGGGGAGCGTCAGCTGGGGCATGGGCTCAGTGACAAGGGGCGACGCGTAGTAGAGGGGCGCGGTTGAGTAGGCCTGGCTGTAGTGCAATGGCGGTGAGGGCGAGATGTGTTGCTGGTGCTGGTGCTGGTGCTGGTGCTGCATATCGTGCGGCATGTCGTGCTGCATCTCTTGCATGCTCATGTTGGCCCAGATGGTGTTGGTCGACTCGACCGAGGTGGCCGAGATGTTGGGGCTGGACGGAAGCACGCGCCAAGCTTCGACGGGGGCAGGCAGAGTTGATGTGATAGCAGCAGCAGTGGCAGCGATGGCGGCAGCCATGGCGTTGGCAGGATGGGGGGACAGCGACGGTTGTGTCCACAAGCTGCTCAGATTGGCAGAGCCGGCGTTGCTGGGAAGAAGGGGCGGCTGGCGGAAGACCTCGACGGGCTTGGGCGGTGGCGGCGTGAGGGTCTTAAAGAGGGCCAGGATGTTGGTCTTGACCTCGTCGCTCTTGCCACACAGCAGCTCGCCGGCGCCGTCCTCCTCGAGGCCCTCGAGGGCGGTAACGTGGGTGCGGTAGACGTACTTGTTGATGGCCTGGACAAAGTCGTTGTGCATCTTCTTGGCTTGCTGCTCCTTTTCGGGCCAGTCAAAGGTGTTGGCCTTGTTGTCGACGGTGTGGATGTCCTTGTGGTACTCGATCAGGGCCTCAATGGAGTCCGGTGTGAGCTTGAAGGCGACCTCGTTGCGCAGGACCATGTCGACGTGGACAATGTAGGCTTCGACAGTGATGAGCTGGTAGTTGAAGAGGGCTTCGACGAGGGGGTTGGGGTCCTGGCGCAGCTCGGCCTCAGGGGCCTTGGGCACCATGAGCGAGGTCAATGTCCAGATGGCGTTTTCCGACGAAAGAGTCTCGGTGAGGCAGCGCTGGTGCTGGGCTACACTGTTGAGTGGGCGCTTGACCCTGTTGATGCGCTTGAGGTTCTGGGTCAGCCATGGCTCGACTTTGGAGCCCAGGACGACGTTGACAGAAGAGGCACGGGGAGCAAAGGCGGCGGCGGACGCCGGTAACAATTGCGGAGGCATGATGTGAACGAATGTGAGCTGGCTGTGAATGTAAACAACAAGAGATGTGTCTGTTGCAAGGCGAGTGGCAAAGACAGACACGAGAGGCAGCTATCCGGTTGTCGATCAGAACGAGCAAACTCGGGAGGAAGGCAAGGTATATATCAGATTGTGAGAATGTATCAACGGGACGCAGAAGGAGGAGGCGTGATAGATGTCAGACTGTTGTTGACGGGCGGCAGACCACAGGTCTGGGAACAGGAACAGCAGGGGTGCGTTGACGAAGGCCGGAGCGAAGACCGGAAGGGCAAAGAATGGAATATATAAAACAAAAGAAAAGAAGAAAAAGAAGAAAAAGAAGAAAAAGGAGCTTCCAGGCAGAAGCAATAAAGGCGGATGAAGGCAAAAAAGAGAGCAGTCGGGCGGTTCTCAGTGAGGAGGAGGGCTATGATGAAGTGACGAAGGAGAGGACAAGAGAAAAAGAGATGAATAGATGAGATGCATAAAATCGAGAGAAATATCGCGAAGAGAGAGCGGAATGGAGAACTAAGACGACGCCACGACTGGATGAATAGAAGGGGGAGAGGGGATGGGGGGAAAGGTTGGACGAAGAACTCGTGAAGAGGAAGAGGAAGAAGGAGGGTGGGAATCTCGTAAAAGGAAGACGGGCGAAAAGAAGACGAAGAGGGTGGTGGGGAGAGATATACAAAAATCACAGCCCTCTGCTTTCTGGGCTGTCCCGGGTTATCTGGCAGTCTGGTAGTCTGGCAGTCAGCCATCTGGCTGGGGGAATCCGCCGGTCAGTAGGGCCAGCGGTGCGGGACATGCCACCGGGGGAGGGGGAGAGACGGTAAAAAGAAAACAAAAAAAGAAGAAAAAAGGAAGAATAGAAGACGTGCAGTGGTGAGCGCAAAAGAGGGTCGGAGGAGGGACAATGGGTCCGTCGCTGCAGGGCAGGAGCGGTTCTGCAGTGGGGCAGAGGGCGAAGGCAAGGGGGGGTGTGGAGGAAGGAGGGGTGTGTGAGCGTGTGAGTATGGAAGGAAGGTGCGAACTGCGACGACTTTACGGAGTACATTCAACATGACTACATAGGCTTTTCGGTAAGGCCATGCCAGGGCAGGGGCAGTCTGTGCCAGGGCTGCCGCTGCCGCCGATGCATGAAGCGAAAAATAGAACAGTCCGGAGGGTGCGATGTATGTACGTCGGAGCGATGTAGCGATGCAGGAGGGCAGAGTGCAGGGAATGCAGGGGAGACGCTGGGGTTGGCGGGCGCTTTTAACGGCCTTGTCGTTTGCCGTGGATGGGAGTTTTTATTTTATCAATTGTTTACTTTGCATTATTTACTACAACTGCTTCTTGCCGTCTGTCTGTGGCTGCGCCGCGCCTTCCTCACCACTGTTGTCGCCGCGGTCGTGCATGCCGTTCTCGCCCCTTCCCGTTGGTTTGAATATTTTCGATGTCATTTGCGTCGGCCATGCCTGCCTGCTTGCTCTTTCCATGAGTCGCAGACTCTTTCCTGTCTTAACGAAAAGGGTCGGCAGGCCGCGCCAGTAAGGACAGAGCGAGCCGGGCGAGGACGTCACAAGGAAGGAGGGGACACAACAGGAGACAGCAGCGACGACAAACCAGGCCTGGCAGGCCAGGAAAGAGCGACCGTGTGGCCGTAACTGTGTGATCTTTGCTACGATTCGTGCCCTCTTTTCTACCATACGATGACATGCACTATATCGTACGCAGTGCAGTATGTTTGTGTACTATGGACGGTGGGTAATACACAGACAAATGTGCAAGGGCCTTTCGTCCGTCGATACGATTTGCGCAGCAGCGTGGACACGGGAGGGAGCAAAGGGCCGCCATAGGAACTATGGAGCTATGGAGTAAATGGTATTCGTTATCTTTTTTTTTTTTTTTTTTGTTGCTGCAGTTGCCGTCATGTGCAGCTTTTGGGCCAAGGCAGACTGGAGGCGAAGAGACTGCAGAAAAAGAGGGCAGGTGCGAACATGCAGAAAAGTGAGAAAAAGTGGGTTGCCTGTTGAGTACTGGAGTTGAATAGGAAAAAAAAGAAAGAAAAAAGAAAAGCAGGTGTGCATGCAGCATGCAGCACCTTCCAGCAGCAGGTGGGCGGCGGAGCAAGTGCGACCTGCATAAAGGGCACTACCCTCGCTAACTGTCGTCGCTGGAGTGTAAAGAGGTCGGGTGCCAAGCCCAAACAGGAAAGAACGGACAACGCGCATCGGGAGCACCAGCAAGCTGAAGCTGCCTCCCGTTTCTGGAAGTCCTGCCCAGCCTCCAACCTTCCACAGTTGCACACTACAGCTGAAAGAGCGATTGCCAACAACAACACTCGATATTGGGAAGGCGCGTTTGTCGTACGTTTCGAAGAAGGCGCAACTGGCGATGTGTTGATTTTCCCTTTTCTGTATTTTCGTACTCTGGACCATACATTACTTGAGTGAAATTGGTGATGCAATTACGAACGCTGTTCAATAGCAGCGTATTTGCTTGTCAGCACTCGCTTTCGGCTCGCTCACTCGCTCACTGACTCACGGCCCACCAGCCTGCTGGGCCACAGCGACCGCGCGAATTGCGTGCCCATCCTTTTGCGAGATGGTTTGTCTTATTTTCGTCTCCGTCTCCCTGATTATGAATTGACGGGATCAAGGAATATGGCGCTCTCACTACCGATGCCTGCCAATGACGAGCGTTCGGAGAAAGACATTCGACCAGGGGGCCAGGGGGTAGGTCCGCACAGACATCATATGTTCGGCAGCGACGTCGAAGGTTATTGTGCACGTTGATTGCACAGTCATCCTACGACGCATTACGACGCACTCTCACTCAATATCACACTGAAATCCCGTTCACGTCCATTCTGGTCGTCCTGCAGGGCCGCCAAGTTGTCTTCTTGCGAATGGAAAGAATGCAAACGGGGCAACCGGCACGATGCGCACCAACGGACTGCAAAAACGATGTGAGAAGACGTCGTAGATTTCTTGCTGCTTCTCTTCGTCTCCGTCGTCATGCATGAATACATCTTCTCCGGATGGCTTCCGCGGACAGACATGCATTTTCCAGCTATTTATCTGTGAAGTTGGTGGGACGTTGTGGGCATCCGCTCTAGTCGCCGTGAAGCTTGCTTCAAAAATGACATGTTACGAGTCCAATCAATGCACGTCAACACGGTACTGTCGACGCAACACAAAACGTGACGGTCCCAACATGCAGAATGTGCATGGAAAGTAGAGTCCTTGTTGTCGGGATGGGGGTTGCTTTTTTGTTGAATTGCGGCACAATCACGAAGTACTTGATTGCATTATATATTTTCAGACACCGACGGCTGCCCACCCATTCATTTCTTTGAAATTTGAGTTATGACAGAAACAGGAGTTGCATTCCAGGCCTTGGGGGATTTCGTCTTGAAGGTGAGCTGAGCACGACACGCTCATATGCTCGCTGTTTGTCGAGATCGTATTCGAAGCAATTATTGCAGCAGGTTGTACTATTAATCTATCCCGCATCTTTGGTCCTTCCGCCATCGCAGCGGCAGAGTATCAACTGTCGCCTCCGCTGTTATTTTCCAGTTTTCTTCAAATATTTTCTGTACGATATATATGATTCTTCTCACTCGTCGCGGGAGTTAACCTCTCTATTCCTTGGTCATCTGCAGGACGTCTACAAGGCCAGCAGGACCGGCCGAGATGGATGCTCCGGAAATGCAGGCGAGCAGTCCCGGCGGACCAGGTTCACTGTACAAAGTAGATTATTCTTGGCAGGTTGCGCGGTCTGTCGGCGGTCGTAGAGTGCTCGCAGAAAAAGAACCGCATACGACGCTGCAAATGCACACTACTAATGCAAGTGTGCGTGCAGAATCTAGCATTAAGCGTGAACGACCAAGCCAGCCACACGCAGCACGAAATCCAAGTCTCTTTTCGTGTCGATGATAACCGACGACGATCAACGGCAATCAACGATAGGAAAGAAGCACCCAGCCGCACACAGTCTTTTCGCCATTTCGAGGCATCATCTCCACGAAATGAGCTGACAGCCAGCGTCACTTCCACAAGGCCGATGGCCGACGGATATTACAGAGGGAATTGCGTGTATGTTGTGCGTACATCAGTATTAATTACTTTGTAGGCATAACGTACTTACACGTTTGGTTCAACGACATGGAACGGGCCAACCTAGCCTCCGTGCAGGATGAACAGGGGAACGACCAAAGGGGAAGGACAAGAGGCACCAAGAGGCACAAGAGAAAGAAGGGAGGGGGCCGGGACGATCAGCAAGCGGCGGAACGGATGGCAAAGAGGAACGAGGGTGGCCTGAAGCTTCACATCTAAACATTCCAATCGTGCATTAGTGTTCTTGGTGAGTGTGGGAAAAGTGTTGCGTGCACCGCGAGCCCTGTCCTTGAAAACAGAGACAGGAGAGCTTCGAACGGCTCCGGACAAGGGCAAACCGTTAACGTCAGTTGGGGAAAGCGTGAGGACCAATGCGAGAGACTAAGGAAGAGAGTGGACCGTGGACTCGAGAACAAAAAAAAGGGTGGGGAGACCTTGCGAGAAGGCCCAAGTGGAAATGGTACGAGTATTTCAGAGCAGACGCCGGCGAGGACAATGGCCAGAGACCTGCAGTCCTGCCATTCTTTTCTTTAGTTACTTCCTCCTTCTTCCATCCGCATACCTGCTTCGCAGGAACAGAAAAAGAGAGGAGCCGACGACTTGAAACAAGCTGTAAGCGCGCTGTTTCCCGAGATGTCCCTTGCTCGGGCCAACCTCGTCATCTATTTCTATTTCGGTTTCATTTCCATGGTCGATGAGTCCTATTCTGTTTCTTTTTCTCCTGCTCTACCAATAGCATTGGTTCCAAGATGGAGAGAGAGGAGGTGGCATTGTTGATGTTGCATGAAGAGAGGGGAAGTAAAAAAGAGAAAGGTAGGACATAGGACGACAAGAGACCGCTAGGAGGCTATCGAAAGACCATGGATACCAAGCATTCTGCAGGAGGCCAGAAAGGACGAGAACCGAAAAGCCAACGAGTTGTCAACAGGCACGTCGTAGACGAGGGAGGTGTGGGAATAGTAAAGCAGGTCATGGTGAGATCGTCTTGGGTCTGGACCATCTACGGAGACACAGTCTGCGTTCTTTTCTAAAGTCCTGTTTGAATTGTTTCTATGGAGGCCGAGAAAGAAATGGGAAACAGCAACATAAAAATAAAATTAATAAAGCAATGCCGTCCTCTTTTGACATCAAAGAAGGCCAAGACGTGCGTTTCGTGGGAGCTGAAGCAACGAAAGGGGAATACCAAGGCCGAATAGACAAAGAGAAGAAGTAAGAGACAGAAATAAGATAAAACAGGAAGCGGGACAACCTCCAAAAAATAAATAATAAAAATAAAAAGGAAGAGCAGTACGACGCAAAGGAAGAACAACATGAAGAGGAGGTGTGGGCTGCTTTCTGTGTGGAAGATCACGAAAAAGGGGGGTATCACGGTAATGAGAGAACCAGGACGCGAGGACGGGGCGTCTGTTTCAAAGCAGAACAAGTGCATGCTGAAGAAGGACCGTCTCGGGAGAGGAGACTTGAAAAAATTGATATAAAACTCCTTATCTAAGGAGACGACTTGGAAGGCGAAACAAACATACAAAGGGACTGCAACGTGCTGCATGAATCAAAATCAACAGCCTCTTTTGCGGACTCATATCATTTATCCCATTCCATTTATGTAGGGTGAGAGATGAGAACTACTTCGTAGAAGAGGGCAACAATAAAGACTGGCGATAGGCGACGCAACGCAAAGGCCAGAGTTGCATTTGTCTCGAGTATCGCCACATTTGCTTTCACGTACAGCGCTTGTGGTGAGAATGAGGACAGGACGGCGAGGCTTCTGGGCAATGACCAGCCACCTGGAAGGGATGGATATGCGGTAAACAACGAGTCTGGAAGAAGACATCGGCCATATTCCCTTTTCTTCTCGCCCTCACCCTCATCCGAAAGCAAGATGGTCGCAAAAGACGCATCCACCAATGAGACTGCGAAGTGACCCTTGTCGTCTTTGACCCCGGTGAGCCTGCCGTCTCTTGGTGTCCATTTTGGTGGGAAAATGGTGTCCCAAAGGGCCCATCTGTCTTTGGTCTTGTCCATGACAGAGCCTCTATGTATTGTGATTGGTTGTTTGAAATTCTTTTCCAGCCAATGGCGCACAACACGTCGGACACTAAAATGGTAACAAAAAAATGGGAGGGGCGTGTGTCCGCTGGTCCAACTTCTGTACTTAGACGGAGAAAGAACTTTAAGGTTGAGTAAAAGAAGGAAAAGAAAAAAGAGAAAAGTCTTCAAGAACACACCCCTTCTCTCTGCCCCTTCTCTCTCGTGTTCACTCTTGTGTTCACTCTCGCGTACCGGCCACTTCCGTTTTGGTCGTCTCATACTGCCCCTGGCCGATCATGGATGTGGCTGTCAGCTTTCGTACTTGTCTTGATGAGCAATGAAGGAAAATGGCACCGTTTTGATAACGGGCAAAGATGAAATAAACAAACTAGAGCACAGAATCATAGTTCGTAGTACGTTCCTGGAGTGTACCAATAAGAATTGCAAGCCAAATATTGCCTATGGTGTCCTTTCATCCACTTCCACCAGCCCCATCAGATCAGCCAGCGGTATTCTTTTCCTTCTTTGCTCTTTTCTCGGCTGACTCCAAGTGTCCGTTCCAGGGAAGCCGACGGGACGGTCTTGTAGTTCCCGTTCGAGCCGTCACGTTTTCAGGTTCAAGTTTCTTTTTTTTTTCCTTTCTTCGTCTAGTTACCCCCCCCTTATTTAACAGTCTCGAAAGCAACAGCCAATCCCGGGTCCCAGCGCGTCTGTTGATCACGTTCGACCAAACACGCCCGGCCAGCCTCCATAATGTGGTTTGAGCGACTGAAAGAGACCGAAATGTCTCAAACAGGAAAAGACCGGCGGTGAAGAGGAGCTGTCATCAAAGGGACATGGGGAAGAATGGGAAAGTGACTCTACATCAAACGGCATGGCAGCGGATGGCGTCCAATGGTGACGGTTATGGGTGTCTAGAACGACAGCTCAAAGTGTATTGCATAGTATGTATCCCTTAACTTTTTGTTAAAATTTGCGCCGACCGCCGACCGCGATCGTCTTGGTTCTTATTGCGCCGAGAAAATGCAGCACCAGACGAGATGATGTCCAGGGAAAATAAAGTGAGAGGCAAAAATGCAATATCCGCAAGCCACCACCTCGTACACGTTACGTCCAAAATCAAACAATGCTCCGTGCCCAAATGACCCGGTCTAAATCCCAGTGGTACGGCTCAAAGCAATCCACCTTGTGAACAAGGAAAGCAAGAGCCGAGCTTGGACCGGGGAAAGACAAGAAAGACAGGGAGGACGGACAGGGAAGCAAAAAATGGACTGGGTGGCGTTTTCCCATGATCGAGACCATTTCTATTCTTTGTTTTACCATTCTGTTCCCTTTGCGTTTCCTTTTCCTTGTTGTTTGTATCGTTATGCCACCAGGTCCTGTGTTTCGGCTCGATGTCGACCAGGTCACCCACCATCCAGGGGGCTGTGCATGTGTGGCGAATTCTTGTCCATGCAGACATCCAACAGGAACCAAACAATTAGTCAAAAAAGAACAAATGTACGAAGCAAGGAGTTACCGGTTTTTTTTTTTTTTTTTTTTTTTTTTTTTTTTTAAAGTAAAGGCAGGCTGCATCAAAACGAAGCGTCAGTTCTTAAACGAGTGAGGGGAAACGACGCGTCAAAGTCGAGGTCGACGTTGAGGTCGGAACCAGCGTTTCCCTTCCACAATCCCGTCTCGAATTTGTCTTTTTTTCCACTTTGACCCGCGTGGAAACTGACACCGAGTTCGCCCCGGGCACTAACACCAACCAACAAACCTTAGACGCTGAAGAAACAGGGGATTCCCTGGAAGGAACACACTACATGCTGTACTAGATGCTGCTAAACGGCAACTTTCAAAGGCGCTAATAAATAAATATACAACGACATCAGCGACAACAGGCAATCGTACATTCGTGAATGCACTCACTATATTGAACATGGCCGATAAATGCGTTGCAATTTACAGTCGCCGACCGGTTCTTGGCTGTCACTGACACAAGAGGAGGATACACGCCTGTTGACCGGCTCCGGCTTTGCGGTCAAGGCATCAGCAGAAACCGCTGTCGGAGTATGCAGGAGAAGACGCAGGATACGACGCAGAATACGACGCAAGGAGGACACATAGCCTTGATGCCTCGTGAGACGTCCTGAGAAATCGAGTATGTAGATTAGCTACTGTAGTGTTGCAAGCTGCAGTGGAGGCGGTGCAATTCACGACGACTTTCCTTGCGTTTGCTCTTCTAGGCAGACGCATTGCCGACGAGTAAAAGGAAGCCGGAACAGAGGATACAGGGAATACAAGCAATCGGAGTGAGGAATAAATAGGACAAAAACAATAAAAACAATAAACACCACCGAAAAGGGGAATGAAAACGAATGAGAATGAAAACGAAAGCTCGACAGAATAATGCCACATGCAACTGGATTTTCTCCAACATCGCTCTGCTTTTCCCTTCGTCCCCAGCGTATCATGCTCCTGACAACTCGTGACGGCCCACTGACCCAGGAAACTGCCTCGAAATGGACCCATTTGCAGTCACTTGACCACTTTTTGTGTCCCCTTTTCGGTCTCTTCCGCCCATCATGGACCCTGCCGAGCTGACAGCATGCAGCCGACAGCAAATGACCGATGTGAGTGTCTGCTCTTTTGATCTTTTTTGATCTTTTTTCATGGTCCTCTCCGCCTTCATATTCTCCATGCTTGCCATTCCCTTTGAGTTTTCCTGTTTTTCTCCAGAAAAGATCACATGCTGCCAGCCGCGCAGTTGCGGGTTGCCTCTTTTGGGGCGACAGAAATACAGGCTGAGTGGCCCTTGCGCGGCCACCGTACGGAAGGTAAGATACTGTGCACGCACCACACTCTGGCCCGGGATTGCCCTTACGGGCCGCGCTGTGAAAGGGGCGACTTTTGGTGCCAGGGCTGTAGTCCGCATGATCAGCACTAAAGAGGAAAGCCACAGTCACCATGGCTTGACCTCTCAGCAACAATCGGCCTCCGAGTCGACCATTAAATTCTCATGTATTTGTTTATTCGAATTTCCAGTGTAATTGCGTCGTGATGAGTTGAGCACGAAATTTTTACTAGGATGGCATCGACAAGATCGGCTGTACAATTCCCTTCAATCATGAGTTTGATGAGTGATGGAGGTCTATGAGGACGAATCGGAATAAAAGTGAGAGAGAGAATCTAATGTCGTTCAAGTACACGGAGGATGTACATTATGCTTTGTATCCCAAACAATGTAAAATGCTTTGTCTGGAAAAATTATGTGCTCTTGAATACAAGCATGATTTTACTTTTAAAAGTAGGAAATGGGTAACTTCGACCCTATGAATACTGTAGCTACGTGCGCAAGTCAAAAACATGTAGATATCTTGCGTCTTGGTCACGTTTGTTGAGATTCGATAGTTGACGCACATTATCGAACATGCAGACTCATTCCAAGATGCCGTTCACCTGGAGGACGACAACTTGTAGGGCCTCCATCTACTTCACGAGACAGTACTCTCGTCATCCATCGGTCGACAAATGTTACGTCCTAAGTAAGGGTTTCCTTCTGCCTGCCATATCTTGATGTAATATGTTTGTCAACCTCACGATGACCGACCGTGCCTTCCTATCGTGATTGAATGACACCCATTACCGTTCCTTCCAAACATGGAAGCCGAATAGTATATGCTGCATCTTAAATCCTACAACCCTTTTACGTGACTCTGTTTGTCCCCTTTCATTGCTTCCTCCTCCTGCTATGACGCCCTTGACAGGTCAAAACGATGTCCTCATCTATAGTGGTGACAGTGGGTGGGATAGTATGGCCGGCGCAACGTCCAAGGAGCACGGCTGCTTCGTGACTCGACTCGGAATAGCTTCTCTCGTCTCACCAGTTGTTCTCGGCCAGTTTCCGACATTGTGGTATTGTTACCTCCCCGTCTCGTCGTGAGGTGCCGCCAGTCACCATCAACAGCGCCTAGTTCAAGGAGATATGCTCACTGTTCGACCGTCCTTTAGCAGTTCGACTTCTGATCGTACATCTTCAAGCATCTGCCGCCGTTTGCCGGGGTCCAGTGAGATGTACGTGATATACAGGTGGATGGGACGTGATCGGCCATCATACACTGTCAGTCTCTCGTTCCCTCGTTCCCTCGTTCCCTCGTTCCCTCATTTAAGCGAGCAACGCGAGCCACAAAGGACATCCTGTGAAATACACCCCGTTTCCCTAATGCCTCTTGCCGGTACAGATTGATGACAGTTGACACGCCCTCGCACCAATGGCCACTGACCAAATTCAACTACGCCCCGTACAATGACACGCCCTCGCATCATTGTTACATAGTATTACACTCCATCGATATGCACCGCCCAGGGGCAGGCCATGTTGGCCCGATGACTGGCCAGGTTGGTCGGCCATCAACGGCCTTGGTTTGGTCCTCATGTTGCATCTGACGAGTTGGAGGTGTTTGGAGACAGATGGCTGCGCGTTTGCTCTGCTCTCTCCGTCCTTGGAAGCCCGGACAACCGCTTCTGGCCCAGTGACTCCGTACGAGACAAAACGTGTCCCTGATCCATGACCAGCTGAATGCACGATGCACAGTCGAGGCCAGACTGGGGCAACAGCCATTGTCAGTCTGGCCCAATACTATGCTACTCTGTACGGAGTATGGCCTCTTGATCCTGCTCGTGGTGCCGATCTTGTTGGCGGGCAGGAAGGGAGTGGATCTAAAACGAGAGAGACGAGACAGACGAGAAAATGATGGGAGAATAACGAGAAAAAACATCCAATATCACGGCCTCACTAGACCGGCCCACCCTGGCCCTGCTTTGGCGTACGTCGTAAGCTTTTTATGGCTGTCAGGAATGCAGGCGCTTTGCCACTCTCGCCTTGATTCTGCGTCGTGTTTTCTTTCTACACTCTTTTTTATTTAATATTATTATTTCTACCAATGTTCCTTTATCTGTCTGCCTAGCCGTAATGCAGTCCACCAGGCCCGACCGTAAGACGAAGGCAGAGCTACCAGAAAAAGGAACAAAAAGCTGGAGAAGCCACTAGCAAGGGTCGTCATGGATTTAATATTCAGATTTTTTTTCTTCTTATATTTTTGTAAGATTTTGTTCAATAGCTTTGTTCATCAAGTCTTCTCGTAAGATCACATCTCGGTCACGGTCTTCGCCTTCATGCCGCCTGTTGCTGCGTTGTCCCTGCATGGACGCACTCTGCATTTTGGTGGGAGGCAGCCGGCCAGCCCATCTGCAGGTTCAGCAGGAATAGGCCCAGAGGTCCGCATACATTGGACTCCAAAAGCTGCACCAAACGTTTTGCCGGCCCGCTACCTGCACCCAGCCTCACTCCCAGTTCCTGGCTTTGGGGATGCTCCACCCGACTGCATTGGTATTGGCATTTCTCACTGTGTTTTTCGCCTTGCCTCGCTTTCTCTCCTGTGCTTTGCCTTTACTCCCATCGGCCTCGCCACATTTTCCCTCTTTTTGTCGAGCCCGCAAATTTGGCTCAAACTAAACAACCGAGAGTCAGACACATGCAGGGGAATCGATGCGGTAGATGAGAGAGGAAACCTTTCTGTGGGATTCCTGGATATATTTTTAGTCTGTCTAACCTCCACGACTCGACTCCAGGGACGGGCATTTCCACAGTCGCGACCTGACAGTGCACAGAACTTCGTAGATTTAGGCCAGTAGATTTTGCTTAGTCATTTTGAAGACTGGCCGAAGCAAGGAGTGCAGCAAGGCTTGGCTATCTGTTGAAAAACGCAGCTCTGCAAGAAGGCGTAATGGCTGAAGACTGGGCGATGTATCATATACCTGGTAAACATCGTCATGTCTATTTCGTGCTATAAAACATCTCGGAGTGAAAACTGGTTGCCGACAGTTGTGATAGTTGAGAGTTTGGAATCAAATGCGCACGTGACCTGACCGCCAGATCGCGGCCAAGAATTTGCAGAGGCCCCGTAAGATTACAGTAAGCTAAGCCCGGGCGACGTCAGAGCTCCTGCCTTTCAGTGTGTCCCACAGCCTGAAACAAAGCGTGAGCGAACGGATTAGGAAGCTTCGGTCAACACACGACTCCCCGGCCTCCATCGTAGCTTCCACGACTGCCGGCCTATCGCATCCGCGCTTTCCGACAGCGACGGCGATTGCGACTACGGAAGGACCAAACGACATCACGACCACAACAACGAAAATAGCGAAAATAGCGAAAACAACGAAAAGCATCATCGCTAATTGATGACCGTCGTCGACAAGCTGCATTGTCGACGCAGTCCATCTCCATCCCCTATCTCGACCTCGTCTCCTAACACCTCCCAGCCTCCTCACGACAACCATGTGCGACGGTACGGGTGCTGGCGAGTGATTTGACCCGAATCACACATCTCTCCGGCGTCGACCGCCCTCCATTTTTCATCGAAAGTCAATCCTCTCATCTCTCCATCGCCAGACGCACGAGACGCAATGGCGGAGCCTGGGTCGCCCGTCTCAAAGTCGCTGGCGGCACGTCCGGCCGGTATCAGCAACGGCAACGGCTCCAACGTCCCCCCCGCGCCCACGACACCCAACCTGACCACCTCTTCCTCCACCACAAGGCCACCAGCTGTCTCTGTCAAATCCTCGACCGGCGCTGCGCCGCGCTCCTCCGTTGCCGTCAGCTTGCACGAGGCCGCCCTCGACTCGCCCTCCTTCCGCGCCAGCGCTGTCCTTTTCGCCGAGCAGGTCGACGGCATCGAACGCTGGCTCGAGAGCTATGCCAAGAGCACCGCAAAACTCGTCCATGATTTTGCCGGCCTCGAAGACACCATCCATGCCTACCTGTCCAAAATCGTGCCTCCGCCCGGTGTGGCCGACGGCGTGATCGACGCCGACCACACCCTGCTGGCCCTCAAGCGCGTCAGCGATGGCTCCCGCAACTGGTGGACCGGGGTGTCGGCCGCGCTGCGCCGCTTCGATACTGTCAATGCCGAGCCCATTCGCATGTTTTTGCACAACGACATTCGCGTTTTCAAAGAGACCCGCCGCATCCTCGAGCATGCGCAGAAGACATACGACACAGCCCTCGCCCGCTACGTCGCACAGAGCAAAGCCAAAGAGCCCTCTGCGCTGCGCGAGGACGCCTTCGCCGTGTACGAGACCCGCCGCGCGTACCTCAAGGCGTCCATGGACTTTTGCCAGATGGCGCCGCAGCTGCGGTCCGGCCTCGACAAGCTGCTGACGCGCGTGTCCGCCGAGGTCTGGCGCGAGATGAAGCGCACGCGCGAGACCAGCAATGCCCTCGCCAGCGCCACCCAGTGGGGCGCCGAGATGGAGCGCATCCGCGGCTGGGCCAAGGACATTGAGCTGGCCGAGGCGCCCCTCAAGCGCGAGCTGCAGCTGTCCCGGCGCGAGATTGGCGAGACCACGCTGGCCACCATCCGGCCCTCGCGCGAGCTCGACGACTACAGCGCGTCCACCGTACCGTTCCTGGGGTCGCGGGGCCCGCCGTCGGCGGTGGCCCCCTCCTCGGCGGGCTCACCGGGCGCCGTCATCTCCGAAAAGCAGGGCTGGCTGTTTCTCCGGACTGTCACCGGCAAGCCCGCCCGTGTCAACTGGCTCCACCGCTGGTTCTACTGCCGCGACGGCATCTTTGGCTACCTGGTACAGGGGCCCCAGGGCGTCTTGCAGGGCGACGACATTGGGGTGCTGCTGTGCAGCGCCAAGCCGGCCGTCCAGGAAGACCGCCGGTTCTGTTTCGAGGTCAAGACCAAGAGCCAGAACCTCATGCTGCAGGCCGAAACCCAAGGCCAGCTGACCGAGTGGCTCGAGGTCTTTGAAGTCGCCAAGCGTAAAGCCTTTGAGGCCAGCATGGCCCGCGACAACGCCGCCACGCCTCTGGGCGGCGTGGACCCGGCCTTTGCCATCACCCCACCCTCGGTCGCCGACTTTTCTGCGCGCGCACTCGATGCTATCCAGCTCGGCACGATGGACGAGTCCGGTGGCGATCGTGACCGTGGCGAGCGCGGCGGAGACCGCGAACGTGGCGATAGCGGCGCCGGCCTCACCATGAGCCATTCCGGTACGTTGCCCGTCCCCGGCGGCGGACCCGATGCGGGGCTGGTCGCGCGCAATAGCTTTGACGTCTCGGCCGTGCCCCCGCGGCGCTCCATCACCATGCTGGGCCAGGAGCTGCGGCGCGAAGAAGGAGAGAGCGGCAGAGAGCACGCCGCCCGCATCATGCAGAGACTGGATATGCACCGCAAGGCCACCTTTGGTTCCGGCGCCGACAAATTCGGTGACAGCCCCGGCAATAGTGGTAGTAGCGGTGGCCTCGGCACCAATGGCGGCATGTCCTCGTCAAATCTGTCTCAGCAGCCGCCGGGTATTGCCAGCCTCATCTCGGCCAGCCACAGTATGCTGCCCAGCTTCCCTGCCAACGTGACTCTTGGCCAGGCGCCGGCATCGCTTCCTGGCCCGCAACAGCAGCAGCAACAACAGCGTGGACCTGGCGGCGCCACGCTGTCCCCCTTGGAAACGCGCCGCGGCCTGCTGGCGCCCATCACGTTTGCCAAGCCCCCGCTCGTCACCTTTCTGAGCAAAGTCGCCGTCAATGCCAGCAACGAGCGCGTCCTGTGCCGACCCAGCCATATCGGCGGCCTGCCGTCGGGCATCCTGGCCAACTACTGGGGCAGCCAGCCATGGGGCGACAGCTTTGTGTCCAAGGGCAACGAGTACAAGAATGATGCGGCCGCCTTTGAGAACAGCGACTTGTCTGTGCTGAACTCGCCCGGCACGCCGACAGTCGGCTCCCCTGCCGTTGGCACGCCCGCCTCGGGCCACCGCAAGACTGTCAGCGTCGACACCGCCAAGCTGGCCGATGCCCGCCACGGAGGCAGCAACGACCGCGGCGCGCCCGAGACGTTCCCGCCCACCTACCCGACTGAGCTGCGCACGCAGCATGCGCAGTTCCGCCTGCTGTTCCCGTCGGTACCGCTCTCTGAGAAGCTGGTGCTGGTCTTCAACGCAGCGTGGTCCAGCGCGTCCGAGGCCGGCACGGCAAACCAGGGTCTGGTGGGCAGCGGCCGCATCTACGTCACGTCGGACAACATGTACTTTTACAGCACGAGCATGGGTCTCGTGGTGGCCTACGCGGTGAGCCTGGATCTAATTACGGAAGTGACGTCAGCGCCGGGCAAAGACTGCGACTACACCTTTTTGCACCTCAGCCAGGACGTCATGAACGAGACGGGGTTCACGCGCATTACGATCAAGACGTTCTTGGAGGACATGAACGTGCTGCAGGCGCGTCTGAACCTGCTGATTGACGACCTGCAGGCGGCGGAGCCGATGGGCGTGTCGGACATTCTCGTCGCGCTGCAGAGCATTGTGCACGACGAGGACGCGACCGGACGCAAGAGCCCGAGCGTGGCCAGCTGGGACCAGCTGTCGCTTGCGTCGCCCGTTGACGAGCACGGCAACATTTTGCATTTGGCACGGCACGGGGGCCACCGCAGTGTCTCGAGCCACAGCCATGGCGGCGGCGGTCGACGCATCACCAGCACGGGTAGCCGCGGTCTGGCCACGGCCACCCACACGGGCCGCACGCTCGGCAAGCTGCAGCTGCCGGCCCACCCGGTCGTGTTCGAGCCAAACGACATGCAGAAGAAGGTGGCGGAGCGGCACTTTGAAATCAGCGCCAAAGCGTGCTTCCATGTACTGTTTGGCGACAAGTCCTTCATCTTCCCCAAGCTGTACTTTGACCGACAGGCGCGCGAGATCGAGCAGGGGCCGTGGGTGCTGTCGGACCACGGCTTGACAACGCGGCAGTTCTTGTTCAGAGTCGAAGCGGTCGACATGCTGGGACGCAAAAAAGACGAGAATGTGGCCGACCAGCAGACCATCGACATCTTCCAGGACCACGTGACGTACGTGGTCTCGCACGTCAAGACGGCGTGGCACCTGCCGCACTCGACGGCCTTCAAGCAGGTGACCAAGATTGTGATTACACACGTGGCCAAGTCCAAGTGCAAGCTGGCGGTCTATGTCAAAGTGGACTGGTCGAACCCGCCGGCGTTTAGCAAGAACCTGGTGGAGCGGCAGGCGCTCGACGACGCGTCGCGCGACGCCGAGGAGCTGGCGGAGGTGGCGACGGACGAGGTGCGCAAGCTGGGCGCACACAGCCGCACGAAGCGGGCGATGCAGGTGTACGGCAACATTGGGCAGCAGACCAAGGTGGTCAAGTTTGCGCCCAACGAGGGCGCGGGCAGCAAGCAGCGCAACGCGACGCAAATGAAGCCGCGCACGCTGACGGAGATGCTGCTGGAGACGTTCCGGAGCTTCATGGAGTCGGTCGTCACCAGCCTGGTCATGTGGGCGTTTGCGGGGTGCCGCTCTCTGTTCCGCGTGGCCTCGGCGCACCGGCTGCTGCTGGCCGTGCTGGGCTTGAGCGTCGCGGCCAATCTCGTCTTTTCGTCCCGCGAGACCGCCGCCTGGTGGACCGAGCGGCACGCCACGACGTACATGCGCAAGCTGGGCGTCGGGCCCAATGTCATGATGAGCAAGTCGATCTACCTCAGTGATCTGGAGGCGGCGTCGCACGCTCGCAGCGACGCGGTCACGCCGCAACGCGGCCGTCGTAGTGACAAAGACAGCATTTGCTATTCTACATTCCTGTCGATTGCCAATGCGACGGACTTGGACGCGCCGTACGAGGATGCCGGCGCACTCCTGTCGTCACCGACGAGCCGGGCCACGGCGCAGCGGCTGCGGCGGACACGCCAGAAACTCGGGTCGTACCGGCACGACTTGGTGGTGGCGATGCGGGTGGTCAACAGCGTGGAGCGCGAGATGGTGCAGTCGGAGTGGGAGAACTGGCTGGCGGACGAGGCACAGCGGTGTGACCAGGTGAAGGCGATGCTCACGAAGCGGGCGGCTGGCGAGCGAAGCGAGGACAAAAAGAGCGAGGACAAGAAGAGCGAAGACAAGAAGAGTGAAGACAAGAAAACCGACAAGACAGACAATCGCATGGCTCTCCTCGCACACTGGCACGACGACTATTGCGGGAGCTGCCACGCCGACCAGCGCGCACTGGACGACCAGGAATGGCGACGATCGATGATCTGATGGGCAGACTGTGATTGGATTCAAGTACAGAGGTCTTTTGGACCAACTGGTTTGTCTTTTTTTTTTCTTCTATTCTGGCCTGTGCTATAAGACGGCACAAAGTAACTGGTGAAGAATCGAGGGCGCGTGTAAATAGCGAGCGAATGTGTGTTTCAGTACAAAACAAGCCACTGTCTTTCTGTCGTATGCGGCCGCTGCGTGTGGATATGAGACAGGCGTGAACTGTGAGCCAGGGCTTGGGAAGGAAGATTGAGTGTTGTCGTGAAGCGGAGGCCTAGACCGCCGTGGTAGCTGTAGCGGGCACCGATGTGTTCGTGGCACCCCAATAGTGCTGCTGATGGGGTGACGTCATTGGCGAATGGCCACCCAGACTAAAGCGATCGCCAGCCATTCTGGTAAGCAGGCTTCCTTTCCCTGGCACCACTGGGCAATCCGGCGACGCTGTTGCATTGGCGAAGAAGGGAGGGTTTGCGAAAAGATGACGATGTCAAGTTAACGAGGCAGGGAAATTGACGTGAAATTACGGTGTCGTGATATTCCAGCGTTGTTGCTTCGACGAATCTGTTTTTCTCGGCTTTCGTTTCATTCTTTTTTCCCTTCTTTCTTTCTGTCTTGACGAACCGAACAGGCAGCCGAATAGCATATTCACAGCACTCGTTCGACCCGCCCGTTCCTGATCCGTTCCTGATTCAGCGCCCCTCGATTATTTTGCGGTCGCTGTTTAGCCGTTGAATAGCGACGTTGCGTCTCCTTGTCGGCATTCTCTTTTCGCTTCTCTTTTGTTTTCCTGCCTCCTTTCCCTTTCGGTTGTGTCGTCTGTTCGTTTCTCTCATCGTTTGCCCTTGTGGACGCCAGTGTCGCACCGTACTTTGGCCGCACTCACCTCACACTATGAGCATCAACGACAACCCGCTGGCGGCCCTTGGTCCTGTGTCCTGGGACAACCTCGACCAAGACGTGCTCGACCAATTTCTCTCCGACACTTTCGCCTGTGCCCAGATCCTGACCGACTCTATCCCGACGACCGCTTCTGTTTCAACCTCCTCGTCCAGTACTGGCAGACCGCGCTCCCAGACCGACGGCGCCGTCTCGTACGGCTTGCACTTGACGCCTGTCCCTCACCATGGCGCCGGCACAGCTACGCCCTCGACGGCGGCCGACGACATGAGTGCCGCCAAGGCCGAGAAGCTGCGGCAGGACCTGCGGCAGTCGTGGAAAGAGGTCAAGACGGGAGGGTCGAACCCACGCAACATCGTGGTGTACAAGATGAATGGCGGACGTGACGGATATGCGGGGAGCAGTTGGTTTGCACGGCGGAGTGTGCACCGAGTCGAGAAGGCGAAGCCTGCCGCGGCAACGGCAAAAGACAAGCAGGATCTGATAGGTCGCGACGTCGAGATTGGCTTGGACATGTTCCGGCGGGCGTTGCTGAAAGAGTTTGCGCTCCCCGAGACGGGCGACGCGGACGGACAGACGAGCGGATCGTCGACTGTCCGGACAATGATCACAAAGAAGCGGGTCGAGCATGTTGTTGTCAACGGCCAGGGCCATGATGCGCACGATGATGCACATGAGGCAGAAGAGGAGGCGGCCGCCACGAGGCCGGCCAAAACACACCACGGCCACGGCGACAAGTCTCCCGTCTCTCGCCAGCTTGATGTCTATCTCCTCGAAGCCGAGTTCCCCGGACCAACGACCGCACGCGACTTTGTCACCATGCTTCTGACCACCCAGGGTCCATGCCAGTCACCACCCACGCCGCCTTCTCCCACAACCTCCTCTTCCTCCCCTTCCCAAGACAACGGCCGGGGCCTGCGCCAGTTCATGGTTGTGTCCAAACCGTGCCAACACCCCGAAACACCGCAACGCCCCGGCTATGTGCGCGCCCAGTACGAGTCAGTCGAGGTCATTCGTGAAGTGCGCGTGCCGGTGGCGGAGTCGGCAGCACGGCGACTGGCGAGCAACTCGCGCAAGACGCGCTCGTCGATTGATCTCGGGCACGCCGACACGACCGACACCGACGCTTCGGATCTTGACTCTGACGGCCACGAAACCGCCATTGAGTGGCTCATGATCACCCGCAACAACCCGGGCGGCAATGTGCCGCGCTTCCTCGTCGACAGGAGCACGCCATCGAGCATCATTAGCGACGCGAATAAGTTCTTGGACTGGATGGTGGCGCAGCATGTCGAGGAGACTCTGAAAACAGAGTCAAAAGAGTCGAAAGAGTTAAAGACGTCAAAGAAGCTACAGGAGAAAGGCGTCGCTGCAGCAAAGTCGGTCCCAAAAACACCACTGCCAGCGGCCATCCTAGAAGAGGAGGACGAAGAGGTGCCTGCGCAAAGGGAAGCGCTCAACAAGGCGAGCGATATCGATCTTGCGGGGGACGACGCCACCTGCAACAACGGTGACCGCTCGAGCACGTCTCCGTCGATGACTATCTTGTCGCTCGAGAGCAGCGGAGGCGCAGCCTCGTCAACGAAGCTCTTTAATATGCTGTCTGGTGCTTTGGGTGGTGCTGGTACAGCTGTTGCATCCAAGTTGCCGAATCCCTTTGGCAGTGCCGCCCAGATATTGCACTCGTCCTATGAAAGCCAGCTCGACGTTGACGACGACGACAACGACGACGACAACGAAGACGAAATTGGTTTCTCGGAAGATAGTGATGACATGTATAGCGATATTGACCACGCGGACGATGTTATAGGCGAAGAGATCATGCCTAGCCGCCGTGGACAGTCGACGCACGAACTGACGACAAGGAGCACTGAAAGGCCCACGGCTGCAGTTTCAACAGACACTGCCTCGGCAGGTTCTGCTGCGTCCATTCAACCACCGCCCCCGACAACGGCTCTCGAAATGATGGCCCACGACCGCGCCCTGGCCCTGCGCCGCGAGAACCGGTCACTCACGGGATTGTCGACGGGCGGATCCAGTGTGATGGCCAGCGATATCGACAACGACACAGAGACGGGTAGCGCCGTGCCATCGTCCAAGAAAAGGAACAAGATCGAACAGCTTGCCGCCGCCAAAGCTGCGAAAGCTGCCAAGGCCGCCGATGCCGCCCGCAGGAAGCACGAAAAGGAGCTGCAGAAGCTGCAGGACCGCCAGCGCAAGGCCGAGCTCGACATTCTGAAGGCAAACAAAGGCAAGACGGGTCTGGATATCCGAGAAAAAGAAAAGGGTGACATCGACAACAGCGCTCAGAGCACCAAGAGTGCCGACAGCGCGACGAACGTCTCGGGTTCTGCGTCTGCCGCGGCCGCCCACTCCTCGTCCTCCTCCATCTCGGCCGATCCAGCCAACACCGAGCTCCAGAAGCTGCGCGAGAAACACGACCGTGCCGTCGCCCGTCAAGAGGCTCAGTACCGACGAGAAATGGAAAAGATCGAGAAGAAGCGTCAGCAGAACGCCGCAAAGGAGGCTGCGCGTCTGCGTAAGCAACAGGAGCGCGACGACAAGGCCGACACGGCGCGGCAGCTGACCCACGCGCGTGCTGAGCGGGACGTGGCCCGTAAAGAGGTTGAGATGCTGGCCGAGCGGGTGCGGCAGCTGGAGGCCCAGAACGAGCTGTTGGCGGCCGAGATGACCCAGGCGACGGGCAATGCCAAGTTGAATGCCAAAGTAGAGGATGCTGGAGAAGATTGAGAACTGTTGAGACCTGTTGAGAACTGTTGAGGACTGCGACAAGGTTAAGACAACATAGCGATTTTATAATGAAAACCTTTGCAAAATGCTCCAAAAAGAATAAAAGACATGATATTTTCTCTAACCCTTCGGATCCAAAACTCCAAAATATCTGATTCTGCGTCCTCACATCGCCGCCTTTTCCTTGGCCATGGCCAGGAGCAGGCCATGAACTTGGGCCTTCTCACCCGCCTCTTGGAAAGCCGTCAAAAGAGTCGACAGACGTTGCAGGTTGGTGTCTGTGGCCTCGGTTTGACGTGCAAGGACAGCCCGAGTGCCCAAGATCAACCGAGAACACACCGCAAACACGCCCGGCGCGGCCGTCCAGCCTAGCGGACCATCGTCGCCATCGGGACCTATCACGTGAGAGACAAGTGCCTCAAGACCGTTGACCAACCACCCAGTTAGACTGCCAATGCCGTCTCCCTCGGTGTTTCCGGCAATGACAGCAGCCCAACGCTCCGCCTCCCGCACCTCGTCCAAGTAGAGATTGTGCTCCTCGACAAGGAAAAGGGCGTCATCAAACTCGAGCGCCTCTTCCAACAAAGTCGCTGCAGATGGCCACAATGTGACTTCGAATGTACTATTGTGGCCCTCCATCCGCGCTGCAGCCTGTTTGACAACACCAACGGATGCGCCAAACCGGCTGGCCAGCCACAATGGCAACCGCCGTGCTGCCTCGCCCGGAATTAGCGGTGTTTCCAGGACCGCACCCGCCGCCTCGGCCGCCACGTCGCGGATTTCGTCGTCATCGTCATTGAGAGTGTCGTAGACGCAAGACACGAACAGCAGCAAGTCATTGTCGTTGGCCACCGTGGCAAACGGAGCAGCCGTGGCAAGTGCAAACGACAGAAGTGCCTCAGTCGCCGCCATGCGAGTGTCAAACGTCTGCGCTGGATCAATCGCAGCCTTGATCATGGCCACCCAAGCGGAGACGGAGAAGAGGCTGGTGCTGGGTCTGTCTTTCGCTCGGACTGACGCTGCAAGAATGGGTCCGCTGGCCCGCAGCACGGCCCACGACAGCGCGGGGTTGATGGCACCTTGGCTGGTAGCCGACCACACATGTGCAAGGCTGTCGATGGCGGGAAGTAGGTTGT